>NC_090268.1:185483449-186763449 GCF_040414725.1 Anabrus simplex | reverse complement strand
AATAACAGTATTACCGACCAAGGTACCACTTATAAAGCACAATGATGCTTGATGTCTAAAGGGGGTGCAAAATCCACGTCTAAGGCTCCACAGAATGGTACATGTCGCGAGTAAAATAGAACCATGGTATGTGTCATGTTGGGGTATTAATCAGAAGTAGCGAAGACTCACGGTGTTCCACAAAAGATGGTACTACTCACAAGTATTGTACTTCGTACAGGTAACGCAGACCTATGGTGTTTCGCACACAATGGCGCCACTTACAGCCAACGCAAACCGATGAGTTTCCTCACCTAGGGTACTAGTCACGGGTGCCGGTCCCAAGGGCCCCGTGGTGTTCCGCACATAGTGAGTACTAATCACAGGCAACGCAGACCCACGGTGTCGCTCATATAGTGGTACAACTCACAGGCTACGCCCAGACCCGCGGTGTTGCCCACATGGGTACAACGCACGGGTACTGGAATCCACCAGGCCAGGCGTTTTACTGCAACGAATCACAAACATATTTCGTACCATATTAGTGATACTACTCGCAAGTACATGCAACCCATGGTGTTCCCCGCATGATGGTACGAATCAAAAGTAGTTGCATGGTTCTAATTCATTCATCCCTTGGTCGCCCCTTTTAGTCGCCTCGCACGACAGGCAGGGGATACCGTGGGTGTATTATTCGTCAGCCTCCCCCACCCACAGGGGGTGTGTGTTTGGTCCGCGAGAGGTATTTTATTTCCCTCAAGTCCGCCGGCAAGCCGGTTAGGACCCCCCTATCCGCCACCTGGGACGCGCCACGTGGGAGTATCACCTCTCCCCCTGCTACGCCTGCGTAGCAGGTTCGTGGACAAGGAGTAGAACCATGACAAATAACAGTCACCGTATTGTAACAAATAGCACGAGGTTTTGTGGTAGCAGTCAAAGGGCTAAGTGAAACATACCATTAGATCACTGTAAAAGCACAATAACTGTTACGACCGTTCTACGACATCTTACCTTCTGCCATCTGTTGCATTCTATTGATCGCTCGCCCAGCTGTTTACTGACTGGCTTGTTCTCCGGCATTGCTCTTCCTACCTGGTTGTGACGTCACACCTACGTGATCTTCGTCGAGTAACTTCTCGAATCTCTTCACTTCGTATATAAGCAAGCTATTCCTTCGTTTCGACGGTCAGACATTTAGTGCATATTAACTCAAGTGGAGAGAGGGAAATGTTCGCTGGCGGCTGGCCCGTAGCGATGTTTTATTTCCTTTTAATTTGTGAATAGCTGCATCGTGCTTCAACAGACTGCGTGAGCAAAAATGTTATAAGTTGCTGTGGTCCTTCGTTCTTTTAATCAAGAATTGAACTTTGAATGATTGATCATTTTGTGGCTTCTCGGTCTCCATTGTAAAAGAGTCCTTCTGACCGAAAATCTTAATCAATTTCATAACTTAAAAGACTATTGTGCTTGGACGAATGATAGAAGTGTTGCCACCTTTTGGACATTTTCTACAGGCCCGAGTGGTCGCTTACTTCACCGAAGTAGTAGTGTTTAAGCAGTCTGGAAGGATTCCCCCCCCCCCCTCCCTCTCTTCCTTTCTTTCCTTTCGTATTCACTCTGTCCCCCTTTTCTTTCCTTTATTCCGATATTGAGTAATGTAATTCTCTTTCCTCCCGATGTGTTTTAGCTCTCTTTCCCTCTTTGAGGTTTCAAATAAAGATTGTAACAGTGGCCTTTAATTGGTATGGTGAAGCGTACTAATCCCCCCTTTTTATTTGATGTCGTGTAATCTATTAGGTACTAATTGTGTTTTCTCTTTTGAATGCGGGTCTTCAGCTTTAGCTGAATATTATTGTACCGGGCGGTACACCTCCACGCCGCTAATTTAAACTTTGCGCCAGTTGCAACTCCTCTGCTGGAGGAAGTCTGAACTTTATCTACTGTGTTAATTTTCAAGTTTCTCAGAAGATGTCACTACTCGGAAATTTTCAAGTTTCTGAACTGGGTCGTTTTTGATATATTTTTGTTTCACCTGTAGTAAGAAGTGTGAACTTTCTCTTCTAGAGGACACTACTGAAGAACTACAACAGTGCACCTTAGTGCGAAGTGAAAGAACTGTTTTTTGGAGAAAGTTTTATTTCATAAGTTTGTTCCTTGTTAAATTTCCTTCTGTCATTGTTTAGGTTGGCAATATTAACCCTTTCTTTCCCCTCGTTTTGAAAATAGCCAATCCCGAATTTCTTAAATTAATTTTCGGCCAATCGGGGCCTTCTTCCCCAAACTGCTCTGTAGCTGGGTTCTGTAACCAATAAAATTCTTGCGGGAGGGTGTTCTCATTTCCTGAAACGCCTCGAACTTTCCGCGAGGGTATTTAAACTGCTGATTATCGGGTCTCTGCGCCACTTCAGTACCAACTTTCAAAGTGTAAAGTACGTAGCAGGGAGCGGGAAGCGCCTCTTTCTTCGGGCAGCAGTTCAACAACAAGGTAATGGCCGTTTAATAACTTCTTTCCTTGCTAGCTCAGCAGTTTAACTCTCGGGGCGGGTCCGAAGCGTTTCCACCATGTAACTTTTCCCTAAAATGTAAAAACTCTTAGCATCTATTTTCTTTTAAAGCTACATATTGGGATAGAGAGTGCTTAACCCTCTCGAGCTCCCACTCATATTGTTTTGGGGTGAACTTATTTTTCATAACCGATTCTTCCTTAACGTAATGTAAATTGTTTCCTTCTAAAGTCATCTCTTTAGTATGGGATTAGCCCTTGCATTAGCGGCCTAGAGCCAGATTAGGTTTTAAACAAAAGGTATTAGGAGTGCAGATCGCCTCCTCTCAAATTGGTATTTTGGAGGTCATGTAATTAACCTTTTTCTCACTTAATAGACCTCAGTAGGTTGGGTATTTTACCCCTGTGTATATGTCCTTAGAGGACAGCTTGAAGGTGGAATTTGGTGTGGCCTTTGACAGGCTTAAATTTTGAGAGCAAGTTGTTCTTTCTTGAAAATTTTGTTTTCTGCGCGCCTCAAGGAGGCCTTACTGTGTAATTTGGAGCAAGTGCTCCTGGGCATGAATGGGGTTTTCTGCCCCTCTGTTGAAACTTGTTTTGCGGTAAAGTTGGGCTAATTGCCCAAAAATTGTGAGTTCGGGGCTCGAAGCCCAAATCGTGTGAATACTGTAATTGTAATTTGTTACCTTGCTACTCTGTACCTGCCATTCTTGTTATTTCTTGATTTTGCTAAGAAAATATAACCTTGTTAAATTTTATCTTAACTTTAATTTCGTATTTTGAGGCCCGTTCACTCCCGCACCTTCTTTCACCTCTACCTACCACAAAAACTCGGTAACAATTATAACTGGTATTCCCAAGAATTCCTAATCGTTATTTGTCTCGATTGTATTCTGGTCGTCAAGTGGACTGAGCCCTTATCATATGTTTGTATTTCCTAACACAACAACGACAGGGCCCTCTGGCGCTTACACTGATAAATTCAACAGTGAAGCAACATTGGGCATGGCTAGTACCCGGATGGGTGACCGCCGAGTCAGCCACCTGTCCTTGAAACAAATATTGATGATTATGCTTGTTGTTTAAAGGGGCCTAACATCGAAGGTCATCGGCCCCTAATGGAATGAGATAAACGACATGAGAGATGATGTTAAAATTTTAAAAAACATATCCACTGACTAGAGTTTTAAAAAAAAATGATGGAGAAAAATGAGGGTGAGATTAAAACAATCAGTGGATCTAATACCCAATGCCTTATTTTCGAATAAAATAAGCGAATCTACAGGAAAACAAAAGAATAAGGCATTGCCTGGTAGTACATAATTTACGAGAGACGTTAAAATAACACATTAAAATACGCAACAGAATCTAAAATTAAGTCAATAGGATAAAAGCGAAAGTGACACAAAACACACTAGGACAAAGGACAGCATCACACACGAGAAAACAGTCCACTATCCCTCATAAAGCGGACGACGAGGTCTGCTGACTGCTCGTCATCACGCAAGATAAGGGAGATAGTACTCGGAAGGTTAAGACTACGGCGCAGATCGACCAGGTCCACACACTCCGTAAGGATGTGTACCACGGTAAGATGGTCGCCGCAGGTACACACCGGAGGGGGTTCTCCTTTCAAAAGATGCGAGTGAGTCAAGATACCGTGGCCGATCCGAAGACGACATAATACCACGGCTTCCCTCCGCGAAGCCCGAAGGGAAGTCCTCCATACCTTCGTTGTTCCTTTTATCGCTCTCAGCTTATTGGGAAGTGGAATGGCCTGCCACTCCATCTCCCAATGGGACATAACAAGATGTCGCAGCTGGGAGCGAATATCACTTACTGGAACCTGGAAAGGCAACGGGGGCAGTGTAACTGCCTCCTTGGCAGCCTGATCTCCTAACTCGTTTCCCTCTATGCCCATGTGGCTTGGGAGCCACAGAAACGTGATTCTGGTGCCAGCATCCCAACACCCGGCCAGCAGGTCCTGGATGAGCTGCACCAGAGTGTGCCGAGGGAAACAGGTATCTATAGACTGGAGCGAACTCAAGGAGTCGGTACACAGAAGAAAGTGTCGGCGCTCATTGTACAGTGCGTACCGCAGAGCTTCATAGATAGCATAGAGCTCTGCTGTGTACACACTACAGGTTGCCGGAAGAGCAAAAAGGAACCTATCATTGTTAACAACGAACGCACAGCCCACCTTCGTATCTGTCCTTGAACCATCCGTGTAGACGACGACTGAACCTGGATAGCGGCCAACAACGGACAGGAAGAGCCTCCGATAAATCGAAGGGTCCGTGTTTTCCTTTGGGCCAGTGTGCAGATCCAGGATTACTTCAGGTCGTCGTACGACCCACGGAGGTACCCCACTTGGTTGTCTGACAAGGCAAGGAACCGAAGGTACGTCAAACAATTCGGAAATGCTATCCAAGCGTATCCCAACCGGCCGCGTCGCTCGAGGACGAGCAGCGTACAGCAAACGGTTGCCATTGTTGAACACGCAAGAATAGCTTGGATGAAGTGGCATCTGTCGCAAATTTGCAGCATATGTAAGTAGAAGTTGCTGGCGCCTCAGGTGCAAAGGCGGCACACCAGACTCAGCGAGCAGGCTAGCGATAGGGCTTGTACGAAAAGCTCCCGTCGCCAACCTAACCCCGCTGTGGTGGATACTGTTCAGCTTCGCAAGAACGCTTGGTCTTGCGGAGCCATATGCTGCACTGCCGTAGTCTAACCGGGATAAAATGTGTGCCCGATAGAATCGCAGGAGCACCGTGCGGTCAGCCCCCCAAGAAGTGCTGCTAAGAAACTTAAGGATATTAAGCTTCCTAGTGCATCGCACTTTTAACTGCCGTACGTGTGGCTCCCACGATAATTTACTGTCAAAAAGGAGCCCAAGAAATCGGTAAGTGTCAACAACTGGAAGAACGACGTTGTCTAAATAAAGCTCAGGATGGGGGTGAAGAGTACGTTGACGACAAAAGTGGACAACGGAGGTCTTTGCGGCAGAAAACCGAAAGCCATGTTCTAAGGTCCACTGCTCCACCCTCCTAATAGCGTGTTGTAATTGTCGCTCTGCGACTGCCATATTACGCGAGCTATAGTGCAGAGCAAAATCGTCCACATATAGCGACGGTATAACTGCTGGACCAGCAGCAGCAACAATACCGTTGATGGCAATTGCGAACAGATTGATACTAAGGACCGATCCCTGTGGGACTCCATTTTCTTGTACGTGGCATTGCGAATATGTCCTCCCTACTCGGACACGGAATAGACGGAGGGACAAGAAATTCGCAATAAACGCCGGCAAGTTACCTCGGAATCTCCATTGATGCAGGGCTGAAAGGATACCATATCGCCATGTGGTGTCATAAGCCTTCTCTAAGTCAAAGAAAACAGCCACCAAGTGCTGTTTGCGGAGAAACGCATCCTGGATAGAGCTTTCCAGCCGTACCAAGTGGTCAGTGGTGGATCGAGCGGCTCGAAATCCACATTGGTACTCGGACAAGAGTCCTTGTTTCTCCAGACACCACACAAGCCGGCGATTAACCATCCTCTCAAACAGCTTACACAGGCAGTTTGTAAGGCAAATCGGTCGGTAACTTCCTGCATACTTAGGATCTTTGTCAGGCTTGAGGACAGGAATAACGATGCCCTCTCGCCACTGAGACGGAAAATCACCCTCCATCCAGATTCGGTTGAACACACGAAGGAGATAGATCACTAAGGTGTTTCAACATCTGGTTATGGATGTTGTCCGGTCCAGGAGACGTGTCCTTGCAAAGCGCTAGGGCGCTGCGGAGTTCCCACTCCGTAAAGGGCACGTTGTAGTCCTCTGAAGCTTGAGAGGCAAAACTAAGGTGAGAACGTTCCGCCTCCCGCTTCAGAGCGAGGAAATCAGGATGGTAATTCCCGGAGCCAGATACATCCGCGAAATGACTAGCGAGGTGGTCAGCAATCAGGAGGGGTTCAGTGACGATATTGCCTTCAATGGAAATTGCCGGTACAGAAGATGATCCTTGGATACCCGAAATACGTCGAAGCTTAGTCCACACCTGAGATGATGGAGTATGTGACGTCATAGACGACACATATCTCTCCCATGAAGCCTTCTTACTTTGGCGAATAAGAACTCGCGCCTTAGTGCGGAGTTTCTTAAATGTTACCAAGTTGGCCGCAGTGGGCTGTCTACGGTAATGTTTGTGAGCGCGACGGCGTTCTTTGATAGCTGCTGCTATGTCTTCGTTCCACCAAGGAACGAGCTTTCGGCGAGGAGTCCCCGAGTAGAACGGAATGGACTCCTCAGCAGCAGCAAGAATAACCTGGGTGATGTAAGTTATTTCCTCGCCTACGGTCCGCCTGATTTTGTCGTTAAAGACAGCTAGTGATGTGTACTTTGGCCAATCAGCATGTTTAAAAATCCATCGAGGGGGAGCCTCGACGGATTTGTGGTTCAGCAAAGTAAGAATTATGGGAAAATGGTCACTGTCACAAAGATCGTCATGTGTGTTCCACCGAAACAGCGGAACAAACGTTCGGCTGCACAGACTTACGTCTATGCGAGAATAAGTGCCGTAACGTACACTGAAGTGTGTTGGTTCCCCTGTGTTCAAAATACATAAATCCAGCTCTGTTACTAATGTTTCCAGCTCTCTTCCCCGGGGGCAAGGCGACTCAGAGCCCCAGATGGGGTGATGGGCGTTGAAATCGCCCAACAAGAGGAAGGGAGGTGGAAGCTGATCTAGAAGATCAGTGACATCATTGATGTTAAGAGCCTCACCTGGTGGAAAATAAACATTACACACTGTAGTTATGACAGGCAGCGGTACGCGAACAGCTACTGCCTCCAGCGGGGTTCGTATTGGAACCTCCTCGCTGTAGGTATCAGAACGGACAAAAATGCCAACGCCACCGGAAGCCCGTTGAGCATAATGTCGTTCTGTCGAGTATAGTCGAAAATTTCTCAGTACCGTATGATGACCAGGTCGGAAATTTGTTTCCTGAATACAGACTATACTCGCCGAATACTCGCTAATGAGCTGGCGCAACTCGGCAAGATGCCTATCATAACCGTTACAATTCCATTGTAACAGTGCCATAATGTAAGTGTGGACTATTGTGGTTTAGGTTAGGAGCAGCGTAATGCCACCTAACCTAACCTACACTCACCTCCCCATCCGAGGATGGAGATTCATGCTCCACGTGCATCTCCCCGCCACTAGACGAGGTGAAGCATGCCTTCAATGTCTTCGACGTTGTTTTGGGGTGGGGTTTCCTCTTACGAGGGGAGCGCGCAGGTCTTCTAGGAGGAAGACCCGCTGGCGTGGAATCAGGCCCTCAGGGTGGAGGGCGTGAAGCCCCATTCGTAGGAGAAGTGGAAGAACGCCTGCTAAGGTCGCTCTTCTTCCCCACAGTCGATTCTTGTTGAGACGGGCTGGGAGGTGGTTTCTCAGCCCTGGTCGACGATGCCGCCTCCGCCGGCTTGGGCTCGGCTGTCGCCGACCTCGGGAGGGAAGGAGACGTTGTCTCCTTCCCCTTTTGTGCCGGCGTAGGTTTCCTAGCCGGCACAGGTATGTTGGTGGTCGAAGGCCGGGACGGACCCACCTTCGAGCTGGTTCTCTTTGGCTTGGGCGCAGCGATCTTCTGGGCAGGTGTTCCAGTTGAAAATGACGAACCTGGCAGGGACTGTGCTATCAAGCTGAAGTCAAGTGTCTTGGCCGGTGCATTCAGAGAATTAAACTTACGGCGCGCTTCCTGGTAGGAAAGACCATCCAGGGTCTTGATCTCCTGGATCTTCTTCTCGCTCAGATAGGTCGGACAATTCCGATCCCGAGGAGAATGAAGACCAGAGCAGTTAGTGCACTTGAACGGAGGTGTACACTCCTCCGCGCCGTGAGCTACTTTCCCACATGTACCACACACTGACGGATTCGAACAACGAGATACCATGTGTCCGAATCTCTGGCATTGATAGCATCGCATAGGAGGCGGGATGTACGGCCTCACATCGCAACGATAGGTTGTTACCTTGACTTTCTCGGGCAACACTGACAATTTGAAGGAGACTATGAACGCACCCGTGGCAACGTCTTCACCGTTGACTTTGCGTGTGATACGCCGGACGTGGGTCACGCCACGGTGCTTCATGTCTTCCATCAATTCATCGTCAGTGTTCAGGACGAGATCACGGTGGAAAATAACTCCACGAACCAGATTCAATGTTTTGTGCTCTTCCACTTTGACGGGGATGTCGCCAAAATGGTCGCACTTAAGCAATTGATCGGCCTGGAGCGCAGTGCTCGTCTTCAGTAGCAAACCACCATTGCGCATTTTCTTCAGGTCCGCAAGTTCGCCATATACACCTTCGATGTACCTACTGAATAGAATGGATTTAACCAGCTTGAAGTCCTGCCCATCGGTTCTGGTAGCAACCAGGAACCTAGGGAAGCTGGATCCCAAATTCAATCGCTGCGCCTGTTCCCAAGGGGTTGCCCCCCTTAGAGAATCCAAAGTTAAAGACTTGGGTAGCGAACTACCCGAGGTTGCTGGCGGAAGTTGTTTCGACGCCATCCCGAAAGTATCCTCCCCGAATGCCACCCACTCCGATCAGGGGTCTCTGTAGCCGAACCAAGCAGCCAAGGCAATACCCACCTGGTCATAGCAGGTATTGCCCGGGGTCCGATGTTGAACGATGCCTAATAGGGGATGACTGAGGCAATGAGCACTAGGACTCCCTTCCTCCAGTCACCCGCAATAGCATGTACCCCATAGCGTATACAGAGCACTAAATATAGAAAAAATAAATAAAAATAATTAATAATAATATGTCCTTCTGGCATTCGGCTGTGCGGGGACCTGCGTTGTCAGGCGGATACCACTGCCCGGGTACATGACACTCCCACCCGCCGCGTCCTGGGTGGTTGCTGGCACGGGCTTTTGAGCGTAGTCGCACACATAGGAGCTCCATCGCCGAGCAGCACGCACATCAAAATTTTGAGTGGTCTACATCTGACCCTCAGAAAAATAATAAAAAATAAAGAGGGGACCATGGCCACATAACCATTTAAGTCGCCTTCTACGACAGGCAGGGATTACTTATGGATGTATTCAACCTCTCCCATCCACAGGAGGTCCAACACATTATACCAAACCACAATCCATGTCCGCGCCAAGGTCGCCCCTTTTTGTCGCCTCTTACGACAGGCAGGGGATACCGCGGGTGTATTCTACATGTGCGTCCCCCACCCGCAGGGGGTAGCGTGTTTGGTCCGCGAGAGGTATTTCATTTCCCTCAAGTCCGCCGGCAAGCCGGTTAGGACCCCCCTATCCGCCACCTGGGACGCGCCATGTGGGAGTATCACCTCTCCCCCTGCTACGTCTGCGTAGCAGGTTCGTGGAAAACAAATATTAACAGAAACTATATCACCAGCCATGGTACGATACCTCAAATTCGCACGCCAATTATACTCAATTTACTTGACTTTTATCATACGAAATTAAATATTTCAATATTATTATTATTACTATTATTACTATCACCCTACAATATATTTTTATTATTCTTAAATCTATTTCCCAAACAGCCCAGGTGAGGATCGCTAAAGCGAAACCGGTACTGGGATCATAGGTAACTTACTGCTCAATCTGGTATCCGTCAACTGATTTATATATTGCCTGTTCTAATCATTTATGCTTAAAATATAGCTTGTTTTAAATTGATTCTTCACTCTTGTATTTGGTTCGATGTATGTATCCTCTGTCCTCTCACTCCTTGCTTGTTCTTTTTTTTTAAACTCGGTACCTACCACGGACAGCCCTCTCGGTTAGCCCGCTAAGCTTCCGCTGCCTCTGTCGATTGGATAAAGCTAAGCCCGATATATTAATTTCTCTTGGTGTCGTTCCTGTTTATTGAGGTGTCGGGCATATGCCTTTCAGTGGTTTAGCAAGTTTCCACCAGTGAAATAATATTTGCTCGCCTCAAGCGTTCAGCGGCCCTCATACTGACCCAATTCGCCACATAACACACAACATTATTCACGTTAATTTTCTTTTGTTACAGACGCACCATCATTCAAATATTGTGAAATAAGAAACAAATAGACACCTCATGATTTAGGATTGACGTCCCTTTTGTCTAAACCCTTATAAAAACAAACTTCTACCAAAGTAAATCTGAACGTCAAAACAAGACTAGTTCGAAGAAACTACCTATTCAGTATTTTACTGTTCAAAACGAATAAATTACAGTAGGATGCCTCAAAATTAATACATGAAGCAGAATTTCAACGTATTGAAGATTTTAATCTTCAGACACCAATAAGTTTTAACAAAAATTACGACTCACATATTAACATAAGAAGTCAATTTACAATTGTTTTTAATGAACTAGAATTTTCAACATTCTGAAGATATTACTGTGTTTTGGACGACAATGTCTTTAGAATTAACGGATATTCCAATTTTGATGATGATGATGATGATGATGCTTGTAGTTTAATAGGGGCCTAACATCGAGGTCATCGGCCCCTAAGATATTCCAATTTTAGAATAGTCATTCACACTGTTAAATTATCAATGTGTTCACAAATTCCTATGTTTATGTATTTTACTACTTAATTTTAGAATTATAATTAAGCACAAATTTGTCAAAGCAAATTAAAATTGACAGGTTTTAACCTTGAGATGATTACATAGGCTGAGTATGCTTGAAATAAAGCGAAACATGTCCCTATAAAATAGTGTTGTAGCGTTATGATTTTCTAAGAACATAAAATCAATTGTATTGAAAAGGTGGAATAAAAAAACATAATATTGTAAGCATATCATAGCAAATTTCAATACGGGTCTAAACATGAGATTAGTTACATGTAACGAAATTTAATGTCAACAAAAAGTTCAAAATCATCCAGGACCAAAATACAAAATGTCATGAAGAATGAATGGATGGACATTCATTCATTCATTCATTCATTCATTCATTCATTCATTCATTCATTCATTCATTCATTCATTATTTATTTACCATAAACCTTTACATGATCTACGGAAGGTCAGGGGAAAAGGACAAGCCCCCTACACGTAGTGCCCCCTCACCTTTGAAATAATTACCTAAATCCTAAAGTAAAACAGTCATATAGTTTATTTACAGGTAAAGTAACAAAGTATAGCATAATATATACATATTTCTCATTTATAAAACCTTTGACTCCCTCATTCATTCTTCCACATATTCACATGCATTTTCTCACCGTATGTGCTTCCTAACATAACATTTAATTATATTTACATTTCTGCATTTAATGTTGGCGGGTAGATCGTTCCACAGCCGCGCTGAACGAGCAAAGAAACCTAGTTTGTAGGACTCAGTTCGTGCAAAGGGGGGTATACGACACACCCCTTTGCCTCTACGGACGGAGCTGTAAGATAAGGAGAGCCGAGGGAATGGTGAAAGGTGAATGGCCGCTGTGCGGGACTTGTGTACGAAGGTGATGTCGCTTTGTTTACACAAGGAGGCGATTGACGGGAGGGAAGACGGGCAGCTGTTCTTGTTAATTAGTCGTTCAGCGCGACGTTTGATTCCTTCTAGTTTGTGAAGGTTAGCTGCAGTGGTAGGGTGCCAAGCAGGTAGACCATACGTTAGTATAGGTCTCACTAGTGTCAGGTAAGCCGTCCGTATAGCATTCGACTTGCACCCACGGAGGCTTCTGTGCATAAAACCGAGCACCCTGGCAGCTTTGCATCTCACTTCCTCCGTTTGTGTGTTCCATTTTAGTTGTTCAGAAATGGTTATTCCTAACAAATGCATAGCTTTAACTCGCTCAATATGTACATTATTAATGTTATATATACATTCTACTGGTTGTCGAGACCTAATTAACCTAATGTATTTACATTTGCCAGCATTAATGCTGAGACCGTTGACGTAACACCACACCGTTATAGTGTCCAAGTCCGACTGTAACCTCAGACAATCCTCTGCACATTGTATATCCCTGTACATCACTGTGTCATCAGCGTACTGAGCTATGGTCGAGGTCACACATTTAGGTAAATCAGAGACAAGTGCATTAAATAATAAAGGTCCGAGGATGGTGCCTTGACATACTCCTGAGGTTACTTTAACTGTCGATGATCGAACTCCATCAAACACAACACGTTGTGTTCGACCCTCGAGAAATGACCGCAACCATGCCAGTACAATTCCCCTAAAATTCATCTGTCTTAATTTTAACAAAAGTCGTTCATGAGGGATTTGATCAAAAGCTTTAGCCCAGTCCAAAGCCACGCAGTCAACCTGAACAATTTTAGATTTCTCCAGAGAGAACTGCCACTCATCAATAACCTTTGTTAATAAAGTATTACAGGATCTTCCTGGAAGAAAACCGTGCTGGCTTTCACTTAGCAGATTACCTTCCCGGAAGTATGCCCGTATATTAGAGGCTACCAGTCGTTCCATACATTTACATACGTGGGATGTGAGAGACACTGGCCTATAGTTGTCAATGAGTGCTTTGTCCCCTTTCTTGAAAATTGGAACTACATCAGCACACTTCCAATCTTGGGGTAGTGATCCACAGTGAAGCGACAGGTTGAATAGTTCGCAGAGAGATGGTGCCAGTGACTCAGCGCAGTCACGGAGTATACGGCTGGGTATTTCATCAGGGCCGCGCGCCGCATGGGGTCGAATCCTCTTCAAACTTGCTAGTACCTCAAGTTCCGAGAAGTAGAGGCTGGTGAGAGGGAGGGGTGGTACGGGTGTGTTGGTTATATACATGTCCCCAGCAGTTTGTGCCTGGGAGAAATTCTCTTTAAATTTGTCACTGAAGGCTGAGGCAATGTCTGCGGGCGTGGAGATGGATTTCCCGTTAGATTGAAAGGAGCTTGGTGCAGCGCTGCCACAGTTCCTTTTTAGCAGCTTCCATAGCTCTTTGATGATGATGATGATGATGATGCTTGTTGTTTTAAGGGGCCTAACATCGAAGGTCATCGGCCCCTAATGGTACGAAATGAATGAACAAAAATTGCAAAGGCATCCACTGACCAAAATAAAAATAAAATATGGCATGAAGAATGACGCGATGGACAGGAACTCAACAAAACACAAAACAAACAAACAAAAACCAGTGGATCGGACTCAATACAGATCGAAAATAACATTATTACCGACCAAGGAACCACTTATAAAGCTGTCGTGAACGGCGGCTCACGACGCGCCTTCCGCGTATTAACGAGAGAGCGAACGGGTTCGAATGGGATTCGAATCCGCGAACTCCAGGGTAGAAAGCCTGTGATTTGAAAGTAGCAGGCATATGAGCGCATGTATATATGAAGGGAAATGATAGGAGAGTTTGTGTATATTCATAACTCATAATTCATAAATGACAGTAATAATAATAAGAGAAATAGCAGAATATTTCAAAGAAGGATTTAGAATATTCGATGTTGCTTTGGGAGCTCGTAAGCCAAGAGCTTTGTGTCTCAATATTGTGGAACATTGTGTAAGTCAAATGCGCACTTCTTTTGGGTTAGAAATATACAGAGTCACGTGTAAGAGACGTAGAAACAGCTTCCAAATGTTCTAGAACAATATGTGTAATGCAACGTGACAGGGTGGTTCCGTGCGCAACAACCAATCGGAGAACAGTGCAGTTCTGACGTGAACTAGTGACTTGTGGTGGTGGTATATGGATCAGTAGAATCATTCGAGAAATAATAGAAGATATTATATAACTGGGTAACTTGTAAACAACAAGGCTTTTTGACTGTGATCCCTCGAAGAAGGCTTTTTGACTCATGACACTCGAAGAAGACTTTTGGACTAGCAGACCTCAAAGGAGGCTTTTCGACGGTAGGCAGTATCGCGCAGAAGAGTGAATAGTTAATTAGGGAGAACTGTTGGAGTACTGGTAAACTTAGCATTCAGTCGCAGACGCAGTAAAGTGATAATAAGATAGAGGGGTATCAGGCTCTTGAATTGAGTGTGACTTGTTGCTGAACAATCACAAAGATTCTCCACACCGATTGTCAAAGTAGGTGTTGGAATATCAGCTTATAGATTAGCAGCTTAATTGTAATTGGGATAATTCACGTCGCCGCGAAGATTAACGAGTTCTAGGGATACCTACGCAGAAGAGGAGAAGACAAGAAGAGAAGAGTGAAGACGTCAGCTGTACAAGAATCAGCTATACTCCGTAGTTAAGTATTCAACAGTAAATATATGCATTATAAGTACTCTTGTGTGTACTAGGAACAAGACTTAAAGACATTCTCATAGATCTGAAGTTGAGAAGGGTTTGAGAGTAAATGGAGTCAGAGATTTTATATTGTATGTATTATTGTATATATTGATGTGTGAATATCCTGGGTGTAGAATATAATTAGTATTTAAACTTTGCCAATCTGACTATACGCTCCCAGAACTCCGAACCCAAGTCCTCAGCCTGTTGTACATCCCTTAGGGTCACGACAAAGCACAATGATGCTTGGTGTCTAAAGGGGGTGCAAAATCCACGTCTAAGGCCCCACAGAATGGTACATGTCGCGAGTAAAATAGAACCATGGTATGTGTATGTTGGGGTATTAATCAGAAGTAGCGAAGACTCATGGTGTTCCACAAAAGATGGTACTACTCAAAAGTATTGCAATACGTACAAGTAACGCAGACCTATGGTGTGTCTCACACAATGGCCCAACTCAGAGTCAACGCAAACCGAGAAGGTTCCCCACCTAGGTGTACTAAACACGGGCGCCGGTATTCCCGTGGTGTTCCTCACATAGTGGGTACTAATCACAGGCAACGCAGACCCACGGTGCTACTCATATAGTGGTACAACTCACAGGCTACGCCCAGACCCGCGGTGTTGCACACATGGGTACGACGCACGGGTACTGGAATCCACCAGGCCAGGCTTTTACTGCTACTAATCACAAACCTATTTCGTACCGAATTTAGTGGTACTACTCGCAAGTACAGGCAACCTATGGTGTTCCCCGCGTGATGGTACGATTCAAAATTGATGATGATGATGATGCTTGTTGTTTTAAGGGGCCTAACAGCGAAGGTCATCGGCCCCTAATGGTACGAAATGAAAGAACAAAAATTACAAAGGCATCCACTGACCAAAATAAAAATAAAAAATGTCATGAAGAATGAATGGATGGACAGGAACCCAACAAAACACAAAACAAACAAAAACAAAAACCAGTGGATCGGATTCAATAGAGAACGAAAATAACAGTATTACCGACCAAGGTACCACTTATAAAGCACAATGATGCTTGGTGTCTAAAGGGGGTGCAAAATCCACGTCTAAGGCCCCACAGAATGGTACATGTCGCGAGTAAAATAGAACCATGGTATGTGTCATGTTGGGGTATTAATCAGAAGAAGCGAAGACTCACGGTGTTCCACAAAAGATGGTACTACTCACAAGTACTGTACTTCGTACAGGTAACGCAGACCTATGGTGTTTCGCACACAATGGCGTCACTTACAGCCAACGCAAACCGATGAGTTTCCTCACCTAGGATACTAGTCACGGGTGCCGGTCCCAAGAGCCCCGTGGTGTTCCGCACATAGTGAGTACTAATCACAGGCAACGCAGACCCACGGTGTCGCTCATATAGTGGTACAACTCACAGGTTACGCCCAGACCCGCGGTGTTGCCCACATGGGTACAACGCACGGGTACTGGAATCCACCAGGCCAGGCTTTTTACTGCAACGAATCACAAACATATTTAGTACCATATTAGTGATACTACTCGCAAGTACATGCAACCCATGGTGTTCCCCGCATGATGGTACGAATCAAAAGTAGTTGCATGGTTCTAATTCATTCATCCCTTGGTCGCCCCTTTTAGTCGCCTCTCACGACAGGCAGGGGATACCGTGGGTGTATTATTCGTCAGCCTCCCCCACCCACAGGGGGTGTGTGTTTGGTCCGCGAGAGGTATTTTATTTCCCTCAAGTCCGCCGGCAAGCCGGTTAGGACCCCCCTATCCGCCACCTGGGACGCGCCACGTGGGAGTATCACCTCTACGCAGGCGTAGCAGGTTCGTGGCGATTCAAAATTAGTTTCATGGTTCTAATTCAGTCAGCCCTTGGTCGCCCCTTTTAGTCGCCTCTTACGACAGGCAGGGGATACCGCGGGTGTATTCTACATGTGCGTCCCCCACCCGCAGGGGGAAGTGTGTTTGGTCCGCGAGAGGTATTTTATTTCCCTCAAGTCCGCCGGCAAGCCGGTTAGGACCCCCCTATCCGCCACCTGGGACGCGCCACGTGGGAGTATCACCTCTCCCCGTGCTACGCCTGCGTAGCAGGTTCGTGGCCATAGCTCTTTGGTATCTGAGCAAGCCTTGTGAATGTACTGATCGTAAGCCTCCTTGATCCTATTCTTAGTGTCTTTTTGGGTGCGGATTTGTACTTTTCCCACGCTTGTTCCGTTTGGCACTGTTTCCACTTTCAGTATAGACTGTTCCGTTTCCTTATTAACTTCAAAAGTTCTTTCTTAATCCACGGGGCTTTCTTCTCTCTTTTTAAAGTGCATTTCGGTACAGTTTGGTCAACGCACCAGAAAAATGTATTTTTCCAGGCGATCCACAAAGAGTCTACGTCACAGGTTGAGAAGGAGGTACGAGTGGGTAGGTGATTCAGTAGTAAGGTGGAGAGGGATTTCCAGTCAGCTTTCCTGAAGTTATATTGAGGCCTGGATTTGTTTTTGACAGGTTTTCTGCAAACTAAGGTAGCTAGAGTCGCTTGAATGGCGTGGTGATCACTGAAGCCGGGTATGACTTCAACTCGAGATACTGAGGAGGGATGATTGGTGAGAAATAGATCTAATATAGAGCGGGATGTTTTGGTGATACGTGTTGCTTCTAAAACAAGCTGTTCTAGAAAGAGATTATAGAACGCGGTTAGGAATGTGTCTGCCAATGGATTTCCAGGGATGCGAGCGGAATCACGGGTCCATATTATGTTCAGATTAAAGTCGCCTGTGAGGTAGACGGCATTGTACTTGTGCTGAATGAGTTGCATTCGTCTTAGAGATTCCAGTAATCCTTCATTTATACAGGGCTTGGATTTCGGAGCCCGATATATGCTACCTATCAAGAATTTGTTGCCCCTACATGTCACCTCCACCCATAGAGCTTCACCTGCAGTTTCCAAGTATCGGATTGGTTGTAATTCTGGTCGTATAGCCAGGAGAACACCCCCTCCAGATGTCCAGGTTCTATCCTTCCTGAATAACAAGTATGGTTGTGGAAATACTTCACCGTTATAAGTAGCACTGCTCAACCACGTTTCACAGACACTTACGATTGATGGTTCAATACTTGCCAGTGATGCTCTTATCTCCTGCTGTCTCCTATAACCCATTATACTACGGGCATTAAATGAGAGAATGGTGATGTTTCGGGAGCCCTGTACACTGGTAACTGAGTCAGTACTATTTACAGAGTTATTTACATAATTTACTTTGTCTGGAACTTCGAAGAACGAGTCCGATGGTAACGGGAGACAACACTTCCAGCACTGCCAAGACGAAAGGCCACGTTTAATTTTATGGTAATCAGATGGAGAGATTTTCGCTCAGGTCTTATGCGTCGACATTTCACACGACACACACTTCACATACAGCTGATTGATGCGGCCCTTAGAACAGCAAATATGACATTCTATGTTACACACATTTCTGTTCGTAGGTCCTGGATTTGTTTCTACATCTCCACACGCACCTATGGTAAGGAGAATGAGGTGAAATGTTGAAGAGGGTGGTCTGGCAACCTTGCGCCTCGCTTGAAGCGCACTGCCAGTACCAGAGGTCACGTACACATTTTCACTGGCGCACCATGTTAAGCACGATATTTTACAATTTTTCACAATTAGCAAGTTCTATTGGAGGATTGAAACGCTAGGACACTCACTGAACACCACACCATTAAAGATCACTTTGTTATTTCCACACGTGACGCGTTTAACCACTATAAACAAGAAAATACGGAGCACTTGGAACACTACATGTCGACCCGCCGCCATCTTGGATCTCGACAAAAAAAACAAAACAATGGATCCGACTCAAAAAAAGATAAATAAGAGTATTACTGACCAAGGGACCAGTTATAAAGCACTGATGTTGATGATTGTACCGGGCGGTACACCTCCGCGCCGCTAATTTAAAGTTTGCGCCAATTGAAACTCTCCTACAGGAGGAAGCCTGAACTTTAACTACAGTGCTAATTCTCAAGTTTCTCAGAAGATGTCACTACTTGTAAATTTTGAAGTGTTCTGAACAGTGTCATTTTCGATGTATTTTTGTTTTGCCTGTAGTAAGAAGCGTGAACATTCTCTTCTAGAGGACACTACTGAAGAACTACAATGGTGCACCCTAGTGCGAAGTGAAATAACTGTGTTTTTGGAGAAATTTTGGGTTCAAAAGTTTGTTCTTTGCTAAATTTCTTTCAGTCCTTATTTAAGTTGGCAATATTAACCCTTTCTTTCCCCTTGTTTTGAATTTGTCCAATCAGGAATTTCTGTAATTAATTTTCCACCAATAATGTGTTTCTTCATCATCTTGTGTAGGGGTTTTCTTGGTTAGCCAATAAAATTCTTGTGGGCGGGTGTTCTCATTCCTGAAACGCCTCGAACTTTCCGCCAGAGTATATAAACTGCTGATTTTCGGGTCTGCGCGCCACTTCAGTAACAGCTATCAGTGTGTAAATTATGTAGCAGGGGGCGGGTAGCGCCTCTTTCTTCGGGCAGCAGTTCAACCACCAGGTAATGGCCGTTTAATAACTTCTTTTCTTGCTAGCTCAGCAGTTTAACTCTCGGGGCAGGTCCGAAGCGTTTTACCATGTAACTTTCCCCTAAAATGTAAAAACACTTGGTATCTATTCTATCTTTTTAAGCTACAAATTGGGATAGAGAGTGCTTAACCCTCTCGAGCTCCCACTCATATTGCTTTGAGGTGAACTTATTTTCACAACCGCTTCTTCCCTTCTAATATAATGTAAATCATAGCAAAATGTATTAGGAGTGCAGCTTCGCCTCCTCTCAAATTGGTTTTGTCGAGGCCATGTAATATTTCTGTTTCTTCACTTAATAGGCCTCAGTAGGTTGGGTATCTTTTACCCCTGTGTCTATGTCCTTGGAGGACAGCTTGAAAGACGAGTTTGGTGTCGCCTTTGATAGGCTTAAACTTTGAGAGCGGATTGCACTTTTTGAAATTGATTTTGGGTGCCTCGAGGAGGCTTTATTTTGTAATTGGGAGCAAGTGCTCCTGAACATGGTTGGGGTCTTCTGCCCCTTTGTCGAATCTTGTTTTTGGGTAAAGTTGGGCTAATTGCTCAAGAATTGTGAGTTCGGGGCTCGAAGCCCAAATCCTGTGAATACTGTAATTGTACATTTGTTGCCTTGCTACCCTGTACCTGCCATTCTTGTTATTTCTTGATTTTGCTAAGAAAATATAACCTTGTTAAATTTTATCGTAACTTCAATTTCGTATTTTGAGACCTGTTCACCCCCGCACCTTCTTTCACCTCTACCTACCACGGACAACTCCGTAACAATGATGATGATGATGATGCATGTTGTTTAAAGGGGCCTAACATCGAGGTCATCGGCCCCTAAAGGTACGAAATGAAATAACCAAAAATTCAAATTCATCCACTGGCCAAAACAAAATAAGAAATGTCATGAAGAATGAATGGATGAACATTAACCCAACAAATAAACTAACTAAAGACAGTGGATCAGACTCAAAAAAAAAAGATCGTAAATAATAGTATTTCTGACCAAGGGACCGCTTATAAAGCACAATGATGCCTGATATCTAAAGGGGTGCAAAATCCCCGTCAGAGGCCCCACAGAATGGTACATGTCGCGAGTAAAGTAGAACCATGGTATTTGACATGTCGGGGTACTAATCATAAGTAGCGAAGACTCACGGTGTTCCACACAAGAAGGTACTACTCGCAAGTTTTGCACTTCGTACAGGGAACGCAGACCTATGGTTTTCCTCACACAATGGCGCCACTCATAGCCAAAGCAAACCGATAAGGTTCCCCACCTAGGTCCTCCGCGAAGCCCGAAGGGAAGTCCTCCATACCTTCGTTGCTCCTTTCATCGCTCTCAGCTTGTTGGGAAGTGGAATGGCCTGCCACTCCATCTCCCAATGGGACATAAAAAGATGTCGCACCTGGAAGCGAATATCACTTGCTGGAACCTTGAAAAGCAACGGGGGCAGTGTAACTGCCTCCTTGGCAGCCTGATCTAATAACTCGTTTCCCTCTATGCCCATGTGGCTTGGGAGCCACAGAAACGTGATTCTGGTGCCAGCATCCCAACACCCGGCCAGCAGGTCCTGGATCCGCTGCACCAGAGGGTGCCGAGGGAAACAGGTATCTATAGACTGATGATGATGATGATGCTTGTTGTTTAAAGGGGCCTAACATCGAAGGTCATCGGCCCCTAATGGAACGAGATAAACGACATGAGAGATGATGTTAAAATTTAAAACATATCCACTGACTAAGGTTTAAAAAAATGATGACGGAGAAAAATGAGGGTGAGATTAAAACAATCAGTGGATCTAATACGCAATGCCTAATTTTCTAATAAAATAAGAGAATATACCGGAAAACAAAAGAATAAGGCATTGCCTGGTAGTACATAATTTACGAGAGACGTTAAAATAACACATTAAAATACGCAACACAAACTAAAATGAAGTCAATGGGATAAAAGCGAAAGTGACACAAAACACACTAGGACAAAGGACAGCATCACACAAGATAAAACAGTCCACTATCCCTCATAAAGCGGACGACGAGGTCTGCTGACTGCTCGTCATCACGCAAGATAAGGGAGATAGTACTCGGAAGGTTAAGACTACGACGCAGATCGACCAGGTCCACACACTCCGTAAGGATGTGCACCACGGTAAGATGGTCGCCGCAGGTACACACCGGAGGGGGTTTTCCTTTCAAAAGATGCGAGTGAGTCAAGATACCGTGGCCGATCCGAAGACGACATAATACCACAGCTTCCCTCCGCGAAGCCCGAAGGGAAGTCCTCCATACCTTCGTTGTTCCTTTTATCGCTCTCAGCTTATTGGGAAGTGGAATGGCCTGCCACTCCATCTCCCAATGGGACATAACAAGATGTCGCAGCTGGGAGCGAATATCACTTGCTGGAACCTTGAAAGGCAACGGGGGCAGTGTAACTGCCTCCTTGGCAGCCCGATCTACTAACTCGTTTCCCTCTATGCCCATGTGGCTTGGGAGCCACAGAAACGTGATTCTGGTGCCGGCATCCGAACACCCGGCCAGCAGGTCCTGGATCCGCTGCACCAGAGGGTGTCGAGGGAAGCAGGTATCAATAGACTGAAGCGAACTCAAGGAGTCAGTACACAGAAGGAAGTGGCGGCGCTTATTGTACAGTGCGTACCGCAGAGCCTCACAGATAGCGTAGAGCTCTGCTGTGTACACACTACAGGTTGTCGGAAGAGCAAAAAGGAACTTATCATTACCAACAACGAACGCACAGCCCACCTTCGTATCTGTCCTTGAACCATCCGTGTAGACGACGACTGAACCTGGATAGCGGCCAACAACGGACAGGAAGAGCCTCCGATAAATCGAAGGGTCCGTGTTTTCCTTTGGGCCAGTGTGCAGATCCAGGATTATTTCAGGTCGTCGTACGACCCACGGAGGTACCCCACTTGGTTGTCTGACAAGGCAAGGAACCGAAGGTACGTCAAACAATTCGGAAATGCTATCCAAGCGTATCCCAACCGGCCGCGTCGCTCGAGGACGAGCAGCGTACAGCAAACGGTTGCCATTGTTGAACACGCAAGGATAGCTTGGATGAAGTGGCATCTGTCGCAAATTTGCAGCATATGTAAGAAGAAGGTGCTGGCGCCTCAGGTGTAAAGGCGGCACACCAGACTCAGCGAGCAGGCTAGCGATGGGGCTTGTACGAAAAGCTCCCGTCGCCAACCTAACCCCGCTGTGGTGGATACTGTTCAGCTTCGCAAGAACGCTTGGTCTTGCGGAGCCATATGCTGCACTGCCGTAGTCTAACCGGGATAAAATGTGTGCCCGATAGAATCGCAGGAGCACCGTGCGGTCAGCCCCCCAAGAAGTGCTGCTAAGAAACTTAAGGATATTTAGCCTCCTAGTGCATTGCACTTTTAACTGCCGCACGTGTGGCTCCCACGATAATTTACTGTCAAAAAGGAGCCCAAGAAATCGGTAAGTGTCAACAACTGGAAGAACGACGTTGTCTAAATAAAGCTCAGGATGGGGGTGAAGAGTACGTTGACGACAAAAGTGGACAACAGAGGTCTTTGCGGCAGAAAACCGAAAGCCATGTTCTAAGGTCCACTGCTCCACCCTCCTAATAGCGTGTTGTAATTGTCGCTCTGCGACTGCCATATTACGCGAGCTATAGTGCAGAGCAAAATCGTCCACATATAGCGACGGTATAACTGCTGGACCAGCAGCAGCAACAATGCCGTTGATGGCAATCGCGAACAGAGTGACACTAAGGACCGATCCCTGTGGGACTCCATTTTCTTGTACGTGGTATTGCGAATATGTCCTCCCTACTCGGACACGGAATAGACGGAGGGACAAGAAATTTGCAATAAACGCCGGCAAGTTACCTCGGAATCTCCATTGATGCAGGGCTGAAAGGATACCATATCGCCATGTGGTGTCATAAGCCTTCTCTAAGTCAAAGAAAACAGCTACCAAGTGCTGTTTGCGGAGAAAGGCATCCTGGATAGAGCTCTCCAGGCGTACCAAGTGGTCAGTGGTGGATCGAGCGGCTCTAAATCCACATTGGTACTCGGACAAGAGTCCTTGTTTCTCCAGACACCACACGAGTCGCCAATTAACCATCCTCTCAAACAGCTTACATAGGCAGTTTGTAAGGCAAATCGGTCTGTAACTTCCTGCATACTTAGGATCTTTGTCAGGCTTGAGGACAGGAATGACTATGCCCTCTCGCCACTGAGACGGAAAATCACCCTCCATCCAGATTCGGTTGAACACACGAAGGAGATATAATAAACTATCATCACTAAGGTGTTGCAACATCTGGTTATGGATGTTGTCCGGTCCAGGAGATGTGTCCTTGCAAAGCGCTAGGGCGCTGCGGAGTTCCCACTCCGTAAAGGGCACGTTGTAGTCCTCTGAAGCTTGAGAGGCAAAACTAAGGTGAGAACGTTCCGCCTCCCGCTTCAGAGCGCGGAAATCAGGATGGTAATTCCCGGAACCAGATACATCCGCGAAATGACTAGCGAGATGGTCAGCAATCAGGAGGGGTTCAGTGACGATGTTGCCTGCAATGGAAATTCCCGGTACAGAAGATGATCCTTGGATACCCGAAATACGTCGAAGCTTAGTCCACACTTGAGATGATGGAGTATGTGACGTCATAGACGACACATATCTCTCCCATGAAGCCTTCTTACTTTGGCGAATAAGAACTCGCGCCTTAGCGCGGAGTTTCTTAAATGTTACCAAGTTGGCCGCAGTGGGCTGTCTACGGTAATGTTTGTGAGCACGACGGCGTTCTTTGATAGCTGCTGCTATGTCTTCGTTCCACCAAGGAAGGAGCTTTCGGCGAGGAGTCCCCGAGAAGAACGGAATGGACTCCTCAGCAGCAGCAAGAATAACCTGGGTGATGTAAGTTATTTCCTCGCCGACGTTCCGCCTGATTTTGTCGTGAAAAACAGCTAGAGATGTGTACTTTGGCCAATCAGCATGTTTAAAAATCCATCGAGGGGGAGCCTCGACGGATTTGTGGTTCAGCAAAGTAAGAATTATGGGAAAATGGTCACTGTCGCAAAGATCGTCGTGTGTGTTCCACCGAAACAGCGGAACCAACGTTCGGCTGCATAGACTTACGTCTATGCGAGAATATGTGCCGTAACGTACACTGAAGTGTGTTGGTTCCCCTGTGTTCAAAATACATAAATCCAGCTCTGTTACTAATGTTTCCAGCTCTCTTCCCCGGGGGCAAGGTGACTCAGAGCCCCAGATGGGGTGATGGGCGTTGAAATCGCCCAACAAGAGGAAGGGAGGTGGAAGCTGATCGAGAAGATCAGTGACATCATTGATGTTAAGAGCCTGACCTGGTGGAAAATAAACATTACACACTGTAGTTATGACAGGCAGCGGTACGCGAACAGCTACAGCCTCCAGCGGGGTTCGTATTGGAACCTCCTCGCTGTAGGTATCAGAACGGACAAAAATGCCAACGCCACCGGAAGCCCGGTGAGCATAATGTCGTTCTGTCGAGTACAGTCGAAAATTTCGCAATACCGTATGATGATCTGGTCGGAAATTTGTTTCCTGAATACAGACTATACTCGCCGAATACTCGCTAATGAGCTGGCGCAACTCAGCAAGATGCCTATCATAACCGTTACAATTCCATTGTAACAGTGCCATACTGTAAATGTGGACTTCTGAGGATTAGGATAGGAGCAACGGAATGCTACCTAACCTAACCTACACTCACATCCCCATCCGAAGATGGAGATTCGTGTTCCATGTGCAGCTCCTCGTCATCAGACGAGGTGATGCAGGCCTTCAACTTCTTCGACGTAGTTCGGGTGCGGGGTTTCTGCCCACGAGGGGAGCGCACAGGTTTCCCCGAAGGAAGACCTGCTGACGCAGAATCAGGCCCTCCAGGTGGAGGGCGTGACACCCCATTTGTAGGAGATTTGGAAGAGCGCCTATTAAGGGCGTTCTTCTTCCCCGCCGTCGATTCTTGTTTAGACGGGCTGGGAGGGGAGTTCCCAGCCCTGGTCGACGATGCCGCCTCCGCCGGCTTAGGCGCGGCTTTCGCCGACCGTGTAGGGGAAGGAGACGTTGTCTTCTTCCCCTTCTGTGCCGGCGTAGGTTTCTTAGCCGGCACAGGCAGATTGGTGGTCGAAGGCCGGGATGGACCAGCCTTCGAGCTTGTTCTCTTTGCGGCGTTGCTCGCAGGAGCAACCGCCGCCTTGGGCGCAGCGATCTTCCGGACAGGTGTTGCAGAGGAAAATGAGGAACCTGGCAGGGACTGAGCTATCAAGCTGAAGTCTAGTGTCTTGGCCGGTGCATTCAGGGAATTAAACTTACGGCGCGCTTCCTGGTAGGAAAGACCATCCAGGGTCTTGATCTCCTGGATCTTCTTCTCACTCAGATAGGTCGGACAGTTCCGATCCCGAGGAGAATGAAGACCAGAGCAGTTAGTGCACTTGTACGGAGGTGTGCATTCCTCCGCGCCGTGAGCTACTTTCCCACATGTACCACACACTGACTGATTCGAACAACGAGATACCATGTGTCCGAATCTCTGGCATTGATAGCACCGCATAGGAGGCGGGATGTACGGCCTCACATCGCAACGATAGGTTGTCACCTTGACTTTCTCTGGCAACACTGACAATTTGAAGGAGACTATAAACGCACCCGTGGCAACGTCTTCACCGTTGACTTTGCGTATGATACGCCGGACGAGAGTCACGCCGCGGTGCTTCATGTCTTCCATCAATTCATCGTCAGTGTTCAGGATGAGATCGCGGTGGAAAATCACTCCACGAACCAGATTCAAGGTTTTGTGCTCTTCCACTTTGACGGGGATGTCGCTAAAGTGGTCGCACTTAAGCAACCGATCTGCTTGGAGCGCAGTGCTCGTCTTTAAAAGCAAACCACCATTGCGCATTTTCTTCAGGTCCTCCAATTCACCGTAGACGCCTTCAATGTGGCGACTAAAGAGAATCGATTTCACCAGCTTGAAGTCTTGCCCATCGGTCCTGGTAGCAACCAGGAACCTAGGGAAGCTGGAACCCAGACTAAGTCGCTGCGCTTGTTCCCAAGGGGTTGCCCCCCTTAGGGAATCAAAAGTTAAAGACTTGGGTAGCGAACTACCCGAGGTGGCAGGCGGAAGTTGTTTCGACGCCATGCCCGAAATCATCCTCCCCGAATGCCACCCACTCCGATCAGGGGTCTCTGTAGCCGAACCAAGCAGCCAAGGCAATACCCACCTGGTCGTAGCAGGTATTGCCCGGGGTCCGATGTTGAACGATGCCTAATACGGGATGACTGAGGCAATGAGCACTAGGACTCCCTTCCTCCAGTCACCCGCAATAGCATGTACCCCATAGCGTGTACAGAGCACTAACAATAGGAAAAATAAATAAAAATAATTAATAATAATATGTCCTTCTGGCATTCGGCTGTGCGGGGACCTGCGTTGTCAGGCGGATACCACTGCCCGGGTACATGACACTCCCACCCGCCGCGTCCTGGGTGGTTGCTGGCACGGGCTTTCGAGCGTAGTCGCACACATAGGAGCTCCATCGCCGGGCAGCACGCACATCAAATTTTGAATGGTCTACATCTGACCCTCGGAAAAATAAAAAAAATAAAGAGGGGACCATGGCCACATGACCCTTTAAGTCGCCTTCTACGACAGGCAGGGATTACCTATGGATGTATTCAGCCTCTCCCATCCACAGGAGGTCCATCACATTATACCAAACCGCAATCCATGTCCGCGCCAAGGTCGCCCCTTTTTGTCGCCTCTTACGACAGGCAGGGGTTACCGCGGGTGTATTCTGCATGTGTGTCCCCCACCCGCAGGGGGTAGTGTGTTTGGTCCGCGAGAGGTATTTTATTTCCCTCAAGTCCGCCGGCAAGCCGGTTAGGACCCCCCTATCCGCCACCTGGGACGCGCCACGTGGGAGTATCACCTCTCCCCCTGCTACGCCATCGTAGTAGGTTCGTGGTATCTATAGACTGGAGCGAACTCAAGGAGTCAGTACACAGAAGAAAGTGTCGGCACTCATTGTACAGTGCGTACCGCAGAGCCTCACAGATAGCACACAGCTCTGCTGTGTACACACTACAGGTTGCCGGAAGAGCAAAAAGGAACCTATCATTGTCAACAACGAACGCACAGCCCACCTTCGTATCTGTCCTTGAACCATCCGCGTAGACGACGACTGAACCTGGATAGCGGCCCACAACGGACAGGAAGAGCCTCCGATAAATCGAAGGGTCCGTGTTTTCCTTTGGGCCAGTGTGTAGGTCCAGGATTATTTCAGGTTGTCGTACGACCCACGGAGGTACCCCACTTGGTTGTCTGACAAGGCAAGGAACCGAAGGTACGTCAAACAATTCGGAAATGCTATCCAAGCGTATCCCAACCGGCCGCGTCGCTCGAGGACGAGCAGCGTACAGCAAACGGTTGCCATTGTTGAACACGCAAGGATAGCTTGGATGAAGTGGCATCTGTCGCAATTTGCAGCATACGTAAGTAGAAGTGATGATGATGATGATGCTCGTTTTTTAAAGGGGCCTAACATCGAAGGTCATCGGCCCCTAATGGAACGAGATAAACGACATGAGAGATGATGTTAAAATTTTAAAAACATATCCACTGACTAGAGTTTTTTAAAAAAGATGGAGAAAATTGAGGGTGAGATTAATGATGATGATGATGCTTGTTGTTTTAAGGGGCCTAACATCGAAGGTCATCGGCCCCTAATGGTACGAAATGAAAGAACAAAAATTACAAAGGCATCCACTGACCAAAATAAAAATAAAAAATGTCATGAAGAATGAATGGATGGACAGGAACCCAACAAAACACAAAACAAACAAACAAAAACAAAAACCAGTGGATCGGATTCAATAGGCAGCGGTACGCGAACAGCTACAGCCTCCAGCGGGGTTCGTATTGGAACCTCCTCGCTGTAGGTATCAGAACGGACAAATATGGCAACGCCACCAGAAGCCCGTTGAGCATAATGTCATTCTGTCGGGTATAGTCGAAAATTTCTCAGTACCGTATGATGACCAGGTCGGAAATTTGTTTCCTGAATACAGACTATACTCGCCGAATACTCGCTAATGAGCTGGCGCAACTCGGCAAGATGCCCATCATAATCGTTACAATTCCACTGTAACAGTGCCATAATGTAAGTGTGGACTATTGTGGTTTAGGTTAGGAGCAGCGTAATGCCACCGAACCTAACCTACACTCACATCCCCATTCGACGATGGAGATTCATGCTCCACGTGCATCTCCCCGTCACTAGACGAGGTGAAGCATGCCTTCAATTTCTTCGACGTTGTCTTGGGGTGGGGTTTCCTCTTACGAGGGGAGCGCGCAGGTCTTCTAGAAGGAAGACCCGCTGGCGTGGAATCAGGCCCTCCGGGTGGAGGGCGTGACGCCCCATTAGTAGGAGAAGTGGAAGAACGCCTGCTAAGGTCGCTCTTCTTCCCCACCGTCGATTCTTGTTGAGACGGGCTGGGAGGTGGTTTGCCAGCCCTGGTCGACGATGCCGCCTTCGCCGGCTTAGGCGCGGCTTTCGCCGACCTCGTGGGGGAAGGACACATTGTCTTCTTCCCCTTCTGTGCCGGCGTAGGTTTCCTGGCCGGCACAGGTATATTGGTGGTCGAAGGCCGGGATGCACCCGCCCTCGAGGTCGTTCGTTTTCCAGCGTTGCTCCCAGGAGCAACTGCTGTCCTGGGCGCAGCGATATTCTGACAAGGTGTTCCTGTTGAAAATGAGGAACCTGGCAGGGACTGTGCTATCAAGCGGAAGTCAAGTGTCTTGGCCGGTGCATTCAGAGAATTAAACTTACGGCGCGCTTCCTGGTAGGAAAGACCAAACAGGGTCTTGATCTCCTGGATCTTCTTCTCGCTCAGATAGGTCGGACAGTTCCGATCCCGAGGAGAATGAAGACCAGAGCAGTTAGTGCACTTGTACCGAGCTGTGCACTCCTCCGCGCCGTGAGCTACTTTCCCACATGTACCACACAGACTGATTCGAACAACGAGATACCATGTGTCCGAATCTCTGGCATTGATAGCATCGCATAGGAGGCGGGATGTACGGCCTCACATCGCAACGATAGGTTGTTACCTTGACCCTCCCGGGCAACACTGACAATTTGAAGGAGACTATAAACGCACCTGTGGCAACGTCTTCACAGTTGACTTTGCGTGTGATACGCCGGACGTGGGTCACGCCACGGTGCTTCATGTCTTCCATCAATTCATCGCCAGTGTTCAGGACGATATCACGGTGGAAAATAACTCCACGAACCAGATTCAATGTTTTGTGCTCTTCCACTTTGACGGGGATGTCGCCAAAATGGTCGCACTTAAGCAATTGATCGGCCTGGAGCGCAGTGCTCGTCTTCAGAAGCAAACCACCATTGCGCATTTTCTTCAGGTCCTCAAGTTCACCATGTACACCTTCGATGTACCGACTGAATATAACCGATTTAACCAGCTTGAAGTCCTGCCCATCGGTTCAAGTAGCAACCAGGAACCTAGGGAAGCTGGAACCCAGACTGATTCGCTGCGCTTGTTCCCAAGGGGTTGCACCCCTTATGGAATCAAAAGTTAAAGACTTGGGTAGCGAACTACCCGAGGTGGCAGGCGGAATTTGTTTCGACGCCATGCGCGAAATCATCCTCCCCGAATGCCACCCACTCCGATCAGGGGTCTCTGTAGCCGAACCAAGCAGCCAAGGCAATACCCACCTGGTCGTAGAAGGTACTGCCCGGGGTCCGATGTTGAACGATGCCTAATACGGGATGACTGAGGCAATGAGCCCTAGGACTCCCTTCCTCCAGTCACCCGCAATAGCATGTACCCCATAGAGTGTACAGAGCACTAAAGATAGAAAAAATAAATAAAAATAATGAATAAGAACATGTCCTTCTGGCATTCGGCTGTGCGGGGACCTGCGTTGTCAGGCGGATACTACTGCCCGGGTACATGACACTCCCACCCGCCGTGTCCTGGGTGGTTGCTGAAACGGGCTTTTGAGCGTAGTCGCACACATAGGAGCTCCATCGCCGAGCAGCACGCACATCAAAATTTTGAATGGTCTACATCTGACCCTCGAAGAAATAATAAAAAATAAAGAAGGGACCATGGCCACATGACCCTTTAAGTCGCCTTCTACGACAGGCAGGGATTACCTATGGATGTATTCAGCCTCTCCCATCCACAGGAGGTCCAACACATTATACCTATCCGCAATCCATATCCGCACCTAGGTCGCCCCTTTTGTCGCCTCTTACGACAGGCAGGGGATACCGCGGGTGTATTCTACATGTGCGTCCCCCACCCACAGGGGGTAGTGTGTTTGGTCCGCGAGAGGTATTTTATTTCCCTCAAGTTCGCCGGCAAGCCGGTTAGGATCCCCCTATCCGCCACCTGGGACGCAGTTTACATTTTTAGAAGGTAGGCTACATACTAAAGGTTTCGAGCCCTCCGCGAGAGTTAAACTGCTGAGCTAGCAAGAAATGAAGATGTTAACAGGCCATTACCTTGTAGAAGAACTGCTGCTTGAAGAAAGAGGCGCTTCCCGCCCCCTGCTACATTTCCACACACACTAAGTTAGATGTTACTGAAGTGGCCCCGAGACAATAAAATCAGGAGTTTCTATACCCTCGTGGAAAGTTCGAGACCTTTCATGAATGATAACAACCCGCCCACAAACTTTTATTGGGTAACAGCAAAAACTAATACACAAGACGAGGAAGAAACACTTTATTGGTGGAAAATTAATTACAGAAATTCCTGATTGGCTACATTCAAAACAGGCAGAAAGAAAGGATTTATTTGCCAACCCGCAAATGATAGAACAAAATTTAGTAAAGAAAAAACTTATGAATACAAACTTTCTACGGGAGAGTACATTCCTTTACACCAGAGTGTACATAGTTTTTAGTAGAGACATCTGTTAGAGAATGTCAAACTTCTTGATACGGCGCAAACAAACACAAATCGAAATAGACACAGTTCAGAACACTTCAAAATTACCAAATTTACAGTAGTGACATCTTCCGGGAAACGTTGAGTTAATACAGTTTGTTAAAGTTCAGGCTTTCTCCTGTAGAGGAGTTTCAACTGGCGCAATATTTGAACTAGCGGCGTGGAGGTGTACCGCCCGGTACAATAATAATAAAAAAAAGTCATGGAAAATGAATGGATGGACATGAACCCCGCCCCCCCCCCCAAAAAAACAATGGATCAGACTCAAAAACGGTCATAAATATTAGTATTACTGACCAAGGGACCACTTATAAAGCACAGTCCTGAATCGAGTATGCTTGATGTCTAAAGGGGTCCAAAAACCAGGTCTAAGGCCCCTCGGATGGTACATGTCGCGTGTAAAGTAGAACCATATTTCTCAATCTGCGGTTCTAATCAAAGGTAACGTAAACTCACGGTGCTTCAAACATTAAGGTACTACTCACAAGTATTGTACGTCGTGAAGGTAACGCAGACCTATGGTGTTTCTCACACAATGGCGCCACTCACAGCCAACGCAAACCGATGAGGTTCCTCAGCTAGGTGTACTAATCACGGGCGCCGGCATTCCCGTGGTGTTCCTCATATAGTGGGTACTAATCACTGGCAACGCAGACCAACGGTGTCACTCATATAGTGGTACAACTCACAGGCAACGCCCAGACCCGCGGTGTTGCTCACATGGGTACGACGCACTGGTACTGGAAACCCCCAGGCCAGCCTCTTTACTGCCACTAATCACAAACGTATTTCGTACCTAATTTAGTGGTACTACTCGCAAGTACAGGCAACCCAAGGTGATCCCCGCATGATGGTACGAATCAAAAGTAGTTTCATGGTCCTAATTCAATCATCCCTTCATCGCCCCTTTTAGTCGCTTCTCACGACCGGCAGGAGATACCGTGGGAGTATTATACGTCTGCGTCCCCCACCCACAGGGAGTAAAGAGAGAGAAAGAAGAGGAAGGGATCCGTCACTTCGAAAAATGAAGTAACGGACGAAGAAAGGCAAGGGCGACGAAGGCCGTGAAAATGAAAAAGTCCCTTGGCCTCTAACGCTCTAATGCCTTCGGGGTCGGAAAAGATCAAGAGTTGACCAAGGAGGTCGGACAAGATAGACGAAATTGAGGAGCCTGGTACATGTAAGGGGAAGCAATGCCATTACTCAGCCAAGGGCCCCGTGGTCACCAATCCACACTCCCAAGTTGAGAACCCCTTGGGCCCCTGTTAGTCGTATCTTACGACAAGCAGGGGATACGGCGGGTGTATTCCACATGTGCGTCTCCCACCCGCAGGGGGTAGTGTGTTTGGTCCGTGAGAGGTATTTTATTTCCCTCAAGTCCGCCGGAAAGCCGGTTTAGGACCTCCCTATCCGCCACCTGGGACGCGCGACGTGGGAGTATCACCTCTCCCCTGCTACGCCAGCGTAGTAGGTTCGTGGAGGAGACGTTGAAATAATTCTCGAAGAAAATGAAAATTGTCAGGATGTAGAGACTGAGTTACAAGAAGTTAACAGGCCTATTGATGTTTCTGTAGAACCTGAAGCCAGCACATCGTTATAAGTCACCACACCTGACCATCGAAACATTATCACTGCGAGTCAGCACACCATCAAACAAGGACGAAACGCTATGTGAAATATTGAATACATCTGTTCACGTTGCCTCAGCTTCATGCGAGAAATCCACGCCACGTGTAAGTTAATTGATTTTCATATACTTATTTCTGAACTATTTTGCTGAATATTCAGCTGATTGTTCTTTATATACATGTGTGTTAGAAAATAATATAAGTAGTAGTTTAAACGAATATAAATCAATGAAGACATTTATTAATTACTGTTAACCCATATATGCCCACAGGGTCGAAAACGACCCACAATAGTCATTTGCCATCATTTATCCCCATGCATTTGTTTTCGACTTAAAATCATGATTATGTATTTGTCAGCATGTAGGCTATTATTGTGAATGTGTGATTGTTGATTTGAAGCTGTATTGTTTGCCTTGTAACTGCAAACAGATTGCTGTGGTACATCCTTCAGCATAGTATTGATGCAGTGTGGCAGAAAATGTAAGTTGACAGTTTTGCTGTTTATTATTTTAGCTTGGTTCTTGTGCTGTTACCTAGAGTAAAGAATATAGTTTACGACTACATGTCACAAGTTTTTTAATTTTTCTATATGGTCATGTAATAAAACGAGATGTTTGATATGGGTCGTTTTCGACCCTGTGGGCATATAAGGAACCTTGCATGCATATCATCAAATATGATCATAATTGCATTATTGCTCAATGGTAAGATATAGCTTAGTTTCTTTCCGTTATTATTGCAAAGTTTTTATATTTGGGGAGAGGGAATTATCACGGGAATCTATTACCGACTCGGTACTAAAACTTTAGAGTTCTTCTTCTCATGTTTCCTAGTTTCCCAAAGAGTCTTATAACTTTTGAGATTTTATAAGAGCTTGAAAGGTTATCTTCCAAACAAGAGGTTTCAACTACTGATGTGACTATACAACCTCCCGCTGATGAAGGTCATTGCTTCAGACAAAAGGTGTAAAGGCAACAGGAACTGTTAAAAAGGACCGTACAGGACACTGTCCACTAAAGGGAATTGATGTTATGGGCAAGGAGCCTAGAGGAGCATTTAACACCATGATAAACAAGAAACACGGCATCAATGCAATTAGGTGGCATGATAACAACGTTGTTACTCTCCTGTCAAGTGATTACGGAGTTCATCGTATTCGACCCACGCAAAGGTACTCTTCGGCACAGAAGAAAGGAATTGCCATTCCTCAGACATTCGGTTTTCATCAGTACAATGGTTATATGCGCGGAGTGGATCAAATGGATAGCAGTGTTGTTGTGTACCGGGTTGGAATTAGGGGAAAGAAATGGTACACACCGATTGTATTTTGGCTGCTAGATGTTTATGTGAACAATGCCTACCTTCTAGCTCGTTCCCTTGGAAGAACCAATGATCTTCTATCATTTCGTAGGGAACTAGCTAAAACGCTTCTTCTGAAATATGGAGTTGCGCGAACACAACCCGGCCCATCTACCCGATCAAGGAATGTCATAAAGAATGTCCCAGAAATCGCACGCAAAAGTGATGGTCATATGATTACTGTGGGTCAAAAACGTAAAAGATGTGTTTCGTGCAAAAGTAAAACCACGAAAGCATGCAAGAGATGCAATGTCGCGTTGCATGATAAATGTTTCTTAAAGTTTCATGCATAGCTTTTCATGAAGACTGAGACTTCAGTGTAAGATGCACACAGTGCCTGTAACTTTCTAGTGCTGCAATATTTTTGTGAATGTGTTGTAATTCACCATTGTACTTGAACTCATAATTATCTGTGTAATAATATTTGTGTATAATTGTAATAAACAAAACAATAACATTTCACACAATAATGGTTGTCTCTATTAGTAAACTAGCGAATGTACCCGTGCTTCGCTACGGTATTCTACATTGTATTCGAATATCGAAGTAAATAGTGTACATGCAGTAAATAAGATAGTTTTAAAATTGCATGTCTCTTAGCGTTATCCGAGAAAGAGCATGGGGAGGTCCCCGTACGTTTCCAATGTAAAGTGTTTGTTACGGATTTGTGATATAACGGCAGGCTCACTTGCCTACTGGCATTCACAATCAGGTTGGGAAGTTTACATTATAATTGCAGGCCCCATTGCCTACTATGCGGACAGAATCGATTTGGGGAGTTTTCGTTAAAATGGCAGCCCCCCTTTCCTACCTCCAGACAGATTACAGTTTTTATTATAATGGCAGGAAATTACCCTACTATCACTCGAAATTGAGTTGTGCAGTTATCATTATAATGACAGGCCCCTTTTCCTACTGCCAGCCAGCGTACTGCCAGTCACACCAAGTTGGTGAGTTTCCATCAAAATAGCAGGCCACTATGCCTAATGCCAGTCACATTTTAGATGAGTACATTTCTTTATAATGGCGGGCACCCTTGCCTACTGCCAAACACAATCGGGTAGGGGAGTTTTAAACAAAACTGCATGCTCACTTACCTTCTGCAAGTCAAATCGAGAAGGGAACTATTCATTACAATTGTAGGCCTTCCTTACTAATGCCAGTTACACAGGAGTTGGAGAAGGAACCCTTTCCTACTGCCAGTCAAAGTCGGTGTGGGGAGTACTGATTACAATAGCAGACCGACCCTTTCTCGATCGCTAAATCGACATCAGTGAATATATATATAGATCGACATACGAAAGTATATGCGTGTTTACAATATTGAAGACCTTCATTTACAGAATAACTGCTACTAAACGTACGTCATATCGACAAAGGATTATACCATAAGACACGCCGGATTTAGTGGCCTAAATGGCTGGTCCAATGATATGTCATCTATTCTTGGGTCAGATTTAGAAACGTGGAACAGGGTAAAGGTTTTGTGAGATCATCTCACATTACATTACTTTTCGGATAATAATGTGACAGCTACATACGTAGCATTTGGCTCACATATGGCTACTGAGTGGGCCAATTTTCGTGAAGAGTTTGATGATTCTGTATTTCATATAAGTAATTGAAAGTATGAATAATGCATGTGAAAATTCCAAATTGACTTAACATCGATTAATAGAGAAAAATCAAACGTAAAAGGGATACAGATACGGCATAAAGTCATAAGACCAAGGTTGTAGATCATTCCAAATTGAACGGAGATTGTGCAATCCGTTACGTGATAGGAATTTCCGAAGGTCTGCACCATCATTAAAATTGCCTGCATATTTCGATATTCTTCGGGGATAAAAAATGAAAAATTTAATGATATAGGATTTTTCATTCGTTACAGGCTAAAACGTATAATTTTGTCAAATTTCAATTATCTTCTTATTCTTCTGGCAGATTATGCCACAATGTGGATTTTGGGCGAGGCGGGTAAACATTAGGACTTTCAGGAAATCAAAAATTATGGAGATTGTTATTATTACCCCTTAAACGGAAAGCTGTACGAAAATTTCGCCAAAATAGTCAGTGTAGAGGTACACAGTCGTTACGATTTGATTTATATAGATAAGGAATCTGCTCCATGTAAAACACCTTTTGGGCTATGTCCGCTGGACTTAACCTGCAAAAGTGACCATTCATGATATCTCCCTTATTAATCCTCCTGACGAAAAAATGCACATGAAAAAAAAGGTTTAGAGGTGGAATTCCATCAGGTTTGGTCGATTTCCAGTCAGGTTGGTCTTGTTCTGTATATATTGTGGAAGAGTAAAATCACCATTTCGGTTCCTTATAAACCGCCAGTCCATTCCGGAACATGAAATGTTATTTACGTTTAAAACCTACCTTTGGACAGGTGGATGCTAAATATAAATTTTGTTTCGAATGTCTTCAGTAGTTTTCAAGTTGTAAGGAATACGCTTTACACGCACCCGCTCGTGAGTTAAGTCCGATGGGACTTGTACAGAAAAACGGTCCTTTAATGATATCTCCCTTATTGATCCTCGTATCGAAATGATGCACATGAGAAAAAAAGGTTTAGACATTAATTTCTACCAAGGTAGGTAGACTTCCATAAACTTTTGTTGTGTATATTTTTTGGAAGTGCAAAATCACTGTTTCGGTTTCGTATAAACCCCCAGTTAGTTCAGGGATTTAGAAACAATATTTGCCCTGAAACCTATCAAGGACAGGTGTATTCTAAATACGAATCTTGGTGGAAATGCATCCAGTAGTTTCTAGCATTCACGTACATACGGCGTAATTAAGGAAGAAAATAATACAGTTAAGAATGTTGAAACTAATAGAAAATGGATTATAACTGAGGACAGCCGGATAACGACAAATAAATAAATGCCGTGAGTTATGGATATAATAAAGCGCTAACAGAGGAGAAATTTAGGTTCAGTGATTCTTAGGTAAACAAATATGAAGATAACTAATGGTGTTATTACTTAATCTATTCGAGGGCGGTTATAACCTCCAACGATATTCCGCCAATATCCCGCAGATGAGCCGATTGATGCCTCTCTTGCCATCTACCCAAGGAACAACCACGAATTTAAAAGCATGATGAGGAAAATGGCAATACGTTACTTCCCTACTGGCATGCAGTCAGAGACGTTGCCATGGTAACCTGTAGGTTCGTTCTCGGTCTGTCGGTCACTAAATGCAGAGCATGATACCAGCAGAAAATTGTAAATTTCTCCGTCATGTGAAGAGTAAGGTAAATTATGAACATAACGAAAGTTGTTTATAATGAAGAGACGTTTCACGTACGGTAAACGAAGTTTACAGAAAATCAATAGTATAAGAGAAAATAGAGGAAAACCACTGTGGTTTTCCTATAAACACCCCGTCTATTCAAAGATTTTAAAATTATATGCATATCGGAACCTTTCCTGGGATGAGTATACTCTAAATATGAAGTTTGGCTGAGATCTATCCAGCCGTTTCGACGTGATGGTGGGAAAACCACTCTGGTTTTCCTATAAACCCCCCGTCTATTCAAGGATTTTAAAATGATATGCATATCTAAACCTTCCCCGGGATTAGTATACTCTAAATACAATGTTTGGTTGAGATCCATCCAGCCGTTTCGACGTGATGGTGGAAAAACCATTCTGATTTTCCTATAAACCCCCCATATATTCAAATATTTTAAAATGATATGCATATGGAAAACTTCCCCGCGATGAGTATCCTCTAAATATGAAGTTTGGTTGAGATCTATCCAGCCGTTTCGACGTGATGGTGGAAAAACCATTCTGGTTTTCCTATAAACCCCCTGTCTATTCAAGGATTTTAAAATGATATGCATATCAAAACCTTCTCCGGGATGAGTATACCCTAAATATGAAGTTTGGTTGAGATCTATCCAGCCGTTTCGACGTGATGGTGGAACAGACAAACAGACAGACAAACAGAAACAATTTTATTTATATAGATTTTTACACTCGTTCTTCACCCCCTTTCCATCCCCGCCCAAAGGAGTCCTACGAGTGCCTTACACAACAGTATATTTTTTTCCCAGATATTAAGTCTTATTTGTACCTATTTTGGTTGACAGCTATGCCCAAACGTACATGCATAATCTCACTGCTCTGGAATCCTGGAGCTGACGTTGCCATGGTTACGGCAGTTCATTTCTTTATCCGATTCCTAGAGCAGGGGTAGTGTGGTGCCAATATCTCCGTAACGGTTGGTTTTAGGGCCTTAAAACATGGTTTTCGGGCCCGTAGGGCTTACCGAGTTTTGTTCTTTGCGTCAAGAGGATTAAATTGAGCTTTGTCTCGTCCTTATACGACAAATTCGATATTTTGCCTATAATAGTATAAGAGAAAATGGAGGAAAACCGTTTTTCCTATAAAACCCCCGTCTTTTCAAAGATTTTAAAATGATATGCATATCGAAACCTTCCCCGGGGTCAGTATACTCTAAATATGAAGTTTGGTTGAGATCTATCCAGCCGTTTCGACGTGATGGTGGAACAGACAAACAGACAAACAGAAACAATCTATATAAATAAAATTGTTTCTGTTTGTCTGTTTGTCTGTCTGTTTGTCTGTTCCACCATCACGTCGAAACGGCTGGATAGATCTCAACCAAACTTCATATTTAGAGTATACTGACCCCGGGGAAGGTTTCGATATGCATATCATTTTAAAATCTTTGAAAAGACGGGGGTTTTATAGGAAAAACGGTTTTCCTCCATTTTCTCTTATACTATTGTTACCGTTTTTTGGTGGTAGTTATGCATGAAAGAAGGTGCCGGGTGGTGAATAGGTCTCAAGCTACTAAAGTGAAATTAATTTTAAAAATTTAACAAGGTTATATTTTCTTTTCAAAATTAGGTAACAACAAATAGAACAGGTACTTAGTAGCCGAAACACAATTGAAAAATACATTTACATAGGTACCCCATTTGGGGCTTCAAAGGTCAGAAACATAATTCTTGGGCAATCAGCTCAGTTTTACCCCAAACACAATTTTAACAGAGGGGCAGAAAACCCCATTCATACCTAGGAGCCCTTGCTCCAAATTACACTGAAAAGCCTCCTCGAGGCATACAATATACCATTTTCAAAAGAGCCACTCGCTCTCAATTTTAAGCCTCTCCCAGGCCACACCAAACTCCACCTTTAAGCTGTCCTCAAAGGACATATACACAGGGGTAAAATCCCCAACCTACTGAGGTCTATTAAATGACAAGAAGGTTAATTAAATGACCTCTAAAACAATTTGAGAGGAGGCGAACTTGCACTCCTAATACACTTTGATTAAGACCTACTTGGCGCTAGGCCGTTAATACAAGGGCTAATCCCATACTAAAGAGGTGACTTAAGAAGAGAACAATTTGTTTTACGTTAACGAAGAATAGATTGAGAAAACTAAGTTCACCTCACAACAATATGAGTGGGAGCTCGAGAGGGTTAGCACTCTCTATCCCAGAATGTAGCTTTACAAGAGAATCGAAGAAAAGAGTAGTTACATTTTAGGAAAAGGTTACATGGTAGAACGCTTCGCACCCGCCCCGAGAGTTAAACTGCTGAGCAAGAAAAGAAAGAATTTATTAATCGGCCATTACCTTATTGTTGACCGCTGCAGAAGAAAGAGGCGCTACCCGCCTCCTGCGATGTACTTAATACACTGAAAGATGGAACAGAAGTGGCACGGAGACCCAAAAATCAGCAGTTTATAACCTCTCGTGGAAGGTTCTAGGCGTTAGGGGAATGAAAACACCCGCCCACAATTATTTTATTGGCTAGGACCCCGCAATCGATTCAAGTTGGGGGAAGATACATCTGATTGGATAGAAATTAATTTAAGAAATTCGGGATTGGCTACATGCAAAACAAGGGGAAAGAGAGGGGTATACAGCCAACTTAAACAATAACAGAAAGAAATTTAGCAAAGAACAAACATTTGAAATAAAAATTTCTTCAACAAAATAGTTCTTTGACTCCGCACTAGGTTGCACTATTGTTGATCTTCAGTAGTGTCCTCTAGAAGAGAAAGTTCACACTTCTTACTTCAAGCTAAACAAAAACACATCAAAAGTGACACAGTTCAAAAACTCAAAATTTTCCACGTGGTGACATCTTCTGAGAAGGTAGAGAATTAATAGCGTAGATAAAGTTCAACCTTCCTCCAGAAGAGGAGTTTCAACTGGCGCAATTTTTAAATAAACGGTGTAGAGGTGTACCGCCCGGTACAGACCTCCCCCCCCCAAAAGTTCCTCCAGGGGTGACGCATGAGATCAGTTTGAAACAAAGTCCAAGTAATGATGTTGATATGAAGATAGATAGCAGGAGCATTTACAAGATTTCTTAATTCAGTTTCAAAATGTTGTTGTTGCAGGTGAATGAAAGTCTTTATGTTTGTAGAATTTGAATTTCTGAAGATAAACTTTTACTACTTAAAAGTGAAGAAAATTTTGCAATGTCCACCAAATATTGATGTTGAATTCCCAAGTGTAATTATTGCTTATGGTGACTGTCCATGTAGTTGATGTAGATTAAGTTGGATGGCCAGACCGGCCGTTGCAGCTTGCGTCCAACGGAGGCCGCTCGGACCCCTCAAGTACCCTGAGATACCGCTCGCCCGCACTATGAGGGGAGCAGAGGTGTTGAAATACGCCGCGCCCGCGGTGAGCATATACAAGCTGCGGGCCAGTAGCAGGTCGTGCGCCGCACATCAGCCTTGGCCGGGAGGAGAGCTCCGGCTCGCCGTACACATGTCGTCCTCGCTGGAGAGGAGGGGGCCCATCCCCCTCCCTAGTTGCTGCACGGCGCTGCGCGGCTGCGGGGGCACTGAAACATAAAAGCTCAGCGGCAAAATTGTGTTGGACCATCATCTTTTTTTTTTTTTTTGAGGGCACAGGCATGTAGATTGAGGGGCCAGCGGCGTGGCGATATCCATGGCATTTCATCTAAGCCAGCCACTGTATTTAGTGGAGCAGGAGACGGGAGCGTGGTAATGGCCGTGACAAGGACAGGATGGCAGTTTAACAATCGGGGGAGGTTTACAGAAATGCTTACATATAAAATAAAATAGAAGGAGCAGAATGCCTTAAAAGTGGAACTCAAAAAAAATATAACCATCATATTCCTATCAAGTTATATGAAGCAAGTTGACACAAAATTTACACCGGTTTCACCTGGGACAGGTGAACCCTAAATATCCTCTCGGTGGCTGGATTGCTTACTAACAATGTAACCGGTGTGAGAAAATCGAGAATGATGCATGGCCCATGGAATCTGGGGGCAAGCTTGCCCGCGGGAACAAAATTTTTGACCATAACCTGGTCACCTACCTTCAAAGGGGTGGATCTCCGTCCACGATCATACCTTTCCCTAACCTTTTCATGAGACACTTTAAGATTGGCTTTAGCCTTCTTCCAAAGATCTTTAATGTTATCCGGATCTATTGTCTCGGGTAGAATGTCATTCAGAGACCAGAGGTTAGAGAGCGGCGAGTTGGGAACAAACTTGAACATCAAAGAAGCTGGAGTAAACTTGTGAGATTCATGAACCGCCGAATTCAAAGCAAAAGCTATCCAATGCAGGGACGTGTCCCACCTGGAATGATCTTCATGATGATAGGCAATAAGTGCAGACCTGAGATTACGGTTAACCCGTTCAGCCAGAGATGGTTGAGGGTAATAAGCAGAAGTAGTTACATGAGAGATGGACAAGTCAAAACAGAATTTACGAAAAAGATTTGATGTGAACGCCTTAGCATTATCAGATACAATATATTGGCACGGACCAAAAGAAGCAAAAATGGAATTTAGACAGGTAATGGTGGACTGAGCGGTAGCCAGCTTAGTCGGAAATAACCAAGAAAATCTGGTAAAACCATCTACACATACAAAGATGAACTTGTTGGCATTACCCTTTGACTGGGGGAAGGGTCCTACATAATCAATATACAGGCGTTCCATGGGGCGCGACGCTTGATGCGAAGACAAAAGGCCTACCTTGGTGGACATGGTGGGTTTACTCAGCAAACATGATTTACAAGCTTTTACAAGTTCACGGATTTCACCGTCCATACCTTTCCAGATGAACATTTCACGAATCTTTTCACGGGTTTTAAAGATTCCAAGATGCCCTCCTAATGGGGTCTCATGGTAATACTTGAAGATCATAGGTACCAGAACGGCTGGAACGACAACTTTCATAATCTTATCATGCCTCGATGGGCAACATAGAACACCATTCCTCAGAACATAAGGGACAACCTGTTCCCCAGAAGAAAGTGTTTCCATTATCGGAGCCAGCGTCGGATCTTCACGTTGGTATTTCTCAATATCTCTAAAAAGCATGGGAGCATCTGTTAGGATGGCATTAACCTCGGATAGTATGGACTCGGAAGGTGATGAACTGTCGACCGGTTCGTGGGTCTCGACGTCGTTGGAAAACATACGGCTGAGTCCATCAGCAACAACATTTTCAGTACCTCTGATATGCCTGACATCGAATTGGAAGGCAGAAATACGAATGGCCCAACGGGCTATACGACCAGTACGACGCGGCCTACCTAAGACCCAGCTTAAGGCTTGATTATCTGTTTCCAGGTCGAATTTGACGTGTTCCAGATAGAGACGGAACTTCTCTAAGGCGAATAAGACTGCCAAACCTTCGAGCTCATAGATGGAATAATTGGCTTCTTGAGCCGACAAAGTCCTAGATGCATAGGCGATGGGTCGCCTCCCTAGTTCAGTCTCTTGAAGAAGGACTGCAGCTACAGCTGACGACGACGCGTCCGTTTGGACGATGAATTTCTTTGAGAAATCAGGCACAGCAAGGACAGGGGCATTACAGAGAGCTAATTTCAGATCTTCAAAAGCGGCTTGTTGAGAAGGTCCCCACTCGAATTTGATGCCTTTCCTACGAAGAAGGTTTAAGGGCGCCGCTCTATTAGCAAAGTTAGGAATGAACTTTCTGAAGAAATTCACCATACCAATAAACCTGGCGATGCCTTTAATGTCCTTGGGAGGTTTAAAATCACGGATGGCCTGTGTTCTAGAATGATCGACTGCTACACCATCAGGTGACACAATATGCCCTAGGAAAGACATAGAGGGCTTAGCAAAGGCAACCTTGGACAACTTAACAGTTAACCCAGCCTTACGAAGGCGATTCAGAACTTCTCGCAGATGATCTAGATGTTCTTCGAAGGTCTCCGAAAACACGACGACATCATCCAAGTAGTGATATAAGTATTCAAATTTGATGTCGGAGAAGACCCTATCTAGTAGCCTAGTGAGCACAGCTGCCCCCGTGGGGAGCCCGAAAGGCACGCGGTTGTATTCGTATAAATTCCAGTCCGTGGCAAACGCTGTAAGGTGTTTAGACTCTTCGGCAAGGGGAATTTGATTATAGGCCTGATTCAAGTCCAAGATAGTGAAGAACTTGGCCTTACGAAACCATGAAAAACAAGAATGAAGGTCAGGAAGGGGCACAGATTGCAACACCACCTTCCGATTGAGAGCCCTGTAATCAATGACAGGCCTGAAGCCTCCTTGGGGTTTCGGGACTAGAAAAATAGGCGATGAATACGCCGACTTAGAGGGAATAATAATACCATCCTTCAACATCTGATCGATGATTTCTTTCAGAGCCTTCATTTTAGGTGGAGATAGCCTATAAGGTGGAAAACGGACAGGAATCGAATCCGTGACCTCAATTTTGTATTCAATAAGATCAGTAACACCAAGAGTATCAGTGAATACCTCTGGAAATGACTGACATAATTTACGAATACTATTAGCCTGCTCCTCAGGTAGATGTCTAAGGTCTAACAACATCTCATCCTGGGTAGGCGAAATAGAGAAGCATGACACAGAATTACACGTTAATAGTGGGATTTTACAACTAGAAGCGAATTTGAATGTGCACGACCTAGACTGGAGATCGAGCACAAGACCAGTGTGAGAAATAAAGTCCGCTCCCAGTATGATGGGGCAAGACAAGTGCTTAGCCACAAACAGTTTGATTTTCCATGTAAACTTAAAAATACGAATTTTGACCAGTAAAGAACCTAGAATTTCTAATGGAGATGTATTAGCCGAAACATATTTAACAGGAGAAGAGTCATAGACAGGTAGTTTACAAACAGATTTCAATTTGGAGTACCATTCAGCCGAAATAATGGAACAAACACTGCCTGAATCTAATAGAGCTGTTATAGGTTCGTTATTTATCTCAATCTTAAGAAAAGGAACAGGTGCGGGGATATCCGCCGCAATCCTAAGACACTCTTTGGGGCATTCAAAAGATGTATTCGAAGACTTATCGTTCCCTGAATTCTCGACCTTTTTGCCAGGGGCTGAGCCTTGGGAAGATGGATTAGTTGACTCAGCCGAAGCCACTAGTCACTTTTGACTGTTGTTGGAAGTTACCCCAGAAGTTGAGCAGGAGGGGGTGCTATTCGAATTGGGACAATTCTTGGCGATATGTGAGAAAGCCCCACATTTAAAACAGCCCTGTGATGAACCAGCTCCATTATTTGCCCTACTAGACTTGATCAGAGGACACTTATTGCGCAGATGGTCAGGCGACCCGCAAGCATAACATTTACGAGGGGTGACTGATCGGCGAGGTGGAGGCCGAGTGTTACTAAAGGAAGGCGGGGGTTCTTTCGCAACACGCAAGGAATCGGCGTATCTAACTCCTTCCGCTGAGACGGCCAATGCTTCAAGTTCCGAGAAAGTTTGCGGGCATGCCGCGAAACACAAATATGACCTGTAGGGTGGGGAGATCCCTTCAACAATAGCTTGCACGATCTGATCCTCAGGGAAGTGGAGAGCAAACACCCTAGTATAAAACTTAATGTCCTGTATGAAATCAGCCAAGTTTTCATCCAAGCGCTGTACCCGATAATAGTATTTCTGAATCAGAGATGACCTCGCGCGGGCAGGAATGAAATTTGCAAGCAAGTGTGCGTGAAAATCTTCAATAGATGACTGTTCAGCAATAGCTCTTACTATTTTATCTGAGAGAACACCAATAGCATAAGGATAGATAATTTGCAAAATTTGACAAGGGGAAAGAGAAAACACAAGGGCGTGATCCTGAAATTCAACTAGAAATCTTAAAAATGAAATTACATCACTGGTGGTGTTAACAGAAAACTTAGAAATACCTCTGAGCAACATTGCCAATGGATGAGGCAAGCTGCTAAACCCGGGTGACATAGTAGGTAAAGGTTTCACTGGTAAGGAAGTTAATTCAGAACGGATGTTACTCAACGATGCACGGCGTTCAGATTCGGTGTCCAATGGGGCCGGGATAGTTTGAGCAGCAACGGTTATCCTATTGACTTCTCCCTTGGGAGGCGCTTCCTCACTACCTGCATTCACTATGGTGGGCTGATCAGATTTGGGAGGAACTTCCCCAGTTAACAATTGAGTGACTTTACTAGACAATTCAGAAATAGTTTCAAGGAGCGTATTAGCTTCCTTCCTCTGAACGTCATTCACCTTTAGAGACAACAGATCATTAACTCTATTTGAAAAGTGATATAGTCTGCCTTGCACACGCTTAATTTGATTAGGAGACGGATCATTTTCATCAAAAAAACTAACTACCGATGCTAGCCCAGAAATATTCTCGACGATCGTGGAAAGAGAGTCATCAATTTCTTTCTCTCCCAAATTGGGGATGGAAATGGGCAAATCAAGGGACTCTCTAAGTTTGTTAGTGTCGATAGCAACCGTGCCTCCAGATTGCACGTTTCTAATAGTTAATTCGTAGATCAACTCCTCTTTGCGCAAATAGTTAAGGAGGAGAACATCGCGAGGGCCGGGCATGATGACGAAAAAATTTTGAACAACCTCAATAAAAAATTTCCAGCAACTGAGAAAATGGTTAGAGTTCGGATCAAAACAGTGTTTAGCCGTCAAAAGGGGCTAAATTGAGACCCATTCAACCACGCTCTGCTACCACTTGTTACCGTGTTTTGGTGGTAGTTATGCATGAAAGAAGGTGCCGGGTGGTGAATAGGTCTCAAGCTACTAAAGTGAAATTAATTTTAAAAATTTAACAAGGTTATATTTTCTTTTCAAAATTAGGTAACAACAAATAGAACAGGTACTTAGTAGCCGAAACACAATTGAAAAATACATTTACATAGGTACCCCATTTGGGGCTTCAAAGGTCAGAAACATAATTCTTGGGCAATCAGCTCAGTTTTACCCCAAACACAATTTTAACAGAGGGGCAGAAAACCCCATTCATACCTAGGAGCCCTTGCTCCAAATTACACTGAAAAGCCTCCTCGAGGCATACAATATACCATTTTCAAAAGAGCCACTCGCTCTCAATTTTAAGCCTCTCCCAGGCCACACCAAACTCCACCTTTAAGCTGTCCTCAAAGGACATATACACAGGGGTAAAATCCCCAACCTACTGAGGTCTATTAAATGACAAGAAGGTTAATTAAATGACCTCTAAAACAATTTGAGAGGAGGCGAACTTGCACTCCTAATACACTTTGATTAAGACCTACTTGGCGCTAGGCCGTTAATACAAGGGCTAATCCCATACTAAAGAGGTGACTTAAGAAGAGAACAATTTGTTTTACGTTAACGAAGAATAGATTGAGAAAACTAAGTTCACCTCACAACAATATGAGTGGGAGCTCGAGAGGGTTAGCACTCTCTATCCCAGAATGTAGCTTTACAAGAGAATCGAAGAAAAGAGTAGTTACATTTTAGGAAAAGGTTACATGGTAGAACGCTTCGCACCCGCCCCGAGAGTTAAACTGCTGAGCAAGAAAAGAAAGAATTTATTAATCGGCCATTACCTTATTGTTGACCGCTGCAGAAGAAAGAGGCGCTACCCGCCTCCTGCGATGTACTTAATACACTGAAAGATGGAACAGAAGTGGCACGGAGACCCAAAAATCAGCAGTTTATAACCTCTCGTGGAAGGTTCTAGGCGTTAGGGGAATGAAAACACCCGCCCACAATTATTTTATTGGCTAGGACCCCGCAATCGATTCAAGTTGGGGGAAGATACATCTGATTGGATAGAAATTAATTTAAGAAATTCGGGATTGGCTACATGCAAAACAAGGGGAAAGAGAGGGGTATACAGCCAACTTAAACAATAACAGAAAGAAATTTAGCAAAGAACAAACATTTGAAATAAAAATTTCTTCAACAAAATAGTTCTTTGACTCCGCACTAGGTTGCACTATTGTTGATCTTCAGTAGTGTCCTCTAGAAGAGAAAGTTCACACTTCTTACTTCAAGCTAAACAAAAACACATCAAAAGTGACACAGTTCAAAAACTCAAAATTTTCCACGTGGTGACATCTTCTGAGAAGGTAGAGAATTAATAGCGTAGATAAAGTTCAACCTTCCTCCAGAAGAGGAGTTTCAACTGGCGCAATTTTTAAATAAACGGTGTAGAGGTGTACCGCCCGGTACACTATTATAGGCAAAATATCGAATTTGTCGTATAAGGACGAGACAAAGCTCAATTTAATCCTCTTGACGCAAAGAACAAAACTCGGTAAGCCCTACGGGCCCGAAAACCATGTTTTAAGGCCCTAAAACCAACCGTTACGGAGATATTGGCACCACACTACCCCTGCTCTAGGAATCGGATAAAGAAATGAACTGCCGTAACCATGGCAACGTCAGCTCCAGGATTCTAGAGCAGTGAGATTATGCATGTACGTTTGGGCATAGCTGTCCACCAAAATAGGTACAAATAAGACTTAATATCTGGGGAAAAAATATACTGTTGTGTAAGGCACTCATAGGACTCCTTTGGGCGGGGATGGAAAGGGGGTGAAGAACGAGTGTAAAAATCTTACTATATATAGAAATGGAAGTGTGTGTGTAAATGACACATCTCCAACTAAACCACTGGAGCAATTTCAACCAAACTTGGTACACGAATCACTTACTATCGGGAGACGATCACTGTGGGGGGTAAGCCATCCCTAGCGCCCTTAAGGGAGAGGGTCAGGGGGGTGGTATTTACAATAATAATCGAGAATAGTGTCGAATTCATAGTTTTCGGGGTCGCTGAGTTGAAAAGTGATACTCTAGAATTTTTTTAAAATCCAGCCCCCTTTTAGGTTGGGAGCAAAGGGGGGGGGGGGTGGGGTGAGATATAGAAATAATTAAAAACAGTTTCGAATCCATAGATTTCAGGGTCTCTGAGATGAATAGTATTACTCCGGATTTTTTGCAAATCCAAGTGGGGAGCGAAGGGGGTGAGATATAAAATTAATCGAAAAACTACATATAAAAATATTATCTTCTTCTTCTTACTACATATAAAAATTGATGTATGTGTGTGCGTGGGTGTGTGGGTGTGGGTGTGTATATGACACATCTCCTCCTAAACCACTGGAGCAATTTCACCAAACGTGGTACACTTATCAATTAGTATCAGGAGACAAACCGCGTGAGGGTAAGACACCCCTAGCACCCTTTTGGCAGGGGGCGAGGGAAGTGGTATAAAAATAATCTTATAAATAAAGTTGTTCGTTTCTGTTTGTCTGTTTGTCTGTTCCACCATCACGTCGAAACGGCTGGATAGATCTCAAGCAAACTTCATATTTAGAGTATACTCCTCCCGGGGAAGGTTTCGATATGCATATCATTTTAAAATATTTGAATACACGGGGGGTTTATAGGAAAACCAGAATGGTTTTTCCACCATCACGTCGAAACGGCTGGATAGATCTCAACCAAACTTCATACTTAGAGTATACTCCTCCCGGGGAAGGATTAGATATGCATATCATTTTATGATGATGATGATGATGCTTGTTGTTTTAAGGGGCCTAACATCGAAGGTCATCGGCCCCTAATGGAACGAAATGAAGGACATGAGATATGAAGTTAAAATTTTAAAAAGTATCCACTGACTAGAGTTAAAAAAGAATGGTAATGAAGAAAAATGAGGGTGAGATTAAAACAGTCAGTGGATCTAATACGCAATGCCTTATGTTCTATTAAAATAAGAGAAAGTACAGGAAATCGAAGGAATAAGGCATCGCCCAGTAATACAGATATTAAACATAATGTACGTTACACGTTAAAATAACACATTAAAATGCGCAACACAAACTAAAATGGAGTCAATGAGATAAAAGCGCAACTGACATAAACAACACTAGGACAAAGGACATCATCACACACGATAAAACAGACCGCTATCCCTCATAAAGCGGATGACGAGGTCTGCTGACTGCTCGTCATCGCGCAAGATAAGGGAGATAGTACTCGGAAGGTTAATACTACGGCGCAGATCGACCAGGTCCACGCACTCCGTTAGGATGTGTACCACGGTAAGATGGTCGCCGCAGGTACACACCGGAGGGGGTTCTCCTTTCAGTAGATGGGAGTGCGTCAGGATACCGTGGCCGATCCGAAGGCGACATAATACCACGGCTTCCCTCCGCGAAGCCCGAAGGGAAGTCCTCCATACCTTCGTTGTTCCTTTTATCGCTCGCAGCTTATTGGGAAGTGGGATGGCCTGCCACTCCATCTCCCAATGAGACATAACCAGATGTCTCAGCTGAGAGCGAATATCACTTGCTGGAACCTTGAAAGGCAACGGGGGCAGTGTAACTGCCTCCTTGGCAGCCTGATCCGCTAACTCGTTTCCCTCTATGCCCATGTGACTGGGGAGCCACACGAACGTAATTCTGGTGCCGGCATCCGAACACCCGGCCAGCAGGTCCTGGATCCGCTGCACCAGAGGGTGTCGAGGGAAACAGGTATCAATAGACTGAAGCGAACTCAAGGAGTCAGTACACACGAGAAAGTGTCGGCGTACATTGTCTAGTGCGTACCGCAGAGCCTCACAGATAGCATAGAGCTCTGCCGTGTACACACTACAGGTGTCCGGGAGAGCAAAAAGAAAGCGATCATTGTCGACAACGTACGCACAGCCCACCTTCGTATCTGTCCTTGAACCATCCGTGTAAACGACGACCGAACCTGGATAGCGGCCAAGAACGGACAGGTGGATCCTCCGATAAATCGAAGGGTCCGTGTCTCCTTTCGGGCCAGTGTGCAAATCCAGGATGATTTCAGGTCGTCGTACAACCCACGGAGGTACCCCACTTGGTTGTCTGACAAGGCAAGGAATCGAAGGTACGTCAAACAATTCATAACTGCTATCCAAGCGTATCCCAACCGGCCGCGTCGCACGAGGATGAGCAACGTACAACAAACGGTTGCCATTGTTGAATACGCAGGGATAGCTCGGATGAAGTGGCATCTGTCGCAAATTTGCAGCATATGTAAGTAGTAGTTGCTGGCGCCTCAGGTGTAAAGGCGGCACACCAGACTCAGCGAGCAGGCTAGCGATGGGGCTAGTACGAAAAGCTCCCGTCGCCAACCTAACCCCGCTGTGGTGGATACTGTTCAGCTTCGCAAGAACGCTTGGCCTTGCGGAGCCATATGCTGCACTGCCGTAGTCTAACCGAGATAAAATGTGTGCCCGATAGAAGCGCAGGAGCACCACGCGGTCAGCTCCCCAATTAGTGCTGCTAAGAAACTTCAAGAGGTTAAGCCTCTTGGTGCATTGCACTTTTAGCTCCCGCACGTGTGGCTCCCATGATAATTTACTGTCAAAAAGGAGCCCAAGAAATCGGTAGGTGTCAACAACTGGAAGAACGACATTACCTAGATAAAGCTCAGGATGAGGGTGAAGTGTACGTTGACGACAGAAGTGGACAACGGAGGTCTTAGCGGCAGAAAACCGAAAGCCTTTTTCTAAGGTCCACTTCTCCACCCTCCTAATAGCTTGCTGTAACTGTCGCTCTGCGACTGCCATACTGCACGAGCTATAGTGCAGAGCAAAATCATCCACATATAGGGACGGTATTACGGCTGGACCAGCAGCAGCGACAATACCGTTTATGGCAATCGCGAACAGAGTGACACTAAGAACCGATCCCTGTGGGACTCCATTTTCTTGAACGTGGTATTGCGAATATGTCCTCCCTACTCGGACACGGAATAGACGGAGGGACAAAAAATTCGCAATAAATACCGGCAAGTTACCTCGGAATCTCCATTGATGCAGGACTGAAAGGATGCCATATCGCCAGGTGGTGTCGTAGGCCTTCTCCAAGTCAAAGAAGACAGCTACCAAGTGCTGTTTTCGGAGAAACGCATCCTGGATAGAGCTCTCCAGGCGTACCAAGTGGTCTGTGGTGGATCGAGCGGCTCGAAATCCACATTGGTACTCGGACAAGAGTCCTTGTTTCTCCAGACACCACACGAGTCTGCGATTTACCATCCTCTCAAAGAGCTTACACAGGCAATTTGTAAGACAAATTGGTCTGTAACTTCCTGCATACTTAGGATCTTTGTCAGGCTTGAGGACAGGGATGACTATGCCCTCTCGCCACTGAGACGGAAAATCACCCTCTGTCCAGATTCGGTTGAACACACGAAGGAGATATAGTAAACTATCATCACTAAGGTGTTTCAACATCTGGTTATGGATGTTGTCCGGTCCAGGAGACGTGTCCTTGCAAAGCGCTAAGGCGCTGCGGAGTTCCCACTCCGTAAAGGGCACGTTGTAGTCCTCTGAAGCTTGGGTGGCAAAACTCAGGTGATGACGTTCTGCCTCCCGCTTCAGAGGGAGGAAATCGGGATGGTAATTCCCGGAGCCAGAGACATCCGCGAAATGACTAGCGAGATGGTTAGCAATCGCGAGGGGATCAGTGGCGACACTGCCTGCAATGGAAATTCCCGGTACAGCAGATGATCCTTGAATACCCGAAATTCGTCGAAGTTTCGTCCACACTTGAGATGATGGAGTATGTGACGTCATGGACGACACATATCTCTCCCATGAAGCCTTCTTACTTTGTCGAATAAGAACTCGCGCCTTAGCGCGGAATTTCTTAAATGTTACCAAGTTGGCCACAGTAGGCTGTCTACGGTAACGCTTATGAGCGCGACGGCGTTCTTTGATGGCTGCTGCTATTTCATCGTTCCACCAAGGAACGAGTTTTCGGCGAGGAGTCCCCGAGAAAAACGGAATGGACTCCTCAGCAGCAGCAAGAATAACTTGGGTGATGTAAGTTATTTCCTCGCCGACGGTCCGCCTGACATCTTCGCTAAAGACAGCTAGTGATGTGTACTTTGGCCAATCAGCATGTTGAAGAATCCATCGAGGGGGAGCCTCGACGGGTTTATGATTCAACAAAGTAAGAACGATGGGAAAATGGTCACTGTCACAGAGATCATCGTGTGCATTCCACCGAAACAGTGGAACCAACGTTCGGCTGCATAGACTAACGTCTATGCGAGAATATGTGCCGTAACGTACACTAAAGTGAGTTGGTTCCCCTGTGTTCAAAATACATAAATCCAGATCTGATAGGAGTGTTTCCAGCTCTCTTCCTCGGGGGCAAGACTTCTCAGAGCCCCATATGGGATGATGGGCGTTAAAATCGCCCAATAAGAGGAAGGGTGGTGGAAGCTGATCTATAAGATCAGCGACATCAGTGATGTTCAGATGCTGGCCAGGTGGAAGATAAACATTACACACTGTTGCTATGATAGGCAGCGAGACGCGAACAGCTACAGCCTCAAGAGGGGTTCTTAAAGGAACCTCTTCGCTGTAGCTATCAGAACGTACAAAAATGCCAACGCCTCCGGAAGCCCGGTGAGCATAGTATCGTTCTGTCGAGTATAGTTTGAAATTCCTCAAGACCGTGAGATGACCAGGTCTGAAATTGGTCTCCTGAATACAGACTATACTCGCTGCGTACTCACTAATAAGCTGACGTAACTCAGCAAGATGCCTATCATAACCGTTACAATTCCACTGTAACAGTGCCATAGTGTGGACTATGAAAGGAGTGTTAGGTTATGAGCAACAAAATGCTCGTTAGCCTAAACACTATCTAGTTCTACATCCGTAGATGTAGAGGACAACGCGACATCCATCCCGTCATCAAAAGATGGCAGGGGTGCCGCCCAGAACTTCGACGCTTTTCGGGCGCGAGGGGGTCCCCTACGAGGAGAGCGCGCAGGTTTGGGAGCAGGAGTGCCTCCCGGCGCAGACTCATATCCCCCAGATGGAGGGCATGACTTCTCCTTCGCAGGGGAAGTCCGAGAGCGCTCAGGACGGGCGCTCTTCTTCCCCTTTTTCTTTTCGAGTTCAGACGGGCTGGGAGATGGTTTCCCAGCCCTGGTCAATGAAGCCGCCTCCGCCGGCTGGGGCACGACTTTCGTCGACCTCCTAGGGGGGGGGAGACTTAGTCTTCCCCCCTTGCTGTGCCGGCTGGCAGTTCCCAGCCGGCACAGACTTCTGGTTGGTCGAAGGTGGGGTGGTACCCCCCTTCGAGCTTTGACTATTTGCGACGTTGCTGGGAGCAGCAACAGTCGCCTTGGGCGCAGCGGTCTGGACAGGTGTCTTGGTCGTAAATGACGAACCTGGAAGACTCTGAGCTATCAAGCTATAGTCGAGTGTACGGGCAGGTGTATTCATAGAATGAAACTTACGACGCGCTTCTTGGTAGGAAAGACCATCCAGGGTCTTGATCTCCTGGATCTTCTTCTCACTCAGGTATGTCGGACAATTCCGATCCCGAGGAGAATGAAAACCGGAGCAGTTAGTGCACTTGTATGGAGTTGTGCACTCCTCCGCGCCGTGAGCTACTCGTCCACATGTACCACATACAGCCTGATTCGAACAGCGAGATACCATATGTCCGAATCGCTGGCATTGATAGCATCGCATAGGAGGCGGGATGTACGGCCTCACATCGCAACGATAAGTTGTTACCTTGACTTTCTCTGGTAACACTGACAACTTGAAAGAGACAATGAAGGCACCAGTGGCAACGTCTTCACCGTTGACCTTGCGCGTAATGCGCCGGACGTGTGTCACGCCACGGTTCTTCATGTCTTCCATCAACTCGTCGTCAGTGTTCAAAATAAGGTCGCGGTGAAAGATGACTCCGCGAACCAGGTTCAAGGACTTATGCTCCTCCACTTTGACGGGGATTTCGCCAAAGTGCTCGCACTTAAGCAACTGATCAGCTTGCAGTGCTGTACGAGTCTTTAGAAGCAAACTACCGTTGCGCATTTTCTTAAGTTCCTCCAGTTCGCCATAGACGCCTTCGATGTGTCTACTAAACAGGATCGACTTCACCAGCTTAAAATCCTGCCCATCGGTTCTGGTAGCGACCAGAAACCTAGGGAAGCTGGATCCCATTCCTTCACGCTGCGCATGTTCCCAGGGAGTTGAACCTCTCAGGGAAGCAAAAGTTAAAGACTTAGGTGGGCGACCACCTTGTGAGAGCCGACTTCGTTTGGAAGCCATGCCCGATAGCATCCTCCCCGAATGCCACCCACTCCGATCAGGGGTCTCTGTAGCCGAACCAAGCAGCCAAGGCAATACCCACCTGGTCGTAGCAGGTATTGCCCGGGGTCCGATGTTGAACGATGCCTAATACGGGATGACTGAGGCAATGAGCACTAGGACTCCCTTCCTCCGGTCACCCGCAATAGCATGTACCCCATAGCGTGTACAGAGCACTAACAATAGAAAAAATAAATAAAAATAATTAATAATAATATGTCCTTCTGGCATTCGGCTGTGCGGGGACCTGCGTTGTCAGGCGGATACCACTGCCCGGGTACATGATACTCCCACCCGTCGCGTCCTGGGTGGTTGCTGGCACGGGCTTTCGAGCGTAGTCGCACACATAGGAGCTCCATCGCCGGGCAGCACGCACATCAAATTTTGAATGGTCTACATCTGACCCTCAGAAAAATAATAAAAAATAAAGAGGGGACCATGGCCACATGACCCTTTAAGTCGCCTTCTACGACAGGCAGGGATTACCTATGGATGTATTCAGCCTCTCCCATCCACAGGAGGTCCATCACATTATACCAACCGCAATCCATGTCCGCGCCAAGGTCGCCCCTTTTTGTCGCCTCTTACGACAGGCAGGGGATACCGCGGGTGTATTCTGCATGTGTGTCCCCCACCCGCAGGGGGTAGTGTGTTTGGTCCGCGAGAGGTATTTTATTTCCCTCAAGTCCGCCGGCAAGCCGGTTAGGACCCTCAAGTCCGCCGGCAAGCCGGTTAGGACCCCCCTTTCCGCCACCTGGGACGCGCCACGTGGGAGTATCACCTCTCCCCCTGCTACGCCATCGTAGTAGGTTCGTGGCATATCATTTTAAAATCTTTGAATACACGGGGGGGGGGGTTATAGGAAAACCAGAATGGTTTTTCCACCATCACGTCGAAACGGCTGGATAGATCTCAACCACATTTCATATTTAGAGTATACTCATCCCGGGGAAGGTTTCGATATGCATATCATTTTAAAATCATTGAATACACGGGGCTTTATAGGAAAATCAGAACGGTTTTTCCACCATCACGTCGAAACGACTGGATACATCTCAACCAAACTCCATATTTAGAGTATACTCATCCCGGGGAAGGTTTCGATATGCATATTATTTTAAAATCTTTGAATACACGGGGGGTTTATAGGAAAACCAGAATGGTTTTTCCACCATCACGTCGAAGCGGCTGGGTAGATCTCAACCAAACTTCATATTTAGAGTATACTCCTCCCGGGGAAGGTTTCGATACGCATATCATTTTAAAATCATTGAATACACGGGGGGTTTATAGGAAAACCAGAATGGTTTTTCCACCATCACGTCGAAACGGCTGGATAGATCTCAACAAAATTTCATATTTAGAGTATACTCATCCCGGGGAAGGTTTCGATATGCATATCATTTTAAAATCTTTGATTACACGGGGGTTGATAAGAAAACCAGAATGGTTTTTCCACCATCACGTCGAAACAGCTGGATAGATCTCAACCAAACTTCATATTTAGACTATACTCCTCCCGGGGAAGGTTTCGATATGCATATCATTTTAAAATCTTTGAATACACGGGGGTTTATAGGAAAACCAGAATAGTTTATCCACCATCACGTCGAAACGGCTGGATAGATCTCAACCAAACTTCATATGTAGAGTATACTCCTCCCGGGGAAGGTTTTGATATGCATATCATTTTAAAATCTTTGAATACACGGGGGGTTTATAGGAAAACCAGAATGGTTTTTCCACCATCACGTCGAAACGGCTGGATGGATCTCAACAAAATTTTATTTAGAGTATACTCATCCCGGGGAAGGTTTCGATATGCATATCATTTTAAAATCTTTGATTACACGGAGGTTTATAAGAAAACCAGTATGGTTTTTCTACCATCACGTCGAAACAGCTGGATAGATATCAACCAAACTTAATATTTAGAGCATACTCCTCCCGGGGAAGATTTCGATATGCATATCATTTTAAAATCCTTGAATACACGGGGGTTTATAGGAAAACCAGAATAGTTTATCCACCATCACGTCGAAACGGCTGGATAGATCTCAACCAAATTTCATATTTAGAGTATACTCCTCCCGGGGAAGGTTTCGATAGGCATATTATTTTAAAATCTTTGAATACACGGGGCGTTTATAGGAAAACCAGAATGGTTTTTCCACCATCACGTCGAAACGGCTGGATATATCTCAACCAAACTTCATATTTAGAGTATACTCATCCCGGGGAAGGTTTCGATATGCATATCATTTTAAAATCCTTGAATACACGGGGGGTTTATAGGAAAACCAGAATGGTTTTTCCACCATCACGTCGAAACGGCTGGATGGATCTCAACCAAATTTCATATTTAGAGTATACTCATCCCGGGGAAGGTTTCGATATGCATATCATTTTAAAATCTTTAATACACGGGGGGGGTTTATAGGAAAACCAGAATGGTTTTTCCACTATCACGTCGAAACGGCTGGATAGATCTCAACCAAACTTCACATTTAGAGCATACTCCTCCCGGGGAAGGTTTCGATATGCATATCATTTTAAAATCTTTGAATAGACGGGGTGTTTATTGGAAAACCAGAATGGTTTTCCTCCATTTTCTCTTATACTATTGATTTTCTGTAAACTTCGTTTACCGTACGTGAAACGTCTCTTCATTATAAACAACTTTCGTTATGTTTATAATTTACCTTACTCTTTACATGACGGAGAAATTTACAATTTTCTGCTGGTACCATGCTCTGCATTGAGTGACCGACAGACCGACAACGAACCTACAGGTTACCATGGCAACGTCTCTGACTGCATGCCAGCAGGGAAGTAACGTATTGCCATTTTCCTCATTATGCTTTTAAATTCTTGGTTGTTCCTTGGGTAGAATGCAAGAAAGGCGTCAATCGGCCTATCTGCGGGATATTGGCGGAATATCGTTGGATGTTATAACCGCCTTCGAATAGATTAAATAATAACACCATTAGTCATCTTCTTATTATTTGTTTACCTAGGAATCAATGGACCTAAATTGCTCCTCTGTTACCGTTTTATTATATCCATAACTCACACTAGCATAATTTATGGAGGGGCATTTGTTTTTCCAATACATTAACTTGGCATTTACATATTTGTCGTTTTCCGGCTGTCCTCAGTTATAATCCATTTTCTATTACTTTCAACTATCTTAACTGTATTATTTTCTTCCTTAATTACGCCGTATGTACGCGAGTGCTACAAACTACTGGATGTATTTCCACCAATACTCATATTTAGAATACACCTGTCCTTGATAGATTTTAGGGCAAATATTGTTTCTAAATCCCTGAACTGACTGGGGGTTTATACGAAACCGAAACAGTGATTTTGCACTTCCACAAAATATACACAACCAACGTTAATTTAAATCTACCTGCCTTGGTAGAAATTAATTTCTAAACCTTTTTTTCTCATGTGCATCATTTCGATACGAGGATTAATAAGGGAGATATCATTAACGGACCGTTTTTTTGTACAAGTCCCATCGGACTTAACTCACGAGCGGGTGCGTGTAAAGCGTATTCCTTACAACTTGAAAACTACTGAAGACATTCGAACCAAAATTCATATTTAGCATCCACCTGTCCAAAGGTAGGTTTTAAACGTAAATAACATTTCATATTCCGGAATGGACTGGCGGTTTATAGGGAACCGAAATGGTGATTTTACTCTTGAACAATATATAGAGAACAAGACCAACCTGACTGGAAATCGACCAAACGTGATGGAATTCCACCTCTAAACCTTTTTTTCATGTGCATTTTTTCGTCAGGAGGATTAATAAGGGAGATATCATGAATGGTCAGTTTTGCAGGTTAAGTCCAGCGGCCATAACCAAAAAGGTGTTTTACATGGAGCAGATTCCTTATCTATATAAATCAAATCGTAACGACTGTGTGCCTCTACACTGACTATTTTGGCGAAATTTTCGTACACCTTTCCGTTTAAGGGGTAATAATGACCATCTGCATAATTTTTGGTTTAGTTTCTGAAAGTCCTAATTTTTACCCGCCTCGCCGAAAATCCAGATTGCGGCATAATCTGCCAGAAGAAAAAGAAGATAATTGAAATTTGACAAAATTATACGTTTTAGCCTGTAACGAACGGAAAACATCCAAGATCATTAAATTCTTCACTTTTTATCCCCGAAGAATATCGAAATATGCAGGCAATTTTAATAATGGTGCAGACCTTCTGAAATTCCTATCGCATAACAGATTGCACAATCTCCGTTCAATTTGGAATGATCTACAACCTTGGTCTTATTACTCTTTGCCGTATCTGTATCAATTTTACGTTTGATTTTTCTCTATTAATGGATGTTAAGTCAATTTGGAATTTTCACATGCATAATTTACACCTTCGATTACTTATATGAAATACAGAATCAAACTCTTCACGAAAATTGGCCCACCCAGTAGCCATATATGAGCCAAATGCTATGTATATAGCTGTCACATAATTATCCGAAAAGTAATGTAATGTGAGATAATCTTACAAGAACGTTACCCTGTTCCACGTTTCTAACTCAATCTGACCCAAGAATAGATTACATATCATAGGACCAGCCATTTAGGCCACTAAATCCGGCGTGTCTTATGGTATAATCCTTTGTCGATATGACGTACGTTTAGTAGCAGTTAATCTGTAAATGAAGGTCTTCAGTATTGTAAACACGCATATAGTTTCGTATGCCGATCTATATATATTCACTGATGTCGATTTGTAGCGATCGAGAAAGGGTGGGTCTGCTATTGTAATCAGTACTCCCCACACCGACTTTGACTGGCAGTATGAAAGGGTTCCTTCTCCAACTCCTGTGTAACTGTCATTAGTAAGGAAGGTCTACAATTGTAATGAATAGTTCACTTCTCGATTTGACTTGCAGAAGGCAAGTGAGCATGCAGTTTTGTTTAAAACTCCCCTACCCGATTGTGTTTGGCAGTAGGCAAGGGTGCCCGCCATTATAAAGAAATGTCCTCATCTAAAATGTGACTGGCATTAGGCATAGTGGCCTGCTATTTTGATGGAAACTGATGATGATGATGATGCTTGTTGTTTTAAGTGGCCTAACAGCGAAGGTCATCGGCCCCTAATAGAACGAAATGAAGGACATGAGATATGAAGTTAAAATTTTAAAAAGTATCCACTGACTAGAGTTAAAAAAGAAAGGTAATGAAGAAAAATGAGGGTGAGATTAAAACAGTCAGTGGATCTAATACGCAATGCCTTATGTTCTATTAAAATAAGAGAAAGTACAGGAAATCGAAGGAATAAGGCATCGCCCAGTAGTACAGATATTAACACATAATGTACGTTAGACGTTAAAATAACACATTAAAATGCGCAACACAAACTAAAATGGAGTCAATGAGATAAAAGCGCAACTGACATAAACAACACTAGGACAAAGGACATGATCACACACGATAAAACAGACCGCTATCCCTCATAAAGCGGATGACGAGGTCTGCTGACTGCTCGTCATCGCGCAAGATAAGGGAGATAGTACTCGGAAGGTTAATACTACGGCGCAGATCGACCAGGTCCACGCACTACGTAAGGATGTGTACCACGGTAAGATGGTCGCCGCAGGTACACACCGGAGGGGGTTCTCCTTTCAGTAGATGGGAGTGCGTCAAGATACCGTGGCCGATCCGAAGGCGACATAATACCACGGCTTCCCTCCGCGAAGCCCGAAGGGAAGTCCTCCATACCTTCGTTGTTCCTTTTATCACTCGCAGCTTATTGGGAAGTGGGATGGCATGCCACTCCATCTCCCAATGAGACATAACCAGATGTCTCAGCTGAGAGCGAATATCACTTGCTGGAACCTTGAAAGGCAACGGGGGCAGTGTAACTGCCTCCTTGGCAGCCTGATCTACTAACTCGTTTCCCTCTATGCCCATGTGGCTGGGGAGCCACACGAACGTAATTCTGGTGCCGGCATCCGAACACCCGGCCAGCAGGTCCTGGATCCGCTGCACCAGTGGGTGTTGAGGGAAACAGGTATCAATAGACTGAAGCGAACTCAAGGAGTCAGTACACACAAGAAAGCGTCGGCGCTCATTGTATAGTGCGTACCGCAGAGCTCTGCAGATAGCATAGAGCTCTTCCGTGTACACACTACAGGTTTCCGGGAGAGCAAAAAGAAACCGATCATTGTCGACAACGAACGCACAGCCCACCTTCGTATCTGTCCTTGAACCATCCGTGTAGACGACGACTGAACCTGGATAGCGGCCAACAACGGACATGAAGAGCCTCCGATAAATCGAAGGGTCCGTGTTTTCCTTCGGGCCAGTGTGCAGGTCCAGGATTATTTCAGGACGTCGAACTACCCACGGAGGTGCCCCACTCGGTTGTCTGACAAGGCATGGAACCGAAGGTACGTTAAACAACCTGTAACTGCTCTCCAAGCGTATTCCAACCGGCCGCGTAGCTCGAGGGCGAGCAGCGTACAGAAAATGGTTGCCATTGTTGAATACGCAAGGATAGCTGGGATGAAGTGGCATTTGTCGCAAATGAGCAGCATACGAAAGAAGCATTTGCTGGCGCCTCAGGTGTAAAGGCGGCACACCAGACTCAGCGAGCAGGCTAGCGATGGGGCTTGTACGAAAAGCTCCCGTCGCCAACCTAACCCCGGCGTGGTGGATGCTGTTCAGCTTCGCAAGAACGCTTGGTCTTGCGGAGCCATATGCTGCACTGCCGTAGTCTAACCTAGATAAAACGTGTGCCCTGTAGAATCGTAGGAGCACCGCACGGTCAGCTCCCCAATTAGTGCTGCTAAGAAATTTCAAGAGATTTAGCCTCTTGGTGCATTGCACTTTTAGCTCCCGCACGTGTGGCTCCCACGATAATTTACTGTCGAAAAGGAGCCCAAGAAATCGGTAAGTGTCAACCACGGGAAGAGCGACATTTCCTAGATAAAGTTCAGGATCTGGATGTAGAGTACGTTGACGGCAAAAGTGGACAACGGAGGTCTTTGCAGTAGAAAACCGAAAACCATGTTCAAAGGTCCACTGCTCCACCTTCCGGATAGCTTGCTGTAATTGTCGCTCTGCGACTGCCATACTGTGCGAGCTATAGTGAAGAGCAAAATCGTCCACATATAGCGACGGTATTACTGCTGGACCAGCAGCAGCAACAATACCGTTTATGGCAATCGCGAACAGAGTGACACTAAGAACCGATCCCTGTGGGACTCCATTTTCTTGAACGTGGTATTGCGAATATGTCCTCCCTACTCGGACACGGAATAGACGGAGGGACAAAAAATTCGCAATGAAAACCGGCAAGTTACCTCGGAATTTCCATTGATGCAGGACTGTAAGGATGCCATATCGCCAGGTGGTGTCGTAGGCCTTTTCTAAGTCAAAGAAAACAGCTACCAAATGCTGTTTGCGGAGAAACGCATCCTGGATTGAACTCTCCAGGCGTACCAAGTGGTCAGTGGTGGATCGAGCGGCTCGGAAACCACACTGGTACTCGGACAAGAGTCCTTGTTTCTCCAGACACCACACAAGGCGGCGATTTACCATCCTCTCAAACAGCTTACACAGGCAGCTGGTAAGACAAATAGGTCTATAACTCCCTGCATATTTAGGATCTTTGTCAGGCTTGAGGACAGGAATGACGATGCCCTCTCGCCAATGAGACGGATAGTCACCCTCCATCCAGATTCGGTTGAACACACGAAGGAGATAGAGAAGACTGTCCTCACTAAGGTGTTTCAACATCTGGTTATGGATATTGTCTGGTCCAGGAGACGTGTCCTTGCAAAGCGCTAATGCGCTACGGAGTTCCCACTCCGTAAAGGGCACGTTATAGTCCTCTGAAGCCTGAGTGGCAAAACTGAGATGATGACGTTCTGCCTCCCGCTTCAGAGGTAGGAAGTCACCATGGTAATTCCCGGAGCCAGACACGTCCGCGAAATGGCGAGCAAGATGGTTAGCAATCGAGAGTGGTTCAGTGACGATATTGCCTGCAATGGAAATTCCCGGTACCGAAGATGATCCATGAATACCCGAAATACGCCGAAGTTTAGTCCACACTTGAGATGATGGAGTGTGTGACGTCATAGACGACACACATCTCTCCCATGAAGCCTTCTTACTTTGGCGAATAAGAACCCGCGCCTTAGCGCGGTATTTCTTAAATGTTACCAAGTTGGCCGCAGTAGGCTGTCTACGGTAACGTTTATGAGCACGACGGCGTTCTTTGATAGCTGCTGCTATTTCCTCGTTCCACCAAGGAACGAGTTTTCGGCGAGGAGTCCCCGAGAAGAACGGAATGGACTCCTCAGCAGCAGCAGCAGCAAGAATAACTCGGGTGACATAAGTTATTTCCTCGCCGACGGTCCGCCTGATATCATCGTTAAAGACAGCTAGTGATGTGTACTTTGGCCAATCAGCATGTTTAAGAATCCATCGAGGGGGAGCCTCGACGGATTTTTGGTTCATCAAAGTAAGAATGATGGGAAAATGGTCACTGTCACAAAGATCGTCGTGTGTGTTCCACCGAAACAGCGGAACCAACGTTCGGCTGCATAGACTTACGTCTATGCGAGAATATGTGCCGTAACGTACACTGAAGTGTGTTGGTTCCCCTGTGTTCAAAATACATAAATCCAGGTCTGTTACCAATCTTGCCAGCTCTCTTCCCCGGGGGCAAGGCGTCGCAGAGCCCCATATGGGGTGATGGGCGTTAAAATCACCCAACAAGAGGAAGGGAGGTGGAAGCTGATCTAGAAGATCAGTGACATCATTAATGTTAAGAGGTAGCCCTGGCGGAAAATAGACATTACACACTGTTGTTATGACAGGGAGCGGAACGCGAACAGCTACAGCCTCCAGCGGGGTTCTTAGTGGAACCTCCTCGCTGTAGGTATCAGAACGGACAAAAATGCCAACGTCACCGGACGCCCGGTGAGCATAATGTCGTTCTGTCGAGTATAGTCGAAAATTGCGCAATACCGTATGATGATCTGGTCGGAAGTTTGTTTCTTGAATACAGACTATACTCGCCGAATACTCGCTAATGAGCTGGCGCAACTCAGCAAGATGCCTATCATAACCGTTACAATTCCATTGTAACAGTGCCATATTGTAAGTGTGGACTTCTGAGGATTAGGATAGGAGCAACGGAATGTTACCTAACCTAACCTACACTCGCATCCCCATCCGAAGATGGAGATTCGTGCTCCATGTGCAGCTCCTCGTCATCAGACGAGGTGATGCAGGCCTTCAACTTCTTCGACGTAGTCCGGGTGCGGGGTTTCTGCCCACGAGGGGAGCGCGCAGGTTTCCCCGAAGGAAGACCTGCTGACGCAGAATCAGGCCCTCCAGGTGGAGGGCGTGACAACCCATTTGTAGGAGATTTGGAAGAGCGCCTATTAAGGGCGCTCTTCTTCCCCGCCGTCGATTCTTGTTTAGACGGGCTGGGAGGGGATTTCCCAGCCCTGGTCGACGATGCCGCCTCCGCCGGCTTAGGCGCGGCTTTCGCCGACCTTGTAGGGGAAGGAGACGTTGTCTTCTTCCCCTTCTGTGCCGGCGTAGGTTTCTTAGCCGGCACAGGCAAATTGGTGGTCGAAGGCCGGGATGGACCAGCCTTCGAGCTTGTTCTTTTTGCGGCGTTGCTCGCAGGAGCAACCGCCGCCTTGGGCGCAGCGAACTTCTGGACAGGTGTTGCAGATGAAAATGAGGAACCTGGCAGGGACTGAGCTATCAAGCTGAAGTGTAGTGTCTTGACCGGTGCATTCAGGGAATTAAACTTACGGCGCGCTTCCTGGTAGGAAAGACCATCCAGGGTCTTGATCTCCTGGATCTTCTTCTCACTCAGATAGGTCGGACAGGTCCGATCCCGAGGAGAATGAAGACCAGAGCAGTTAGTGCACTTGTACGGAGGTGTGCACTCCTCCGCGCCGTGAGCTACTTTCCCACATGTACCACACACTGACTGATTCGAACAACGAGATACCATGTGTCCGAATCTCTGGCATTGATAGCACCGCATAGGAGGCGGGATGTACGGCCTCACATCGCAACGATAGGTTGTCACCTTGACTTTCTCTGGCAACACTGACAATTTGAAGGAGACTATAAACGCACCCGTGGCAACGTCTTCACCGTTGACTTTGCGTGTGATACGCCGGACGTGGGTCACGCCGCGGTGCTTCATGTCTTCCATCAATTCATCGTCAGTGTTCAGGACGAGATCACGGTGGAAAATCACTCCACGAACCAGATTCAAGGTTTTGTGCTCTTCCACTTTGACGGGGATGTCGCCAAAGTGGTCGCACTTAAGCAAACGATCTGCTTGGAGCGCAGTGCTCGTCTTTAAAAGCAAACCACCATTGCGCATTTTTTTCAGGTCCTCCAGTTCACCGTAGACACCTTCAATGTGGCGACTAAACAGAATCGATTTCACCAGCTTGAAGTCTTGCCCATCGGTCCTGGTAGCAACCAGGAACCTAGGGAAGCTGGAACCCAGACTAAGTCGCTGCGCGTGTTCCCAAGGGGTTGCCCCCCTTAGAGAATCAAAAGTTAAAGACTTGGGTAGCGAACTACCCGAGGTGGCAGGCGGAAGTTGTTTCGTCGCCATGCCCGAAATCATCCTCCCCGAATGCCACCCACTCCGATCAGGGGTCTCTGTAGCCGAACCAAGCAGCCAAGGCAATACCCACCTGGTCGTAGCAGGTATTGCCCGGGGTCCGATGTTGAACGATGCCTAATACAGGATGACTGAGGCAATGAGCACTAGGACTCCCTTCCTCCTGTCACCCGCAATAGCATGTACCCCATAGCGTGTACAGAGCACTAACAATAGGAAAAATAAATAAAAATAATTAATAATAATATGTCCTTCTGGCATTCGGCTGTGCGGGGACCTGCGTTGTCAGGCGGATACCACTGCCCGGGTACATGACACTCCCACCCGCCGCGTCCTGGGTGGTTGCTGGCACGGGCTTTCGAGCGTAGTCGCACACATAGGAGCTCCATCGCCGGGCAGCACGCACATCAAATTTTGAATGGTCTACATCTGACCCTCGGAAAAATAAGAAAAAATAAAGAGGGGACCATGGCCACATGACCCTTTAAGTCGCCTTCTACGACAGGCAGGGATTACCTATGGATGTATTCAGCCTCTCCCATCCGCAGGAGGTCCATCACATTATACCAAACCGCAATCCATGTCCGCGCCAAGATCACACCTTTTTGTCGCCTCTTACGACAGGCAGGGGATACCGCGGGTGTACTCTGCATGTGTGTCCCCCACCCGCAGGGGGTAGTGTGTTTGGTCCGCGAGAGGTATTTTATTTCCCTCAAGTCCGCCGGCAAGCCGGTTAGGACCCCCCTATCCGCCACCTGGGACGCGCCACGTGGGAGTATCACCTCTCCCCCTGCTACGCCATCGTAGTAGGTTCGTGGTTGATGGAAACTCACCAACTTGGTGTGACTGGCAGTAAGCTGGCTGAAAGTAGGAAAATGGGCCTGACATTATAATGATAACTGCACAACTTAATTTCGAGTGGTAGTAGGGTAATTGCATGCCATTATAATAAAAACTCTAATCTGTCTGGAAGTAGGAAAGGGGGGCTGCCATTTTAACGAAAACTCCCCAAATCGATCTGTCCGCATAGTAGGCAATGGGGCCTGCAATTATAACGTAAACTTCCCAACTCGATTGTGAATGGCAGTAGGCAGTGAGCCTGCCGTTATATCACAAATCCATAACAAACACTTTACATTGGAAACAACGTACGGGGACCTCCCCATGCTCTTTCTCGGATAACGCTAAGAGACATGCAATTTTAAAACAATCTTATTTACTGCATGCACACTATTTACTTCGATATTCGAATACAATGTAGAATACCGTAGCGAAGCACGGGTACATTCGCTAGTTTTATTTATATAGATAACTGTAAGATATGTTATGACAACAATTTAGGAAAAGGTAGTTTATATGCCCACAGGGTCGTTTTCGACCCATGGCCAATCAGACAGTAACACTAATAGAAACAAAAAATCAGTGTTGCCATTAACCTAGTATCACTAAAAGAAGCAACAAAAGTGAAAATGAGCACTTCATTCAAAAACAAAAGTTGCGGGCATATATGGGTTAAGTGCACTACTATGTTATATTAGTTCGCTGCACACTAGTAATGGTCTTTGAGATAAAATCCGAAAATCCTCATTATTGTATGTATTTTTTTGCCTCGAGTAGTATATTAACAAAGTTTTTTATTACTTCCAGGCTAACGATTCAACAGTGCTTACGAAAAGGGGAGGGCGAACGGCATCACGTTTCAATGAGTTTAGTGTTAACAGCTGATTCATGTTGCAAGTCGAACATAGAGTACTGCAGGATTAGCAACATTCTTAACTATAATTTTTGTTTCCAGGCGAGCATCTGCCGCGAAAAAATCGCTGCACTTTCTGAGGAACGAACAACTCTCTGCAAAACAGAATTGAAAATGATTGACGATAAGTATACCTACGATAAAGAACGTCTAAAAATGAAAATAGAAACGGAAAAGCTACATCAGCAAGCCGCGAGAGTGAAAATTGAAGCAGAAAAGGTTAATCAGGAAGCTGCGAGTGAAAAAACACAGTACTACACGGAAAAGAGAAGATAGTCAGTAGTTGGAATGTACCGGTAGGTAGTTATATGGACTTACGGGTTTCTTACACACCTAATAATTATTATTGTTATTAATGTTGTTTTTGACGAGTTGTAACATGCTTACGTAGCTATTAGTTTTCTGATATTGAACTTTAGCTTCTCTCTGCCAAGGGTTGTTTTTTGAAAGTGGGCACACCTTCTCATTAGCGATAACACACATTAAAGTAAATATTGTAACGGTCTCAACTCATCTTCGCCGCATTCATCATATCTGACATCCGCACTCGGCCACTACTACGCAACTACTATCAGCTGTTTTCTCATCTGCAACTTGGATGACGTCATCGAGCCAGCGACTCTACACTTCTCAAGCACATTCTCGTAGTTTCCAGTGCCGTGTGCCACGCCTTCCACTGTACCACCCCTCGCCCTATATAAAATGCACTCAATACCCCCCCTCGGAGAGACATCCTTCGGCGGTTGGAAAGAGGGCAATGCATTTATGCCACGCTCTTGTATATTTTCACATCAGTATGGGACTTAATTTCTGATGATTGATTGATGTTTGTTGTTTAAAGTGGCCTAACATCGAGGTCATCGGCCCCTAATGGTACGAAAAGAAATGACAAGTTAAAATTAAAAAATCCTCCACTGACCAGAATTCAAAGAATGAGGACGAAGAATGAATGGATGGACGGATATGAAGTTAAAACGATCAGTGGATCCGACCCACAGTGCCTCATCCACACAGAAGCTGGCACAAAACCATCGTATTACCGACCAAGGGACTGCTTCTATAGCACGATGCTGAATCTATTATGCGTATAGTCGAAACGGGTCCAAAATCCAGGTCGTCCGCCCCGCATAATGGTATTTATCGCTAGGAGAGTAGAACCATGCTATGTGTAATGTTGCGGTACTTATCAAAAGTAGCGGAGACTCGCGGTATTCCACACATTATGGTACTTTTCACAGGTAGTGAGTGTAATGCGCACATGTAACAGACCTATGGTGTTTCGCACATTGCGGCACTATTTGCTGGCAACGCATACCTATAAACGCAACGCAAACCTATCGCGCTCCGCGTAATTGAACTAACCACAGGGACCCGTACTATCCCGTGGAATTCCTCACATAGTGGGAACTGAGCATAGGTAAGGCAGAACCATGGTGTCGCTCATATAGGGGTACGAATCACAGGTACTGTAGGACCCACATCCTGATTCACAAACTGTCACTACTAATCACAAACCTATTGCGTACCAAACATAGTGGTACTACGCGCAAGTAAATGCAACCCATGGTGTTCCCTGCGTGATGGTACTAATTACAAGTAGTTTCATGGTTCTAATTGGTGGTGATGATAATGTTGCTTGTTGTTCCAAGGGGCCTAACATCGAAGTCATCGCCCCTAATGGTACGAAATGAAATGACAACAAAAAGTTCAAAAATTCCACTGAACAAAATAAATAAAAAACGTCATGAAAAATGATTGGATGGACATGAACTAAATAAACAAAAACAAACAAGAAACAAACAAACAAACAACAGTGGATCCGACTCAAAAACGGTTAGTATTACTGACCACGGGACCACTTATAAAGCACAGTCCTGAATCGATTATGCCTGATGTCTAAAGGGGTCCAAAAAGCAGGTCTAAGGCCCCTCAGTATTGTACATGCCGCGAGTAAAGTAGAACCATGATATTTCTCAAGCTGCGGTAATAACCAAAGGTAACGTAAACACACGGTGTTCCAAACATTCACGAACTACTCACAAGTATTGAACGTCGTAAAGGTAACGCAGACCTATGGTGTTTCTCACACAATGGCGCCACTCATAGCCAACGTAAACCGATGACGTTCCTCACCTATGTGTACTAAGCACGGGCGCCGGTATTCCCGTGGTGTTCCTCACATAGTGGGTACGAATCACTGGCAACGCAGACCTACGGTGTCACTCATACAGTGGTACAACTCACAGGCAACGCGCAGACTCGTGGTGTTGCTCACATGGGTACGACTCACGGGTACTGGAAAACCACACTGAACCCCGCTTGAGTACTACGAATCACAAAAAAATTCAGTATCTAACAGAGTGGTACTACTCGCAAGTAAAAGCGACCCATGGTGTTCCCCGCGTGGTGGTACTAATCACAAGTAGTTTCATGGTTCTAATCCAATCATCCCTTGGTCGCCCCTTTCAGTCGCCTCTTGCGACAGGCAGGGGATACCATGGGTGTATTCTTCGTCTGCGTCCCCCACCCACAGGGGGTTGTGTGTTTGGTCCGCGAGAGGTATTTTATTTCTCTCAAGTCCGCCGGCAAGCCAATTAAGACCCCCCTATCCGCCACCTGGGACGCGCCACGTGGGAGTATTACCTCTCCCCCTGCTACGCCAGGGTAGTAGGTTCGTGGAGATAGAGTAGACTATCATCACCAAGGTGTTTCAACATCTCGTTATGGATGTTGTCCGGTCCAGGAGACGTGTCCTTGCAAAGCGCTAGGGCGCTGCGGAGTTCCCACTCCGTAAAGGGCACGTTGTAGTCCTCTGAAGTTTGAGAGGCAAAACTAAGGTGATGACGTTCTGCCTCCCGCTTCACAGCGAGGAAATCAGGATGGTAATTCCCGGAGCCAGATACATCCGCGAAATGACTAGCTAGATGGTCAGCAATCAGGAGGGGTTCAGTGACAATATTGCCTGCAATGGAAATTCCCGGTACAGAAGATGATCCTTGGATACCCGAAATACGTCGAAGCTTAGTCCACACTTGAGATGATGCAGTATGTGACGTCATAGACGACACACATCTCTCCCATGAAGCCTTCTTACTTTGACGAATAAGAACTCGCGCCTTAGCGCGGAGTTTCTTGAATGTTACCAAGTTGGCCGCAATAGGCTGTCTACGGTAACGTTTGTGAGCGCGACGGCGTTCTTTGATAGCTGCTGCTATTTCTTAGTTCCACCAAGGAACGAGCTTCCGGCGAGGAGTCCCCGAGTAGAACGGAATGGGCTCAGCAGCAGCAAGAATAACTCGGGTGATGTAAGTTATTTCCTCGCCGACGGTCCGCCTGATATCATCGTTAAAGGCAGCTAACGATGAGTACTTTGGCCAATCAGCATGTTTCAAAATCCATCGAGGGGCAGCCTCGACGGATTTTTGGTTCATCAAAGTAAGAATGATGGGAAAATGGTCACTGTCACAGAGATCATCGTGTGTATGCCACCGAAACAGTGGAACCAACGTTCGGCTGCATAGACTTCCGTCAATGCGAGAATATGTGCCGTAACGCACACTCAAGCGAGTTGGTTCCCCCGTGGTCAAAATACAAAAATCCCGCTCTGTTACTAATGTTTCCAGGTCTCTCCCCCTGGGGCAAAGCGTCTCAGAGCCCCATAAGGGGTGATGGGCGTTAAAATCGCCCAATAAGAGGAAGGGAGTTGGAAGCTGATCTATAAGATCAGTGACATCAGTTATGTTAAGAGCGTGACCTGGTGGAAAATAAACATTACACACTGTTGTTATGACAGGCAGCGGAACGCGAACAGCTACAGCCTCGAGGGGAGTTCTTAATGGAACCTCTTCGCTGTAGGTATCAGAACGTACAAAAATGCCAACACCACCAGACGCCCGGTGAGCATAGTACCGTTCTGTCGAGTATAGTCTGAAATTTCTCTCAAGACCGTATGATGATGAGGTCTGAAGTTGGTCTCCTGAATACAGACTATACTCGCTGCGTACTCACTAATGAGCTGACGTAACTCAGCAAGATGCCTGTCATAACCGTTACAATTCCACTGCAACAGTGCCATAGTGTGGACTATAAAAGGAGTGTTAGGTTATGAGCGACAAAATGCTCGTAAGCCTAAACACTCTACATCCGTAGATGTAGAGGACAGCGCGACATCCATCACGTCATCAAAAGATGGCAGGGGTGCCGCCGAGAACTTCGACGCTTTTCGGGCGCGAGGGGGTCCCCTACGAGAGTTAAGTTTGTCGCTTAACAAGTTCGTGGTTAGCTTGTTGAGTTGTTAAGCTAGGTCCTCACAGGTTCTCCACGAGTCTGAGTATATCTTATTCCAAATGAAACGAAGATGTCGAATATTGTATTTATTAATTGACTAACACTTATTACATTTGAAGATTTAAAGTCTATTTACAAGTTCTGAGGCCTGACGCCTAACAGCCAACTCAATCAGTTGGTAGTTCTTAACTGACTACATTACAAGAGACCTTTTCCATTTGGAGTCCAGGGTTTTATAGGAATTAGAGCAGTCACGTGCCAATCCCTCTGAGTGGGATACATTGTCTTCGTACTGGTTGATTACCAGGGAAGAGGGGGATATGTGTAGCAAAGAGTTAGGAGTTTAGGAAGGGGTTTCTGATGGCACCAGGGAGTGGGGCACATACGTCACGGAAAGGTTTGAGCTGATTCTGCCAAGCCTGGCGATATGTGTCAGGATATGTGTCATCCTGGACTCTGAGTTGTTATTGAAACTTACATCTTGACTCACCAGTATTGGTCACTAGTTTACCTAAGGTCTGTTGAAACTGCTTGACACTCATACAGTATGCCAGCAACAGTAATAATAAAAGTAGCTTTTAGAAGCCGAATACACTAGTATTAATGGGTGAGAGTTCTATTCCCGGTGAGGGATATAACTCCTCACCCCTTATTTTCATGTTACTGTCCTCAGTAACATTTACATTTTTCTTATTCCTAATTTTTACAGTTTTACATAATTTATACATTTTCTTTGTGAACATGCTTTTAATACTTCCTATTATTACTAAAACAAGGATGACATTAGTAGACACAAATGTTTTTATATCAATAGAGGTTGTACGGATAGGTTTTAAGTCCGGTTTCATTTTCTTTACATCTAAATGAGAAATATGAAACGTAATTTCATTCTTAATTAAAGGTTCCTTCTGGATACCTAGGAAAGGATAAGTATGGATGTAATTAGTAGATTTTTGTTGTAAAGTTATTCCCATACTGGAGATAGGGCAAGATTCATTGGAATAAATTACCTGTGGTCCAGAAATCTGGATGTTTTTCTGGGATTCTGGACATGTTTGTAAGATTACCTCTGGGTTTCTTGTAAAGAACAGAATATGTTCTTTGTTTAGCGGTCTAAATAATTTTACATCATTCTTTACAGAAGCAAATTCACATCCTGCAGTATTTGTTAAGTTGCAGTTTGTGATTCTGGTGTTATAATATAAAGATACGTATGATAGGGTGTTCTTAATGCATGGTGCGGTAGACCATTTCATAATTGGACCTTGTAGGTAGTATTTTTCAGATGGGACAAGTATAACATTATTAATGGTGGGTACAGGGGTTACATCATATAATTTATATTGATTTCCATCCGTGATTGGCATGGAAAGGATTATTATCATTTCTTCGTCCAGCACAAGGACTTGAGTTTTTGACATTTTTAGGTTTTCATACTGATTATATTGATCGGTATGGATCATAATATGTGTAGGATAGATTGATAACAAATGTTTGACAATGTTAGTTAAGTCTTTTCTTGATAGCATTTTTACATTTGTCATCTCGTGAAATGAAAGACTAATGGTTTCTTGAAGCACTCGTATGATATTTCGGAATTTGTTAATACACAGTAACACGTATTGGATGTTTTCTAGTAGATTTATCTTGAAGTCTTCTGTTCGAAGTATACCTTGAATTACCTTCATATTGTCATTAACATGATTCATTTCATCATAAAATTTTTGAGCAATTGAATTCGTAAATGATACTAGTTTACTTATGTTACGGAGTTTTCCGTGGTAGTTAGAGGTGAAAGAAGGTGCGGGGTGGTGAATAGGTCTCAGGCTACGAAATTAAAGTGAATTTAAAATTTAACAAGGTTATATTTTCTTTTTAAAATCAAGAAATAACAAATATGGCAGGTACAGAATAGCAAGGCAACAAAAGTACAATTACAGTATTTACAGGATTTGGGCTTCGAGCCTCGCGATCACAATCCTTGAGCAATCAGCTCAGTTTTACCCCAAACACAAGTGTCAACAGAGAGGGGAGAACTCCATTCATACCTAGGAGCACTTGCTCCAAAATACACAGTAAGGCCTCCTTGAGGCGCGCAGAAAACAAAATTTACGGGAAAAGAGCAACTTGCTCTCAAAATTCAGGCCTGTCAAAGGCCACACCTAATTCTACTTTCAAGCTGTCCTCTCAGGACATATACACAGGGGTAAAATACCCAACCTACTGAGGTCTGTTAAATGACAAGAAGGTTAATTACATGACCTCTAAATCAACAATTTGAGAGGAGGCGATTTGCACTCCTAATGTATTTGTTTCAAAACCTAATTTGGCTCTAGGCCACTGATGCAAGGGCTAATCCCATACTAAAGAGGTGACTTTAGAAATTGACAAATTTACATAATGTTAAGGAAGAATAGGTTGAGAAAACAAGTTCACCTCAAAACAATATGAGTGGGAGCTCGAGAGGGTTAAGCACTCTCTATCCCAATATGTAGTTTAAAAGATAGAATAGATACAAGTTCCTTTACATTTAAGGAAGGTTACATAATGGAAAAACTTCGGACCCGCCCCGAGAGTTAAACTGCTGAGCAAGCAAGAAAAGAAGTAATTAATCGGCCATTACCTGGTTGTTGACTGCCGCCGAAGAAAGAGGCGCTTCCCGCCCCCTGCTATGTACTTTACACACGAAAAGATGGAACAGAAGTGGCCCGGAGACCCTAAAATCAGCAGTTTATATACTCTCGCGGAAAGTTCGAGGCGTTAGGGGAATGAGAACACCCTCCCACAAACTCTTTGTTGGGTAGGATACAGCAACATATTCAAGTTGGGAGAAGATACATCCGATTGGTCAGAAATTAATAAAAGAAATTCGGGATTGGCTAAATACAAAACAAGGGGAAAGAGACGGGTATACAGCCAACTTAAACAATAACAGAAATAAATTTAACAAGAAACAAACTTTTGAAATAAAAATTTCTCCAAAAAATAGTTCTTTCACGTCGCACTAGGGTGCACCATTGTAGTTTTTCAGTAGTGTCCTCTAGAAGAGAAAGTTCACACTTCTTACTACAAGCAAAACAAAAATACGTCGAAAATGACACAGTTCAAAAACTCCAAAATTTCCAGGTAGTGACATCTTCTGATAAAGTAGAAAATTAATACCGTAGATAAAGTTCAGACTTCCTCCAGCAGAGGAGTTTCAAGTGGCGCACATTTTTAAACTAGCGGCGTGGAGGTGTACCGCCCGGTACAGACCTCCCCCCCCCAAAAGTTCCTCCAGGAGTGACACTGGCAATTTGTTTGGAAACAAGTTTCAAGTTTTGATGTTGATATGGAGATTAATTGCAGAAGTATTTATAGGATTTTCTTAATGTGGTTTGATTCAGTTTCAAAATTTTTGTTGTGACAGGCGAAGTAAAGTCTTTATGTTTGTAGAAGTTGAATTCAGAAGGAAAACTTCACTTTTTAAAGTTGAGGAAAATTTTCTAAGTCCACCAAATATTGCAGTAGAATACCCAAGAAAAGGTAGTAAAGTTGATCTGGAATGTCCATATAGTTGATGTTGATTAAGTTGGATGGCCAGACCGGCCGTTGCAGCTTGCGTCCAAAGGCGGCCGCTCGGACCCCACAAGTACCCTGAGATACCGCTCGCCCGCACTATGAGGGGAGCAGTGGTGTTGAAGCACGCCGCGCCTGCGGTGAACATATACAGGCTGCGGGCAAGTAGCCGGTCGTGCGCCGCACATCAGCCTTGGCCGGGAGGAGGGCTCCGGCTCGCCGTGCACATGTCGTCCTCGCTGGGGCCGAGGGGGCCCTTCCTCTAACCCAGTCGCGGCACGGCGCCGCGCGGCTGCGGGGGCACTGAAACATAAAAACTAGGCGGCAGAATTTGTTGGACCATCATCTTTTTTTTAGGGCACAGGCTTGTGGAGAGGTTGAGGGGCCAGCGGCGTGCAAATATCCATGGCATTAATGAAGCCACTGTTTAGAGTGGAGCAGGAGACGGGAGCGTGGTAATGGCCGTGGCAAGGACAGGATGGCAGTTTAACGGTTCGGGGCAGGTTTCACAAAAATGCTTACATATAAAACAAAATACTATAGAAGGGGCAGAAAGCCTAAAAGTGAAACTCAAAAAAAAAATATAACCTTCATATTCCTTTCAAGATAATATGAGGCAAGTTAGCACAGAATTTATACAGGTTTCACCTGCGACAAGTGAACCCTAAATATCCTCTCGGTGGCTGGATTGCTTAATAACAACGTAACCGGCGTAAGGAAATCGAGAATGACGCACGGCCCATGGAATCTGGGGGCAAGCTTGCCCGCGGGAACAAAATTCTTGACCATTACTTGGTCACCTACCTTCAAAGGGGTGGGTCTCCGTCCACGATCACACCTTTCCCTAACCTTTTCATGAGACACTTTAAGATTGGCTTTAGCCTTCTTCCAAAGATCTTTAATGTTGTCCGGATCTATTGTCTCGGGTAGAATGTCACTCAGAGACCAGAGGTTAGAGAGCGGCGTGTTGGGAACAAACTTGAACATCAAAGAGGCTGGAGTAAATTTATGTGATTCATGAACCGCCGAATTCAAAGCAAAAGCTATCCAATGCAGGGACGTGTCCCACCTGGAATGATCTTCATGATGATAGGCAATAAGCGCGGACCTGAGATTACGGTTAACCCGTTCAGCCAGAGATGGTTGAGGCTAATAAGCAGAAGTAGTTACATGAGAGATGGACAAGTCAAAACAGAATTTACGAAAAAGATTTGATGTGAACGTCTTAGCATTATCAGACACAATATATTGGCACGGACCAAAAGAAGCAAAAATAGAATTTAGGCAAGTAATGGTGGACTGAGCGGTAGCCAGCTTAGTCGGAAATAACCAGGAAAATCTTGTAAAACCATCTACGCATACAAAGATGAACTTGTTGGCATTTCCCTTTGACTGGGGGAAGGGTCCTACATAATCAATATACAGGCGTTCCAAGGGGCGCGACGCTTGATGCGAAGACAAAAGGCTTACCTTGGTGGACATGGTAGGTTTACTAAGCAAACAAGATTTACAAGCTTTTACTAGTTCACGGATTTCACCGTCCATACATTTCCAGATGAACCTTTCACGAATCTTTTCACGAGTTTTAAAGATTCCAAGATGCCCCCCTAATGGGGTCTCATGATAGTATTTGAAGATCATAGGCACAAGAACAGCTGGAACGACAACCTTCATCATCTTATCATGCCTCGATGGGCAACATAGAACACCATTCCTCAGAACATAAGGGACAACATGTTCCCCAGAAGAAAGGGTTTCCATTATCGGAGCCAGCGTCGGATCTTCACGTTGGTATTTCTCGATATCCCTAAAGAGCATGGGAGCATCTGTTAAGATGGCATTAACATCAGATAGTATGGACTCGGAAGGTGATGAACTGTCGACCGGTTCATGGGTCTCGACGTCGTTGGAAAACATACGGCTGAGTCCATCAGCAACAACATTTTCGGTACCTCTGATATGCCTGACATCGAAGTGGAAGGCAGAAATACGGATGGCCCAACGGGCTATACGGCCAGTACGACGCGGCCTACCTATGACCCAGCTTAAGACTTGATTATCTGTCTCCAGGTCGAATTTGACATGTTCCAGATAGAGACGGAACTTTTCTAAGGCAAATAAGACTGCCAAACCTTCGAGCTCGTAGATAGAATACTTGGCTTCTTGAGCCGACAAGGTCCTAGATGCATAGGCGATGGGTCGCCTCCCTAGTTCAGTCTCTTGAAGAAGGACTGCAGCTACTGCTGACGACGACGCGTCGGTTTGGACAATGAATTTCTTTGAGAAATCAGGCATAGCAAGTTCAGGGGCATTACAGAGAGCTAATTTAAGATCTTCAAAAGCGGCTTGTTGAGAAGGTCATCACTCGAATTTGATGCCTTTCCTACGAAGAAGGTTTAAGGGCGCCGCTCTATTAGCGAAGTTAGGAATAAACTTCCTGAAGAAATTCACCATACAAATGAACCTGGCGATACCTTTAATGTCCTTGGGAGGTTTAAAATCACGGATGGCCTGTGTTCTAGAATGATCGACTGATACACCATCAGGTGACACAATATGCCCTAGGAATGACACAGAGGGCTTAGCAAAGGCAACCTTGGACAACTTAACAGTTAACCCAGCCTTACGAAGGCGATCGAGAACTTCTCGCAGATGATCTAGGTGTTCTTCAAAAGTCTCTGAAAATACGACATCGTCCAAGTAGTGATATAAGTACTCAAATTTGATGTCGGAGAAGACCCTATCTAGTAGCCTAGTGAGTACAGCTGCTCCCGTGGGGAGCCCGAAAGGCACGCGGTTGTATTCGTATTAGTTCCAGTCCGTGGCAAACGCTGTAAGATGTTTAGACTCTTCGGCAAGGGGAATTTGATTATAGGCCTGATTCAAGTCCAAGATAGTAAAGAACTTGGCCTTACGAAACCATGAAAAGCAAGAATGAAGGTGAGGAAGGGGCACGGATTGCAACACCACCTTCCGATTGAGAGCCCTATAATCAATGACAGGCCTGAAGCCCCCCTGGGGTTTCGGGACTAGAAAAATAGGCGACGAATACGCCGACTTAGAGGGCCTAATAATACCATCCTTCAACATCTGATCGATGATTTCTTTCAGAGCCTTCATTTTAGGTGGAGATAGCCTATAAGGTGGAAAACGGACAGGAATCGAATCCGTGACCTCAATTTTGTATTCAATAAGGTCAGTAACACCAAGAGTATCAGAGAACACCTCTGGAAACGACTGACACAACTTACGAATACTATCAGCCTGCTCCTCAGGTAGATGTCTAAGGTCTAACAACATCTCATCCTGGGTAGGCGAAATAGATGAACATGATACAGAATTACACTTTAACAAGGGAATTTTACAATTGGACGCAAATTTGAATGTGCACGACCTGCTCTGGAGATCGAGCACAAGACCAGTGTAGGAAATGAAGTCAGCTCCCAATATAATGGGGCAAGACAAGTGCTTGGCCACAAACAATTTAATTTTCCATGTAAATTTAAAAATACGAATTTTGACATGTAAAGAACCTAGAATTTCTAATGGAGATGAATTAGCCGAAACATATTGAACAGGAGATGAGACATAGTCAGGTAGTTTACAAACAGATTTCAATTTAGAATACCATTCAGCCGAAATAATCGAACAAACACTGCCTGAATCTAAGAGAGCTGGTACAGGTTCATTATTTAACTCAATATTAAGAAAAGGAACAGGCGCGGGGGAACCCGCCGCAATCCTAAGACACTCTTTAGGGCATTCAAAAGACGAATTTGAAGACTGATCGTTCCCTGAATTTACAACCTGTTTACCCGGGGCTGAGTCTCGGGAAGATGGATTAGTCGACTCAGCCGAAGCCACTAGTCACTTTTGATTCTTGTTGGAAGTTGCACCAGAAGTTGAGCAGGAGGGGGTGCTATTTGAATTTGGGCAATTTTTGGCGATATGTGAGAAAGCCCCACATTTAAAACAGCCTTGTGATGAACCAGTCCCATTCCTTGTCCCACTCGACTTGATCAGTGGACACTTATTGCGAAGATGGTCAGGCGACCCGCAAGCATAACATTTACGGGGATTGACTGGTCGGCGAGGTGGAGGCTGAGGATTACTAAAAGAAGGAGGGGGTTCTTTCGCGACACGCAAAGAATCGGCGTATCTAACTCCTTCCGCTGAGACGGCCAATGCTTCAAGTTCAGAGAAAGTTTGCGGGCACGCCGCGAAACACAAATATGACCTATAGGATGGTGAGATACCTTCCACAATAGCTTGTACAATCTGATCCTCAGGGAAGTGAAGAGCAAACACCCTAGTATTAAACTTAATGTCTTGTATGAAGTCAGCCAAGTTTTCATCCAAGCGCTGTACACGATAATAGTACTTCTGAATCAGAGATGACCTCGCGCGAGCAGGAATAAAATTTGCAAGCAAGTGTGCTTGAAAATCTTCAATAGATGACTGTTCAGCTATGGCTCTTACTATTTTGTCGGAGAGAATACCAATTGCATAAGGATAGATGATTTGCAAAATTTGACATAGGGAAAGAGAAAACACAAGGCCATGATCCTGAAATTCAACTAGAAATCTTAAAAATGAAATTACTTCACTGGTGGTATTAACGGAAAACTTCGATATACCTCTGAGCAACATTGCCAATGGATGAGGCAAGCTGCTGAACCCGGGTGACATAGTAGGTAAAGGTTTCAGTGGCAAGGAAGTTAATTCAGAACGCATATTATTCAATGAGTTACGGCGTTCAGACTCGTTGTCCAATGGGGCAGAGATAGTTTGAGCAGCAACGGTTATCCTATTGACTTCTCCCTTAGGAGGCTCTTCCTCGCTACCTACATTCATCGTGACGGGTTGATCAGTTTTGGGAGGAACCTCCCCAGTTAACAATTGAGTGACCTTGCTAGATAATTCAGAAATATTTTCAAGCAGCGTACTAGCTTCCTTCCTCTGAACGTCATTCAACTTTAGAGACAACAGATCGTTAGCTCTATTTGAAAAATGAAACAGCCTGGCTTGCACACGTTTGATTTGATTAGGAGAAGGATCATTTTCATCAAAAAACTAACTACAGATGCTAGCCCAGTAATATTCTCGACGATCGTGGAAAGAGTCGTCAATTTCTTTCTCTCCCAAAGCGGGGATGGAAATGGGCAAGTCAAGGGACTCTCTAAGCTTGTTGGAGTCTATCGCAACCGTGCCTCCAGATTGCACATTTCTGATAGTTAACTCATAGATCAACTCCTCCTTGCGCAAATAGTTAAGCTGGAGAACATCGCGAGGGCCGGGCATGATGACAAAACAATTTTGAAAAAGAAAAATAAAAAAAAATCCAGCAACTGAGAAAATAGTTAAAGTTGTAATCAAAGCAATGTTTAGCCGTCAAAAGGGGCTAAAATGAGACCCATTCAACCACGCTCTGCTACCACTTGTTACGGAGTTTTCCGTGGTAGTTAGAGGTGAAAGAAAGTGCGGGGTGGTGAATAGGTCTCAGGCTACGAAATTAAAGTGAATTTAAAATTTAACAATGTTATATTTTCTTTTTAAAATCAAGAAATAATAAATATGGCAGGTACAGAGTAGCAAGGCAACAAAAGTACAATTACAGTATTTACAGGATTTGGGCTTCGAGCCCCGCGATCACAATCCTTGAGCAATCAGCTCAGTTTTACCCCAAACACAAGTGTCAACAGAGAGGGGAGAACCCCATTCATACCTAGGAGCACTTGCTCCAAAATACACAGTAAGGCCTCCTTGAGGCGCGCAGAAAACAAAATTTTCGGGAAAAGAGCAACTTGCTCTCAAAATTCCGGCCTGTCAAAGGCCACACCTAATTCTACTTTCAAGCTGTCCTCTCAGGACATATACACAGGGGTAAAATACCCAACCTACTGAGGTCTGTTAAATGACAAGAAGGTTAATTACATGACCTCTAAGTCAACAATTTGAGACGAGGCGACTTGCACTCCTAATGTATTTGTATCAAAACCTAATTTGGCTCTAGGCCACTGATGCAAGGGCTAATCCCATACTAAAGAGGTGACTTTAGAAATTGACAAATTTACATAATGTTAAGGAAGAATAGGTTGAGAAAACAAGTTCACCTCAAAACAATATGAGTGGGAGCTCGAGAGTGTTAAGCACTCTCTATCCCAATATGTAGTTTAAAAGATAGAATAGGTACAAGTTCCTTTACATTTAAGGAAGGTTACATAATGGAAAAACTTCGGACCCGCCCCGAGAGTTAAACTGCTGAGCAAGCAAGAAAAGAAGTAATTAATCGGCCATTACCTGGTTGTTGACTGCCGCCGAAGAAAGAGGCGCTTCCCGCCCCTGCTATGTACTTTACACACGAAAAGATGGAACAGAAGTGGCCCGGAGACCCTAAAATCAGCAGTTTATATACTCTCGCGGAAAGTTCGAGGCGTTAGGGGAATGAGAACACCCTCCTACAAACTCTTTATTGGGTAGGATACAGCAACATATTCAAGTTGGGGGAAGATACATCCGATTGGTCAGAAATTAATAAAAGAAATTCGGGATTGGCTAAATACAAAACAAGGGGAAAGAGACGGGTATACAGCCAACTTAAACAATAACAGAAAGAACTTTAACAAGAAACAAACTTTTGAAATAAAAATTTCTCCAAAAAAATAGTTCTTTCACGTCGAACTAGGGTGCACCATTGTAGTTTTTCAGTAGTGTCCTCTAGAAGAGAAAGTTCACACTTCTTACTACAAGCAAAACAAAAATACGTCGAAAATGACACAGTTCAAAAACTCCAAAATTTCCAGGTAGTGACATCTTCTGATAAAGTAGAAAATTAATACCGTAGATAAAGTTCAGACTTCCTCCAGCGGAGAAGTTTCAAGTGGCGCACATTTTTAAACTAGCGGCGTGGAGGTGTACCGCCCGGTACAATTTATATGCTTAATTTCATTAGAATGACTTTGTTTTAATGTGTTTAATTTATTTTGTAAATTATCTAAATCGTCCTGGTCTAGATTGCCAGAGATGAACTTAATTACTTTTCCTAGTCCGTTTATTAAACCTCGTTTAGTTCTGTTAGAAGTATTGGGTATTAGCTTATTTAATTCTTTTTTTATATCTTTGGTTATTTCAGTTAACTCATATATTAAGTGAGGAAAAGTATTATTGCTTTTCAATACAAGACTAGAGACAGTATCATCAATAATTTTATATGATTCTTTTAAGGTAGTAAGATTGAAATGAACCATGAATTTATGGTACTTATCGATTACCAATACAGATCCCATGGGGTCCGCATAAAATCCTGATGTGGTTATGGGTTTGGTGTAGATGGTGGCATATCCTGGTAGGAATCTGGAACGGGAAGAGATTTCCTTTTAGGTTTAATGTCACGGAAATTTCTGACATGGGTCTTGCCATTTTTCATTTTACAATATACTCGGTTCTTTTCGATTATGGTTATTGTGCCTTCATTATATAGGTTTTTGGACTTCCTATTTCGGGATAGAGGGTCTAAGACATATACCTATTCACCTATTTGATAGGAGTGTTTGAAAATGGGCTTTGCTGGGTCAGATTTATTCTCATTTAAGATTTTCTTCTGGTTTCCTTGTCTCTCAATATATTCATTAATTTTTGGAGACGAGGAGAAGATATGATTTAGTGCTTTGTAATACAGGCCGTATAGAACATTGAATGGTGGCTGTTTGGTTGCGGAGTGAATTGCAGAATTATAATTTGTGATCGCAGTGGTTATTAGCTGTGGGAGTTGAGTGAATTTATCATGATCTCTCAAGATTCTCAGTTTTTCGAGGAGGGTTGAGTTCAGTCTTTCTACCGGGGAGTGAGACGATGAATTCAGAGGTGTAGTGGAATGATATTCAATGTTAGTAGCTTTACAGTATTCTGTAATTAAGCTATTCTCAAATTCTCCTCCCTGATCATGGGTAATTCTCTTGGGATATCCATGGTGTGAGAAATACACTTGCAGTTGATTCAGAACTGCCATGGCTGTGCCATTGGATAGTAAATACGCTTGTCCGTATTTAGAGAATACGTCTAGTATAGTTAAAATGCGGTTCTGTTCAAAATGAAAAGTATCAATATGAATCAGAGCGAATGGGTGGTCGGCTGTAATAGGGCCTTGGTTTGGTACTTCGTTAGGGTGTCTTTCATATTTATTTCTCTGACATAAGTTACATTGGTTAATTAGATTTCTAATTTGTTCTTTCAAATCTGGCCAATAGTACTTGGTTCGAAAATGTTCAAATGTTTCGATGATACCATTGTGGTTTATTGAATGGTATTGTAATATCAACTGTTTCTGAGTCTCTGAGCTTTCAATATCTTCTAAAAATTTAGATGTCCTAATGATTATTAATTCTGACGTAAATAATTTCTGACATACCCTGATGAATGGGATTTCGAGTGTTACGTCGTCAAAGTAGGCGGCATATCTGTTTGATGTGTTAATAATTTTGAGTAGGTGACTATTCAAATCTTGTTGGAGGTTTCTCTCTGTCACTATCATGATATGGCGGGTATATTTCTTGAATAGTTTTTGTTCAAGGATTTTGGGAAAGTTACCATATTTTATGATAAGTTGGTTACGGTTTTGATTCAAATTTCTCTCTGATGTTTGTAGAGTGAAAATGGGATCGTCTTGATTTGAATGTACATTTTCATTGTCCATTTCATTCTGGTATGTATCATCTCCGGGAATGGGTACATTAGAAACTGTTTCATCATTTACATTTACTTGTATTCTGGAAAGAGCATCTGCGACATAGTTTCCCCTTTAACATATTTTATGTCAAAGTCAAACTCTCCTAATTTCATTTTCCAGTGGTAGAGTCTTGAACTGGGATCCTTTAGGGTGAAAAGCCATTGCAGTGGACGGTGGTCACTTTCCACATGAAAGTGTCGTCCCCATAAGTAAGGTTTAAAATGCTTACTACTTTCTACGATGGCAAGCAGTTCTCTCTCTATGGTGGAGTAGTTTCTTTCGGCGGGGTTTAGGGTTTTGGAATAATAGGCAATAGGATGTCCCTTCTGTGTGAGAACACTCCCTATGACAAAGTCTGAACTGTCCGTGGTTAACACGAATGGTTCTTCGAAATCTGGGTAAGCTAAGACTGGAGCATTTATTAGAAGGGTCTTTAGTGTTTCAAATGCAGATTTGTACTCTGGGTTTTCTGCATCGATTTTTGATCCCTTCTTTAGGCAACGGGTCATTGGATATGCTACTTCAGCAAAGTCCTTTATAAATTTCCTGTAGAAACCCGCTAGGCCTAAGAATTGTTTGATTTCTTTGGTGGTCTTGGGAATAGGGTAACTTTTAACTACCTTGATTTTTTCGGGATTAGGTTTCACTCCCTTCTGTTAAACATGACCTAGGAAGGCTACTTCCTTGTGGAGAAATTCGGTTTTATCGAGCTGAATTTTCATATTTACTTCTCGTAATTTCTGCATTACAAGGGCCAGGTGTTGTTTATGTTCCTCTAGGGATTTGCTATATATGATGATGTCATCCATATATACCAGACAGAATTTGAAAAGAAAGGGGCGTAGGACATTGTCCATTACGCGCTGAAAGGTGGCCGGAGCGTTTCTGAGGCCGAATGGCAATCTGCGGTACATTAGGTGCCGATTATCTATAGTAAAAGCAGTTTTTCTATAGATTTAAGATCCATTTCAATTTGATGGAATCCTTGGGCACAATCTAAAGTCGAGAAATACTGGCAGTGACCTAGGTTGTCTAGAATTTATTCTATTCTAGGGAGAGGGTATTTATCTTCAATGGTTTTCTTATTCAGCTGCCTGAAATCTATGACCAATCTCCATTTCTTCTGTCCATCTGGCTTCTTGGGTACGGCCCACACGGGATTACAATATGGAGATTCGCTGTTGGTGACTATTCCCTGGCTAATAAGTTTTTCAACTTCTTCACTTAATACCTTCTTTAGTGCGGGAGGATATCGGTAATTTCTCTGATATACCGGGTCCTCATCAGTAGTTCGAATAAAATGCTTTACGGCATTAGTGAATGTTAAATCGCACCCGGGATAGTAGAATAAATCCGAGAATTCAGAACATATTTCTAATATGACTCTACTCTCTAGATCGTTCATATGTTGTGTGCGGAGATATTCTTGAATATCGTTGTCTGAAATAGAATTTATTTCCAGTGGCTGTATTGTAATGTTCTCTAAAGGTTCAACTAACACTGGTTTGTTAAATTCTTGTTTTAACTGTGTTTCAATAGGGTTCATGACCTGGTAGTTTTCTGCATGCAAAATTTCATCTGCAAAATATATTCCTTCATGTTCAAACTTTGGAATATATACATCCCCTTGTTCGATATTGACAGGGATAGCAATTTTCTGCATGTCTGGTGAAGGCTGAAAATTTACTTGCTTGTTGTTTGAGTGGAAATAGAATGGTATGTCTTTGTTGTCTAATGTAACTAGGTTTGATTTATAATCTATTTTTGCACCTAGTTTAACAAAATCAGGTGTTCCGATTAACGCGTCGAAATACTCGTGCCATTTCAGGACTCGATAATCTACGGGCGTGTCAATTTCATATACTGAAAAAATGGGGAATTGTATGTTTTCTTCACCCATTGTTTCCGAATGAACAGATTGTATGCAGAATGGTTCTCGGAACAGATACTCTGCAAAATATTCATGTGCTATTGATGGGTTCATTATTGAATGACAAGCACCACTGTCTATCAAGATTTTGAATCCGAATAGAGTGATGAACGGCAGTTTGGGAGCGTTTCTTATGTTATTAAGGTCTTCGCTTGAGATGACGGGACCAAGTGAAAATCCTGACTCTGTTCTTGGTTTTCATAATTATTCTGAGGTAGTGGTGAATCGACTGTGTCGTATTCGAAATCGTATTCGTGGGGTTGAGTTTCCTGAGTATAGTCTGATGACTGTGCCTCCTGAAAATATTCTGGTGGTACATAGTCACATTCGTCAGTCTCCTCTGCGTGTGTATTTACATTCCCTCTGATGGTAGATACCCCTGACATAGGTGTTGGGTACCTTTGATTATTGGTCGTGAAGCGTCGTGAGGGGTTATTTGGTGTAGGATAAGGTCGGTTCATTGGCTTAAAAGGTTCTTGGTTCTGTGGTCTGGCAGTAGGTGGGTTCGGACCTTGGAAGGGTCTGAAGTTTGGTTGTTGGTTAGGATTTCTGAATGTTGGTTTGATTGGGTGGCGAAAGGTCGCATTTGAGGAAAATAATGGTTCTGTGGTCTTGGATACATAAATGGATTGTGAGTGGTATGGTTTAGTGGTTGTGCCGTTTTATTGTTCCTGATAGGTTGTGTCTGCATGAATGGCTTGCGACTAGCGCTGTTATTGAGAGGATATTTCGGTGTCCCTCTCAACTGATCCATGTAACTTTCGTGCGCTCTATCATTGTCATAGGTTCTACAGTGTCTTAATGCTTGACTTAAGTCTGTAACTTGAGCATACCGTAGGTACGCTCGGTACGGTTCTTAAATACTTGCTTTAAAAGTGTTCAGACTCAGATCATCTAGCTCTCTCAACTTGTGCTCCAAGATCTGATCTCTATAGTTCAATTTGCATAAACTTTTACATTGGAGGACTAAAGTGTCCAACCTGTCATAATCTCTGTAACTCTCGTTTCTCTTTTGGAAACAGTTGGAAATGTCCTGTACTAATAATCTCTCATCTTTGACATCACCAAATTTTCAAATTAATTTCTCCTTAAACTTCTCATAACTAGAGTTCGCATCGAGATCCAAAATACTACTAGCTTCTCCTTTCAATTTGGATTTAACGACATTAAATAAAAATTCGTTAATAACATTTGAGCTGGGAACTGTAAGGGCTCTCTTGTGAGTATTTATAAAACTATCGCATCTCGCTATGAAATAGTCTAAACGACAAGATGATGATGATGATGATGCTTGTTGTTTTAAGGGGCCTAACAGCGAAGGTCATCGGCCCCTAATGGTACGAAATGAATGAACAAAAATTACAAAGGCATCCACTGACCAAAATAAAAATAAAAAATGTCATGAAGAATGAATGGATGGACAGGAACCCAACAAAACACAAAACAAAAACAAAAACCAGTGGATCGGATTCAATAGAGAACGAAAATAACAGTATTACCGACCAAGGTACCACTTATAAAGCACAATGATGCTTGGTGTCTAAAGGGGGTGCAAAATCCACGTCTAAGGCCCCACAGATTGGTACATGTCGCGAGTAAAATAGAACCATGGTATGTGTCATGTTGGGGTATTAATCAGAAGTAGCGAAGACTCACGGTGTTCCACAAAAGATGGTACTACTCACAAGTATTGTACTTCGTACAGGTAACGCAGACCTATGGTGTTTCGCACACAATGGCGTCACTTACAGCCAACGCAAACCGATGAGTTTCCGCACCTAGGGTACTAGTCACGGGTGCCGGTCCCAAGGGCCCCGTAGTGTTCCGCACATAGTGAGTACTAATCACAGGCAACGCAGACCCACGGTGTCGCTCATATAGTGGTACAACTCACAGGCTACGCCCAGACCCGCGGTGTTGCCCACATGGGTACAACGCACGGGTACTGGAATCCACCAGGCCAGGCTTTTTACTGCAACGAATCACAAACATATTTCGTACCATGTTAGTGATACTACTCGCAAGTACATGCAACCCATGGTGTTCCCCGCATGATGGTACGAATCAAAAGTAGTTGCATGGTTCTAATTCATTCATCCCTTGGTCGCCCCTTTTAGTCGCCTCGCACGACAGGCAGGGGATACCGTGGGTGTATTATTCGTCAGCCTCCCCCACCCACAGGGGGTGTGTGTTTGGTCCGCGAGAGGTATTTTATTTCCCTCAAGTCCGCCGGCAAGCCGGTTAGGACCCCCTATCCGCCACCTGGGACGCGCCACGTGGGAGTATCACCTCTCCCCCTGCTACGCCTGCGTAGCAGGTTCGTGGTAAACGACAAGATGCGCTTCCGTTAAACTCAGGTAGCAACTGAATTTGGGCATATTCAAATTTTGAAAGCTTTTCTGTCTCAGTCATTGTAGTGACTTTATTTGACTGATTAGTTGAAATAATTTAAATTGTTATTATTATTAGTATTATTATTATTATTATTATTGCTCTTGCTCAACTAAAAGAGATGAATGATGTTATTACTGGCAATATTCAGGCATTACAAATAGGTACTTTAAATGTAACTCACAGGCAGGAAATGATGATCAACATGGACTGCATTCTCCTTGAGCTGTGTAGTCGGTTGGTCTTCCTTCTGCGTTGTCGTGCTATCGAAAGGCCCCTCTGCGGAGTTGTCGGTACGCACGTACAGCGATGGCGGTTGGTTGCTGTCGAAAGGCGCTTCTGGAGCGTTGTCGGCTAGCTTCCTTCCTTCAAGCTGGCGTAGTCGGTTGTGGTCGAAAGGCCTCCAGTGAGGTTGTCAGTTCCACTTCCTTCTAGATGGCTGGTTCGAATGGAATAGATGACTCAGTAGTTTGCGGGAAGATACTGGCTTTTCGGACAAGTAGCGAAAGGCGATTCTGGATCGTTGTCTGAATACTTTATCCAACTAGCACGTAGATCTTGTGGCGATCGTGTATCGAATCCCGGACAGGCCCCCAGTTAAGTTTGTCGCTTAACAAGTTCGTGGTTAGGTTGTTGAGTTGTTAAGCTAGGTCCTCACAGGTTCTCCACGAGTCTGAGTATATCTTATTCCAAATGAAACGAAGATGTCGAATATTGTATTTATTAATTGACTAACACTTATTACATTTGAAGATTTAAAGTCTATTTACAAGTTCTGAGGCCTGACGCCTAACAGCCAACTCTATCAGTTGGTAGTTCTTAACTGACTACATTACAAGAGACCTTTTCCATTTGGAGTCCAGGGTTTTATAGGAATTAGAGCAGTCACGTGTCAATCCCTCTGGGTGGGATACATTGTCTTCGTACTGGTTGATTACCAGGGAAGAGGGGGATATGTGTAGCAAAGAGTTAGGAGTTTAGGAAGGGGTTTCTGATGGCACCAGGGAGTGGGGCACATACGTCACGGAAAGGTTTGGGCTGATTCTGCCAAGCCTGAGGATATGTGTCAGGATGTGTGTCATCCTGGACTTTGAGTTGTTATTGAAACTTACTCACATCTTGACTCACCAGTATTGGTCACTAGTTTACCTAAGGTCTGTTGAAACTGCTTGACACTCATACAGTATGCCAGCAACAGTAATAATAAAAGTAGCTTTTAGAAGCCGAATACACTAGTATTAATGGGTGAGGGTTCTATTCACGGTGAGGGATATAACTCGAGGAGAGCGCGCAGGTTTGGGAGCAGGAGTGCCTCCCGGCGCAGACTCATACCCCCCAGATGGGGGGCATGCCATTGTTGGATGCTCTTGAGAACGGTTGGCTGTTGAGGGAGCTCTTGCATTATTGTAGTGATAAAGTAGTGAAAACCTATTGAAATAGCTTAATTTTGTGTATATCTGATTCATTTAGTGCTGTTTATATAGTGGTGTTTAGTGCTTGTTAGTAGAAATTGGGAATAGTGATATTTATTTAAATTTTGTAACAAGTAATTCAGTTGGTCTTCAGTAAATTACGTTTTCTAGGTTAAGTAGGTTAGCTAGGTGTACCTTGTTTCGAATTTAGGTTTAGGAAATACTTTAGGTAATAATATTACCTGTAAAAATATTTGTAAATATCTGTAGGTTCGTTGGTTGTACTTACAAAGGCAGATTATCATTAGGAATAGTACCGTAACTTCTGTAGCAACTTCTCCGGTATTTGGTATAGATATCCGTTCAAACTATCGCGAAGGTAATAATTTACTACATTAAAAAAACACGATACGCCTGTAAACTTCCATTTAAAAAGAAGTTAAAGAGATTACACGGTAATAGTTAACAGTTGTTGTATTGTTATTGATTATTGTCGCTCCTCATATTCAAATATTGCATGGTTGGCTACAGTCGTGAACAAAGGGTGTAGTGTAGTCAAGTAAATATAAATAAAAATCAGCTGACCTTGTATTCCATTCATTTGTACTTCTGAGTAGGTAGTTAGTATCCGTAATTTACATTTCGCTCCTTCGATCTTTCAGTATTTATGAGCGGTTAGCTAATAATAATAAAGTTCATATATCCCGGTAATTGCAGTTAAAGTCCCTGGAGTAGTAGTAGTAGTTTTGATAGAAATATTTGAGACATTATTGTAGACAACCTCGTATGTTTCAGTAGGCCTAATAAAGAACACTTTTATTCTCCGTCCCGTGGAGTAGGGAAAATAATAGTAATCCACCAGCTGTAATAATCACATAACCACATTTCAGTTGAATTGTAGTGAAGATAAGGTATAATATATTAGATAGTATCTTGCCAGTTATATTCGTGTTTTTCTTCGTGTACGGCAATCCTTTCGATACTTAAGCATTTAACCAAACGCAGTGTAGTGTAGTGTAGTGTAAATACATTGTAGTATAGATACAGTACATTTAGATAGTGCCGTATCTTGCCTGCTATATTCGTGTTATCTTTCGTGTGTATCTATTAGACCGTAATACTAATAATAATTTGTCTAAGCATTTAGCTTCGTTGGTAATCTTTGAGTACAGTGGTTCTTGCAAATTACATTTCTGTTGTGCTTAGTAGTGACATACGGTACGGTACCGGTATCGTAATTAGGATACGTCTGAAAGCAGTTTAAAAATTACTGTAGTGTACTGTACAATAGTATACGAGTAATATCCTATTAGAATTTAGTGTGCTTATTTTATTATTGAAAAATATTTGTGTAGTACTGGTGTAGTAGAGGTATCCGTAGAAACTCTTACTAAAATACTGTTGTTGTAATTAAGATAGGCTTAATTGCAGTTTGCAATTGTGTAGTTCTTGTGTATTACTTTCGATATTCAGTAATTAACAGCAGTTTTTATCCTGTTAGGGGTTGTAGGATAAAAAAATAGAGCACGACTAAGTAGTATTGTAGTGTAGTTGTATATTAATTACCTTATTGTCCGGCTCCATGGCTAAATGGTTAGCGTGCTGGCCTTTGGTCACAGGGGTCCCGGGTTCGATTCCCGGCAGGGTCGGGAATTTTAACCTTAATTGGTTAATTTCGCCGGCATGGGGGCTGGGTGTATGTGTCGTCTTCATCATCATTTCATCCTCATCATGACGCGCAGGTCGCCTATGGGAGTCAAATCAAAAGACCTGCACCCGGCGAGCCGAACATGTCCTCGGACACTCCCGGCACTAAAAGCCATACGCCATTTCAATTACCTTATTGTCGTATACTATCCCAGATAAGATATCCCTTCGTTCATTTATTTTTGGCAAATAAGTTATTTTATTTTTAATTTAATCCCCCCCCCCCCCCGTAAAGAATGGCTAAGGAGCGCGAGTGTACTTACTGTGAGTGTGGTGAGGCATTGAGGTGTATGAGGGAGGAGTTGGAAAGTTTGAGGGAGATAATTAGGATTCTCACAGAAGACAGGAAGGAAGATAGGACGCCCTCAAACAATGTACAGGTTACATGATGATGACGATGATGCTTGTTGTTTTAAGGGGCCTAACATCGAAGGTCATCGGCCCCTAATGGTACGAAACGAAATAACAAAAATTTCAAAGGCATCCACTGACCAAAATAAAAATAAAATATGTCATGAAGAAGGAATGAATGGACATGAACCCAACAAAAACAAAATACAAAACCAACAAACAAACAAACAAAAAAACAGTGGATCAGACTAAAAACAGATCGAAAATAATATTACCGACCAAGGAACCACTTATAAGGCACAATGATGCTTGGAGTCTAAATGGGATGCAAAATCCACGTCTAAGGCCCCACAGAATGGTACATGTCGCGAGTAAAATAGAACCATGGTATGTGTCATGTTGGGGTACTGATCAGAAGTAGCGAAGACTCACGGTGTTCCACAAAAGATGGTACTACTCACAAGTATTGCAATACGTACAAGTAACGCAGGCCTATGGTGTGTCTCACACAATGGCGCAACTCATAGCCAACGCAAACCGAGAAGGTTCCCCACCTAGGTGTACTAAACACGGGCGCCGGTATTCCCGTGGTGTTCCTCACATAGTGGGTACTAATCACAGGCAACGCAGACCCACGGTGCTGCTCATATAGTGGTACAACTCACAGGCTACGCCCAGACCCGCGGTGTTGCTCACATGGGTACGACGCACGGGTACTAGAATCCACCAGGCCAGGCTTTTACTGCTACTAATCACAAACCTATTTCGTACCTAATTTCGTGGTATTACTCGCAAGTACAGGCAACCTATGGTGTTCCCCGCGTGATGGTATGATTCAAAATTAGTTTCATGGTTCTAATTCAATCAGCCCTTGGTCGCCCCTTTGTGTCGCCTCTTACGACAGGCAGGGGATACCGCGGATGTATTCTACATGTGCGTCCCCCACCCGCAGGGGGTAGTGTGTTTGGTCCGCGAGAGGTATTTTATTTCCCTCAAGTCCGCCGGCAAGCCGGTTAGGACCGTCCTATCCGCCACCTGGGACGCGCCACGTGGGAGTATCACCTCTCCCTCTGCTACGCCTGCGTAGCAGGTTCGTGGTGTACAGCTTACAGTAGGTGTACAAGAGGGAGGGGAAGGAAAGGGAGGACTTGTAGAAGAGAGGTGGTCTAATGTTCTAAGGGGAAGGAGATTGCAGGCTAAGGGCTCTATTCAGGATCAGAATTCAGGACAGGTGTCTGTGCGAAATCGGTACGAGTCACTCCAGGTAGAACAACAGAGGGAAGATGAGGGACATGGAACTGTTGCTGAGATGCGTGGAAGTAGGAGGAAGGGAAAAGGTAGGAAAGGGAAATGTAGAGTAGAGGATAGAAAAAGACAGGTGGAACAGGGTCATGGGAAGGAGAAAAGGGAGGAGGAAGTAGCTTCTGCAGCTGTCACGAAAGATAGGGCTGACCAGGAGGGGAGGGGATCAAATGACGTGGGTAGGGTTGAGTCTCTGGTCATGGGGGATTCCATCGTTAGACACGTGGGGAAAGTGTTTGGAGGAAAGGGAACCAGGGTAGAATGTTATCCAGGAATTAGGTTGAGGCAGATGTTGAGGAAAGTAGAAGAGAGGGAGGAGGGGAAGGAGAAGGTGGTAGTGTTTCATGTTGGTACCAACAACGTAAGGCAAGCTGATATAAGTACCAGCATAGTTGGAGATGTGTGGGATCTGGTAAATGCAGCACGGGTGAAGTTTAAGAAAGCGGAGATTGTTATTAGTGGAATACTGTGTAGAAGGGATACTGACTGGAGGGTGATTGGGGATTTAAATGAGACTATGGAGTGGGTATGTGGGAAACTGGGAGTGAAATTTCTAGATCCTAATGGGTGGGTAGGAGATAGGGACCTGCGCTCGGATGGCCTTCAATTAAACCGCAGTGGTACGTATAAGTTAGGAAATTTGTTTGGAAGGGTAATAGGGAGGTTCATTCAGGGAAAGGGGGTGGCCTAGGGAGCGGTGATAAGGGAACAGGGAACTGGAAATCAAGTAGGGATGACATAAAATTGTTAGTGTTGAACTGTAGAAGTATTGTAAAGAAAGGAATAGAATTAAGTAATTTAACAGATATATATTTACCAGATAATGTAATAGGAGTTGAATCGTGGCTGAGAAATGATATAACGGATGCAGAAATTTTCTCACAGCACTGGAGTGTGTATCGTAGAGATAGGATAGGAATGGTGGTAGGGGGAGTGTTCATTCTGGTGAAAGAAGAATTTGTAAGCTACGAAAAAATTAAAGATGAGACACATGAAATTCTAGGTGTAAGGCTCATTTCTAAAGATAATAGGCAACTTGATATATTTGGAGTGTACAGATCGGGAAAGGGTAGCACTGATGCGGATTCGGAATTATTTGATAGGATGGTCAGCTATGTGGGAAACGACGTGGAAAGTAATGTGATTGTAGCGGGAGATCTGAATTTGCCAGATGTAAAATGGGAAGGAAATGCGAACGACAGGAAGCATGACCAACAAATGGCAAATAAGTTAATATGGGAAGGACAGCCGATTCAGAAAGTGATGGAACCAACCAGAGGGAAAAATATCCTGGATGTCGTGCTGATAAAACCAGATGAGCTCTATAGGGAAACTGAAGTAATAGATGGTATTAGTGATCATGAAGCTGCTTTTGTGGTAGTTAAAAATAAATGTGATAGAAAGGAAGGTCTTAAAAGTAGGACTGTTAGGCAGTACCAAATGGCTGATAAAGCAGGCATGAGGCAGTTTCTAAAAAGTAACTATGATCGGTGGAAAACGGTAAATAAAAATGTAAACAGACTCTGGGATGGGTTTAAAGAAATTGTTGAGGAATGCGAAAACAGGTTTGTACCTTTAAGGGTGATAAGGAATGGTAAAGACCCACCTTATTATAATAGAGAAATAAAGAGACTAAGAAGGAGGTGCAGACTGGAAAGAAATAGAGTTAGAAATGGCTGTGGAAGTAAGGAGATATTGAAGGAACTTACTAGAAAATTGAATCTAGCAAAGAAGGCAGCTAAGGATAACATGATGGCAAGCATAATTGGCAGTAATACAAATTTTAGTGAAAAATGGAAGGGTATGTATAGGTATTTTAAGGCAGAAACAGGTTCCAAGAAGGACATTCCAGGAATAATTAATGAACAAGGGGAGTGTGTATGTGAGGATCTTCAAAAGGCAGAAGTATCCAGTCAGCAGTATGTAAAGATTGTTGGTTACGAGGATAATGTCCAGGTAGAGGAGGAGACTAAGGCCAAAGAAGTAATAAAATTTACATATGATAACAATGACATTTACAATAAGATACAAAAGTTGAAAACTAGAAAAGCGGCTGGAATTGATCAGATTTCTGCGGATATACTGAAGACAATGGGTTGGGATATAGTACCATATCTGAAGTACTTATTTGATTATTGTTTGGTCGGAGGAGCTATACCAGATGAATGGAGAGTTGCTATAGTAGCCCCTGTGTATAAAGGAAAGGGTGATAGACATAAAGCTGAAAATTACAGGCCAGTAAGTTTGACAAGCATTGTATGTAAGCTTTGGGAAGGCATTCTTTCTGATTATATTAGACATGTTTGTGAAATTAATAACTGGTTCGATAGAAGGCAATTCGGTTTTAGGAAAGGTTATTCCACTGAAGTTCAACTTGTAGGATTCCAGCAAGATATAGCAGATATCTTGGATTCTGGAGGTCAAATGGACTGTATCGCAATTGACCTGTCTAAAGCATTTGATAGGGTAGATCATGGACGACTACTGGCAAAAATGTGTGCAATTGGACTAGACAAAAGAGTGACTGAATGGGTTGCTATATTTCTAGAAAATAGATCTCAGAGTGTTAGAGTGGGTGAAGCTTTGTCTGACCCTGTAATAGTTGAGAGGGGAGTTCCTCAGGGCAGGGTTATCGGAACTTTATGTTTTCTTATATATATAAATGATATGAGTAAAGGAGTGGAATCGGAGGTAAGGCTTTTTGCGGTTGATGTTATTCTCTATAGAGTGATAAATAAGTTACAAGATTGTGAGCAACTGCAATGTGACCTCGAAAATGTTGTAAGATGGGCAGCAGGCAATGGTATGTTGATAAACGGGGTTAAAAGTCAGGTTGTGAGTTTCACAAACAGGAAAAGTCCTCTCATTTTAATTACTGCGTTGATGGGGTGAAAGTTCCTTTTGTGGATCATTGTATTTATCTAGGTGTTAATATAAGGAAAGATCTTCATTGGGGTAATCACATAAATGGGATTGTAAATAAAGGGTACCGATCTCTGCACATGGTTATACGGGTGTTTAGGGGTTGTAGTAAGGATGTAAAGGAGAGGGCATATAAGTCTCTGGTAAGACCCCAACTAGAATATGGTTCCAGTGTATGGGACCCTCACCAGGATTACCTGATTCAAGAACTGGAAAAAATCCAAAGAAAAGCAGCTCGATTTGTTCTGAGTGATTTCCGACAAAAGAGTAGCGTTACAAAAATGTTGCAATGTTTGGATTGGGAAGAACTGAGAGAAAGAAGAGGAGCTGCTCGACTAAGTGGTATGTTCCGAGCTGTCAGCGGAGAGATGGCGTGGAATGACATTAGAAGACGAATAAGTTTAAATGGCGTTTATAAAAGTAGGAAAGATCACAGTATGAAGATAAAGTTGGAATTCAAGAGGACAAACTGGGGCAAATATTCATTTATAGGAAGGGGAGTTAGGGATTGGAATAACTTACCAAGGGAGATGTTCAATAAATTTCCAATTTATTTGAAATCATTTAGGAAAAAGCTAGGAAAGCAACAGATAGGGAATCTGCCACCTGGGCAACTGCCCTGAATGCAGATCAGTACTGATTGATTGATTGATTGATTGATTGATTGATTGATTGATTGATGACTTCTCCTTCGCAGGGGAAGTCCGAGAGCGCTCAGCACGGGCGCCCTTCTTCCCCTTCTTTTTTTCTAGTTTAGACGTGCTGGGAGATGGTTTCCCAACCCTGGTCGACGATGCCGCCTCCGCCGGCTGGGGCACGACTTTCGTCGACCTCCTAGGGGGGGGGGGGGAACTCCCTTTGCTGTGCCGGCTGGGAACTGCCAGACTGCACAGACGTCTGGTTGGTCCAAGGTGGGGTGGTCCCCCCCTTCGAGCTTTGACTATTTGCGACGTTGCTGGGAGCAGCAACAGTCGCCTTGGGCGCAGCGGTCTGGACAGTTGTCGAGGTTGTAAATGACGAACCTGGAAGACTCTGACCTATCAAGCTATAGTCGAGTGTACGGGCAGGTGTATTCGCAGAATTAAACTTACGGCGCGCTTCCTGGTAGGAAAGACCATCCAGGGTCTTGATCTCCTGGATCTGATGATGATGCTTGTTGTTTAGCAAATCGAGGATGCTTGGTGTCTAAATGGGTCCAAAATACAAGTCAAAGGCCCCTCAGAATGGTACTTATCGCTAGTAATGTAGAACCATGGTATCTGTCCTGATGCGGTACTAATCAATGGTAGCAGAGACTTGCGGTATTCCACACATTATTGTACTACTCAAAGCTTATGAAATTCGACATTAATACAGACCTATGTTTTTCTCACTCTGCGGCGCCATTCACAGGCAACGCAAACCTATGATGTTCATCACATAAGAGTACTAACCACAGGGACCTCTCCCTATCCCGTAGTATTCCTCATATAGTGGGTACTAATCACAGGTAAGGCAGGTCCATGGTAGCTATCATCCCATGGTCCCGCTCATGATGATGATGCTTGTTGTTTAAAGGGGCCTAACATCGAGGTCATCGGCCCCTAATAGTACGAAATGAAACGACAAAGTAAAAGTTCAAAATCATCCACTGACCAAAATAAAAAATGTCATGAAGAATAAATGAATGAAAGAATGAATGAATGAACATGAATTTAAAACAACCAGTGGATCCAACTCAAAAATCTATCATAGTTAATAGTATTACTGACCAAGGGACCTCTTCCAAAGCACAGTCCTGAATCGAGGATGCTTGGTGTCTAAATGGGTCCAAAATACAGGTCAAAAGCCCCTCAGAATGATACTTATCGCTAGTAATGCAGAACCATGGTATCTGTACTGTTGCGGTACTAATCAAAAGTAGCAGAGACTTGCGGTATTCCACACATTATTGTACTACTCAGAGGTTATGAAATTCGACGTATAATACAGTCCTATGTTTTTCCCACTTTACGGCGCCATTTACAAGCAACGCAAACCTATGGTGGTCAGCACATAAGAGTACTAACCACAGGGACCTCTCCCTATCCCGTGGTGTTCCTCATATAGTGGGTACTAATCATAGGCAAGGCAGAACCATGGTAGCTATCATCCCATGGTCCTGCTCATATGGTGGTACTAATCACAGGTACTGCAAAAGCCGACCGCGCGGTGCTCCTGTGTGCTACTAATCATAAACCTATTCCGTACCTAATATAGTGGTACTACGCACAAGTAAAAGCGACCGATGGTGTTCTCCGCGTGGTGGTACTAATCACATGTAGTTTCATGGTTCGAATACAATCATCCCTTGGTCGCCCCTTTTAGTCGCCTCTCACGACAGGCAGGGGATACCGTGGGCGTATTATTCGTCTGCCTCCCCCACCCACAGGGGGTGTGTGTTTGGTCCGCGAGAGGTATTTTATTTCCCTCAAGTCTGCCGGCAAGCCGGTGAGGACCCCCCTATCCGCCACCTGGGACGCGCCACGTGGGAGTATCACCTCTCCCCCCGCTGCGCCTGCGTAGCAGGTTCGTGGGGGCCGCTCATATGGTGGTACTAATCACAGGTACTGCAAAAGCCGACCGCGTGGTGCTCCTGTGTGCTACTAATCACAAACCTATATCGTACCTAATATAGTGGTACTACGCACAAGTAAAAGCGAACCTTGGTGTTCTCCGCGTGGTGGTACTAATCACATGTAGTTGCATGGTTCGAATACAACCATTCCTTGGTCGCCCCTTTTAGTCGGCTCTCACGACAGGCAGGGGATACCGTGGGTGTATTATTCGTCTGCCTCCCCCACACACAGGGGGTGTGTGTTTGGTCCGCGAGAGGTATTTTATTTCCCTCAAGTCCGCCGGCAAGCCGGTTAGGAACCCCCTATCCGCCACCTGGGACGCGCCACGTGGGAGTATCACCTCTCCCCCTGCTACGCCTGCGTAGCAGGTTCGTGGGATCTCCTGGATCTTCTTCTCACTCAGGTATGTCGGACAATTCCGATCCCGAGGAGAATGAAAACCGGAGCAGTTAGTGCACTTGTATGGAGTTGTGCACTCCTCCGCGCCGTGAGCTACTCGTCCACATGTACCACATACAGCCTGATTCGAACAGCGAGATACCATATGTCCGAATCGCTAGCATTGATAGCATCGCATAGGAGGCGGGATGTACGGCATCACATCGCAACGATAAGTTGTTACTTTGACTTTCTCTGGTAACACTGACAACTTGAAAGAGACAATGGAGGCACCAGTGGCAACGTCTTCACCGTTGACCTTGCGCGTAATGCGCCGGACATGTCACGCCACGGTTCTTCATGTCTTCCATCAACTCGTCGTCAGTGTTCAAAATAAGGTCGCGGTGAAAGATGACTCCGCGAACCAGGTTCAAGGACTTATGCTCCTCCACTTTGACGGGGATTTCGCAAAAGTGCTCGCACTTAAGCAACTGATCAGCTTGCAGTGCTGTACGAGTCTTTAGAAGCAAACTACCGTCCCGCATTTTCTTAAGTTCCTCCAGTTCGCCATAGACGCCTTCGATGTGCCTACTAAACAGGATCGACTTCACCAGCTTAAAATCGTGCCCATCGGTTCTGATAGCGACCAGAAACCTAGGGAAGCTGGATCCCATTCCTTCACGCTGCGCATGTTCCCAGGGAGTTGAACCTCTCAGGGAAGCAAAAGTTAAAGACTTAGGTGGGGGACCACCTTGAGAGAGCCGACTTCGTTTGGAAGCCATGCCCGATAGCTTCCTCCCCGAATGCCACCCACTCCGATCAGGGGTCTCTGTAGCCGAACCAAGCAGCCAAGGCAATACCCACCTGGTCATAGCAGGTACTGCCCGGGGTCCGATGTTGGACGATGCCTAATACGGGATGACTGAGGCAATGAGCACTAAGACTCCTTTCCTCCTCCAGTCACCCGCAATAGCATGTACCCCATAGCGTGTACAGAGCACTAAATATAGAGAAAAAAATAATTAATAATAATTGTACCGGGCGGTACACCTCTACACCGTTTATTTAAAAGTTGCGCCAGTTGAAACTCCTCTTCTGGAGGAAGGTTGAACTTTATCTATTCTATTAATTCTCTACTTTCTCAGAAGATGTCACCACGTGGAAAATTTTGAGTTTTTGAACTGTGTCACTTTTGATGTGTTTTTGTTTCGCTTGAAGTAAGAAGTGTGAACTTTCTCTTCTAGAGGACACTACTGAAGATCAACAATAGTGCGACCTAGTGCGGAGTCAAAGAACTATTTTGTTGGAGAAATTTTTATTTCAAAAGTTTGTTTCTTGTTAAATTTCTTTCTGTTATTGTTTAAGTTGGCTGTATACCCCTCTTTTTCCCCTTAGTTTGGATCTAGCCAATCCCGAATTTCTTTAATTAATTTTCCACCAATAATGTGTTTCTTTTTCCTCTATGTAGGGGTTTCTTTTCCCGAACCAATAAAGATTTTGTGGGAGGGTGTTTTCTTTCCCCTAACGCCTAGAATCTTCCGCGAGAGGATATAAACTGCTGATTTTGGGGTCTCCGGGCCATTTCTGTTCCATCTTTCAGTGTATTAAGTACATAGCAGGAGGCGGGAAGCGCCTCTTTCTTCTTCTGCCGTTCAACACCAGGTAATGGCCTATTAATAACTTCTTTTCTTGCTAGGTCGGCAGTTTAACACTCGCGGCGGGTTCGAAGCATTTCCATCATGTAACCTTTTCCTAAAATGTAATTACTCTTTTCATCTTTTTCTTGTAAAGCTACATATTGGGATAGAGAGTGCTAACCCTCTCGAGCTCCCACTCACATTTGTTTTGAGGTGAACTTATTTTCTCAAACTATTCTTCGTTTATGTAATGTAAAGTGTTCTTCTCTAAGTCACCTCTGTAGTATGGGATTAGCCCTTGCGTTAGTGGCCCAGAGCCAGATTAGGTTTTAAAAACAAGGTGTATTAGGAGTGCAAGTTCGCCTCCTCTCAAATTGTTATTTTAGAGGTCATGTAATCAACCTTCTTTTCATGTAATAGACCTCCGTAGTTTGGGTATTTTACCCCTGTAAATACGTCCTTAGAGGACAGCTTGAAGGTAGAGTTTGGTGTGGCCTTGTGATAGGCTTACAATTTTGAGAGCGGATCGCGCTTTGAAATTTGTTTCTGTATGCCTCGTGCAGGCTTTATGTGTAATGTTTGGAGCCAGTGCTCCTGGGAATGAATGGGGTTTTCTGCCCCTTGGCTAAAATTTTTTTTGGAGTAAGGCGGGGCTGATTGCCCAAGAGTTATGAAGTAAGGGCACTGAGCCCGAACCCAGTAATATTGTACCTACATTTTTGCTACTCTGTACCTGTTATGATTGTTATCTCCTGTTTTTGAAAAGAAAATATAACCTAGTTAAATTTTAAATTAATTTTACCTTGCACGTTAATTTCGTAGCTTGAAACCCATTCACACCCGCACCTTCTTTCACCTCTACCTACCACGGATATATCCGTAACAGGTGGTAGCAGAGCGTGGTTGAATGGGTCTCAATTTAGCCCCTTTTGACGGCTAAACATTGCTTTGATTCGAACTCTAACAATTTTCTCAGTTGCTGGAATTTTTGAGTTTTTCAAAATTGTTCTGTCATCATGCCCGGCCCTCGCGATGTTCTCCTCCTTAACTACTTGCGCAAAGAGGAGTTGATATATGAGTTAACTATCAGAAACGTTCAATCTGGAGGCACGGTTGCAATAGACACTAACAAGCTTAGAGAGTCCCTTGATTTGCCCATTTCCATCCCCAATTTGGGAGAGAAAGAAATTGATGACTCTCTTTCCACGATTGTCGAGAATATTATTGGGCTAGCATCGGTAGTCAGCTTTTTTGATGAAAACGATCCATCTCCTAATCAAATTAAGCGTGTGCAAGGCAGGCTGTATCACTTTGCAAATAGAGTTAATGATCTGTTGTCTCTAAAGGTGAATGACGTTCAGAGGAAGCAAGCTAATACGCTCCTTGAAACTATTTCTGAATTGTCTAATAAGGTCACTCAATTGCTAACCGGCGAAGCTCCTCCCAAAACTGATCAACCCGCCACGGTGAATGTAGGTAACGAGGAAGAGCCTCCTCAGGGAGAAGTCAATAGGATAACCGTTGCTGCTCAAACTATCTCTGCCCCATCGAACAACGAATCTGAACGCCGTGCGTCATTGAGTAACATCCGCTCTGAATTAACTTCTTTGCCATTGAAACCTTTAACGACTATGTCACCTGGGTTCAGCAGCTTGCCTCATCCATTGGCAATGTTGCTTAGAGGTATCTCTAAGTTTTCCGTCAACACCACCAGTGACGTAATTTCATTTTTAAGATTTCTAGTGGAATTTCAGGATCATGCCCTTGTGTTTTCTCTTTCCCCATGTCAAATTTTGCAAATTATCTATCCTTATGCTATTGGTGTTCTATCTGACAAAATAGTTAGAGCCATCGCTGAGCAATCTTCTATTGAGGATTTCCATGCCCATTTGCTAGCTAACTTCATCCCGGCTAGGGCCAGGTCCTCCCTTATTCAGAAATACTATTATCGGGTACAGCGCTTGGATGAAAACCTGGCAGACTTCATCCAAGATATTAAGTTTTATACTAGGGTGTTTGCTCTTCACTTCCCTGAGGATCAAATTGTACAAGCTATTGTGGAAGGTATTTCACCATCCTATAGGTCATATTTGTGTTTCGCGGCGTGCCCGCAAACGTTCTCGGAACTTGAAGCATTGGCAGTCTCAGCGGAAGGAGTTAGATACGCCGATTCTTTGCGTGTCGCGAAAGAACCCCCGCCTTCCTTTAGTAACACTCGGCCTCCACCTCGCCGACCAGTCAATCCCCGTAAATGTTATGCTTGCGGGTCGCCTGACCATCTGAGGAATAAGTGTCCTCTGATCAAGTCAAGTGGGACAAGGAATGGAGCAGGGTCATCACAAGGCTGTTTTAAGTGTGGGGCCTTCTCACATATCGCCAAGAATTGCCCAAACTCAAATAGCACCCCCTCCTGCTCAACTTCTGGTGCAAATTCCAGCTATGCCAATAATAAAAAGTGACTAGTGGCGTCGGCTGAGCCGACTAATCCATCTTCCCGAGACTCAGCCCCTAGTAAACAGGTTGTAAATGCAGAGAACGACCAGCCTTCAAATTCATCTTTTGAATGCCCTAAAGAGTGTCTTAGGATTGCGGCGGATACCCCCGCACCTGTTCCTTTTCTTAAGATTGAGTTAAATAACGAGCCTATAACAGCTCTCTTAGATTCAGGCAGTGTTTGTTCCATTATTTCGGCTGATTGGTATTCTAAATTGAAATCTGTTTGTAAACTCCCTGACTATGTCTCTTCTCCTGTTCAATACGTTTCGGCTAATTCATCTCCATTAGAAATTCTAGGTTCCTTACTGGTCAAAATTCGTGTTTTTAAGTTTACATGGAAAGTTAAATTGTTTGTGGCCAAGCAATTGTCTTGCCCCATTATATTGGGAGCTGACTTTATTTCTCACACTGGTCTTGTGCTCGATCTCCGGTCTAGGTCGTGCACATTCAAATTTGCTTCTAGTTATAAAATCCCACTATTAAAGTGTAATTCTGTATCATGTTCATCTATTTCGCCTACCCAGGATGAGATGTTGTTAGACCTTAGACATCTACCTGAGGAGCAGGCTGATAGTATTCGCAAACTGTGTCAGTCGTTTCCCGAGGTGTTCTCTGATACTCTTGGTGTTACTGACCTTATTGAATACAAAATTGAGGTTACGGATTCGATTCCTGTCCGTTTTCCACCGTATAGGCTATCTCCACCTAAAATGAAGGCTCTGAAAGAAATCATCGATCAGATGTTGAAGGATGGTATTATTAGGCCCTCTAAGTCAGCGTATTCTTCGCCTATTTTTCTAGTCCCGAAACCCCAAGGAGGCTTCAGGCCTGTCATTGATTACAGGGCTCTCAATCGGAAGGTGGTGTTGCAATCTGTGCCCCTTCCCGACCTTCATTCTTGCTTTTCATGGTTTCGAAAGGCCAAGTTCTTCACTATCTTGGACTTGAATCAGGCCTATAATCAAATTCCCCTTGCCGAGGAGTCTAAACATCTTACAGCGTTTGCCACGGACTGGAATTTATACGAATACAACCGCGTGCCTTTCGGGCTCCCCACGGGGGCAGCTGTGCTCACTAGACTACTAGATAGGGTCTTCTCCGACATCAAATTTGAGTACTTATATCACTACTTGGATGATGTCGTCGTATTTTCCGAGACTTTTGAAGAACATCTAGATCATCTGCGAGAAGTTCTGAATCGCCTTCGTAAGGCTGGGTTAACTGTCAAGTTGTCCAAGGTTGCCTTTGCTAAGCCCTCTATGTCATTCCTAGGGCATATTGTGTCACCCGATGGGGTAGCTGTCGATCATTCTAGAACACAGGCCATCCGTGATTTTAAACCTCCTAAGGACATCAAAGGTATCGCTAGATTCATTGGTATGGTGAATTTCTTCAGGAAGTTTATTCCTAACTTCGCTAATAGAGCGGCGCCCTTAAACCTTCTTCGTAGGAAAGGCATCAAATTCGAGTGGGGACCTTCTCAACAAGCCGCTTTCGAAGATCTTAAATTAGCTCTCTGTAATGCCCCTGTACTTGCTATGCCTGATTTCTCGAAGAAATTCATCGTCCAAACGGACGCGTCGTCGTCAGCTGTAGCTGCAGTCCTTCTTCAAGAGACTGAACTAGGGAGGCGTCCCATCGCCTATGCATCTAGGACTCTATCGGTTCAAGAAGCCAAGTATTCCGTCTATGAGCTCGAAGGGTTGGCAGTCTTATTCGCCTTAGAAAAGTTCCGTCTCTATCTGGAACATGTCAAATTCGACCTGGAGACAGATAATCAAGCCTTAAGCTGGGTCTTAGGTAGGCCGCGTCGTACTGGTCGTATAGCCCGTTGGGCCATCCGTATTTCTGCTTTCCAATTTGATGTACGACATATCAGAGGTACCGAAAATGTTGTGGCTGATGGACTCAGCCGTATGTTTTCAAACGAGGTCGAGACCCATGAACCGGTCGACAGTTCATCACCTTCCGAGTCCATACTATCCGAGGTTAATGCCATCCTAACCGATGCTCCCATGCTCTTTAGGGATATCGAGAAATACCAACGTGAAGATCCTACGCTGGCTCCGATAATGGAAACCCTTTCTTCTGGGGAACATGCTGTCCCTTATGTTCTGAGGAATGGTGTTCTATGTTGCCCTTCGAGGCATGATAAGTTGATGAAAGTTGTTGTTCCAGCGGTTCTTGTACCTATGATCTTCAAGTATTATCATGAGACCCCATTAGGAGGGCATCTGGGAATCTTTAAAACTCGTGAAAAGATTCGTGAAATGTTCATCTGGAAAGGTATGGACGGTGAAATCCGTGAACTTGTAAAAGCTTGTAAATCTTGTTTGCTCAGTAAACCAACCATGTCCACCAAGGTAGGCCTCTTGTCTTCGCATCAAGCATCGCGCCCCATGGAACGCCTGTATATTGATTATGTAGGACCCTTCCCCCAGTCAAAGGGGAATGCCAACAAATTCATCTTTGTATGTGTAGATGGTTTTACAAGATTTTCGTGGTTATTCCCGACTAAGCTGGCTACCGCTCAGTCTACAATTACTTGCTTAAATTCTATTTTTGCTTCTTTTGGTCCGTGTCAATATATTGTATCTGATAATGCTAAGGCTTTTACATCTAATTTATTTCGTAAATTCTGTTTTGACTTGTCCATCTCTCATGTAACTACATCTGCTTATTATCCTCAACCATCTCTGGCTGAACGGGTTAACCGTAATCTCAGGTCCGCACTCATTGCCTATCATCATGAAGATCCTTCCAGGTGGGACACGTCCCTGCATTGGATAGCTTTTGCTTTGAATTCGGCGGTTCATGAATCTCACAAGTTTACTCCAGCTTCCTTGATGTTCAAGTTTGTTCCCAACTCGCCGCTCTCTAACCTCTGGTCTTTGAATGACATTCTACCCGAGACAATAGATCCGGATAACATTAAAGATCTTTGGAAGAAGGCTAAAGCCAATCTTAAAGTGTCTCATGAAAAGGTTAGGGAAAGGTATGATCGTGGACGGAGACCCACCACTTTGAAGGTAGGTGACCAGGTTATGGTCAAAAATTTTGTTCCCGCGGGCAAGCTTGCCCCCAGATTTCATGGACCTTGTATCATTCTCGATTTTCTTACGCCGGTTACCTTATTGCTAAGTAATCCAGCCACCGAGAGGATATTTAGAGTTCACCTGTCCCAGGTGAAACCGGTGTAATTTCTGTGTTAACTTGCTTCATATTATTTTGAAAGGATATGAAGGTTATATTTTTTTTTGAGTTTCACTTTTAAGGCATTCTGCCCCTTCTGTAATATTTTGGTTTTAGATGTAAGCCTTGTGTAAAACCTGCCCCGACCCGTTAAACTGCCATCCTGTTCTTGCCACGGCCATTACCACGCTCCCGTCTCCTGCTTCACCTTACACTGTGGCTTCATAATAGTAAATGCCATGGATATCTACACGCCGCTGGCCCCTCAACCTCTCCACAAGCCTGTACCCTCAAAGAAGATGATAGTCCAACACAATTCTGCCGCCTAGCTTTAATGTTTCAGCGCCCCCGCAGCCGCGCAGCGCCGTGCAGCGACTGGGGAGGGGGATGGGCCCCCTCCTCTCCAGCGAGGACGACATGTGCACGGCGAGCCGGAGCTCTCCTCCCGGCCAAGGCTGATGTGCGGCGCACGACCTACTACATGCCCGCAGCCTGTATCTGTTCACCGCGGGCGCGGCGTACTTCAACACCTCTGCTCCCCTCATAGTGCGGGCGAGCGGTATCTCAGGGTACTTGAGGGGTCCGAGCGGCCTCCGTTGGACGCAAGCTGCAACGGCCGGTCTGGCCATCCGACTCAATCTACATCAACTACATGGACAGTCACCATAAGCAATAATTACACTTGGGAATTCAACAACAATATTTGGTGGACATTGCAAAACTTTTCTTCACTTTTAAGCATTAAAGGTTTATCTTCAGAAATTCAACTACTACAACAGAAAAACTTTACTGCACCTGCAACAACAAAATTTTGAAATTGCAACCAACCAAATTACTAAAATCTTATAAATGCTTCCGCAATTAATCTTAATATCAACATCAAAACTTGGACCTTATTTTGGAAACAAAGCTTATGTTCTTCTGTGTTACCCCTTGGAGGAACTTTTGGGGGGGGAGGTCTGTACCGGGCGGTACACCTCTACACCGTTTATTTAAAAGTTGCGCCAGTTGAAACTCCTCTTCTGGAGGAAGGTTGAACTTTATCTATTCTATTAATTCTCTACTTTCTCAGAAGATGTCACCACGTGGAAAATTTTGAGTTTTTGAACTGTGTCACTTTTGATGTGTTTTTGTTTCGCTTGAAGTAAGAAGTGTGAACTTTCTCTTCTAGAGGACACTACTGAAGATCAACAATAGTGCGACCTAGTGCGGAGTCAAAGAACTATTTTGTTGGAGAAATTTTTATTTCAAAAGTTTGTTTCTTGTTAAATTTCTTTCTGTTATTGTTTAAGTTGGCTGTATACCCCTCTTTTTCCCCTTAGTTTGGATCTAGCCAATCCCGAATTTCTTTAATTAATTTTCCACCAATAATGTGTTTCTTTTTCCTCTATGTAGGGGTTTCTTTTCCCGAACCAATAAAGATTTTGTGGGAGGGTGTTTTCTTTCCCCTAACGCCTAGAATCTTCCGCGAGAGGATATAAACTGCTGATTTTGGGGTCTCCGGGCCATTTCTGTTCCATCTTTCAGTGTATTAAGTACATAGCAGGAGGCGGGAAGCGCCTCTTTCTTCTTCTGCCGTTCAACACCAGGTAATGGCCTATTAATAACTTCTTTTCTTGCTAGGTCGGCAGTTTAACACTCGCGGCGGGTTCGAAGCATTTCCATCATGTAACCTTTTCCTAAAATGTAATTACTCTTTTCATCTTTTTCTTGTAAAGCTACATATTGGGATAGAGAGTGCTAACCCTCTCGAGCTCCCACTCACATTTGTTTTGAGGTGAACTTATTTTCTCAAACTATTCTTCGTTTATGTAATGTAAAGTGTTCTTCTCTAAGTCACCTCTGTAGTATGGGATTAGCCCTTGCGTTAGTGGCCCAGAGCCAGATTAGGTTTTAAAAACAAGGTGTATTAGGAGTGCAAGTTCGCCTCCTCTCAAATTGTTATTTTAGAGGTCATGTAATCAACCTTCTTTTCATGTAATAGACCTCCGTAGTTTGGGTATTTTACCCCTGTAAATACGTCCTTAGAGGACAGCTTGAAGGTAGAGTTTGGTGTGGCCTTGTGATAGGCTTACAATTTTGAGAGCGGATCGCGCTTTGAAATTTGTTTCTGTATGCCTCGTGCAGGCTTTATGTGTAATGTTTGGAGCCAGTGCTCCTGGGAATGAATGGGGTTTTCTGCCCCTTGGCTAAAATTTTTTTTGGAGTAAGGCGGGGCTGATTGCCCAAGAGTTATGAAGTAAGGGCACTGAGCCCGAACCCAGTAATATTGTACCTACATTTTTGCTACTCTGTACCTGTTATGATTGTTATCTCCTGTTTTTGAAAAGAAAATATAACCTAGTTAAATTTTAAATTAATTTTACCTTGCACGTTAATTTCGTAGCTTGAAACCCATTCACACCCGCACCTTCTTTCACCTCTACCTACCACGGATATATCCGTAACAATAATAATAATACGTTCTTCTGGCATTCGGCTGTGCGGGGACCTGTGTTGTCAGGCGGATACTACTGCCAAGGTACATGGCGCTCCCACCACGCAATGGTCCTCGGTGGACAGTTGCGGGCTTTTGGGCGTAATCGCACACGTAAGAGGCCCATCTCCGGGCAGCACGCACATCGAAATTTGGAATGGTGTACATCTGACCCTCGGATAAAATAAATAAAAAAAAGGGGACCATGGCCACATGACCCTTTAAGTCGCCTTCTACGACAGGCAGGGATTACCTGTGAATGTACTCGACCCCTCCCATCCACAGGAGGTCCAACACATTATACCAAACCGCAATCCATGTCCGCGCCTAGGTCGCCCCTTTTAGTCGACTCATACGACAGGCAGGATGATGATGATGATGATGCTTGTTGTTTTAAGGGGCCTAACATCGAAGGTCATCGGCCCCTAATGGAACGAAATGAATGACATGAGACATGAAGTTAAAATTTTAAAAAGTATCCACTGACTAGAGTTAAAAAAGAATGGTGATGAAGAAAAATGAGGGTGAGATTAAAACAGTCAGTGGATCTAATACGCAATGCCTTATGTTCTATTAAAATAAGAGAAAGGACAGGAAATTGAAGGAATAAGGCATTGCCCAGTAATACAGATATTAACACATAATTTACGTTAGACGTTCAAATAACACATTAAAATGCGCAACACAAAATAAAATGAAGTCAATGAAATAAAAGCGCAACTGACATAAACAACACTAGGACAAAGGACAACATCACACACGATAAAACAGACCGCTATCCCTCATAAAGCGGATGACGAGGTCTGCTGACTGCTCGTCATCGCGCAAGATAAGGGAGATAGTACTCGGAAGGTTAATACTACGGCGCAGATCGACCAGGTCCACGCACTCCGTAAGGATGTGTACCACGGTAAGATGGTCGCCGCAGGTACACACCGGAGGGGGTTCTCCTTTCAGTAGATGGGAGTGCGTCAAGATACCGTGGCCGATCCGAAGGCGACATAATACCACGGCTTCCCTCCGCGAAGCCCGCAGGGAAGTCCTCCATACCTTCGTTGTTCCTTTTATCGCTCTCAGCTTATTGGGAAGTGGGATGGCCTGCCACTCCATCTCCCAATGAGACATAACCAGATGTCTCAGCTGAGAGCGAATATCACTTGCTGGAACCTTGAAAGGCAACGGGGGCAGTGTAACTGCCTCCTTGGCAGCCTGATCTGCTAACTCGTTTCCCTCTATGCCCATGTGGCTGGGGAGCCACACAAACGTAATTCTGGTGCCGGCATCCGAACACCCGGCCAGCAGGTCTTGGATCCGCTGCACCAGAGGGTGTCGAGGGAAACAGGTATCAATAGACTGAAGCGAACTCAAGGAGTCAGTACACACAAGAAAGTGTCGGCGCTCATTGTCTAATGCGTACCGCAGAGCCTCACAGATAGCATAGAGCTCTGCCGTGTACACACTACAGGTATCCGGGAGAGCAAAAAGAAACCGATCATTGTCGACAACGAACGCACAGCCCACCTTCGTATCTGTCCGTGAACCATCCGTGTAAACGACGACTGAACCTGGATAGCGGCCAAGAACGGACAGGTAGATCCTCCGATAAATCGAAGGGTCCGTGTCTCCTTTCGGGCCAGTGTGCAAGTCCAGGATGATTTCAGGTCGTCGCACAACCCACGGAGGTACCCCACTTGGTTGTCTGACAAGGCAAGGAATCGAAGGTACGTCAAACAATTCATAACTGCTATCCAAGCGTATCCCAACCGGCCGCGTCGCACGTGGATGAGCAACGTACAACATGATGATGATGATGATGATGCTTGTTGTTTAAAGGGGCCTAACATCGAAGGTCATCGGCCCCTAATGGAACGAGATGGACGAAATGACATATGATAGTTAAAATTTAAAACGTAGCCACTGATTAGAGTTTTAAAAAAATGCGATGAAAAATGAGTATGAAATTAAAACAATCAGTGGATCTAATTCGCAATGCCTTATTTTGGAACAAAAGAAGAAAAAGTACAGGAGATAATGGAATAAGGCATTGCCTGCTAGTACAGATATATATACATACTTTACATTAGACGTTAAAAGAACACATTAAAATACGCAACACAAACTAAAATGAAGTCAATAGGATAAGAGCGTAATTGACACAAAGATACAAGCACAAAGGACATCATTACACACGATAAAACAGACCGCTATCCCTCATAAAGCGGATGACGAGGTCTGCTGACTGCTCGTCATCGCGCAAGATAAGGGAGATAGTACTCGGAAGGTTAAGACTACGGCGCAGATCGACCAGGTCCACGCACTCCGTAAGGATGTGTACCACGGTAAGATGGTCGCCGCAGGTACACACCGGAGGGGGTTCTCCTTTCAGTAGATGGGAGTGCGTCAAGATACCGTGGCCGATCCGAAGGCGACATAATACCACGGCTTCCCTCCGCGAAGCCCGAAGGGAAGTCCTCCATACCTTCGTTGTTCCTTTTATCGCTCTCAGCTTATTGGGAAGTGGGATGGCCTGCCACTCCATCTCCCAATGAGACATAACCAGATGTCTCAGCTGAGAGCGAATATCACTTGCTGGAACCTTGAAAGGCAACGGGGGCAGTGTAACTGCCTCCTTGGCAGCCTGATCTGCTAACTCGTTTCCCTCTATGCCCATGTGGCTGGGGAGCCACACAAACGTAATTCTGGTGTCGGCATCCGAACACCCGGCCAGCAGGTCCTGGATCCGCTGCACCAGAGGGTGTCGAGGGAAACAGGTATCAATAGCCTGAAGCGAACTCAAGGAGTCAGTACATACGAGAAAGTGTCGGCGCTCATTGTCGAGTGCGTACCGCAGAGCCTCACAGATAGCATAGAGCTCTGCCGTGTACACACTACAGGTGTCCGGAAGAGCAAAAAGAAACCGATCATTGTCGACAACGAACGCACAGCCCACCTTCGTATCTGTCCTTGAACCATCCGTGTAAACGACGACTGAACCTGGATAGCGGCCAAGAACGGACAGATAGATCCTCCGATAAATCGAAGGGTCCGTGTCTCCTTTCGGGCCAGTGTGCAAATCCAGGATGATTTCAGGTCGTCGTACAACCCACGGAGGTACCCCACTTGGTTGTCTGACAAGGCAAGGAATCGAAGGTACGTCAAACAATTCATAACTGCTATCCAAGCGTATCCCAACCGGCCGCGTCGCACGAGGATGAACAACGTACAACAAACGGTTGCCATTGTTGAACACGCAGGGATAGCTCGGATGAAGTGGCATCTGTCGCAAATTTGCAGCATATGTAAGTAGTAGTTGCTGGCGCCTCAGGTGTAGAGGCAGCACACCAGACTCAGCGAGCAGGCTAGCGATGGGGCTAGTACGAAAAGCTCCCGTCGCCAACCTAACCCCGCTGTGGTGGATACTGTTCAGCTTCGCAAGAACGCTTGGTCTTGCGGAGCCATATGCTGCACTGCCGTAGTCTAACCGGGATAAAATGTGTGCCCGATAGAATCGCAGGAGCACCACGCGGTCAGCCCCCCAATTAGTGCTGCTAAGAAACTTCAAGAGGTTAAGCCTCTTGGTGCATTGCACTTTTAGCTCCCGCACGTGTGGCTCCCACGATAATTTACTGTCAAAAAGGAGCCCAAGAAATCGGTAGGTGTCAACAACTGGAAGAACGACATTTCCTAGATAAAGCTCAGGATGAGGGTGAAGAGTACGTTGACGACAAAAGTGGACAACGGAGGTCTTTGCGGCAGAAAACCGAAAGCCATGTTCTAAGGTCCACTTCTCCACCCTCCTAATAGCTTGCTGTAACTGTCGCTCTGCGACTGCCATACTGCACGAGCTATAGTGCAGAGCAAAATCATCCACATATAGGGACGGTATTACGGCTGGACCAGCAGCAGCGACAATACCGTTTATGGCAATCGCGAACAGAGTGACACTAAGAACCGATCCCTGTGGGACTCCGTTTTCTTGAACGTGGTATTGCGAATATGTCCTCCCTACTCGGACACGGAATAGACGGAGGGACAAAAAATTCGCAATAAATACCGGCAAGTTACCTCGGAATCTCCATTGATGCAGGACTGAAAGGATGCCATATCGCCAGGTGGTGTCGTAGGCCTTCTCCAAGTCAAAGAAGACAGCTACCAAGTGCTGTTTGCGGAGAAACGCATCCTGGATAGAGCTCTCCAGGCGTACCAAGTGGTCTGTAGTGGATCGAGCGGCTCGAAATCCACATTGGTACTCGGACAAAAGTCCTTGTTTCTCCAGACACCACACGAGTCTGCGATTTACCATCCTCTCAAATAGCTTACACAGGCAATTTGTAAGACAAATCGGTCTGTAACTTCCTGCATACTTAGGATCTTTGTCAGGCTTGAGGACAGGGATGACTATGCCCTCTCGCCACTGAGACGGAAAATCACCCTCTGTCCAGATTCGGTTGAACACACGAAGGAGATATAGTAAACTATCATCACTAAGGTGTTTCAACATCTGGTTATGGATGTTGTCCGGTCCAGGAGACGTGTCCTTGCAAAGCGCTAAGGCGCTGCGGAGTTCCCACTCCGTAAAGGGCACGTTGTAGTCCTCTGAATCATGGGTGGCAAAACTAAGGTGATGACGTTCTGCCTCACGCTTCAGAGGGAGGAAATCAGGATTGTAATTCCCGGAGCCAGAGACATCCGCGAAATGACTAGCGAGATGATTAGCAATCGCGAGGGGATCAGTGGCGACACTGCCTGCAATGGAAATTCCCGGTACAGCAGATGATCCTTGAATACCCGAAATTCGTCGAAGTTTCGTCCACACTTGAGATGATGGAGTATGTGACGTCATGGACGACACATATCTCTCCCATGAAGCCTTCTTACTTTGTCGAATAAGAACTCGCGCCTTAGCGCGGAGTTTCTTAAATGTTACCAAGTTGGCCACAGTAGGCTGTCGACGGTAACGTTTATGAGCGCGACGGCGTTCTTTGATGGCTGCTGCTATTTCATCGTTCCACCAAGGAACGAGTTTTCGGCGAGGAGCCCCCGAGAAAAACGGAATGGACTCCTCAGCAGCAGCAAGAATAACTTGGGTGACGTAAGTTATTTCCTCGCCGACGGTCCGCCGGACATCATCGTGAAAGACAGCTAGTGATGTGTACTTTGGCCAATCAGCATGTTTAAGAATCCATCTAGGGGGAGCCTCGACGGGTTTATGTTTCAACAAAGTAAGAATAATGGGAAAATGGTCACTGTCACAGAGATCATCGTGTGCATTCCACCGAAACAGTGGAACCAACGTTCGGCTGCATAGACTTACGTCTATGCGAGAGTATGTGCCGTAACGTACACTAAAGTGAGTTGGTTCCCCTGTGTTCAAAATACATAAATCCAGATCTGTTATAAGTGTTTCCAACTCTCTTCCTCGGGGACAAGGCGTCTCAGAGCCCCATATGGGGTGATGGGCGTTAAAATCGCCCAATAAGAGGAAGGGTGGTGGAAGCTGATCTATAAGATCAGCGACATCATTGATGTTCAGATGCTGGCCGGGTGGAAGATAAACATTACACACTGTTGCTATGACAGGCAGCGAGACGCGAACAGCTACAGCCTCTAGAGGGGTTCGTAATGGAACCTCTTCGCTGTAGCTATCAGAACGTACAAAAATGCCAACGCCTCCGGAAGCCCGGTGAGCATAGTATCGTTCTGTCGAGTATAGTTTGAAATGCCTCAAGACCGTATGATGACCAGGTCTGAAATTGGTCTCCTGAAGACAGACTATACTCGCTGCGTACTCACTAATAAGCTGACGTAACTCAGCAAGATGCCTGTCATAACCGTTACAATTCCACTGTAACAGTGCCATAGTGTGGACTATAAAAGGAGTGTTAGGTTATGAGCGAAAAAATGCTCGTAAGCCTAAACACTATCTAGTTCTACATCCGTAGATGTAGAGGACAGTGCGACATCCATTCCGTCATCGAAAGATGGCAGGGGTGTCGCCCAGAACTTCGACGCTTTTCGGGCGCGAGGGGGTCCCCTACGAGGAGAGCGCGCCGGTTTTGGAGCAGGAGTGCCTCCTGGCGCAGACTCATATCCCCCAGATGGGGGGCATGACTTCTCCTTCGCAGGGGAAGTCCGAGAGCGCTCAGGACGGGCGCTCTTCTTCCCCTTCTTTTTTTCGAGTTTAGACGGGCTGGGAGATGGTTTCCCAGCCCTGGTCGACGATGCCGCCTCCGCCGGCTGGGGCACGACTTTCGTCGACCTCCTAGGGGGGGGAGACTTAGTCTTCCCCCCTTGCTGTGCCGGCTGGGAACTGCCAGCCGGCACAGACTTCTGGTTGGTCGAAGGTGGGGTGGTCCCCCCCCTTCGAGCTTTGACTATTTGCGACGTTGCTGGGAGCAGCAACAGTCGCCTTGGGCGCAGCGGTCTGGACAGGTGTCTTGGTCGTAAATGACGAACCTGGAAGACTCTGAGCTATCAAGCTATAGTCGAGTGTACGGGCAGGTGTATTCATAGAATGAAACTTACGGCGCGCTTCCTGGTAGGAAAGACCATCCAGGGTCTTGATCTCCTGGATCTTCTTCTCACTCAGGTATGTCGGACAATTCCGATCCCGAGGAGAATGAAAACCGGAGCAGTTAGTGCACTTGTATGGAGTTGTGCACTCCTCCGCGCCGTGAGCTACTCGTCCACATGTACCACATACAGCCTGATTCGAACAGCGAGATACCATATGTCCGAATCGCTGGCATTGATAGCATCGCATAGGAGGCGGGATGTACGGCCTCACATCGCAACGATAAGTTGTTACCTTGACTTTCTCTGGTAACACTGACAACTTGAAAGAGACAATGAAGGCACCAGTGGCAACGTCTTCACCGTTGACCTTGCGCGTAATGCGCCGGACGTGTGTCACGCCACGGTTCTTCATGTCTTCCATCAACTCGTCGTCAGTGTTCAAAATAAGGTCGCGGTGAAAGATGACTCCGCGAACCAGGTTCAAGGACTTATGCTCCTCCACTTTGACGGGGATTTCGCCAAAGTGCTCGCACTTAAGCAACTGATCAGCTTGCAGTGCTGTACGAGTCTTTAGAAGCAAACTACCGTTGCGCATTTTCTTAAGTTCCTCCAGTTCGCCATAGACGCCTTCGATGTGTCTACTAAACAGGATCGACTTCACCAGCTTAAAATCCTGCCCATCGGTTCTGGTAGCGACCAGAAACCTAGGGAAGCTGGATCCCATTCCTTCACGCTGCGCATGTTCCCAGGGAGTTGAACCTCTCAGGGAAGCAAAAGTTAAAGACTTAGGTGGGCGACCACCTTGTGAGAGCCGACTTCGTTTGGAAGCCATGCCCGATAGCATCCTCCCCGAATGCCACCCACTCCGATCAGGGGTCTCTGTAGCCGAACCAAGCAGCCAAGGCAATACCCACCTGGTCGTAGCAGGTATTGCCCGGGGTCCGATGTTGAACGATGCCTAATACGGGATGACCGAGGCAATGAGCACTAGGACTCCCTTCCTCCGGTCACCCGCAATAGCATGTACCCCATAGCGTGTACAGAGCACTAACAATAGAAAAAATAAATAAAAATAATTAATAATAATATGTCCTTCTGGCATTCGGCTGTGCGGGGACCTGCGTTGTCAGGCGGATACCACTGCCCGGGTACATGATACTCCCACCCGCTGCGTCCTGGGTGGTTGCTGGCACGGGCTTTCGAGCGTAGTCGCACACATAGGAGCTCCATCGCCGGGCAGCACGCACATCAAATTTTGAATGGTCTACATCTGACCCTCGGAAAAATAATAAAAAATAAAGAGGGGACCATGGCCACATGACCCTTTAAGTCGCCTTCTACGACAGGCAGGGATTACCTATGGATGTATTCAGCCTCTCCCATCCACAGGAGGTCCATCACATTATTCCAAACCGCAATCCATGTCCACGCCAAGGTCGCCCCTTTTTGTCGCCTCTTACGACAGGCAGGGGATACCGCGGGTGTATTCTACATGTGCGTCCCCCACCCGCAGGGGGTAGTGTGTTTGGTCCGCGAGAGGTATTTTATTTCCCTCAAGTCCGCCGGCAAACCGGTTAGGACCCCCCTATCCGCCACCTGGGACGCGCCACGTGGGAGTATCACCTCTCCCCCTACTACGCCACCGTAGTAGGTTCGTGGACGACAGGCAGGGGGGCACCGCTGGTGTATTCTACATGTGCGTCCCCCACCTGCAGGGGTAGTGTGTTTGGTCCGCGAGAGATATTTTATTTCCCTCAAGTCCGCCGGCAATCCGGTTAAGACCCCCCTATCCGCCACCTGGGACGCGCCACGTGGGAGCATCACCTCTCCCCCTGCTACGCCTTCGTAGCAGGTTCGTGGATGCAGAAGTCTAGTGCCTTGGCTGGTGCATTCAGAGAATTAAACTTACGGCGCGCTTCCTGGTAGGAAAGACCATCCAGGTTCTTGATATCCTTGGCCTTTTTCTCGCTCAGATAGGTCGGACAGTTCCGATCTCGAGGAGAATGAAGACCAGAGTAGTTAGTGCACTGGTACGGAGGTGTGCACTCCTCCGCGCCGTGAGCTGCTTTCCCACATGTACCACACACAGATTGCTTCGAACAACGAGATACAATGTGCCCGAAACTCCGGCATTCGTAGCACCGCATAGCAGGCGGGATGTACGGCCTCACATCGCAACCTTGACTTTCTCGGGCAACACTGACAATTTGAAGGAGACTATGAACGCACCAGTGGCAACGTCATTACCGTTGACTTTGCGTGTGATACGCCGGACGTGGGTCAAGCCACGGTGCTTCATGTCTTCCAACAATTCATCGTCAGTGTTCAGGACGAGATCACGGTGGAAGATAACTCCACGAACCAGATTCAAAGCTTTGTGCTCTTCCGCATTGACGGGGATGTCGCCAAAGTGGTCGCACTTAAGCAACCGATCTGCTTGGAGCGCAGTGCTCGTCTTTAAAAGCAAACCACCAATGCGCATTTTCTAAAGGTCGTCAAGTTCACCGTAGACACCTTCAAAGTGGCGACTGAATATAATGGATTTCACCAACTTGAAGTCGTGCCCATCGGTTCTGGTAGCAACCAGGAACCTAGGGAAGCTGGAACCCAGACAAACTCGCTTCGCTTGTTCCCAAGGGGTTGCCCCCTTAGAGAATCAAAAGTTGATGATGATGATGATGATGATGATGATGATTCTTGTTTAAAGGGGCCTAACATCGAGGTCATCGGCCGCTAATGGTACGAAATGAAATGACAACAAAATTTCAAAATCATCCAGTAACCAACATTTTAAAAAAAATGTCATGAATAAGGAATTGTTGGAAATGAACAAAAAAAAACAACAAAAAAGGAGCAAACAAAAAGAGTGAATCCAACTCAAAAAAAGATCATAGATCATTTATTACTGACCAAGGGACCACTCATGAAGCACAATCCTGAATCGAGGATGCTTGCTGTCTAAAGGGGTCCAAAATCCAGGTCTAAGGCCCCTCAGAATGGTACATGTCGCGAGTAAAGTAGAACCATGGTATCTGTCATGCTGGGGTACTAATCAAAAGTAGTGATGATGATGATGCTTGTTTATAGGGACCTAACATCGAGGTCATCGTCCCCTAATGGTACGAAATGAAATAACAAAAATTTGAAATTCATCCCTGACCAAAATAAAATAAAAACGTCATGAAGAATGAATTGATGGACATGAACAAAAAAAAAACAAAAAACAAACAAAACACAGTGGATCAGACTTTAAGGAAAAAAATCGCAAACAATAGAATTACTGACCAAGAGACCACTCATTAAGCACAATGATACTTGATGTCTAAAGGGGTGCAAAAGTCATGTTGAAGGCCCCACAGAATGGCACATGTCGCGAGTAAAGTAGAACCATGGCATTTGTCATGTTGGGGTACTAATCAAAAGTAGCCAAACTCACGGTGTTCAACGCAAGATGGTACTACTAAAAAGTATTGTCCTTCTTACAGGTAACGCAGACCTATGGTGTTTGTCACACAATGGCGCCACTCAGAGCCAACGCAAACCGATGAGTTTCCTCACCTACGTGTACTAGTAGCAGGTTCGTGGACGGTAGCTACCATCCCATGGTCTTGCTCATATGGTGGTACTAATCACAGGTACTGGAAAAGCCGACCGCACGGTGCTCCTGTGTGCTACAAATCACAAACCTATTCGTTACCTAATATACTGGTACTACGCGCAAGTAAAAGCGAACCATGATATTCTCCGCGTGGTGGTACTAATCACCAGTAGTTTCATGGTTCCAAGACAATCTTCCCTTGGTCGTCCCTTTTAGTGCATCTTACGACAGGCAGGGGACACCGCGGGTTTATTCTACATGTGCGTCCCCCACCCGCAGGGGGTACGTCGAAGTTTAGTCCACACTTGAGATGATGGAGTATGTGACGTCATGGACGAAGCTTTCTTAATTTGGCGAACAAGTACTCGCGCCTTGGCGCAGACTTCCTTAAATGTTACCAAGTTGGCCAGAGTAGGCTGTCTACGGTGACGTTTATGAGCGCGACGGCGTTCATTGATAGCTGCTGGTATTTCTTCGTTCCCCTTCCGGCACAGACTTCCGGTTGGTCGAAGGTGGGGTGGACCCCCCTTCGAGCTTTTACTCTTTGCGATGTTGCTCTAAGGAGCAACAGTCGCTTTGGGCGCAGCGATCGTCACGGGTAACCATGTCGTGAGAGACGAACCTGGAAGACTCTCAGCTATTTAAGCTATAGTCGAGTGTACGGGCAGGTGTATTTGTGGAATTCATCTTACGGCGCGCTTCCTGGTAGGAAAGACAATCCAGGGTACATGATCTCCAGGATCTACTTCTCACTCAGGTTTGTCGGACAGATCCGATCCCGAGGAGAATGAAAACCGGAGCACTTGTACGGAGTTGGGCACTCCTCCGCGCCGTGAGCTACTCGTCCACATGTACCACATGCAGACTGATTTGAACAACGGGAAACCATAAGTCAGAATCGCTTGCATTGATAGCATCGGATAGGAGGCGGGATGTACGGCCTCACATCGCAACGATAAGTTGTTACTTTGATTTTCTCTTGTAACACTGAACACTTGAAAGAGACAATGAAGGCACAAGAGGCAACGTCTTCACCGTTGACATTGCGCATAATGCGCCGGACGTGTGTCACGCCACGATTCTTCATGTCTTCCATCAACTCGTCGTCAGTGTTCAAAATAAGGTCGCGGTGAAAGAAGACTCCGCGAATCAGATTCAATGACTTGTGCTCCTCCACATTGACGGGCATGTCGTCAAAGTGGTCGTACTTAAGCAGCTGATCAGCTTGCAGTGCTGTACGAGTCTTTAGAAGCAAACTACCGTTGCGCATTTTTTTAAGTTCCTCCAGTTCGCGGTAGACGCCTTCGATGTGCCTACTAAAAAGGATCGACTTCACCAGCTTAAAATCGTGCCCATCGGTTCTGGTAGCGACCAGAAACCTAGGGAAGCTGGATCCCTTTCCTTCACGCTGCGCATGTTCCCAGGGAGTTGAACCTCTAAGGGAAGCAAAAGTTAAAGACTTCGGTGGGGGACCACCTTCAGAGGGGCGACTTCGTTTGGAAGCCATGCACGAAAACTTCCTCCCCGAATGCCACCCACTCCGATCAGGGGTCTCTGTAGCCGAACCAAGCAGCCAAGGCAATACCCACCTGGTCATAACAGGTATTGCCCGGGGTCCGATGTTGGACGAAGCCTTATACGGGATGACTGAGGCAATGAGCACTAGGACTCCCTTCCTCCAGTCACCCGCAATATCATGTACCCCATAGCTTGTACAGAGCACTAAATATTGAGAAAAAGGATAAGTAATTAATATTAATATGTCCTTCTGGCATTCGGCTGTGCGGGGACCTGTGTTGGCAGGCGGATACTACTGCCAAGTTACATGGCGCTCCCACCCGGAAGATTCCTGGGTGGTCAATTGCGGGCTTTTGAGCGTAATCGCAGTCGTAAGAGGCCCATCTCCCAGCAGCATGCAAATCATCAATTTTGAAATGGTCTACATCTGACCCGCGGAAAAGTAATAAAAAATAAAGAGGGGACCATGGCCACATGGCCCTTTAAGTCGCCTTCTACGACAGGCAAGGATTACCTGTGAAAGTATTCAACCCCTCCCATCCACAGCATCCACAGGAGGTCCAACACATTATAACAAACCGCAATCCATGTCCGCGCCTTGGTGACCCCTTTTCGTTGACTCATACGACAGGCAGGGGATACCGCTTGTGTATTATGCATGTGCGTCCCCCACCCGCAGAGGATGGTATGATGATTATGCTTGTTTTACGGGGCCTAGAATCGAAGGTAATGTGCGCTAATGGAACGAGATATAGGGGTAGTGTGTTTGGTCCGCGAGAGGTATTTTATTTCCCTCAAGTCCGTCGGCAAGCCGGTTAGGACCCCCCTATCCGCCACCCGGGACGTGCCACGTGGGAGTATCATGTCTCCCGCTGTTACGCCAGCGTAGCAGGTTCGTGGGTATCGTATTGAATCCGCCAGGTAACATCGGCGTATACGAACGATGCAGAATTGTAGTAAAATCGATATCACCCACATTCTTCGATCGATATAACAAATCTCGATGTGATCGATTGTAATTTATATAGTTTCATACGTACTGCAATTGTGGAGTATAAAATTAAGATAAAAGTGATGGATGGATGTAAAAGAAGCACTTCTGAGGATGACAATTTGTTATTTCTTCGTGATCATAGTAAAGTTTCATGAAAAATGGGAAGAAGGAGAAGGGCACGGCAAAGATAATCAATGTTTCTCTTTCAGGAATTGAATATTCAGAATTGGGCTCACCTACAATCAACTTTGAAAACTAAAACACGAAGAAAGAAACGATATTGGGGTAAAGAGATGAGTCATGAGTGGTGGGAGCGCGTTGCAAAATACCACTTCAGAGAACAGGACTGGCTAGAAAATTTCAGGATGAGTTACGGAACATTTCAGTATATATGTTTACGTCTTCAACCATACCTTACACCCAGTGGATTTTTACGTAGAACAAGCCATTTCTGTTGAAAAGAGAGTTGCCACTGCCTTATGTAAACAAACATCATGTGCAGAATATCGCGTTTCAAACCGGTTTGGGACACACAAGTCAGTTGTACACAAATGGGTATATGATGTATGTGAAGCGATATTCTGAGAATTTAAAAACGACTGCCTATCTTTACCAAATGCAGTAGAAGTCCAGGATATAACTTTCGGCTCTGAAAGTATGTGTGGTATTCCAAATGTAATTGCTGCCATAGATGGAGCGCACATTCCAATTATACCCCCAATAGAAGATTATCGTGATTTTGTTAATCGCAACGTCTGGCCATCTTATAATACGATGGCATTTGATGATAATTTATACAGGTAAATATATTGACTGGCTTACTATATTTGTTATTAAGCAAACTGTAGACCTTCATCCCTTTATGTGCATGTTTCACTCCCAAAACAATCCTGCATTTTAATGTTTAAAAATGTTAAATAGTTTCATATATTTTTATTTTATGCACTGGCGTAACAGCAACGTCTCTAACTTTACAGGTTCTGGTACGCTACCTGCCGACATGCAGGAAGTAGTAATGTTGCATTTTTACTGAAAGATTCTAATTTATACGAGCATGCAGATACACTTTTACCTCAAAGAAGTATTACGATTGACGGAACAGAAATACCCTGCATACTATTGAGTGACCCAGCACATCCACTGTTGCCTTGGTTAATGAAGGGTTACAGAAGCAATGCAACCCCAGAAGAAGAATCCTTCAATATATGGGGGGCTTAAAATCATAGTGGTGATGATGATGATGCTTGTTGTTTTAAGGGGCCTAACATCGAAGGTCATCGGCCCCTAATGGTACGAAATGAAAGAACAAAAAATTCAAAGGCATCCACTGACCAAAATAAAAATAAAATGTCATGAAGAATGAATGAATGGATGGACAGGAACCCAACAAAACACAAAATAAACAAACAAAAACCAGTGGAGCGGACTCAATGCAAATAGAAAATAACATTAATTCCGACCAAGGAACCACTTACAAAGCACAATGATGCTTGGTGTCTAAAGGGGGTGCAAAATCCACGTCTAAGGCCCCACAGAATGGTACATGTCGCGAGTAAAATAGAACCATGGTATGTGTCATGTTGGGGTAGTAATCAGAAGTAGCGAAGACTCACGATGTTCCACAAAAGATGGTACTACTCACAAGTATTGCAATACGTACAAGTAACGCAGACCTATGGTGTTTCGCAGACAATGGCGCCACCTACAGCCAACGCAAACCGATGAGTTTCCTCACCTAGGGTACTAGTCACGGGTGCCGGTCCCAAGGGCCCCGTGGTGTTCCGCACATAGTGAGTACTAATCACAGGCAACGCAGACCCACGGTGTCGTTCATATAGTGGTACAACTCACAGGCTACGCCCAGACCCGCGGTGTTGCCCACATGGGTACAACGCACGGGTACTGGAATCCACCAGGCCAGGCTTTTTACTGCAACGAATCACAAACATATTTCGTACCATGTTAGTGATACTACTCGCAAGTACATGCAACCCATGGTGTTCCCCGCATGATGGTACGAATCAAGAGTAGTTTCATGGTTCTAATTAATTCATCCCTTGGTCGCCCCTTTTAGTCGCCTCGCACGACAGGCAGGGGATACCGTGGGTGTATTATTCGACAGCCTCCCCCACCCACAGGGGGTGTGTGTTTGGTCCGCGAGAGGTATTTTATTTCCCTCAAGTCCGCCGGCAAGCCGGTTAGGACCCCCCTATCCGCCACCTGGGACGCGCCACGTGGGAGTATCACCTCTCCCCCTGCTACGCCTGCGTAGCAGGTTCGTGGAAATCATAGTGGTGTCAGTAAAATGGCTATTTTGAGTTAAGCATGTAAGAAGTTAGGAAAATGGTATATTCATTTAGTTTCATAGTGAAGTAACCCATAACTGCAATTTCTGCCGAGAGATGGTACCACTTACTGGGAGGGGTTAAGGAATATCTCACACCATTTAGAATCATAGTGAAGTAAGTCTGATTTACACCAGTATGTCACTAAACAGCTGTTTGTTTTAACGGTGATATGAAGTCATAGTATAGATTGGAATGGCAAACAAGGAATTATTGATGAATTTCATACTTAATAGTGACGGCAGTGATAAAGACAAGGATTATATTCCTTCTGAAGATAGTGGTGATGTCTCAGGTAAGTCAATTTAGTTGATTTTCAATAATAATTGTCTTTTCGTGCATTGTAAAAGATTGTTTAGCGATCGAAGTGTTTTAAAGGTGACAAAACCAACTGTATTTACGGCAGTTCCTCATTATTTAGTGATTTAAAATTAGATATTATATATATTAATTTGATTATTTTCATATATTTCCATTAAAATTAACGCACTAAGGAAAAAAGCGGCCTTAAATAACCTTTTTGTAAATACTAATCTTTTTATGTTCATACTAATAATAGTAAGTTCATAGGCCTATTGAATATTTTAAGTGTATGATGTGTCCTATATTAACAACAATTCTTAATATTGTGAGTGTAATTAGGCCTATGTGTAACTGTGTGTAGAGGTGTAGGATTATTTATTTTTGCCTTGGTAGATTTCTAACAGTGTATGTATTTTTCAGATGCAAGCTGTTCAAAAGGCAACACTCCAAAACGACCCAGGACAATAAATCCAGAGGAACCAAAGGAAGGAGGTGAAGAAAAAATAGTTCAGGGTTCTGATCCAAAACTTGTTAAGACTAAAAAAACCCGGAAACATGAATAAAGAAGAGCTATAGCAAAGAGGTTACGTAATTTAGGAAAAACGTATATTAATGCCAAGGGAAATATAGTAAAAGGTAAGGTTTTCAGAAAAATTGACCGTGGATGCTCAAAAAAAATGTTTGTCGTTAGTTACTGAAGATGATGATGATAGTGATACTTGTTGTTTAAAGGGGCCTAACATCGAGGTCATCGGCCCCTAAAGGTACGAAATGAAATGACAACAAAAAATTCAAAAAATCCACTGACCAAAGTAAATAAAAATGTCATGAAAAATGAATGGATGGACATGAACCCAAAAAATAACAGAAACAAACAAACAAAAGAACAGTGGATCCGACTCAAAAACGGTCATAAATAATAGTATTACTGACCAAGGGACCTCTTATACAGCACAGTCCTGAATCGATTATGCTTGATGTCTAAAGGGGTCCAAAAACCAGATCTACTGCCCCGCAGTATGGTACAAGTCGCGAGTACAGTAGAACCATGATATTTCTCGAGCTGCGGTACGAATCAAAGGTAGCGTAAACTCACGGTGTTCCAAGCATTAAGGTACTACTCACAAGTATTGTACGTCGTAAAGGTAACGCAGACCTATGGTGTTTCTCACACAATGGCGCCATTCAGAGCCAACGCAAACCGATGAGGTTCCTCAGCTAGGTGTACTAAACACGGGCGCCGGCATTCCCGTGGTGTTCCTCACATAGTAGGTACTAATCACTGGCAACGCAGACCCACGATGTCGCTCATATAGTGGTACAACTCACAGGCTACGCCCAGGCGCGTGGTGTCGCTCACACGGGTACAACTCACAGGCAACTCCCAGACCTGTGGTGTTGCACACACGGGCACGACTCACGGGTACTGGAAACCCACAATGAACCCCCCTCGAGTGCTACGAATCACAAAAATATGCAGTACCAAGCAGAGTGGTACTACTCGCAAGTAAAAGCGACCGATGGTGTTCCACGCGTGATGGTACTAATCAAAAGGAGTTTCATGGTTCTAATCCAAGCATCCCTTGGTCGCCCGTTTTAGTCGCCTCTCACGACAGGCAGGGGATACCGTGGGTGTATAATTCGTCTGCCTCCCCCACCCACAGGGGGTGTGTGTTTGGTCCGCGAGAGATATTTTATTTCCCTCAAGTCCGCCGGCAAGCCGGTTAGGACCCCCCTATCCGCCACCTGGGACGCGCCACGTCGGAGTATCACCTCTCCCCCTGCTACGCCTGCTCAGCAGGTTCGTGGAGTTACTGAAGATGAAAGACGTGGACAGTTTGTAAGTTTTAGAAAAATAGGAGATTTTGGAAAGCAAAATGCATATTTATGTGGACTTATACATCAGGCTGCTATCAAGCAAAGACGTCCTGGGGATGGAAGTAAAGGGAACAGGCATAGCACAAACTTGTATCACATAAACAAAGGCAGTGGCACAGTTCGACTATGCAAACATTTTTTCTTGAATACTTTTCTTGTAAGTGATGGAAGAGTTACAAGAGCCATTCAGAAAATAAGAAATGACCAGTCCCCTGGAGAAGACAGAAGAGGCAAACATGTAGCAGCACAGAAAATTACTCCAGAACAGAAACAAGCAGTGAAAGATCATATTAACATGTTCCCTTCCTTCGAAAGTCATTACTCAAGGAAGGATTATTCAAATCGGAAATACCTAAGTCCTGAGCTTAACATAACAAAAATGTACAACCTTTATGAAGATTGTTCTAAAGAAAATAAAACAGAACCCGTGAAAGAGATTACTATAAACATTTTTTCAACAATGAATTCAATCTACACTTTCATCCGCTCAGAAAAGATACCTGCAAATCCTGTGATAAATACAAACAGGCAATTAATGTAGAAGAGAACCTGGAGAAAAGAGCTGAACTGAAGAGAGATCATCATCTGCATTTGCGCAAGGCCGACAAAGCCCGCGATAGTTTGGCAGCTGATGGAGAAAATGCTAAGGAATGTCCCGATCTATATGCTATCACTATAGATTTACAAAAAGCTCTGCCATTTCCCAAAATAAGTGTTTCTGAAGCATATTACTGAAGGGACATGTATTGCTGCAATTTGATGATGATGATGATGATGCTTGTTGTTTTAAGGGGCCTAACAGCGAAGGTCATCGGCCCCTAATGGTACGAAATGAAAGAACAAAAATTACAAAGGCATCCACTGACCAAAATAAAAATAAAAAATGTCATGAAGAATGAATGGATGGAGAGGAACCCAACAAAACACAAAACAAACAAAAACAAAAACCAGTGGATCGGATTCAATAGAGAACGAAAATAACAGTATTATCGACCAAGGTACCACTTATAAAGCACAATGATGCTTGGTGTCTGAAGGGGGTGCAAAATCCACGTCTAAGGCCCCACAGAATGGTACATGTCGCGAGTAAAATAGAACCATGGTATGTGTCATGTTGGGGTAGCGAAGACTCACGGTGTTCCACAAAAGATGGTACTACTCACAAGTATTGTACTTCGTACAGGTAACGCAGACCTATGGTGTTTCGCACACAATGGCGTCACTTACAGCCAACGCAAACCGATGAGTTTCCGCACCTAGGGTACTAGTCACGGGTGCCGGTCCCAAGGGCCCCGTGGTGTTCCGCACATAGTGAGTACTAATCACAGGCAACGCAGACCCACGGTGTCGCTCATATAGTGGTACAACTCACAGGCTACGCCCAGACCCGCGGTGTTGCCCACATGGGTACAACGCACGGGTACTGGAATCCACCAGGCCAGGCTTTTTACTGCAACGAATCACAAACATATTTCGTACCATATTAGTGATACTACTCGCAAGTACATGCAACCCATGGTGTTCCCCGCATGATGGTACGAATCAAACGTAGTTGCATGGTTCTAATTCATTCATCCCTTGGTCGCCCCTTTTAGTCGCCTCGCACGACAGGCAGGGGATACCGTGGGTGTATTATTCGTCAGCCTCCCCCACCCACAGGGGGTGTGTGTTTGGTCCGCGAGAGGTATTTTATTTCCCTCAAGTCCGCCGGCAAGCCGGTTAGGACCCCCCTATCCGCCACCTGGGACGCGCCACGTGGGAGTATCACCTCTCCCCCTGCTACGCCTGCGTAGCAGGTTCGTGGTTGCTGCAATTTAGGAATACATGACATGGCTAAAAATTTAGGATATTTGTATGTGTGGGATGAGACCATTGCACCCAGGGGATCACAAGAGATTGCGTCATGTGTTGTAAAACACATTAAACTGAACCCCCATAAACGAGTAATTATATACAGTGATACGTGTACTGGACAGAACAGGAACCTGAAGGTTGCCTTGTCTCTGATAAAAATTAGACAAGAGAGCAGTGTTGAAGTTATAGACCAAAAGTTCATAGTTTCTGGCCATTCTTACCTACCAAACGATTCAGATTTTGGTCTTATAGAACGGGCAGCTCGCAATAAAATTATGTACATTCCTGATGACTGGTACAGGGAGATACAGACTGCAAGAAAACACAATAAGTTTATGCTGATTAAAATGCAAGAGGATGACTTCTTAAAAACTGACGTTCTTGAAAAAGCCATTACTAGACGTAAAAAGGATGTGGAAAATAGAAATGTAAACTGGTTAAAGGTTCAGTGGTTTAGGTACACAAAGGAAAACCCATTTTCCATTTTCTTTAAGTATACACTGAATGAAGACGTGCCCTTTTATGAACTAAAATTCAAACCAAAAAAAAAAAGCAGACCAGCTAATTTAGGTGGCATCTTTCAAGAAAAGCTTTACAATGGGCCACGTGTTATAAACCACTTAGTGAAAAGGGATATGTTATACCTCCTCAAATACATTCCGCCCGTGTATCACCCATTCTTTAGAGGCATCAAAGGTTCGCAGGATGTAGAAGACCTAGGTTCACTATCGTCTGAGGACGAGGAGGAAGGCATGGAATAGACTTGATTGATGACGGTGGTGGTGGTGATTATTGTTTTAAGAGGAAGTACAACTAGGCAACCATCCTCTATATAACACTAATCAGAGGGAAAATATGGAAGGGGTCCGACACTTCGAAAAATGAAGATATCGGCCAAAGGAAGACAAGGGCCACGAAGGGCGTGAAAATGAAAGACTCCCTAGCCCTCGCAAACCTAATAGCGTCGGGGTCGGAAAAGAACAAGAGTTGACCAAGAGAGGTCGGATAGGATAGATGAAAGTGAGGATCCTGGCACAAGTAAGTGGAAGCAATGCCAGGACTCAGCTGAGGGCCCCGTGGTCGCTAACCCACGCTCCAAAGTTCAGAGCCTTTGGGGCCCCTTTTAGTCGCCTCTTACGACAGGCAGGGGTTACCGTGGGTGTTATTCTACCGCCCCCACGCACAGGGGGTGATTGATGACGAAGATGATTGTACCGGGCGGTACACCTCCACGCCGCTAATTTAAAATGTGCGCCAGTTGAAACTCCTCTGCTGGAGGAAGTCTGAACTTTATCTACGGTATTAATTTTCTACTTTCTCAGAAGATGTCACTATCTGGAAATTTTGGAGTTTTTGAACTGTGTCATTTTCGATGTATTTTTATTTTACCGGTAGTAAGAAGTGTGAACTTTCTCTTCTAGAGGACACTACTGAAAAACTACAATGGTGCACCCTAGTGCGATGTGAAAGAACTGTTTTTTGGAGAAATTTTTATCTCAAAAGTTTGTTTCTTGTTAAATTTCTTTCTGTTATTGTTTAAGTTGGCTGTATACCCCTCTCTTCCCCCTTGTTTTGTATTTAGCCAATCCCGAATTTCTTTAATTAATTTCTGACCAATCTGATGTATCTTCCCCCAACTTGAATATGCTGCTTATCCCGAACCAATAAAGTGATTGTGGGCGGGTGTTTTCTTCCCTAAAACGCCTCGAACTTTCCGCGAGAGTATATAAACTGCTCATTTTTGGGTCTCTGCGCCACTTCTGTTCCATCTTTTAGTGTGTAAAGTACATAGCAGGGGGCGGGAAGCGCCTCTTTCTTCGGCAGCGGTCAACAACAAGGTAATGGCCGATTAATAACTTCTTTCTTTGCTAGCTCAGCAGTTTAACTCTCGGGGCGGGTCCGAAGTTTTTCCGTAATGTAACCTTCCTTAAAATGTAAAGACACTTAGTATCTATTCTTTTTAAACTGCATATTGGGATAGAGAGTGCTTAACCCTCTCGAGCTCCCACTCATATTGCTTTGAGGTGAACTTATTTCTCACAACCGATTCTTCCTTAATGTAATGTAAATTGTTCTTTTCTAACGTCACCTCTGTAGTATGGGATTAGCCCTTGCATCAGTGGCCTAGAGCCAAACTAGGTTTTGAAACAAATGCATTAGGAGTGCAGATCGCCTCCTCTCAAATTGTTCTTTTAGAGGTCATGTAATTAACCTTCTTCTCATTTAATAGACCTCAGTAGGTTGGGTATTTTACCCCTGTGTATATGTCCTGAGAGGACAACTTGAAGGTGGAGTTTGGTGTGGCCTTTGAGAGGCTTAAGGTTTGAGAGCGAGTAGCTCTTTCTTGAAAATTGAGTGTTGTATGCCTCGAGGAGGCTTTTCTGTGTAATTTGGAGCAAGTGCTCCTGATCATGAATGGGGTTTTCTGCCCCTCTGGTAAAACTTTTTTTTTGGTGTAAAGTTGGGCTAATTGCCCTAGAAGTGTGAATTCGGGGCTCGAAGCCCAAATACTGTAAATACTGTAATTGCACCTTTTGTTGCTTTGCTACTCTGTACCTGCCGTACTTGTTATTTCTTAATTTTGAAAAGAAAATATAACCTTGTTAAATTTTACATTAACTTTGATTCCGTAGTTTGAGACCCGTTCAAGCCCGCACCTTCTTTCACCTCTACCTACCGCAAAGACACGGTAACAAGATGATAATGATTATGATTAACAGTACCATAATTTTAGAATTATAAAGTGTATGCACCCATACTGTACTATATTTTACCACAATAAACATAAAATGGTTTATAAGAAAGTTACTCTTTTGTATACACTTAGAAACATAATGGTGTAAGTCAGATGATATTATTTAAATGCCCCTCCAAAATATTTCTTTGTGAGTATTCTTTATAATAATCCTTTATTGTCAGGCTTTAATATTTTATCAACCCCGAAACTACCGTACAATATTTGTTTAAAGCACACAGATTTTTTAATAACGTCAAACGCAAAGCATTATTTATTGATGATGATGATGATGATGCTTGTTGTTTTAAGGGGCCTAACATCGAAGGTCATCGGCCCCTAATGGTACGAAATGAAAGAACAAAAATTGCAAAGGCATCCACTGACCAAAATAAAAATAAAATATGGCATGAAGAATGAATGGATGGACAGGAACTCAACAAAACACAAACCAAACAAACAAAAGCCAGTGGATCGGACTCAATACAGATCGAAAATAACATTACTACCGACCAAGGAACGTTGATGATGATGATGATGCGTGTTGTTTAAAGGGGCCTAACATCGAGGTCATCGGCCCCTAATGGTACGAAAGGAAACGACAAAGTAAAAGTTCAAAATTATCCACTGACCAAAATAAAAAAATGTCATGAAGAATGAATGAACGAATGAATAAATGAATGAACATGAATTTAAAACAATCAGTGGATCCGACTCAAAAAACTATCATAGTTAATAGTATTACTGACCAAGGGACCACTTACAAAAGCAAATCGAGGATGCTTGGTGTCTAAATGTGTCCAAAATACAGGTCAAAGGCCCCTCAGAATGATACTGATCGCTAGTAATGTAGAACCATGGTATCTGTCCTGTTGCGGTACTAATCAATGGTAGCAGAGACTTGCGGTATTCCACTCATTATTGTACTACTCAAAGCTTATGAAATTCGACATAAATACAGACCTATGTTTTTCTCACTCTGCGGCGCCATTCACAGGCAACGCAAACCTATGATGTTCATCACATGAGAGTACTAACCACAGGGACCTCTCCCTATCCCGTGGTGTTCCTCATAGAGTGGGTACTAATCACAGATAAGGCAGGTCCATGGTAGCTATCATCCCATGGTCCCGCTCATATGGTGGTACTAATCACAGGTACTGCAAAAGCCGACCGCGCGGTGCTCCTGTTTGCTACTAATCACAAACCTATTTCGTACTTAATATAGTGGTACTACGCACAAGTAAAAGCGACCCTTGGTGTTCTCCGTGTGGTGGTACTAATCACATGTAGTTGCATGGTTCGAATACAATCATCCCTTGGTCGCCCCTTTTAGTCGGCTCTCACGACAGGCAGGGGATACCGTGGGTGTATTATTCGTCTGCCTCCCCCACCCACAGGGGGTGTGTGTTTGGTCCGCGAGAGGTATTTTATTTCCCTCAAGTCCGCCGGCAAGCCGGTTAGGACCCCCCTATCCGCCACCTGGTACGCGCCACGTGGGAGTATCACCTCTCCCCCTGCTACGCCTGCGTAGCAGGTTCGTGGACCGACCAAGGAACCACTTATAAAGCACAATGATGCTTGGTGTCTAAAGTGGGTGCAAAATCCACGTCTAAGGCCCCAAAGAATGGTACATGTTGCGAGTAAAATAGAACCATGGTATGTGTCATGTTGGGGTATTAATCAGAAGTAGCGAAGACTCACGGTGTTCCACAAAAGATGGTACTACTCACAAGTATTGCAATACGTACAAGTAACACAGACCTATGGTTTGTCTCACACAATGGCCCAACTCAGAGTCAACGCAAACCGAGAAGGTTCCCCACCTAGGTGTACTAAACACGGGCGCCGGTATTTCCGTGGTGTTCCTCACATAGTGGGTACTAATCACAGGCAACGCAGACCCACGGTGCTGCTCATATAGTGGTACAACTCACAGGCTACGCCCAGACCCGCGGTGTTGCACACATGGGTACGACGCACGGGTACTGGAATCCACCAGGCCAGGCTTTAACTGCTACTAATCACAAACCTATTTCGTACCGAATTTAGTGGTACGACTCGCAAGTACAGGCAACCTATGGTGTTCCCCGCGTGATGGTACGATTCAAAATTAGTTTCATGGTTCTAATTCAGTCAGCCCTTGGTCGCCCCTTTTAGTCGCCTCTTACGACAGGCAGGGGATACCGCGGGTGTATTCTACATGTGCGTCCCCCACCCGCAGGGGGTAGTGTGTTTGATCCGCGAGAGGTATTTTATTTCCCTCAAGTCCGCCGGCAAGCCGGTTAGGACCCCCCTATCCGCCACCTGGGACGCGCCACGTGGGAGTATCACCTCTCCCCCTGCTACGCATTATTTATTGAAGAACATAAGTAACCTGAGTTACACCACTATGTTTCCAAGCCCTTCATATATTTAAGTCGTAGTAGACGATGATGATGATGATGATGCTTGCTGTTTTAAGGGACGTAACATTGAAGGTCATCGGCCCCTAATGGAACGAGATGGACGACATGATACATATTATTTAAAATTTTAAAATATATTCACTGACAAGAGTTAAAAAATGGTGATGGGAAAATGAGTATAAGATAAAACAGCAGTGGATCTAATTTGCAATGCCTTATTTTCTAATAAAATAAGACAAAATTAGGGGGGAAAAGGGAATAAGGCATTGGCTGGTAGTACATAATTTTTATTAGATGTTAAAACAGATTAAAATACGCAACACAAACTAAAATGAAGTCTTAGGGATAAAAGCGCAATTGACACAAATACACGAGGACAAAGGACATGATTAGACACGATAAAACAGACCACTATCCCTCATAAAGCGGATGACGAGGTCTGCTGACTGCTCGTCATCTCGCAAGATGAGGGATATGGTACCCGGGAGGAGAAGACCACGGCAAAGATCGACCAGGTCCATACACTCCGTAAGGATGTGTACCACGGTAAGATGGTCACCGCAGGTACACACCGGAGAGGGTTCTCCTTTCAAAACATGCGAGTGAGTCACGATACCGTGGCCGATCCGAAGACGACATAATACCACGGCTTCCCTCCGCGAAGCCCGAAGGGAAGTCCACTTTACCTTCGTTGTTCCTTTTATCGCTCTCAACGTATTGGGAAGTGGAATGGCCTGCCACTCCATCTCCCAATGAGACATAACCAGATGTCTCAGCTGAGAACGAATATCACTTGCTGGAACCTTGAAAGGCAACGGGGGCAGTGTAACAGCCTCCTTGGCAGCCTGATCTGCTAACTCGTTTCCCTCTACGCCCATGTGGCTTGGGAACCACAGAAACGTGATTCTGGTGCCGGCATTCGAACACCCGGCCAGCAGGTCCTGGATCCGCTGCACCACAGGGTGCCGAGGGAAACAAGTATCAATAGACTGGAGCGAACTCAAGGAGTCAGTACAGACAAGAAAGTGTCGGCGCTCATTGTACAGTGCTTACCGCAGAGCTCCACAGATAGCAATAAAGCTCTGCTGTGTACACACTACAGGCTTTCGGGAGAGAAAAATAAAACCTATCCCTGTCGACAACGAACGCACAGCCCACCTTCGTATCTGTCCTTGAACCATCCGTGTAAACGACGACTGAACCTGGATAGCGGCCAACGACGGACAGCAAGAGCCTCAGATAAATCGAAGGGTCCGTGTTTTCCTTCGGGCCAGTGTGTAGTGGTGGTGGTGATTATTGTTTTAAGAGGAAGTACAACTGGGCAACCATCCTCTATATAAACACTAAACAGAGAGAAAAAATGGAAGGGGTCCGACACTTCGAAAAATGAAGGTATCGGCCAAAGGAAGACAAGGGCCACGATGGGCGTGAAAATGAAAGACTCCGTAGCCCTCGCAAACCTAATAGCGTCGGGGTCGGAAAAGAACAAGAGTTGACCAAGGGAGGTCGGGTAGGATAGATGAAAGTGAGGAGCCTGGAACAAGTAAGTGAAAGCAATGCCAGGACTCAGCTCAAGGCCCCGTGGTCGCCAACCCACGCTCCAATGTTCAAGAGCCCCTGAGGCCCCTTTTAGTCGCCTCTTACGACAGGCAGGGAATACCGTGGGTGTTATTCTGCCGCCCCCACCCACAGGGGGAGGCCAGTGTGTAGATACAGGATTATTTCAGGTCGCCGCACAGTGCGTAATATCAGGAATCTAGCCGGCCAAAAATCGTATCTCGGAAACTAATGGACCGATTTACATAAAACTTAGTATGTAACTGCTGTTATTGGAGATAATTAAGTGTGTGGTCAATCAAGTACAAAAAACAAATTACTACCCCAGGAATAGAATTAGTAACCTTTCTTTTTCTTTCTTTCTTTCTTTCTTTCTTTCTTTCTTAATCTGTTTAGCCTCCAAGGTTGGTCTTTCCCTCGAAATCAGCGAGGCATCCCACCTCTACCGCATCAAGGGCAGTGTCCTGGAGCTTCAGACACTGGGTCGGGGGATACAACTGGGGAGGATGATTAGTACCTCTCCCAGGCGTCCTCACCTGCTATGCTGACCAGAGACCTTGCGGGGGATGGAAAGATTGGAAGGAATAGGGAAGGAACCATTAGTAATCTTTGTAATTTCAATCATTTTTCGTTACAGCTTTAAGAAATTAAATAGATGTTAATAGTGGGACATGCTGTTTATAATGTTTAAAAAGAGATACAGGAATACATGTAACTGCCAAACAATTTATTCATTAGATGCAGTTACATCAGAATCGCTATCGTTACTGTCATTCTCCTTCGGTAGATCCAGATACAGGAGGCTCAGACAGTAAGTTGATGATGATGATGCTTGTTGTTTAAAGGGGCCTAACATCGAAGGTCATCGGCCCCTAATGGAATGTGATAAACGACATGAGAGATGATGTTAAAATTTTAAAAACATATCCACTGACTAGAGTTTAAAAAATGATGGAGAAAAATGAGGGAGAGATTAAAACAATCAGTGGATCTAATACGCAATGCCTTATTTTCTAATAAAATAAGAGAAATTACAGGGAAAACAAAAGAATAAGGCATTGCCTGGTAGTACATAATTTACGAGAGACGTTACAATAACACATTAAAATACGCAAAATAAACTAAAATTAAGTCAATAGGATAAAAGCGAAAGTGACACAAAACACACTAGGACAAAGGACAGCATTACACACGAGAAAACAGTCCACTATCCCTCATAAAGCGGATGACGAGGTCTGCTGACTGCTCGTCATCACGCAAGATAAGGGAGATAGTACTCGGAAGGTTAAGACTACGGCGCAGATCGACCAGGTCCACACACTCCGTAAGGATGTGCACCACGGTAAGGTGGTCGCCGCAGGTACACACCGGAGGGGGTTCTCCTTTCAAAAGATGCGAGTGAGTCAAGATACCGTGGCCGATCCGAAGACGACATAATACCACGGCTTCCCTCCGCGAAGCCCGAAGGGAAGTCCTCCATACCTTCGTTGTTCCTTTTATCGCTCTCAGCTTATTGGGAAGTGGAATGGCCTGCCACTCCATCTCCCAATGGGACATAACAAGATGTCTCAGCTGGGAGCGAATATCACTTACTGGAACCTGGAAAGGCAACGTGGGCAGTGTAACTGCCTCCTTGGCAGCCTGATCTACTAACTCGTTTCCCTCTATGCCCATGTGGCTTGGGAGCCACAGAAATGTGATTCTGGTGCCAGCATCCCAACACCCGGCCAGCAGGTCCTGGATTAGCTGCACCAGAGGGTGCCGAGGGAAACAGGTATCTATAGACTGGAGCGAACTCAAGGAGTCGGTACACAAAAGAAAGTGTCGGCGCTCATTGTACAGTGCGTACCGCAGAGCCTCATAGATAGCATAGAGCTCTGCTGTGTATACACTACAGGTTGCCGAAAGCAAAAAGGAACCTATCATTGTTAACAACGAACGCACAGCCCACCTTCGTATCTGACCTTGAACCATCCGTGTAGACGACGACTGAACCTGGATAGCGGCCAACAACGGACAGGAAGAGCCTCCGATAAATCGAAGGGTCCGTGTTTTCCTTTGGACCAGTGTGCAGATCCAGGATTACTTCAGGTCGTCGTACGACCCACGGAGGTACCCCACTTGGTTGTCTGACAAGGCAAGGAACCGAAGGTACGTCAAACAATTCGAAAATGTTATCCAAGCGTATCCCAACCGGCCGCGTCGCTCGAGGACGAGCAGCGTACAGCAAACGGTTGCCATTGTTGAACACGCAAGGATAGCTGGGATGAAGTGGCATCTGTCGCAAATTTCCAGCATATGTAAGTAGAAGTTGCTGGCGCCTCAGGTGTAAAGGCGGCACACCAGACTCAGCGAGCAGGCTAGCGATGGGGCTTGTACGAAAAGCTCCCGTCGCCAACCTAACCCCGCTGTGGTGGATACTGTTCAGCTTCGCAAGAACGCTTGGTCTTGCGGAGCCATATGCTGCACTGCCGTAGTCTAACCGGGATAAAATGTGTGCCCGATAGAATCGCAGGAGCACCGCGCGGTCAGCCCCCCAAGAAGTGCTGCTAAGAAACTTAAGGATATTAAGCTTCCTAGTGCATTGCACTTTTAACTGCCGCACGTGTGGCTCCCACGATAATTTACTGTCAAAAAGGAGCCCAAGAAATCGGTAGGTGTCAACAACTGGAAGAACGACATTACCTAGATAAAGCTCAGGATGAGGGTGAAGTGTACGTTGACGACAAAAGTGGACAACGGAGGTCTTTGCGGCAGAAAACCGAAAGCCATGTTCTAAGGTCCACTTCTCCACCCTCCTAATAGCTTGCTGTAACTGTCGCTCTGCGACTGCCATACTGCACGAGCTATAGTGCAGAGCAAAATCATCCACATATAGGGACGGTATGACGGCTGGACCAGCAGCCGCGACAATACCGTTTATGGCAATCGCGAACAGAGTGACACTAAGAACCGATCCCTGTGGTACTCCATTTTCTTGAACGTGGTATTGCGAATATGTCCTCCCTACTCGGACACGGAATAGACGGAGGGACAAAAAATTCGCAATAAATACCGGCAAGTTACCTCGGAATCTCCATTGATGCAGGACTGAAAGGATGCCATATCGCCAGGTGGTGTCGTAGGCCTTCTCCAAGTCAAAGAAGACAGCTACCAAATGCTGTTTGCGGAGAAACGCATCCTGGATAGAGCTCTCCAGGCGTACCAAGTGGTCTGTGGTGGATCGAGCGGCTCGAAATCCACATTGGTACTCGGACAAGAGTCCTTGTTTCTCCAGACACCACACGAGTCTGCGATTTACCATCCTCTCAAATAGCTTACACAGGCAATTTGTAAGACAAATCGGTCTGTAACTTCCTGCATACTTAGGATCTTTGTCAGGCTTGAGGACAGGGATGACTATGCCCTCTCGCCACTGAGACGGAAAATCACCCTCTGTCCAGATTCGGTTGAACACACGAAGGAGATATAGTAAACTATCATCACTAAGGTGTTTCAACATCTGGTTATGGATGTTGTCCGGTCCAGGAGACGTGTCCTTGCAAAGCGCTAATGCGCTGCGGAGTTCCCACTCCGTAAAGGGCACGTTGTAGTCCTCTGAAGCTTGGGTGGCAAAACTAAGGTGATGACGTTCTGCCTCCCGCTTCAGAGGGAGGAAATCAGGATTGTAATTTCCGGAGCCAGAGACATCCGCGAAATGACTAGCGAGATGATTAGCAATCGCAAGAGGATCAGTGGCGACACTGCCTGCAATGGAAATTCCCGGTACAGCAGATGATCCTTGAATACCCGAAATTCGTCGAAGTTTCGTCCACACTTGAGATGATGGAGTATGTGACGTCATGGACGACACATATCTCTCCCATGAAGCCTTCTTACTTTGTCGAATAAGAACTCGCGCCTTAGCGCGGAGTTTCTTAAATGTTACCAAGTTGGCCACAGTAGGCTGTCGACGGTAACGTTTATGAGCGCGACGGCGTTCTTTGATGGCTGCTGCTATTTCATCGTTCCACCAAGGAACGAGTTTTCGGCGAGGAGCCCCCGAGAAAAACGGAATGGACTCCTCAGCAGCAGCAAGAATAACTTGGGTGACGTAAGTTATTTCCTCGCCGACGGTCCGCCTGACATCATCGTGAAAGACAGCTAGTGATGTGTACTTTGGCCAATCAGCATGTTTAAGAATCCATCGAGGGGGAGCCTCGACGGGTTTATGTTTCAACAAAGTAAGAATAATGGGAAAATGGTCACTGTCACAGAGATCATCGTGTGCATTCCACCGAAACAGTGGAACCAACGTTCGGCTGCATAGACTTACGTCTATGCGAGAGTATGTGCCGTAACGTACACTAAAGTGAGTTGGTTCCCCTGTGTTCAAAATACATAAATCCAGATCTGTTATAAGTGTTTCCAACTCTCTTCCTCGGGGACAAGGCGTCTCAGAGCCCCATATGGGGTGATGGGCGTTAAAATCGCCCAATAAGAGGAAGGGTGGTGGAAGCTGATCTATAAGATCAGCGACATCATTGATGTTCAGATGCTGGCCGGGTGGAAGATAAACATTACACACTGTTGCTATGACAGGCAGCGAGACGCGAACAGCTACAGCCTCTAGAGGGGTTCGTAATGGAACCTCTTCGCTGTAGCTATCAGAACGTACAAAAATGCCAACGCCTCCGGAAGCCCGGTGAGCATAGTATCGTTCTGTCGAGTATAGTTTGAAATTCCTCAAGACCGTATGATGACCAGGTCGGAAATTGGTCTCCTGAATACAGACTATACTCGCTGCGTACTCACTAATAAGCTGACGTAACTCAGCAAGATGTCTGTCATAACCATTACAATTCCACTGTAACAGTGTCATAGTGTGGACTGTAAAAGGAGTGTTAGGTTATGAGCGAAAAATGCTCGTTAGCCTAAACACTATCTAATTCTACATCCGTAGATGTAGAGGACAGCGCGACATCCATCCCGTCATCATAAGATGGCAGGGGTGCCGCCCAGAACTTCGACAAATTTCGGGCGCGAGGGGGTCCCCTACGAGGAGAGCGCGCAGGTTTGGGAGCAGGAGTGCCTCCTGGCGCAGACTCATACCCTCCAGATGGGGGGCATGACTTCTCCTTCGCAGGGGAAGGCCGAGAGCGCTCAGAACGGGCGCTCTTCTTCCCCTTCTTTTTTTCAGGTTTAGACGGGCTGGGAGATGGTTTCCCAGCCCTGGTCAACGAAGCCGCCTCCGCCGGCTGGGGCACGACTTTCGTCGACCTCCTAGGGGGGGGAGACTTAGTCTTCCCCCCTTGCTGTGCCGGCTGGGAGTTCCCAGCCGGCACAGACTTCTGGTTGGTCGAAGGTGGGGTGGTCCCCCCCTTCGAGCTTTGACTATTTGCGACGTTGCTGGGAGCAGCAACAGTCGCCTTGGGCGCAGCGGTCTGGACAGGTGTCTTGGTCGTAAATGACGAACCTGGAAGACTCTGAGCTATCAAGCTATAGTCGAGTGTACGGGCAGGTGTATTCATAGAATGAAACTTACGGCGCGCTTCCTGGTAGGAAAGACCATCCAGGGTCTTGATCTCCTGGATCTTCTTCTCACTCAGGTATGTCGGACAATTCCGATCCCGAGGAGAATGAAAACCGGAGCAGTTAGTGCACTTGTATGGAGTTGTGCACTCCTCCGCGCCGTGAGCTACTCGTCCACATGTACCACATACAGCCTGATTCGAACAGCGAGATACCATATGTCCGAATCGCTGGCATTGATAGCATCGCATAGGAGGCGGGATGTACGGCCTCACATCGCAACGATAAGTGGTTACCTTGACTTTCTCTGGTAACACTGACAACTTGAAAGAGACAATGAAGGCACCAGTGGCAACGTCTTCACCGTTGACCTTGCGCGTAATGCGCCGGACGTGTGTCACGCCACGGTTCTTCATGTCTTCCATCAACTCGTCGTCAGTGTTCAAAATAAGGTCGCGGTGAAAGATGACTCCGCGAACCAGGTTCAAGGACTTATGCTCCTCCACTTTGACGGGGATTTCGCCAAAGTGCTCGCACTTAAGCAACTGATCAGCTTGCAGTGCTGTACGAGTCTTGAGAAGCAAACTACCGTTGCGCATTTTCTTAAGTTCCTCCAGTTCGCCATAGACGCCTTCGATGTGCCGACTAAAAAGGACCGACTTCACCAGCTTAAAATCGTTCCCATCGGTTCTGGTAGCGACCAGAAACCTAGGGAAGCTTGATCCCATTCCTTCACGCTGCGCATGTTCCCAGGGAGTTGAACCTCTCAGGGAAGCAAAAGTTAAAGACTTAGGTGGGCGACCACCTTGAGAGAGCAGACTTCGTTTGGAAGCCATGCCCGATAGCATCCTCCCCGAATGCCACCCACTCCGATCAGGGGTCTCTGTAGCCGAACCAAGCAGCCAAGGCAATACCCACCTGGTCATAGCAGGTACTGCCCGGGGTCCGATGTTGGACGATGCCTAATACGGCATGACTGAGGCAATGAGCACTAAGACTCCCTTCCTCCAGCCACCCGCAATAGCATGTACCCCATAGCGTTTACAGAGCACTAAATATAGAGAAAAAATAAAAATAATTAATAATAATATGTCCTTCTGGCATTCGGCTGTGCGGGGACCTGCGTTGTCAGGCGGATACCACTGCCCGGGTACATGATACTCCCACCCGCCGCGTCCTGGGTGGTTGCTGGCACGGGCTTTCGAGCGTAGTCGCACACATAGGAGCTCCATCGCCAGGCAGCACGCACATCAAATTTTGAATGGTCTACATCTGACCCTCGGAAAAATAATAAAAAAATAAAGAGGGGACCATGGCCACATGACCCTTTAAGTCGCCTTCTACGACAGGCAGGGATTACCTATGGATGTATTCAGCCTCTCCCATCCACAGGAGGTCCATCACATTATACCAAACCGCAATCCATGTCCGCGCCAAGGTCGCCCCTTTTTGTCGCCTCTTACGACAGGCAGGGGATACCGCGGGTGTATTCTGCATGTGTGTCCCCCACCCGCAGGGGGTAGTGTGTTTGGTCCGCGAGAGGTATTTTATTTCCCTCAAGTCCGCCGGCAAGCCGGTTAGGACCCCCCTATCCGCCACCTGGGACGCGCCACGTGGGAGTATCACCTCTCCCCCTGCTACGCCATCGTAGTAGGTTCGTGGACAGTAAGTTGAGCACTTCTCGTGAAAGCGGAATGAACTTCGTGATGATGATGATGATGATGATGCTTGTTGTTTAAAGGGGCCGAACATCGAGGTCATCGGCCCCTACTGGTACGAAATGAAACGACAAAGTAAAAGTTCAAAAGTATCCACTGACCAAAATAAAAAATGTCATGAAGAATAAATGAAGGAATGAATGAACATGAATTTAAAACAATCAGTGGATCCGACTCAAAAAACTATCATAGTTAATAGTATTACTGACCAAGGGACCACTTCCAAAGCACAATCCTGAATCGAGGATGCTTGGTGTCTAAATGGGTCCAAAATACAAGTCAAAGACCCCTCAGAATGATAGAATGATACTTATCGCTAGTAATGTAGAACCATGGTATCTGTCCTGTTGCGGTACTAATCAATGGTAGCAGAGACTTGCGGTATTCCACACATTATTGTACTACTCAAAGCTTATGAAATTCGACATTAATACAGACCTATATTTTTCTCACTCTGCGGCGCCATTCACAGGCAACGCAAACCTATGATGTTCATCACATAAGAGTACTAACCACAGGGACCTCTCCCTATCCCGTGGTGTTCCTCATATAGTGGGTACTAATCACAGGAAAGGCAGGTCCATGGTAGCTATCATCCCATGGTCCCGCTCATATGGTGGTACTAATCACAGGTACTGCAAAAGCCGACCGCGCGGTGCTCCTGTGTGCTACTAATCACAAACCTATTTCGTACCTAATATAGTGGTACTACGCACAAGTAAAAGCGACCCTTGGTGTTCTCCGCGTGGTGGTACTAATCACATGTAGTTGCATGGTTCGAATACAACCATCCCTTGGTCGCCCCTTTTAGTCGGCTCTCACGACAGGCAGGGGATACCGTGGGTGTATTATTTGTCTGTCTGCCCCACCCACAGGGGGTGTGTGTTTGGTCCGCGAGAGGTATTTTATTTCCCTCAAGTCCGCCGGCAAGCCGGTTAGGACCCCCCTATCCGCCACCTGGGACGCGCCACGTGGGAGTATCACCTCTCCCCCTGCTACGCCTGCGTAGCAGGTTCGTGGGGAATGAACTGCATCCTCCTTGATTTCCCTAAGCTGATAATATAAGGGTCCGATGATAGAGTTGTCCAATAGGTATAACACAGTGCCCAATGACCTCCTCTCCATGAACCAGGAGTTTGTGCAAAGTTACAGGCATGTAGTACGATTTGTATTTTTGTAAGTATATTTTCCTTTGCGTACATGCCAAATGTCACTTTATCAATGGCATACCCACACGAAAGAGTTTCTACGAAGACACGTAGATGGTTCCAGTAATATCTTCAGAAGTGGAAGCCTCTCTGAAGGATCTTCTAGCGGTTTCCATCATTGGTATTGCTTCGGATATCAACCAATAGACGCGTTTCCTCCCTGAACTTGTAGTGAAGTCATCTACAGTATTTATTTATTGCGTGTGCATTTTAGGCTTTAAATCAGTGCATAAATGTATTGTGTTGAGTGAGAGTTGTGCGATAAGCGTACGTGTGTGATTTATTTCCTTGACATAAATACTGTGATCTTCTTTAGTCGTCTAAAGTATTTATTTATTGCGTCTGTTTTCTAGCTTTTATTGTCTGGATAAATTTATTAAATGCAATTAAATACATCCCCCGCCCCTCGAGCCCATAAAATTATGTGTCTATTTTCTCTCGCAATTTGCTTTATTTTTCAGTGCTGAGGTTTCGTATGTGCCGTAGTTTACCTCTGATTCTGTACAAACCAAAAGTGGCCCCTGTAAACCTCACGTCCCCTTTAGTTCATAAAAAGTAATTTGTAGCTTGGTTTCTTCAGCCTTTTGTCTTGAACTTACATACTGAATTTCACAAATGTATGTGCCGCCGTTTTCCCGTGATGGCGTTGAGCGGAGCCGTACGATATGGCAACCCTGTTGTCATAAGAACAATACTGTTCTCTTAACATGGAATGGGCTATAGTACTGGCAGGCTCATCCTGACATTGTTGTGATGCACGTCCTTCTGCAAGGCTCATTCTCTGCTCGAACCATCTTTTATTGTACTTCAGCAATTTGTCCCTTTTTCTACTATATTTTGTCCAGCGTGATCGAATTTTAGCACACAAACTACTGACAGATTTCATTATTGACTTGTTTATAACCTCAGAACAATCCTCAAAGCCTAAATGTTCAATTAAAACATTCGCAATATCATCGTTCCGCTTATATTCCCTGCTGTTCCTCAACAGCTCGAAAACCGACCTCCGGGTTACAGAGTACATGGCTTCTGAAAAATATTAATTACTCTCATGGTCGCGTCTGGTCGCAGCAAAAAGTCACAGTTTTCTATTCATTGAAGTATAGATAACTCATCCAAAAGACTTTCATTGCGGAAATCAAAGGCAATCCATTTTGAAAGTCAGCTCAAATTTGTATAATTAGATAGCGCTTGGACACCGTGTACCTGAATTTTTAAGTGCATATTGCGGACAACAATATAGTAATTTTCAGAAAATGCTACATACTATATAAAATACATACCGTCATTTAATATAATCACATTGCAAGCTAAAGAAATATTTAGTTCTGGCGTCTTTACTGAGCCCTCACATAATAATAACTGCGCGCTCGCCAGAATATGATGTCCTAACGGAGGAGAGCCACTTTAGGCCTTCGGTGAGAATAGGTAATCAGACAGCGCGACTTTTCAATACTTAATTATTGTACCCAAGAGTCTTATAAACACGACTCACAGAAAATGCGAACCAAAGGCAAGGGTTGAAAATATTATTTTTGGCCGGCTGGATGCTAGAAATTACCCATTGTGCGCCGTACTACCCACGGAGGTACCCCACTTGGTTGTCTGACAAGGCAAGGAACCGAAGGTACATTAAACAACCTGTAACTGCTATCCAAGAATATGCCAACCGGCCATGTCGCTCGAGGACAAGCAGCGTACAGCAAACGGTTGCCATTGTTGAACACGCAAGGATAGCTTGGATAAAGTGGCATCTGTTGCAAATCAGCACCATACGAAAGAAGCATTTGCTGGCGCCTCAGATGTAAAGGCGGCATACCAGACTTAGCGAGCAGGCTGGCAATGGGGCTTGTACGGAAAGCTCCCGTCGCCAAACTAACTCCGCTGTGGTGGATGCTGTTCAGCTTCCCAAGCACGCTTGGCCTTGCTGAGCCATATGCTGCACTGCCGTAGTCTAACCTGGATAAAATGTGTGCCCTGTAAAATCGTAGGAGCATCACGCGATCAGCTCCCCAAGTAGTACTGCTAAGAAAATTCAAGAGATTAAGCCTCTTGGTGCATTGTACTTTTAGCTCCCGCACGTGTGGCTTCCACGATAATTTACTGCAAAAAGGAGCCCAACAAATCGGTAGGTGTCAACAACTGGAAAAACGACATTTCCTAAATAAAGCTCAGGATGGGGGTGAAGAGTATGTTGACGACAAAAGTAGGTCTTTGCGGCGGAAAACCGAAAGTCATATTCTAAGGTCTATGGTCCACCCTCCTAATAGCTTGCTGTAAAAGTCGCTCTGCGACTGCCATACTCCACGTGCAATAGTCCAGGCGTACCTAGTGGTCAGTGGTGGAGCGAGCGGCTCGAAAACCACATTAGTACTCGGACAAGAGTCTTTGTTTCTCAAGACACCACACGAGTCGGCGATTTATCATCTTCTCAAATAGCTTACACTGGCAGTTTGTAAGACAAATCGGTCTGTAACTTCCTGCATACTTAGGACCCTTGTCAGGCTTGAGGACAAGAATGGCGATGCTCTCTCGCCACTGACACGGAATGGAGTCCTCAGCAGCAGCAAGAATAACTTGGGCGACGTAAGTTATTTCCTCGCCGACGGCCCGCCTGATATCGTTATTAAAGACAGCTAGTGATGTGTACTTTGATGATGATGCTTGTTGTTTAAAGGGCCTAACATCGAGGTCATCGGCCCCTAATGGTACGAAATGAGACGAAATGGAATGACAAATAAAAAGTCAAAAATTCTCCACTCACCAGAACTCAAAACGTGAGGACGAAGAATGAATGGATGCAAATGAATTTAAAACAATCAGTGGATGCGACCCGCAATGTCTTGCATTCACAGAAACTGACGTAAAACAATATGATTTCGGACCAAGGGACTGCTGTTATGATGATGATGATGATGATGCTTGTTGTTTTAAGGGGCCTAACATCGAAGGTCATCGGCCCCTAATGGAACGAGATCGACGACAGGATACATGACAGTTAAAATTTTAAAACGTATCCACTGACTAGAGTAAAAAATGGGGATGGAAAATGAGTATGAGATTAAAACAATCAGTGGATCTGATTCGCAATGCCTTATTTTGTAATAAAATAAGAGAAAATAAAGGAGACAAAGGAATAAGGCATAGCTTGCTAGGACAGATATATATACGTACTTTACATTAGACTTTAAAAGAACACATTAAAATGCGCAACACAAACTAAAATGAAGTCAATGGGATAAAAGCGCTATTGACACAAAAAACACTAGGACAAAGGACATCATCACACACGATAAAACAAACCACTATCCCTCACAAAGCGGATGACGAGGTCTGCTGACTGCTCGTCATCCCGCGACATAAAGGAGATTGTACTCGGAAGGTTGAGACTACGGCGCAGATCGACCAGGTCCACACACTCCGTAAGGATGTGCACCACGGTAAGGTGTTCGCCGCAGGTACACATCGGAAGCGGTTCTCCTTTCAAAAGATGCGAATGAGTCAAGATACCGTGGCCGATCCGAAGACGACATAATACCACGGCTTCCCTCCGCGAAGCCCGAAAGGAAGTCCTCCAAACCTTCGTTGTTCCTTTTATCGCTCGCAGCTTATTGGGAAGTGGAATGGCCTGCCACTCCATCTCCCAAGACATAACCAGATGTCTCAGCTGAGAGCGAATATCACTTGCTGGAACCTTGAAAGGCAACGGGGGCAGTGTAACAGCCTCTTTGGCAGCCTGATCTGCTAATTCAGTTCCCTCTATGCCCATGTGGCTGGGGAGCCACAGAAACGTGATTCTGGTGCCGGCATCCGAACACCCGGCCAGCAAGTCCCGGATCCGCTGCACCAGAGGATGCCGAGGGAAACAAGTATCAATAGACTGAAGCGAAATCAAGGAGTCAGTACACACGAGAATGTGTCGGCGCTCATTGTACAGTGTGTACAACAGAGCTCTACAAATAGCATAGAGCTCTGCTGTGTGCACACTACAGGTTTCCGGGAGAGCGAAAAGAAACCTATCATTGTCGACAACGAACGCACAGCCCACCTTCGTATCTGTACTTGAACCATCCGTGTAGACGACGACTGAACCTGGATAGCGGCAAACAACGGACAGGGAGAGCGTCCGATGAATCGAAGGGTCCGTGTTTTCCTTCGGGCCAGTGTGTAGATCCAGGATTATTTCAGATCGCCGTACTACCCACGAAGGTACCCCACTTGGTTGTCTGACAAGGCAAGGAACCGAAGGTACGTCAAACAATCTGTAACTGCTATCTAAACGTATTCCAACCGGCCACGTTGCTCGGGGACGAGCGGCGTACAGCAAACGGTTGCCATACTTGAAAACGTAAGGATAGCTTGGATGAAGTGGCATCTGTCGCAAATTTGCACCATACGAAAGAAGCATTTGCTGGCGCCTCAGATGAAAAGGCGGCATACCAGACTTAGCGAGCAGGCTGGCAATGGGGCTTGTACGGAAAGCTCCCGTCGCCAACCTAACTCCGCTGTGGGGGATGCTGTTCAGCTTCCCAAGCACGCTTGGCCTTGCTGAGCCATATGCTGCACTGCCGTAGTCTAACCTGGATAAAATGTGTGCCCTGTAAAATCGGAGGAGCACCACGCGGTCAACTCCCCAATTAGTGCGGCTAAGAAACCTGAACAGGTTAAGCCTCCTGGTGCATTGCACTTTTAGCTCCCGCAGGTGTGGCTTCCACGATAATTTACTATCAAAATGGAGCCCAAGAAATCGGTAAGTGTCAACAACTGGAAGAACGACATTTCCTAAATAAAGCTCAAGATGTGGGTGAAGAGTACGTTGACGACAAAAGTGGATAACAGAGGTCTTTGCGGCAGAAAACCGAAAGCCATGTTGTAAGGTCCACTTCTCCACCCTCCTAATAGCTTGTTGTAATTGTCGCTCTGCGACTGCCATACTGCACGACCTATAGTGCAGAGCAAAATCGTCCACATATAGCGACGGTATTACTGCTGGACCAGCAGCAGCGACAATCCCGTTATTTCAATCGCAAACAGAGTGACACTAAGGACAGATCCCTGTGTGACTCCATTTTCCTGAACGTGATATTGCGAATATGTCCTCCCTACTCGGACACGGAATAGACGGAGGGACAAAAAATTCGCAAGAAATACCGGCAAGTTACCTCGGAATCTCCATTGATGCAGGACTGAAAGGATACCATACCGCCATGTGGAGTCGTAGGCCTTCTCTAAGTCAAAGAAAACAGCTACCAGGTGCTGTTTACGGAGAAACGCATCCTGGATAGAGCTCTCCAGGCGGACCAAGTGGTCAGTGGTGGATCGAGCGGCTCGAAAACCACACTGGTGTTCCGACAAGAGTCCTTGTTTCTCCAGACTCCAGACGAGTCGGCGATTTACCATCCTCTCAAATAGCTTACACAGGCAGTTTGTAAGAAATTGGTCTGTAACTTCCGGCATACTTAGTGTACCGGGCGGTACACCTCCACGCCGCTAATTCAAACTTTGCGCCGGTTGAAACTCCTCTGCTGGAGGAAGTCCGAACTTTATCTAATATATTAATTTTCAAGTTTCTCAGAAGATGTCACTACTTGGAAATTTTGAAGTTTCTGAACTGGGTCGTTTTCGATGTATTTTTGTTTTGCCTGTAGTAAGAAGTGTGGACATTCTCTTCTAGATGGCACTACTGAAGGGCTACAATTATGCACCCTAGTGCGAAGTGAAAGAACTGTTTTTCTTGGAGAAATTTTTATTTCAAAAGTTTGTTTCTTGTTAAATTTTGTTTCTGTTATTGTTTAAGTTGGCTGTATAACCCTTTCTTTCCCCTTGTTTTGAATTTAGCCAATCCCGAATTTCTCGAATTAATTTCCCACCAATAATGTGTTTCTTCTTCGTATTGTGTAGGGGTTTTCTTGGTGAACCAATAAAATCCTTGTGGGAGGGTGTTCTCATTCCTGTAACGCCTCGAACTTTCCGCGAGAGTATATAAACTGCTGATTTTAGGGTCTCTGCGCCACTTCAGTAACATCTTTCAGTGTGTAAAGTACATAGCAGGAGGCGGGAAGCGCCTCTTTCTTCGGGCAGCAGTTCATCCATAAGGTAATGGCCGTTTAATAACTTCTTTTCTTGCTAGCTCAGCAGTTTAACTCTCGGGGCGGGTCCGAAGCTTTTTCACCATGTAACTTTTCCCTAAAATGTAAAGACTCTTAGTATCTATTCTCTTTTAAGCTACATATTGGGATAGAGAGTGCTTAACCCTCTCGAGCTCCCACTCATATTGTTTTGAGGTGAACTTATTTTTCACAACCAATTCTTCCTTAACGTAATGTAAATTGTTTCTTTCTAAAGTCACCTCTTTAGTATGGGATTAGCCCTTGCATTAGCGGCCTAGAGCCAGATTAGGTTTTAAACAAAATGTATTAGGAGTGCAGATCGCCTCCTCTCAAATTGGTATTTTAGAGGCCATGTAATTAACCTTTTCTCTCTTAATAGGCCTCAGTAGGTTGGGTATTTTACCCCTGTTTTCGTGTCCGTGGAGGACTACTTGAAAGTGGAATTTGGTGTGGCCTTTGATAGGCTTAAGGTTTGAGAGCGAGTGGCTCTTTCTTGAAAATTGAGTGTTGTATGCCTCGAGGAGGCTTTTCTGTGTAATTTGGAGCAAGTGCTCCTGGGCATGAATGGGGTTTTCTGCCCCTTTGTTGAAACTTGTTTTGGGTAAAGCTGGGCTAATTGCTCAAGAATTGTGAGTTCGGGGCTCGAAGCCCAAATCCTGTAAATACTGTAGTTGCACTTTTGTTGCCTTGCTACTCTGTACCTGTCATGCTTGTTATTTCTTGATTTTGCAAAGAAAATATAACCTTGTTAAATTTTAAATTAACTTTAATTTCGTAGCCTGAGACCTGTTCACCCCCGCACCTTCTTTCACCTCTGCTGTTCCAGAGATACCTCGCAACACTTAGGATCTTTGTCAGGCTTGAGGACAGGAATAACTATGCCCTCTCGCCACAGACGGAAAGTCACCCTCCTTACAGATTCGGTTGAACACACGAAGGAGATATGAAGGGGTTAAAGTCAAAGTGGTGTAAGTCAATTTTCGGTAGAAGTTGACTTAGGCACAGAAAGGCGATGTAGAAATAAAAAACTGTTCATAGAAAAGTGGAGTAAGTCAGAGCTTCACTCATTTCGTCGTTAGATGGCAGCACAAGTTAGACTGGTAATGGATCATCTGTTTTGCTGATAACTGAAGTGGTGTGAGTCAGACTTACACCAGTGTGGTTGTAATTGTTCCGCGATTTTCATCGAGTGTTGAATGCATGCGTGAATACTCAAAGAAACGATGGATTCTGAAATAAGTTTAAGTGATCCGTTGGATGAGCTGGAGTCCAGTGATGAATGGGAGCGTGAACAAGGAGAAAACACATCAGAAACAGATGATGGTAAGTACTATTCACCTTCTAACCTCTCAGTTACTCACCTACTAACCTATTTTGTTGCAACGTTTTTAGCAAGTACTTACATTAGATTATGCCTTAGGTCCTTTTGGTCTACTATTCCCTGAATAATACACCTTTGTAATCGGTTCGGAAAAAAAGAAAGGAAAAATGGAGAAAAATGCATGAAGAGTGATGTTTTTAGTGAATTTTCTGTGATTATTGAAAATGGTCGTGTTGAGTATCGTTTTTCACGTAATTTTGAATGCTGAATCGAAGCTTCCCCTGCAGTTTTTTATTTCGGTAGTAAGTGTAACAAGATGTTTGTTGTTTCAGAATCAGAAGGAGATGAAGAGGTAGACGGCGGACGCCAGCGCAACCATTCCAGCGAATTTCCTACTGCTGGAACTTCTGAGAATCGAGAAAACGCTCACCCGAGAACGAGGAAAAGACAAAAACACGAAAGTAAAGCTCAAAAGCGAAAGCGAGCACGAAATTCAGGGCTCCCGTACGTGTCCTCTAGAGGAAAAGAAGTGGCCGGTAAGCTGTATCAGAACTTTGATTGTAAATGTAAAAAAAAGTGTGTGGAGAACGTACCTGAAGTGGCGAGGCGAGAAATTTTCGACACCTTTTGGAAGCTAAGCAGTTTTTCTGAACAAAACGTATTTTTATGTGGTTTGATTGTGCAACAGAAACCTAATGTAAGACGCCCACGAAATTCAACGAGAAATGCAAAGTCTGTTTCAAACAGCTTCAGATTCCAAGTCAGAGGCAATAGCGTTACTGTGTGCAAGCGTTTTTTCTTACAAACACTCCAAGTTTCGGATGGGCGAATGACAAGGGCAATACAAAAAGTACGAGAGGATCAACAACCAGGAAGTGATGGCCGAGGACGCCATCCCCCCAAAAATAAAACACCGGAGGCTGCCATGAATGGTGTGCGTGACCACATAGCATCTTTCCCATCGTATCAATCGCACTACAGTAGATCAGAGAACCCTAACAGGAAATACCTTCCTCCTGACATGAATGTACGTACAATGTATGAACTGTACAAAGAAAAGTGCACGGAAAAAGGTGATATTCCTGTTTCTGAAGCCATCTACCGTCGAACCTTTAGCAATGAGTTCAACTTGCATTTCCACCGGCCTCTTAAAGATACGTGCACCAGATGCGATGTGCTTGACAAGAAGATTGAAGTGTGTGAAGATGAAGACGAATCTACAAAGCTGAAGGCTGAAAAAGAATTACACCTCAGAAATGCCGAAAAGGTGAGAGAGGCTAGAGATCGGGACAAAGTGAAAGCACGGGAAGACGAATCTTTCTATGGTCTGACATTCGACCTCGAAAAGGCTTTGCCATTTCCTGTTTTGACGACGTCCGTGGCTTACTATAAGCGGAATATGTATTGTTATAACCTTGGCTGCCATGAACTTGGAACAGGTTTAGGCTTCATGTTCTGCTGGGATGAAACGATCGCTTCTCGTGGGTCTCAAGAGATTGGTTCCTGTATCGTCAAACATCTTGCAGCAAGAGCGTCATCTGCTAGGCACATAGTGTTGTACAGTGACGCATGCACGGGCCAAAACCGTAATATTAAGTTTTCCTTGTACCTCATGAAGTACATACAGGGCCCTCAAAGCAATGCAGAAATTATCGATCACAAATTTATGGTAAGTGGCCACTCTTTTCTACCCAACGACGCTGAATTTGGATCAATTGAATCGCACGCAAAGAACAAGTCCATTTATACTGCAGACGACTGGTACAGTATCATAATGAAGTGCCGAAGGAACAATCCATTCATGGTGACGAAAATGAGCCGAGAGGATTTCAAATCTGTTGCAAAGTTGGAAAGTTGTATCACGCGACGAAAGAAAAATGAGAACAACATTGCTGTTAATTGGTTGAAAATTCAATGGATACGAATTTTGAAAGATCAACCTTACACTCTCTTCTACAAAGAAACTGTGAATGAGGATATCCCATTTTCTAAACTAAATCTAAAGGCAGCAAAGCCCGGTAGGCGACATTCTCTGGCCAACGTTTCTCAAGATGTTTTGTACCCAAGGGGAAGGCCTGTTACCGAGGCTAAAAAGAAAGATATGCTTGATCTTCTGCCATACATTCCACCAGTGAAACATGAATTCTTCGTTTCCCTGCGAACCACTATTGAAGAAGGTGAGGAGCTTGTAGATGTTGGACCTCTGGAAATTGTGGAAACCACATATCCTGATGAAATAGACTGAATCCGTATTGCCATGTTAAAAACATTAAGACTCCATTCGTGATAAAAAATTAAATTGTTTGTATTATTCTTATACTTTGTGTAATGTTCAATAAAAATGTGTTTGAGAAGTGCAAGTCAACTTTACATCATTTTGTTGATGTCCATAGTGGTGTAAGTCTTTGGTTTTAGGTCATACAGTGGTGTATGTCACAGGCTTTGGTAAGGCACAGTGGTGCAAGTGACTTTGGTTAGTGCGTGAGGTACAACTTTTGAGCAAAAAAAATTTCAAATCAAGCCTAATCCCTAAGTTTGGACCTACGTAGTACCTCTAAAACAATACCATCACAAAAACTTGTCTACTGAATTAACTACAATACCTTTCGCATTATGCTCATTTCCTAAAAACGATGATAAAGTGACTTACACCACTATACCTTTAACCCCTTCATATAGTAAACGATCATCACTAAGGTGTTTCAACATCTGGTTATGGATGTTGTCCGGTCTAGGAGACGTGCCTTGCAAAGCGCTGTCTACGGTAACGCTTATGAGCGCGACGGCGTTCTTTGATGGCTGCTGCTATTTCATCGTTCCACCAAGAACCGAGAAAAACGGAATGGACTCCTCAGCAGCAGCAAGAATAACTTGGGTGACGTAAGCTATTTCCTCGCCGACGGTGCGCCTGATATCATCGTTAAAGACAGCTAGTGATGTGTACTTTGGCCAATCAGCATGTTTAAGAATCCATCGAGGGGGAGCCTCGACGGGTTTATGTTTCAACAAAGTAAGAATGATGGGAAAATGGTCACTGTCACACAGATCATCGTGTGCATTCCACCGAAACAGTGGAACCAACGTTCGGCTGTATAGACTTACGTCTATGCGAGAATATGTGCCGTAACGTACACTAAAGTGAATTGTTTTCCCTGTATTCAAAATACATTCATCCAGCTCTGTTAGTAGTGTTTCCAGCTCTCTTCCCCGGGGGCAACGCGTCTCAGAGCCCCATATGGGGTGATGGGCGTTAACATCGCCCTATAAGAGGAAGGGTGGTGGAAGCTGATCTATAAGATCAGCGACATCATATATGTTCAGATGCTGGCTTGGTGCAAAATAAACATTACCCAATGTTGCTCTGACAGGCAGCGGTACCCGCACCGCAAATGCTTCCAGTGGGGTCCTGAGAGGAACCTCTTCCCTTTAAATATCGGAACGGACAAAAATACCCACGCCACCAGACGCCCGGTGGGTATAATATCGTTCTGTAGAGTTTAGTTCGAAATTTCTCAAGATCGTATGATGAACAGGTCAGAAGTTTGTCTCCTGAATACAGACTACACTCGCTAATGAGCTGACGTAGCTCAGCAACATGCCTGTCATAACCGTTACAATTCCACTGTAACAGTGCCATAATGTGGACTATAAAAGGAGTGTTAGGTTATGAGCGACAAGATGCTCGTAAGCTTAAACACTACCAGGATCTACATCCGTAGATGCAGATGAGAGCGCCACGTCCATCCCGTCATCGATAGACGGCGGTGATGACGCCCAGAACTTCGCCGCTTTTCGCGGGCGGGAAGTTGCCCTACGAGACCGCGCAGGTTTTGGAGCTGGAGTACCTGCTGGCGCAGACTCATATCCACCAGATGGATGGTATGATTTTTGCAGGTGAAGTGCGAGAGTGCCCGGCAAGGGCACTCTTCTTCGCCGCCATCTCTTCTGGTTTAGACGGGCTGGGAGTTGGTTTCCCAGCCCTGGTCGACGATGCCGCCTCCGCCGGCTGAAGCACAGCTATCGCCGACCTCTATAGGGGGGGACTTAGCCTTCTTCCCTTGCTGTACCGGCTTAGAACTGCCAGCCGGCACAGACTTCTGGTTGGTCGCAGGTAGGGTGGTCCAGCCCTTCGAGCTTTTACTCTGCGAAGTTGCTCTAAGGAGCAACAGTCGCTTTGAGCGCAGCGATCATCACGGGTAACGATGTCGTGAAGGACGAACCTGGGAGTCTCTGAGCTATCATGCTATAGTCGAGTGTACGGGCAGCTGTGTTCGTCGATTTAAACTTACGCCGCGCTTCCTGGTATAAAAGACCTTCCAGAGTCTTGATCTCCTGGACCTCCTTCTTACTGTGGTACGTCGGACAGTTCCGATGCCGGAGAGAATGATAACCAGAGCAGTTAATGCACTTGTACGGAGCTGTGCACTCCTCCGCGCCGTGAGCTACTCGTCCACATGTACCACATACAGACGGATTCGAACGAGTTACCGTATGTCCGAATCGCTGGCACTGATGGCATCGCATAGGAGGCGGGATGTACTGAACCACATCGCAACGGTAAGTTGTTACCTTGACTTTCTCCGTTTACACTGACAAATTGAAAGATACAATGAAGGCACCAGTAGCAACGTCTTCACCGTTGACCTTGCGCGTAATGTGACGGACGTGTGTCACGCCACGGTTCTTCACGTCTTCCATCAACTCGTCGTCAGTGTTCAAAATAAGGTCGCGGTGAAAGATGACTCCCGAACCAGATTCAAGGATTTGTGCTCCTCCACTTTGACGGGGATTTCGCCAAAGTGCCCGCACTTAAGCAACTGATCGGCTTGCAGTGCTGTACGAGTCTTCAAAAGTAAACTACCGTTACGCATTTTCTGAAGATCCTCAAGCTCGCCGTAGACGCCTTCAACGTGCCTACTAAAAAGGATCGATTTAACCAGCTTAAAACCATGCCCATCGGTTCTGGTAGCAACCAGAAACCTAGGGAAGCTGGATCCCATTCCTTCACGCTGCGCATGTTCCCAGGGAGTTGAACCTCTCAGGGAAGCAATAGTTAAAAGCCTTTGGTGGGGTCCACCTTGGGATGGGCGATTTCTTTTCGAAGCCATGCCCGAAACCTTCCTCCCCGAATGCCACCCACTCCGATCAGGGTTGTCTGCAGCGGAACCAAGCCGCCAAGGCAATACCCACCTGGTCATAGCAGGTAATGCCCGAGGTCCGATGTTGGACGATGCCTAATACACGATGACTGAGGCAATGGGCACTAGGACACCCTTCCTTCAGTCACCCGCAATAATAAGTACCCCATAGCGTATACAGAGCCTTAAATATAGAGAGCAAAAATATTAATATGTCGTTCTGGCATTCGGCTGTGCGGGGACCTGTGTTGTCAGGCAGATACTACTGCCCGGGTACATGGCGCTCCCACCCGCAAGATTCCTCGGTGGTCAATTGCGGGCTTTTTAGCGTAATCGCACACGTACGAGGCCCATCTTTGAGCAGCACGCACATCATCAATTTTGAAATGGTCTACATCTGACCCTCGGAAAATAAAAAAAATTAAGATGAGACTATGGCCACATGAACCTTTTAGTCACCTTCTACGACAGGCAGGGGTTACCTGTGAATGTATTCAACCCCTCCAAAACACAGGAGGCCCAACATATTTTACCAAACCGCAATCGATATCCGCGCCTAGGTCTCCGCTTTTAATCGCCTCTTACGACATGCAGGGAATACCGCGTGTGTATTTTACATCTTCGTCCTCCACCCGCAGGGGTGCAGCTTACAAATACCTTTAAATGGCGTAGATTTGTGGCGATCGCCCAGTGGGTAACAACCGCATTTAGCCTACAGAGTATTGGCGGGTAAACCACTTTACTGATATGAGAAAATGCATGTCAGGCACTGACCAGTTAGTGCATAACACAATATTAACACAAAGTTCCATGATAGACCTAGCAAGCTACTGGTAGCGTATTATATCGCTTTCAACAATCAAATGCACTAAAATATGAAAATATGAAAAATAAACATGGAACGTCAGTCACAAATTTCGGCCATTGCCTTGATCAAGAAGTGATCCTCCAGATTAAAAACTTTTATAGTCAGGATGATATAAGTAGAATGGCTCCTGGACGTAAGGATACTATCAAAGTAGTCGACAGTGATGGTGCAAAGTCAAAAGTGCAAGTGCGACATCTGATGTTTACTTTACCGGAAGCTTTCCATATGTTTCAAGCACAGTATCCCCATGTATTAGTTGGCCGCAGCAAGTTCGCAAAGCTTCGGCCACCGTATGTCCTTCTCAGCAACAAACTGCCACATAATGTTAGTCTCTGCAAGTATCACGAGCACTTTAATCTTGCGTGGGTAGATCTCTATAATGCTGACAAAGTATGGAAAACTAACGGATCGCATCCAGAAAGTCGTGGAAGATGGAAGCACAACTGAACTTGAGTATATCTGTAGTATAGTATCTCAGTTCCTTGAACGCAGCTACGTTAAGATGAAACAAGCTGAAAGCTATCGGCAGATGAGGGCAGTAGCTGAGACAGAAACCTTCGAGTCCACGCCATTAATTCAGGTGAACTTCGCAGAGAACCTGTCTCTCACAAGATGAGATTCAATAATAATAATAATAATAATAATAATAATAATTGTTCCGGGAGGTACACCTCCACGCCGCGAATTCAAATATTGCGCCAGTTGACACTCCTCTACTGGAGGAAGTCTGAACTTTATCTTCTGTGTTAATTCTCAAGCTTCTCAGAAGATGTCCCTACTTGTAAATTTGGAAGTTTCTGAACTGGGTCGTTTTCGATGTATTTTTGTTTTGCCTGTAGTAAGAAGTGTGGACATTCTCTTCTAGATGGCACTACTGAAGGACTACAATTATGCACCCTAGTGCGAAGTGAAAGAACTGTGTTTTTTGGAGAAATTTTGAATTCATAAGTTTGTTCTTTGTTAAATTTATTTCAGTTATTGTTTAAGTTGGCAACATTAACCCTTTCTTTCCGCCAGTTTTGAATTGACCAATAAGGAATTTCTGTAATTAATTTTCCACCAATAATGTGTTTCTTCCTCATCTAGTGTAGGGGTTTTCGTTGTTAGCCAATAAAATGATTGTGGGCGGGTGTTCTACTTCCTGAAACGCCTCGAACTTTCCACGAGGGTATATAAACTGCTGATTTTCGGGTCTCCGCGCCACTTCAGTAACATCTATCAGTGTGTAAAGTACGTAGCAGGGGTCGGGAAGCGCCTCTTTCTTCGGGCAGCAGTTCAACCACCAGGTAATGGCCGTTTAATAACTTCGTTTCTTGCTAGCTCAGCAGTTTAACTCTCGGGGCAGGTCCGAAGCCTTTTACCATGTAACTTTCCCTAAAATGTAAAGACACTTAGTATCAATTCTATCTTTTAAACTACATATTGGGATAGAGAGTGCTTAACCCTCTCGAGCTCCCATTCATATTGCGTTGAGGTGAACTTATTGTCACAACCGTTTCTTCCTTAATGTAATGTAAATTGTCTCCTTCTATAAGTCACCTCTTTAGTATGGGATTAGCCCTTGCAGTAACGGCCTAGTGCCAAGTAGGTTTTATATAAAGTGTATTAGGAGCGCAAGAACGCCTCCTCTCAAGTTGGTATTTTAGAGGCCATGTAATTGACCTGTTTCTTTACCGAATAGGCCTCAGTAGATTGGGTATTTTTACCCCTGTGTTATTTGTGTTTGGAGGTCAACTTGAATGTGGAGTTTGGTGTGGCCTTTGATAGGCTTGAACTTAAGAGCGAGTCGCTCTTTCTTAAATTTTGTTTTCTGCGCGCCTCGAGGCGGCTTTACTGTGTAATTGGGAGCATGTGCTCCTGGGCATGATTGGGGTCTTCTGCCCCTTTGTTGAATTCTGTATATCGTAATGTTGGGCTTATAGCTCAAGAATTGTGTGTCTGGCTCTCGGAGCCCAAATTCTGTAACTCTGTAATTGTACATTATCGATTTGTGTTTCGGCTACTGAGTACCTGTTCTATTTGTTATTTCTTAATCTTGAAAAGAAAATATAACCTTGTTAAATTTTATCTCAACTTTAATTTCGTATTCTGAGACCTGTTCACCCCCGCACCTTCTTTCACCTCTGCTGATCCACCAAACCACGGTAATAATAATAATAATAATAATAATAATAATAATAATAATAATAATAATAATAATAATAATAATAATAATAATTGTACCGGGTGGTACACCTCCACTCCGCTAATTTAAAATGTGCGCCAGTTGAAACTCCTCTGCTGGAGGAAGTCTGAACTTTATCTACGCTATTAATTCTCTACTTTCTCAGAAGATGTCACGACGTGGAAAATTTTGGGTTTTTGAACTGTGTCATTTTTGATGTGGTTTTGTTTCACTTGAAGTAAGAAGTGTGAACTTTCTCTTCTAGAGGACACTACTGAAGATCAACAATAGTGCAACCTAGTGAGGAGTCAAAGAACTATTTTTTTTTGGAGAAAATTTAATTTCAAGAGTTTGTTCTTTGTTAAATTTCTTTCTGTCATTGTTTAAGTTGGCAATATTTACCCCTTTCTTCCCCTTGTTATGAATGTATCCAATCCCGAAATTCTTCTATTAATTTCTGACCAATCTGGTGTATCTTCCCCCAACTTGTATCGGTTGCGGGGTCCTACCCAATAAAATTATTGTGGGCGGGTGTTTTCATTCCCCTAACGCCTAGAACCTTCCGCGAGAGGATATAAACTGCTGATTTTTGGGTCTCAGCGCCACTTCTGTTCCATCTTTCAGTGTGTTAAGTACATAGCAGGAGGCGGGAAGCGCCTCTTTCTTCGGCAGCGGTCAACAACAAGGTAATGGCCGATTAATAACTTCTTTCTTTGCTAGCTCAGCAGTTTAACTTTCGGGGCGGGTTCTAAGCGTTCAACCATGTAACCTTTTCCTAAAATGTAACTACTCTTTTCATATATTCTCTTTTAAAGCTTCATACTGGGATAGAGAGTGCTAACCCTCTCGAGCTCCCACTCATATTGTTGTGAGGTGAACTTAGTTTTCTCAATCTATTCTTCGTTAACGTAAAACAAATTGTTCTCTTCTTAAGTCACCTCTTTAGTATGGGATTAGCCCTTGTATTAACGGCCTAGGGCCAAGTAGGTCTTAATCAAAGTGTATTAGGAGTGCAAGTTCGCCTCCTCTCAAATTGTTTTAGAGGTCATTTAATTAACCTGCTTTTCATTTAATAGACCTCAGTAGATTGGGTATTTTACCCCTGTGTTTATGTCCGTTGAGGACAGCTTGAAGGTGGAGTTTGGTGTGGCCTGGGAGAGGCTTAAATTAAAGAGCGAGTGGCTCTTTTGGAAACGGAGTGTTGTATGCCTCGAGGAGGCTTTACTGTGTAATTTGGAGCAAGTGTTCCAGGGTTTGATTGGGGTCTTCTGCCCCTTTGTTAAAATTTGTATATCGGAAAGTTGGGCTAGTTGCTCAAGAATTGTGAACTCAGGGCTCGAAGCCCAAATTCTGTAATCCCTGTAATTGTACATTTCAAAGTGTGTTTCGGCTACTAAGTACCTGTTCTTTGTTATTACTTAATCTTGAAAAGAAAATATAACCTTGTTAAATTTTACATTAACTTTGATTCCGTAGTTTGAGACCCATTCACGCCCGCACCTTCTTACCCCTCTACCTACCACCAAAACACGGTAATAATAATAATAATAATAATAATAATAATAATAATAATAATATTTGCTTTACGTCCCACTAACTACTTATTCGGTATTCGGAGGCGCCGGAATTTAGTCCCGCAGGAGTTCTTTTACGTACCAGTAAATCTACCGACACGAGGCTGACGTATTTGAGCACCTTCAAATACCACCGGACTGAGCCAGGATCGAACCTGCCAAGTTGGGGTCAGAAGGCCAGCGCCTCAACCGTCTGAGCCACTCAGCCCGGCACGATGAGATTCAGAGTGCCCACTGGCAGCAAGCACAAGCCAGCCTATTTACTGCTGCAGGCTGGAACTCTGGGAACATGCAGCCCATTGTATAATGAAATGATAATCTTACTCACTCAAAGGACAACATTCTGATGATGATGATGCGTGTTGTTTTAAGGGGCTTAATATCTAGGTCATCGGCGCCTGATGGTACGAAATGAGACGAAATGCAATGACAAAATAAAAGTCCAAAATCCTCCACTGCCCAGAATTCAAAGAGTGAGAACGAAAAATGAACAGATGGATATGAAGTTAAAACAATCAGTGGAGCCGACCCGCAATGCCTCGGTCTCAGAAAGTGACGGAGAACAATAGTAATACTGACCGAGGGACTGCTTCTAGAGCTCAATACTGCATCGATGATGCTTGCAAGCTAAAGGGGTCCAAAATATAGGTTATCGGCCTCATATAATGGTACTTATCGCTTGAAAAGTAGAACCACGGTATTTGACATGGTGCGGTACTAATCAAAAGTAGCATAGACTCGCGGTATTCCACACATTATGGTACTGCTCACAGGTAATGAAATTCGCACAGGTTATACAGACCTATGGTGTTTCACACGTAGCGGCGCCATTTACAGGCAACGCAAACCTATGGTTTTCATCACAGAATTGTACTAACCACAGGGACTCGCACTATTCCGTGGTATTCCTTATATAGTGGGTACTAATCATAGGCAAGCCAGTGCTACTAATGACAGGCACCGTAAAAGCCTGACCGCACGGTGCTCCCGATTACTACTAATCACAAACCTATTTGGTACCTAACATTGTGGTACTACGCGCAAGTAATAGCGACCCATGGTGTTCCCCGCGTGGTGGTACTAATCACAAGTAGTTTCATGATGATGATGCTTGTTGTTTAAAGGGGCCTAACATCGAAGTCATCGGCCCCTAATGGTACGAAATGAAAGAACAAAAAATTCAAATCCATCCACTGACTAAAAATAAAAAATGTCATGAAGAATGAATGGATGGACATGAACCCTACAAAAAAAACACAAACAAACAAAAACAGTGGATCAGACTCAAAAAGAAGGTAGTTAGAGTACCGTATTACTGACCAAGGGACCATTTATAAAGCACAATGATACTTGATGTGTGAAGGGGTGCTAAATTCACGTCTAAGGCCCCACAGAATGGTACATGTCGCGAGTAAAGTAGAAACTTGGTATTTGTCATTTTGGGGTACTGATCAAAAGTAGCGAGACTCACGGTGGTCCACACAAGATGGTACTGCTCACAAGTATTGCAATTCGTACAGGGAACGCAGACCTATGGTGTTTCTCACACAATGGCGCCACTCATAGCCAACGCAAACCGGTAAGGTTCCTCACCTAGGTGTACTAGTCACGGGCGCCGGTATTCTCGTGGTGTTCCTCACATAGTGGGTACAATCACAGGCAACACTGACCCACGATGCCGCGCATATAGCGGTACAACTCACAGGCTACGCCCAGACCCGCGGTGTTGCTCACATGGGTACAACGCACGGGTACTGGAATCCACCAGGCCAGGCTTTTTACTGCAACTAATCACAAACCTATTTCGTACCAATTTAGTGATACTACTATCAAGAGTAGTTTCATGGTTCTAATTCAATCATCCCTTGGTCGCCCCTTTTAGTCGCCTCTTACGACAGGCAGGGGATACCGCGGGTGTATTCTACATGTGCGTCCCCCACCCACAGGGGGTAGTGTGTTTGGTCCGCGAGAGGTATTTTATTTCCCTCAAGTCCGCCGGCAAGCCGGTTAGGACCTCCCCATCCGCCACCTGGGATGCGCCACGTGGGAGTATCACCTCTCCCCCTGCTACGCCAGCGTAGTAGGTTCGTGGGACAACATTCTAGCATACATTGTCATTTTACTGGGAACTTTACCCAAGGAAATAAAACAAGTGTTTATCTGGTCAGATGGTCCCGCTTCGCAGTTTACACACAAATGTATTGCAGCATTTCTTCCTGAACTGTGCAAGAAGCACAGAATCAACCCGAAGTGGAATTTCTTTGCGACGTAGCATGGGAAGGGCTCGTAAAAGTACTGTTATACGTGATTTTGAATTTACAAATGCATTTGTGAATGGGCATGTGAATGTATTACCAGCATTATCCATGGACATCCTGGAAAGGAAAACAGCTCTGTATTTCAAGAATATTGTAACGAATGTAAAACAAGTTGCAGGAATCTCAAAACTACATTCGTTTGCGGCAAATGAAGATGATGCTTGTTGTTTTAAGGGGCCTAACATCGAAGGTCACCGGCCCATAATAGAACGAGCTAGACGATAGGACATATGATAGTTAAAATTTTAAAATGTATTCAATGAAAAGAGTTTTTTAAAAATGGTGATGATAAATCAGTATGAGATTAAAACAACCAGTGGATCTAACTCGCAATGCCTTATTTTCTAACAAAATAAGAGAAAGTTGATTGATGATTGTTGTTTAAAGGGGCCTAACATCGAGGTCATCGGCCCCTAATGGTACGAAACGAGACGAAATGGAATGACATATTAAAAGTCTAAAATTCTCCACTGACCACAATTCAAAGCGTGAGAACGAAGAATGAATGGATGGACATGAATTTAAAACAATCAGTGGATGCGACCCGCAATGCCTCACATTCACATAAAACTGACGTGACACAATAGTATTACTGACCAAGGGACTGCGTCTATAGCATAATACTGAATCGATTATGCGCGCAGTCAAAAGAAAACAGCTACCAAGTGCTGTTTGCGGAGAAACTCATTCTGGATAGAGCTCTCCAGGCGTTGCAAGTGGTCAGTGGTGGATAGACCGGCTCAAAAACCACACTGTTACTCGGAAATGAGTCCTTGTTTCTCCAGACACGAGTCGACGATTTTCCATCCTCTCAAATAGCTTACACAGGCAGTTTGTAAGACAAATCGGGCTATAACTTCCAGCATACTTAATATCTTTGTCAGGCTTGAGGACAGGGATGACTATGCCCTCTCGCCACTGAGACGGAAAATCACCCTCTGTCCAGATTCGGTTGAACACACGAAGGAGATATAGTAAACTATCATCACTAAGGTGTTTCATTATCTGATTTTGCATGTTGTCCGATCCAGGAGACGTGCCCTTGCATAGCGCTAAGGCGCGGCGGAGTTCCCACTCCGTAAAGGGCACGTTATAGTCCTCTGAAGCTTGGGTGGCATAACTAAGGTGATGACGTTCTGCCTCCCGCTTCAGAGGGAGGAAATCAGGATGGTAACTCCGGGAGCCAGATAGATCCGCGAAATGACTAGCTAGATGGTTAGCAATCGTGAAACGGTCAGTGGCGACACTGCCTGCAAGGGAAATTCCCGGTACAGGAGATGATCCTTGGATACCCGAAATCTGTCGAAGCTTAGTCCACACTTGAGATGGAGTATGTGACGTCATAGACGACACATATCTCTCCCATGAAGCCTTCTTACTTTGTCGAATAAGAACTCGCGCCTGAGCGCGGTGTTTCTTAAATGTTACTAAATTGTCCACAGTAGGCTGTCTACGGTAACGCTTATCAGCGCGACGGCGTTCTTTGATTGCTGCTGCTATTTCATCGTTCCAGCAAGGAACGAGATTTCGGCGAGTTGTCCCGAGAAGAACGGAATGGACTCCTCAGCAGCAGCAAGAATAACTTGGGTGATGTAAGTTGTTTCCTCGCCGACGGTCCGCCTGATATCGTCGTTAAGGACAGCTAGCGATGTGTACTTTGGCAAATCAAGATTTTTAAAAATCCATCGAGAGGGAGCCTCGACGGATTTTTGGTCCATCAAATTATGAATGATGGGAAAACAGTCACTGTCGTCGTGTGTATTCCACCGAAACAACGGAACCAGTGTGCGGCTACATAGACTTACGTCTATAAGGGAATATGTGCCGTAACGTACACTAAAGTGAGTAGCTTCTCCGGTGTTCGTAATACACAAATCCAGCTCCGTTACTAATGTTTCCAGCTCTCTTCCCCGGGGGCAAGGCGTCTCAGAGCCCCATATGTGGCGATGGACGTTAAAATCTCCCAATAGGGGGAAGGGATGTGGAACCTGATCTATAAGGTCAGTGACATTTATGTTAAGAGACTGGCCTGCTGGAAAATAAACATTACAGACACTGTTGCTATGACAGGCAGCGGAACGCGAACAGCTAGAGCATCAAGCAGGGTTCTTAATGGAACCTCTTCGCTGTAGGTATCGGAACGTACAAAAATGCCAACACCACCGGAAGCCCGGTGAGCATAATGTTCTGTCGAGTATAGTGGAACATTCCTCAAGACCGTATGATGACCAGGTCTGAAGTTGGCCCCCTGAATACGGACTATACTCGCTAATGTGTAAGCGTGGACTTCTGAGGTTTAGGATAGGAGCAGCGTACACTCACATCCCCATCCGAAGACGGAGATTCATGCTCCATGTGCATCTCCTCCTCACTAGACGAGAAGATGCAGGCCCTGACGTACTCCGGTGGCGGGGTTTCTTCCTACGAGGGGAGCGCGCAGGTTTCCCAGAAGGCAGACCTGCTGGCTCAGAATCAGGCTTTCCAGGTGGAGGGCATAAGACTCCATTTGTAGGAGATGTGGAAGTAAGTCTGATAAGGGCGCTCTTCTTCCCCGCCGTCGATTCTTGTTTAGACGACGGTCGACGATGCCACCGCCGCCGGCTTAGACGCGACTTTCACCGACCTCGTGGGGGAAAGTGACATTGTCTTCTTCCCCTTCTGTGCCGGCGTATGTTTCTTAGCTGGCACAGGTTATTGATGGTAGAAGGCTGGGATGGACTCGCCTTAGAGCTTGTTCTCCTTTCGGCAGGAGCAACTGCCGCCTTGGGCGCAGCAATTTTCTCGAAAGGTGTTCGTTGAAAATGAGGAACCTGGCAGGGACTGTGCTGTCAAGCTGAAGTCTAGTGTCTTGGCCGGTGCATTCAGAGATATTAACTTACGGCGCGCTTCCTGGTAAGAAAGACCATCCAGGGTCTTGATCTGGATTTTCTTCTCACTCAGATAGGTCGGACAGTTCCGATCCCGAGGAGAATGAAGACCAGGGCAATTAGTGCACTTGAACGGAGGTGTGCACTCCTCCGCGCCGTGAGCTACTTTCCCACATGTACTAATCAAAAGTAGCAGAGACTCGCGCTATTCCACACATTATGGTACTACTCACAGGTTATGAAATTCGACATATAATACAGACCAATGATTTTTCCCACATTGCGAGTACAATTTAAAAGTACAAAATTTATCCACTGACCAGAATTCAAAACGTGATGATGAGGAATGAACTGATGAATATGAATTTAAAACAATCAGTGGATAAGTCGCGCAATGCCTCACATTCCCTGAAACAATATTACCGACCAAGGGACTGCTTCCAAAGCCCAATCCTGAATCTATGATGCTTGTCTAAATTGGGCAATATATATGTCAACGACCCCACACAATGGCATTTATCGCTAGTAAAGGAGAACCATGGCATTTCTGAAGTTGCGGTACTAATCATAGGTACCGTAAACTCACGGTTTTCCAAATATTATGGTACTACTCACAGGTATTGTACCTCGTACAGGGAACGCAGACCTATGGTGTTTCCCACACAATGGCGGCACTCATAACCAACGCAAACCGATGAGGTTCCTCACCTAGGTGTACTAATCACGGGCGCCGGTATTCCCGTGGTGTTCCTCACATAGTGGGTACAACTCACAGGCAACGCCCAGACCCGTGTTGCTCACATGGGTACGACTCACGGGTACTGGAAACCCACAGCACATACACACACACTGCTGCTACTAATCACAAACCTATTGGGTACCTAATATAGTGGTACTACAGGCAAGTGAAGGCGACCAATGGTGTTCCCCGCGTGATGGTAGTAATCAAACGTAGTTTCATGGTTCTAAGACAATCATCCCTTGGTCGCCTCTCACGACAGGCAGGGGATACCGTGGTTGTATTTTTCGTCTGCGTACCCCACATACAGGGGGTAGAGAGAGAGAGAGAGAGAGAAAAGAAGGGATCCGTCACTTCGAAAAATGAAGTAACGGATGAAGAAAGGCAAGGGCCACGATGGGCGTGAAAATGAAAAACTCCCTAGGCCTCGAATGCTCTAATACCGTCGGGGTCGGAAAAGAACAAGAGTTGGCCAAGGGAGCTCGGACAGTATAGACGAAAGTGAGGAGCCTGGCACAAGTAAGTGGAAGCAATGCCAAGACTCAGCTAAGGGCCCCGTGGTCGCCAACCCACACTCCCAAGTTGAGAGCCCCTTAGGCCCCTTTTAGTCGCCTCTTACGACAGGCAGGGGATACCGCGGGTGTATTCTACATGTGCGTCCCCCACCCGCAGGGGTTAAGGGGAGATGTTATTAGACGTGTGTCTGGAACTTGCAACAGAAGTCCATAATTGATTATATAATAATAACAACGGAAGAAATCAGCAAATGCTTGACAGATGTGAAATTGATACCAAGCATTAATCTCGACGAAGACCACAGACTATTCGTGGGGACATTGATAAAATTCAGAAGAGGTCAATATGGGATGGGGGGGAAGACAGGCAAAAATTAAATGCTGGAAACAAAAAATCGAGAAATCCAAGAGATACACAGTGAAAATGTTAAAACTCAACTTCCTAAAGATGAGAGGAAGGATACTGAGGAAGAATGGGAAAGGTTCAAACGGGCTTTAAACAAAGCAGCAGAAGAAACCTGTGGAACGACATCAACGAAAGTCAGACAAATAAACTCCATGGTGGAATGAGAGAACTGCAGATGCAGTCAAGAGGAAGAATAATGCGTGGATGATGATGCTGCTTGTTGTTTAAAGGGTCCTAACATCGAGGTCATCGGACCCTAATGGTACGAAATGAGACGAAATGGAATGACAAATTAAAAGTCCAAAATCCTCCAATGACCAGAATTCAACACATGAGGACGAAGAATGAATGGATGGATATGAATTTAAAACAATCAGTGGATGCCACCCGCAATACCTTACATTCATAGAAACTGACGGAAAAACAATAGGATTAGTGACCAAGGGACTGTTGCTAGAGCATAATACTGAATCGAGGATGCTTGCAGTCTAAATGTGGTCCAAAATCTAAGTTATCGGCCCCTCATAACGGTACTTATCTCTAGGAAATAGAACCATGGTATTTGTCATGTTGCGGTACTAATCAAAAGTAGCAGACACTCGCGGTATTCCACACATTATGGTACTACCCACAGGTTATGAAATTCGACATATAATACAGACTGTACCGGGCGGTACACCTCCACGCCGATAATTCAAATATTGCGCCAGTTGAAACTCCTCTACAGGAGAAAGCCTGAATTTTAACCAACTGAATTAACTCAATGGTTTATCGGAAGATGTCACCCCTGTAAATTTTGAAGTGTTCTGAACTGTGTCTATTTCGAAGTGTGGTTGTTTTGCCCTGTATGAAGAAGTGTGGACATTGTCTTCTAAATGTCTCTACAGAGAAAAGACCACGATTGTGAACTCTGGTGCGAAGTGATGGAACTGTTTTTCGAAGAAACTTTGTAACCATAAGTATGTTCTTTGTTAAATTTCTTTCTTTCAGTTTTTGGGTTGGCAATATTGATCTGTTTCCACCAGTTTTGAATTCAGCCAATCCCGAATTTTCTAAATTAATTTTCCTCCAATCCTAGGTTTCTTGTTCATGTTGTGTGTAACTTTTGATGTTAGCCAATAAAGGGAAGGGGTGTGGCGCTTTTATTTCATGAAAGGTCTCGAAGCTTCCTTGTGGGTATAAAACTGCTGAGGTTCATTGCTCGTCGCCACTTCATCGACAACTTGCTTAGTGTGTGATTATGTAGCATGGGGCGGGAAGCGCCTCTTTCTTCGTGCAGCAGTTCAACAAGGTAATGGACGTTTAAGAACTTTATTTCTTGCTAGCTCAGCAGTTTTAACCCACGGGGGAAGGTTCGAATCCTTTTCAATGTAAACCTTACTATATTCATGTAGATTAACCGCAATTTGGGATACAGAGTGCTTAACCCCTCAGCGCCGACCTCTATACGTGGTATAGACCCATGAATGGCTTCGCATTTACGGCTATAGCGCGAAGAGTTTTGGAGTTATGGATTTGCAAATTGTTTTGTTTCCAAGAAGATATGTTGGGGTTTATCAGTGTTTTAAAATAAGAATGAGGATCGTTAAAACGTAGTTATTTTTGTAAGGGTAAATATTTGTCAAGTAAGTCTGAGCACTAGTAATCTCTGCTTTTTTAAAACCTGTTTGCTTCATTCTTTCCCACGTAATAAAATAAAGAAATGATGATATGAGCAGTTTGTCTTTTCGCGTGATGTTCTTTGCTCTATTTGTACATTGAGAGTGCAAAATATTTATCATATTGTCTTTATTTCTCGGCTTGTAATATTTTCGTAACTCTCCACAAGCGCTCTGTGTAGGCATCAGTTAGTGCTGCTTTCTGTCATACGATACGAGAACCAGTTGTTCATGGTATATATCTTGCTTGAAAGACTATGTCTCGACCTTTTATCTGAAATATGTATCGAGTTGGTTTGTTTCGTCATGAATGTTATTCCCCTCATTCAGTTTCGTCCTGCTGCAGCTTCATCGGTCCGTGTGACGCGCCGCGCTCAGCCGTGGGTTGACTTGACAGTGATGTGCTTGAAATATTGTATAATTTAGATGAAAGTTTAGTCGGAAGTAGTAGTGACAGTATTATCAGCAGTGATAATTAAATAAATGATGCGGTTGTGGCAGATGCAGTGGTAAATGATGAGAGTGACGATGAGGAGGAACCAGTATTTGGAAATTTCGTGTAGGAGACTATTGATAATTATACAGGTCAAAGGAAAGTTTTCAACAGTGAATTCGGATTCCTAAATTCTCTAATAATATCCAGATAAGTCACAGGGACAAACACTGAGCAGTTAGGCCTATCTTATCGGGCTCAGCTGGAGGAAGGTTTGTTTACATAATCAGTTCGCTCGGCCGGGAAACGAAATTCAAGGCCGGCGCGCATCAGATAATCAGTTCCAAGGTTGCAGGAAAGACATTTTATCATGAAATTATCACACAAGGGTGAGAAATACAAACCTCAGGGACGTTGTATCGTGTGTTCAAAACACGGAGAAAAGACGACGTGGTGTACTGCTGCCAGGAGTGTGACGTGGGTCTCTGTCTCGAAGAGTGCTTCGAACTCTATCACATGATACTAAATTACTAAGGTAATGTGAAATAATTGTCATTATCTGCATGTACATAGTTCTATCATAAGGAATTCAAAATTTCGTGAATATCGGGCTACTCTTATAATTGTAGTAACGCTTTAAGTGAATCAATGTATTTCAGTCGCGCGTAGTTGAAATCTCATCCGGCCGCGGGGTAGGAAGCTCCTAAAATGGTTGCGACGCTGAGGGGTTAACCCTCTCGAGCTCCCACTCATGTTGTTTTGAGGTGACTACGTTTTCATAACCGATTTTCTTCTCTTCTTAATGTAATAAATTATTCTTCTACGAGTCACCTCCCTAGTATGGGATTAGCCCCTGTATAACTGGCCGAGTGCCACCTAGGTTTTAAGAAGTTTCATGTAGGAGTGCAAGCTACGCCTCCAGTCAATTTGGTTTTTTTGGGCCATTTAATTAACCCAAAGTTTTGTTTTCTTCATGTGAAGGCCCTGTGGGTTGGGTACAAGATACCCCTGTTTCACTGTATGTGTGCCTTGAGGGCAGTTAGGAGTGAAGTTTGTTGTGGCCTTTGATAGGCTTGTAAACTTGAGAGCGGGACTGCTCTTTCCAAATTTGATCTCTGCGTGCCTCTAGGAGGCTTGACATTCTAATTAGGGGCAATTGCTCCTTGGTATGAAGGGGTTTTCTGCCCTTTGGTTGTGAGCTAAGGGCTCAAGGAATGTAAAACGGGGCTCGAAGCCCCAAACCTTGTAACGGCTGTAATCTATAATTTCTTAATTTGTTACTTGGTACCTGTTACACTTTTGTTATTTGTTGTCATTTGTTGATTTTGAAAAGAAAATATAACCTCTGTTAAAGTTTTAAATTAACCCTAATTTGGTAGTTGAGACCTATTCCAGCCCGCACTTTCTTTCACCTCTGCTGTTCCACAGATACCTCGGAACACAGACCAATGGTTTTTCCCACATTGCGGCGCCATTTACAGGCAACCCAACTCTATGGTGTTCATCACATAAGAGTACTAACCACAGGGACCTTCCGCTATCCCGTGGTGTTCCTCATATAGTGGGTACTAATCACAGGCAAGGCAGAACCATGGTAGCTATCATCCCATGGTCCTGCTCATATGGTGGTACTAATCACAGGTACTGCAAAAGCCGACCGCACGGTGCTCCTGTGTGCTACTAATCACAAACATATTTGGTACCTAATATAGTGGTACTACGCGCAATTAAAAGCGACCCATGGTGTTCCCCGCGTGGTGGTACTAATCACAAGTAGTTTCATGGTTCTAAGACAATCACCCCTTGGTCGCCCCTTACGACAGGGGAAGGATACCGTGGTTGTATTCTTTGTCTGCGTCCCCCACCCACAGGGGGTTGTGTGTTTGCTCTGCGAGAGTTATGTTATTTCCCTCAAGTCCGCCGGCAAGCCGGTTAGGACACCCCCCCCCCCTACCGCCACCGGTAAGTGGCAGTTACAGTGAGAAAAATTCTAATCTTGTGCGACTTGAAGGTATGTTCGCAACACACAATCATTTTTTTTTACATATTTATCTAAAAATATTTGTATGAAATAATATTGCCTCTACACAAGAATCAATTAAGGCTGAATAAGGTTTTGCGCCTTCATGCATATCCTCATACTGTTCTACACAACCTGTAACAGTGACAAGATCACACTGCCAACTGTACGTTAGTAGAGAATGAAATTTCCCGACAATACTATCTAAACTGCGCATTATCTAAGCTTCCCATTATTTAAACTTCACATTGTGTGTCAGAATGGCGTCAAGTGCAAACGCAATGGAAGAACAACCAAGGAACGGTTCTCAAAGACAAATTTACATGTCTCCTGAAGCAAACAATAGAGGAAATAACTGGTGCAATATCCAAAGACATCCAGAGTGGATTTAAAGAATTAGGAATTGTCCCTGTTGACAGAGACCGAGTGCTGAAAAGTCTTCCCCACAAAAGTACACAATCCATTAATCAAATACCATCGACATCTACATCTGCTGATAATTCTAGCAGCGAATGGGTCCTTACATTTGAAACATATTTGGAAGAAACCAGGGAAAGAGAAACTGAGCCCTTTAAGGAGTTGAAAGAGAAAAGATTAAATATTCCCCTACGAAGAGGAATACTGGTAGAAACTCGTTCATTGAGCTCTAATGCTCCAGAAATACAAGAAGATGATACAGCAGCCCTACAACAAGAAAGGCGTAAAGGAAAATTTTAGGAGATCTCTGTCCACAACTCAGCCTCCAATCTTGACCTAAGTAACTATGAAGGGGAAACATCCGAACTGGTACCAGACAACTTAGGAGTGAACAAAAATAAACTTTCTGTTAGTGAATTTGTGTTGTGAACTTCATTCTTAATAAGAACACTAAAAAAGAAGTGGTGAAACACTATTACGGACAGATCACACAATTATATGTTGATAACGACAAAGTAACAGTGAAGTTTCTAAAAAAAGTTCCAAATCTTTTGGTAATGTGTATATTTTTTCCAATTGTAGATGATGTTATGGAAATCGATGTGAATGTAATTTTAACTAGTGTACAGACAGTCAATGTGAGGAGGGGTAAATTTTCATTCCGCTTTGAAATTAACAACTAAGTTTATGGTAGGGTCTGTGACTAATATAAAATATGTTCAATTATGGTAAAATACATCATTATAAATAAATTATGTTATGAATTTTTCACTTGTATGATCTAATTATACATTTGCAGTGTCCCTAGTTATGCTACAATAGGCTAACTTGAGAACAACAGGTGTTTTAAATCAGTGTCCCAAGAAACCCCAACACAGGTGTAACTTGGGACACACACTAAATTCAAAAAACTCCATTTCTATATAACTGTAGAAAAGACACTACCTCACGTTTAAGGAGTATAACTCTAAACCCAAGTTTTCAAACAGTTACTTTATCACAAATAACATTTATATGAAAAGGCAAGGGTTTAAATCTAAAAAGTGTCCCAAGTAGCCCCATGTTACAGTATGTAAAGAATAGGGGAGTGTGTTGTACCTTGGAACAGTTGCATTAATTTTGATGTTAGTAAACATTCTTTAGATCAGTTGAGTTGAGTTCATTACTTTGCCACCCTGGGCAGCACAGTTCTTCTGGTGGCATCCATTGTGGTTTCTTGAAATAGTTGAAAGTATTTTTAAAGTGATTTCAAATTGGCATGTTAGTAGTTCTCATATGTAAAAGAGATACCTTCAATATTTACACTAAGTTAGTATGTAAATGGACTAACTTCTAGACAGGTTACATTATTGTTCTACCTAACCTATAAAAAGAAATTCAAGTTTTTTTTTCTGAAATGGCTACATCATGTACCTTGGAACACGCACACCTGGTACACTATGTTCTTTTAGATGCTATTTTGAAACATTATCTTGTTCTTATTCTGTATTCACCTGAATCCAACTCAGTATTAATAGATCTAGACATAACAATCTGAAGCACTCTACAGATCTTGATTTTCTCTTGATCAAAACAGACGTCCTCTCATATCACATCAAATTAAGAGGCCCTTCCCCACAGCCGAAGAGAGGAAACCAGGGAGCACCAGGGGAAGAAGGAAAGAAAAGTCAACAATCCTAACAGCTACTCTTGACAAATATGATCGCCAACCTAACTTGTCCACTATGAAAGAAAATAATGAATCTAAAACTTTGACTTCAAAGAAAAGGACTGAAAGGAATATTCTCAATTCAGAGGAACCTGATTTTGTGTCTAGTGGTAATGAAGCAGATTATGCAGCTGATCTGCTGGAAGAGCAGCAAGAGGATGACTCTGCATTAAGCCTACACTTTGATCACCCATGTCTTCCAGGAGAATTTCTTCTGATTCAGTTTCAAACAAAAAAGTCTCTCTTACATTATGTTGGTAAAACACATGAATATGAGAAATGTTGTTCCGAGTATAAAATTCAGTTTTTAAAGAGACAGGATAACACTGAAAACTTCATCTTTGACAAGGATACACTATATGATGTTCCCAAGGAAGACGTCATAATGAAATTGCCTCAGCCAAATGTCTCTGGTGGCACCCAGCGACAAAAGAAACAGATGCACTTTGAAAAGGATTTCATAACTTCCAGGTACAACGTTCACTGAAACAAACCTGTGTTTGATTGTGCTGTTGCTATAATATGAAGCGAAACTGATAACAGAACTAGTTTAACCAGATTCTTTTTATTTTCTTATTAATAGTCATTTTTATCAAATTGTTAAGTCATTTTTTTATTAACTTGTAATGGGAGAATAATACTGTGTCCAGTGACCTGTAATATTATGTATGTACAGATGAATAACATCATTTCCTGTAAAAAATATAATATTTTTGTAATATTCCGTAATTCTGTCATAACGGTTAAAGTTGTTCCAAGGTACATGACTATGTTGTACCTTGGAACATGTTGCAGAGTTCAACAAAATGTTTTTTAAGAACTTAACTCTGACACTGAGCACAGTGCAAACTGCATTAAAATAGGTGGAAAGACCTATATTAATGGGGAATAATAATTAGGATTCATGAAATACAACCAAAAGAAAATTAAAAAATTAAATGTCAAAACTGTTCCAAGGTACAACACTCTCCCCTACTTCCAAAGTCTATTATGAAGGACAAAATGAAACAAATGAACCCAAGGAAATAGATGAAGATAAAATAAATATCACCATTACAGTGGAAGGGATGAATAAACGATCAGATGAAATAGGAAGAGAAGATCTACAAATGTCGGATGTAGAAAAACCTGTATTAGAAATGAAAAATGGCAAAGCTCCTGGAAGAGATGACATCACAGTGGAAATGATTAACTCTTTCCTTCATAGTGGTATTGCCTCGATACCACACATTCCAAGTGTGTTCCCACATGTTGCACAGCGGTATTTTCACTCTACCACCGTTCAGTCTAGCATGTGCTCTCATCTGTTGGCCAAAGTATGCACTTCTTTGAACGACAGTGCTATAGGTCAGAATAAAGAAATAACTACAAGACATACACGGTAGTTGCTACTTCAGAGCTCTGAGCGTGTGTATCTCCTTTCAAGATAGTTTTCCTCCTGCAGATGTCTCCAAGACGCAAGTTACTTACAATATTTAATCGTTATATGTTGTAGAATCATAATGTTGCATAAATTCTAGACAATTTAATTTATGTACAGTTTTGTACATGAAAACATGGGTGGTATTGCCTCCATACCACTATGACTTAACAAGTTCCTGTTGTTTACAGATGTCTCTATGTGATGCAAGGACACTGGATGAAGTTGATGAGGATCTCCTGGTTTCAATATGGACTGATATTCCGAGATAAGGCTCCGATGACGATCTGGCATTGTCTGACGATGAGTCACGGTGCCCTGATGCGAGTGAAGTTAAGATGTCATTGCCGTGCCCCCTGCTTCTTGATGCAGATATTCCAGCTACCAGTGATGTGTCTGTTGATGTACATGATGAATCTTTAGAGTGGCAAGATTATGATAATGATAATCCAGTTCCTGGGCCATCAAATGTGCAAAATGCTGATCACCTGTACCCACAGTTGTTGGATACCCTTCCTGTGCCTCATCGTAGTGATACAATAGGCGTGAACAACCAAGCTGCATCAGATTCTGAGGATGATACACCTTTTGTTTACAGGAGGACTGGTGGGGGAGGCATTCTGTAGATGTGGCGATTGTCAATTCATTCATCATATTTAGAGAAAGAAGTCAAGGGAAACCAATGAATCTGAAACAGTTTCGGCTATCTCTGGTCGACGGGATGCTCCCCATATAAACTCCAAAGGAAAAGTGTAAGGCAAAACGCAGAATCAGCAAGTTCAAGCCCCAAGACTCTCAGGAACTTAGATTCACTGGGAGTGTACATATGCCTGTGAGAAGTACTTGGAAACGATGTGCCAACTGCAGCACCAAAGCCAATCAGCAACGATCCCTATGGTCATGCCGGGCATGTGGCGTTGCTCTGTGCCTCAGAGACAAGAAAATTTGTTTTGAAGACTACCACACAAAGTGATGATAGCTCTGTGGAAGTGAAATGTAGTGACATTTTTGGAAGACTATGTCAGTGATTGTGAACTGTAACATCATAGTGGTATTGTGACAATACCACCATGTTTTTTACATATAGTTAAGGCTTATTATTTGTATTTTTTTATTTGTTCATGAATTTTAGACATTTCTTACAATAAATCATTCTATCTATGAAAAAAATTAAAATTGCATAGTGCTAAAATTTTTGTGCATCAAAGAGTTAAAGCTGCAGAAGCTACTGGAATGCAGTGGCTGTATAGAATAATGAAGATAGTATGGATTGACTGAGAGATTCCTGATGATTGGACAAGGGTAATTATTGTACCTATTTTTAAAAAAAGGTAATAAGGCACTTTGTGAGAACTACAGAGGAATAGCATTACTGTGTCAATGCATTAAAATTTATGAAAAGATAATCTTACAAAAATTTTGAACAAGACAGATTCACAATTAAGAGAAGAACAACAAGGATTTAGACCTGGAAGATCAACTATTGATGCCATATTTACAGCTAGACAAATAGTACAAAAGAAATGGGAATTAGGGGAAGACATCACAGTTGAATTCATAGATATACAAAAAGCTTATGACACGGTTAGAAGAGAAAAACATGTATAACAAATGTCTGAACTGTGTTATAATAGATGACAAATAATCAGAATGGTTTAGAACAGACAGAGGAGTTTGACAACGAAGTGTACTTTCACCAGTGCTCTTTTAATATAGTGATGGACAACATTATGAGGAATGTTCGCCAAGGATCAACAGCAAATGATATGAAAGTCATAGCATATACAGATGATGTAATGATATGGGAAGAAAATGAACAAAAATTGGGAGAACAACTAAATAACTGGCAGAGGGCTATTGAAGAAGCAGGCAAGGAGATAAGCTTTACGAAAAGTGAGGAAATGAAAACCAGTAGATAAACCAAAAAAATGAAGGATGTTAGGTCTAATGGAATTTTTTTTAACCTTTTCAGTCATAATGGCATAGATATAGGACGATTGATTTCCGTTCACCAAAATCATCTTTGAAAAGCTATAGACTCTTGCCCTACCAGTATACTGTTCCTTAAACAACAACTTGTATGGATTGTATATTGTGCCCTCTGCAGGTACGAAATGTATGCGGAAACAATAAATCAAATATATGGATTATACAAGCCCACCTTTCTTCGAAACGTGTTTATATACTTAGAAGAGCTATAGAAAAGGAGATTAAAAAATTTTTGGGCTAAAATGGGCTTTATATTTTCAAGACACATTGTTAGAAACTATGAATCAGTATAATGGTCAGCTGCAGATGTTTTTAAAATATCGTGCTACACTAGATCTAGGACAGCATGACTGGCAGTAAGCATTATTACATATAGCCACAACAAATAAAATACCGGTTTACGCGCAAAGTAATGTGTACGTTGTAGTTGTTACTGTCTGCAAGCATGGATCGTGAGTATTGCTGGTCTGAGAACAAGAATGATCGGCAATTAGGCCAGATAAAAGGAAGCTAAATGCTGATGAAATCCCTGAATTACTTGAAAATGGAAATGTATCTGATATTGAGAATTTATGTGATGTTGAAGGAGACGAGCTACAGCATTTCGAAGAACCTGAAGGTAAGATAAAGATATTAGATAAATAAGCATAACTAAGGTTCATCATACGGTACTTAAATTTTATTCATATCAATTTCTAATGCATTTTTACCTTTTTTTATTTACGGAATTGCAGATATTTCCCTGACGGAAAATCCTGACCTACTCGTAGATGGTTCCCTACTCAGTAACTTAGAAGAAAATGACATCCAAGAATGTGTCTTGCCTAACGGATATACCTCTAATTTGGGAGAAAATCATTGTTGCGAGCAGATGAGAATGGAAATGGGGACAAGTACATATTGCTTCAGTTGCAGTGTTACATGAAAGTGAGCCTCAGCTTTGAGCACGTGCATGATAGCTAAGGAATTCCAAAGGAAGTATTTTGAAGCACAATGCCTCACAGAGAAAAAGGATATAACATGGATTCCTGATGCAACATTTCATACACCACCACTCCAGAATTTTCACGTTGAATGTTCAAGTGCCACAGAGATTCGAACGCCCAGCATTTTTTCTTAGCAATATTTCCATCCAAAGCTCTTAAGTGTTATGGTTTATTGTACTAATTTGTATGCATTTCAAAACAATGTTGCAAAGTTTCAACCAACTACAGTAGAAGAAATGAACACCTTCCTTGGAATTCATCTTCTTATGGGTTTCATAGGTTATCCTAGGGTAAGAATGTATTGGGAAGAGAGGTTTCGAATCCCTCGTATTGCTGACAATATGACAGTAAATAGATTTTTCAACCTACGCAATAATGTTCATGTGGTGGACACACTAGAGAAGGATCCACACACAACTGACAGGTTCTGGAAAGTCAGACCTATCTACAATGCTATATAAGGGAAAGGTGTCAGAAACTTCAGCTGGAAGAAAATCTTAGCGTTGATGAACAGGTGGTTCCATTCAAAGGCCAGCTGAATGTGAAGCAGTTTATTCACAATAAGCCTACAAAGTGGGGTGTGAAGATTTTTGTCTTGTGTGGTGAAAGTGGCCTCATGTATGATTTTCTGATATACCAAGGTTCCACTATGGAACTCAAGTGTGAGTATGACCAGTTTGGCTTAGGGCCAGCAGTTGTGATGCAGCTGTCAGAAAGTATCATCGCTTCATATTGTAAACTCTATTTTGACAATTTCTTTAGCTCTTACTGGTTGTTCAAATGGCTCTCCAGAACATATACGCTACAGGAACAATACATGTTGACAGATTCTGCAAGCCACCATTTGAATCTGATGGAGATATAAGGAAGCACTGAACTCGTGGATTCATTCAGGAAGTAGTCAGCAAAAATAGCATAGTCCTTACAAAATGGTATGACAATTCTTGTGTCATAATTGGTTCCAAATTTGTTGGTGCAGGTAACAACGATGTTTGTAAAAGGTGGGAGAAAAAGAAAAGTCAGTATGTTGAAGTGCAAAGGCCACAAGCAGTGAAAATGTACAACCCCAGAACGAGTGGTGTGGATAAATTCAACTTATTGGTTGCCATCCGCCGCTCTTTGATCCATTCAAGAAAATGGAACCTGAGATTTTACTCATGCTTTGGGCATAATCATAACTAATTCCTGGTTGGAGTATCAGAAAGATTATGATGATGATGATGATGCTGCTTGTTATTTAAAGGGGCCTAACATCTAGGTCATCGGCCCCTAATGATACAAAATGAAATGACAAATTAAAAGTTCAAAATCATCCACTGACCAAAATAAAAAATGTCATGAAGAATGAATGGATGGGTATAAATTGAAAACAATTAGTGGATCCGACCCAAAAACTATCATAAAAGTAGTATTACTGACCAAACGACCACTTCTAAAGCACAATCCTGAATCGAGGATGCTTGTTGTCTACAGGGGTCCAAAATCCATGTCAACAGCCCCTCATAATGGTACTTGTCACCATGTTATTTGTCATGTTGGGGTCCTAATCAAAAGTAGCGTAGACTCACGGTGTTGCACACGTAATGGTACTAATCCCAAGTATAGTACGTCGTACAGGTAACGCAGACCGATGGTGTTCCTCACCTAGGTGTACTAATCACGCGTGCCGGTATCCCCGTGGTGTTCCTCCTATAGTGGGTACTAATCACAGGCAACGCAGATCCACGGTGTCGCTCATATAGTGGTACTATTCACAGGCAACGCAGATCCACGGTGTCGCTCATATAGTGGTACTATTCACAGGCAACACCCAGACCCGTGGTGTTTCTCACAATGGTACTAATCACGGGTACTGGAAACCCAGTGAACCACTCTCTGCTGCTACTAATCACAAACCTATTGTGTAACTAATATAGTGGTACTACTACATACAAGTAAAGGTGACCCATGGTGTTCCACGCGTGATAGTACTAATCAAAAGTAGTTTCATGTTCCTAATACTATCATCCCTTGGTCGCCCCTTTTAGTTGCCTCTCACAACAGGCAGGGGATACCATGGGTGTATTTTTCGTCTGCATTCCCCCCACACAGAGGGTAGACAAAGAGAAAAAAGAAGGGATCCGTCACTTTGAAAAATGAAGTAATGGAGGAAGAAAGGCAAGGGCCACGAAGGGCGTGAAAATGAGACTCCCTAGGCCTCGAATGCTCTAATACCGTCGGGGTCGGAAAAGAACAAGAGTTGACCAAGGGAGATCGGACAGGATAGATGAATGTGAGGAGCCTGGCACAAGTAAGTGTAAGCAATGCCAGGACTCAGCTAAGGGCCCCGTGGTCGCCACCCCACGCTCCCAAGTAGACAGCCCCTTGGGACTCTTTTAGTCGCCTCTTACGACAGGTAGGGGATGCCGTCAGTATATTCTTCATCTGCGTCCCCCACCCACAGGGGGTGTATCGGAAAGAAGCCAGAAATATTGGAGAAGCAGAAAATCAGATCATGGACCCGATACATTTCCGACAGAATGTAGGTGAAGAACTGATTCTTGCAAAAAAGAGTGTTCCCAAGAAACGAGGATGTCCTTCAACAGAGCAGGCCAGCCCTGATGTTCATCCTAAGAGGACTGTGTTACATCCCATCAGAGAGGTGCATTTTGATGGCAGAAATCACTTACCTCAGTACAGTGATCAAACCAGTCAATCAAGATGTAAAAGCTCTCTATGTATATGTAAAACATACATATTTTGCTCAAAATGTAAAGTTCATTCATGCTTATCAAGGGATAAGAACTCTCTTGCAAATTTTCACACAAAATAGGACGTAAGAATGGAAACTGTAACAGTTTATTTACGTATTATGTAACTAGATTGTAGCTGAGCGTGTTTTATTTTCATTGTATTTCTAATTTTTTTCTAATTATCAATTATGTATTTGTAAAAGGGGCCCAGTATAGTTTTAATTTAGGCTAACTATATTTTGACCAACACTCTGGCTAGTGATGATTGTTACAGTGTCCTATATATATATATAGGTTGCTCTATATCTAGGATTCTAGTTGTTGTAATTGCTTTTTGGTTCAAATGTTAATAAACATAGGTGTAACTCATTTTCAAAGTTTCAAATTTTTTGCCTAAAAAATTGAAAAATTATGACTGAAAGGGTTAAAGAAGTAGATGGTTTTAAATACCTAGGAAGTAAGCTAAATGGGAAAGGAAACATTAAGGAAGAAATTTTGGATAGGATAGGAAATTCCCCAAAATGTTATTACTGTGTATTAGATATAATTGAATCGGTCATTTAAGAAAGGCCTCAATTCCACTTTTATCCAAAAACTAGTTCCTGACCTATATATGTTCCTACATGGTGGACATCTATTCACTATGAAAGGAGCTCAATTCCTCAATACTGTATTGGAGAATTAAGGGGACTCTTATAACGTTCATTTTTGAAACGGCTCTATTCCTGGAGTGGAGACTTTTCTAAACAACCCACATGACATCTAGTGGTAGCATTCAAGGACTATGACCACAGCCGACTCGATCCGTAGCTTTGCTCCTTTGAAAGGCAGTAATGAGTTACAGGAAGGCAGTGGTCACAATGAAACATTGCAACATGGAGCCCATTACAGAAGTGTGTGTTCCAGAAGGCAAAAAACGAAAGAAAGGTGTTCGAAATCGTGATATATACAAGAGTGAGATTATTAAGAGAAGTAAAATTGAAGGCATTGAGCATGTGAACTATGCTGGAAAGGTTGTGCCAGCAAAGACCACGGGAGAAAACTGCAGGTAAGCCTTTTACATTGCAACATAGAGAAGATTGGAAGAGGCTCTGTGAACGACCTGCATAAGCAGAAACGTATCAAGGAGAAGAAGAAGACAAATACCTTTATACCTTCTTCCCTAATTTGTCCGAGGCAAAGGTCAAAGCAGGTGTTTTCGTGGGACCACAAATAAAGAATATCCTTCAATTTAACAAATTTCCACAGACGCTTCATAAGAAGAGGAAAACTGCTTGGACCACCTTCATTGCAGTTGTTCAGGGCTTTCTGGGGAACAACAAGGCCAAAAACTATAAGCAACCGTTCTGGAATTTAGTGAAGAACTACAACACAATGGGCTACAGAATGTCACTGAAGGTCCATATGCTTGATGCTCATCTTGATATATTCAAGGAGAATATGGGAGCTTACTCGGAGGAACAACGGGAGCACTTCCCCAGTATATGCTTCATTTTGAATGCCGCTAAGAGGGACAGTACAATGAGCCAGCGTTTGGCCTGTGTGCTAAGTTGGGCTCATCAGTTAGTAAACAGCTCAACTACAGGGCAAGTTGGCCATGCGGTCAGGGGCACGCGGCAGTGAGCTTGCATCCGGGAGATAGTGGGTTCGAATCCCACTGTCGCCAGCCCTAAAGATGGTTTTCCGTGGTTTCCGATTTTCACACCAGGCAAATTCTAGGGCTGTACCTTCCTTCCAACTCCTAGGCCTTTCCTATTCCATCATCGCCATAAAACCTATCTGTATCGGTGCGACGTAAAGCCACTAGAAAATAAAAGTAGCCCAACTACCAAGACGCATCGCTAGTGCATACCGTGGAGGCCACTGTGTAGACGACTACTTGGAGCCACCGGCAGTGCCAATTCACTATGAGACTTTGTCTCATAAAAAATGATGATGATGATGCTTGTTGTTTAAAGGGGCCTAACATCGAGGTCATCGGCCCCTAATGGTACGAAATGAACAACAAAAAATTCAGATTCATCCACTGACCAAAATAAAATAAAAAATATCATGAAGAATGAATGGATGGACATGAACCCTACAAAAAACCAAAAACAAACAAACAAACAAAAACAGAGGATCAGACACACAAAAAAAAAATGATTGATTGATGATTGTTGTTTAAAGGGGCCTAACATCTAGGTCATCGGCCCCTAATGGTACGAAATGAGACGAAATGGAATGACATATTAAAAATCTAAAATTCTCCACTGACCAGAATTCAAAAACGTGAGAACGAAGAATGAATGGATGGACATGAATTTAAAACAATCAGTGGTTGCGACCCGCAATGTCTCACATTCACATAAACAGATGTGACAATATCGAATTACTGACCAAGGGACTACTGCTATAGCATAATACGGAATCAATTATGCATGCAGTCAAAAGGGGGTCCTAAATCGCAGTTATCCGGCCCTCATAACGGTACTGATCGCTATCAAAATAGAACCATGGTATTTGTTCTGTTGCGGTACTAATCAAAAGTAGCAGAGACTTGCGGCATTCCACACATTATTGTACTACTCAGAGCTTATGAAATTCGACATAATACAGACCTATGCTTTTCTCACTTTGCGGCGCCATTTACAGGCAACGCAAACCTATGGTGTTCATCACATAAGAGTACTAACCACAGGGACCTCTCCCTAGCCCGTGGTGTTCCTCATATAGTGGGTACTAATCATAGGCAAGGCAGAACCATGGTAGCTATCATCCCATGGTCCTGCTCATATGGTGGTACTAATCACAGGTACTGCAAAAGCCGACCGCGCGGTGCTCCTGTGTGCTACTGATCACAAACCAATTTCGTACCTAATGTAGTGGTACTACGCACAAGTAAAAGCGACCCTTGGTGTTCTCCGCGTGGTGGTACTAATCACAAGTAATTTCATGGTTCTAATACAATCAACCCTTGGTCGCCCCTTTTAGTCGCCTCTCACGACAGGCAGGGGATACCGTGGGTGTATTATACGTCAGCCTCCCCCACCCACAGGGGGGGTGTGTTTGGTCCGCGAGAGGTATTTTATTTCCCTCAAGTCCGCCGGCAAGCCGGTTAGGACCCCCCTATCCGCCACCTGGGACGCGCCACGTGGGAGTATCACCTCTCCCCCTGCTTCGCCTGCGTAGCAGGTTCGTGGTCTCATAAAATATGTATGCCTGGCTGGCAATCAGATGATATAGATGTATATTCCCATAGGGAACCTGAGGGAATCTACGTCTATATCAACAGTACAATGAGAGTATGATGGTAGGCTATGTTTGGGGGCTAATTCGTGAAAGTGATTTTGAGTATAAATGTAAATCTTAAAAAGCAACAATCTTCTAAATATATGCTTATATTTATTTTTACTATGTTCTAGGCATTTTAATTGCAATTAACATAATCTTTCTCTCTTTGCTAGTTAAAGGAAGTGGCAAATTGGCTTCTGTTCTAAACAGAAATAAACACAAGTGAATTTCACAAATATCAATGTCCTGCCCACAAAAGTAAAGTTTGGCATGAATAATTATGTTTTTCCTACCTTTTCAGACAATCAATTAGAAAATAACATTTACTTTCCAAGGACAAAATTTGTGTTAAATAGTGTTATCCTCAGTCATGAAACAGAGCCGACTCTAAAAGACATTCCCAAGTGTTTAGATATAGAAGATGAAGACCCAGGCTACCAGATCCAGACAGGGGAAGAGACCACTCATGATTTCCCATCACCTACCACCAAGCAGGACAGTCAAGTGCTCGTGAAGCTCTGGATGTACTTACTGCTGTTATAGACTCAACTTCAGACACTAAACTACAGCCATTCTATGGACACTTTCGGACACAGGATAATCGTTCGCAGGCACCATAAAAACTTTTCACAAATGAAGCTCAATGGCTTTTTCAAACCTATCCTTATGGTGGCACACAATTCACCATCATGCTCCTAAACCAGGCATACTAAATCAGACTCTGATTAATGTACCCAGTGCAGAAAGCTAGTACCGGTACTGTAGGCCTCCTGTATGAGCTTTATAGTTATAGTATACCAAGCTGTGTTATCATTTTACAGTATCAGATATGCGAGTTGCCCAATTCCAAATGTATGATGACGACGATGCTTGTTGTTTAAAGGGGCCAACATCTAGGTCAGCGGACCCTAATGGTAAGAAATAAGATGAAACGTAATGAACAATTTAAAATTCAAAAATTCGTCCAATGATCAGAATTCAAAACGTGATAAGGAGTGAATGGATGAATATGAATTTCAAATAAGCAGCAGGTCCAACTTAAAAAAAGCATATACTGACCAAGGGACCGCAAGCACAATCCTGAATCAATGATGCCTGTTGTCTAAAGGGGTACTTATCACTAGTAAAGTAGAACCATGGTATTTCTCATGTAGTAGTACTAATCACAAGTAACACAGACTCACAGTGTTCCACACATTGTGGTACTACTCAGAGATAACGCAAACCCAAGGTGTTTCTCCGAACTATCCCATGGTGTTCCTCACATAGTGGGTCCTAATCACAGGCAACAATGATTGATTGATGATTGTTGTTTAAAGGGGCCTAACATCTAGGTCATTGGCCCCTAATGGTACGAAATGAGACGAAATGGAATGTCATATTAAAAGTCTAAAATTCTCCACTGACCAGAATTCAAAAGCGTGAGAACGAAGAATGAATGGATGTACATGAATTTAAAACAATCAATGGATGCGACCCGCAAGGTCTCACATTCACATAAACTGACGTGACAAAGTAGTATTACTGACCAAGGGACTACTGCTATAGCATAACACAATTGATTATGCGTGCAGTCAACAGGGCGTCCTAAATCGAAGTTATCGGCCCCTCATAACGGTACTGATCACTAGCAAAGTAGAACCATGGTATTTGTTCTGTTGCGGTACTAATCAAAAGTAGCAGAGACTTGCGGTATTCCACACACTATTGTACTACTCAGAGCTTATGAAATCTGACGTATAATACAGACCTATGTTTTTCTCACTTTGCGGCGCCATTTACAGGCAACGCAAACCTATGGTGTTCATCACATAAGAGTACTAACCACAGGGACCTCTCCCTTTCCCTGGTCCTCATATAGTGGGTACTAATCATAGGCAAGGCAGAACCATGGTAGCTATCATCCCATGGTCCTGCTCATATGGTGGTACTAATCATAGGTACTGCAAGAGCCGACCGCACGGTGCTCCTGTGTGCTACTAATCACAAACCAATTTCGTACCCAATGTAGTGGTACTACGCACAAGTAAAAGCAACCCTTGGTGTTCTCCGCGTGGTGGTACTAATCACAAGTAGTTTCATGGTTCTAATACAATCAACCCTTGGTCCCCCCTTTTAGTCGCCTCTCACGACAGGCAGGGGATACTGTGAGTGAATTATTCGTCAGCCTCCCCCACCCACAGGGGGTGTGTGTTTGGTCCGCGAGAGGTATTTTATTTCCCTCAAGTCCGCTGGCAAGCCGGTTAGGACCCCCCTATCCGCCACCTGGGACGCGCCACGTGGGAGTATCACCTCTCCCCCTGTTACGCCTGCGTAGCAGGTTCGTGGTCACAGGCAACGCAGACACACGGTTTTGCACATATAGTGGTACTAATCACAGGCAACGCGAGCCCGTGGTGTTTTGCATGTAGTGGTACTAACTGTAAACACAGTGATCCACCCACTGTTGCTAATCACAAACCTATTGCGTACCTAACATAATGGTACTACTCGCAAGTAAAGGCGAGCCATGGTGTTCCTTGCATAATGGTACTAATCACATGGTTCTAATTCAGTCACCCCTTGGTCGCTCCTTCTAGTTGCCCTTTACGACAGGCAGGGGATACCGTAGGTGAATTTTTCCCCTGCATCCCCCACCCAAAGGGGGGCAGAGAAAGATAAAGAAGGAATGCATATGACCTTTCAAAACATGAAGTACCAGACAAAGTAATGCAAGGGCCACGTAGAGCATGAAAATGAAAGACTCCCTAGGTCTCGAATGCTCTAATACCGTCAGAGTCAGAAAACAACAAGAGTTGATCTAGGGAGGTCGGACAGTATAGATGTACGTAAGGAGCATGCCACAAGTGGAAGCAATCTCAGGAGTCAGCTAACAGCCCTGTGGTCGCCAACCCATGCTCTCAAGTTGGAGCCCTTGAGGACCCTTTTAGTCGCCTCTTATGACAAGCAGGTATACCGTGGGCATATTCTTCACAAACATCCCCCACCCACAGGGGGATAATTCCAAATTTATCAATTTTTTTTTCAACAACAATAATTGTCATATCCTTCTTCATCTGCAATATTAATTTGCTTGTAAACTTGTTAATTCCTTGCATAAACTCCATGCGAATATTGTCTCTTTTTTCAAAACAACTGAAGTCCATACCTTGTTCAGTTCCAGAACTCTCAGTCCAAGCGTGATTAAGAAGTTTCAAAACTACTTAAGTCCAGAACTCCCACCACGGCGATCAATGACTTTCTGCCACAAAACTATTTAAGATCAAAGGTGTAAATGTACCGCATATATTCTACATATCTCATATGAAGTTCTGTGTATAATCTACAGAATTTTTTGAAACTAGCATTGCCAACACAGTTTTATAGGTTCAGGTTTTGTATTGATGTTGATGATGCTTGTTTAAAGAGGCCAAACATCTAGGTCATTGGCTCCTAATGGTACTTTTTTTTGCCTGTTACTTTACGTCGCACCGACACAGATAGGTCTTATGGGGCAGCGATGGGATAGGAAAGGCCTAGGAGTGGGAAGAAAGTGGTCGTGGCCTTAAGCTACAGCCCCAGCATTTGCCTTGTGTGAAAATGGAAAACCACGGAAAACGATCTTCAGGGCTGCCGACAGTGGGGTTCGAACCCACTATTTCCTGGATGCAAGCTCACAACTGCGTGCCCCGAACCGCACAGCCAACAAGCAGATCCAACTCGCAATATTCCAAGTTAAAAATATTTCCAAAATCAATCCATTGACAAGAATTCAAAATGACGACGATGAACAATGATTATGAACTTTAAAACAATCAGTGGATCCAACCCACAATGCCCTACCTTCCCAGAAACAAAGTAAAACAATGGTATACACTGACCAACGGGCTGCTTCTGAAAAACAATCCCGAATGAATGATGCTTGTTGTCTCAAGAGGTCCAAAATCCAGGTCAACGGCCCTTCATAATGGTACTTATCACTAGTAAAGTAGAACGATGGTATTTCTCACGTAGCAGTACTAATCACAAGTAACGTAGACTCACGGTGTTTTTCACATTGTGCTACTACTCACAGGGACCCGTACTCTCCTGTGGTGTTTCTCGCATAGTGGGTACTATTCACATGCAGCGCAGACCCACGGCATCGCTCATATAGTGGTACTAATTACAGGCAACACCCAGACCCGTGGTGTTCCTCGAAACGCAGACCCATGATGTCCACAACCAGATGCTGAAACACCCCAGCGAGTGTAACCTCACTTTTCTCCTCAGGGCGTTCCAACTGAACCTGGACAGAGGGGAGCCTCCGTCATAGTGGCGGATACTATATATAGATGGGTACTGTAAACCCATAGTGATCCACCCACAGACCCACGGTATTCCTCACATAGTGATACTAATTGCTACAAAAGTCGACTCATGGTGTTTCTTGCATGATGGTACTAATCACAGGTAATCTCAAGGTTCAAATTTCAGCATCCTTGATCGCGCCTTTTAGTCGCCTTTTATGGCAGGCAGAGAATACCGTGGGCGTATTCTACATCTGCGTCCCCCACCCACATGGGGTAAGTTTTCTTATACTTTGGTGGGAAAGTTGATTGGCAAAATGGGTGATCAAAGTGCAGGTCGAGTTGAAAATTCTGTGAAAATTTCAGAATCCACGGAAGAGAAAAATAAAGGAAGGCAGGTGGAAAAAGATCAAAAAGAAAGGGGAAAGGTAAGTTCAGTAATTTCATTGGTAAATTAGACTTCATTTTAACCCTCTATGGACGAGCGTGACAAATTTGTAACGTTTCTAATAATTGCTGTATCTGTATAGCGAGAAGCATTTTCTCTCGGTTTCCGCGTGTAGCAGATTTGTAACGCTGCAGATTACAAGTCTAGGAAGTGACTCAACGCTGCGACAATTTGTTGAACCATCTGAACAGTTGAATGTCGGGAGTTCTGAATGGCATGGACACGTGTATTTCAGCTGTGGATATTTATTATTACTGATCTTGAAAAAGGTAAGTGATGAACTTTAACAAAATAATATATGATAGAGGTAATTTCGATGTACATAGGGATTTAAAAAAATTATGGTAGACATTATTCCAAGAATTCGTGATCCCTTTTTTAAACGTTAAAATTTGTCAACTTAGGCATTTACAAGAAAACTGTAGTTTTTTATAGAAAATTAAGCCTGCAACATTTTACGGAAAGAAGAGGTGTGTGAATGCTCATGTGGCGGACGGAGCTGATGGAGAGAGCAATGACAGTTGCCTGAGTGCCTCTTCTAGTGATACAGATGATGACTATGTGCCAACAAATAGGGATGCTACATCAAGCAGTTCTTAAGATGGTAAGGTTTTAGCTCATATATCTCTGGTTTTGCACTGCAACATTATTTAGAACTGTTTCTGCATTAGTAGATTTCAAAAGACACTAATCTGTAGACTGTATCTGTGACTTTCAGAGCCAAGTGATAAAGATGATACCAGTATCCCTGACGTAGACAACACTTCAGCTGCTTCAATATCACGTGAAGCCACTAGGCGAAGACTACTTTGGAGAAATGTTATCTTCCAAGACAACAGTGCTCGTGATATACCAGAGCGGCGACGTTCAATCCCAGACTCCACTGCAATCAAGGAACCTGTCGAGTATTTCACACACTTCTTTGCTAGTCATTTTCTTAACCATATAACACAACAGTCGAACTTGTATTCTGTTCGGAAGAATCCATCCAAAGCTCTCCAACTGACTGTCAGTGAACTGGAACAATTTATTGGAACAGTGCTTTATATGTCACTTATTAGTGTACCACGAACTAGATTATATTGGTCTACTTTATTTGGTGTTTCCTGTGTATCAGATGTGATGAGTCGAGACAGGTGGGAAGATATAAAGTCCAATCTCCATACCTTGAAGCAATACATGCCAAAAAAGGCATACAAATGGAGATACAAAATATATGTATGTGATTCAAAAGGAATTGTATACAATTTTGAAGTGTACTGCAGCAAAAGTGATCCTTTGCCAGGAATGCAAGATTTAGGGGCTAATGCAAATGTTGTTTTGAGCCTCTGTCAGGTCATTCCCAAACAATTGAACTACTTGTTGTACTTTGACAATTGTTTTACGACAATTCCACTCCTTTCGGAGCTTGGACGCAAAAAGATTTATTGTCTGGGGACTGACAGAGCCAACAGATTGCCAGGATGTACGTTGGTGACTAACAAAGATTTGAGAAAAAGGGGAGAGGTTCCTATGAAGAACGGGAGGCAGATATTGATGGTCAACAGCTTATAAATCTCATGTTTATTCCGTATTGGCTCAACACAACTAAGGTTAAGTTAAGAGTAAGTTCCCACCTTCCAATACTTATCAATTTCTATATAATAGACTTATTAATTACATAATATAATCCATATAACCTCTAGTACATGTTTCGTTCCGATATGGAACATCTTCAGCTAAAATTGGTAAAATGGCAAGACAATTAAAACACATTGATGTTAAGATGATACATAAGCTAAAAGATATGATAAAATGGCTCGAAAATTAAAACATATGATAAAGATGATGAGATAAAGTTCATTCATGTTGGTTAAAAACACAACAAGTCAGTTTTCAAGTGGCGAATTAAAAACAGCGATAAGGTTCTTCATGTTGGAGGCGTGTACATTTTGTCGATCTTGAAGATAAATTGAAGAATACAGGATTTTCTTATATGTGATTTATCGGGGAAATCTTGATAAAATAACCGTAGTTGAAGTTGAGTTTGGTAGGATTATTAAAATGTGTCTGAAACGAGAAAAGGAGAAGTGAAATAGAAAATATTTTGAGGAGAAAACCTTGTTAAAAATGTATGTTCGCGAGAAAGAAGGATAATAGAGTTGATTACCTTAAAGACAATCTTGTCGTATTTAACGTCCTCCCTTACGCCGTGTTGTTAACTGACTGAGTCCTGTGTACGTGTGTGAGGTGCTTGCGGTGGGCGGGGAGTATTGGAGGGAGAGGTAAGTGACGTGAGGAGAGCGGGTGAAGTGTTGTGTAGGGTGGAGCTTACTGAGGAGTGGTGTTGTGATAGGCTAGGGGAAACGGACGGAAAGGTAGGGGGACAATTATGTAAGGTGGAGCTGTTCGGAAGGAGGTGTGTTGGTTGTTTGTTGGGATTCTTTTTGATGGTTTTTCTGGATGAGTCTAAATTAGTAGCCTCTTCTAATAATATATTTATGTTTTCCGTAATTTCGTTAACATTCTGGTTGGGATTTCGCTTCTGATCAATTTCAATATAGATATTTTCAAGGATATTCATTAATTTACCTTTGTTTAGCGTTTGTAGAATGGTTAAGTCCCTTTCTATCGATGTAAAATTGTGTTTATATTCGGTCATGTGAAGACTCATGGCCGAGTACTTCCTGTGTTTTTCGGCATTAATATGTTCTTGGTATCTTACTGAGAAATTGCGGCCTGTTTGTCCGATATAAGAAGTGGCACAATTTGAGCATTTAAGCCTATATATCCCGGAATTTAAATATTTGTTATTACTTGCAATGCTTTGGTGATTGAAAATTAACCGTTGATTGTTGTTATTGGTGCGGAAAGCAATATTGAAATTAAGTTTCTTAAAAATGTTAGTAATCTGGTAAATATTCCCGTTATTATAAGTAAAGGTGGCGAAGTTCTTCTTTTTATGTTCTTTTACTAGCTGCGTTTGAGGTTTATTCTTCATTTTATTCACTAATCTATCTATGTAGTGTTTTGTGTATCCGTTGCTTATCGCTATTTTATAAATGAGATTAATTTCTTTTTGGAGGTCGTTTTTAGATAAGGGAATGTTGAAGGCTCTGTTTAACATGCTTAAAAAGGAACTCTTTTTATGTGCCTCAGGATGGTATGAATCTTTTCGTATGGTATTTATAGTTTGAGTCGGTTTTCTAAAGATTGTAAAGGCCAACTTTTCTTCTTTCCTTTCGATTGTTAAATCAAGGAAATTTAGTTTTTTATTGTTCTCAGTTTCTAATGTAAATTTTATGAAAGGGTCCAAACTGTTGATTTGGTCTAATAAATTAGTGCTACTATTGATTTGTTCATCTATAATTGCGAAGATGTCGTCGACAAACCTTAGCCAGATAATGATGCCTTTTTCATCATTTAAAATTTTATGTTTTTCTAAGTGATCCATGTATATTTCAGCAAGGATACCTGACGCTGGAGATCCCATAGGAAGACCACTTTGTTGGTATACTGTGTTATTGAAGGAAAAATAATTATTGTTAAGTGTGAATTCTAGGAGTAACATAAATTCTTCTATTTCATGGTTACTAAGTTTTCTGTGTGTCTTTAAGTTGTTCTTAATTATATTTAAAGTTTCTTTCGTGGGGATCGTAGAATACATATTAGTGACGTCGAAAGAGTTCAAGGTGAAAGATGATTTTAATTTTGTGTTCTTGATAATTTTACAAAATTCTATTGAGTTATTGATTGTGGTTCTGCTTTGGAAAGTATAGTACTTCTTTAGGAAGCTATTGATAAATTTAGAGGTTTTGTAGGTGGGGCTATTTCTAAAGTTAATAATTGGTCTAATGGGTGTGTCAGGTTTATGTATCTTAGGCAAAGCCCTTGCTGTTGGTAGTCTTGGATTCATATTAATTAGGTTTGATATTTCGTTCTCATTAAGGATGAAATTAATGTTTTTAAGTATTTGTTTTAATTTTCTTTGGACAGAGTTAGTCGGATCTTTTATCATATCTTTTAGCTTATGTATCATCTTAACATCAATGTATTTTAATTGTCTTGCCATTTTACCAATTTTAGCTGAAGATGTTCCATATCGGAACGAAACATGTACTAGAGGTTATATGGATTATATTATGTAATTAATAAGTCTATTATATAGAAATTGATAAGTATTGGAAGGTGGGAACTTACTCTTAACTTAACCTTAATTGATGGTCAAAGCGTGCGAATTGTCAAATGGTTTGACAACAGATCCGTCGTTCTCGCCTCTACGTTCTCTGCTGCAGAACCACTGAGTAAGGTGAAACGATGGGATAAAAAAGCAAAAGAAAGGGTTGACGTTGACTGTCCATAAATGATTCTTCTCTACAACAAGTTTATGGGAGGAGTGAATCTTTTAGATTCACTTATTGCATTGTACGGAATCCACATCAGATTGAAGAAGTACTACCATCAGTTACTTTTTCACTTCCTTGATATGGTGATCGTAACTGCTTGGCTCTTGTACAGGAGGGACTGCGACTCCTTTGGTGTCCCCCAAAGTAAGCAGATCCCACTTTGTCGATTCAAGGCTGAAATAGTTGATGCTCTGTGCAAAATGAACAAGGACGGAAGTGGGAGAAAGAGGGGAAGACCTCCTTCTTCAAGTGTGGATTCTGAATATGCAAAGAAGAGGAAAACGGGGCATGCATCTAAGCCAATTTCCCAAGTGGTTGTTCGTCGGGACAATGTTGCACATTGGCCAATTGTGTCTGAGAAGGGAGGCAGATGCAAAATGCCAAACTGCAAAGGAAGTCCCTCAATTGTGTGTCAGAAGTGTAATATTCATTTGTGCATTGAGAAGAAAAGAAATTGTTTTTTGGACTTTCACAAAGAATAAGAACTAGGCAGATGCAAAATGCTGAACTATCTATGGGAAGTCCCTCAATTACCTGTGAGAAATATGTTCATTTGTGCATCGGAAAAGAAAGTAATTGTTTTCTGGACATTCACAAAGAATAAGAACTGTACAGGTCAAAAATTCCCATTCATATATTTTCATATGTAAGAAAATGATAGAATTATTCACAGAATAACATTTAATTTGTCTGTACTCTTAAATGCCTACTGTGGCAATTATGTAACGCTACAAAATATATTATAAATTATGACTTATATGATGTTTTTATCAAAATATGTTTATGTGGCCCTTACGGAACATAATTTTTTGTTTTAATCGATACATAATTCTGTCCATAGAGGGTTAACAAAGTCTATTCCAAATAAGGTTATGTTGTCATCTTGTTTTCATATCTTTAAGCTTTGTTTTAAATACAATCTATGCAGTAACTCTTCCTTATTATTATGTTTAAATACTGACTGAGGGTTTTGTCTCAACAGACACTCGACGCAAGGGTTCTCGAGTCTACCTAAGTGCCACCATTAAAAAAAAAAAGATATTTGTTCATGGTGTCAACCTCTGCAGACCTTTTGACACTACTTTCACCATATGACAGGAACCTGCGTGTAAGTGTAATTGCAGTAGTATAGAGTGTTGAATGTGAGGAATGTGAGGATGACACAAACACCCAGTCCACAGGCCAGAGATATTAATCATTTACAATTAAAAACCCCTGACCCAGCTGGGGCCGCTGGGTGACAGGCGGACGCGTTGCCCCCTACACCGTGAGGCTGGACAAAGTGCCACCATACAGAGAAATCTAAGATGCTTTGCCAACAACTAAATATGCAAGTTATTCATCGGTTTCATTAGGGATTCTATAAATCTACAGCCAAAACTTCGCAACATTGTTTTATACTTCGGTATGTTAAAGGATGTCTTCCTCACCGTCATAGAATAAGAACAAGAAGATTGACAAGAACAAGGTATGTCAACTGAATATTATACCCCAAGCTTTAATAACGAGAAAGGCAGGATTCCTGTAAGAGTCTGCCAAAACACATTCCTTGGAATTCTGAAACGTACTCTGTATCAAGAGTAAAAGCTATGCAGGAGAGAATTAAGTACTGGAGAGTCTCCCAAGGAAAGACGTGGTGGCGCTAGTCATTAAGAATGTTTTCCGCAGACATAGTCAGTATGTAAAAATGTTTAATGAAAATATTCATCCACTTGAGAGCCATTACATTCAAGGGAAGACCAAAAGATTCTTCCTCAGTAGTGACCTCAGTATAAAAAATTTTTGGGAAATGCACAGTAAGGAACAGACAGTTGCCGAGCTTTTAGTCAAATACGAGTATTACTGTAAAATTTTTGTGGTAGTTTATAATATCAGCTTTAAATCTCCAGCAACAGATCAGTGTTCGAAGTCCACTGAGCTAAAGGAAAGGATACAAAGTACAAGACATCCTGTAGAGAAAGACAATTTAAAATTCAGTCCTGCTCTCCACCAACAGCAAGCCAGAGTGTTCTCACATTCCTTAGGAAACAGTAAGAGGGGAAAAACCATTCAGTTTCGACTGTCAGAAAAACTTGTGTTTCTGAAGATACTGGACCAGTTAGCAATACTAAAAGAGACAGTTCTATGTGTACAACTTAACCTTTCCCGAGCGGAACACGGATATATCGAGTCGAATTGTCATCCACGAGCGGAGAACGGATATATCCAGGTATAGCTCTTATTCAAAACTGGCACAGATTTTCACTGTAGTAGTTAATGCTAGGTTCAGAAGATGGCACCACCATGCAGACACATGTTTGATAGTTAACATATCAATGCTAGAGACCTCTGTGACTTAACAAATATTTGCTGCCAGCTGTTGATTCAGGTGCGCGCACGTGATAATTCGTAGGCATTAGTGTGTGTTCTCTTCACATAATGTTGCGGAAAAGACTACAGACTGATGAGGAAATAGTATCTGCTTTGGATGTGAGTGATGATCATATTTCAGATATTCGTTTTTCTGACAGTGATAGTGAAATAAGTGAAACTGATGATTATGAGAGCAAGAGCAGCACAAGTGACAGTGTGATGTCTGACAGCAGCAGTGAATCAGATTGGTGTTCCAAAAGGGGAAGGCCTTCTCTTGGTCCCCCAGAAGTATGCCTGAATGGACTACCACACCTTATGTCTAGGAGTTAAAAGGGTTCTATAGCTTGCGTCGTGTGTAAAAAAAGGAAACAATTTATTACTGCAAAACCTGCAGCCAGAAGCCTTTTCTGCTTCCAGATAGATGCTTTGACATATTTCCGTTATAGTTTTAATGATACAGTGTAGGCCGGGAGCAAGAAGGTTGTAACAATGGCAGACCAAGGAAGCATGACTACGAGTCCAAAGTTCTTAAATGATAGAAATAAAGGGAAGAAAATGTAAAGTGAATTTAAGGGAGAACAGAAGAAAACGTCGGGGGAATACAGGACAACCACGTATAGCACACAGAAATACACCAAAACAAAAGATAGTACCATGTGAAGAGGTGGGTGCATAAACATTGTATGACTTTAGTTTTAGGTTACAAACCACATTATTTATCTTAACCCCATTACATTATTGTAGATTTGATTTCAGATGGCTACATGTAAGTGGCCCTATTAGTGCAAGAATCTAAGTACTGTTTGAAAAATTCTATCTGATGGATTAAAACCAACAAACTCATCATTTAGCTGCAGAAAGTGTAGAGCTCATGGATATTAAGGGCACGTCTACTTCAGAGGCAGTTTCTAGAAGACAATGCAATTTTTAAGTATTAGGTAAAGGTACCGATACACGCACTGAAAATTCGGGTGTCTGCAAACTTCGTATAGAGGATATAGAATTACTCGAAGACGATTACAGAAACTACAAGAAAAAATTAAAAATGGAAACCACTGGATGATGGCAGAAGGCATGAAAATCGTCCAAATAACCTGAAAGATACTGTTAAAGTTGCAAAGTATATGAAACAACTTCCTCGATGATGATGATGATGATGATGATGCTTGTTGTTTAAAGGGGCCTAACATCGAGGTCATCGGCCCCTAATGGTACGAAATGAAATGTAAACAAAAAGTTCAAAATCATCCACTGACCAAAATAAAAAAAGGCACAAAGAATAAATGGATGGACATGAACCCAAAAAAAAAAAAAAAAAACAGAAAACAGTGGATCTGACTCAAAAAAAGATCATAAATAAGAGCATTTCTGACCAAGGGACCACTTATAAAGCACAATCCTGAATCGAAGATGCTTGATGTCTAAAGGGGTCCAAAATCCAGGTCTAAGGCCCCTCAGAATGGTACATGTCGCGAGTAAAGTAGAACCATGGTATTTGTCATGTTGGGGTACTAATCAAAAGTAGCAAAGACTCACGGTGTTCCACATAAGATGGTACTACTCTAAGTATTGTACGTCGTACAGGTAACGCAGACCTATGATGTTTCTCACACAATGGTACCACTCATAGCCAATGTAAACCGATGAGGTTCCTCACCTAGGTGTACTAGTCACAGGTGCCGGTATTCCCGTGGTGTTCGTCACAGTGGGTACTAATCACAAGCAAAGCAGACCCACGGTGTTACTCACATGGGTACAACTCACGGGTACCGGAAACCCATAGGCGAACAAACTCAATGCTTATACTAACCACAAACCTATTTTGTACCTAATATAGTGGTACGACTCACAAGTAAAGGCGACCCATGGTGTTCCCCGCGTGATGGTACTAATCAAAAGTAGTTTCATGGTTCTAAGTCAATCATCCCTTGGTCGCCTCTCACGACAGGCAGGAGATACCGTGGGTGTATTTTTCGTCTGCGTCCCCCACCCACAGGGCGTAGACAGAGTGAAAAAAAGGAAGCAAGAAGGGATTCGTCGCTTCAAAAAATGAGGTAACGGATGAAGAAGGGCACGAAGGGCATGAAAATGAAAGACTCCCTAGGCCACGAATGCTCTAATACCGTCGGGGTCAGAAAAGAACAAGAGTCGATCAAGGGAGGTCGGACAGGATAGACGAAAGTGAGGAGCCTGGCACAAGTAAGTGGAAGCAATGCCAAGACTCAGCTGAGGGCCCAGTGGTCGCCAATCCACACTCCCAAGTTGAGAGCCCCTCGGGCCCCTTTTAGTCGCCTCTTACGACAGGCAGAGGATACCATGGGTGTATTCTAAATGTGCGTCCCCCACCCACAGGGGGTAATCAACTTCCTAAACAAGAAAGCCATTATTCTAGAGTGAAAAGTTATGTTTGAAGCCAGATATGAGTATTAGCAAAGTATACAAAGAATTTAAAGCAGAAAATCCAGAAATTAGTTGTGGAGAATGAGGATGCAGAGACATATTTAATGGAGAATTTAATTTGTCCTTTGGCTTGCCACATTCAATCGTTGTGCTTACTTGGACAAACTTTACGTTCTCTTTTTTAAATATTTAATGCAATATTTTTTCAAAACGTAATTGTTGTGTGAATAGAATAAATACTTTACAACCCTTACAAGAATGTAAGTATAGCTAACAGCAAATAGTTTGGAATTCTTTCAAATATAAACAGTCAAGAAGTGTCTTTTTCCATCTCCTCTAAAATGTTCACTTGGTCAGTTACAACATTGTTCAGGTCAGTCATTCAAACTTTACTTTTCGACCCTGACCACAAGATGAAAAATTCCTCGATGATAGCGACATGGATTGTGAAGCTGGAGTTGAGGATTGTGATGGATACTCTGACCCAACCTAATCAAATAGAGATGCAGAAAATGAAACTCTGAGCTGCCCCACATATATTGGAAGATATGGAAAGACAGTGTGAAACATAACAAAGACAGTGAGTACTTGAAAAACTAGACCTCAGAATATTCTAAAGCGAACCCATTTACCTGGTGTTATTGGCAATACCCGCTTAGCTAGAACACTTTTGGAGGCATGGAGAGATTTGTTTACAGATACTATAATTGATGTGATTGTTCGGTGTACAAATCAGCACACTGAAATTATGAAAGATAATTACAATCGTGTACAAGATGCTAAGGCAACACACACTGTTGAACTGAAAGCACAGGCCTATATGGGACTTCTATGCTTAGCTGGTGTGCTTCATGGCAACAGGCAAAGTCTGAGGCAAAAATAGAGAAAAGAAGGAAGTAGGAAGGCAGCACGCTTACATGCTTCAAATTGTAATTTAATATTGGACTGTGCTGTGAAGTGTTGGTGCCATGCCACCTTTAAAAATATACGAAGAGACCCTGTGTCTAAATGGATTGAGGTAAAGGAATTTCTAGGGTTTATTTTTTATTCTTTAAGAAATAACTTCAGATATACTTCGTCCTAAATGTCTTCATTTAAGTATGAACCTGTCGCTTCTTGTGACGTAGAAAGATCATTTTCTGTGTTCAGAAATGTTTTGTCAGATAAACAAATGAGCTTAAAAGTAGAAAATTTGGCAAAATTAGTTTTTGTACAGTGTTTCAAAAGGAAATTAAAATATAACTATGTGGAACTGAATTTTGATAGTGCATATTTGCTAGTTGTGCATTTTCCGTCATTTGATAATGCATGAATGAATGAATATTTTGATATTTGATCGTATATGAAAATCCGGGCTCTAGTAATTACAATAGTGTACAAGATGCTAAGGCAATAGACGCTGTCAAACTGAAAGCATAGTCCTATATGGCACTTCTATATTTAGCTGTTGTGCTTCATGGCAACAGCCAAAGTCTGGATGAACTTTGGGGTTCAGATGGAGATGGGGTGGAAAGATTTAGGCTTGTTATAAATATGAAACGCTTCAATTTCTACTCTGTTGGATAAGATTTGATGATCGTGCGACCAAGGAAGAACAGATGAGTATCTACTGTTTTTCTGCAATTAGGCATCTCTATGAATGTTTTGTGGAAAGCTCTTAAAGAAATCATTCCCTTGGGCGACACGTAACAGTTGATATAAAACTCAAAGCTTTCAGAGCCTCTTGCAGTTTTGGGATATAACTTAAATTCACTCAAATCCTGTGAAGTATGGTATAAAAATGTATGCCATAATGGACGCCAAAATGTTTTATAGGTACAATCTAGAAGTGTACACAGGCAGGCAACCTGATGGGCCATATTGTGAGAGTAATAAAACTCTCGATGTCCTCAAGAGAATGACTGAACCAAGTTACTACAATAGATGGAATGATACTGTAGATAATTGGTTTTCGGATATGAACGTAGTTGTTCAATAACAAACAACAAATGTACGGTTCATGGGGACCCTAAAGATGAACAAGCCACATATATCTCCAGAGTTGTTAACACTGAAAGGACGACCCTAAAAATCTACCTTGTTTGCCTTTCCAAAAGACAATACTTTAGTGTTTTATGTAGCCTACCAAACAAGTACAAAAATGAATAAAAATCGTAATTTCCAGTATGCACTCTTACAATGAAATTCGTGAAGAACTTGTGGGTGGAAGAAACCTGTAATGATAACTATGTACAACAGAACCAAAGTCCAGAGTTAGTGCAATCTTCAATATCGCAACAAACACAAGACATTAGCCATTGGTAATTTGGTGCGCGTTTCTGAAAGTAGCTGGCATCAACGCCCCATTAAATTCATTCGTAACCAACAGAAAGTGAGAAGAAGTGGGATACTTTTAAAGGAACTCTCGCGTGAGCTGACAGGAGAATTGCATGAAGAAGTGAAAAGTATGTAGGAATGCCTCTCTCACTGAAACAATCTTCGGAAAAATTCGGACCAATGGTTAGGAGAAAAAATTCCGCGGCTATCCTCAACCAAGAAACATTAACACTGAAGAAAGGAACGGAGGCACAGTAAATACTTGAGCGCAGAAAGTGCAACAAGTACTTCTGTTTAAAGCCCGCGGTAATGATCTGCAAAAACTGTTTTATCAACGTGGGAACATATTTAAGCTCAATGAAAGAAATGTAGGAAATTGGCCGATAATCCAAGGCCATTGAACATCGTTTGTATTACACTGATTAGTACATTAATATGTAAATTAATGTTTCATTATGGTCACAGTATGTATTTTTGTAACTTTAAGAAGCTTATGTAAAATATGTAGGCCTTTCACAATGTTTGGTTATTATTTTGATAAGCACTGTACATTTTTTTCTAAAATGTGAATAAGTAATAAAATTATCCGTAGGATATATGATACCCATCAGTTCATTTGCACACGTATTTAACATTAGTCTCCTTAAAATATTTTCTTTCTGTCCCAGATTTTGACCATTTTAACCTAGTAACCCTAACCTAAATTCAATCCACAATGGTGCGCAGTATTGCCTATCAACAGGGATATCTTGAACACCTTGATCCAAACATAACACGCAGCATACACTTACTACAAAAATTCTTATCTCGCTGGAAATAGTATCTTTTTTACAAATAGAATGTTCTAAACAGCACAATTATTTGGAAGTCAATAATGACAGTGAAAGTACTAATCAAAACTGTGCACCCCAAACACCCGCCATCTCCATGATTGATGATCCCCTTCTTCTACTTCTTCTTCCTCTTGTTCTACTCACAGCCATCTCTTCTTCTTCTTCTTGATATTTGGTTGGGCTCTGTATATAACTAACACCCAGTTCCAATACTTTGTAAATGAAACACTCACAGCCATCTCAATCCTCGTATACTGCCTGCTCTATGCGAGCCTTTTTGCGACTACGCTGCGACAAAATTTCTCCGCTAGATGGCAGACATAGACGCACAATGTTCTAAACTTATTCTAATGACGATAGCCTACAAAACACTATGCAGTATGGTCATATGTTCACTTCAGCTCGTAAATAACATCAGTAATATTAAATATCGGCAATATTACCTGTTCATGCACAATTTAAGGATTTTCCTGGACGAAGGCTTGGAGTGGTACCGTACTTTTTGTGTTCTTGCCAACGAAATATCAAATAATAGAGGTCTTACGAACTTGATTAGTATAATATCACTAACAGTTTGCTGATGTTCTTTGACCTCACACTGTAACAAAACACATTCTGAAAGGATTTTTTCTTGCTATTTGTTTTATATCGCACCAACACAGATAGGTCTTATGGCGACGATGGGATAGGAAAGGCCTAGGAATGGGAAGGAGACGGCGTGTGAAAATGGGAAACCACGGAAAACCATCTTCAGGGCTGCCGAAAGTGGGGGTTCGAACCCACCATCTGCCGTACGCAAGCTCACAGCTGCGGACTTCTAACCGCACGGCCAACTCGCCCGGTATTCTGAAAGGGAAGACGTCGCAATTCTTCGTATTACGCTCGTACGTTTGAAGAACTTCGACAATAGGGCACAGCAGCTTAAACGAACTCCTGCAGATGTTTCACCAGAGCAACAAAACAAGGTTTTGGTATCGAACTCCTCTGTCCTGATGCATAATCAGCCATTTAGCGGTGTCGAAGCACTCGGCAGTGAGATGTTGCTGACACAAATGTCACACTCCATCCTCTCTTCAACAGCACGAACCTAATACCCGCAAATTAGGATGTGATTTCCTGTTTTTCGTTTGATTGGAATATCGTCTAAACATGAAGACGTTTGTTTTGTGATTGTCCGTCACAATTCTTATCACAAGGAATTCACTATCCTCCACGGCTTTAATCACCTTCTGAAAAAAATCCGCAGCCTTTTTCCAGTCATTCGACCGGGTCAGGAATGGAATGAATCAAGCCCCCATCTAGCAGCGAGGATAGGATTTGTGTCGGCTGCCGAAGCCTGTCGCACTCCTCCGGGGCAATGATTAATGAATGCCAGATGAAATGAAATGATATTGGAGAGTGTTGCTGGAATGAAATATGACAGGGAAAACCGCAGTATCCGGAGAAAAACCTATCCCGTCTCCGCTTTGTTCAGCACAAATCTCACATGGAGTGACCGGGATTTGAACCACAGAACCCAGCGGTGAGAGGCCGGCGTGCTGCCGCCTGAGCCGCGGAGGCTCAATCAGCTTCTGTAATAAAGTGTGAAGGCACAGATGCGAGAGTAATCTGAAGATATCCAATTACTTCCTTTATTAGGTTCTTGCCTAGATAAAGCCGACAGACGCTTTTCTCTTAAGACCCTTCTAGATGGTATTTCATGGAGTCGTATCTTTTCTGGCTGCGAACCACCTTGCCGAGATTGGCAAAATAGTACACAGCTGTTGAATATTTCGGGGAAAGAATCCAAAGTTCCATTTCTACAAAAAATAAACCTTGCACAAACGGAAAGAAACAAGTACCAACACCTTAAAATCACTTTTTAAATATCTATAAGCATAGCATGATTAATTCATTTCACAGTTCTATACAAAATATATCTTGTACGAACGGAAGTGACCACATACGTTTACTCATTGTACGAAATAATTCAGGTTTTCACACACATTCATACACCAATAACAGAGTGCTACACCCACACTGACAGCGAATATTGTGCGTCTACTGCTGCACTCTTACGGCGACTTGGAGAAATATTGGTAGTCGCGCCTTCCTGTGTTAAACTAGTGGCATAGAGCAGGCAGTATAAGAGGATCGAGATGGCGGTGGTTCTACTTCTTGTGCGTTCTTGGGCGCTGCACACGGCTTAACCCAGTCACCAAATGGAGATCCCCTTCTCTTTCTCTTCTCTCCTGCTTGTTTTATTTTTGGCACCGCCGTCTCGATCCTCATATACTGCCTACTCTATGCGAGGTGTTTTGCGACTAGGCTGCGACAAAATTTCTCAGCTAGATGTCAGGCTTATATGCACAAAGTTCAAAAATTACTCTAACGACAACAGCCTACAAAACACTATGCAGTATTGTCACATATTCACTGAAGCTCGTAAATTACATTAGTAATATTAAATATCGGCAATATTACCTGTATGAACTCACAGTTGGCCTCTTCATGCACAATTTAAGGATTTTCCTGGACGAAAGCTTGGAGTGGTACCGTACTCATTGTGTTCTTGCCAACGAAATATCAGTTAACAGAGGTCTTACGAACTTGGTGAGGATAATATCACTAAGAGTTTGCTAAAGTTCTTTGACCTCACACTGTAACAAAACACATTCTGAAAGGGAAGAAGTCGCAAGTCCACGTATTAAGCTCGTAAGTTTGAAGGACTTCGACAATAGGGCACAGCAGCTTAAAAGAACTCCTGCAGATACTTCACCAGAGCAACAAAACAAGGTTTTGGTTATCGAACTCCTCCTCTGTCGTGATGCATAATCAGTTCCATTTAGCGGTGTCGAAGCTCTAGGCAGTGAGATGCTGACACAAATGACATACTCCATCCTCCCCTAAAAAAGAAAAAAAACAAGTACCGGTACCCCCAAATTAGGATTTGATTTCCTGTTTCTGGTTTGATTGAGATATTATCGTCTGGATATTTGAGGTTGCAAGAGACCATCCTCATTTTTTCCGTATTGAAAGTCTGTTAAAAGGAGAACAACAAAACACTGATTTTCACCTATTCAATACAGTAAAAGCAATTATAAAATTAGGACCTCATCCCTATTTTAATGCTTAATTGTTAAAATATAGGATAGGTTTCGTTCATATTTTGAACATCTCCAGCTATAAATATTCTTACAAGGTTAAATTGATAGCATTGTTCTAGAACTTACACTTATGGTTTGCCATTAACAAACTTCTCCGTAATAAACTTTTGAAAACCCCTTAAATATAAACATACATACATACATACATACATACATACATACATACATACATACATACATACATACATACATACATACATTATCATTATAGACTGTTATGCCTTTCAGCGTTCAGTCTGCAAGCCTCTGTGAATATACTAAAAGTCGCCACAATCCTCGATTTGCAACTAGTGATGTGCCCTCATTTAGTTCTATACCTCTTATCTTTAAATCGTTAGAAACCGAGTCTAACCATCATCGTCTTGGTCTACCTCTACTTCTCTTACCCTCCATAACAGAGTCCATTATTCTCCTAGGTAACCTATACTCCATTCACCCCACATGACCCCACCACCGAAGCCGGTTTATGCGTACATCCATCCAGTTCATTCCTAAATTAGCCTTTATCTCCTCATTCCGAGTACACTCCCGCCTTTGTTCCTACCTGTTTGTACCAGCAATCATTCTTGCTACTTTCATGTCTGTTACCTCTAACTTATGAACAAGATATCCTGAGTCCATCCAGCTTTCGCTCCCGTAAAGCAAAGTTGGTCTGAAAACAGACCGATGTAAAGATAGTTTCGTCTGGGAGCTGACTTCCTTCTAACAGAATACTGTTGATCGCAACTGAGAGCTCACTGCATTAGCTTTACGACACCTCGATTCAATCTCACTTACTATATTACCATCCTGGAAGAACACACAACGTAAATACTTGAAATTATCGACATGTTCTAGCTTTGTATCACCAATCTGAGATTCAATTCTGTACAATTTCTTACCTACTGACATCAATTTAGTCTTCGAGAGGCTAATTTCCATACCATACCCATTGCAGCTATTTTCAAGCTCCAAGATATTACACTGCAGGCTTTCGGCACAATCTGCCATTACGACCAAGTCGTCAGCATAGGCCAGACTGCATGCTACATTTCCACCTAACTGAATCCCTCCCTGCCATTTTATACCCTTCAGCAGATGATCTATGTAAACTACGAACAGCAAAGGTGAAAAATTACAGCCTTGTCTAACCCCTGTAAGTACCCTGAACCAAGAACTCATTCTACCATCAATTCTCACTGAAGCCCAATTGTCAACATAAATGCATTTGATTGCTTTTAATAATCTACCTTTAATTCCATAGTCCTCCAGTATGGCGAACATCTTTTCCCTCGGTAACCCTGATATATGCTTTCTATATATCTACGAAACATAACCACAACTGCCTATTCCTCTCGTAGCATTTTGCTATTACCTGGCGCATATTGAAAATCCGATCCTGACAGACTCTCTGTGGTCTGAAACCACACTGGTTTTCATCCAACTTCCTCTCAACGACTGATCGCACCCTCCCTTCCAAAATGCCAGTGAATACTTTGCCTGGTAAGCTAATCAATGAGATGCTTCGATAGTTGTTGCAATTCTTCCTGTTCCCTTGCTTATAGATAGGGGCAATTACTGCTTTTGTTCAATCTGAAGGTACATTATCAACTCTCCATGCTAATTTTACTACTCTCTGAAGCCATTTCATCCCTGCCTTCCCACTATACTTCACCATTTCAGGTCTAATTTCATCTATTCCTGCTGCCTTATGACAATGGAGTTTATTTACCATCCTTTCCACTTTCTCAAGCATAATTTCACCAACATCATTTTTCCTCCTCCCCATGAGCTTGGCTGTTCGCAACACCACCAGGATGATTTCCTTTTACATTGAGAAGAAGTTCAAAATATTCTCTCCACCTCTCCAGTGATTCTCTCGGATCTATTATGAGTTCACCTGAATTACTCAAAACACTGTTCATTTCCTTTTTCCCTCCCTTCCTAAGATTCTTTATTACTGTCCAGAACGGTTTCCCTGCTGCTTGACCTAGCCTTTCCAGGTTGTTACCAAAATCTCCCCATGACTTCTTTTTGGATTCAACAACTATTTGTTTCGCTCTGTTTCTTTCATATACGTACAAATCCCTGCCTGCCTCGGCCCTTGTTTGGAGCCATTTCTGATAAGCCTTCTTTCTACGTTTACAAGCTGCTCTCACTTAATCATTTCACCAAGATGTTCGCCTTTTCCATCTTTACACACAGTTGTTCCTAGGCATTCCCTTGCTGTTTCTACTACAGCATCCTTGTATGCCACCCATTCTCTTTCTATATCCGGAACCTGCCTACTATCTACTGTTCGAAACTTCTCACTAATCATATGCATGTACTTCTGTCTAATTTCCTCGTTCTGGAGATTTTCTACCCTTATTCGTTTGCAGACAGATTTCACTTTCTCTACCCTAGGCCTAGAGATACTTATTTCACTACAGATCAGATAGTGGTCTGTATCATCGAAATATCTACGGAAAACTCGTACATTCCTAACAGATTTCCTGAATTCGAAGTCGGTTTAGATATAGTCTATTATGGATCTGGTACCCCTAGCCTCCCATGTGTAGCGGTGAATAGCCTTATGCTTGAAGAATGTATTCGTAACAGCTAAACCCATACTAGCATAGAAGTCCAGCAAATGCTTCCCATTCCAATTAGCTTCCATATCTTCCCCATATATTTCAATTACCCTTTCGTATCCTTCAGTTCTATTCCCAACCCTCGCATTGAAATCGCCCATTAGCACTATTCTATCCTTGCTGTTGATCCTGACCACGATGTCACTCAATGCTTCATAAAACTTGTCAACTTCATCCTCATCTGCACCCTCTTCAGGATCCAAATTTACAATTTCCGCAGATAAGGAGACATATCTCCCAGTAACCAGTGTTCACAAGCACTAGGTTCCAACAGTAACAATTTACGGCATTTCCAAGGTAACTCTCAATATGATGGAAAACTTAGAAAAGAGCTTACATGCTCTCTAACATTAACAGATTTATTAGAGCCGACTCAAGGCGGCATTACATAAAAAATCTTACACTCTCAGCCACTCTAGGCAAAATTTACAATTGAAATTACTTGTACACAGGAGTATCTGTTACCCAAACTACTGGGCCTTCGTGGAAAAAGAAAAGGTTAGATTACTAGCCCGAACACAAAATGAATTGAGCCGTACACTTGAACTCCTAGATAATGAAGTATAAAATACTAACTGGGCTCTCGACCCGATTATACAGGGGCTAATTCCAAGCTACTGAGCTGATTCGAAAGAACGTTAATTTAATGCATTACGAGAAAGAAAGACAGTTAAAAAATCGTAGTCACCTCAAACCAAGTTCAAGGGGAACTCGAAAGTGTAACACACTCTCTATCCCCAATTTACAGTTTAAGACTTTATGAAACTTTACATTAGCCGGAAGAAAATTTACATTTTAGAAAAGGGTGGTTACATAGTTAGAAATTTGAAACTTCCCTTCGTGTAAGTCTGCGGAGGTAGCTATAGGGAGATAAAACTGATGGCCATTACTGGGCTGATGAACTGCCTGGCGAAGAATGAGGCGCCCCCCCCCCCACCTGTCTTAACACAGGCTCTTAGAAATTCGTCGATCATACGACAAGGTAGCCAGAAAAGTCGCAGCTTATATACCAGAAGGGAAGGTTCGAGAGGATTCTGGGTTAATCCGGGCACACCCTCTCAGTTTTTATTGGACAATTCAAAAAGCGACAAGAAGCCTGAGATAGGCTGAAAAATAATTACAGAAAATACCTATCGGCCAGATTCAAAACGCGGAATAAGAAAGAAGTGTTGCCAACCCACAAATAAATGAACGTTGATACAGTTATGAAAACATAGAAACACAAAACTTTAAATCACAAGATCTTCCACATTGCACCAGAGTGCATGACCAGAGTTTTTTATAATGACATCTATGGAAGAAAGTTTAAACTTCTTGAAGTACACCAAAAACAAAACAAAATAAATCAAATCAGTTTAGGAAACTTAGAAATGACAAACTTCTCAATTATTCAGTAGTGACATCTTCTGATTACTATCCCAACTTCCTGCAGAAGCAGTTTCACGTTTTTTTGGATAGATAGAGTTCATTAGGGCGCTTCTTATGAATGCGCGGTGTTGAGGTGTACCTCCCGGTACAGAAAATACGACTATTGAGCTTGAAATTTTAAAACATTATTCTAATATTTAAAATACAATGCCTTTAGTTAGTCTCTGTATAAATACACCTACAATTTGTTAAATTGCTGTATGTCTTAAAATTTTGTTGTATACACATTAAAACATTTTGTTACAACTGGACGTATTCACATGTTGTACCATATGGAATTGAAATCTCAATACACTCTCAAAACAGCTGAGTTTAGGCGTGAATATTATTCTTGCCATCCATAAAATTGACAAAATTGATGCGCACTGTTGATTATAGGTTAATAAATTTTGTCCTACTATAAATATTTAACGTCGAAATTTGTCGAATTCACAAATTGCTTGTAGTCTTAACCAGTGTAGGTCAATCCTATAGACGTAAGCAGAGGCTCAGTCAAATGGTGACAGACAAGCTTTGGTGATACGCAAGTGGTAATTTCAGGAGCACAAGTAGAATGACAAGCAGTCGTCTAACAGCTGAGTGCACGGGCGTAAATGAAGTCAGGAATAAGAGGGATATGTCAACAGACTTACTAACGGTGTGTTGCACAAACCAGTCTGTTTAATGCAACATCCTTGTTGTCTGACAATAGCAGCTGATCTTCTTTCCATGGAAGTGCGACTTCATATCGTCCTTCCTCATCTATCTTAATATTTTCTTGAAAATGTTTCAATGTTGGCATTTAAATTTCCTTCTTCGACAGCGCTTCAGTCGATTCACGAATTCCTATTCTTTCCAAGTTCCATAATTCACCGCAATAAGCCGTTCTCACAAACAGAGAGTTCACCATAGACACTGTGTTACAGTTCTCAGTTGTCTTCCAGAGCTGCCCCATCACTGTCAAACAAAATGTGGTCCTAACAGCAACCAAACCAGACCTCAACTTGATTTTTCCACGGTCAATAAACATCCCACGTTGTCTGCACCAATGAGTAACTCAATCTCCGATGGCTCTGGACCATAATCAGAGAGCCAAATTTTCTTTTCTCTGATCTCATCCATCCAAGGACCCTTTTAAAACCATGGGATTGTATCACCAATTACCTTTTGTCCCAGTACCTTCAAGTTTAGAGAAACTGAATGACGTAGGTTGACAATAGCTATCTCATACAGGTTATGATCGTTCGCACCGTTTGAAGCACCCCCAAAAAGCTTGTGTTCAATTTTTTCAGTCTTTGATGGAATATACCCCATTTCCACGGAAGTTTTTCCAATAGATAGGATCTCTGCGAGCCTGTATCCAGCAATGCCCGTACAGTTCTTTCTTTCCCTTGATGATTTAACCTAACTACAAGAGTTTGTAACAGTACTTTCCAAACATCACTGGTTTGGGTGTTAAGGGTTACAGTTGGGCCACCTGACAACTTTGAACCTCATTCTTGGTTCTTCTCATCAGCCTTATAACCCCCTTTATTTACATCTAATTTGAGACACATAATAGCCTCGTGTTTATCACTCCACACGAGACATTTTAGATTCGTAATGCAATTAGCAGCCGTATGTCCCGCCCTCAGACATGAAAAACAAGCTTTATTCTCTGACAACCTTTTATGTTTATCCCTTAAATTCAATTCTTGAGCCAGATGACACCCTTTGCTGTTATGCGGTTTATTACAGAAGACACACTCCAAACTTTTTCCTTTTCCAGCAAAAAGTACACTAGCAGTAGCTGAACTTTGCTCCTCCCGCCCCCGTTCTTTAATTTTAGCACTCCTCGATTTATTAGAGAGTCCAAAACCAGCTTGAGTGAATGCAATTCTCTCTTCACTCTCTACTTCACTCTTCAGAAAACAAAGTAACGCGGTCAGTTTGTCAGCATGTCCATTATCCTGATCCGTTTTAGTCGTTGATGAATTCCTCATCCAGACACGTAATACTTCCTCAAGCAAGCAAGATTCTAGTAACGGAAAGAGCATCGAGCCGTACTTATCTCGAGTAACGCCTATTGATACTAAAGCTCTCAGCTGTGCTTCTAACTTGTCGTATAAACTTGCAAGCATAGGCTTCTCCCTTGTCTGAGAAACATTTTTACAACAAGACTTACGAGCTCCCTGACATAGAATTCTTCCAAACCTACCCCTAAGGGATTCTACAGCCTTAGAGTAATTTTCAGGAGTGGGGGGTGAGGATAGAACTGGTAACTAAATCTCTAGCTCGGCTATCAACCTCCGTGGACTAGATTAGGTAATGAAATTTACCTTCATCCTCAATTTCAGGTTCCTCATGGATGCGCCGAAATTGTCCCCAAAATTCCAACCAATTCCTAAACTCCCCATCGAATTTCACGAGTTCTATCTTTGGTAATTTCAATTGCCTTTTGTTTTTATTCTCAGCTGATACAGTTGATCTACCTGACACTACTTCCAACACATTGGCATTATTAGCTTGTAACCACAGGGCTTATTTTTGTCTTGAATCATCTAATTTGTCTCTAAAACTGTCTATAGATTCGTACTCACGGTCATACTTGTCGTCTCCTTCTCTTTCCAGCAACATATCTAACACTTTTTCGTCCAGCGGTGCCAGTTCCTTCACTAACCTTTCCAATTTATTTATCAAGGATTGCAATGTGTCTTTATGAATGCCGTCTTGTATTTCTTGACTTAAATTTTGCAAGAGAAAAGTGTACGTTTTCGTAAAAGTCGCTCTTACCGGCGTATCATACAAATATCGCTTGTACCTACTCAACAATACAGGTGGATTTTGGAGGGTTGAAATTTTGTTGGAGAAATTTGCGTGTTTTACATAATGGGCCGTGGTTAATGGTGGTGTGACATCTATATATCGTATTTGCTGACCGGAGATTCATATGTGAAATATTTTTATACCCTCTGTCTGTTTCAACCAGACGTTGATACAATAATTCTCCCTTCGTTATTTTCCCCTCTGAAATTTCTTTTTTTTTTTTGCTAGGGGCTTTACGTCGCACCGACACAGATAGGTCTTATGGCGACGATGGGATAGGAAAGGCCTAGGAGTTGTAAGGAAGCGGCCGTGGCATTAATTAAGGTACAGCCCCAGCATTTGCCTGGTGTGAAAATGGGAATCCACGGAAAACCATTTTCAGGGCTGCCGATAGTGGGATTCGAACCTATTATCTCCCGGAAATTTCATTTAGACTTACAATACGCTATAACGCTACTTTTGGTGTTTAATTATTCATATTTTGAGTTAGTGAGTTGCATTTCATGACGTTCGACTTGTGATATTTTCTTTAGGTGACTCGAAATAAACATGCATAACCTTTCCCTCAACCTCTCATATCGCACGCCGATGTCCGCCATGTTTATTCTGGATTACGGTCTGATGCAATTGTAGTTGGTCTTGGCTTACCCAAGAGTACACAGATCCATAGATGTCAAAGCACAACTCCGAGCTACAACTGCATTCAATAAATGGTTTGTAAGGAAATACCACAATACCTGTTTTGATTCCATTCGAATGTGACATAAAACCTGTAAAGTGTAACTTTGATTCATGTTGTTGTTGTTGTTGTTTGAGTCATCAGGCCGTAGACTGGTTTGATGTAGCTTTCCATGCCACCCTATCCTGTCCTAACATTTTCATTTCTGCGTAGTTACTACATCCTATATCTGCTCAAATCTGCTTGTCATATTCATACCTTGGTCTACACCTACCGTTTTTACCGCCTACACTTCCCTAAAAAAACAACTGAACAAGTCTTGGGTGTCTTAAGGTGTGTCCTATCATTCTATCCCTCCTTCCCGTAAAATTTAGCTCAATCGATCTCCTCTCACAAATTCGACTCAGTATCCCTTGATTCGCGATTGGATCTATTCATCTCACCTTCAGCATTCTTCTTTAACACCATGTTTCGAAAGATTCTATTATCTTCCCTTCTGACCTAGTTATCGTCCATGTTTCAGTTCCATACAGTGTCACGCTCCAGACGAAAGTCTTTATAAAAACATATTTCGAATGTTCGAAGTGAGCAAATTTCTTTTCTTAAGAAAGGCCTTCCTTGCTTGTGCTAGTCTGCATTTTGTGTTTTCCTTACTTTTGCCATCGTTAGTTATTTGACTATCCAAGTAAAAGTATTCATCTACTTCCTTTAAGACTTCATTTCCTAATTTAATATTTCCTGCATCACCCGCCTTCGTTCGACTGCACTCCATTACTTTTGTTTTGGACTTATTTATGTTCATCTTGTACTCCTTAACCAAGACTCCGTCCATACCATTCGGTAATTTCTCCAGATCTTCTGCAGTCTCAGATAAAGTAACAATATCATCAGCAAATCTCACGGTTCTGATTTCCTCTCCTTGGATTGTTTCCCTTCCCAGATTCCTCTTTCATTTCGTTTACTGCCTGTTCTATATAAACAGTGAAAGGCAGGGGAACAAACTTCAACCTTGCCTAGCTCCTTCCTGGATTGTTGCTTCTTTTTTAAAGCCCGCGATTCTTATCACTGAAGACTGATTTTTATACAGATTGTAGATAAAACTTTTTTCTCAGCATCTGATACCGGCAGGAGTAGCTCGGACCAATCAACATTATCAAATGTCTTTTCAAGATCTACGAACGCCATGTTTGTGGGTTTGTCATTCTTAATTCGATCCTCTAAGATCAGACGTAAAGTCAGGATTGCTTCACGTGTTCCTACATTTCTTCTGAAGCCGAATTGATATTCTTCCAACTCGTCTTCAACTAGTTTTTCCATTTTTTTTCTAAATAATACGTGTTAAAGGTTTCAGGTGTGAGATACTAAACTAACGGTGCGGTAGTTCTCACACTTATCAGCACTGGCTTTCTTGGGAATAGGTATAATACCATTTTGCCTAAAATCGAATGGCACTTCCCCCGTTTCATACATCTTTCACACTAAATGAAATAACATCGCCATGATGGTTTCTCCTAAGACAGTCAGTAATTCAGAAGGAATGTCATCAATTCCATGTGGCTTGTTCCTATTTATGTCTCTCAAAGCTCTGTCAAATCTGTCCTCAAAACTGGGTCCCCCATTTCATCAGCGTCAACAGCATCTTCTTGTTCCAGAACCAAATCTTTACCTTCATACAAATGTTGGATATGTTCCTGGCATCTTCCTGCCTTGTCTTCTTTTCCTAGAAGTGGTTTTTCATATGAGCTCTTAATTTTCACACACCTAGTTTTCCTCTGTCCAAAGGTTTCCTTGATTTTCCACTATGCAGTATCTACCTTTCCTAGGACTATACAACCTTCAACAGCCTAGCACTTCATCTTCAGCCATTCTTCCTTAGCTGTCCTGCACTTTCTATCCACTTCATTATTTAATCGCATGTATTACTTTTTGCTCTATTGATTTTTTGCATTATTGTACTTACATCTTTCACCAATCAGGTCTAGTATCTCCTGAGTTATCCATTGATTCTTTGTGATATTTCCTTTCTTCCTATCATTTCTTCAGCAGCCCCATTTTGAGTATTATTACAACGTCATATTAGTCAATCACATAGACTGCCTCCCTTTTGTAACTTCCGAAATGCTGCTACCCACCTTTCGATGAACCATTCGTTAGTCTGGTCTCTCTACAGATACCCATCCGATATGGCTCCACCTGCTTCTCGGCTCTCTGCTTCATTGGGACACGCAAGCCTCCCCATCGTGGCAAGGTCACCCGGTTCGCAAGGGAGGCTTTCATTCCTAAGATATATTAATAGTCCATTTAGAATTTCAAATTACCTTATAGATAGTAATTTCGACTTCGAAGACAGGCTAATGTACTAGTTTATTAATACTAGCTGAAGAATATGGAAAATTTCCATTTTCCCTGTGCATGGCAAATATTTTCAAGTCATGTTCTATAACAGCACACAACAGAAAGGGGCTTCAAGTCACTCCGAATACTACTCTGGTGTGCCAGAATATTCTCAAATGATCAGACTTGTCCAACCATAAAAGTTTCAAAAAAGCTCTGTTTTCTCCAGCTAGATTGATCTGTAATGAAGCACCTTTTATATCAGCTACCACTCCAATCTTACCAATTCGAAGACGAAGCAAAAGTTGTGGAATTAATTCAATATTCAATTAAATTAATTCCTGTATCAATGAATTGGTTAAGAGAGGGCCATACTTGCTCCTTTGGGAAAGCATCAATGACTGGCCGAATGGGGATTGTACTGTTTTCTATAAAACAGGTCTATGTGGAAGATACTGTCCCTCGTTACACTATCCTCTCGGCATTCCTTCTATGATGCCATCATTTAACCAGCCACTTCAGGCAACATCATAACGCTCAAATGAATCGCTACCCTTCATCTTCTTCACTTTAGAGTCCAATATACGCTTTTGAAGTTTGCTTGGAAGGAGTTAGTGGTCATCTAACCTGGTCAACTGAGACTCATACTTCCCAGCTTCGTTTACACAAACAGTTCCCCTGAAATGGTCCTTGACTTAAGGTTTTGTTTCGACCTTGCTGGTTTTCATTAATGGATCCTCAATTCCTCAATTCCTAAGTCACTGAAGTCCCAAAAATTAGTTAACGACTTCCCAACGGACACCATTGACAAAACTATAATTGAATGGTTATCGTTCTTTGAACTTTCATTATTTTCCCCATGATTGCCCGTCCCAAATGAGCTTCGATAGCTACAAGACCACACCATAGATCCTTCTACCTGGCATTCAACAGCTTACAACAAACGCCCGCTTAAAATACTATATCACTAGGACACCCTTTAACATAAGTAAGCTTTATTCTCTCGTTCTCCATTTCTTTCAAAATTGGACCTTTTTGAGCTGTAGGTACATTTGAACAAATAACCTCCTGATCCAAAGCATAAAAACTTACTTTATAATACTGGTGTTTATATGGCTTGGAATGGGAACCTCCAAGGTGTGCATGCACCACACTACCATTGCCTACGTATAGGTATACCATCTTTTGTGCTAAGTCACTTCTTACATAGGATCTCTGAGAACCATCAACGAGCAGTACTCGTACTGATCTTTCAGCAAAACCCTTAAGCACTGCTGTCAACGTTTTCAAAAGAACGTGTCCACAATTGAGGTGCTGAGAACCATAGTGGGCCAAATCCACCGACAGTCGAAACTGAGTTAATCAATCAATCAATCAATCAATCAATCAATCAATCAATCAATCAATCAATCAATCAATCAATCAATCAATCAATCAATCAATCAATCAATCAGTCAATCAATCAATCAACCAAACAATCAATCAATCAGTCAATCAATCAATCAATCAATCAATGTCAATACTGATCTGCATTTAGGGCAGTCGCCCAGGTGGCAGATTCCCTATCTGTTGCTTTCCTAGCCTTTTCCTAAATGATTTCAAAGAAATTGGAAATTTATTGAACATCTCCCTTAGTAAGTTATTCCAATCCCTAACTCCCCTTCCTATAAACGAATATTTGCCGCAGTTTGTCCTCTTGAATTCCAATTTTATCTTCATATTGTGATCTTTCCTACTTTTATAAACGCCATTCAAACTTATTCGTCTACTAATGTCATTCCACGCCATCTCTCCGCTGACAGCTCGGGACATACCACTTAGTCGAGCAGCTCTTCTTCTTTCTCTCAGTTCTTCCCAACCCAAACATTGCAAAATTTTTGTAACGCTACTCTTTTGTCGGAAATCACCCAGAACAAATCGAGCTGCTTTTCTTTGGATTTTTTCCAGTTCTTCAATCAAGTAATCCTGGTGAGGGTCCCACACACAGGAACCATACTCTAGTTGGGGTCTTAAAAGAGACTTATATGCCCTCTCCTTTACATCCTTACTACAACCCCTAAACACCCTCATAACCATGTGCAGAGATCTGTACCCTTTATTTACAATCCCATTTATGTGATTACCCCAATGAAGATCTTTCCTTATATTAACACCTAGATACTAAAATGATCCCCAAAAGGAACTTTCACCCCATCAACGCAGTAATTAAAACTGAGAGGACTTTTCCTATTTGTGAAACTCACAATCTGACTTTTAACCCCGTTTATCAACATGCCATTGCCTGCTGTCCATCTCACAACATTTTCGAGGTCACGTTGCAGTTGCTCACAATCTTGTAACTTATTTATCACTCTATAGAGAATAACATCATCCGCAAAAAGCCTTACCTCCGATTCCACTCCTTTACTCATATCATTTATATATATAAGAAAATATAAAGGTCCGATAATACTGCCTTGAGGAATTCCTCTCTTAATTATTACAGGGTCAGATAAAGCTTCACCTACTCTAATTCTCTGAGATCTATTTTCTAGGAATATAGCAACCCATTCAGTCACTCTTTTGTCTAGTCCAGTTGCACTCACTTTTGCCAGCAGTCTCCCATGATCCACCCTATCAAATGCTTTAGACAGGTCAATCGCGATACAGTCCATTTGACCTCCAGAATCCAAGATATATCTTGCTGGAATCCTACAAGTTGAGCTTCGGTGGAATAACCTTTCCTAAAACCGAATTGCCTTCTATCGAACCAGTTATTAATTTCACAAACATGTCTAATATAATCAGAAAGAATGCATTCCCACAGCTTACATACAATGCTTGTCAAACTTACTGGCCTGTAATTTTCAGCTTTATGTCTATCACCCTTTCCTTTGTACACAGGGGCTACTATAGCAACTCTCCATTCATCTGGTATAGCTCCTCCGACCAAACAATAATCACATAAATACTTCAGATATGGTACTATATCCCAATCCATTGTCTTTAGTATATCCCCAGAAATCTGATCAATTCCAGCCGCTTTTCTAGTTTTCAACTTTTGTATCTTATTGTAAATGTCATTGTTATCATATGTAAATTTTATTACTTCTTTGGCCTTAGTCTCCTCCTCTATCTAGACATTATCCTTGTAACCAACAATCTTTACATACTGCTGACTGAATACTTTTGCCTTTTGAAGATCCTCACATACACACTCCCCTTGTTCATTAATTATTCCTGGAATGTCCTTCTTGGAACCTGTTTCTGCCTTAAAATACCTATACATACCCTTCCATTTTTCACCAAAATTTGTATGACTGCCAATTAGGCTTGCCATCTTGTTATCCTTAGCTGCCTTCTTTGCTAGATTCAATTTTCTAGTAAGTTCCTTCAATTTCTGGAGCCGATGACCTTCGATGTTAGGCCCCTTAAAACAACAAGCATCATCATCATCATCATCACCTTCAATTTCTCCTTACTTCCACTGCCATTTCTAACTCTGTTTCTTTCCAGTCTGCACCTCCTTCTTAGTCTCTTTATTTCTCTATTTTAATAAGGCGGGTCTTTACCATTCCTTACCACCCTTAAAGGAGCAAACCTGTTTTCGCATTCCTCAACAATTTCTTTAAACCCATCCCAGAGTCTGTTTACATTTTTATTTACCGTTTTCCACCGATCATAGTTACTTTTTCGAAACTGCCTCATGCCTACTTTATCAGCCATATGGTAGTGCCTAATAGTCCTACTTTTAAGACCTTCCTTTCTATCACATTTATTTTTAACTACCACAAAAACAGCTTCATGATCACTAATACCATCTATTACTTCAGTTTCCCTATAGAGCTCATCTGGTTTTATCAGCACCACATCCAAGATATTTTCCCCTTTGGTTGGTTCCATCACTTGCTTCCTGTCGTTCACACATCTCCAACTATGTTGGTACTTATATCAGCTTGCCTTACGTTGTTGGTACCAACGTGAAATACTACCACCTTCTCCTTCCCCTCCTTCTACTTTCCTCAATATCTGCCTCAACCTAATTCCTGGATAACATTCTACTCTGGTTCGCTTTCCTCCACACACTTTCCCCACGTGTCTAACGATGGAATCCCCCATGACCAGAGCCTCAACCCTACCCACTTCATTCGATCCCCTCCCCTCCTGGTCAGCCCTGTCTTTCCTGTTAGCTGCAGAAGCTACATCCTCCTCCCTTTTCTCCTTCCCATGACCCTGTTCCACCTGTCTTTTCCTATCCTATCCTCTACTCTACATTTCGATTTCCTACCTTTCCCCTTCCTCGTACTTCCACACATCTCAGCAACAGTTCCCTGTCCCTCATCTTCCCTCTGTTGTTCTACCTGGAGTGACTCGTACCGATTTCGCACAGACACCGCTAGATGGCGGTTCATTTCTGAGTCAGATATTATCTCTTCAACTGGGCTATCTACACGTCTTCCCGTTTATGTGCTACAGGGTCACAAAATATCAACCAAATTGAAGTATCCGCTGGACGTAGTGCCATAGTGGACCAATCCCTCGCTTTCTCTGAGTCACGTGATATGAGTAGTATCATGACGGACATTGGCCATGAGGAGAATATATACAGTCATACAAATTCGAAGAAAAGAAAAAGCGTCTATTTTTACAAGAGGAGGCATTGGGTGTATAATGCAGGAATACATAACCGCGAGAATGATAAAGGGTATGTGTACATGTGGGGTGAAGATACAGCGCGAAGGGGTCCAACAGAAGTAGGTTCATGTATTCTGTATTACCTGAGGAACGTCAGCACTACAGCAAATAATTTAATATTGAATTTTCACGACCGCATTGTAATCGAATCCGACTTTCAACCTATTAGGTCGTGTTGCGTACATCTAGCGTTACATCTAGAGGATGCGGGTTCGGATACCACTGGTGTCCACTTGGCCATTTTTTCTGTATTTAACATCTCTTCTACACGTACTAAATATACGTAACACGACCTAATAGGTTGAAAGACAGTTACGATAAGAAATCATTTAATAGACACTTGTGGTGGTCAAAATGGGAATCAGTGGGCCACATTAGTTCATTATTCCCATGTTAAAATTATTGATCTGAAGTTCTTAGAATCTGGCCATTCATATTTGCTGAATGACAGAGGTTTTAGTACATCAAAACTTCAAAATTTTACGCAAAATCACTGTTCACGGTAGAAGATTATCTTACTTCAGTTGAGGATTGTAGGCAAAATAAGCCCTTTAGTGTAAAGAAAATAGAATAGAAAGATTTTGTGAACCGGAACATTAAGGAACTCTCAAAAAAGTTTGCGATTCATAAGAAAACGGTAGATAGGGAGAAAATTCAGTGGCTCAAAACTGGGTGGTTTAATTTCCCGTGTAATGAACCTCTTTAGATTAAGTTCACGTACACACTCAGTGAAATGGAGGAATGGAAAATCCTTTATATTTCATCTTCTTGTAAGGGCAGGCCATCTGTGAAGGTAACATCTTCAGCATTTTCACCATGGGAACTGAGTTCTGCTTAAAGTGTGCCCATTAAGCCGGCAAAAGCTGAATATGATAATTTAATTGCCATGCTTCCATTCATTCCACTATTTAAATATAAGTATTTGCAATAATATGATGTAGCTACGTCAAAATGAAGTAGCTTATAGTGCCTCGTGGAGCTGGTCTACTGGCGTATAGTTAAATTTCATACTTTCCGTTTAGAGACAAAGTGGGCCAAATCCACTCCAGTCAATGATGGTATTCATTTACTTTTACTGTCTTACTAATAAAAAGTCCGTATACAGTTGTTTAACTCTTGTTTAGTTATACAGTGAATAAACCCTGTATAAGCGTTTAACATTTTTCTTACTAATAAACGAGGTATACGCATATTATTACTATACAGCACGTATACACTCGTTCCAAGGCGTAGGAATCTCTTCCTGCAGTTCACTGATGTATTTCGCACGTTCACCGCCTTTATGATCGCTTCTGCTGGTTATCTACGAGCAAAATTTTCCGGAAAGTCGCACAGTAGCACGGCATATCGAAAAGGCAGTGGCAACACTAAGTGAGAGTGAGACAGCTGAAAATTGGCTTATACTGATATCAACAGTCCTTCAGCTTGCTTGTGTAATGAACGCAAAAAAAAAAAAAAAAAAAAAAAACCAAACAAGAAATGGAAAGGCATAAGAAAAGATCAATAGCTCCAAACTGGGATAGTACGTAAAACATAAGCAATTGTAATTGAATCGGCGAGTTGAAAAGTATGCACATTTCAAAATCCTTACTTTTCAGGAGAAAGGAAAACCTGTTTTGTAGCTAAACGAAAGGTTTGATCAAAAAAGTTTTTATTAGGCATTTATACATCATTTTTCTGCGTATTCAACTACAAAGTATGTAAATCATGTTACGTACGGTTTTCAAGTTATACCATTTTTTATGTCAAGAAATATGTCCCTTTTTATACTCAAATTTGAGAAAGATCTAAGATCTTTGTAGAGGCAGATAATGTATAATAAACTCGCAATATCAAAAGTCTATTAAGCAGTAACACATTATTACACAAAAATACGCCCCACCATAATTTCTTTTATAGTTATTCAAAGTGTTTTACTTTACGAAGATGTCTAGCCTCCATAACCTCTGAATGGTGTATGTCTTCTATGTTTAAAATATCGTGAAGTTCATCAACGTTATCGTCCATTCTTTCAATGCGTGTTCAATGTTAAATGTATAAGTCGAATATTTCACCACGATTATATTACTGTAGACAACAAATACCACGAAAATAAATGTTCACTCGTTTCTTTTTACGCTACTTGCTGCTATACAGCGCTTATACAAGGGTCCTGTTCTGTATAAGCAATTCAATGAATAACTATAACAGATGTATACACAGGAGGCTTATACACGGTTTATTAGTAACGAATTTCACATGAACGGTGTATAAAAGTCATACACCGTTTATCAGTAAGACGGTTAGTTTGTATTCAAATGCCAGATATTTTTGGCACTTTTATAGTGATTAATGGATATATTAACTATAATATGCAAATATTGCAGTCTATGTAATCTTTGTCTGTGAATTATAGCAGTGACTAAATTTTAAGCCTAATGTTCTCCATTTAAGAAAATGGCATTTGGCCCACTATGGTTCACAGCCATTCAATTTACATCTGACAAATTGTTTTTAACAGAAGGACCCTCAATTTTATCATATTTTACTAGCACACTGGCTTTGTAACACATCAGCGATACAGGCCTACAGTCACGCACAATATATATTAGAATTTTTGTACATTTCGTATTAGTATGGTTAGGTTTCAAGCAACCATACAACATTGTTTTTCTCTAACGACCTTCCTCTTCTCATCCAAACTAAGCTTACGAGCTTTATAACAGTCCACACTGTTATGAGTCCCCTCGCGTGTATGGTTTGTGTGATCGTACATTAATTAGACAAGCAGCAGTTGATAATAGTTTATTTTCACTAATATCTTTGTCTTTGGAATTTAAATGACATTCTTCGATAGTCATCGATATCCTCTTTTCTTTTATTACCTCTTACAAGACCGACTCCAATCCTCAGACCGTAATATAAAAAACATGGAGGCCGAAGTAGCTGCTTGTATTAGCTAATACGAAAATATCACGTTCATATTATATAAACGGCAGTAATTTAACATGACAAATGTAACATCATAGGGAAAATCACTTTTACTCGTATGAAAACGCTTCGCCAACAAGTACGCACCACATATAATCAACTAGAATCACGCATATTCTACTAGAAAAGAGACCACAAGCTAATTACTTAGACATTTCAATTCGTCAAATAACGATTTGTCTTAGATTTCACTTCTCTGGATAGATGAAAATACATCATAAAACTGTTAGAATGATATTTCTTACATAATTTTGAATCTTTCAAAATAAATTAAGGTGCGAAATTCCTCGATTTATTCGCTCTCATGAGAACTATGAAACAATTTGTAGCCTTAGTTTTGAAGTGGTGAACAACTTCTTAATTTCACCATCCAATGAATGAGCAGTACACCCGAAAGATAATGTTATTGGCTTTACGTCCCAATAACTACATTTTTTACGGTTTTCGGAGACGTCGAAGTGCAGGAATTCAGTCCTGCAGTAGTTTTCTTACGTGCCAGTAAATCTACTGACACGAAGCTGACGTATTTGAGTACCGTCAAATACCACCGGACTGAGCCAGGATCGAATCTGCCAACTTGAGGTCGGAAGGCCAGCGCCTTTACCGTTTGAGTCACTCAGCCCAAGTACACCCGAAATGATTATGTTAACCCAATGAACGGCCCTGGTAATGTTAACATAATGTTGACATATGGCATAACAGCACTTCACACAATGATAGTGACTTTAGTGATGAAACGTTCAGACACTAAAGATATGATAGGTTTTTGCCCATTAAATAACATGAGTGCAAAAGCTCTATTGACTAAACATCGATATTTAACCACATGGACAAGCTTCAGTTCGACGCAATCTGTTTGATTACAGATAACCACAGCATGAATCGGAAAGTGCTGGTAGTGTAAAATCCTACATTACAAACCCAACTAATCCCTCTAAGTCACTATTTCTTCTCTGTAACAGTATACAGATTGCTCCATCTGTTTTGTTATACTCCAAGATCCAGCCAAACATTTCCGCAGGCAAAGCACAAGTTATTGTAAAATACACTTGCATCTAAATCACTCGACACTTTGAAGCACATGGACACTGACGGATATCACAATATCAATTATATTCTAAATTAATATAATTCGAGGAACACGAATAGTTTGGAAGTAGAGAAATGGCTTCTCTAACCTCAGATTTATCCTCAAAATGATGTATGCACGTTACAGTTTTGTCATGGACTTCAAAATAATCACGATGTATATTCCTAATCCACTTCTCTCGTAATGTTCTATTCCGTAGGAAAAGAATAGTTGAATGAGAGGCATTGCCACAGTTATACTAAAACCAGGTCCACCTAGTGCACTCACGTTTTAATGGGAAAAAAATTGGATCAAAACAAGCATATTCTCACATTACTGCGTATAATTTCAGATCCTATGTGTCCACTGACTCATATATATACACTCACACACTTATATTCTACAAAGAAACTTACATTTATCGCCAACTTTCATAAAGTTACACCGACGACAAACGATAACAACAAACCAAAACAAACCCACATTTCCAACAATTCCGGCTACTCGATTCACCATCTTTGAACGATCGAGAGTAGCATTAAGGTCTGAGGATTTGAGTCGGTATTGCCAATTACTTCAAAAATGACATTAAGCTCCCAAGCTTTGAATTTTGCGTTGCCTCACGTGACGTAAGCGAACTTCTCTGCCAAAGGCATAGCAGGTCCTCTGAGTGGGGAAATCATTGCAGCATACCTCTCCGATGTCACACATAGTGCCTCCAAGCTAGGAAGCTTGTGTTTCTATGCGATCATACACGGACAAAAGATCAGGTTTATCAATACAGGTTGTTAAATTTAAAGTTAGTTTATAAGAAGCTCCTTACATTTACCTCAACCAGAAACTCATCACGCCCGATTCTACTATCTCGAACCTTTTGATAGTGGTTACTATTGGAGGGAACTTTCAACTCTCTCACGGGTGCGATAGTGAGGCAATGTAGCCTGGAATAAGTACTGAAGCTCGCCTTCTTGGGCTATATCTGGATCTAACTAATGCTTTGTTTATAGTCAACCGTTGGTAGCCTTGACATTCTTCCTGCATTTATTCTTTTACTTTGGCGCGAGCAATGTGTTTATAATTTACTCGTAATTCCCACTCTTTTGTATACACTTGCATTTTCTGTTATGTGCCGCTTCCGCTGTGAATTGTAGGCAAAGGGTAAATAGATATTTTGAATCCTTTCGTTTTCTAGGCCATATCTCAGTTTCAAACATGTTCTTGTCATAGTTTTTTCATGAAATGCAAATGATTTGATCTAAGATGAAAAGATTGCGGGGTGAAAATGTGACATTGTTATCTTTTAAATTGATTACAGACTGTGTTTCTCTATATTATGACGGTTTTATAAAAGGGATATTGGTGGACGAAAATACTGAAATTGGACAGATGACTAGTTAGAAACAACCCTGAATAAATTCGAAGGCCAAGAAAGTTTCAATTCGTTACGTGGTGGACAAAAAGGGAATCCATAGGAACATGTTGTGGAAAAAATGCACGGAGAACGTGCCGGTAAGTCAGGTGGTCAAACAGTGTTGTCCTGTGAAGACGAAACATCGTCAGAAGTACAAGAAGAAGAGACAGTCGTTTATGTGGAAAATGAAGACAGTTTGGGTTCGTGGGTAAATCATTCAGAAAATGAAAATACGAATGGACAAGTGGATATGAATATTGATGATCATGAAGATGAACAATCAGATGTACCAGTACAAAGAACTAATGAGGAAAGAACTGATTTATCTGCAGAGACTTTGTAATCGTCAGGTATGATGGACAATTATATCCAGGAAAATTATTGACAAACTTCGACGATGTGGGGGAAGCCAAAGTAACCACTATGACGAAGAATGGGAAATACTGAAAGTGGCCTGAACGCCCGGACGAGTTGTGGTACTGCAAGGAGCAGGTCATCAGGAAGATGCAGACAAAACGAAAAATTGGAAAACGTGACTTCTTAATTGACTTGAAGCCTTAAATAATTCACTCTTGTTGCCAAATAATGTTTTAAGGTTTCTTACTTTACTTGTAAGTAATCTTGTAATGAAAGAATTGAATAGAAACAGTTTTTCCTATTACTAATCCCTAAACTAACATTCGAGAGAAGGAAACAATTAGAAGTGATTTATGTGCTGAGAGAGTTGAAGACAGTTTGAGTTCGTGGATAGATCATTCAGACAATGAAAATACGAATGGACAAGATGATATTGTAACCGTCCAGGCTTCTCCAGCCCTACTAATTTAATATAATATCATTTTACGCGATATCATTTGATATCAGGTTTACCCGCCATCGGCAATTATTCGTAATAACATATTTATTCTACGTCAAGCATTTGTAAATAAGGTTTTTGCAATCATATTGTATATATTATAACATAATTTATTATTTACTATTATATTATGAAAGATAGGAATTTATTATGTATTGGATTTGGTTAATATGTTGAAATATAGTTGTTGCCATTTCATCTCATATTTGTGTATACGGAAAAGGTTATTCTTGAGCGTGGAAAATTACATGACTCACTGGGTTGAACTCCTGAGCCAAGGCTAGTAAACAGCGACCCGCGCGCGAGGCTTGCTATGCGGAAAGCTACATCATCGCCACGCCTTCTGGACTTGTCAAGAAAGAAGAGAAGGGGAGTTGATAATTCGATCTACGAATCAGATACTTCGTTGTATATGAGTTTTGAGATTGAACTGTTACCAAGAGCCAGGATATATAGAGATTCTCTCCACGAGAAGATCCTAACTACAACTTCTGCTGTGACCATAACTACTATTAGAACATCTAGTTTGAACGACGGTATTGATTTTGAGACGGTATGTGCTCGCTTCGATACAGTACTTGGCTGCGGTTATGTTATCGGATCTGCGTGAGACGAAACAAGCTTACGGCTTGTGTTATATTCAGTAAATCTTCTGGACAAAGAACTATGTTTAGTTCAAGTATACGGAATTTGGTACAAGTCTGTACCGTATAAATAGCATAGCTCAGTTGGATTGAGATTTCTACTAATATGGAAAACTTCATATCTCTGAATTTTCTCCTCTTACGATCAACGCTGGTCAGTTTTTACAAGTATAGGGCCAATGTCTAATTTAAAGACTAGGCAATTATGGAGTGCTAGTCCAGATAGCCCGTACCACATCAGAGAAGGAAGGAAGGATGTCCATGGAGCCAATTCTACATCGAGAAGAAGAGAACGAGTAACCACGGAAACCCGATGACTTCAACGAAAGCTGCAATTGGTGAGCTTCAATTAGATAAAGCAAGCAATTAGTAAAATCAGTAATGTAAATTCTAAATCCCTCCACGCTTTAAGGAACTTTTCCGATTCATCTAATTTTTTGTATAATAAATTCATTTGTATTTTATATTGCGTTAATTTTCTTTCTTAAGCGATACTTAATGGTTAATTATTTAAAAGCCTACCCTCTTAAATTTTACTGGCAGATTCAATGTGAACAAGAAATGCGGGATTGGTTGAAAATTAATTACAAAATCAGTTTAGGAAACTTCACGACAAATCAGTTACTTTATATTTCAGTGGTGACATCTTCTGATTAAAGTTCCAACTTGTTGTGTTATTAGTTTCACATTTTGACCGACAGAGGAGTTCATTAAGGCGCTGATTTTGAATGCGCGGCGTTGAGGTGTACCTCCCGGTACAGTAATCCCCATCGATATTTTGCGATATTATGAGATCTACTATCGATAGTAATCGATAGTTTTTAAAAATTGGAACGAAACATATCATTATATCTGAAAATAGAACATTTATTGAACACAATCCACCAAAAATCAGTACAAAGCACAACTATTTCATGCTATGTAATATCTGAAATTCAAAACGGAATCACTCACACATTTCTTCAGTGGCACGTCCGAGACATTCTCGAGCTGCACGCGCCTGCCCATAACGTGACCGCCCGAGGAATTCTCGTTCAGCTGCAGTTTTCATTTTGCGACCGCCCAACTTCTTCTCGGGTATTGTAATATCTTTGGAAACATGTTTTACAGCATTCTCAACAGATGGCAGGAGAGTTTTCAGTTGCTTCTTTTTTTGCCATTTGCTTTACGTCGCACCGACACAGATAGGTCTTATGGCGACGATGGGACAGGAAAGGCCTAGGAGTGGGAATGAAGAGGCCGTAGCCTTAATTAAGGTACAGCCACAGCATTTGCCTGGTGTGAAAATTCGAAACCACGGAAAACCACCTTCATGGCTGCCGACAGGATGCAGGCTCACAGCTGCGCGCCTCTAACCGCACGGCTAACTCGCCCGGTTTCAGTTGCTTTCATGAAGTCTTTGACCTAAAATAAGCCTTATCTCCTCTCGCCTACATACTATCTCTGACAACTTATTAATCTCATTTTTTGTCTCGCATTGGCATCAACTTAACTAAGGTTAGGTTCAATGGAGAATCCCACCTTCCAATACTTGTTTTTTTACCGATAGTCTATATAATTATGTAACATAATCCAGCTTAAGATCTAATAATTCCATTATTTAAAAAAGTACATGTTTCATTCCTAATGTGGAACATCTTCAGCTAAAAGAGGTACAAAATTTGTTATAAAAGAAATAAAACACTTATGGCGATAATAATTCTACTGGGCGTTACACCTCCACGCCGCTAATTCAAACATTGCGCCAGTTGAAACTCCTCTACTGGAGGAAGCCTGAACTTTAAAAACCACATTAATTCTAAGATTTTTCAGAAGATGTCCATACTGTAAATTTTGAAGTGTTCTGAACTATGTCAGTTTCGATTCGTTTTTATTTTCTCTGTAGCAAGAAGTGTGAACATTCTCTTCTAGATGGCACCACTTAAGAACTACAATTGTGCACCCTAGTTCGAAGTGAAGGAACTTTTTTTTGAAGAAATTTTGTAGTCATATGTTTGTTTTTTGTTAAATTTCTTTCTGTCATTGTTTGAGTTGACAATGTTAATCCGTTCGTTCCGCCAGTTTTGAAATTAGCTAATCCCGAATTTCATAAATTAATTTCCGGCCAATCGGGGCTTTCTTCCCCAAGCTGCCCTGTAACTATTTTCGGTAACCAATAAAATTTTGTGGGCAGGTTGTAATCATTCATGAAACGTCTCGAATCTTCCACGAGGGTATATAAACTGCTGATTTTCTGGTCTCCGGGCCACTTCAGTAACATCTATCCTAGTGTGATTATGTAGCAGGGGGCGGGAAGCGCCTCTTTCTTCGGGCAGCAGTTCATCCTCAAGGTAATGGCCTTTTAACAACTTTATTTCTTGCTAGCTCAGCAGTTTAACCCTCGGGGCAGGTTAGAAACTTTTCTCATGTAACCTATCCTTAATATGTAATAGTCATTTGGTAAAACTTCGGCTTTTTAACTATAAATTGGGATAGAAAGTGCTAAACCCTCTCGAGCTCCCACTCCTATTGTTTTGAGGTGACTTTATTTTCACAACCGTTTCTTACTTTCTTAATGTAATGTAAATTGTTTTCTTATATAAGTCACCTCTTTAGTATGGGATTAGCCCTTGCATAAACGGCCTAGTGCGAAATAGGTTTTACAAAAGGTATTAGGAGTGCAAGTTACGCCTCCATTCAACTCAGAATTTTGGGCCATGTAATTGTCCTGTTTCTTTACTGAATAGGCCTCAGTAGGTTTGGGTATTATTGCCCCTGTTCTTGTGTGCCTGGAGGGCAGATTAAAGGTGGAGTTCGGTGTGGCCTTTGAATAGACTTGAACTTTGAGCGCGGGTTGCTCTTTCCTAAAAGTAGATTTTCTGTGTGCCTCGAGGAGTCTTTACTGGGTAATTGGCAGCAAGTGCTCCTGGGCATGATTGGGGTTTTCTGCCCCTTTGTCAAACTTTGTATATGGGTAAAGTTGGGTTAACTGCTCAAGAATTGTGAGTCTGGGGCTCGAAGCCCAAATCCTGTAACAACTGTAATTGTTCATTCTTAATTTGTTGCTATGCTACTGAGTACCTGTTATATTTGTTATTTCTTGATCTTGAAAAGAAAATATAACCTTGTTAAATTTTAAATTAACTTTAATTTCGTAAGTTGAGACCTATTCATCCCAGCACCTTCTTTCACCTCTGCCGGTCCACCAATACTCCGTAACAAGTGGTAGCAGAGCGTGGTTGATTGGGTCTCAATTTAGACCCTTTTGGCGGCTGACCATTGTTTTTGATTCGAACTCTAACTATTTTCTCAGTTGCTGGAATTTTTTGAGTTTTCTTTTTTCAAAATTTTTCGGTCATCATGTCCGGCCCTCGCGATGTTCTTCATCCTTTCTATTTGCGTAAAGAGGAATTAATTTTAACTATCTCTTAGAAACGTTCAATCAGGAGGCACGGTTGCAGTCGACTCCAATAAGCTAAAAGATTCCCTTGATTTGCCTATTACCATCCCAACTTTGGGAGAGAAAGAGATTGACGACGCTCTCTCCACGATCAATGATAATACTACTGAGCTAGCATCTGTAGTTAGTTTTTTGAAGTAAGTGATGCATCTCCGTATCAACTCAAAAGAGTACAGGCCATGTTGTACCACTTTTATAATAGGGTGTGTGATCTATTGTCTCTGAAGTTAAATGACCTCCAGGGTAAGGAATCTAGTGCCCTTGCCGAAAACTTGTCTAGCAAAGTTAGTCATTTGTTATCTGGATCTGCTATTCCTAAAGTCGACCAGCCTATGGTAGTAAATATTGTAAATGTGGAGGATTCCTCTAAAGAGGAAGGAAGAAGTACTGAGACGACTACACAACGAACATTTGCCCCATTAGGAACCGAGTCCGATCGTCGCACGTCCATTCCACCCTTTGTGTTAAATAGGGCACCTTCGGAATCTGCTTCTCCGCCACTTAGGCCCCTTTCTACTATGTCACCTGGTTTCAGCAGTTTACCCCATCCATTAGCTATGGTACTTAGAGGTATTTCCAAGTTTTCTGTTAACTCCACTACTGATGATATTGCTTTCTTAAGGTTTTTAGTTGAATTCCAAGATCATGCCCTTGTTTTTTCTCTGTCTCCGTGTCAAATCCTTCAGATAATTTACCCTTATTCCATTGGTGTACTCTCAGACAAAATAGTTAGGGCAATTGCGGAACTGTCATCCATAGAAGACTTCCATGCCCATCTGTTGGCAAATTTTATCCCCGCTCGAGCTAGATCATCGCTCATTCAAAAGTACTACTACCGAGTGCAACGGTTGGATGAGAATTTGGCAGACTTCATCCAAGACATCAAGTTTTACACTAGGGTGTTTGCCCTACATTTCCCTGAAGATCAAATTCTTCAGGCTATTGTAGAAGGTATTTCACCACTTTACAGATCATACTTGTGTTTTGCGTCGCGTCCGCAAACTTTCGCTGAGTTAGAGGCTATGGCTGTGTCAGCCGAAGGAGTCAGATACGCCGATACCTTGCGTATCGCGAAAGAACCCCCTCCATCCTCTAGTAGTTTTCGGCCTCCGCCTCGCCGACCCATCACACCCCGTAAATGTTACGCTTGCGGGTCGCCTGACCATCTTCGCAATAAATGTCCATTGATCAAATCTAGTAGGACAAATAATGGAGCAAGTTCATCCCAAGGTTGTTTTAAATGCGGCGCGTTTTCACATATCGCCAAGAACTGCCCTAATACTAAAAGCACCCCCTCTTGCTTAACTTCGGGTGCAACTTCCAACAACAATCAAAAGTGACTAGTGGCTTCGGCTGAGTCGATCAATTCTTCATTCCGAGGCTCAGCCCCAAGTAAAACGGCCGAATTCCCAAGGAAAACTCAGGCTTCAAATTTGAAGGTCCAAAAGAATGTCTCAGGATTGCGGCGGATACCCCCCGCACCTGTGCCTTTTCTCAAAATTGAATTAAATAATGAACCTGTGACTGCTCTTTTAGATTCTGGCAGTGTTTGTTCCATTATCTCGGCCGAATGGTATTCGAAATTGAAATCTGTTTGTAAACTTCCTGCCTATTGCTCGTCTTCGGTTCAATATGTTTCGGCTAATTCTTCTCCGTTAGAAATCTTAGGCTCCTTAAATGTCAATATTCGTATTTCTAAATTTACTTGGAAAATTAAACTGTTTGTGGCCAAGCACTTATCTTGCCCCATTATATTGGGAGCCGACTTCATATCCCATACTGGTCTAGTGCTCGATCTTCAAAGTAAGTCGTGCACATTCAAATTTGCTTCTAATTGTAAAATCCCCTTATTGAAATGTAATTCTGTATCATGTTCATCTGTTTCGCCTACCCAGGATGAGATGTTGTTAGATCTTAGACATCTACCTGAGAAGCAGGCTGATAGTGTTCGTAAGCTGTGTCAGTCGTTTCCAGAGGTGTTCTCTGATACTCTTGGTGTTACTGACCTTATCGAATACAAGATTGAGGTTACTGATTCGATTCCTGTCCGTTTTCCACCTTATAGGCTATCTCCACCTAAAATGAAGGAGCTGAAAGTAATCGTTGATCAGATGCTGAGGGACGGTATTATTCGGCCCTCTAAATCGGCGTATTCTTCGCCTATTTTTCTAGTCCCGAAACCCCAAGGTGGCTTCAGGCCTGTAATTGATTATAGGGCTCACAATCGGAAGGTGGTGTTACAATCTGTGCCCCTTCCAGACCTTCACTCGTGTTTTTCATGGTTTCGTAAGGCTAAGTTCTTTACTATCCTAGATCTTAACCAGGCTTATAATCAGATACCGTTAGCAGAGGAATCTAAACATCTTACAGCGTTTGCCACGGATTGGAATGTGTATGAATACAACCGCGTACCTTTCGGGCTCCCCACGGGAGCAGCTGTACTTACGAGAGTGCTAGATAGGGTCTTCTCCGACATCAAATTTGAGTACTTGTACCACTATCTTGATGATGTCGTATTTTCGGAGACCTTCGAAGAACACCTAGATCATCTGCGAGAAGTCCTCAATCGCCTCCGTAAGGCTGGGTTAACTGTGAAGTTGTCCAAGGTTGCCTTCGCTAAGCCCTCCATGTCATTCCTAGGGCATATTGTGTCGCCCGATGGTGTTGCAGTCGATCACTCTAGAACACAGGCCATCCGTGATTTCAAGCCTCCTAAGGACACCAAAGTTATTGCTAGGTTCATTGGTATGGTGAATTTCTTCAGGAAATTTATTCCAAATTTCGCCAATAGAACGGCCCCCTTGAACTTACTTCGTAGGAAAGGCGTCAAATTTGAGTGGGGACCTTCTCAACAAGCCGCTTTGGAGATCTCAAATTAGCTCTGTGTAACGCCCCTGTTCTGGCCATGCCCGATTTCTCCAAGAAATTCATCGTCCAAACCGACGCGTCGTCGTCGGCGGTAGCTGCAGTCCTTCTTCAAGAGACTGAACTAGTGAGGCGACCCATCTTCTATGCATCTAGGACTCTATCGGCTCAAGAAGCCAAATATTCCATCTATGAGCTCGAAGATTTGGCAGTCTTATTTGCTTTAGAAATGTTCCGTCTCTATCTGGAACATGTCAAATTTGACTTGGAGACCGATAACCAAGCCTTAAGTTGGGTCTTAGGTAGGCCGCGTCGTACTGGTCGTATAGCCCGGTGGGCCATCCTAATTTCGGCCTTCCAATTTGATATTAGGCATATCAGAGGTTCTGAAAACGTGGTTGCTGACGGACTAAGCCGTATGTTTTCTAATGATGTAGAGACCCCGGATCTGGATGATGGTTTTTCACCTCCCGAGTCCATACTATCTGAGGTTCATGGCATTCTGACTGATGCTCCCATGTTGTTTAGGGATATTGAAAAATATCAGAGTGAAGATCCGACGCTGGCTCCTATCATGGAAACCCTTTCTTCTGGGGAACATGTTGTCCCTTATGTTCTGAGGAATGGTGTTTTATGTTGCCCGTCGAGGCATGATAAAAAAAGTTGTAGTTCCAGCTGTTCTTGTGCCAATGATCTTCAAGTACTATCATGAGACCCCATTAAGGGGGCATTTAGGCATCTTTAAAACCCGTGAAAAATTCGTGAAATGTTCATCTGGAAGGGTATGGACGGAGAAATCCGTGAACTGGTAAAATCTTGTAAATCATGTTGGCTTAGTAAACCCTCCATGTCAACTAAGCAAGGGTTTTTGTCTTCTCATCAGGCGTCGCGCCCCATGGAACGTCTCTACATCGATTACGTAGGACCCTTCCCCCAGTCAAAGGGGAATGCCAACAAGTTCATCCTTGGTTTTACAAGATTTTCTTGGTTATTTACGACTAAGCTGTCTACCGCTCAGTCCACCATTACTTGTTTAAATTCGATCTTTGCTTCTTTTGGTCCGTGTCAATATATTGTGTCTGACAATGCTAAGGCGTTCACATCTAATCGATTTCGTAAATTCTGTTTTGATCTGCCCATATCTCATGTAACTACTTCTGCTTATTATCCGCAACCATCTCTGGCTGAACGGGTCAATCGTAATCTGAGGTCGGCGCTGATTGCCTATCATCATGAAGATCATTGTAGGTGGGACACGTTCCTGCATTGGTTAGCTTTTGCTTTGAATTCGGCGGTTCATGAATCTCATAGGTTTACTCCAGCTTCGTTGATGTTCAAGTTTGTTCCTAACACGCCGCTCTCTAACCTTTGGTCTCTGAGTGACATTCTACCTGAGACAATAGATCCAGATAATATTAAAGATCTTTGGAAGAAGGCTAAAGCCAATCTTAAAGTGTCTCATGAAAGGGTTAGGGAAAGATATGATCGTGGACGGAGACCCACCAATTTGAAGGTAGGTGACCAGGTGATGGTCAAAAATTTTGTTCCCGCGGGCAAACTTGCCCCCAGATTTCATGGGCCGTGCATAATTCTAGATTTTCTTACTCCGGTTACGTTGTTATTAAGCAATCCAGCCACCGAGAGGATATTTAGGGTTCACCTGTCCCAGGTGAAACCTGTGTAATTTCCGCATTAACTTAGCTCGTTTTTATTTTATTTTTTGTTACATTTGGGAAGAAATCTGAAGGTTATATTTTGGTTTCAGTTTGAGGCCTTTTGCCCTTGGAATTATGTTCTTTGTTTCCTAATGTTCATTGTACAACCTCCCCGGACCAGTTGGACTGCTATCCTGTCCTTGCCATGGCCATTACCGCGCTCCCGTCTCCTGCTCAACAACACAAGTGGCTAATTAAAATGAAATAAATATTTCTACGCCGCTGGCTCCTCTGCTACACCACAAGTACTGTACCCGAAATTCATTATGGTCCAACAAATTCTGCCGCCGAGATCTTAATATTTCTGTGCCCCCGCAGCCGCGCGGCGCCGTGCTGCTGCTGGAGTAGAGCACGGGCCCGATCTACTTCAGTGAATTCAACCAGTGTACGGCGAGCCGGAGCCCTCCTCCCGGCCAAGGCTGATGTGCGGCGCACCACCTGCAACTTGCCCGCGGTCTGTAAACGTTCGCCGCGTGTGCGGCGTGCTTCAGCACCACTCCCCTCTCATGGTGCGGGAGAGCGGTATCTCAGGGTACTTGAGGGGTCCGAGCGGCCTCCGCTGGACACAAGCAGCGGCGGCTGGTCTGGCCGTCAAACTTAATCAATATTGAATGTACTTAATCTGCTACATGGACATTACATATCAAACATTACTGCATTCTTGAATTCAACTACAATATTTGGTGGACTTAGAAAATTTTTCTTTCCTCTCAGGAATTAAAAGTTTTACCTTCTGAATTCAACTACTACAAGCATAAAGACATTACATCAAAAGTTACTACAAGGAATTTTTGAAACTGGATCCAATCAATTTAAGAAAACTTGTTTGTAAATCCTTCTGCAATTAATTTCTAGATCAACATCATAACTTGGACCTTGTTTTAAAACAAAAGTTTGTGTTCTTCTGTGTTACCCCTTGGAGGGACTTTTGGGGGAGGGAGGTTTGTACCGGGGCGGTACACTTCCACGCCGCTAATTCAAACACTGCGCCAGTTGAAAATCCTCTACTGGAGGAAGCCTAAACTTTAACAACCACATTAATTCTATCATTTCTCAGAAGATGTCCATACTGTAAATTTTGAAGTGTTCTGATCTATGTCAGTTTCGATTCGTTTTTATTTTCTCTGTAGCAAGAAGTGTGAACATTCTTTTCTAGATGGCACCACATAAGAACTACAATTGTGCACCCTAGTTCGAAGTGAAGGAACTTCTTTTTTGAAGAAATTTTGTAGTCGTATGTTTGTACTTTGTTAAATTTCTTTCTGTCATTGTTTAAGTTGGCAATGTTAATCCGTTCGTTCCGCCAGTTTTGAAATTAGCCAATCCCGAATTTCTTAATTTAATTTTCGGCCAATCGGGGCTTTCTTCCCTAAGCTGCTCTGTAACTATGATAACCAATAAAAATTTGTGGGCTGGTTGTAATCATTCATGAAACGTCTCGAATCTTCCACGAGGGTATATAAACTGCTGATTTTCTGGTCTCCGGGCCACTTCAGTAACATCTATCCTAGTGTGATTATGTAGCAGGGGGCGGGAAGCGCCTCTTTCTTCGGGCAGCAGTTCATCCTCAAGGTAATGGTCTTTTAAACAATTTTATTTCTTGCTAGCTCAGCAGTTTAACCCTCGGGGCAGGTTAGAAACTTTTCTCATGTAACCTATCCTTAATATGTAATAGTCATTTGGTAAAACTTCAGCTTTTTAACTATAAATTGGGATAGAGAGTGCTAAACCCTCTCGAGCTCCCACTCCTATTGTTTTGAGGTGACTTTATTTTCACAACCGTTTCTTACTTTCTTAATGTAATGTAAATTGTTTTCTTATATAAGTCACCTCTTTAGTATGGGATTAGCCCTTGCATAAACGGCCTAGTGCCAAATAGGTTTTACAAAAGGTATTAGGAGTGCAAGTTACGCCTCCATTCAACTCAGAATTCTGGGCCATGTAATCGTCCTGTTTCTTTACTGAATAGGCCGCAGTAGGTTTGGGTATTATTACCCCTGTTCTTGTGTGCCTGGAGGGCAGATTAAAGGTGGAGTTCGGTGTGGCCTTTGAATAGACTTGAACTTTGAGAGCGGGTTTGCTCTTTCCTAAAGGTAGATTTTCTGTGTGCCTCGAGGAGGCTTTACTGGGTAATTGGCAGCAAGTGCTCCTGGGCATGATTGGGGTTTTCTGCCCCTTTGTCAAACTTTGTATATGGGTAAAGTTGGGCTAATTGCTCAAGAATTGTGAGTCTGGGGCTCGAAGCCCAAATCCTGTAACAACTGTAATTGTTCATTCTTAATTTGTTGCTATGCTACTGAGTACCTGTTATATTTGTTATTTCTTGATCTTGAAAAGAAAATATAACCTTATTAAATTTTAAATTAACTTTAATTTCGTAAGTTGAGACCTATTCATCCCAGCACCTTCCTTCACCTCTGCCGGTCCACCAATACTCAGTAACAATAATAATAATAATAATAATAATAATAATAATAATAATAATAATAATAATAATAATAATAATAATAATCATAATAATAAGATAAAATATTCCTTCATGTTGGGTTAAAACCTCAAGTGAATGTTCGAGTTTGAGATACAAAATCTGACGTAAGGGATCATCTTTCTTCTAAAGCTGGTTTGGTACGTACTTTTAATATCTTGACGGTAGACTTAAAAAGTAAAATTTTAAAATACTATGTTCGGAGGAAACTTCTAAAGAATAACCGAAGTTGAGATTGATTTTTTGTTTTACAATAATAATAATAATAATTGTACCGGGTGGTACACCCCCACGCAGCTAATTCAAACTTTGCGCCAGTTGAAACTCCTCTACTGGAGGAAGTCTGAACTTTATCTACTGTGTTAATTCGCAAGTTTCTCAGAAGATGTCCCTACTTGTAAATTTTGAAGTTTCTGTAGTAAGAAGTGTGGACATTCTCTTCCAGATGGCACTACTGAAGAACTACAATTATGCACCCTAGTGCGAAGTGAAAGAACTGTGTTTCTTGAAGAAATTTTGAATTCATAAGTTTGTTCTTTGTTAAATTTCTTTCAGTTATTGTTTAAGTTGGCAATATTAACCCTTTCTTTCTGCCTGTTTTGAAACCGTCCAATCATAATTTTCTGTAATGAATTTTCCACCAATAAGGTGTTTCTTCTTCATCTTGTGTAGGGGTTTTCGTCGTTAACCAATAAAATTTTTGTGGGAGGGTGTTCTCATTCCTGAAACGCCTCGAACATTCCACGAGGGTATATAAACTGCTGATTTTCGGGTCTCCGGGCCACTTCAGTAACATCTATCAGTGTGTAAAGTACGTAGCAGGGGGCGGGAAGCGCCTCTTTCTTTGGGCAGCAGTTCAGCCACCAGGTAATTGCCGTTTAATAACTTCTTTTCTTGTCAGCTCAGCAGTTTAACTCTCGGGGCAGGTCCGAAGCCTTTCCACCATGTAACTTTTCCCTAAAATGTAAAGACACTTAGTATCAATTCTATCTTTTAAACTACATATTGGGATAGAGAGAGCTTAACCCTCTCGAGCTCCCACTCATATTGCATTGAGGTGAACTTATTTTCACAACCGTTTCTTCCTTAACGTAATGTAAATTGTTTCCTTCTAAAAGTCACCTCTTTAGTATGGGATTAGCCCTTGCAGTAACGGCCTAGTGCCAAGTAGGTTTTATATAAAGTGTATTAGGAGTGCAAGAACGCCTCCTCTCAAGTTGGTATTTTAGAGGCCATGTAATTTACCTGTTTCTTTACTTAGTAGGCCTCAGTAGGTTGGGTATTTTTACCCCTGTTTTCATGTCCTTGGGGGACAACTTGAATGTGGAGCTTGGTGTGGCCTTTGATAGGCTTAAATTTTAAGAGCGAGTGGCTCTTTCTTGAAAATTGAGTTGTTGTATGCCTCGAGGAGGCTTTACCGTGTAAAGAGGAGCAAGTGCTCCTAGGCATGATTGGGGTCTTCTGCCCCTTTGTTGAATTCTGTATATCGTAAGATTGGGCTTATAGCTCTAGAATTGTGTGTCTGGATCTCGGAGCCCAAATCCTGTAATCACTGTAATTGTACATTTTCGAATTGTGTTTCGGCTACTGAGTACCTGTTCTATTTGTTATTTCTTAATCTTGAAAAGAAAATATAACCTTGTTAAATTTTATCTTAACTTTAATTTCGTATTTTGAGACCTGTTCACCCCCGCACCTTCTTTCACCTCTGCTAATCCACTATACTCCGTAGTAATAATAATAATAATAATAATAATAATAATAATAATAATAATAATTGTTAAGTGGCCGCGTATCTCTCTCCTGTAGGATTGCAGTTAGATGCGTCTCCCACACACTCATTGGTATATTCCTTGGGAACAATGGTTGCCTTGGGCGAAGGGCTTTATATTAATTCTGTTTCGCTTCCTCAATTAGGAGTTTCTCCTCGTTCCCTCTCAACTGTTATTTTGCTTCTGCCACCATGGCTTTATAATCTCTTCTTAACCTAGCGTAAACGGCTAGCCGTTCCTTTGTCCGTTGCACTTTTGCATCGTGTAAGGCTTGTAAAGTAATTTTCCTTGCATTGAAACACTCCATAGTGAACCAAGGCTTCGCTTTTCTCTGACGGATGGCGTTGGAGAGGGCAGCCTTTTTAATGATCTCTTCTAGTTTTGTTGCTGCCTCTGACAGAATGCCACTTTGTAGTTTTTCAATAACTATCCTATTTTCCGAGTCACCAATTAAGGACAAATCAATCCGGCTGCTCACTTGGGTTGGTAGTACGTCTGGGCATGGGTGAAAGTTAACTAGTTTCAATCTCGTCTCTACTGGTAAAAGTTTTTTTCTGTTTCTGCTCTAACTACTTGAATGATTAGGGTTAATTTTGAGTTAATGAATACAAGGTCTCTCGTACTCATGTCATTGTAGCGAATTCATGTCCTCTGATCCTTATTGTTGAGTAGACGAAAACCCTCCTCTTCTAAGTAACTACTAACCTCTTTTGTTTTCTGAAGTGGAAAACCTCCCGCAAGGATTACTGTACCCTCTCTTTTTGTCACTTGCAAACAGTGGCTGATTTCATCAATAATGTCTGTTGAGGAGGCGTAAGGTTGAAAATAAATACCAATAAGAACACACAGTCTAGTGCGCAGTACAAGAGTGTTCTTGGACTTCCACTGTACAATGAAACGCAAGAATTTATCTGAGAAGAAACAAGAAATTTCTCCTTTATGTCTTCCAGTAGGTCCTTCGTCAACTAGAACATTCGCTGAGTAGTGGCTATTAACATTCCATTCCGATGTTAAAACAGTTTCCACAAATACTGCAACATCACGCGTCTGTAGCATTGCTTGAATTGAATGAGCTATACCTAGTAGTCCTTCAGTGTTCCAAGACAGCAGCTTGATTTCTTGAGGGGAGGGGTCATCCTGTCGCTTAGTTGCGTGTATCGAGATGTGTACGGATTTTTCTAATGGGGCGAAAAGAAAATCGCCTAACCAGCACATCTTTAGGTCAGAAATTTGAACAGTTAACCGTGTCTAAGTTAAAATCTATACCGACACGATTTTTTTATTTTTTGTTTTAAAGATTCAAGACGTTGAAGGGAGTCTCTCGGCCGGTCCGCTATGTTTAGTTCTTCCCTTACGCCGCCAGCTGACTCTGCTTTTATGAAGTCTTTGACAAAAATGTGCCTTATCTCCAGTCGCCTACATACAATCCAAGACCGACTCCAATCCTCAGAGCGTAATATTAAAAAACATGGCAGCCGAAGTAGCCGGATTGCTGGTATTGGCTAACACGAAAATACCACGTGCATATTATACAAACGGCGGTAATTTATTATGATAAATGTAACATCATAGGGAAAATAATTTTCAAGTATGAAAACGCTTCGCCAACAAGTTCGCACCACATCTAATCAACTAGAATCAAATATGTTCTCAGCAGCGGCTGCTGAGGGTAACTGGCGGAGGGGCACACTACTTTTTCAAAAAATTACGTTCTTACTAAGCACACATGTGTAAAGAAATGCATACCCGGATACACATCATACAATGTTAAATACCTCAAAGCATCATCGTGGTTCTCCTCTAACCACACTTCACACAACTTAAAATCCGCGGTACTTAATCATTACTCACCTACTTCACTGTCATCTTCTTCATTTTAAGAGAAACTGTGGAATGAAATGTTGGTGTCCATTCGCAGAAGGCAGCGATCCAGACTCTTCATCATCCTAAGTATCTTGATCTATTTAAATTTACAGCACCTACTGTCACTAACGTATCTTGAACTATTTAAATGTATAGTACCTACTGTCACTAAAGTATCTTGAACTATTTAAATGTACAGCACCTACTGTCACCAAAATATCTTGAACTATTTAAATGTACAGGACCTACTGTCACTAACGTATCTTGAACTATTTCAATGTACAGTACCTACTGTCACTAATGTATCTTGAACTATTTCAATGTACCTACTGCCACTGAAGTCTATCTGAAATATGTTCACAGCGCTATATACATTATGGAACTACCGTTGGATGGCCTTGTAATCCAGAAGTCCATTCAAATTACTGTACCAACTGATAGGCCTACAAATGAGTCTACAGGACTAATGTAGTACAGTCTACTCGCCCTGGCCATACAAATGATGAATACGGTAAGGCCTTGTTCAACGACCGCAGTGTTATCCCTTTATTTAAACACGAATTCCATTCTTCTATGCCTTAAATTCACAAACTTAGAAATGACTTTATCGTTAAAGTCAGGCATATCGTAAATAAGGTCTTTCGCAATAGAAATCATTGCCAGGGCAGATAGTCGTTCTTCGGTCATTGTGTTGCGTAGAAATGTCTGAATACGAGCCAGTGTCGAAAAACAGCGCTCTGCTTCGGCTGTGGACATGGGTGTTGTCACAATTATCCTGAGAAGCTTTAGCGTTTCTTTGAACGTTGATTTCAGATTATTTTCTAAAATAAAAGCGAGGAGCGGTAGAGCTCCTTTGACTTGCCTGAAATCTGTCCGTTTATAAATCACTTCTAATTCCGTCTTTAACCTTTCTTTCTGCAACATTGGATAATGTAACACAGTAGAATTTAATACATTTTGTGGAAGGTTTATAGAGAATCTGTCAAATGAATAGGACTACAGTAGTGTTGCAGTTTCAATATACCTAGTAAATGCAAACCTATCATGCACCTGATTCATTACAACGTCACATACTTCTTTCGCTGCAATGGTCCTTGTGTCACTTACTGTACGTCTTTTATCGGAATTATTGTAGTCCGTGAGATCACATGAAATTGTATCTATTTCTTCACGTTGTTGTGTTACACACTTTGCGAAGTCAGAAATAGCCTTTTTTATTTGGACTGAATATGTTTCGCGTTTTTGTAGCTGATTGTACAAAATGTCAACATGCGGCATTAATTTATGAAAACCAGAACATAATAAATATAAATATAGTATCCTCAAGAGCACGTCGCAGTGCACTGGCTTCATTTACGCTAACAGACGTCTTACCTTCTTCTTCTATTCTACGAAAGCACTCAATCAGTTTATCTCTATTCTCGTAAACTATATTCACCGTACGAATGTTGTAGTTCCAGCGAGTAGTGATTGTCCGAGGGAGTCTAGTCTTCATTATTTCATTCAAGAGGTCACTTTTGTGAGACGAGTTGGAGAAAAAAGTTGGAATTGCGGACAGGTTACAGAAAAATAATTTGACTTGGGGATTGTACGAACAAGCCTTCTGCATTGTGAAATTTAGCTGGTCTCCATAACAATGAATGAAATGTGCATGAGGGTAGTGTACTTTCAATTTCGCCTGCATACCCCCTGTCCTTCCGCTCATTACGCTGGCTCCGTCATAACTCTGACAAATAAGTTTATGTGGTGTGTCCCTTAATATGGGATTAATTTGCTCTAACAGACATTGACTCAATCCATCCGCTGTCCTGTCGGTTGGATTCATGAACTCCCAGAATCTTTCATGGACGCGACCCTCTAATGCATATCGAAACACAAGTACCAATTGGCATTTGTTTGAAACATCCGTTGTTTCATCTGCTTCTATTGCAATGAATTGGGATTCCCCAATTTCTGCAGAAATTTGTTCCCTGCACACATTCAGCATACAGTCAAGAATCTCGTTCTGCATTGGTCTTTGAAGTACTTTTAAATACAGAAGCTTTGGCCAGGTGTTCTTTCATAGCGACGTCTATTTCAGCCGTAAAATTAATGAGACCTTTGAAAATTCCAGGATTTAGAGAATGTACTGTCTCATCATGGCCACAGAGTGCCACTTCAAATACGCCACAGAATTTTATGCACTGAATAATTCTGCTTAATATGTGCCTATTTTTCCTAACCTGATCATTGTGTTTGTTAATGGATTGGCGATAAGCAGAATCCAGTTGAGTCACTATATTAACTTTCCCTAGCACAGCTAATTCCATGCATGAATTGATGTGTTGGGAGGAACTTTCTTGTTTTTAATTTTTTTATTTCAAGTGTTTGAGATCTATTACTCCGGTTTTCGTCCACGTCAGATCTTGTCCGAATAACATGCACGGAAAACAGAAAAACGCATTCCTTGAATCACAGCCACACAACCACTTGTATTCTGTATACACCCCTGGCTGGAATCTACGTCGATATTCACGCCCTTTATATTGTCCGACGTGCTCTAGTTGTAAATGAGGCGTTGGTCGACCGAGTGTCTTTATCTCAGTCTTTTCCGTTAGGGACAGTTGAGAAAAAGGTCTATTTAAAATATTACTCACAGAATTCATTGTACATAGCCTACAGGTTAATCATACCTTAACCGACTCTTCAGAAGGGTTCTGTATGTCCGCACACAAAACACGACTGATTTACTTTTAACGACACCACACTAAATATTACGAGAGAGGACACTGACTAATTTCATTATCCAGTACGGCATGTTTATCAGACCGCAGATGACAGACTTGGAGCACGATGTTCTGCTCTGCACGATAAGCCTTCGCGTATTTTCGGAATCGTAGCGGGCTGGTTTCGGCAATGACCCAATCTCCCATTCAGTGCATGTTAAAAATTAGTTAGTTCCGCGCATGCGTGAACGAAAATTACCTAAGAAAGAGTTAGCAGCTAAGGGCACAGGGCCCAGCATGACCGGCCAGCGTAGAGCCCGCCGGAGGAAGCAAAGTACGTGTATGATGAAAACATTGACGCTCTAACTGCATGCGGCGCCTAATATCAAAACTGAATGTATCAGCATTCAGATTGCCAGTATTTAAAAACCATGCATTAAGAGTTACTTAGCTGGAGGGGCACTTGCCCCTCTGCCCTTAAGAGCGAGCCGCTACTGTATGTTCTACTAGAAAAGAGACAACAAGCTGATTATTTAGAAATTTCAATTCATCAAATAACGTTTTCTCTGAGATTTCACTTCGCTAGATAGATGAAAATACATTGTTGACATATGGCATAACAGCACTTCATAATGATAGTAACCTTAGTAATGAAACGTTCAGACACTAAAGATATAATAGGTTTAAACCCATTAAAGAACATGAGTGCAAAAACTCTATTGACTAAACATTGATATTGAACCACATGCCCGAGCTTCAGTTCGGTGCAGTCTGCTTGATAACAGATAACCACAGCATGAATCGGAAGGTGTTGGTAGAGTAAAACCCTACGTTACAATCCTTGCTAATCCCTGTAAGTCACTATTGCTTCTGTGTAACAGTATACAGATTGCTCCAACTTTCACACTTATAAGTTTTGTTATACTCCAAGATCCAGCCAAACATTTCCACAGGCAAAGCACAGATTGTTGTAAAATAAACTTGCATCTAAATAACTCGACACTTTGAAGCACATGGACACTGACGGAATAACACAATATCAATTCTATTTTATCTAAATTATAATTTTTCGAGGAACTCGAGTGGTTTGGAAGTAGAGAAATGGCTTCCATAACCTCAGACTTATTCTCAAAAGGATGTATGCACGCTACAGTTTTCTCATGGACTTCAAAATAATAACCTTGTATATTCCTAATCCATTTCTCTCCTAATGTTCTATTCGGTAGGAAACTTTGGAATAGTTGTATGAGAGGCATTGCCATAGTTAGACTAAAACCTGGTCCACCTAGTGCACTCGTGTTCTTTAATGGGTAAAAACACGATCAAGACAAGCACATTATCACATTACTGCGTATAATTAGAGGTCGTATGTGTCCACTGACTCATATAAATACACTCGCATACTTATATTCTGCAAAGAAATTAACATTTATCGTGAACTTTCATAAAATTACACGGACTACGTACGATAACAACAAACCAAAACAAACCAAGATTTCCAACAATTCCGGCTACTCGATTCGCCATCTTTGAACGATCGAGAGTAGCATTAAGGTCTGTTCTATTCTATCCTCTTTGGTCTGAGGATTGGAATCGGTCTTGTTAAGGTCTGAGGATTGGAGTCGGCCTTGTACAATCTCTGACAACTTATAAATCTCATTTATTGTCCCCTATTGGCATCAACTCAACTAAGGTTAGGCACTGAAGTGGCAGGTAAACAGAGATACTTAAATGCACACCTATGAATTTGAACAAACTTTTCATCAGTTAACTGCAAACAGCTGTACAATTTTTATTAGCGCGAAAAATAAGCCTACCAGGAAAATAGAGAACTATCGTTGACTATCGATGTCAGACGATCGTTGTCGCTATCGATAACAATCGATAACACTATCGATAGTTTTCTGCCTCTAGTGCGACCAAGACCGACTACAATGGTGCGACCGGGTGCGACCCACGTCAGGCCACGCTTGTGGCGTGGGCAGGGTTGCCACCTTTAGTACATTAGTACTAGATCTAGTACTTCAGGATCATTTTTAGTACGTTAGTTCTTTTAATGGAAATCTAATACCTTTTACGGAAGTAGAGCATAAATTCTTCTACTGCAGCAAAAGAACAAAAAATTATGGTTTCCTTCTAGGAATCTTATATTTGATAAGAAAAGAAATTGATAAGAAGTTTCAGAGCCAAGTGCCTATCTTTTCATGTTCAAGTTTGCAAACAGATTTTTTTTTTTTTTTTTTTTTTTTTTGCTAGGTGCTTTACGTCGCACCGACACAGATAGGTCTTATGGCGACGATGGGACAGGGAAGGGCTAGGAGTGGGAAGGAAGCGGCCGTGGCCTTAATTAAGGTACAGCCCCAGCATTTGCCTGGTGTGAAAATGGGAAACCACGGAAAACCATTTTCACGGCTGCCGACAGTGGGTTTCGAACCTACTATCTCCCGAATACTGGATACTGGCCGCACTTCAGCGACTACAGCTATCGAGCACGGTGACAGATTTTTAAGACGGTCGATTTTCGTGATCCTATTTTAAGAAATCTGTCCACGGTGAACCTGGAAAATTACTAAAGAGATGGCAGTTTCATCAGTATAATCCCATTAGCTATATATTTCGGTAATGTATTTACAGAAAGTATTAATGAAGTTAGATTGGAAATGGTGGTTAGCTAAATCCACAGAAACTTAACAGCTATTCAGTCTGTCGAACACACAACCTTCACGTAAATATTACTTTATGACATAGCTGAAAAAATACCTGTAAAAACACACTGTTAAACAATATTTATATTTAACTTGTGTGTTGAGCAGACTCAAAAGCTTTTAAGTTACATTTAAGTGAGTCGACACTGCCTTCCTTCTTAACAAAGAAGTCCACAGAATCGCTGAAAGAAAACGAAGAATTTGTGAAATTTTGGAACTATGTTTTTGAAATTTAAAATCCTGTAGGCGACTACATCTTCCTAAATTTTGTGAAGGCAGTGTTCTGTTTACTACATTCTTCTGCTGCAACAGAACGGGTTTTTTTCTGCTGTGACTATCAATAAGACCAAATTGAGAAACAAACTCCAATCCTGTGTGTTGAATGCGCTCCTTCTAACAAGACATTCGTCTGCCCATAATTTTCACATTTCAAAACATTTTATTGCTTTGGCAATGTTTTTCAAGAATTAAGAGAAGAGCAAAATGTGAAGATCAGAACCGGTAAGTTCTGTTCTCATTTAATAAATGTGTATTATTGATAAGTATACTTTGCTTTCTATAACGTACTGCCTTTATGAATGATCTTACTCCGTTGTAAATAAATGATTTAGTACTTTTTTCTATAATCTAGTACCTTTTTAGGGGAAAATTTAGTACGAAAATTGTTTGACCGGTGGCAACCCTGGGCGTGGGTCAGATTAGAGTAATGTGGATAATGTGTGTTTCGTTAGCTGTTCATCGTTCGTTATTTGTAAATATATATTTTAGGAGGCTAGAAGTGGGTTTCTAGCCTTACTCTTGACCACATCATTCTCCAGGAAATAATACGAGGTAAACATTCATATTATTTACTTTTCTTTTGTGGCGCCGAGAAGCAAGTTTTCCGGAAGTAGGTTTTGTAATGTTTTTAATGGTATGCTGAATGTAATTGTAAACTACTCAATATTTCTCGAGGAAGAAATGCTGCCTTTGCTCGTTAACTCACCAGTGAACGGGTCATTAAATACGTTTTTAATACTTAAAATTAGTTTAATTTCGTCAATTTTCTGTTATAAATGCAGCATTATCATATTTTGATCACAAAATCAACACATTTAATCATATTGATACAATAATGAAATGCATTTTTCGTTACTCCTGAATTTTTACACATTATATTTAACACAAAACTCAAAGTGTTAGAAAATTGGACAGTTTTGTCCTAACAATTCGTTCAATTCAGTGGAACATTTACACTTGCTACAAGAAGTATTGGCACACCCTATGGTTCCCCAAAATATGTGTATACAGGAAGCGTGAAAGAAAATAACATGTGTAGTCCTTAATATAATGTACAACCAAACTGCAATGCACTGCCATCACAACAGTAACACAAAAGAAGTATGTAGTTACACAAGGACATCCACTTTAACACTGCAAAACAGGTATTGGTACAGTATACTATTAAACACTGTAGGTGTTCGTGCTTTCGTTTCAGTATCGTTTATGCAAGCCATTAGCACGAATGACAGTCTCCAGACGTTTCGGCATTTAATGCACCAACTTCCTCGTCATTTCAGGTGCAACTGCCGACCATCTCTCTTGTGGAACCCTCTTCAGTTCTTCTTTACCAGACGGGCAGCGCTTGGTCTTTTCTCTTCCAAGATGATCCCACAAATGCTCGATGAGATTCAAATCGGAGCTCTGTGGTGGAGTAAGAAGTCGCCTGGGGGCATTTTACAGCAACCACTCTCGGTTTTTTAAAGAACTGTGTTTGGGGTCGTTATCCTGTTGGAAATGGAAGACCCCATCCAGGCCGAGCATGTGTACACTGTTGGATAAATTATCCCTCAACACACGAATGTATTTGTTTTTGCTACTTGCTTTACGTCGCACCGACTCAGATAGGTCTTACGGCGATGATGGGACAGGATAGGGCTAGGAGTGGGAAGGAATCGGCCGTGGCCTTAATTAAGGTACAGCCCCAGCATTTGCCTGGTGTGAAAATGGGAAACCACGGAAAACCATTTTCAGGGCCGCCGACAGTGGGGTTGGAACCTACTATCTCCCGAATACTGGATACTGGCCGCAATTAAGCGACTGCAGCTATCGATCCATGTGTCCTTCATTAGAGGCCAGCTTTCCAACTCCCGAGGATGCCACGCACCCTCAAACCATAACATGTCCACCACCATGCTTTACTGTTGGCGCTGTGTGTTGTTGGTGTACTTCGGTGTTAGCTTTTCGCCACACTTTCTTTCGTCCGTCAGAACCAAACCGATTGAACTTTGACTTGTCTGAGAATATGACAGTGCCCCAGAATGCCAGCCGTTTTCCACAACATTCCATGGCAAACGCAATGCATTCCTTCCTATTTACCTCCGAGAGATGTGGTTTTTTTCCTGGTAGTCTGCGATGTATATCGGCACTACGCAAGACATTCCGTACTCTCTGTGCGCTTACCGTCTTGTCAGATGATGTGGCGACGTCCTCAGCTAACGAGGCAGCACTTCTCGTCGAATCTTTTTGGACTAAGCGTACCATGCACCGTCTCTCTCGTTTGTGTGAGTATTCGTGGGCGACCTGATCTGAATTTGTTTTCTGTAGATCCATGCTCCTTATATTTGCGTATAATAGATCGCATAGTGGAGAAGCTGATAGTAAACATTCTACCGATCTCTCTGTAACTTCTGCCTTGTGAGTGCAGTAACACAATGTTCTCTCAAACGGCAGATGAATGTTCTCCTTTCTTTGGTTCCATGTTGACAGTACTGAGCACTACCACATTTACCATCATACTGACTGGCAAACAAGCCGTTAATGACAATACAGACACATGACTTTGTATTCCATGCTGTTTACAGCACCGAAGCGTACGAGGGCTCCACTGTGCCAATAATTATTTGGCGGTTGTAATACGGTATTTTCCTTTCAAAATCGCATGTTGCTCGTGTCCCTGCATAATATCGTACGTAATATTGTGTATCTACCGTATCTCTGCCTACGTGTATATCTTGCATGTTACTTTGTTGTTCATTGCTCCCAATAGTACAACAACATGGGGTGTGCCAATACTTTTTGTAGCAAGTGTACATGTCCTGTTCAAGGAGATTCCGCAGAAATGCAGCGTGCTCCAAACACTGGTACTTTTTACCATTGGCAGCACGAGTAACGGATCTTTGTATCTTTGCAATACGCACACCACACTTTTTATTCCCAAAATTTCATGCTGTTCTCCCTTTGTCCCAGATTTGCTATTGGAACTAACATAAAATGCTGTTTATGAATGCAGTTTGAAAATGTGACTGAATAACATGAAGAAAAATCTTGCATGACTGCATGGGTTGGGTCTGACAGACCCACAGGACACTAAAATATCCCACAGATCACAATTAAAAGCGAATACTTCATTGCCAGTATATCGTGCAGGTAAACATGTTTAGACAGGAAGGTCGTGGAAACCGCAAGGAGCAAACTACTTCCATCTCTGAAAGAAACAAAGAAATGGACACACAGGGATCTAGCAGATCCAGTTGTATAACAGTAGGAATGTAACTTTAAACTTGTCACAATCTGTCAAAAACTCGAATTATAACACGGTAACATATCTGTAAAAAGTCCACACTATTGAACTGGTATGTTGTTGTAATTAGTGTTTTCGACAGACTGAAAAGCTTACATAAAATCAGCTTTACCGAGCTCGGTAACTGCAGTCGCTTAAGTGCGGCCAGTATCCAGTAATTGGGAGATAGTGGGTTCGAGCCCCACTGTCGGCAGTCCTGAAGATGGTTTTCTGTTTTTTCCCATTTTCACAGCAGGCAAATGCCGGGGCTGTACTTTAATTAAGGCCACGGCTGCTTCCTTCCAATTCCTAGGCCTTTCCTATCCCATCGTCTCCATAAGACCTATCTGTGTCGGTGCGACTTAAATACAAAAAATCAACTTTATGGTCCGTATCGCACTTTAAGAGATTCACAACTAAGTATTTTTTTTTTTACTTAGTTGTGAGACTGAAAAGCTTTTAAGTTCCATTAACTAAATTGACACTGGGAAATACGGCTTCATTCTTAACAAGATAACTTTGAGAAACCTTAACATTACATTGTTAAAAATAATAATGATCCTTTTGAGAGTTGTGATCTGATGTACATATTTGCCGTTTGAAATGGAACCTTGTGCTCCTCAATGTGGAAACTTAAGACTAGATTGATAGTACATTGTTTTGTCCCTTAACTGCAAGGTGATAACATAATTAAAACTTTCATCATTTTAATTTCTCCTTCATTTTGAAGTCAAATGAATATAAATGTATTTCAATCAGATATAAAGTACAAATGATATAAAGTAGCATCTAAAGCATTATAAAAGGAGGAATCTCGAAAGAGTTAAAAATTTATTTGTAAACATAATGAAGTTCAGCTTCATGATTTTGCCTATTCTGAAAAACATGCTCTTAACTGAACTGCTGTTAAATTTTTATCACACTTACGGAACATTTATGGAACCATGATGATATCAAATCACAGTGCTCAAAAAGAAAGTGGAAGTTCGGTTATCTTCACTAAGATGTCCAGCACACAGCATATGAGCACGACCCAAAACGAGCCATTTATTGCTCTTCTGACTACAATTGTCTTACACATAGCACCTTTTCCTTGCTGGGGAACTGGTGGGTAACATTTTCCAAGGTCATTTCACCCGGTGTTGCTGCTGCCTTTCTCAGACAGTTTAATACTTGTCTACTAGTTAATAACTCCATAATTTATTGCAGCCATGTTGAACATGTGATAAGATATTACTATGGACCACCGAGTATTTCTTCCAGTATGTGTGTGATCTTTGACAATCTGCTCCTTCTTGTATGTCATTATAACATTATAAAACATTGCCTCAGATTTTTTCTACTGGGCGAGTTGGCCGTGCGGTTAGGGGCGCGCAGCTGTGAGCTTGCATCCGGGAGATAGTGGGTTTGAATCCCACTGTTGGCAGCCCTGAAGATGGTTTTCCATGATTTCCCATTTTCACACCAGGCAAATGTTGAGGCTGTACCTTAAGGCCACGGCCGCTTCCTTCCAACTCCTAGGCCTTTCCTATCCCATTGTCGCCATAAGACCTATCTGTGTTGGTGTAACGTAAAGCCACAGCCCCCCACAGCACTTACACCCTTGAAAGGGTTTTGGCCTGCCCAGCGACTGCTGCTCAGCCCGAAGGCCTGCAGATTACAAGGGGCTGTGTGGTCAGTACAACACATCCTCTCGGTCGTTATTCTGGCTTTTCGAGACAGGGGCCGCCATCTCACCATCGGATAGCTCCTCAATTCTAATCACGTAGGCTGAGTGGACCTCGAACCATCCCTGAGGTCGAGAGAAAGATCCCTGGCCTGGCCGGGAATCAAACCCGGGGCCTCCGGGCGAGAGGCAGGCACGCCACGCCTACACCACGGGGCCGGCGACGTAAAGCCACTAGCAAATAAAATGTTTTTCCCCCCTTTGTCTCCAGTAAAGTATTATTATGGTTCATGCTTGGTATCAGCAGAACACTACTCTTTTTCCTTTGTACAGAGGACCCAATAATAAAGTAATCTTGGAACTCAAAAACACTGCTAATTTCTTCTCTATTCTTGGTGTTTACGAACTTAGTAGGGAGTTCGTTCTTCTTTTTGCTGATAGTACCTGCAGTTTTGATTTTGTGATCATGTACCATTGATTTCACTATATCATAGCTAGTGAACCACTTGTCACTGTCATATTGCAAGACAGATTGCAAATTACATGGCACAGCTTCTATACGACAGAATCAGGATTGAATAGAAGATAATAGTTTGAATCTAAAACAAGCGTAAATGTAGCGAATCTTCTCTGAATATAATTATTAAAACTTTAAAATATATGTATATAACCTGTGACTGTTTTGCCAGACTCACATGACTTTGTTCACTGGTACTGCACTGTGGGTAACGTGTCTTTTGTTACCTGTTGAGGGTCCAGGGCTGATATGAAAGTATCAAGTGTTATTTCTGTGATGTCTGAATCTCTTTGTCCAGGACTTGGCCCTGCAGCTTAAGGTGTGTCTATTACGTGTTGACTCCAGGACTGTACATCTCACTAAAATTTTTGAAAATTCTTATTTAACAAAAGAAACATGGGCTCTATACCAATAGTATGACAGGCATTCCATGGTAATGGGTGTTACATATGTATGACTTTAAAGTGATATAGTGTTTATTGTATTGATGTTTATCAAACTGCCTCAAAAGCTTTCCCTTATATTGTATATTTATTTGACACAAAATTAAATTGGTAGTTATTTGATCTTATATCGTTATGACAGAAAATACGGTGTAACGGGTGTTACATAAAAAGGACAAGCCTGTCTATGTACGAGGGTTGGGGCAAAAGTCATGGCAACTATTTTTATTCTTGAAGATACCAGTCCGGTTGGAAAATGTAACATATACAGACGAAAGGACAAGGTGTTAACTACATGTGTGGACAACGAATAGCACTGAAATATCGTAAAACACTAATTTATTACGGTAGTATACAGGGCAATATGGCCTTCCCGGTGCAAAAGAATGACAACACAGTACACATAAAGTTGACATGACAAACCAGGGCCTAAAGACCCTCGAAGTAGTCCCCTGCTACAGACACCACAAGCTGCCAGCGATGTGGGAGGCGCTGAATACCATCTGCCTCAGCATTTGCTGCACCATATGTGAATCGGGTCACCTGTTGGCGGACAGCATTAGCAATGTACTCGTGTTGCAAACCGTCTACCACGTAGTGGTTCCTTAATCTTTCGAATGAGATCAAAGTCACAGGGTGAAATGTCGAGAGAGTACGGTTGGTGCTCCAATTCTTACCATCCCCAACGTCGCAGTAGCTGCCCTACACTCTCTCCTTTATGTGGTTTTGCATTATTATGCAGTATTATTGCACTGTCCACAAGATCCGGACGTTTCTCCCGAACGCCACGTCGTACCTGTTGCACCAGGAAGTTCCTGTAGTACTGTGCGGTCACTGTTTTGCCATTTGGAACAAAGTGGCAAACAATGACACCCCTCACGTCATACGCAACAATCACCAGCAGTTTGACAGGGGAAGGATTCTGACGGACCTTCTGCCTCCTGGGTGATCTAGCATGTCGCCACTCCGCGGACTGACGTTCAGTTCTGGTTCGTATGCCCTGGCCCAAAATTCATCGATAGCGATTATTCGTGACAAGAATTGATCGCTGTCCTGTTGCTAGCGTGTAAGGCTGGTCGGAGCATATTGCATAGTGCACCCACCTTTGAACTTCCATCAGTGCATGCGGTACCCACCCCGATGCGATTTTGCGCAGTAGCAGCTCATTACGCAATATCCAGTGGACGGTGCGTTTCTTGATGCTGCTTGTCCTTTCTACCTCCAGTAGTGTCCATCGTCTGTCTTCATCCAGGAGCTGCTCGATGAAGGCACGTGCCACGTCGGTCCACACACTTGACAGATCGTCTCGAATGTTGCTCATCAGTGGTTGATACACGTCCTTGCTGAAACATTCTTACCCACCGTGCTACTGTACGGTATGGTAGGGCATTATTCCCAAGGGCTTCCTCTAATTCACTGTGACATTCCATCGCATTTCTCTCTTGGAAAACGGCTATTTTGATGTAAGTGCACTGTTCAACATGGGTTACTTCCATCTCGCACGACACTCGTCAGCTGACTGATTTCACAGCCCTCGCTGCGCTACTAAAAGCTATCACAGAGCTATCTGTTGTTCTGCATACACACTATGCCTGCACAACTTCCACACGACACATATACGTTTGTGATCCGTTCACATATGTACAAGAAGAAAAAAAATAGTTTCCATGACTTTTGCCCCAGTCCTCATAGTTGATCCAAACTCTGAATTTAACCTTATCGTCACGGGTGTTACATAAATTGTAACGGGTGTTACACAGTGCAGTTGAGAATTACAAAACCTCACTTTTATTGAATACTAGCTATTACCTACGGCTTCGCTCGCGAGGATTTGCTAAGTTGATAAAAATTAGTTGTTCCTCGGTACTGCACTAAGACATTATCTGAAATTGCCTAAAGTATAAAGACTCACCGAAAAATTGCATTTCATTTACCCCAGAACCTTTTTGTAAACCACGTTTGTGGCAATGCCGTTTGGGGCTAAGATGACCAGGCTACTGGCAGAGCTAAATCTGGAACATGCGACATGGAAATCTACAAGTGAGAAACAGTATTCTTTTAAGTCGAAAAAAAAAAAGGAAGGTGTTTCTTTATTTCTAAAGAAGATTCCAAATACCAATTTTCATGTTTGTAACATCTTAGTTTTTGTGATATACGTACCCACACAAAGAGAATTCAACTCCTCCTTCACTTATTTTCGATCTCCAGCTTAAGTTGATTTTCCAAAAACAAAAAGTATATGTTTCTTTGTTTTTAAAGGGGATTACAAATACCAATTCTTACGTCGGTAGCTGTTAAGTTATAATAATAATAACAACAATGTTATTTGCTTTACGTCCCACCAACTACTTTTACGGTTTTTGGAGACGCCGAGGTGCCGGATAGTCCTGCAGGAGTTCTTTTACGTGCCAGGAAATCTACCGACACGAGGCTGACGTATTTGAGCACCTTTAAATACCACCGGACTGAGCCTGCCATGTTGGAGACAGAAGGCCAGCACCTCAGCCGTCTGAGTCACTCAGCCTGGCTGTTAAGTTATGAGATATACTGTAGATATTTTTTTTTAAACTGCCCCACTCTTCGGCTGAGTGGACAGCGTTGAGGCCTTCGGTTCACAGGGTTCCGGGTTTGATTCCGGGCTGGGTCTGGGTTTTTAATAGCGTGTGATTAATTCATCTGGTTCAGGGACAGGTTGTTTGTGTTTGTCCCAACACACTCCTTTTCATATTCACTGAACACACCACATTTCCAACCACAACAGGAACACGCAATAGTAATTACCTATACACGGGATTGGCGCCATGAAGGGCATCCAGCCGTAAAACGGTCAAATCCACATGTGCGATGCAACCACACGGGTGTGGGAAAAGTGGTAGCTTATTTTTATTATTTCAACCCCTTATGTGGATTTTCAAAAAAAAATTGTTTCATTGTTTTTTTTTTTTTTTCAAAAGAGATTCCAAGTAGCGTACCAGTTTCAACATCTGTAACATCTTCAGTTTCTGAGATTTATGTATCCTCATCTAAAGAATTCAACTCCTTCCTCACTTCTATTCAACCCCCCAACCCCTCGCCCGTTTAGTGGATTTTCTGAGAACAAACATTTGTGTTCTTTTATTTTTAAGGCAGATTTCAAATACCAGTTTTCATGTCTGTAACATGTTAGTTTTTTGTGTTATATTGTAGATAATCTCGCTGCTGTAATAATACTGGAGTTGACGTCATGGTTACGGCAGTTCAATTCTTTATCCGAATCCTAGAGCAGGGGTAGTGTGGTGCCAGTATCTCCAGAACGGTTGGTTTTAGGGCCTTAAAACATGGTTTTTGAGCCCACAGGCTTACCGACTTTTGTTCTTTGCGTCAAGGGGCTTAAAATGAGCCTTGTCTCATCCTTGTACGACAAATTCGATTTCGCCTATATTAGCTTAAATTATCTTTGCAAATGTGTACCTTAACCATTTCTCTTTCAGAAGTTGCAGAGGCAAGGATGCTTTTGTGACCATAGCTTCTGAAATGATGGCATGCTCGTATGTTGGGAATTGCCTCTACATTCTCCCACACACTTTTCAATGCTTTCTCTTTTTGTTGAGTCTCCCCTTTGTTCACGAAGAAGCCTCACTTCTTGATTTCACAACATCTTGGAAGTCTCTTGCCGTATCAATGCTAAACGTTCTTGATTTAACGCCAACCCAAACACACCTTTTTAGAGTGCCACCAATTCTATCTACAACACCTTTCCCATGTGAACTTGTGAAGAAATTCCATTCTACACTAAATTCCATTGTAGTCATGCTCTATTTAAAAAAAAAGTTAGGACATACCTGTTTTTGAACTGGCTGGCAGCATTGTCACTGAGAATGAAAAGGTGATTGACTGAAGGTGCAATCTGCTTGATTTCTGAAATGATATCAAGAAAAGCCCAGGCAGATAACTTATTGTGTGACAGGTCATTACTGATGACATAAGCCTTAAAGACTCCCATCAGAAAGCCAAACACCACATCTAAAAAGTGTGATTTGACTATAACACCAATGAGCTGATTGAATCTCATCCTTTGAAATCATAGCATAGTTGTCTGCAAAGTCTATGTATTTCCCTACTTCTTGTGTCAGATCTTTTTTTGCAGGTTTCATACTACTGTGCCTGTTTTTTGTTTTTTTAAATATAGCAATGTGTCTAACTTTGGAGTCATTTCACTGAACTTTACGACTGCATTCTGGCAAGATTCCTTTCTGATGAACAGTTTAGGATGCCCATCCTCATCTTTACCCCATTCTTTCCACTTTATTTCTGTTGACTGATCGATATCTGGTGATATTAAGCTGTTGAATACTGTAATTAAGTCTGGGCAGTTCAGACACCTACCCATCATTCAGTCTTCAGCAGAGGTATCATGGCAAAACTTTGGGAGTAATTGTGAATGGTTTCTTGGAAACATGTTATTAGTGATGGAGATAAAGCTTAGAATAAATTATTTGGGCCGATGACCTTAGATTTCAGGTCCCTTTAAACAACAAGTATCATCATCATAAAATTATTAAAATTGTCATGTTTTTTACAAACGCAGACATTATGGGGCATTTGTGATACTGGCAAGACATATTCAGGCCTTAGGGCATAGAATGAGGATTTGCCAACATGAATATCAGGATTATTAGATTTAAATTCCTGGTAGGCCTCCCCTGGGCTGTGTTCATAAAATGCTACTATTTCATTCATTCATTTAGCTTCCATAGACTGTACAATTACATATTTTGAAATATGACACCAGTATAGGAGTTGTCAAATGATTTCCTAATACCATCGATAATATATGCACAAAAATGAACATTTAGAAAAAGAAGAAAAATAGAAACACCAAATACCTCAATGTTAGGATGGCACATCTTAATTTTTAAAAATAATAAATAATATTAAACAATATTTACAAGACAAAATAAAAATCTTGGTGTGGTGTTAATAATATGTACATAATCAATGTGACATTAACATATTTTTAAGGCTATATACTAGATATTAAGAAAGTTTACAAGTTAATAAGTAATAGCATCATTACCAGCACTGTACTGTAGAAGCAGCTACCAGCAGGAGAGTTTTTTTTAAAGCTGTGGTAAATGAACTGATGGGACTAATATCTTTAATCTTATTTGGAAGCTTATTATACAATCTGAGTCCAACAGAATCTACACGTCTCAAGGCAATGGTTTTACTCTTATTTCTTGTTGGCATGTGGTAATTGTGATTGTCAAGATTCTTTCTGAAGCGATCAATATTTTTTTTCACGTGTAGAATGCATTGCATGATGTATATGCTTGGTACTGGGAGTATCCTTAATCTCTTAAATAATGGTCTGCAATGATCTAACTTGTTACGTCTCGATATAATTCTGAACTTTTGTTGACACATCTGGTTTCCATAAGCCACAAATCAAACAATTTTATATAATAACGAAATTACAATTAGAACGGCTTCTGCAGTACCCTTCTCAAAAATGCCTAGAAGCAGAAATGTTATATGGTATGTCCATTCACATGTTGAAATACAGTCATTTGCCAAAAAATGCTGTTGAAGGCTATTTAAATTCTCAATTTTTCGTGGCCTACATTCATGAAATGGAGCAAAGTACTGTAAGCACAAGGATACCTGGCATGACCTACATTGAATTCTGGACCTCTGCACTTTTTTTAGTGCTGCAGTAATCACATCTCCTGCAGCTGCCATGTATGGATAAATGCTCCAACATTGGTAATACCTATGTTTGAACTAACAACTCTGCCACTAAGTTTTTTTGCCGTGGTTTTCATTATTACTACTCGAGGCCTCCCCATCTTAGCCCTGCTGCGGAATTTTCCTATCAATTGGTCAGAAAGCACCGTACGAAAACGCAAGTGGGACATGGGTTTTTCCTTCTTGCTGGTCAGTTGCATAGTTGTTCTGTATAACAAAAATTAATTTACTATAGCGCTATCAGTTAGGTAGTAAAATAACTTTATCTACCAACTCCCTGACTTCCATGGAATGGAGTAACATGCCAGTAGGTTATCAAAATGAGTTCTACCTACATGTGTCAATTCAGTTGGGTTGTGTGCATGTTAGAAACTACAATGACAGCCTTCCTTCCCTTGTCCTTCCATTTGCATACAGATATATGTCCCTCCCACAAGTAGCATAATTCATGTCACCCATTTTAAGTTTTCTGTAATCATGTAATTGATCTTTAGGATAGAATTTTCTATTTGTCTGCATTGTACCACATGCAAAGGAAACCTTAGATAGCAGAGTTTTCATCAGAGGGATAGTAGAAAAGAATCGGTCAAAAAATAGACAATAACCTAATGTTTGAAAGGTTGTAGTGAGACCTAGCACTACTCTCGTACCTAGAGTAAATTGGGAGTTTACACCAGTTTTACCTTGATATACGTAAAACCAAGCAGGAAACCAGTGACAGCAGAAGAAAGGGTCCACATTTTCAACCCACGCTTGATAGATTTCAAAGGCAAATACTGCTTTAGAGTACTTCTACCTTTGAAACCTATCATACTCTCATCCACAGATAAGTAACGACTAGGGTTGAAAGCAGTAATGTATACCATGTTGAAGTGGTCTAAGAGAGATCTCAGTTTATACAGTCAGTCATAGTCAGGCTGACCTTTGGATGGCATTTGAGAATTGTCATCCAAGTGGATATATCTGGGAATCTTTAGAAACCTCCATTATGACATTATTTTAGCTATCCTTCATACAGCAAAATTTTCATCTGTTGACCAATAGATTCTAATAGACAAAAGGCCCAGGAATGCTTTTAGCTCTTCTAGCAAAAGATGCAGGTTAACACCATTTTGATCTGCATACACATTTGATTCTCCAACAATTACATTTAGTATAGATCCATAAAAATTTAAAGTATGTGCAATGGGGATGATACATCAACAGGGACATTTGGTCCCAGGTTACAAGCAAAATAGAATGAGTCAAATGTTTGAGGATTCATCCTGTGCTTAGAAAATTTATATTGTTCATTTTCAACAACAGGAGATGCAGGTGTAGTAATTACGTCACTGTCACTGATGATAGTATCATTTCCTGTGTTTTCATCACGTTCATAATCACATGGCTTGTTTGCTACACTAGGTTCTTTTAGGCCTCTATAACTAGTACTGGGTATAGAAATATCAATTTTGTTACTGCTGTTTTTGATCAAGTATGTTCTATTGATGAATGAACCAGTTTTTGTAGACTTGAGGATCTTGCGTATAGTACAGTATTGGATTTCTTTATGCAGCGGGAACTGTTCTCATATTAAATTGTTAAAAGCTTAATTGCCGGGTTTGTCTGTGAGAAGATATTGAGTAATAATGGTAACTTAGAGTAAAAAGAAAGTTTGAGGAAATAGTCGCTTGTGTGTGAAAAAGAAGAATATAAATATGACATACATTTGATCACTTATTTCCTTGCCAGTCAGTTTTTGCCTTGGCTTGCCTTTATGTGGCATTGTGCTATACTGACTGTAGTTTATTTGCTGGGAGTAGCAGGCAAACAGGGGAAGGTTTAGGGGTTTGAGGGCATTTTATGTTGTGTATCTGCAGGTACAGTAAAAACTGTTGTCTACCATTACTAAAGATGGGAGGAGATTATTAAAAAGTGTGAAAAACACCAGACTACAAATATGAAAACATTCGCATTGGGGCCTGTAAAAATATCAACATATTAATGCAGATCACACTCTTTCTAAAACAAATGTTAGTAGAAGACGAGTGTATAACAGACTGTCCAGCAGAAATGACAATAGATGTGTTATCTGAAGTTTGTCAACTATGATTGTGTAAGAAACTGGTGCGCCTAAGAGGCTGGATTGTATTAACGTTTGAAGGTCAAACTACTAAACGATGTGAGTGGAACAAATATGCTCTTGTAAAATAGTGTACTGTCACAGCTGTTTTGCTCATTGCTTGTAAATTTTCTGTCTTGTACCTGATTTGTGAAACTGTCATTGTTATTGTGGGGGCTGATGAGCTCATCTTACATTGTTGTTCATCCAAATTTTCTAAATACCAGATTTGAAAATAGAAAAGGAAAGAATAAAATTTCAAAATTCAGTGTTTTAACTTTTGCTCTGATCATTTCACTGTGCACCCATTCACCCCAGCACCTTCTTACACCCCTGTAAACCATGGAATACCGTAGCAATAATAATAATAATAATAATAATAATGTTATTGAATTTTTACTTCCCACTAACTATTTCTACGGTTTTCGGAGACACTGAAGTGCCAGAATTTAGTCCCGCAGGAGGCTGACGTATTTGAGCCCCTCCAGATACCAGGATCGAACCTGCCAACGTTGTGAGCCATTCAGCCCGACTCCGGGGGACGGAAAACCAGGAAAATTCAACAAACAATGAAACGTCCAGCTTCTGTAATGGCTTGGAGTTCATTAAATTGCATGGAATTGGAAGGTTGTACTTTGTGGAGGGTACAGTGAGGCATGACCAATATTTGAGAGTGCTATATCAAAGACTGCTCTCTCGAGGGAAGGAGAGGTACGGCACAAATAAGGCAAAAAAAGTGACATCCCTTCTGCAAGCAAAAAAATGGAAATAATTACACATAATCAATACTACTTGTTAAGAGAACAATGTATTTACATTTAAAAATACACCATTGGCAGGACCGGTTTCGATCTAAAGTAATCATCCTCAGCTGCTTGAGAACATCAGATAAAATAACATGTACAAATCATTGAACATCACTTAATCTAAGAATGTATTTAAAAAACATAGTGTACAACATTGAAAACAGGTTAAAATCAGTAAAATTTGATTGTCATGCCTATAGATCCCTTAATATGAGGTTCATTACGTTTATTGTAGTTCTGTATCTCCATGATTAAACTGTATTTAAAGGTCCTGGTATGGCATTGATTCCATTTGTGTCAGGCTCGATATTTTCATCCTTCCCATCTAAATTTCCTTTGTCGAATCTTGTTGTGTTTTTTTCTTTTTTTACAAATTTGCCAGGCCTAGGGAGTCTTCATTTTCATACCGTTTGTGACCCTTCTGTCCTTTTGCTGATACCTTTATTCTTAGGAGTGTCTTGACTTCATCGATTTACCTTCTGCTTGGTGGATGGTTGCCTTATTGTCCCTCTTAATACAGTAATCGCTACCACCTCCCCAGGTGTGCTAAATCTTCTTTGGTTTGGGTTGTATTATTGCATGGCTCATTAGTGTAGACATATAAATATTACAAATGAAACTTCATTTGCATTTGTTGCATTTCTAACTTTCACCAAATGTAAATGACTATGTTGTTAGTACAGGCTCTTGTTCATTCATATTCCAGCCTAACCTAATCAGTCCAAATTTAGCTAGTCTTTATAACTCTAACCTTTGTTGCACTGATATGGTTTAGTTACAATAATTTGAAATTGTTTGCTTTTTGTTGCAGGATGGTGAGACGTCACCAGTTGAAGATCTGACCATTTCAAAACCACAATCATCAAGGAAGGGACACAGAAGAAAATATCCATGACAAATTGTGGACATCATGAAGTTCAGAATAAAAGGGACTGAAGATTACTTCAGTGCTAAGGATGTTTTAAAGCTGTCCAGAGAAAATGTCCAGTTACTCTGTATGAAGAAATTAGACAAATAATTTGTGTACAGTGAACTACTCCATGATGCTAATGCTTGGTTTAGTACGTCTAGAGTGAAATAGGATTCTGCTAACAAACGACATGTTCAGAATGGAGAAAAGTCTCTCGTGTATACAGTTAATGATGTTGAGGCTTGCTGTGTTGTTTTTATGCAGACATTTGGTATTTCTCCACAGAAGGTGAAATTAGTGCCATAAAAGATAGGCTTGTTTTGATCAGATAGCCAATGACAGACTGTTTTGATGGTGCAGTTGAGTTTGAGAACAGTATCAGTGACTAACATAAAGGCTGAATGATGTGCAAAACAGGACATTTGTATTACAGGCATCCCACTGAAGAATACTTTCCGTTGTTACATTCATGGTGGTTTGGGGGTGGTAGAATACCTCCACAGTATCAGACTGAAAGGGGATCCCGAGGTACTTTCATCTTGGAGCGTCAGTGACCACAGGGCAGCTACCTGAGTGACATTACCGTCAATTGTACGGCTCTTCACTTCATGTTTCCTGTCTGGTGCTCTTTGGTAAACCCCCATTCTCTTCTGAGCATGAGGGCATTAGGTTTGTGAGACCTAGTGTGTCTCATTTTCTTGCCCTTTGGGGCCCTTACATTTCTTTTGCTGATGTCACTCTTCAGAGTATCAAACCTTTTTACTTTCCGATTAATGTTAAGAGTGGATGGTCCGTCAGTGGTAATTCCTCCTAAACAATCACCATTATTAACTGTACTCCTACTCCGGCATGTAAGCTACAAAACGTGTTCCTGTTAAGCTGAGCAACCCAGTGGAAGGTTGGGTAAGCAATCCCAGCGGAAAATTCGGTCGGCGAGCCGATCTGTGCTGGGGGTTCCAGGGCTGAACCTTGGCAGTATCTTGGTCGGTGTGAAATATTACTGGCCCCCATGTACAGTTTTTCAACTGTGAGAAGCATGGAGGAAAATTCAGCAGAAGCAACTACCCCAGATGGTAAACAATCCACCGTCGTCTCGCATGCCGCCCGCATGCAGGCCTTTGGAGTCTGGGGAGCTTGCACCAACATGCTTGGAGCTATCGGACACTCCTGCAAACAAGATCAGACACAAACGCCGCAACTTCTTAGCAATGTTCAGCATGAACTCCCTTCTGAAAGTCGGTAAATTGAAACGATTGATTGACACCCTGCAACATCATCAAATACTGATCACAGCAATTTAAGAAACAAGGTTCTTAAATGAAGAAGCCTTTAAATCCCAAGGGTAAAGCAGGAAACGTTAATAAAGTCTATCCCCCACCTAGTTACCGGATTTGTGGTCAGCAAGAAGATTTTAGTCTGTCACCAACTTCACATCCGCCCAACAGTTGAATCTCGATCCTTTCTTTTTGAAGCACAGTTAAAATCTACACCATGATGAACATCCAAGCACCAATTAATGAAGTTAACAGGACAGACCCACAAGGAACAGAAATCTTCTTGGACGAGCTTCAAGATACTCTGTCCAAGATTCGTAAACAACACACAATCATCCTTCTCGGAGACTTCAGTGCTCGGTTCGGGAAAGAAAAGACGAAGAGTATTGTTGGAGACTACCCGGCCCATAGGACGACAGACCACAGTGGAGAAAGGCTGGTAGTGCTCTGCAAGGCGTTCAACCTAGTTGTGAAGTTAACTGCTTTCAAATGCCCCCTAAGAAACAGAAAACATGGACATCCCCAAATCCCCATCTTGGCAAATTCCATATTGACCCTGTTGATATTTCTTTTAAATATTGGAGAGAAATCCAGAATGTAAAAGTCATAACACTTTCCCTGCTGATGCCTTAAACGTTGCTCCTCACCCATGAGCTGGCTGATTTGCAGAATTTATGGCTACGTTCAGAATGGCACAAAATGAATATGATTTGAGTTGCAAATAAATTGAAAAGTCTGTTTGATTTCCGAATCCTTACGCTATGTGTTTAATATTTTTCAGGTATGATTGAAACCGCTGTTTTGTGAAAAAAAATATGCATAATTACAAATTTTTCTCAGGAAGGAAAAGACATTAAAAATTGTGGAATCAAATACGCTTAAAACCAAACGTGTCACTTCTTGTAATGCACTACAGTATGGTAAATTTTCAAAGAAAATGGTGGGACAGAGTCCAGTGTCACAGTCACTACACTGATATGAAGTGTCTTTTCTCCAGGCAATGTTTTCACTTGTCACTACCTACATCTTCTCTGTGCCTTCTTTTTACCGTCAGAAAGAGGAACTTGGTTTGGAAAATGTTTTCGAGTGATCCGAGCTATCTTCGAATTTGAGGTGCTGGGTTCAAATTCGCTGCCTGCAGGCAGAACTGGGACGTGCTAAGTTTCTTTGCTTTCTGATTGTTGTGAACAATATGACCATTCGCTATTGCCATCACAGTGAGATGGAAGCCAGGTGCAGAACAATAAGAAAGAACTTTATGAGGGAAGCTCCTTTCAAGAGTTCTCATGCCTTTGAACACATCGATATTCTTGCACTAAACAGAAGGATATTCTTGCGCTAAACAGTGATGGTGCTATCTGGCGATAGTATGGTTACTGGCATCCACACAGTAGTGCTAGAGCTGTAATATTACGCTCGTCTCCAACGCAAAGTACGAGAAATTGCACAGCGTAATACTATGCTTGCTGCAGTTTTAAAGAGTTGCCTTGCAACGTAATGGTACGGCGCCCGCGCCCTAAGTGTTAAGATCACCGTCTCTCAAAAGATAAAACGAAGCTTATTCAAAGATTCACCAAGAGATTTCAGGGAAGATAGACCAACAGGTTTGATGTGTGAAAAATTAAGAACTCTAAGAGAATTCAGTCAGAAACTTGAATAACTTGAGCCACAGAATTGGAAACAACTCAAAGAAGCCATAGTTGAAACTGCAAAAGAAACCATCCCACTCACAAAATCAAGGAAGCATCCTTGATGGACCAGTGAATGCGACGATACCATAAACCAGAGGCTACCTGCCTGGCTGCGTTATAGCAAGCGGAAGAACAAAGAAAACCGAGGTTCCTTATCGCAAGAAAGGAGGCTGACAAAACCATACTCAGGGTAAAAGGAGCGTTTCACAAAAAATCATTTTTCATATATAGACCTAGATTTCAAAAAGAACAACACTCGCATCTTCTACAAAACCTTCAAGCAAAATCTCAGTAAATAAACACCACCCAGTCTTTACTTAAGGAATTCCGATCGAAAATACACACGACCCAGTCTTCACTTAGGGAATTCCGATCGGAAATTTGCTTACAGTGACAAAGACAACTGTAAGATCCTAGCGATATACTTTTGAATCCTGCTGGGCTGAGTGGCTCAGACGGTTGAGGCGCTGGCCTTCTGACCCCAACTTGGCATGTTCGATCCTGGCTCAGTCCGGTGATATTTGAAGGTGCTCAAATATTTCAGCCTCGTGTCGGCAGATTTACTGGCACGTAAAAGAACTCCTGCGGGACAAAATTCCGGCACCTAGTTAGTGGGACGTAAAGCAAGTAGCATTATATTACACTGGCCGGCAAAAAAAATGGATCACTTTGAAAAAAATTGTTTCAATGGATATAGTGTTAGTCCAGTGTCCTAAATAAATAATAATACTGATAATACTAATCAAACATTATGTTACCTTCACGTTTGACACTAAATTCACTTTCAAAATTTATCTGACATTCACTTTATTATGACATTTAATCGTTTCTGTAATTCCTGTAATTTTTACTCATTTGCATGTCTTTCACTGTATTTAAGTTAACTCCAATTTTAACACTTTCACTGATTTGCACTGTCAGAAAATGTTTTAGCAAACCACTAGAGACATTAAAATCTGGTGTTTCCGCCTCTGGCAGTGATGACCTCCTGGAGGCGTTGTGGTACACTGCGCTCTAGATTCCTAATTGTTTCCTGAGGAATACTGTTCCATTCTGTCACCAATCGTGCCCTCAGTTCAGCCAGAGTCTCGATATTCTGAGACCGAAGTCTTCTCCCAATCATATCCCATACGTGCTCTGTGGGATTTAGGTCAGGACTCCTTGCTGGCCAGTCTAGAGTTTGAATTCCAACTTCTTCTTGGTAACGGGTGACGATACGGGCGATGTGCGGGCGAGCATTGTCGTGCATTAAAATGAAATTGTCGCCCGTAAATTGTGCAAATGGGACAACATGATCCTGCATAACTTCTTCCACATAGCGGTGAGCAGTGAGAGAACCACCATCAAGAATCACAAACTCGGTACGGGATTCAAAGTTTATGCCACCCCGCACCATCACAGAGCCTGCCCCAAATGGTGTCCTTTGGGAGAGAGTTACGGGTGAGAATCGCTCTCGAGGCCTCCTCCACACTCTTTCTCGCCCATCTGGAGATCTCAGACAGAAGTGGCTCTCATCTGTAAAAAGCACCATGCTCCAGTCCTGAATGGTCCAGTTTCGATGCTGCATCGCAAACTCGAGTCGTCTTCTCCGATGCTGCCCCGTTAATAGTGGCCCTGTAGCGGGCCTTCTTGAAGTAAGGTTAGCCTCCTGGAGCCTTCGTCTTACAGTTCTCTCACTCACACGGACATTTCTTGTAGCCTCTAGACGATTTCCCGCCTGAACAGCTGTTGTTCTTCGGTCTCTCAAGACTTGGAGGACAAGAAATCGTTCATCCCTGGCGTTCGTAATTCGTCGACGTCCAGATCCCGGTCTCCTTTTGCATGTTCCACGATCACGATAACGTTGCACAGCCCGTTGTACACTTCCATAAGATGCTCCTAGAGCATGGGCCGCATACCGAAGGCTGCGACCGTCTTCAACCAAGGCGATTACGCGTGCAACATTTTCTCTACTTAGAGGCATCTTGACTCATCAAGGATCGAACAAAAACTGATTTGGAACTCCCCAGATTTTTTACAAAGAACATCTTATCACTGCAAATGTGTACAGTAACTTTAACGCTTGATTAGGGGGCGAGGAACCACGTTAAAAGGGACCGTCATAAAACCATAAAAATTAAAAGGGATCGTCATAAAAGCTAATGGCATGGAAAATTATCTCTAATGGTCGATCAATTCGGACCATATGCACCATACACTTACCAGAGAGTGCTGAAAACATTTATTTATAAAGAGGAACATCACAAAATGAAATATGTCCTTAAAAATTTGTTTTAGCGAAGAGAAAATCAACATGGCCAGTGTATTATCTTTTGAGTCCCTCTGCAACTGTGAGGCTCCAACATCAAAATATGCCTGTGAATCCAGACTCCAAGTCCACCAACCAGAGAAGATATCAGGCAGATCATTCAATCATTTCTGAACAGTAAAGCACCAGGTGAGGTTTCAGTAGTTGTCGAGCTTGCTAAGTATGCAGGGGATAAGGCAATTAAGAAGCTTATGGATATCATCCGGGAGATTTGGGAAACAGAGAAACTGTTAAGTGAATGGACATCCGACCTGATTCAACCCCTGGTCAAGAAAGGTGACAAAGTGAACGTAAACAACTGTCGTTGCATTTCGCTCCTCTCGAAAACACAAGATTCTCGCGGAAGCTCTTCAAACTAGAGCTGTAGCACAGCTGGATCAGCAACTGGGAGAATACCAAGGAGAGTTTAGGGAAGGGCGATATTGTGTCGAGCAAATCATGAATCTAAAATCAATTCTATCGTACTTGAACCTGAGAAGTAAGAAATTGGTGGTGACCTTCGTTTACTTCAAGAAGGCTTACAGCTTGCTTGATCGAAGTATCCTGATCCATGTTCTAAAGGAATTGAGTTTAGATAATAAGATGATAATCATTCGGAAAACCCTGTTGGGAACAACTTCCGAAGTGAAATTCAGGGAAGAGATTTCAGACTCCTCTTAAATACGGACAGGGGTAAGGCAGGGAGATGGGCTCTTACCTCTGCTATTCAACTGTGTTCTTGAGAAAATGATTTGCGAGTGGCAGAAAGAATTGTGTAAGGAAGGCGTAGAGAATGGGGTCAGACTAGGTTGTAAGAATAAGGACCTGACAATCTGCTGTTTAGCCTTCGCAGATGACCTTGCAATTCTCTTTATACGGCCTCACAAATCAGTCTACTACAGATGCAAGCAGCAAAGGCAGGCCTTCAGATTTAGTTTGAGTAAAGAGTTCATAACGAACATCAAGTCATCACTCAAGAGAACTTAAAGTGAACGAAGAAAAAATAAAGAAGGCAAAGAAATTAAATTACCTGAGTGAATGGATAGAGCCCAACATTCGTGAAAAGGAAGTTTCGTATCAAGGAACAACAAAATGGAAATAACTTACCGTCTAAGCAGACACCTACAATAAACGTTCAGTGTCCTTAAAGGCCAAACTCAGGCACTACCATACCGTTATTCGACCGGAGGTGCTATATGCATCAAAATGCCTGGTAAAACAACTGGAAGCCAAAGAGAGGAAATTTTTAAGAAAGATCTTGGGGCCCAGTCAAAGAAAGGGGAGAGTACAGAAGAAAACACAACAATGAACTGTACGTACACATTGAGAATATAACGGACACCATATGCATACGGAGAATCTTTTTATGGCCACTAGACACTAATGAGCTCTGGAAGTTTGTCCAAAGGAATCTGTGCCTACTTTGCGAGATAGATCTTGTTTATAGAGGTGGGAATAGACCTACAAGAATTGGGGTTCTTGCATGAGGACATCTTTGAAGAAGAAGCTTGGGGATGTACGGAGTTTTCAGCCAACACCCAAAATGAAAATTGGCAAGAAGTGGACCGAAGAACGGAGGGATGCTCACCGAAGAAGAATGCGGAAACACAGGGCAAATGTGGAAGATAGTAGGAGAAAGCATAGCTGTATGGTAGGGCAGTTGAATACATCCACAGTATCTCCCGCTTGTTGTAAAGCAGGACCTAGGAACATTCATCTTGTGAGCATGAATTACCGAACTTCGGTCTCCAAGTTTAGCCTAGCATTACTTCCGCTTGTGTCAAGCTCCTCACCTTCATTATTCCTATTCTCATTTCATCAACTCCAGTTAGTTTCCAATTCTGACAGTATTTGGTTTGTTCTAAGGAGTCTTCATTTCCACACCCTTCATGGCCCTTGACTTTATTTAGCTGTTACCTTAATTTTTTGAAGTTTCCGATTCCAGTTTTCTGTCTAATTACAGTACTCTTAATAGCCGTCTCGTTTCTTCTATCCCAGAGCTCTGAGGAACTAAGATTTAGCACTGCTGTAGTAATTCCAGCACTACCTGCTGTGCGTGGGGCAGTAGAATAACACCATCAGTATCCCGTGCTTATCGCAAGGGCGACTAAAAGGTGCCCGGGGGCTCTTAACTTGGGAGCGTGGGTTGGTGACCATGTGGCCCTTAGCTGAATCCTGGCATTGCTTCCACTTGTGCCAGGTTCCTCACATTCATCTATCGTATGCGACTTCCCTTGGTCAACTCTTGTTTTGCGACCTCAACTACATTGGGTTTGCGAGGCCTAGGGGTCTTATTTTCATGCCTTTTGTGATCCTTCTTTCTCTTTGGCCAATCCAATTCATATTTTGAAATGTCAGACCCATTCCATCTGTTTTCCCTCTGTTTAGTGTTGATAGGGGATGTGTGTTCGGTTGTACTTCCTTTTGAAACAACAATCCCCACTGTGGCCAGCAATTTCAATAATGTTGATGAGAAGCCTGGACCTTATCCTGCATTGATGAAGAGATTTAAGTAATTCCACCAGTGCAAACTCCACTTCCTTGGGCATCAAGTGGTAGGCCATGTCACCAATCTGTGTATCTGCTAATAATAAGAGTTGGCGTCTGACATTTCTTAGAGGGATGTCCGTTTACTGCCTGCCAAGGCGGGATAAGGGGATTAGCTGTGTGGTTGCCATGGAAACAAGGGTGGGGCGACTGCGGTTGCCATGGAGATAAAACTTCAGGGCAGCTCGTCTTGCTGGGAGTTGCCAAACCTGTCACTCTCACTGATAACAACCTGATTTGTTTGTATAAAAGTGATTACAAATGGGACGACACCGCCTGGCCAGGTAGTCCACAACAGATCACAGCGGTCAGAATGAAGGAGGGAACAAGTGAGCCGGAAGCGAGGGGTGAGAAAGAGCATGTAGAAAGGAATGCTGGAATGTGGCAACATCGTGAAATGGCACGTGCAGTGCTCCTTCCTCCAACCTTACCTGTCAGATGCCAACTTTAGTTAAGTCTAGTGTAGTAGTGTGGAAGGTGCCATCATTTGTCATCGCTTAAGATGGATGGGGCAAGTTATTGTATGAATGACAGGCTCTCTTGTCTTTTTTAGCTCTTGCACGAGATCCTGATGTTCTCCTTTCGGACTCTATAAAGTCCAGCTTAGGCAAACCATGAAGAACAATATAAACCCACAGATATTGCACCCCTGTGGGTGGGGGCGGTAGAATAACACCCATAGTATCGCCTGCCTGTTGTAAGAGGCGACTAAAAGGGGCCCCAGGGGCTGTGAACTTTGGACCATGGGTTGGTGACCACGGGGCCCTCAGCTGAGTTCTGACATTGCTTCCACTTGTGCCAGGCTCCTCACTTTCCTCTATCCTAGCTGACCTCCCTTGGTCAACTCTTGTTCTTTTCCGACCCCGACGCTATTAGGTTTTCGAGGGCTAGGGAGTCTTTAATTTTCACGCCCTTCGTGGCTCTTGTCTTCCTTTGGCTGATATCTTCATTTTTTGAACTGTCGGATCCCTTCTTTTTTTTCTCTGATTAGTGTTATATAGAGGATGGTTGCCCAGTTGTACTTCCTCTTAAAACAATAATCACCACCAGCACCGCAGATATTGGACACACTTCCAGAGGATCACTTACTTAGGTGGCAGTACGTCTCCATTGTGATCGGACTGTCTGAACAAGACGTACACACGGATTTGAAACTGCAAGCACTCGCACTGCCAAGCCACACTGTCCATCTATAAACTGAAATGTCTTAGGACACATGTTCTATACATGAAATAGGGTGTTTAGCCACCAGAAATTTTCACGAAATGCAGAGTGTGAACTGTTTAAGCAGCGGTTTGTTTACTTGGAGATAATTAACAGCCTCACCAGAGACTGAGTATTCATTTATAGGCACACTATAGCAAGGAGTGTGTCTGAAAATGTGTTTGGTACTTAAAATTCAACATTTGTGTTGACCATGTTCAAGAAAACACCCAGAAATATAGTTTATATTCTACCAGCATGGCGACTTAGAAGAATCTCAGATGGCATCGTAAACGCACATGTATTATGAGTAGTTCATGGAGAATGGTGGCAAAATCCAATGGCCTCAGATCTAAAAGTTATTGAGCGAGAAACTTACATTTTGGTTTGCAATAGACTCCAGGAGTGCTGAAGAAATTACATTTCGTTTCTCGTTCTGTTCAGATGATTCTTACACACGGTATCCTTCGTAGACGGCCACTGTATGTGTCACGGAGAGTGAATGATCAATATACATGTTAGCATATTATTTAGTTAATTCATGTGAAGTAATCAATGTGACATGAAAAAAAGCTTAACAATTCTACTCCATAAAACAAATTTGTGAGAATATGCTGTTATGAATTATTAGGATACAGTCCAATTGTCATCAGTTAGCAAACACATCTTAACAATGTTCACTTAACTCAAGAATAGCATCTAACAATGTAACTAGAACATCTTGCTTCGTATCTTCTCACTCATCGAATGCATTGAAGCTGTTCTTGTCATTAATGAAAAAGTGAGACTGCAGTTCGCGTTCCAATAATGTTACAAGTAATAAATCTCATTGTAGACCGTATTGGACATCAGATATGAACATTAAAACAAGAATAATAGTTAACACCACCTTTCCAATACTTATCTTTCCTATATTTAGGAAATAAACATTACAACAGGCTTAACAGTCGTAAGCATCATCAGCCGAAAATAAATCTTAGCGTAAAGTTAGGTCAGGGCGCTGAACCTAGTGTCCTTAACATATATGGCACCCTAAGAATCAACATTTATATTTATAAAATGAAAATAGGCTTAAAACTAGTGTGAAAAAACATGGAATGTTACAACATGGCTAAGAGAAAAAACACAATCGAGTTGAGACAGAGGATAAGAACAGAAAGTAGGCTACAATACAAAGCTGGTAGTGAAATAATTAAAATCATTAGGATATCATTGTTACCAGTCAGTCAATCAGAATGTTCAAACATAAAAACAAGCGTGAAATTATATAAGAGTGTTCATCATGGCTGAGTTAGAAAAAACACGTAATCGTGTTTGCAGAGGTAAAGACATAAGGTACAACATAGAGCTGGCAGTGTAATATCAAACTCATGGCTGCCAGTCAGTTAATAAGAATGTTCATATATAACAAAACATGATGGTTATATTCTTTTAAGTGAAGGAACAATTAAATCCCACTCTTGTATAGATGCGTGTGAACGGGCGAGAGAAATCATATGTTGTAGCAGACATGGAGTAGTAACACTTCAAACAGGATTGATCACGCCTGAAGCCGCTTCATTTTTGCTGGGAGTTCAAGACCAAAACGGAAAAAAATAAGATGCCAAGTGCGTGAATTGAAATCTCTTATGTTGGATGAGCGTTGAGCGGAGACATTAGCCGTTCAAGGGGGTCTGTTGAATTTATGCCCGTTGCTGCGTGTGTTGTATCTGTGTGCTTGCCTAGGCAAAGAGTAAGTTGGGACGGGAGGGGTAGGCGCAACAATGAGAGTGCTTGTTCCAATAATGTGTCGGAATATTGCAAACTGGAAATTTATATTTTAAATTATATATATATATATATTTTGCTATCACGCATGAGAAAAGCTTGGGATTTTTTTGGAAACACATGAAGAAGCTCGCTGTGCCTTTTGGCTAGGACTACTGGCTCATCTTCACTGCCATGTGAGAGTTCCTCTCGACCATAATTTTGAGCCAGGACTTTGAATGAGATTTTCTGCGGTGTCCAGTATAAATTAAAGTGGAGAACATCTTTCCTTCTCAATCCACTGTTCAAGTTACCAGTATCCTCTCCGTAGTGATGCAACAAAGTAGCAAGGCAGAAATCAAAGAAATGGAATATTCTTTGCTTCACAGTTCTATTCTGAATGGCATACACAGATTTTCTATCAAGCCTGTCAGTGCCACCCATGTGAGGGATGTACAGACGTGCACATTAATGATGTCCCGACAAACAATCAACACTGCCCCACTCCAGTACTGAAAAGAAGAGGAGAGAGTGAAGGGGTAGTGTTGAATGCCAATCCAGTACAAAACATGGTGGAAGGGAGTGAAGGGGCAGTGTAGAAGGCACAATGACTCACCTCGCTTAAGGCATTGCTACATGGACTGCATGCAGACAGCCCGCTACAAGACTTCGTTGTGATCGAAACGGGCACAATGGCGGATGTATCGAAGTACAGCATTAGGTTACCTACTCGTCCGGCCCCGCGGTGTACGGGGCAACGCGTCCGGCCGCCCCGGGTTCGATTCCCGGCCGGGTCAGGGGGTTTTAATTGTAAATGATTATATCCCTGGCCTGGGGACTGCGTGTTTGTGTTGTCCTTAACGTTTCTCACAGTCAACACTTCCGCAATTCCAGTTACATGCAGGTTCATATATTGTGCAAGCAGGGGCAAAAGAACTATATAGTTCGGCGCCCCGAACAAATGGCATTTTAACATAAAAAAATTGAAAAAGTAACCTACTCTGTTAATTACAGTATTAAGAGGTAAAGGCGGTTTTTAACCGAAAAGTATTTTATACAAGTTAGGAATATTTTGTAGCTGCGTTATATCGGGTCTACCAATCCTTCTTCACCTCGTTCTTGCCATATTTTTATCCATCTCCAAACTGTCTTAAGACTGCATGGTATTGCTTGTGCTATTGCTTGGGACCATGTGAGCCTCCCACATGCCAATAATACGGCCTCGATTCACCTTTGGTAGGATAGGAGCCATCTTATTACAATGTTACAGTATAACGCCGGAATACACACTGTGTATTCAGCACTACCTGTTCACTCCCTTCCCCTCCTTTTCAGTACTGGAGTGGCCTTCAACACTATCCCTGTACTCTCTCCCCTCCTTTTCAGTACTGTAGTGGGGCAGTGTTGATTGTTTATGTCGGGACACCATTAATGTGCGTGCGTGTACATCCTGAGATCTGACCTATTAATCAGTTGAGTACTTGTTTTCTATTTCGACTATATTTACACTCCGTGGAAAGCATTTGATAAATGTTTCTGTTTTCCATATTCTTTGAAATGAAATATAATCAAGTCAGAACACGTGTTTCTGTTATGCCATCTCACGTCTGCACGACAAAGTGGTGCCTTAACTCGGAGTGTAGTTAACAGAACAATCTTCAAAGCAGAGTTTGAACACAGTGAAATCGTGAGCTACATCACTCGGAAGAAAACTCGAAAAGATAAGTAATAATGTTGCCATATTACCACGTAATTGTTTGCATTGGACCACGCTGAGTTCAAGGACTAGCTGTGAAATTCAGTGGAACAGTTGTTTGTATTGAGGTTTCGTTATTCTAACATATCGGGTTCTATGCTAGGTGCTATGTTCCCCAATCCTTTCCTCAAGGAGGGACCAATACCATTTCGAGATTCATATATCTACACCATAAAGGAGGACTTCACTATAATAGCGCTGCCGATTTGAGAGTACACTATCTAAACGAATTCACGGATATGAACACCACGAACGTTAACGTCGCGAAAAATGATTCCAAAACACGACTACTTAATTGAAAACATAGTAGGAACGGGGAAAGAACTGAGTGGTTTGCAAGTTAATTTCAATGACTCTACCACATTCTCCGACTTGGTGTTACAAAGGTAGACTTCAGTACTCCTTGGCCCAACTGATCCAACTCGACGAGGAATTCCACGACCTGGATGACTGCTAATACGACGTAAATGTTTGTGAAGAGTTCTGTGCACTGACACCCCAAAGTGCGCTATATTGAAGGCATCACACACAACAGTGAACACCGTAGATACTTCGCCCGCAAAAATTACATTTTTCAGAAAAATAAACTGTCACTACAGCTACGGTGGTTGCTCAAGACTCATCACTTTGGAGTTCACCTAGGTATAAAATTCTGCCGTTTACCGGCGATGTTGACCAGTGGTCAAGTTTTTGGGAACAGTATAAGGCTTCGATGGATAAGGATACATCACTGTCTAAAATTAATGAGAACATCTTTCTGCGAGTGTATTTAGAGGATGAGCCAAGGAATTCGATAGAAGGTTTTGCCGTTATCGCAGGCACTTCTGACGAAACGAAGCAAATTTTGCTGTCTCGGTATGGTGATACAAAGTTATTCGGGTGCACCTGTATATACTTAAATCTCTTTCCCATACGAATAGCGTGTCCAGAAGTCTTCAATTCTACCTTTATTGAAGTTCGTCGCATCCAAGCTCTTCGTGATCTTGGAGAGCACTTCAACACATTCAGACGACGTACACCGTCGCTGGATAATCCTCGCCAAGAGGAAAGGTTGCCGTAAGGAAGCATCTTAAAACTCGTGGGTTTCCTTGGTGAAGTTGACGGAGCAGTTATTACCCAAAGGATACGTGCCAGCCCAGACGCTTCGTCGAAGTTCATTCCTGCTGCTGGAGCTTTTCACGTCCACGCTAGAACCAAGAAGACCCCCATGAAGGGAGAGGGAAAACTCGCAGCCATTCTATGCAGTCTGCGATGCCCAAACTCATCGGGCACAGACGTAAATATTCGAGTACGCAAACTGAAGAGGTCGAATCCTTCTTTCCTGTGTCTGAATACTGGACAAACGGTGTAGAATTGCAAGGTGCAATGTTCCAAATTCAAGAAGGCACATGTATCCATCTGTGCTGAAGATGGAAGAAGCAGCACCACCGTGAGCCTTGATATTACCGCTTCCGTTGGCATAATACGTGTCTCTTTCGAAGGCGTTACTATTTAATAACTGCTCACATCATCATTACTGGACCCACCATACTTAACGGCGCTTGTCAAGCCTATAATGAAGTGTGAATTTACGCACTCGGTCCGGATACTTTCTACTGTCTTTATGTACACTAGTAAAACATAATCATTAAACGAGGCCATACCGTCTCATAGGAATGTCAGACGGATTGCTGAACATAGCTACACATAGCTGCCTTTTCATCATCCTTAGCTGAGCATTTGACCACCCAAGCCCGCATTTTTATCCATACTACGGCTCACTGAACTCTCATTTGTAAGATATTTGACAGTATTTCCATTGCTACACATAGCTGCCTTTTCATCAGTCTTAGTTGAGCATTTGACTACCGAAGCCCGAATCTTTATCCATACTACGGCTCACTGAACTCTCACCTGTAAGATATTTGACAGTATTTCTTTTGCTATGCATAGCTGCCTTTTCATCATTCTTAGCTGAACATTTGACGGCCCAAGCCCGCATCGTTATCCATACTACGGCTCACTGAACTCTCACCTTTAAGATATTTGACGGTATTTCTTTTGCAACACGTAGCTGCGTTTTATCATTCTTAGTTGAGCATTTGACCACCTAAGCCCGCATCGTTATCCATACTACGGCTCACTGAACTCTCACCTTTAAGATATTTGACAGTATTTCTTCTGCTACACATAGCTGCCTTTTCATCATTCTTAGCTGAGCATTTGACCACCCAAGCCCGCATCTTTATCCATACTACGACTCACTGAACTCTCACCTGTAAGATATTTGACAGTATTTCCTTTGCTACGCATAGCTGCCTTTTCATCATTCCCTGTCGTAAGACGTGACTAAAAGTGGCCTCAGGGAGTCTGAACTTTGGAGCGTGGGTTGGCGACCACGGGGCCCTGAGCTGAGTCCTGGCATTGCCTCCATTTACTTGTGCCAGGCTCCTTACTTTCATCTATCCTATCTGACTTCCCTTGGTCAACGCTTGTTCTTTTCAGACCCCGGCGGTATTATGTATGGAGGCATAGGGAGTCTTTCATTTTGATGCCCTTCGTGGCCCTTGTCTTCCTTTGGCCGATACCTTCATTTTTCGAAGTGTCGGATCCCTTCCATTTACCCCTCTGATTAGTGTTAGATAGAGGATGTTTGCCTAGTTGTACTTCCTCTTAAAACAATAATCACCACCACCACCCTTTTCATCGTTCTTTGCTGAACATTTGACCACCCAAGCCCGCATCTTTATTCTTACTACGGCTCACTGAAACAGCACCTGTAAGATATTTGACAGTATTTCTTTCGCTACACATAGCAGCCTTTTCATTATTCTTGGTTGAGCATTTGAACACCCAAGCCCGCATCTTTATCCATAGTACGGCTCACTGAACTACGCCGGCGTAGCAGGGGGAGAGGTGATACTCCCATGTGGCGCGTCCCCAGGTGGCGGATAGGGGGTCCTAATCGGCTTGCCGGCGTACTTGAGGGAAATAAAATATCTCTCGCGGACCAAACACACAACCCCCTGCGGGTGGGGGACGCACATGTAGAATACACCCGCGGTATCCCTTGCCTGTCGTAAGAGGCGACTAAAAGGGGCGACCAAGGGATGATTGGATTACAACCATGAAACTACTTGTGATTAGTACCACCACGCGGAGAACACTAAGGGTCGCATTTTCTTGCGCGTATTCACTATGTCAGGTACTAAATAGGTTTGTGATTAGTAGCACGCAGGAGCACCGCGCGGTCAGGCTTTTACAGTATCTGTGAATAGTAGCACTTTATAAGCGACACCAGGGTTCTGGCTTGCCTATGATTAGTACCCACTATATAAGGAACACCACGGGATAGTGAGATTCCCTGTGGTTAGTACAATTCTGTGATAAAAACCATAGGTTTGCGTTGCCTGTAAATGGCGCCGTTACGTGTGAAACACCAGAGGTCTGTATTACCTGTGCGAATTTCATAACCTGTGAGTAGTACCATAATGTGTGGAATACCGCTAGTCTATGCTACTTTTGATTAGTACCGCACGATGTCAAATACCGTGGTTCTACTTTCCAAGCGATAAGTACCATTATGGGAGGCCTATAACCTATATTTTGGACCCCTTTAGCTTGCAAGCATCATCGATGCTGTATTGAGCTTTAGAAGCAGTCCATGCTAAGGCTCACTGAGCTATCACCTGTAAGATATTTGACAGTATTTCTTTTGCAACACATAGCTGCCTTTTCATCTTTCTTTGCTGAGCATTTGACCACCCAAGGCCGCATCTTTATCCATACCACGGCTCACTGAACTCTAACCTTTAAGATATGACAGTATTTCTTTTGCTACACATAGCTGCCTTTTCATCATTCTTTGCTGAGCATTTGACCACCCAAGCCGCATCTTTATCAATACTACGGCTCACTGAACTCTCACCTTTAAGATATTTGACAGTATTTCTTTTGCTACACATGGCTGTCTTTTCATCATTCTTTGCTGATTATTTGAACATCCAAACCCGCATCCTTATCCATACTACGGCTCACTGAACTCTCACCTGTAAGATAGTTGACAGTATTTCTCTGGCTACACATAGCTGCATTTTCGTCATCCTTAGCTGAGCATTTGACCACCCAAGCCCGCATCTATATTACGCCTCAGTGAACTCTCACATGTAAGATATCTGACAGTATTTCTTTTGCTACACATAGCTGCCTTTTCATCATTCTTAGTTGAGCATTTGACCACCGAAGCCCGAATCTTTATTCATACTACGGCTCACTAAACTCTCACCTGTAAGATATTTGACAGTATTTCTTTTGCTCAACATAGCTACTTTTTCATCATTCTTAGCTGAGCATTTGACAACCCAAGCCCACATCTTATCCATACTACGGCTCACTGAACTCTCACCTGTAAGATATTTGACAGTATTTCTTTTGCTCAACATAGCTACTTTTTCATCATTCTTAGTTGAGCATTTGACAACCCAAGCCCACATCTTATCCATACTACGGCTCACTGAACTCTCACCTGTAAGATAGTTGACAGTATTTCTCTGGCTACACATAGCTGCATTTTCGTCATCCTTAGCTGAGCATTTGACCACCCAAGCCCGCATCTATATTACGCCTCAGTGAACTCTCACATGTAAGATATCTGACAGTATTTCTTTTGCTACACATAGCTGCCTTTTCATCATTCTTAGTTGAGCATTTGACCACCGAAGCCCGAATCTTTATTCATACTACGGCTCACTGAACTCTCACCGGTAAGATATTTGACAGTATTTCTTTTCCTATGCATAGCTGCCTTTTCATCATTCTTTGCTGAGCATTTGACAACCCAAGCCCACATCTTATCCATACTACGGCTCACTGAACTCTCACCTGTAAGATATTTGACAGTATTTCTATTGCTACACATAGCTGCCTTTTCATCATTCTTTGCTGAGCATTTGACCACCCAAGCCCGAATCTTTATCCATACTACGGCTCACTGAACTCTCACCTTTAAGATATTTGACAGTATTTCTTTTGCTACACATAGCTGCCTTTTCATCATTCTTTGCTGAGCATTTGACCACCCAAGCCTGCATCTTTATCCATACTACGGCTCTCTGAACTCTCACCTGTAAGATACTTGACCACGAACCTACTACGCTGGCGCAGCGGGGGGAGAGGTGATACTACCATGCGGTGCGTCCCAGGTGGCGGATAGGAGCGTCCTAACCGGCTTGCCGGCGGACTTGAGGGAAGTAAAATACCTCCCGCGGACCAAACACACTACCCCCTGCGGGTGGGGGACGCACATGTAGAATACACCCGCGGTATCCCCTGCCTGTCTGTCCTAAGAGGCGACTAACAGGGGCCCAAGGGGTTCTCAACTTGGGAGTGTGGATTGGCGACCACGGGGCCGTTGGCTGAGTCGTGGCATTGCTTCCACTTACTTGTGCCAGACTCGTCCCTTTCGTCTATCCTATCTGACCTCCCTTGGTCAACTCTTGTTCTTTTCCGACCCCGACGGTATTAGAGCATTCAAGGCCTTTTCATTTTCACGCCCTTCATGGCCCTTGCCTTCATCCGTCACTTCATTTTTCGAAGTGACGGATCCCTTCTTCTTTTCTCTCTCTTTCCCCCCTGTGGGTGGGGGACGCAGACGAATAATACACCCACGGTATCCCCTGCCTGTCGTGAGGGGCGACCAAGGGAAGATTGAATTAGAACCATGAAACTACTTTTGATTCGTACCAACACGTGGGGAATACCATGGGTTGCCTCTACTTGCGAGTAGCACCACTATATTCGGTACATAATAGGTTTGTGATTAGTAGCAACAAAGAGGGGTTCATGTGGTTTTGCAGTACCCGTGCGTCATACACATGTGAGCAACACCACGGGTCTGGGCGTTGCCCGTGAGTTGTACCACTATATGAGCGACACCGTGGGTCTTCGTTGCCTGTGATTAGTACCCACTATGTGAGGAACACCACGGGATATGTGGTTAGTACACCTAGGTGAGGAAACTCATCGGTTTGCGTTGGCTACGAGAGGCGCTATTGTGTGAGAAACACCATAGGTTTGCGTTACCTATACGAAGTACAATACTTGTGAACAGTACCACCTTGTGTGGAACACCGCGAGTCGTCGCTACTTTTGATTAGTACCCCGTCATGACAAATACCATGGTTCTACTTTACTCGCGACATGTAACATTCTGTGGGGCCTTAGACATAGTTTTTGCACCCCTTTATACATCAAGCATCAGTGTGCTTTATATGTGGTCCCTTGGTCAGTAATACTCTTGTTTACGATCTTTTATTCAGTCTGATCCACTTTTTTTCCGTTTCTTTGTTTGGTTGTTTTTTTTGTTTTCTGTCCGGTTCATGTCCATCCCATCATTCTTCATGACATTTGTTAATTTTATTTTGATCAGTGGATGAATTTAATCTTTTTGTTTTTTTCATTTCGTACCATATGGGCCGATGACCTAGATGTTAGGTCCCTCTAAACAACAAGCATCATCATCATCAAGATACTTGACAGTATTTATTTTGCTACACATAGCTGCCTTTTCATCTTTCTTAGCTGAGCATTTAACCACTCGAGCCCGCATCTTTATCCATACTACGCCTCACTGAACTCTCACCTGTAAGATATTTGACAGTATTTCTTTTGCTACACATAGCTAGTTTTTCATCATTCTTAGCTGAGCATTTGACCACCCAAGCCCGAATCTTTATCCATACTACGGCTCACTGAACTCTCACCTGTAAGATATTTGACAGTATTTCTTTTGCTACATATAGCTGCCTTTTCGTCATTCTTTGCCGAGATTTGACCACCCAAGCCCGCATCTTTATCCATACTACTGCTCACTGAACTCAAACCTTTAAGATATTTGACAGTATTTCTTTTGTTACACATAGCTGCCTTTTCATCATTCTTTGCTAAGCATTTGACCACCCAAGCCCGCATTTTTATCCATACTACGAAGTCAGTAGGGCTGCTGAAGAAATGTTAGGAAGGAAGAAAAGATCAACTAAGAATCAGTGGATAACTCAGGAGATACTAGACCTGATTGATGAACGACGAAAATACAAGAATGCTAGAAATGAAGAGGGCAGAAAAGAATACAGGCGATTAAAGAATGAAGTGGATAGAAAGTGCAAGGTAGCTAAGGAAGAATGGCTGAAGGAGAAGTGCAAGGATGTCGAAGGCTGTATCGCCCTGGGAAAGGTAGATGCTGCATACAGGAAAATCAAGGAAACCTTTGGAGAAAGGAAATCTAGGTGCATGAATATTAAGAGCTCAGATGGAAAGCCACTTCTAGGGAAAGAAGACAAAGCAGAAAGATGGCAGGAGCATATCCAACAGTTGTATCAAGGTAACGATGTAGATAATTTTGTTCTGGAACATGAAGGGGCTGTTGATGCTGATGAAATGGGAGACCCAATTTTGAGGTCAGAGTTTGATAGAGCTGTGAGTGACCTAAATAGGAACAAGGCACCTGGAATTGATGATATTCCCTCTGAATTACTGACTGCCTTAGGAGAAACCAGCATGGTAAGGTTATTTCATTTAGTGTGCAAGATGTATGAGACAGGAGAAGTCCCATCCGATTTTCGGCAGAATGTTGTTATACCTATTCCCAAGAAAGCAGGTGCTGACAGGTGTGAAAACTACCGCACTATTAGTTTAGTATCTCATGCCTGCAAAATTTTAACACGTATTATTTACAGAAGAATGGAAAAACAAGTTGAAGCTGAGTTGGGGGAAGATCAATTTGGCTTCAGAAGAAATGTAGGAACACGTGAAGCAATCCTGACTTTACGTCTGATCTTAGAGGATCGAATCAAGAAGGACAAGCCCACGTACATGGCATTCGTAGATCTAGAAAAGGCATTCGATAATGTTGATTGGACCAGGCTATTTATGATTCTGAAGATGATAGGGATCAGATACCGAGAACGAAGAATTATCTACAACCTGTATAAAAATCAGTCTGCAGTGATAAGAATCGAGGGCTTTGAAAAAGAAGCAGCAATCCAGAAAGGAGTGAGGCAAGGCTGCAGTTTGTCCCCTCTCCTTTTCAATGTTTACATAGAACAGGCAGTAAAGGAAATCAAAGAGAAATTTGGAAAGGGAATCACAGTCCAAGGAGAGGAAATCAAAACCTTGAGATTTGCGGATGATATTGTTATTTTATCTGAGACTGCAGAAGATCTCGAGAAGTTGCTGAATGGTATGGATGAAGTCTTAGGTAAGGAGTACAAGATGAAAATAAATAAGTCCAAAACAAAAGTAATGGGGTGCAGTCGAACGAAGGCAGGTGATGCAGGAAATATTAGATTAGGAAATGAAGTCTTAAAGGAAGTAGATGAATATTGTTACTTGGGTAGTAAAATAACCAACGATGGCAGAAGTAAGGAGGACATAAAATGCAGACTAGCACAAGCAAGGAAGAGCTTTCTTATGAAAAGAAATTTGCTCACTTCAAACATTGATATCGGAATTAGAAAGATGTTTTTGAAGACTTGTGTGGAGCGTGGCATTGTATGGAAGTGAAACATGGACGAGAACTAGCTCAGAAAGAAATAGAATAGAAGCTTTTGAAATGTGGTGTTACAGAAGAATGCTGAAGGTGAGATGGATAGATCGAATCACGAATGAAGAGATACTGAATCGAATTGGTGAGAGGAGATCGATTTGGCTAAATTTGAAGAGAAGAAGAGATAGAATGATAGGACACATCTTAAGACACCCAGGACTTGTTCAGTTGGTTTTTGAAGGAAGTGTAGGTGGCAAGAACGGTAGGGGTAGACCAAGGTATGAATATGACAAACAGATTAGAGCAGATGTAGGATGCAATAGTTACGTAGAAATGAAAAGGTTAGCACAGGATAGGGTGGCATGGAGAGCTGCATCCAACCAGTCTATGGACTGATGACTCAAACAACAACAACGGCTCACTGATCTCTCATCTGTAAGATATTTAACAGTATTTCTTTTGTTACACATGAGGTGGTGCGCTCATTCAATGCCGTATACAATTGCTCCATGGCGGTCTTATCCACTTGTTCCAGCATCCTTGATTGAGAAAACTTCGGCGCGTGCACTGTCAAGTTGGGCAGAGGGTCATTTTGAGCAAAACTCTCCAACACAGGCGCACGCACTTGTACTGATTCTTGGTAACCACCACCTGTTGCTGGACGCGACACATCGCTCTTAATAGATAAAACTCCTTCTTGGACAATGAAGGACGACGAGTGCTTAACAATGTCCGTAAGCTGTAGTCTGAAAAAGTTGGCAGGGGCTTGGGCGGCAGTCGTATCTACAAATGTCTCTGCAGACAGGTTAGAGGACTCCACACTGTTGTCACCTTAATAGGGTGATCACATGCATCCTGTTTGAGTTTGGCTCTGAACCGTTTGGGTATGCACTCAGGGTGGACATTGGCGCGCTCTCCTGCAGGTGGCACACGGTCTCTTACAACCGCATCTGGGCCAACGATGAGGGTATCGCCAGCATGCGTTGTCTGAGCAGCCACAGTAGTTGGCCGTTCCAAGCTACTGGTTTGTGTCGGGTTAGGAGGTAGCGTCTCGGGTCAGCTGGTGGTCTTGGGGACCCGGTGCTGGGGCTGTCCCAGGTCCCCAACCACTGGGGGGTCTGCGCGAATGCTTCCTCCTAGAGGATCTTCTGCCGAATCGGGCAGCGTTGCTGATTGAAATGCGGACGGTGATGGATTTCCTCCTACACTGTCTGCGGATTGATGTTCGGGCCCACACGACTCCGAATCTACCAGCCGTCCTAACCCCGATGCGGGTGAAGATTGATCCTCCCAATTTTCGGAAGTTGTGGGTGTCCATTTGGGAGGGGTGACGGGGCTGAGTATATTAGCTGGGTTGATGGCATCGAGGCTGCGGGCTCGCCGCATAGATGAGGGGGTTCCTCGGCGTGGGGTGCTCCGTTCAGGCACTCGTGAGCGTGTCTTTCCTCTTGTTGGACGCCCGCAACTTCGGGGTGGGGGGGTCACGGCGCTGGTATGATGCCCCCCCCCCGCACCCCCTGAGGTTGGGGTTAGGGTGATCGAGGGCTTGGGTGTTTAGCCCGTCGGTGACACCGACATCTGATTAAGGGGCATCAGCTCCACTTGCCACGGCCTCATCGAACAGAGAGCCAAACTGCTGCACTGCTTCAGCGACAGACAGGGGTTGGCGTCTTGGTGGGACAGGGATGATGACGTGGCCGGGTGGCTCCACCTGCTCAGGCTGGATCTGGTCCTGAGCTTGGTCGTTACTTTCTTGGGAAGAAGTTGTGCTTGGAGAATTCATGATGGCAGATACAATAATTGATTACGACGGGAATCCCACTGGGCATGTTGCCCCCACTGCGGTGGGGTCGTATCTTCCGGTCAAACCTAGAAAGTTTACCCTCGCCCAGAAGCTGGTTGCCTGCTTGTCGGTGCTTGCCCTACACAGTATCTGGGCCCCTGAAGCTATACCCCGCTGCAAGCAGGCCTGACTGAACGCATCCCTGCCGCTTTTCGAACGCAGGTCCTGAGTCAGTCAAATTTACTATATACGTGCCTGGGCGAAACCATACCACTAATGGGCGCACCCTTACCTTAACTCCACCCAGCCCGCGCATTATATGCCGCAGAGCCGGACAGGAGTACCTACACCTGTTGCCTACAGAATTGTACTTGATGTTTGCCGCGTATCCGCCATACCATTGGCTGTGGTACTTACGGTGATAACAACCGCGGTAATCTGTGACCCGTTGCCGTGGGATCGCAGATGTCCCCTTACAAAGATTTCAGCAGCCTAGTGGATATATGGGTTCAGGTTCCATTAGCCACGAACCTGCTGCGCAGGCGTAGCAGGGGGAGAGGTGATACTCCCACGTGGCGCGTCCCAGGTGGCGGATAGGGGGGTCCTAACCGGCTTGCCGGCGGACTTGAGGGAAATAAAATACCTCTGGCGGACCAAACACACTACCCCCTGCGGGTGGGGGACGCACATGTAGAATACACCCGCGGTATCCCCTGCCTGTCGTAAGAGGCGACCTTGGCGCGGACATGGATTGCGGTTTGGTATAATGTGATGGACCTCCTGTGGATGGGAGAGGCTGAATACATCCATAGGTAATCCCTGCCTGTCGCAGAAGGCGACTTAAAGGGTCATGTGGCCATGGTCCCCTCTTTATTTTTTATTATTTTTCCGATGGTCAGATGTAGACCATTCAAAATTTTGATGTGCGTGCTGCCCGGAGATTGGCCTCTTACGCGTGCGATTACGCTCAAAAGCCCGCAACTGTCCCCCCAGGACCATTGCGTGGTGGGAGCGCCATGTACCTTGGCAGTAGTATCCGCCTGACAACACAGGTCCCCGCACAGCCGAATGCCAGAAGGACATATTATTATTATTTTTAATTTTTTCTCTATATTTAGTGCTCTGTACACGCTATGGGGTTCATGCTATTGCGTGTGACTGGAGGAAGGGAGTCTTTGTGCTCATTGCCTCAGTCATCCCGTATTAGGCATCGTCCAACATCGGACCCCGGGCAGTACCTGCTATGACCAGGTGGGTATTGCCTTGGCTGCTTGGTTTGGCTGACTCCTGATCGGAGTGGGTGGCATTCGGGGAGGATGCTATCGGGCATGGCTTCCAAACGAAGTCGGCTCTCTCAAGGTGGTCCCCCACCTAAGTCTAACTTTTGCTTCCCTGAGAGGTTCAGCTCCCTGGGAACATGCGCAGCGTGAAGGAATGGGATCCTGCTTCCCTAGGTTTCTGGTCGCTACCAGAACCGACGGGCCCACGAACCTGCTACACAGGCGGAGCAGGGGGAGAGGTGATACTCCCACGTGGCGCGTCCCAGTTGGCGGATAGGGGGGTCCTCACCGGCTTGCCGGCGGGCCAAACACACACCCCCTGTGGGTGGGGGAGGCAGACGAATAATATACCCACGGTATCCCCTGCCTGTCGTGAGAGCCGACTAAAAGGGGCGACCAAGGGTTGATTGTATTAGAACCATGACACTACTTGTGATTAGTACCACCACGCGGAGAACACCAAGGGTTGCTTCTACTTGTGTGTAGTACCATTACATTAGGTACGAAATTGGTTTGTGATTAGTAGCACACAGGAGCACCGTGCGGTCGGCTTTTGCAGTACCTGTGATTAGTACCACCATATGAGCAGGACCATGGGATGATAGCTACCATGGTTCTGCCTTGCCTATGATTAGTACCCACTATATGAGGAACACCACGGGATAGGGAGAGGTCCCTGTGGTTAGTACTCTTATGTGATGAACACCATAGGTTTGCGTTGCCTGTAAATGGCGCCGCAAAGTGAGAAAAACATAGGTCTGTATTATATGTCGAATTTCATAAGCTCTGAGTAGTACAATAATGTGTGGAATGCCGCAAGTCTCTGCTACTTTTGATTAGTACCGCGACAGAACAAATACCAAGGTTCTATTTTGCTAGCGATCAGTACCGTTGTGAGGGGCCGATAACTTTGATTTAGGACCCCCTTTTGACTGCACGCATAATCGATTCAGTGTTATGCTATAGCAGTAGTCCGTTGGTCAGTAATACTATATTGTCACGTCTGTTTATGTGAATGTGAGACATTGCGGGTCGCAAACACTGATTGTTTTAGATTCATGCCCATCATTCATTCTTCGTTCTCACGCTTTTGAATTCTGGTCAGTGGCGAATTTTAGACTTTGAATATGTCATTCCATTTCGTCTCATTTCGTACCATTAGGGGCCGATGACCTAGATGTTAGACCCCTTTAAACAACAATCATCATCAGAACCGACGGGCACGATTTTAAGCTGGTGAAGTCGATCCTTTTTAGTAGGCACATCGAAGGCGTCTATGACGAACTGGCGGAACTTAAGAAAATGCGCAACGGATGTTTGCTTCTAAAGACTCGTACAGCACTGCAAGCTGATCAGTTGCTTATGTGCGAGCACTTTGGCGAAATCCCCGTCAAAGTGGAGGAGCATAAGTCCTTGAACCTGGTTCTCGGAGTCATCTTTCACCGCGACCTTATTTTGAACACTGACGACGAGTTGATGGAAGAAATGAAGAACCGCGGCGTGACACACGTCCGGCGCATTACGCGCAAGGTCAACGGTGAAGACGTTGCCACTGGTGCCTTCATTGTCTCTTTCAAGTTGTCACTCAAGGTAACAACTTATCGTTGCGATGTGAGACCGTATATCCCGCCTCCTATGCGATGCTATCAATGCCAGCGATTCGGACATGTGGTATCTCGCTGTTCGAATCAGGCTGCATGTGGTACATGTGGACGAGTAGCTCACGGCGCGGCGGAGTGCACAACCCCATACAAGTGCACTAACTGCTCCGGTTTTCATTCTCCTCGGGATCGGAATTGTCCGACATACCTGAGTGAGAAGATGATCCAGGAGATCAAGACCCTGCATGGTCTTTCCCACCAGGAAGCGCGCCGTAAGTTTAATTCTACGAATACACCTGCCCGTACACTTGATAGCACAGAGTCTTCCAGGTTCGTCATTTACAACATCGACACCTGTCCAGACCGCTGCGCCCAAGGAGACTGTTGCTGCTCCAATCAACGTCGCAAAGTGTCAAAGCTCGAGGGGTGGGGGGAGCACCCCACCTTCGACCAACCAGAAGTCTCTGCAGGCTGGTAATTCCCAGCCTGCACAGCAAGCGGGGAAGACTAAGTCCCCCCCCCCCCCCTAGGAGGTCGACGAAAGTCGTGCCCCAGCCGGCGGAGGCGGCATCGTCGATCAGGGCTGGGAAACCATCTCCGAGCCCGTCTAAACTCGAAAGGAAGAAGAGGAAGAAGAGCGTCCGTGCTGAGCGCTCTCGGACTTCCCCTGCGAAGGAGAAGTCATGCCCCCCTCCTGAGGGGCATGAGTCTGCGCCGGGTGGTACTCCTGCTCCCAAACCGGCGCGCTCTCCTCGTAGGGGACCCCCTCGCGCCCGAAAAGCGTCGAAGTTCTGGGCGGCACCCCTGCCATCTTTTGATGACGGGATGGATGTCGCGCTGTCCTCTACATCTACATCTGTAGATAGTGTTTAGGCTTACGAGCATTTTGTCGCTCATAACCTAACACTCGTTTTATAGTCCACACTATGGCACTGTTACAGTGGAATTGTAACGGTTATGACAGGCATCTTGCTGAGTTATGTCTGCTCATTAGTGAGTACGCTGCGTGTATAGTCTGTATTCAGGAGACCAATTTCAGACCTGGTCATCATACGGTCTTAAAGAATTTCGAACTATACTCCACAGAGCGATACTATGCTCACCGGGCTTCCGGTGGCGTTGGCAATTTTGTACGTTGTGATAGCTACAGCGAAGAGGTTCCATTAAGAACCCCTCTTGAGGCTGTAGCTGTTCGCGTCTCGCTGCCTGTCATAGCAACAGTGTGTAATGTGTATTTTCCACCAGGGCATCGTCTTAACATAAACGATGTCGCTGATCTTATAGATCATCTTCCACCTCCCTTCCTCTTATTGGGCGATTTTAATGCTCATCATCCCACATGGGGCTCTGAGACGCCTTGCCCCCGGGGACGAGAGCTGCAAACATTAGTGACAGAGCTGGACTTATGTCTTTTGAACACAGGGGAACAAACTCACTTTAGTGTACGTTACGGCACATATTCTCGCATAGACGTAAGTTTATGCAGCCGAACGTTTGTTCCACTGTTTCGGTGGCATACACACGATGATCTCTGTGACAGTGATCATTTTCCCATCGTCCTTACTTTGTTGAAACATAAATCCGTCGAGGCTGCCCATCGATGGATTCTTAAACGTGCTGATTGGCCAAAGTACACATCACTAGCTGTCTTTACTGACGATATCAGGCGGACCGTCGGCGAGGAGATAACTTACGTCACCCAAGTTATTCTTGCGGCTGCTGAGGAGTCCATTCCGCTCTTCTCCGGGAATCCTCGCCGAAAACTCGTTCCTTGGTGGACCGAAGACATAGCAGCAGCTATCAAAGAACGCCGTCGCGCTCATAAGCGCTACCGTAGACAGCCTACTGTGGCCAACTTGCTAACATTTAAGAAACTCCGCGCTAAGGCGCGAGTTCTTATTCGACAAAGTAAGAAGGCTTCATGGGAGAGATATGTCGTCTATGACGTCACATACTCCATCATCTCAAGTGTGGACTAAGCTTCGACGAAATTCGGGTATCCGAGGATCGTCTCCTATACCGGGAATTTCCATTGCAGGCAGTGTCGCCACTGACCCTCTTGCGATTGCTAACCTTCTAGCGAGTTATTTCGCGGATGTATCTGGCTCCAGGAATTACCATCCTGATTTCCTCGCTCTGAAGCGGGAGGCAGAACGTCATCACCTTAGTTTTGCCACCCAAGCTTCAGAGGACTACAATGTGCCCTTTACGGAGTGGGAACTCCGCAGCGCCTTAGCGCTTTGCAAGGACACGTCTCCTGGACCGGACAACATCCATAACCAGATGTTGAAACACCTTAGTGATGATAGTTTACTATATCTCCTTCGTGTGTTCAACCGAATCTGGATAGAGGGTGATTTTCCGTCTCAGTGGCGAGAGGGCATAGTCATTCCTGTCCTCAAGCCTGACAAAAATCCTAAGTATGCAGGAAGTTACAGACCAGTTTGTCTTACAAATTGCCTGTGTAAACTATTTGAGAGGATGGTAAATCGCCGACTCGTATGGTGTCTGGAGAAACAAGGACTCTTGTCCGAGTACAAATGTGGTTTTCGAGCCGCTCGATCCACCACTGACTACTTGGTACGCCTGGAGAGCTCTATCCAGGATGCGTTTCTCCGCAAACAGCACTTGGTAGCTGTCTTCTTTGACGTGGAGAAGACCTACGACACCACATGGCGGTATGGTATCCTTTCTGTCCTGCATCAATGGAGATTCCGAGGTAACTTGCCGGTATTTGTTGCGAATATTTTGTCCCTCCGTCTATTCCGTGTCCGAGTAGGGAGGATATATTCGCAATACCATGTTCAAGGAAATGGAGTCCCACAGGGACCGGTCCTTAGTGTCACTCTGTTCGCGATTGCCATAAACGGTATTGTCGCTGCTGCTGGTCCAGCAGTAATACCGTCCCTATATGTGGACGATTTTGCTCTGCACTATAGCTCGTGCAGTATGGCAATCGCAGAGCGACAATTACAACAAGCTATTAGGAGGGTGGAGCAGTGGACTTTAAGTCATGGCTTTCGGTTTTCTGCCGCAAAGACCTCTGTTGTCCATTTCTGTCTTCAACGTACTCTTCACCCACATCCTGAGCTTTACTTAGGAAATGTCGTTCTTCCAGTTGTTAACACTTACTGATTTCTTGGGCTCCTTTTTGACAGTAAATTATCGTGGGAGCCGCACGTGCGGCAGTTAAGAGTGCAATGCACTAAGAATCTTAACATCATAAAGTTTCTTAGCAGCACTTCTTGGGGGGCTAGGGCTGACCGCAGGGTGCTCCTACGATTCTATATGGCACATATTTTATCTCGGCTAGACTACGGCAGTGCAGCATATGGCTCAGCAAGACCAAGCATTCTTGCGAAGCATAACAGCATCCATCACGGCGGGGTTAGGTTGGCGACGGGAGCTATCCGTACAAGCCCCATTGCCAGCCTACTCGCTGAGTCTGGTGTGCCGCCTTTACACCTGAGGCGCCAGCAACTGCTCTTACCTATGCTGCTAATTTGCGACAGATGCCACTTTATCCAAGCTATCCTTGCGTTTTCAATGATGGCAACCGTTTGCTGTACGCTGTTCGTCCCCGAGCAACGCGGCCGGTTGGAATACGTTTAGATAGCAGTTACAGATTGACGTACCTTCGGTTCCTTGCTTTGTCAAGCAACCAAGTGGGATGCCTCCGTGGGTAGTACGGCGACCTGAAATAATCCTGGACCTACACACTGGCCTGAAGGAGAACAAGGACCGTTCGATTTATCGGATGCTCTTCCTGTCCGTTGTTGGCCGCTATCCAGGTTCTGTCGTCGTCTACACGGATGGTTCAAGGACGGATACGAAGGTGGGCTGTGCGTTCGTTGTCGACACTGATAGGTTTCTTTTCGCTCTCCCGGAAACCTGTAGTGTGTACACAGCAGAGCTTTATGCTAGCTGTGGAGCTCTGCGTTACGCACTGTACAATGAGCGCCGACACTTTCTAGTGTGTACTGGCACCTTGAGCTCGCTCCAGTCTATTGATACTTGTTTCCCTTGGCACCCTCTGGTGCAGCGGATGCAGGGCCTGCTGCCCGGGTGTGCGGCTGCCGGCACCAGAATCACGTTTGTGTGGCTTCCAAGCCACATGGGCATAGAGGGAAACGAGTTAGCAGATCAGGCTGCCAAGCAGGCAGTTACACTGCCCCCGTTGCCTTTCAAGGTTCTAGCAAGTGATATTCGCTCTCAGCTGCGACATCTGGTTATGCCCCATAGGGAGATTGAGTGGCAGGCCAATTCACTTCCCAGTAAGGTGAGAGCGATAAAGGGAACAACGAAAGTATGGAGGACTTTCCTTTGGGAATCGCGGAGGGAAGCCGTGGTATTATGTCGTCTTCGGATCGGCCACGGTATATTGACCCACTGGCATCTTTTGAAAGGAGACCCCCCTCCGGTGTGTACCTGCGGCAACCATGTTACCGTGGTACATATCCTTACGGAGTGTGTGGACCTGATCGATCTGCGTCGTAGGCTTAACCTTGGGAGTTCAATCTCCCTTATGTTGCGAGATGACGAGCAGTCAGTAGACCTCATCATCCGCTTTATGAGGGATAGTGGTCTCTTTTATCTTGTGTGATGATGTCCTTTGTCCTAGTGTATTTTTGTCAATTGCGCTTTTATTCCATTGACTTCATTTTAGTTTGTGTTGCGTATTTTAATGTGTTATTTTAACGTCTAACGTAAATTATGTGTATATATCTGTACTACCAGGAATTCCTTATTCGTTTTGTTTCCTGTCTTTTCTCTTATTTTATTAGAAAATAAGGCATTGCGTATTAGATCCACTGATTGTTTTAATCTCACCCTCATTTTTCATTACCTTTTTTATATCTAGTCTGTAGATACGTTTTAAAATCTTAACTTCATATCTCATGTCGTTCATCTCGTTCCATTAGGGGCCGATGACCTTCGATATTAGACCCCTTAAAACAAGGATCATCATCATTATTACCTTGATCATCTGTTAATGATAATGTTCTATCCAAAACGAGTGATGTTTTGCAAATTTCACACTTCAACCTTCGATGAACTGCTCTTACACAATATCCTGGCAAATATGTGATAACAGGCAAGTATTCCTGAAGGGATAAAAGTTGGTCTACACTGGTATCTACAGAGAGATGAGACGGGCAGTTGGGCATAATTGTTGGCACTGCTCCTATTTTAGATGAGGTTTCTGAAGAGGTATACGATACTTATTTCCAGTCTTACTGTCATAGCAGTCACTATGTCTCAGGATTTAAAGCTCACTGAAATGCAGTTCACAGACCTTAAAAAGAAAAAGTAGAGTCTAATTTGTGGTGCCAGTAGCTTAGAAAACAGTGAGGTAATTAATTAACTACGGTTAATCATCTCAAGGTGGGCAGTTAAAATGTGGAACATGACACCAACTTGATGTGTGTGGTTCAAATTAGGGTGGTCTTAGACTCAGATATTATAAATTCACGTTTAGCACGTGGTTCAGTTTAAGAGATAATGAATACGGTATAACAGGCGTCCCAGACCTTTAAGTGAAAAATAAGAGCTTACAACCTAAAACGAACAGAATTTTCAAAATCAGTACTGAGCTTACCTTTGAATTCTGCCTGTCCTGGAAATTGTCTCGACGTATTGCGTTAACCCATATCTTGCGAACGGAACATTCAAACACCATTCTTCTACGAACTGTAATACACTACACTCATTTTTCAACCATACGCCAGTATTAGACAGATTCAGCACATCATCATTTAGTCACATGTTCCTCAACATAGCAGCCATGTTTGATGATACTCACTTCAGCAGTGGTGCCTACGTGGAGACTTCAATTCTTCTCCAGGTGAAGAGGCAGGGAAGGGAAAATAATAAATTGGTTCGAAGTACATTTAACAGTTTTTATTCATCAATGAACTTCGCTGTTCTTTGTAGCTAATCATAATCATATTTCTTTACGATGCTGAGCGTGGAATTAATATTCCGTACGTGGGGTGAAATCATAGACATTGGCACCTCTACTATGCTTAGTTCCTCTTTTCACCGCGAGGGAATCTCTCTCCTTGCTGTTATCTAAACCCTGGGTCGTCGACTGGCCACGTCTGCCTATCCCCGTGTCGTCACATACCTCACGACACATCTGTTGTAAGGCCTGTAGTATTAGTGGGTACTTGTACATTAGGCCAAGGAATGCTTTTTATCTCTATCAGGTGTCTACGGACAATATCCCTTTCGCGAGTAAAGTTTTGCCATGAACCTACTACGCTGGCATCGCAGGGGGAGAGGTGATATACCCAGGTGGCGGATAGGGGGGGTCCTAACCGGCTTGCCGGCGGACTTGAGGGAAATAAAATACCTCTCGCGGACCGAACACAAACCCCCTGTGGGTGGGGGACGCAGACGAAGAATACACCCACGGTATCCCCTGACTGTCGTAAGAGGCGACTAAAAGGGGCGACCAAGGGATGATTGTCTTGCAACCATGAAATTACTTGTGATTAGTACCACCACGCGGAGAACAACATAGGTCGCTTTTATTAGAGCGTAGTACCACTATATTGGGTACCAAGTAGGCTTGTGATTAGTAGCACACAGGAGCACCGTGCGGTTCGCTTTTGCAGTACCTGTGATTAGTACAACCATATGGGCAGAACCATGGAAACCCCCTGCGGGTGGGGGACGCAGACGAAGAATATACCCGTGGTATCCTCTGCCTGTCGTAAGAGGCGACTGAAAGGGGCGACCAAGTGGTGATTGATTTAGAACCATTAAACTACTATCGATTCGTACCATCATGCGGGGAACACCCTGGGTTGCCTGTACTTGCGAGTAGTACCGCTATATTAGGTACGAAATGGGTCTGTGATTAGTAGCAGTAAAGAGCCTGTCCGGGTGGATTCCATTGCCCGTACGTAGTGCCTATATGGGCAACACCGCGGGTCTGGGGGTTGCCTGTGTGTTGTACCACTATATGATCGACACCGTGGGTCTGCGTTGCCTGTGATTAGTACCCACTATGTGAGGAACACCACGGGATATTACGAGTCCCTGTGGTTAGTACACCTCAGTGAGGAACCTCATCAGTTTGCGTTGGCTATGAGTGGCGCCATTGTGTGAGAAACACCATAGGTCTGCGTTCCCTGTACGAAGTACAATACTTGTGAGCAGTACTATCTTGTGTGGAACACCGTGAGCCTTCGCTACTTTTGATTAGTACCCCAATATGACAAATACCATGGTTCTACTTTACTCGCGACATGTACTATTCTGAGGGGCCTTAGACTTGGATTTTGGACCCCTTTATTCATCAAGCATCCTCGATTCAGGATTGTGCTTTATGAGTGCTCCTTTGGTCAGTAATACCTTGTTTATGATGTTTTTGAGTTGGATCCACTGTTTTTTCTGTTTGCTTTTTTTTGTTGTTTTTTGTTCATGTCCATCCATTCCTTCTTTATGACGATTTTTTTTGGTCAGAGGACGATTTTGAATTTTTTGTTGTCATTTCATTTCGTACCATTAGAGGCCGATGGCATCAATGTTACGCCCCTTTAAACAACAAGCATCATCATCATCATCGTCATCATCATCAGAACCATGGAATGATAGCTACAATGGTTCAGGCTTGCCTATGATTAGTACCCACTATATGAGGAACACCACGGGATAGTGCAGGTCTCTGTGGTTAGTACTCTTATGTGATGAACAACATAGGGTTGCGTTGCCTGTAAATGGCGCCGCAATGTGCGAAACACCATATGTCAGTGTTACATGTGCGCATTACACTACCTGTGAATAGTGTCATATTGTGTGTAATACCGCGAGTCTAGGCTACTTTTGATTAGTACCGCCAAATGACATATAGCATGGTTCTCCTTTCCTAGCAGTAAGTACCAATATGAGAGACCACTTTGGGCGGGGGTCGCAGATGAAGAACACTCCCACGGTATCCCCTGCCTGTCCTAAGAGGCGACAAAAAGGGCCCTAGGGGCTCTCGACTTGGGAGCGTGGTTTGGGGACCACTGGGCCTTTAGCTGAGTCCTGGCATTGCTTCCACTTGTTCCAGGCTCCTCACTTTCACATATCCTGTCTGACCTCCGTTGGTCAACTCTTTTTTATTTCCGACCCCTACGGTACTAGAGCATTCGCGACCTAGGGACTTTTTCATTTTCACGCCCTTCGTGGTCCTTGCCTTTCTTCGTCCGTTACTTCATTTTTCGAAGTGAGCGATCCCTTCTTTCTTCCTCTCTACAACCTGTGGGGGGGGGGGGGCACGGACGTCAAGTACACCCACGGTATCCCCTGCGTGTCGTGAGAAGCGACTAAAAGGGGCGACCAAGGGATGATCGTCAGAGAACCATGAATCTACTTTTGATTAGTTCCATCACGCGGGGAACACCATGGGTCGTCTTTACTTGCGAGTAGTGCCACTATATTAGGTACACAATTGGTTTCCACGAACCTGCTATGCAGGCGTAGCATCGGGAGAGCTGATACTCCCACGTGGCGCGTCCCAGGTAGCGGATAGGGGGGTCCTAACCGGCTTGCCGGCGGACACGAGGGAAATAAAATACCTCTCGTGGACCAAACACACACCCCCTGTGGGTGGGAGACGCACATGTAGAATACACCCGCGGTATCCCCTGCCTGTCGTAAGAGGCAACTACAAGGGGCGACCAAGGGATGATTGAATAAGAACCATGAAACTGCTCTTGATTCGTACCATCATGCGGGGAACACCATGGGTTGCATGTACTTGCGAGTAGTATCACTAACTTGGTACGAAATAGGTTTGTGATTAGTTGCAGTAAAAAGCCTGGCCGGGTGGATTCCAGTGCCCTTGCGTTGTACCCATGTGGGTATGCGTTGCCTGTGATTGGTACACACTATGTGAGGAACACCACGGGAATACCGGCGCGCGTGGTTAGTACACCTAAGTGAGGAGCCTGATCGGTTTGCGTTGGCTGTAGGTGGCGCCATTGTGTGCGAAACTCCATAGCTCTGTGTTACCTGTACGAAGTACAATACTTGTGAGTAGTACCATCTTGTGTGGACCACCGTGAGTCTTCGCTACTTCTGATTAATACCCCAACATGACACATACCATGGTTCTACTTTACTCGCGACATGTACCATTCTGTGGGGCCTTAGACTTGGATTATGCACCCCTATTGACATCAAGCATCATTGTGCTTTATAAGTGGTCCCTTGGTCAGTAATACTATTATTCACGATCTTTTTTTGTGTCTGATCCACTGTTTTTTGTTTTTGTTTTTTGTAGGGTTCATGTCCATCCATTCATTTTTCATGACATTTGTTATTTCATTTCGTACCATTAGCGGCCGATGACCTCGATGTTAGGCCCCTTTAAACAACAAGCTTCATCATCATCACAATAGGTTTGTGAATCGTAGCAGCAGTAGGTGTGGACTGTGGATTTCCAGTACCCGTGAGTCGTACTCATGTGAGCAACACCGCGGGGCTTGGCGTAGCCTGTGAGTTGTACCACTATGTGAGCGACACCGTGGGTCTGCGTTACCTGTGATTGGTACACACTATGTGAGGAACACCACGGGAATACCGGCACCAGTGGTTAGTACACCTAGGTGAGGAGCCTGATCGGTTTGCGTTGGCTGCGAATGGCGCCATTGTGTGAGAAACACCATAGGTCTGCGTTACCTGTATGAGGTACAATACTTGTGAGTAGTATCATAATGTTTGGAACACGGTGAGTTTACGCTACCTTTAATTAGTGCCGCAACTTGAGAAATACTATGGTTCTCCTTTACTAGCGATAAGTGCCATTATGCGAGATGATTGACATAGATTTTGGCCCATTTAGACAAGCATCATCGATTCAGGATTGGGCTTTGGATGCAGTTCCTTGGTCAGTGATAATGTTTCTGGGGACGTGAGGCATAGTGCGTCTTATCCACCGATTGTTTTAAATTTATATTCATCAGTTCATTCCTCGTCACGTTTTGAATTCTGGTCAGTGGATACATTTCTTAAATTATAATCGCATTTCGTCTCATTTCGTACCGTAAGCTCCGACGATCTAGATGTTAGATCCCTCTAAGCGACAAGGCTCATCACCACCACCACCACCACCACCATTATGATAGGCCGATGACCTGGATTTGGGACCCGTTTCGACTACAAGCATAATCGATTCAGCATCATCCGTCCGTCCGTCCATCCATCCATCCATCCATCCTCACTCTTTGAATTCTGGTCAGTGGAGGATTTTGAACTTTTAATTTGGCATAACATTTCGTACCATTAGGAGCCGATGACCTCGATGTTAGGCCACTTTAAACAACAATCACCACGAACCTGTTACGCAGTCGTAGCAGGCGGAGCGGTGATACTCCCACGTGGCGCGTTCCAGGTGGCGGATAAGGGGTCCTAACCGGCTTGCCGGCGGACTTAAGGGAAATAAAACACCTCTTGCGGACCAAACACACACACACACACCCTGTGGGTGGGGGAGACAGACGAAGAATTCACCCACGGTATCCCGTGCCTGTCGTAAGAGGCGACTAAAAGGGGCGACCAAGGGATGATCCAATTAGAACTGTTACGGAGATCTCCGTGGTAGTTAGAGGTGAAAGAAGGTGCGGGCTGGAATAGGTCTCAAACTACAAAATTAAAGTTAATTTAAAACTTTAACAAGGGTTATATTTTCTTTTCAAAATCAATCAATTGTCAATTGTCATTCATTTCGTTCCATTAGGGGCCGATGACCTTCGATGTTAGGCCCCTTAAAACAACAAGCATCATCATCATCATCATCAAAATCAATCAATAGCAAAGTATAACAGGTACCAAGTAGCAGATCAACAAATTAACAATTTACAGTTCGTTACAAGATTTGGGCTTCGAGCCCCAAGTTTAATTTCTGAGCTCTCAGCTCACAACCACAATTGCTAAAGGGCAGAAAACCCCTAAATACAAGGAGCACTTGCTCCCAGCTATTAACCTCAAGCCTCTCTAAGGCACCTTTACCACAACACCATAAAGAGCTGACCCGCTCTCGATCTTTCAAGCCTATCAAGTGTGCCCGTTCGCATCTCGTAGACCAACTACAAAATGGCGGCGTAGGAAGGTATGGACCATGCGATCTACTAAGGCAATGAACTTCGTATCAATGCAACGTATAGGAGGCTATGTACGTCACGGAAAGGATAGGTTTCGAAGACACTGGAGAACAGTAGGGGCTCATTTGAATTGTTTTAAAAAAAATATAGCAGCGGGTGAATTGTTTAACGAGACTCTAAAAAAATTACTTTCATGTAGACAAGACGCAGATGCGAGCAGATCTACATATTCCAAGAATAGATTTGCCTACTGAAGAAGAATATTAATTATATATATTCGCGACAGCATATAATTAAAGTATTCATCGCTGTATGCCAGTAGATGAGCAGTGAAAAAAAAATATAAATTTTGGTGATAAACGACGGATTTGGAATATCAAGTAGCAACGTAACGATCGAAAGAATCGGAATTCACCATTGTGAAATATTTAATAACTACACACGAGAAGAGTATAACTACCGTAGCAGTAAAAAAAAAAATAATTATTTACGGAGAAAACTTTTTACAGAAAGAAAAACTTTAACGATTATTTTAAATAACAGAGAATGCAGAATATCATGACTAATTACTGCGCACAGGGAATTCTTTTCATTGTCAACAGATACATGATGATGACTGTCTACTAATTCATCAAGATGGACCGAACTGGGGATATGTACCGTCGAATCAGATGACCAGGCGGAGATTATTGGACAGACCAACCAGTTGAGATGATGACGTTGGATGAGCATCGGCCAGCCGAAAGACCGGATGATACGAAGTGGTCTGACGAGCTATGTAACCAGTAGATGACCGCGAATGTCCAGTTCAGACAGAGATCCAGTTCCAATCTGAGGGTCTAGCAGCAAGTGAAGGACGGAGCAACCACCAGAACAGATGTAGCAACTGACGAGCTAAGTCCATACTTTTCTATAGTAGAGTAGTTTCTTGCAATCTGCACCCTCAATCTATTTTGGCATGTGCTGAGAGTTTGGTGATTTATGAAGTAATTAAGAACGCGTGTGTAATATAAGTAATGTGTGAAATACTTAAGATTTTAAAATTAGATGGAAGTGATGAATTAGAATGACAATATGACATATACTGGATACTGCACTAGCACATCGACAGTGGAAATAATATCCGATAAGAGAAAGGTATGTTACTTGAGTAGAGCTAGAATCAATGAGTCTTAAGTTACTAGTAAAGGTTCGATTAATCTCGTTTTACCTGAGTATAGTTTACGTCACGAATTACCTGCGCAATACGATGATCATTGACAAATTAAGTATTCCTTTCGTCAGAGAAAGAGGGCATATGAATTCATATTACTGTTATTAAAAATAGAGGTTATTGACTGCGTATTTTGCTAAGCAATTCTTGAATATTTAGCATATGGTTTCGGAGTTATGGCTATATGCATGCGGCTAAATGGAAGCCGATAGGATGTTAAAGTATCGACGGTAGTGTATTGAAATGTGATTATATATTGATGAATGGTTTAAGTGAAGAGATTTAGTTATGTTCTACGGGAAGTGTAAGAATTGCTATTTGACGTGTTAATGATTTATTAGTAATATAAGGTGAGTTTCTATGCCATGTTTGAAAATATACGTCAAGAAGAGAATTCCGCGCAGATGACCATTTCAAGGTAAGGTAAACATGAATTATGTAGAATTGTGTATCGTGACAGTGATATTGTGTTTGACTTGGGTGAATAACAGGTACTGCGTAAGAGAGAGTGTTCATATATATGATGCAATAGACTCATGATTGATTATATATCTAGTATTTCGTGGAGCGGTGATCTTACAGGTTGATATGAAATACCTGCATTCTATACTATCCATACACGTTCAGTAGCACGTATATAAATGAAATATTGAGACAGTGCAGATCATAAGAGTACATTGAGCCACTAATAGATGAGTGTGTAGATTAGAAACTATTCGAAGAGTTAGTTAGATTTTTTTATTTCTACTCAGATAAATATGATTTTAACTCAGTATATAAAAATGAAGAATATTACAATGGTTAGTTAGGAGCCAGATATCGTAGGCACGAGGGTGGTATTGCTTTAGCTCGTAAGTCGTTACTTGTTCACACTAGAAAGATATTACCTAACACTCGGAGTTCAAACCTATGAAAGACTTTAACTTATGAATGGAAGGTCGGTGAACACTGCCACAATTTAATACACGCGAAAGTGTATACTTGGGAAACATGTCTCATATGTTGTGAGGATAACTTTAATAATTAACAGAGCAGTATTTACAATATGAAAATTTTATTTGATTCCTTGAATGCTCAATGATCGCAAATATTATTAAAAAAAATGTAATACTTTCGGAACATGGCTACGAAGGATCACATGTGTATTTATTGGAATTTGAACTTATAAATGAGAGAATGTTAGCATTTTTTTTTAAGTTCCACTATTTTATCTTAAATGAGCCAGCGCTGACTCTAACTTATTTTCAAATGATGAGATAACACGGAATTAATACTACCCAGATTTCACTATATCTCGAACATTAATTTTTGTCAATAAATAATCTTATATATTTTCTTTAGTATGTGACTGAGTTATGATTTCTGTTCTGGTAACGTTTAGAGTTAAGTTAGTTGTTAAGTTTTCTAGATGTAAGCAATCGACAAGTTCTTACAAACGAAATGCGAGATGATTTCTAGATATCGGTCGTCATTCTCGTGGATATTGATACTCCCATCACGAGTACCCCAGCGGCCAATTTCTCTTCCGAATCCACGTTAAATAATTACATATAAAATCTCAGATTTTATGGGCGGAAAAAGGATACCCTGAGAAGAATTAATGAGCTACCGGGATAATCTTGCATTGACCGTTGCAAGAGCGGGTGCACAAGGCAATAACAGACTCTTATCCAAACTGCCATCAAGGCATACAAAGAGACAGGGGTATTTAATACCCAACCTACAGGGCCTTCGCATGAAGAAAACTAAACATCAGGTTAAGTTACTGGCCCAAAGTACAGAAGGGATTGGAGGCGTGAACTTGCACTCTTAAATACATTTTTAAAACCTAAGTGGCTCTAGGCCGAAACACAGGGGCTAATCCAAAGCTAAGGAGGTGACCCGTATGAGAAAACTTTAGTATTTTAAGGAAGAGAAGAAATGGTTATGAAAACGTAGTCACCTCAATTTCAAAATGAAGGGGAGTTCGAGAGGGTAAAGCACTCTCTATCCCCGCTTTACAGTGAAAGAAATTTATAGATTTTACATAGACAGAAAAGAATTTACATTTAAAAAAGGTAGGTTACATACTAAAGGTTTCTAACCCTCCCCGAGAGTTAAACTGCTGAGCTAGCAAGAAATGAAGATGTTAACGGGCCATTACCTTGTAGAAGAACTGCTGCTTGAAGATTGAGGCGCTTTTCGCCCCTTGCTACATTTCCACACGCACCAAGTTAGATGTTACTGAAGTGGCACCGAGACAAAATCAGCAGTTTATATACCCTCGTGGAACATTCGAGACCTTTCAGGAATGCGTAAACACACCCTTTCGCTTGTATTGGATAGCTTAGGGCAACATATCTATGTCGAAGAAGACGCACATGATTGGTTGGAAATAAATTAAAGAAATTTGGGATTGGCTAAATTCAAAACAGGCGGATAGAAAGGATTAATGTTGCCAACCCAAAGATAACAGAACAAAATATAGTAAAAACAAAACTTATGAATACTAAATTTCTACAAGAAGGTTCATTCCTCCGCACCAGAGTGCGTAATCAAAGTTTTTAGTAGAGACATCTGGTAGAGAACGTCCACACTTCTTGATCAAATACAAACAAAAACACATCAAACTTCACACAGAGCTATCTTCGGAGAAACTGTTGAGTTAATACAGTTTGTTAAAGTTCAGGCTTTCTCCTGTAGAGGAGTTTCAACGGACGCAATATTTGAACTAGCGGCGCGGAGGTGTACCGCCCGGTACAAGAACCATGAAACTACTTGTAATTAGTACCATCACGCAGGGAACACCATGGGTTGCAATTACTTGCGAGTAGTACCACTATGTTAGGTACGCAATAGGTTTGTGATTATTAGCGACAGTTTGTGAATCAGTATGGGGTCCTACAGTACCTGTGATTCGTACTCCTTATATGGGCGTCGCCATGGGATGAGCGACACCATGGTTCTTCCTTACCTATGCTCAGTTCCCACTATGTGAGGAATTCCACGGGATAGTACGGGTCGCTGTGGTTAGTCCACTAATGTGAGGAACGCCATAGGTAGAGGCATGAATTTTTCGCATTAATTTTTAAACGATTTCGCGAAAAGGATACTAATTTTCGCGTTATTTCGAAAAATAGATATTGCCGTATCGCATTAATTTCGCTTTAATGAAATTCTAAAATTAATATTCAAAGGTTTCATTATTGTGGTTCTGAATTATTTATATCTATGGTAGATGTATAAATTACTAAGAGCCAAGTCCGTTTTTCCTTCCGAAGATTGTTTGCTGCTTGTTAGTACTTCGTTTGAGCGACGGGGGACGTACGAGGTATTGTTTCCTTAGTTGGTTGGCTGTGGAAAGGTCCCCAGATCCTAACCAACAGAAAAAAGAAAAATCTCTATCAGAAAGATGTCTTAGAAAACCTAGTCTTACTATCACTGATCGTTGATTGTGGAGGTTTAATTGATAGACTGTACATGCCTGGTACATACTTTTGAAGCCATTTGCGGACTGCAGGGTCGTCTACCTTCTCCAGCGGGATGTTGGCTTTGAGTAGCATCGCTGTTGTTTCGCGACTAAATTCTATTTTTTCACTCGTAATTTTCTTTTGCATATCAGTAGTATAATAGAACTCTCATTAGATATGAGTAGTATAATTGGATGGTGACTACCCGTCCCCTGCTGCGACCTTCCCAAGACTGACCACCGTCCAGGGAGCGCCCCCCTTTTATAACAAATCGGGGTGCGCGTGTAGGGAATCGAGCACTTCCCTGGACGGTCGGTCAGCCAGGTTGGCCGCAGAGGCGACGGGTTGCCACGAGAGGGTGACACCCCTCTCCAATGCTTTATTCAAAAGATCTATATACAATAACAAAATATATCCATGAGCATGCAATACCGGGCCACGCCCGGTTCTCAAGGTCCATAGGGCCACCGCACTGTCTGTGAAGATCTGGAGAGTTCTAGCTGTTGAGGGAATATCATTAAGGTACCACAACGCTCCGGTGATGGCGGCCGCCACTTCGGCCGCGTGGATGGGAGCCGGTTGGAAGAACGCCTGGGCCCAGGCCTGGTGGTGGAGAGGGGCCACCGCCGCGATGGAGCTTGGTGTTGCATCGGTGTAGACCGTGTCCACTGGTAACAGGTGTGTAGTTCTGCGGGGAGTTGCCACGTAGTTGCTGGTGAGGATGCGACGGATCCAGTAATCCTCGCCTGATAGGGCGTGCTTTGAGAGGAAGAAAGGCCATCCCATGACTCAAGCGCACCAGGCGAGGTATCCGGCGATCTGCTGTCTCTCTTCTTCCGTCGCCGACGGGATAAGTCGTACTAGCTGTAGCACTCGTTGCTGGGTAGCTCCATGAAGTGAGACTTCCCCGACCGGAATGTCGATAGTGACCCCGAGGTAAGTTAGCACTGTTGTGGGCTGTAGCTGTGCTTTCCGTCGATTGATGGTGACACCTATTATGACCTCGAGGTAGAGCAGGATCTGTTCGGTGAGGTTGTCGTCTAAAGTAGGCCCATGGATCAACCAGTCGTCCAAATATACAATCATTTTGACTGGAAATTCACTTTCAATTACTTGAGCTATGGCGAGTGCCCACCGTTGCATGATGGATGGGGCCAAAGCGTGCCCCATCGGGAGCCGGGTCCAGGTGCAGGTCCGTCCTCTGTAACGGATGCCCCAGTTATGGCGGCTAGAAGGCTGTATTGCAAGTTGGTAAAATCCACTTACCAGATCAAGTTTGATGGCTTGATGGTGTGACGGGATTGTGGTGAGAGCTTCGGCTGGTCCACGTAATGAGAAATTGGGTTTGATGATATAGGGTGTCCATGCAGAGAGATCATAAATGATCCTTGCGTCCCCGTTCTCCTTCGGTATGAGGAAGAGGGGAAACGCCGCAGTCGGTTGGTCTTCCTGGATAATCCGATGTGCCAACATATCTTGGATTGCCTGATCCATGAGCTGTGACGGAGGGGTCGTCCGGAACACGGGCGGAGCATCCCGTGGCCGGGGAAGATACACTCCCTGGGAAGTTATACGCTGAGCGTATCGTCCCAAGGGGGTGTCGAGATACGGGACTGGATTAGCCAGCTGTACACCAATGGAAGTGTACCGCTGAGGTTTGGCTCGAGGAGGATGGATCACCGGATGCAGGGGGTCTGCCGGAGGAACTCGACGAGGTAAAGGACGAAGAAAGGAGCCGTCTACGTCGATCTCGGAGGCGATGCTGTCGCCGTCTTCGGACCCTTCGTCAGGATGTTGGACCGATTCCGAGTCCGCCGGGGTGCCGGCGGTGGAGCCTGAATCATCCGAGATGATGTCCCATGGTGCTGATCGTAGGCGCAAGTCCTGTAGCGACGTAGGGTACATGTCCGGTGCCTGGTTGACGGCATTGTTGAGTTGAATTTCGTCATCTTCTTCGGGTTGGAAGGAGGTCCAGTATTCCTGTAGTGTTGTCGGCAGGTCTGTCGCTGGGGCGTAGGCGATCCAGGCTCCTCCACCGGACGAGGAAGACCGTTCTGCGGTGGTGGCGCACAGGCTCTCCGATGTTCCTGTGCACCTACGCCTCCAACGATGCGTGGGTCGGTCGCGGTAAACCATAACTACATTGGTTTACCGATTCAAATCTCGCGCTAGTGAGGTTAAGTTGGTACCACTAAGGTTTAGGTCCGTCAAGATGGCTGCACTGAGGTTTGCGATACGTTGTTGTCTGTCAAAAAGCACGTCGCTGTCAAAAAACACGTGGATTTGTTTACCTATTCAAATCTCGCGCTGGTTAGGTTAAGTTGGTACTACTGAGGTTTAGGCCCGTCGAGATGGCAGCAGTGAGGTTAGCGATGCGTTGTTGTCTATCAAAAAGCACGTGGCTGTCAAAAAATGCACGTGGCTTTGTTTACCAATTCAAATCCCCCGCTAGTTAGGTTAAGTTGGTACCACTGATGTTTAGGCCCGTCAAGATGGCAGCAGTGAGGTTAGCGATGCGTTGTTGTCGATGACAGCTGTCAAAAAGTACGTGGCTTTGTTTACAAATTCAAATCTCGCGCCAAAATTCAAATTTCCCGCGGAGGAGGAGGAGGCGGCAGAACCATCCAATTATACTACTCATATCTAATGAGAGTTCTATTGTTGCCTGCCGTTTCACTGTAGGAGTGCTAAATTTACGTCCTGAATGTTCCTTATTTTTAAAACAATGTTTTGAGACAGTATCTTTTTCTCCCACTCGATACGAACATTACAAAATTTAAACATTAAAATATTGCTTTCCGAAACGTATAAACCTTCACTCGCAAACTGTTTAGCTCTGCTGTGTACCGTAACACTTGTCGAGCGACCCATCTTCGCTACTGTCTGTGATCACTTTCTTAATTTTACCTGACCACGAAGCCGAAATACACCAGTCAATTGTGCTGCTTGTAGACGTCATGCCGTGAGGAGACAGACTGGGGTGGGATTACCAGCCACCACAAGAACAACAATCCCAACATTTCGTTTGGCAAGGAGCATGGAGCCAACCCCTTTTCTTTGATACCATGTCTAAAAGAGATTTTCCAGAACATTCATGATAACATATTTCTTTCCTATTGATGAATCCTTGTTTGCTCTTCCTTTTCTTTCCATACATAGTCTTAGAACAAAATGTCAAGTTCGTTATTCACTACAGATTTCGCTGTAATATCGCGCCTATCGCGAAATAATTGAATTTCGCTTTAAAATGTTCTTATCGCTTTAATTCGCTTTAATTTGCGAACATAATATCCAGATTTTCTGAACTAGAAACATATGATTCGTAAAGATATCGCAAAATCGCTTCGAAATATTTTTTTGTCGCGTTTATCGTTAAAGCGAAAAAATTACCCCTCTAGCCATAGGTTTAATTGCCTGTAAACAGCGCCGCAATGTGCGAAACACATGTGCACATTACACTACCTGTGAATGGTACCATAATGTGTGGAATACCGCGAGTCTCCGCTACTTTTGATTAGTACCGCAATATTTCACATAGCATGGTTCTACATTCCTACAGATAAATACCATTATGAGGGGCAGACGACCTGGATCTTGGAGCCGTTTCGACTATACACATAATCGATTCAGCATCGTGCTATAGAGGCAGGCCCTTGGTTGGTAATACGATTGTTTTGTGCCAGCTTCTGTGCGTGTGAGGCACTCTGGGTCGGATCCACTGATCGTTTTAAATTCATATCCATCCATTCATTCTTCGTCGTCATGCTTTGAATTCTGATCAGTGGAGGATTTTGGAATTTTAAGTTTTCATTTCAATTCGTCTCATTTCGTACCATTATGGGCCGATGACCTCGATGTTAGGCCCCTTTGAACAACAAAAACAATCATCATCATCATTTGCCTGGGATTAAGTGGAGGGGGAGGAGTATGTACCGCTGCGTCAGGATTGTGCCTGTCCTGCAAATTGTGTAAGGCAAGGTCCCTGGCCTCTAGTCCCTTATTCTTACTTCCATCGATGCCTTTGCTTTTCGCAGTTGAAAAGTCTCGTGCCTTGTCTACCATTTCTTGCAGTGACTGCTCCTTTTCTCCATATTGCTCTTCTGTGCCCGATCTAAAAACATAATTTTTTTAATACAAGGAAAATTTGAGGTTAGGCCTAAATTCCGTCATTTTTTCACTAATCCTTCTATATGGGGCATAAATGTGAAAGTATACAATATGTTCTACGATGACTGTTAATTCAGAAAATTAATTTTAGCAAATTAAATTATGCTCACGAAGATTTGCTCTATCGCCTTTCTTCCTAAGCTGCATCAAATGGTGCAAATGTTCATTCAGAGTCCTCAATGGTAAATTCTTCCCCGAAACTTCTTGTAGCTTAACCTGAACACCAACCCATCTACCACTATCCTCGAAGTGGTTTACAGCTAATAATTCCCTTAGGAGGTAAATATCGTCCTGAATAGTAAATCTCAAACGAGAAGCCATATTTCTGCACTGAATTGGACCTCTTTGACGTTACTCGGTCGCTAATCACTTGCGAGTGCAAGCACGACGTTGTCATGTTACACAGCCAGTGCATGCTAAGGAACGGGGCTGCTTTGAGTCACATGGCCAATTACTACGAGCTTTCCGAGATATGTTTCATATTTTGGAGTTCGAGTGCAATTGACACGGATGGGAATACTTTGATGAATATATATTGAAACAGAAGTCACTGAGTGGTTTGCATTTTGGAGTTTGTTAAAGAAATTAGCAGTAAAAAATTTCCAGGATTATGCACAGGTATCTCGAAATTCATACCGGACGTGCTGAAATATGGTTGTTTTACCTTTGCTTTAAAGAAACGGATATATGAGAAAACATGTTCAATATCTTATCGAAGTTTTTTTCCTAAAACTGATGACTAGCAACAACTTCGAATATATCTGTACAAGGCTCTTAACCGGAATATATAATAATAACAACACGCATGGTACTATACCGTTCTGGACACCCCCTATATGCCCCTCTGATCAGAGGATGTGTGATGATGTGCTTCTCGCAATATCTTCAACGGCTATCTGAAAAAGCAACATGATTCATCAATTTCTTTACCATCACGCAGGTTCTCTTCTCAGGCGCGGGTCGTCCGTCGATTCCTCGGGACGAACCTACTACGCTGGCGTAGCAGGGGGAGAGGTAATACTCCAACGTGGCGCGTTCTGGTGGCGGATAGGGGCGCGGTGGGGGTGGGGGGCTAACCAGCTTGCCGGCGGACTTGAGGGAAATAAAATACCTGTCGCGGACCAAACACACTGCCCCCTGCGGTCTGGGGACGCACATGTAGAACACACCCGCGGTATCCCCTGTCTGTCGTAGAATTCGACTAAAAGGGGCGACCTAGGCGCGGATATGATACGTGGTTTGGTATAATGTGTTTGAACTCTTGTGGATGGGAGGGGTTGAATGCATTCACAGGTAATCCCTGTCTATCGTAGCCACGCACCTGCTACGCTGGCGTAGCAGGGGGAGCGGTGATACTCCCACGTGGCGCTTCCCAGGTGGCGGATAGTGGGGTCCTAACCGGCTTGCCGGCGGACTTGAGGGAAATAAAACACCTCTCGCGGACCAAACACACACCCCCTGTGGGTGGGGGAGGCAGATGAATAATACACCCACAGTATCCCCTGCCTGTCGTAAGAGGCGACTGAAAGTGGCGACCAAGGGATGAATGGATAAGAACCATGAAACTACTCTTGATTCGTACCATCATGCGGGGAACACCATGGGTTGCATGTACTTGCGAGTAGTATCACTGACTAAGTACGAAAGAGGTTTGTGATTCGTTGCAGTAAAAAGCCTGGCCGGGAGGATTCCAAGACCCGTGCGTTGTACCCATGTGGGCAACACCGCGGGTCTGGGCGTAGCCTGTGAGTTGTACCACTATATGAGCGATACCGTGGGTCTGCGTTGCCTGTGATTATTACTCACTATGCGAGGAGCACCACACGAATACCGGCGCCTGTGATTAGTTCGGGACCATTCAAGTTTAAACCAGCCACACCTTCTCATTTTTATTGGTCAGTTTAAAAGTCACACTCAAAATCGAACTAGAAGGCTGTGATAGGTTGAAAATTAATTACAGAAATTTGGGATTGGCTAGATTCAAAACTGGCGGAAAGAAAAGATAAAAATTGCCAACCCAAAAATAAATGAACATCGATCAGTAAAAAAACTTATGAATACAAAGCTTCTAAGAGAGGATGTAACCGAGAATGCATTGCTGGATTTAAAAGTTCACTGAGTCCACAATATAAAGCATAGAAAGATGAAACTTTGCATAATTAATTATAAACGATGGGGCTATTATACAAGAAACAATAACTTTCTAAATTATACAAATGGCACCAGAAGAGTCAGTTTCAAAAGTTTGTTACATCCCCTTGTTTAGGTACACTTTAAAGCAAAACTGGAAAAGACTCTGGGTTGATTTTTTACATTTTTATGTACATGACATTATCTCTACGTTTATGAAGATTTATGGATTTATGGATTTTTTATGGTAATTTGAAGTTAGGATGTTGTAAACGATAGTCAAAAATCAATGTAATTGCTTGCAGATTGAACAGATGATTAGATAGAAGCATAATTCGTCATAAATATGTGTACTGTCACTCAATAAACAGTGTCTGAACATTTCAGTACTTTAGTTTTTGGGGATTCAGAGAAAATTGTTCTTTTGCGATGAAAATATTGAAGTCGGGAAAACAACACTTGGAAGTTTGTAATGTACTGTTACTCACATCTGAGGTACTTTGCCTCTCAAAAGCTACCACAATGATAACCCTGGTCTTCATCTTGTATCTTCTCGTGCTCTCCTTCTGGACCTTTTCTCCGTTTTGCTCTCTTTTTCCAGATGAGTTTGTGATACCTCAGCCTTGTCAATCCTTCGCTGATCAATTTCTTGGAGGGAGTGTGTGGTAAAACACCAGGATCCATTCCTGCACCCACGAACCTACTACGTTGGCGTAGCAGGGGGAGAGGTGAAACTCCCACGTGGCGCGTCCCAGGTGGCGGATAGGGGGGTCCTAACCGGCTTGCCGGCGGACTTGAGGGAAATAAAATACCTCTCGCGGACCAATCACACTACCCCCTGCGGGTGGGGGACGCACATGTAGAATACATCCGCGGTATCCCCTGCCTGTCGTAAGAGGCGACTAAAAGGGGCGACCAAGGGCTGACTGAATTAGAACCATGAAACTAATTTTGAATCGTACCATCACGCGGGGAACACCATAGGTTGCCTGTATTTGCGAGTAGTACCACTAAATTCGGTACGAAATAGGTTTGTGATTAGTAGCAGTAAAAGCCTGGCCTGGTGGATTCCAGTACCCGTGCGTCGTACCCATGTGTGCAACACCGCGGGTCTGGGCGTAGCCTGTGAGTTGTACCACTATATGAGCAGCACCGTGGGTCTGCGTTGCCTGTGATTAGTACCCACTGTGTGAGGAACACCACGGGAATACCGGCGCCCGTGTTTAGTACACCTAGGTGGGGAACCTTCTCGGTTTGCGTTGACTCTGAGTTGGGCCATTGTGTGAGATACACCATAGGTCTGCGTTACTTGTACGTATTGCAATACTTGTGAGTAGTACCATCTTTTTTGGGACACCGTGAGTCTTCGCTACTTCTGATTAATACCCCAACATGACACATACCATGGTTCTATTTTACTCGCGACATGTACCATTCTGTGGGGCCTTAGACGTGGATTTTGCACCCCCTTTAGACACCAAGCATCATTGTGCTTTATAAGTGGTTCCTTGGTCGGTAATAATGTTATTTTCGATCTGTATTGAGTCCGATCCACTGGCTTTTGTTTGTTTGTTTTGTGTTTTGTTGAGTTCCTGTCCATCCATTCATTCTTCATGCCATATTTTATTTTTATTTTGGTCAGTGGATGCCTTTGCAATTTTTGTTCTTTCATTTCGTACCTTAGAGGCCGATGACCTCGATGTTAGGCCCCTTAATACAACAAGCATCATCATCATGAACCATTCCTGCACTCTTTAGGACTTGAATTCTACCCCTGTTCCATTAATTAAAATACAGAACATCATCATACACTGCTATATTCAACACCTTCAAACCACAAAATGTTGTTTTAGGGCATCTCAACCAAAGCAGATTATTAAAACTCTCATTATTGTTCTGAGTTTTGCCATGCAAACAACATTTCAGGAGTTCTGGATCAGCAAGAGACCTAAATATGGGCTTAATGGCTAGCATCACTGCCTCTGGAAGTGAATTATTGTGCCTGTAGGTATGGATATCTCGGTTGTGATGTCGCATCGCCTCTGCGAGCTCTATTCAGACTGGCGCTCCTTCAGGGGACGCACCCCCCTTTATAGGAGTTCTGGGTGCGGGTGTAGGACATTTAGCACTTCCCGGGAAGGAACGTGAGCCGGGTTGGCTGCGGAGGAGATGGGGCACCACGAAAGATTAATCCCTCTCTCTGTTGCTTCCTTTATATCCACGAGGTGTTACTCTCTCGTGGCGCGTCCCAGGTGGCGGTTAGGGGGTGTCCTAACCGGCTTGCCGGCGGACTTGAGGGAAATAAAATACCTCTCGTGGACCAAACACACACCCCCTGTGGGTGGGGTAGGCAGGCGAAGAATTCACCCACGGTATCCCCTGCCTGTCGTAAGAGGCGACTAAAAGAGGCGACCAAGGGATGATTGTATTCGAACCGTGAAACTACTTTTGATTAGTACCATCACGCGCAGAACACCATGGGTCGCTTTTACTTGCGAGTAGTACCACTCTGTTAGGTACTGAATTGTTTTGTGATTCGTAGCACTCAAGAGGGGTTCAGTGTGGGTTTCCAGTACCCGGGAGTCGTACGCATGTGAGCAACACCACGGGTCTGGGCGTTGCCTGTGAGTTGTGCCACTCTGTGAGCGACACCGTAGGTCTGCGTTGCCAGTGATTAGTACCCACTATGTGAGGAACACCACGGGTATACCGTTGCCCGTGAGTAGTACACCTAGGTGAGGAATCTCATCGGTTTGCGTTGGCTATGAGTGGCGTCATTGTGTGAGAAACACCATAGATCAGCGTTACCTTTACGACCTACAATACTTGTGAGTAGTACGTTAATGTTTGGAACACCGTGAGTTCACGCTACCTTTGATTATTACCGCAGCTTCAGATAGATCATGGTTCTCCTTTACTAGCCATAAGCACCATTTTGAGGGGCTTTAGACCTGGATTTTGAACCCCTTTAGACATCAAGCATACTCGATTCCGGATTGTGCTTTATAAGTGGTCCCTTGGTCAGTAATACTACTATATATGACCTTTCTTGAGTTGAACCCACTGTTTTTTGGTTTTTGTTTTGGTTTCATGTCCATTCATTCTTCATGACATTTTTTTTTACTTTGGTCAGTGGATGATTTTTTTTTACTTTTTGTTGTAATTTCATTTTGTACCATTAGGGGCCGATGACCTCGATATTAGGCCGCTTTATACAACAATCATCATCATCATCATCGCTTCCTTTATTAGACATACAAGATTATTGTAACACTGGTCCTAGTCCCGTTCGGAGCGACCATAATGCTATGGAATTGTCAGTATACACTGCTATATGGGCCACGAACCTGCTACGCAGGCGTAGCAGGGGGAGAGGTGATACTCCCACGTGGCGCGTCCCAGGTGGCGGATAGGGGGGTCCTAACCGGCTTGCCGGCGGACTTGAGGGAAATAAAATACCTCTCGCGGACCAAACACACACCCCCTGTGGGTGGGGGAGGCAGACGAATAATACACCCACGGTATCCCCTGCCTGTCGTGAGAACCGACTAAAAGGGGCGACCAAGGGATGATTGTATTCGAACCATGCAACTACATGTGATTAGTACCACCACGCGGAGAACACCAAGGGTCGCTTTTACTTGTGCGTAGTACCACTATATTAAGTACGAAATAGGTTTGTGATTAGTAGCACACAGGAGCACCGCGCGGTCGGCTTTTGCAGTACCTGTGATTAGTACCACCATATGAGCGGGACCATGGGATGATAGCTACCATGGACCTGCCTTAGCTGTGATTAGTACCCACTATATGAGGAACACCACGGGATAGGGAGAGGTCCCTGTGGTTAGTACTCTTATGTGATGAACATCATAGGTTTGCGTTGCCTGTGAATGGCGCCGCAGAGTGAGAAAAACATAGGTCTGTATTTATGTCGAATTTCATAAGCTTTGAGTAGTACAATAATGTGTGGAATACCGCAAGTCTCTGCTACCATTGATTAGTACCGCAACAGGACAGATACCATGGTTCTACATTACTAGCGATCAGTATCATTCTGAGGGGCCTTTGACTTGTATTTTGGACCCATTTAGACACCAAGCATCCTCGATTTGCTTTTGGAAGTGGTCCCTTGGTCAGTAATACTATTAACTATGATAGTTTTTTGAGTCGGATCCACTGATTGTTTTAAATTCATGTTCATTCATTCATTCATTCATTCATTCATTCATTCATTCTTCATGACATTTTTTATTTTGGTCAGTGGATAATTTTGAACTTTTACTTTGTCGTTTCATTTCGTACCATTAGGGGCCGATGACCTCGATGTTAGGCCCCTTTAAACAACAAGCATCATCATCATCATCATCACTGCTATATGGGTGTGTCCTGGAGGCAGGCCCCCCAATGGTCCATAGGGCGGCCGCGATGGCCGCCGCTGTCTCTGCAACGTGTATCGGAGAAGGGTGCTGGAATGCTTGGGCCCATCCCTACTGATACGCTGGCACCACGGCTGCTATGGAGTTGGGAGTTGCGTCCGCGTAGACACGCAGTGGCGCTGGTCTGGGTGCTGTGGGGCGTGGGGTGGCGACGAACACTGGAGTGAGTAGCTTGCGAATCCAATAAGGTTCCTCGAAGAGTGCAAGTTTTGGTAAAAAATATGGCCAGCCCATGACATAGGGTAGCCAAGAAAGGTAGCCTGCTATCTGTTGTCGTCCGTGTTCATCGGCCCCTCGGATGAGGGGTATCAGCCGGAGGGCCCGTTCCTGAGCGCTGTGGTGCAGGGAGAGCTGCTGGCCGGGGATGTCTATCGTAACCCCCAAGTAAGTCAAGATGGGTGGAGGGTCTAGGATAGACTTACGATGATTGATGGTTACTCCCAAGACGACAGTCAAGTACAGCAGGATTTCTTCGGGCATCGACGGCGTCCACGCTGTCCCATGGATTAGCCAGTCATCTAAGTATACGATGACTTTCACTGGAAACTCTTGCTCCAGAAGTTCTGCTACTGCCTGGCCCCATCGTTGCATGATGGAAGGGGCCAGGGCATGGCCCATAGGGAGCCGGGTCCACACGTAGGATTTGGAGTTATACCTTACTCCCCAGGAGTGGCGAGTGGTGGGTTTGAGAGGAATCGGTTAGAAGCCGCTCTTCAAATCCAATTTCATCGCTGTAGCATATGGTGAGATGTGCTGTAAGGCTTGAGCGGGACAGTCTACGCTAAAATGCGGCTTACTGATATATGGGGTTCACGGGCTTAAATCTTATATGATGCGAGCCGTGCCGTCGTCTTTAGCCACCAAGAATAGAGGGAAGGCTGATGTAGGCTGGTCCTCCACGAGGATGCGATGTTGGACGATATCGTCGATTGCTTGAGTCATCAACTGCGACGGTCGTGTTCGCCGGAAGACTGTCGGAGCGTGCAACGGGGGTGGCAGATGAACCCCTTCTTCCATGATGCGAGAAGCGTATGTGCCCAGAGGCGTTGGTAGATAAGGTACGGGATGATCTGCCGGAACCGCAACCGATATGTACCGGTTGGGCACTGGCCTTGGTAGCAGAAGACGAGGTTGATGAGGATCCGGGAACTGCTGAACTCTGCGAATCGGTCTATATAGCTAGGCGTATAGTCCGGAAAGTCGTCGGGGACGCTGCTCGCGTCGGCTTCGCTGTGGTCTGGTGATCCCGACCGCTCGGGTGTGCCCGAGCGAGGGCCTGGGCGTGGCTCCTCTTGGGGTTCGCGACAAGTATCCAAGGACAGAGCGAGAACACAAGCCTCCGCTGCGTCACCTTCACAACTCCTTGTTACTCCACTAGTGATACGACGACAACCACGAATGACAGATCAACCTCAACCACCGCAGCAACCAGCTCAGCAGCCACAACAGCCTACAGAACAACAGCCGCAAGCGCAGCAACCCAGTCAGCAGCCAGCGCAACAAACACTCGAGCAACTATCCGCCATTGTCAATCAGTTGGCAGTCAACAAGAATTTGCTCACCCAGCATTTTCTTAGCAGACGATCGAGCGTCCGACGATGGCGGTGGGGTGTCAGAAACTGGATAACTCAACTTTCGGACCTTACGCCCACACAGTTACCCGAACGGATTGGAAGTGCCGCCGGACTACACAGTCTTCCAGATTGCCACCGCTCTAGAAGCTCTTCTCCCACGAATTCCAGCTGGCCGCGACCACCACGACGCCACCACTACACTCTGCCTCCTCTCCGCATGGGACAACCTCGACCACGCACAACGCAAGTACGCGTTCAACAGGGCCAACTTGCTGTACATCGCCCTCTCCCGCGGATGTAATGCAGCAATCCAACTCGATCAAGCAACAGGCGACGAAGTCGCTCTCCTTCCACAGGGCTTCCAATTCCAACTTCTCCCGAGACTACCGGTCAGCCGCACCCCAGCAACCAGCGGGAGGGGACGCGGCGGATGGGCCGGAAGAGGACGAGGAGTGGCAGCAGCCGCAGTGTCAGCAGCTCCTCAACAATAGATGTGGCCAACACACCTCCAACACCGGGCCTTCTCTTCCGGCCCGACGGAGTCCCTTGCCGCAACCCACGACCAGAGATCGCAATCGTCCAAGGCTACACACCACCTCCAATCGCAGGCCTCCACCGCAGCGACGACGACCCACGCGCCGCAGCCCCCGCAAGACAGCGGGTCAACGCAGAGTACCCTAGGTGAATGTTGTTTGATAGCATCTTGTATATTTTTCTTTATTGTTGCTTTTACCCTTTAGGTACTTTTTATGTATAATCCTTTCCGCCCATCTATTGTACAGTTTTCAGAATAAAGACAGCACGGTGGGACCAACCTTCAGGGGTCTCACGGCTCTATAGCTTCTTGCCCAAGCGCGGCTGCGCCAGTGCTGTCTCCCTCTACACGCGCCGAGCCAAGTGGCTATATAAGGCGAGGGGGAGATGGCTCTGGAGCAGTCGCAAGCTGGGACAGGAGGCAGAGCCAACCAACTTGCACCACCCTTCCTTGGGACACAGATTGTGCACTGGATTTTTGTCAGTGGATATTTTGTGGAAAAATGTTGCCCAAACAGCAGTTTTGATAGCATCAACGCTGCTGTTGTTTTCTCTAATTGCCTTTCCATAATAAACCTGAAAAGAGTCTATTTCCTTCTGGGTATGTCTCCCTCTCCCACCAAGCAGTTTCTCATCTTCTAATTTTTGGCCTTTACTTTCCTTCAGTAAACGACGCAGCCTGTATCCAACACGTTTCTGGACATGACCCACACATTCTAACTTGGTCACCTGACAGTCATATGGTTTACTGTCAACTACAGATTTAAAAGATTTAGAATCACCATCATCTAGGTAGTAAGTATATCTAACACCATACATATTTTGTGAGCGACAGAACATTTTCACTGCAGAAGCTGGCTCCATACCACCACTTGTTCCACTGTATTTTTTGTATCAAACATGAGAGTTTTTTTTCTTGCCATTCATTCTCTAATTCAGTATTTTCTAGTTTCTTCCTAACAGAACACTCATGACAATTGTACCGGGCGGTACACCTCCGCGCCGATAATTCAAACATTGCGCCAGTTGAAACTCCTCTACTGGACGAAGCTTGAACTTTAACTTCCACATTAATGCTAAGATTTCTCAGAAGATGTCTCTACTGTAAATTTTGAAGTGTTCTGAACTATGTTAATTTCGATCGTGTTTGTCTGCTCCATAGCAAGAACTTTGAACATTCTCTAACAGATGTCTCTACCAAAACTGATAACGCTCTCTGGTGTAAAGGAATGAACTGTCCGGAAGAAATTTAACATTCATAAGTTTTGTTTTGCTAAATTTTGTTCTGTGGTTTGAGAGTTGGCAATATAATCCTTTCTTTCCGCCTGTTTTGAATGTAGCCAATCAGGAATTTCTGTAATTAATTTTCCACCAATAAGGTGTTTCTTCTTCGTCTGGTGTATTCGTTTTTGCTGTTATCCAATAAAATTTCGTGGGCGGGTTGTAATCATTCATGAAACGTCTCGAATTTTCCGCGAGGGTATATAAACTGCTGATTTTCTGGTCTCCTCGCCACTTCAGTAACATCTTTCCTAGTGTGATTATATAGCAGGGGGCGGGAAGCGCCCCTTTCTTCAGGCGGCAGTTCAACCATCAGGTAATGGCCGTTTTTTAACTTATTTTCTTGCCAGCTCAGCAGTTTAACCCTCGGGGCGGGTTCGAAACTTTCCTCAAGTAACCTATATTTAAAATGTAAAAGACACTTGGTATAAATTCTGTCTCTTTAACTACAAATTGGGATAGAGAGTGCCTAACCCTCTCGAGCTCCCATTCATTTTGTTTTGAGGTGACTACGTTTTTATAACAGTTTCCCTTCTACTCGTAATGTCATAGAATTTTTCAATCGTGTCACCTCCGTAGTATGGGATTAGCCCTTGCGTAAGTGGCCTAGTGCCAGATAGGTTTTAAAGAAATGTATTAGGAGTGCAGTTACGCCTCCTCTCAAGTTGGTATTTTGGGGGCCATGTAATTGCCCTGTTTCTTTATGGAATAGGCCTCAGTAGGTTGGGTATTTTTACCCCTGTTTTTATGTGCTTGGAGGTCAGCTTGAAGGTGGAGTTTGGTGTGGCCTTTGATAGGCTTGAACTTTGAGAGCGGGTTGCTCTTTCTTAAGTTGGTTTCTGTGTGCCTCGAGCAGGCTTTACTGAGTAATAGGGAGCAAGTGCTCCTGGGCATGATTGGGGTTCTCTGCCCCTTTGTCAAACCTTGTATTTGGGTAAAGTGGGGCTAATTGCTCAAGAATTGTGAATCTGGGACTCGAAGCCCAAAATCCATTAATAAACTGTAATTGTACTGTCTTAACTTGTGGATATACAAATGAGTTCCTGTTATACTTGTTATTTCTTGATCTAAAAAAGAAAATATAACCTTGTAAAATTTGAAATTAACATTAATTTCGTAAGTTGAGACCTGTTCATCCCAGCACCTTCTTTCACCTCTGCTGATCCACCAAACCTCGGTAACAACAATATTCAGACATTGTCTCAACATCTATAACATTCCCTGAGTCACTGCTGATTATGGATGACACTCCATAGAGAGAAGTGTGCCCGCGCTTTATCCATGAACCATCGACTGAAACACAGAGATCTGTTGGAACCTCAGTTTTCTCCTCAAACACCTATAGTTCAATTTCTCTGTCTTTTACAATTTGCTTCACAGCCACTGCCATGCTTTCCTTGGCCACATCACTGACATCTTTCAAAATATGTTTGTTCATTTTATCAAACCTTGCAATGGGTGGTGGCATATTCATCACACCACAAAATATATTACAAACTTCCCTACCCTTCCCTATACATCTCATACCATAAGTAAATCTGTAATTACAGTCATAAATACCGGAGGATATCTTTGAAGATGTCTCAAATGATTTCCTGTTATTGCACAATTCACAAAAAATTGTCAGTTCACAAGCTAAACCTACTCTCTTCTCTTCTACAACACCACGAACCTGCTACGAAGGCGTAGCAGAGGGAGAGGTGATACTCTCACGTGGCGCGTCCCAGGTGGCGGATAGGGGGGTCCTAACCGGCTTGCCGGCGGACTTGAGGGAAATAAAATACCTCTCGCGGACCAAACACACACCCCCTGTGGGTAGGGGAGGCTGACGAATAATACACCCACGGTATCCCCTGCCTGTCGTGCGAGGCGACTAAAAGGGGCGACCAAGGGATGAATGAATTAGAACCATGCAACTACTTTTGATTCGTACCATCATGCGGGGAACACCATGGGTCGCATGTACTTGCGAGTAGTCTCACTAATATGGTACGAAATATGTTTGTGATTCGTTGCAGTAAAAAGCCTGGCCTGGTGGATTCCAGTACCCGTGCGTTGTACCCATGTGGGCAACACCGCGGGTCTGGGCGTAGCCTGTGAGTTGTACCACTATATGAGCGACACCGTGGGTCTGCGTTGCCTGTGATTAGTACTCACTATGTGCGGAACACCACGGGGCCCTTGGGACCGGCACCCGTGACTAGTACCCTAGGTGCGGAAACTCATCGGTTTGCGTTGGCTGTAAGTGACGCCGTTGTGTGCGAAACACCATAGGTCTGCGTTACCTGTACGAAGTACAATACTTGTGAGTAGTACCATCTTTTGTGGAACACCGTGAGTCTTCGCTACTTCTGATTAATACCCCAACATGACACATACCATGGTTCTATTTTACTCGCGACATGTACCATTCTGTGGGGCCTTAGACGTGGATTTTGCACACCCTTTAGACACCAAGCATCATTGTGCTTTGTAAGTGGTTCCTTGGTCGGTAACAATGTTATTTTCGATCTGCATTGAGTCCGCTCCACTGGTTTTTGTTTGTTTGTTTTGTTTTGTGTTTTGTTGGGTTCCTGTCCATCCATTCATTCATTCTTCATGACATTTTATTTTTATTTTGGTCAGTGGATGCCTTTGAATTTGTTGTTCTTTCATTTCGTACCATTAGGGGCCGATGACCTTCGATGTTAGGCCCCTTAAAACAACAAGCATCATCATCATCATCATCACTCTCACGTGGCGCGTCCCAGGTGGCGGATAGGGAGGTCCTAACCAAACCAAAAATATCAATTTTCTATAGTGCAATTTATTATTAATATAATGTTAGTTATAATGCGTGGTAATGTACACAAAACAAAATTTGTTTGTCAGGTAATATCCTGTCATTGTACATTTTTTATAAACGAAATCTCATTCAGCTATAAATTTGTTTGGAATGCTAGAGTCGTCATCATAATCTTCCATGTAGGACGAGGCTCCAGATAACATCGGAGAACGTGAAGTCTATGGGGATTCCAACAACCTCAATTTCTATTTTGTTAACATGCATTGAATTTCGCACTGGCAAATAAGGCGGTTCCTCATGGGAAGGTCCCGCAACTGAGCTGCAACATCTTTGCCAAATGCAACCTCGTCGGCTCGACTTTGGTTGAAGTTGACGGGCGACTCTCAGTTATTATTTGCAGTTTTTCAATCGCACACTCAACTTTGGATGATTTGCTTACACGCCGTTTTTTTCTATTCGGTATTTGGAACGTAGGCACAACTGGGAATTGTGACGTGTCCTCTTCAGTGGATATGTCGACATTATGTTCACTTTCAACAGTTTGTTGTTCAATTTCTTCATCCATACCATCATCTTTAGGGCTGATACCTGGTGTAACCTGAAATTAAAAGACAACCAGTAATTTGCCGACTAACACCTCTGTGTTTGTGTAAATATGTTTGTATGCACTTGCGAATAATTTAGATTGTAGCTGACCTTTTATAGGTTCCGCAAACATTGGAGGAATGGGTGGAATAGAAAGATATTTTGAAACAAAATTGAATCTTCCTTTATGTTGTGGCGTTTTTGATGGAAAACATGTGGCCATAAAACGTCCTCCTGTGAGTTGCTCTGCGTTTTACAACTACAAAGGAGGTTACAGCGGTATGCTTTTGGGATTGGTAGATGCTGATTGTAAATTTCTATACGTAGATGTGGGAACCAAGGGAAGAGCCAATGACGCAAGTGTATTCCGGTTGTTCTCGCTTAAATCAGCTATAGACAATAGTAAGCTCAATTTTCCTAATGACTACTTTATTTGGGTGATGACGCGTTGTTTTGTCACCGAACTTAATGAAGTCCTATTCACAAGGAAATTTGACATTACTGGAACGCATATTCAACTATCGTTTATAGTGTGCACGCAGAGTGGTGGAAAACGCGTTTGGTATAATGCAGCAGGCTTTAGAATCTAGGGAAAATAAATCGAAGTTCATTTACAAACTGTATCTGATTGTACAATACACATGCACTCTCCACAACTGGTTGGGAACTACGTCACCAGCAACGTACTTTGAAAGCGGATGGTTTGACCATTAAGACGCTGACACAGGAGTGTTTCACGCCGGCCAGTAGCGTTCCACTGGGGCAGAACTACCGTCATTAGTAGGGCAAGGGGATTCAGAGCCAATTTCAAGGTCATCCGGTATCCCCGATAACATAACGACTTCCGGTTTGCGGTTGGAGATAACTAATTCCGATTTGCGGTTGTGGCTTCCGGTTGGCGTCAAGCCGCTGTCTTGGGTGTTGGCAGTGGGTTCCCGCCAAGTCGCTATCTTGTGCGTTTGCCGTGGGTTCCCGCCTAGGTTACATTGCTAGGGCGTTGGCTTCCGGTTCCCGCCAAGCCTCTATGTTGGGTGCGGCATCCAGTTCCCGCCAAGACTCTGCGTTGGGGCATTGGCGTCCCGTTACCGCCAATCTGCTATCATGGGTGTGAGCTGTGGGTTCCCGACAATCCGCCACCTTGGTCGTTGGCCGCGGGTTTCCGCCAAGCCGTTGTATTGTTCATTGCAAAGGACAATGGCAATGGGTGTTTTTGCTAAACTAAATGGAGTGCGCTAATAGTGATGACTGTAATAAAAAGGAATAGGTAAGATATGATTTATTTAACAAGATACTGTGTTATCATGACGAGAACATTAATTGTTGATGTGCAAGGCTTTTAAGTAAATGAGAAGAAATTTGTGTTAAAGGAAGTGGCTGTTTTGGATTGCACTACGTTGTGAGCACCAAAAATAGCTTTGTTTTTGATGCTCCGTTCCCTTACCACTTGCAATCAGATGAGCAAAAACGGCAAACACAATGGATTAAAAAATCTTGGACTGCGGTGGGATTTCTGATTATGATCATGAATGCTCATTTGTCTGGAGCAGATCTGGGGTTTGTTAAGGACTGTGAACAAAAGGAATGGTGAATATTTGTCGCCAACTTGTGAACTGATGATGATGATGATGATGATGATGATGATGCTTGTTTAAAGAGGCCTAACATCGGGGTCATCGACCCTAATGGTAGGAAATGAAATGTCAACAAAAAGTTCAAAAATCCACTGATCAAAATAAAAAGTAATGAAGAATGAATGGATGGACATGAAACCCCCCCCCCCAAACTACTGGATCAGACTCAAACATGGTCATAAAGAATAGTATTACTGACCAAGGGACCACATATCAAGCACAATCCTGAATCGAGGATGCTTAACCGCGAACATACTACGCTGGCGTAGCAGGGGGAGAGATGATACTCCCAGGTGGCGGATAGGGGGGTCCTCACCGGCCTGCCGGCGGACTTGAGGGAAATAAAATACCTCTCGCGGACCAAACACACTACCCCCTGCGGGTGGGGGACGCACATGTAGAATACACCCACGGTATCCCCTGCCTGTTGTAAGAGGCGATAAAAAGGGGCGACCTAGGCGCGGACATGGATTGTGGTTTGGTATAATGTGTGGGTGGGAGGGGCTTAATACATCCACAGGTAATCACTGCCTGTCGTAGAAGGCGACTGAAAGGGTCATGTGGCCATGGTCCTGTCTTTAATTTGTAATGTTTTTCCGACGGTCATTTGCAGACCATTTCAAAATTGATGATGTGCGTGCTGCTCGGAGATGGGCCTCTTACGTGTGCGATTACGCTCAAAAGCCCACAGTTGACCACCCAGGGATCTTGCGGGTGGGAGCGCCATATACCTGGGCAGTAGTATGAATATATATATATCTGTACTTCCAGGCAATGCCTTATTCCTTTGTCTACTGTATTTTGTTTTATTTTATTAGAAAATAAGGCATTGCGAATAAGATCACTGACTGTCTTAATCTCATACTCCCACGAACCTGCTACGCACGCGTAGCAGGCGGAGAGGTGATACTCCCACGTGGCGCGTCCCAGGTGGCGGATAGGGCGTCCTAACCGGCTTGCCGGCAGACTTGAGGGAAATAAAATACCTCTCGCGGACCAAACACACCCCCGGTGGGTGGGGGAGGCAGACGAATAATACACCCACAGTATCGCCTGCCTGTCATGAGAGGCGACTAAAAGGGGCGACCAAGGGATGATTGCATTCGAACCATGAAACTACATGTGATTAGTACCACCACGCGGAGAACACCAAGGGTCGCTTTTACTTGTGCGTAGTACCACTATATTAGGTACGAAATACGTTTATGATTAGTAGCACACAGGAGCACCGCGCGGTCGGCTTTTGCAGTACCTGTGATTAGTACCACCATATGAGCGGGACCATGGGATGATAGCTACCATGGTTCCGCCTTGCCTGTGATTAGTACCCACTATATGAGGAACACCACGGGATAGGGAGAGGTCCCTGTGGTTAGTACTCTCATGTGATGAACACCATAGGTTTGCGTTGCCTGTAAATGGCGCCGCAGAGTGAGAAAAACATAGGTCTGTATTATACGTCGAATTTGATAACCTCTGAGTAGTACAATAATGTGTGGAATACCGCAAGTCTCTGCTACTGTTGTTTAGTACCGCAACAGGACGGATACCATGGTTCTACATTACAGGCGATAAGTATCCTTCTGAGGGGCCTTTGATCTGTATTTTGGACCCATTTAGACACCAAGCATTCTCGATTCAGGATTGTGCTTTGGAAGTGGTCCCTTGGTCTGTACTACTATTAACTATGACAGTTTTTTTGACACGGATCCACTGATTGTTTTAAATTCATGTTCATTCATTCATTCATTCTTCATGACATTTTTTATTTTGTTCAGTGGATGAATTTGAACTTTTACTTTGTCGTTTCATTTCGTACCATTAGGGGCCGATGACCTAGATGTTAGGCCCCTTTAAACAACAATCATCAATCAATCAATCTCATACTCATTTTTTCATCGTCTTTTTTAACTCTAGTCAGTGGATACATTTTAAATTTTTAACTATCGTATATCATGTCGTCCATCTCGTCTCATTAGGGGCGGATGATCTGCGATGTTAGGCCTCTTAAAGCAACAAGCATCATCATTATCAATAAACTATTTTGTAAACTGAAAATATATCCATAAAAATGTATATTTCTTCTTGTATATCTCGGCGTACAGGAATGACATTTGTGTGTTATACACACAGCAATGGGGATGTCATAAATCATGGCTCTATATTTTTCAGTTTCTGAGAAAGGTGTACTTCAATAATGAAAATAGTGATCCTGAGAAAATGCACTTTAGTTGAACTGACTTTTTCCATGCAATTTTGTTTATTAAAGGCTCCAGAACTGTACTGAATATCCTCCTTTCCTTGAAGACTTCTCTTCTGTCTTGTGTTCTTTGCAAGGTCTTGAATGGGCAAGGCAAGGCTTTCATCCTTTTCTTAGTTGCCTCCATTAAACACAAGAACTGTATCATAAAGTGCAATTCTCTACCGTAGCTGTGGGAAATGTTGTTTTGGGGCAACGCTTCCATATGAGGGAATTCAGTAACTCGTTCGGATTCTGTGTTTCTTTACAATTGTATGGATTGGCATCACACACTGCCTTGTAACTTTTGGAACCCCCATCCCCATAGAAATCCGTATACTCCAGACCTCTACTCTCACTACGCAGGCGTAGCAGGGGGAGAGGTGATACTCCCACGTGGCGCGTCCCAGGTGGCGGATAGGGGGGTCCTAAACGGCTTGCCGGCGGACTTGAGGGAAATAAAATAGCTATCGCGGACCAAACACACTACCCCCTGCGGGTGGGGGACGCACATGCAGAATACACCCGCGGTATCCCCTGCCTGTCGTAAGAGGCGACAAAAAGGGGCGACCTTGGCGCGGACATGGATTGCGGTTTGGTATAATGTGATGGACCTCCTGTGGATGGGAGAGGCTGAATACATCCATAGGTAATCCCTGCCTGTCGTAGAAGGCGACTTAAAGGGTCATGTGGCCATGGTCCCCTCTTTATTTTTTATTATTTTTCCGAGAGTCAGATGTAGACCATACAAAATTTTGATGTGCGTGCTGCTCGGCGATGGAGCTCCTAAGTGTGCGACTACGCTCGAAAGCCCGTGCCAGCAACCACCCAGGACGCGGCGAGTGGGAGTGTCATGTACCGGGCGGTAGTATCCGCCTGACAACGCAGGTCCCCGCACAGCCGAATGCCAGAAGGACATATTATTATTAATTATTATTATTTATTTTTCTTATTTTTAGCGCTCTGTACACGCTATGGGGTACATGCTATTGCTGGTGACTGGAGGAAGGGAGTCCTAGTGCTCATTGCCTCAGTCATCCCGTATTAGGCATCGTCCGACATCGGACCCCGGGCAGTACCTGCTACGACCAGGTGGGTATTGCCTTGGCTGCTTGGTTCGCGTACAGAGACCCCTGATCGGAGTGGGTGGCATTCGTGGAGGAAGCTATCGGGCATGGCTTCAAAAAGAAGTCGGCTTTCTCAAGGTGGTCCCCCACCTAAGACTTTAACTTTTGCTTCCCTGAGAGGTTCAACTCCCTGGGAACATGCGCAGCGTGAAGGAATGGGATCCAGCTTCCCTAGGTTTCTGGTCGCTACCAGAACCGATGGGCACGATTTTAAGCTGGTGAAGTCGATCCTTTTTAGTCGGCACATCGAAGGCGTCTGTGGCGAACTGGAGGATCTTAAGAAAATGCGCAATGGTAGTTTGCTTCTAAAGACTCGTACAGCACTGCAAGCTGATCAGTTGCTTAAGTGCGAGCACTTCGGCGAAATCCCCGTCAAAGTGGAGGAGCATAAGTCCTTGACCTGGTTCGCGGAGTCATCTTTCACCGCGACCTTATTTTACACTGACGACGAGTTGATAGAAGACATGAAGAACCGTGGCGTGACACACGTCCGGCGCATTACGCGCAAGGTCAACGGTGAAGACGTTGCCACTGGTGCCTTCATTGTCTCTTTCAAGTTGTCAGTGTTACCAGAGAAAGTCAAGGTAACAACTTATCGTTGCGATGTGTGGCCGTACATCCCGCCTCCTATGCGATGCTATCAATGCCAGCGATTCGGACATATGGTATCTCGCTGTTCGAATCAGGCTGTATGTGGTACATGTGGACGAGTAGCTCACGGCGCGGAGGAGTGCACAACTCCCTACCGGTGCACTAAATGCTCCGGTTTTCATTCTCCTCGGGATCGAAATTGTCCGACATACCTGAGTGAGAAGAAGATCCAGGAGATAAAGACCCTGGATGATCTTTCCTACCAGGAAGCGCGCCGTAAGTTTAATTCTACGAATACACCTGCCCGTACACTTGACTATAGCTTGATAGCTCAGAGTCTTCCAGGTTCGTCATTTACAACCTCGACACCTGTCCAGACCGCTTCGCCCAAGGCGACTGTTGCTGCTCCCAGCAACGTCGGAAATAGTCAAAGCTCGAAGGAGGGGACCACCCCACCTTCGACCAACCAGAAGTCTGTGCAGGCTGGCAGTTCCCAGCCGGCACAGCAAGGGGGGAAGACTAAGTCTCCCCCCCCCCTAGGAGGTCGACGAAAGTCGTGCTCCAGCCGGCGGAGGCGGCATCGTAGACCAGGGCTGGGAAACCATCTCCCAGATCGTCTAAACTAGAAAAGAAAAAGGGGAAGAAGAGCGCCCGTCCTCAGCGCTCTCGGACTTCCCCTGCGAAGGAGAGGTCATGCCCCCATTCTGGGGTATGAGTTCTCGCCGGAAGGCACTCCTGCTCCCAAACCTGCGCGCTCTCCTCGTAGGGGATCCGCTCGCCCCCGAAACGCGTCGAAGTTCTGGGCGGCACCCCTGCCATCTTTTGATGACGGGATGGATGTCGCGCTGTCCTCTACATCTACGGATGTAGAACTAGGTAGTGTTTAGGCTTACGAGCATTTTGTCGCTCATAACCTAACACTCCTTTTATAGTCCACACTATGGCACTGTTACAGTGGAATTGTAACGGTTATGACAGGCATCTTGCTGAGTTATGTCAGCTCATTAGTGAGTACGCAGCGAGTATAGTCTGTATTCAGGAGACCAACTTCAGACCTGATCATCATAGGGTCTTGAGAAATTTCAGATTATACTCGACAGAATGGTCCTATGCTCACCGGGCTTCCGGCGGTGTTGCCATTTTTGTACGTTCTGACACCTACTGCGAAGAGGTTCCATTAAGAACCCCACTTGAGGCTCTCGCTGTTCGCGTTCCATTGCCTGTCATAGCAACAGTGTGTAATGTTTATCTTCCACCAGGCCAGCATTTGAACATAAATGATGTCGCTGATGTTATAGCTCAGCTTCCACCACCCTTCCTCTTTTTGGGCGATTTTAACGCCCATCACCCCATATGGGGCTCTGAGACGACTTGCCCCCGAGGAAGAGAGCTGGAAGCACTTCTAACATATCTGGATTTATATATTTTGAACACAGTGTACCCAACTCACTTTAGTGTACGCTACGGCACATATTCTCGCATAGACGTAAGTCTATGCAGCCGAACGTTGGTTCCCCTGTTTCGGTGGAATACACACGATGATCTCTGTGACAGTGACCATTTTCCCATCATCCTTACTTTGTTGAAACATAAATCTGTCGAGGCTCCCCCTCGATGGATTCTTAAACATGCTGATTGGCCAAAGTACACATCACTGGCTGTCTTTAACGATGATATCAGGCGAACTGTCGGCGAGGAAATAACTTACGTCACCGAGGTTATTCTTGCTGCTGCTGAGGAGTCCATTCCGTTTTTCTCAGGGACTCCTCGCCGAAAACTCGTTCCTTGGTGGAACGATGAAATAGCAGCAGCCATCAAAAAACGCCGTCGCGCTCATAAGCGTTATGGTAGACGGCCTACTGTGGCCAACTTGGTAACATTTAAGGAACTCCGCGCAAAGAGCGAGTTCTTATTCGACAAAGTGAGAAGGCTTCATGGGAGAGATATGTGTCGTCTATGACGTCACATTCTCCATCATCCCAAGTGTGGACTAAGCTTCGACGGATTTCGGGTATCCAAGGATCATCTTCTGTACCGGGAATTTCCATTGCAGGCAATATCGTCACTGAACCCCTCCTGATTGCTGACCATCTCGCTAGTCATTTCGTGGATGTATCTGGCTCCGGAAATTACCATCCTGATTTCCTCGCTCTGAAGCGGGAGGCGGAACGTCATCACCTTAGTTTTGCCTCTCAAGCTTCAGAGGACTACAACGTGCCCTTTACGGAGTGGGAACTCCGCAGCGCCCTAGCGCTTTGCAAGGACACGTCTCCTGGACCAGTTACATCCATAACGAGATGTTGAAACACCTTAGTGATGACTGATGGTAGTGTATCTCCTTCGTGTGTTCAACCGTATCTGGATGGAGGATGATTTTCCATCTCAGTGGCGAGAGGGCATAGTCATTCCTGTCCTCAAGCCTGACAAAAATCCTAAGTATGCAGGAAGTTACAGGAAGATTTGTCGTACCAAGTGCCTGTCTAAGCTATTTGGGAGGATGGTAAATCGCCGACTCGTGTGGTGTCTGGAGAAACAAGGACCCTTGTCCGAGTACCAATATGGATTTCGAGCCGCTCGATCCACCACTGACCACTTGGTACGCCTGGAGAGTTCTATCCAGGATGTGTTTCTCCGCAAACAGCACTTGGTAGCTGTTTTCTTTGACTTAGAGAAGGCCTATGACACCACATGGCGATATGGTATCCTTTCAGTCCTGCATCAGTGGAGATTCCGAGGTAACTGGCCGGCGTTTATTGCGAATTTCTTGTCCCTCCGGCTATTCCGTGTCCGAGTATGGAGGACATATTCGCAATACCACGTTCAAGAAAATGGAGTCCCACAGGGATCGGTTCTTAGTGTCACTCTGTTCGCGATTGCCATAAACGGTATTGTCGCTGCTGCTGGTCCAGCAGTAATACCGTCCCTATGTGTGGACGATTTTGCTCTGCACTATAGCTCGTGCAGTATGGCAATCGCAGAGCGACAATTACAGCAAGCTATTAGGAGGGTGGAGCAGTGTACTTTAAGTCATGGCTTTCGGTTTTCTGCCGCAAAGACCTCTGTTGTCCAGTTTTGTCGTCAACGTACTCTTCACCCTCATCCCGAGCTTTATTCGTTCTCCCCGTTGTTGACACTTACCGATTTCTTGGGCTCCTTTTCGATAGTAAATTATCGTGGGAGCCACACGTGCGGCAGCTTCAAGTGCAATGCACCAAGAGGCTTAATCTCTTGAAGTTTCTTAGCAGCACTAATTGGGGAGCGGATCGCACGGTGCTCCTGCGATTCTATCGGGCACACATTCTATCCCGGTTAGACTACGGTAGTGCAGCATATGGCTCCGCAAGACCAGGCGTTCTTGCAAAGCTGAACAGTATCCACCACAGCGGGGTTAGGTTGGCGACGGGAGCTTTTCGAACAAGCCCCATCGCTAGCCTGCTCGCTGAGTCTGGTGTGCCTCTTTTACACCTGAGGCGCCAGCAACTTCTACTTACGTATGCTGCAAATTTGCGACAGATGCCACTTCATCCAAGCTATCCCTGCGTGTTCAACAATGGCAACCGTTTGTTGTACGCTGCTTGTCCTCGTGCGACGCGGCCAGTTGGGATACGCTTGGATAGCTGTTATGAATTTTTTGACGTACCTTCGATTCCTTGCCTTGTCAGACAACCAAGTGGGGTACCTCCGTGGGTTGTACGACGACCTGAAATCATCCTGGATTTGCACACTGGCCCGAAAGGAGACACGGACCCTTCGATTTATCGGAGGCTCTACCAGTCCGTTGTTGGCCGCTATCCAGGTTCAGTCGCCGTCTACACGGATGGTTCAAGGACAGATACGAAGGTGGGCTGTGCGTTCGTTGTCGGAAATGATCGGTTTCTTTTTGCTCTCCCTGAAACGTGTAGTGTGTACACAGCAGAGCTTTATGCTATCTGCGAAACTCTGCGGTACGCACTGTACAATGAGGGCCGACACTTTCTTGTGTGTACTGACTCCTTGAGCTCGCTTCTGTCTATTGCTACCTGTTTCCCTCGGCACCCTCTGGTGCAGCGGATCCAGGACCTGCTGGCCGGGTGTTCGGATGCCGGCACCAGAATCACGTTTGTGTGGCTCCCGAGCCACATGGGCATAGAAGCAAACGAGTTAGTAGATCAGGCTGCCAGTTACACTGCCCCCGTTGCCTTTCAATGTTCCAGCAAGTGATATTCGCTCTCAGCTGAGACATCTGGTCATGTCTCATTGGGAGATGGAGTGGCAGGCCATTCCACTTCCCAATAAGCTGAGAGCGATAAAAGGAACAACGAAGGTATGAAGGACTTCCCTGCGGGCTTCGCGGAGGGAAGCCGTGGTATTATGTCGCCTTCGGATCGGCCACGGTATCTTGACGCACTCCCATCTACTGAAAGGAGAACCCCCTCCGGTGTGTACCTGCGGCGACCGTCTTACCGTGGTGCACATCCTTACGGAGTGTGTGGACCTGGTCGATCTGCGCCGTAGTCCTAACCTTCCGAGTACTATCTCCCTTATCTTGCGTGATGGCGAGCAGTCAGCAGACCTCGTCGTCCGCTTTATGAGGGATAGTGGATTGTTTTACCGTGTGTGATGCTGTTCTTTGTCCTAGTGTGTTTTGTGTCACTCGCGCTTTTATCCCATTGACTTCATTTTAGTTTGTGTTGCGTATTTTAATGTGTTATTTTAACATCTCACGTAAATTATGTACTACCAGGCAATGCCTTATTCCTTAGTTTTCCTGCATATTCTCTTATTTTATTAGAAAATAAGGCATTGCGTATTAGATCCACTGATTGTTTTAATCTCACCCTCATTTTTCTCCATCACCATTTTTTTAAAATTCTAGTCAGTGGATATGTTTTTAAAAATTTTAACTTCACCTCTCATGTCGTTTATCTCGTTCCATTAGGGGCCGATGACCTTCGATGTTAGGCCCCTTTAAAGAACAAGCATCATCATCAAGCATCACGATTCCAGTACCCGTGCGTTGTACCCATGCTGGCAACACCGCGGGTCTGGGCGTAGCCTGTGAGTTGTACCACTATATGAGCGACACCGTGGGTCTGCGTTGCTTGTGATTAGTATTCACTATGTGAGGAACACCACGGGTCCCGTGGGATCGGCACCCGTGCCTAGTACACCTAGGTGAGGAAACTCATCGGTTTGCGTTGGCTATGAGTGGTGCCATAGTGTGGGAAACACCATAGGTCTGCGTTACCTGTACGAAGTACAATACTTGTGAGTAGTACCATCTTGTGTGGAACACCGTGAGTCTTCGCTACTTTTGATTAGTACCCCAACATGACAAATACCTTGATTCTACTTTACTAGCGATAAGTACCATTCTGAGGGGCCTTAGACCTGGATTTTGAACCCCTCTAGACATCAAGGGTACTCGATTGAAGATTGCGCTTTATAAGTGGTCCTTTGGTCAGTAATACCGCTTTTTTTGCGTAGGATCCACTGGTTTTTTGGGTTTCATGTCCATCCATTCATTCTTCGTGATATTTTTCTTATTTTGGTCAGTGGATGATTTTGAACCTTTCGTTGTAATTTCCTTTCGTACTATTAGGGGCCGATGACTTCGATGTTAGGCCCGTTTAAATAACAAGCATCATCATCATCACCATATCACTAATGGGCGCGCCCTTACCTTAAATCCAACCCAGCCCGCGCATTATACGCCGCAGAGGCGGCCAGGAGTAGGTGCCTGTCACTCACCTACATCTATAGCCTACAGAATTGTCTATAGCTTGCAAGCCCGAACGTAAATTTCATTTGGCTGTCCAAGTCATACTCTCTTGAAATATGATGGCCACCACTGCTTAAATTCAACTATATCTTCATATTCAATGAGTGTGGCTTGAAATGCATGAGGCTTCCTTCTACAATTCACTATAATTTCAACGTTTTGTTGAACTGAATACACCGTGCCTTGTGTTCGTAACACTCTTTTCATGACAGAACATCACTGTCACAAGGCGAGGAAAATAATGTTGAATTATTGGAATTTTCCAATCATGGTAAGATACATCCAAAAGCGAACAGCAGCGTTGTTCCTGTTTTGTCCAGCACAGGAATCACTAAAAAGGTGAAGTTCTTTAACTGTGTGAAGAAGTCTATGTAAATAATCGTACAAAAATTTGCACACCTCGTTCGGACCACGATTAGCTTCACCTTCACTGTAGCAATAAAAATGAGCTGTGTTATCCTTCAGGCTATGCATTCTAAATACAAAAAGCCAGAGTTTTCTTAAATAAAACATATCCTGGACAGGCAGACAAGGCAAAGAGACATTCTGCTTGATGTCAAAAACTACCCCTCCTACGTCACCCCTTTCTGCACACAGTTTAATTATTTCGTCTTGGTTTTTATAAGACTTCGAAGCCCTACGGTTATGAATAAACAACTTCGCAACTGCATCACTTTTTTCCGTTTCGTTTAGAAAAGTAGACTTGATCTTGGCTCCGAGTTCCTCCCAACCCACTTCAACCTGTGGGCGTCGAAATGTATCCTGGAAGTTTTCTTTGAAGTGTTTCAAATACAATTCGTATTTGATATTCAGATGAGGGTTCTGTTCACAATAAATTGCATGCATTTATTTTCACATTTATGTATGCGTCCAAGTAACGAAGGATTTTTCCACTGTAATGCGTCTGATGAGTTGGAAAAGATCTAATAAACGTTTGAAAAGCCACGAACCTACTACGCTGGCTTAGCAGGGGGAGAGATGATACTCCCACGTGGCGCGTCCAGGGTGGCGATTAGGGGGTCCTAACCGGCTTGCCGGCGGACTTGAGGGAAATAAAATACCTCTCGCGGACCAAACACACTATCCTCTGCGGGTGGGGGACGGTGATGTAGAGTACAACCGCGGTATCCCCTGCCTGAAACCCGGAAAATACTTAAAAGGAAGCGGCAAAATACCCAGTTTCAGAGAACATGCCCGAAACAGAGGTGACCAGATCAAGAACCAAAGAAATACACGGTTGTAAATAGTGGAAAACGTGAAAGAAAAACTCTGTTATTTTCTTAAAGGAGATAAATGGTTTAACCCTTTCGCTTTCAAGCTCTCAGCTGATGGATGTGTGAAAACTGACAGCCATATTTAGCACACTATGCATACACTCCTCCTCTGCGAACCATGTGACCTTGCCGCGGTGGGGAGGCTTGCGTGTGCCAATGATGCAGATAGCCGAGCCGCAGGTGCAACCATATCGGATGGGTATCTGTTGAGAGACCAGACTAACGAATGCTTCATCGAAAGGGGGTAGCAGCCTTTCGGTAGTTGCAAGGGCGGCATTCTAGATGATTGACTGATACGGCCTTGTAATAATACTCGGCTTAGCTGTGTTGATACTGCTACACGGCTGAAAGCAACGGGAAACTACAGCCGTAACTACCTCCCGAGGACATGCAGCTCTCTCTGTATGAATGATGTACTGATGATGGCTTCCTCCCGGGTAAAGTATTCCGGAGGTAAACTAGTCCCCCATTCGGATCTCCGGGTGGGGACTACACGAGAGGGGGCGATCATCAGGAAGATGGATACTGACATTCTGCGAGTCGGAGCGTGGAATGTTAGAAGTTTGAATCGTTGTGGTAGGTTAGAGAATCTGAAAAGGGAGATGGATAGGCTAAAGTTAGATGTAGTTGGTGTAAGTGAAGTACGTTGGCAGGAAGAACAGGATTTTTGGTCAGGCGACTACCGAATTATCAACACGAAATCAAACAGGGGAAATGCAGGAGTTGGTTTTACAATGAATAGGAAAATAGGGCAGTGGATAAGGTACTACGACCAGCATAGTGAAATAATTATTGTCGTCAAGATAGACACCAAACCAATGCCCACCACAATAGTGCAGGTCTATATGCCTACTAGTTCAGCGGATGATGAAGAAATTGAAAGAATATATGAGGAGATAGAAGATTTAATACAATATGTAAAAGGTGACGAGAATCTAATTGTGATGGGAGACTGGAATGCAGTGGTAGGCCAAGGAAGAGAAGGTAGTACAGTAGGAGAATTTGGATTGGGACAAAGGAACGAAAGTGGAAGTCGGCTGGTTGAATTCTGCACTGATCATAATTTAGTCCTTGCCAATACTTGGTTCAAACACCACAAACGACGGCTGTATACGTGGACGAGACCTGGAGACACTGGAAGGTATCAAATAGACTTCATTATGATTAGGCAGAGATTCAGAAACCAGGTGTTGGATACCCCTGCGTAGGTTTACAAACATCCCCACAGGGGAAGGAATGAAGGAAAAAACGCACGGGCCTGGGCCTGTTTCAAGCTAACAGTCCTTTTAGCAAATAACCACATTTATTTTCAATACAAAGCCCCTTAGTGGGTTTTCCTTTTAGCGTGTTAACACGTACAATATAGTTTAAATCTCAAAATAGCCTCAGGCTGTGATCTAAGTACATTCATACTGGGCCTTGAGCCAGAACATTAAAAACAAAATTTAACCATTCAACTGCCCTCCGTTCAAAAGCCCTCAGTACATACAATAGCAGAGAATCTATTATCCTTAACCAATGACGATGGAGGTGGCAGCTAATTTTGAAGGTGCCTGCCCGTATACAATAACATTAAAAGGCACTGGGTTACACTCATATCGTAGGACTGAATATTTCGGAATCCCAATAGTGAGATCCTCCCTTCGTTCTACCCCGCGCTAGTACATCAGTTTTATCTTGTAGAAGAGCTTACCTCCACACCGAGGACAAGACAAGGGATTGTTTCAAGGAACATGTTGCACAAGGACTAAATGAAAAGGCTGAAGGAAACACAATAGAGGAAGAGGAAGAGTGGAGAGTCATGAAAAATGAAGTCAGTAGGGCTGCTGAAGAAATGTTAGGAAGGAAGAAAAGATCAACTAAGAATCAGTGGGTAACTCAGGAGATACTAGACCTGATTGATGAACGACGAAAATACAAGAATGCTAGATATGAAGAGGGCAGAAAAGAATACAGGCGATTAAAGTATGAAGTGGATAGAGAGTGCAAGGTAGCTAAGGAAGAATGGCTGAAGAAGAAGTGCAAGGATGTTGCAGGCTGTATGGTCCTGGGAAAGGTAGATGCTGCGTACAGGAAAATCAAGGAAACCTTTGGAGAGAGGAAATCTAGGTGCATGAATGTTAAGAGCTCAGATGGAAAGCCACTTCTAGGGAAAGAAGACACAGCAGAAAGATGGCAGGAGCATATCCAACAGTTGTATCAAGGTAACGATGTAGATATTTTGGTTCTGGAACATGAAGAGGCTGTTGATGCTGATGAAATGGGAGACCCAATTTTGAGGTCAGAGTTTGACAGAGCTGTGAGTGACCTAAATAGGAACAAGGCACCTGGAATTGATGATATTCCCTGTGAATTACTGACTGCCTTAGGAGAAACCAGCATGGTAAGGTTATTTCATTTAGTGTGCAGGATGTATGAGACAGGAGAAGTCCCATCCGATTTTCGGCAGAATGTTGTTATACCTGTTCCCAAGAAAGCCAGTGCTGACACGTGTGAAAACTACCGCACCATTAGTTTAGCATCTCATGCCTGCAAAATGTTAACACGTATTATTTACAGAAGAATGGAAAAACAAGTTGAAGCTGAGTTGGGAGAAGATCAATTTGGCTTCAGAAGAAATGTAGGAACACGTGAAGCAATCCTGACTTTACGTCTGATCTTAGAGGATCGATTTTAAATCTAATCATTTCATTTTTGTCCGTATTGAACTGAGAATGGAAGATAGGAAACTTAAAAGGGTCCACCTTTTCAATACAATAAATGTTATAGTTTATACACTTGGAACTAGTTTCGACGCTGTTTGGCGTCATCTTCAGCCAAAATGTGGGAAATAGGCTAGCATGTAGACATTTATATTACACTGTTTGATAAATGCTATATCCTTGCCTATTTTCCCAATTTTGATTTTTAAGCCCAAGTAATGATAGGCTACCGACTTTGCCTAGTTGGCTGCTTCATTTAAATCTAAGAATTTCATTTTTGTCCGTATTGAACTGAGAATGGAAGATAGGAAACTTAAAAGGGTCCACCTTTTCAATACAATAAATGTTATAGTTTATACACTTGGAACTAGTTTCGACGCTGTTTGGCGTCATCTTCAGCCAAAATGTGGGAAATAGGCTAGCATGTAGACATTAATATTACACTGTTTGATAAATGCTATATCCTTGCCTATTTTCCCAATTTTGATTTTTAAGCCCAAGTAATGATAGGCTACCGACTTTGCCTGGTTGGCTGCTTCATTTAAATCTAAGAATTTCATTTTTGTCCGTATTGAACTGAGAATGGAAGATAGGAAACTTAAAAGGGTCCACCTTTTCACATTTTCTCGTATCCATGATATCAATACCCGTACGCGCTAACCTGTTAACCCTCTTGGAGCCAGAAACCGCTCACCATCTACTACTGTAAAGTGCCAGGCCGTTTCTAGTGGAAATACATGCATTTTAACATTCGCGTATATCTACACCGGTATACGTTAAATACCGGCAAGAAATTTTCTACACGTCTACTACATGAAAATAAACAACTGATGTAACGAATTAAAAAGTATTATAGTTGTCGATTACGTTTATTTTTAGGAAGAGAAAAACATTTTCGCACTTTCTCTCTCAATATCTACTTTGAAAATATCATCTACGATGCAAAAGAATGTAAGTGATAATATAGTATTTATTTCTAAATACAATTCTATAAAATAATTACGTTGAACGGGAAAAATAAAACTATAAAAAATAAAAATCTAAACTTATGGCACTAATAAAAATAAACAATTTTACTCGCCGATATAATTCATGTATATATCGATGTATGGCAAATACTGAAAAGAAATTTTATATATGTGTGGACTAGATTGTATAAAATAGTTCTGAGTAAATTCATTTTGTCATTTTCCTTCTTTTTACTAGTGACATAATACAGGGTGGGGCAGAGTGGGCTGCCTGATTTGATGGGTTAACTGTATGAAAATCGTACAAGATTATTACAAAAGATTTTTATTTCTGAAATCTACATACAATGCCATTTTTTTTTCATTTGGTTCTAAAAATGATATCGTCCAGGTGACGACCTTGACGAGCGACGCACATATTCAGCCGTTCAATAAAGTTTTCAAAAACTGCGCAACATATCTGGCGTTATTCCAGCGATGACATCAGCAATTGCTTCCTTAAGGGCTTCCACGGTCCTTGGTCGAACTTTATAAACCTCAGATTTGAGGTAACCCCAAAGAAAATAATCGCATGGGCTTGAATCGGGGGATCGAGGGGGCCATGAAACATCCCCTCGTAATGAGATCACGCGGCCGGGAAACTGTTCTTGCAGAAGTTGGCGAGAGCGACGGGCGGTATGAGCCGTGGCACCATCCTGTTGAAACCAAAAGGCTTCCATTTCCTCACCAAACTCTTCCATTTTGGGGAAGAAAAAGTTCTCCAACATCTCACAATAGCGCACAGCGTGCACAGTAACGGTTGCATCTTCCGATTCAAAAAAGTAGGGGCCAATAATGCCTATGGAGGACACAGTACACCACACAGTCACTTTTGGTGAATGAAGAGGTCTTTGGTGAAGATTGCGTGGGTTTTCAGCTGCCCAGTAACGAAAATTTTGCTTATTTACTGTGCCCGAGAGGTGAAAATGGGCCTCATCACTAGACCAAACCGCCTACGAAATGCCCTCTACGTCGCCACCACACTATCGTTATTTTAAAAAAACGTTTCGACTACAAAACCACGATGCTCGCCAGTCCACGGCGTGGTGACTACTAAAATGGTGTCTTTCCCGCCACCAAATGCTACTACTCCCACTCCGCTTACTCACGTGCACGCTCTTCAGTGATTTATTGAAACTAGGGAGTCCACTCTGCCCCACCCTGTATATCTGAATCTGCATTTTTCTTGTTTATCTTTTTCTCGTTCAGAGTAATTATTATAATTCTGTTCAGAAATAAATGCCCGATCATGACGTAAATGCCGGTCCCCCCGGGTCAAGTGTAGTGTGCCTGCCTCTCACCCGGAGGTCATGGGTTCGATTCCCGGACAGGTGAAAGATTTTTACAGACCCATTTACAATTGTTGAGAAGAAGACTCATCACCAGCTATATAATGTTGTTCCAAGTTTGAGACCACTGTTGAAGCACTTAAGGGTATTTAGACTAACATTAATCACTTATCACTAACATTAATGTCCGCCTCTGTAGCGTAACGGTTAGTGTTATTAGCTGCCGTCCTCGGGGGCCCGGGTTCGATTCCCGGTACTGCAAGAAATTTAAGAATGGCAGGAGGGCTGGTATGTGGTCGAAATGGTACATGCAGTTCACCTCCAATGGGGGTGTGCCTGAAAAGAGCTGCACCACCTCGGGATGAGGACACGAATTTACTTTACTAACATTAATCACTTATCACTAACACTAATAGGAGCAATAAAAAGCGTAACGCAACGTCATAAAAAAACTGCGTGTGTTGTTCAAATATGACTAAATATATACGAGGTTTGTCCGGAAAATACGTATAAAAGTTGAATAATAACTTTATTTGACAATTATTCAGGTATTACAATATGGTCTCCTTCAAAGTACTCTCCCTGAGACAAGATGTACTTCTGCCAACGCCGTTTCCACTGTTGATAACATTGTTGAAAGTCTTCAGTTGTGATGCTGTTCAGTTGCCGTGTCGTTTCTCCCTTGATGGCTTCCACATCACCCAAGTGCCGCCCCCGAAGCACCATTTTGCATTTCGGGAACAGGAAGAAGTCACAAGGGGCTAAATCGGGTGAATAAGGCGGGTGGTCTGTCACGGTGATTGAGCTTCGGGCCAAAAACTCACGCACAACGAGCGACGTGTGAGCGGGCGCATTGTCGTGATGAAGGATCCACCTGCCCCCTTGTGCCAAATCCGGTCGAACTCGGGCCACACGAGCTCTGAGACTTGATGTTGATGCGCTGTTCCTCAATCAGAGAGAGCTCCATACCGACGGCAGGTGAAAACGGGTAACTTTCAACAAGCAGCCGCACACTGCTACTGACACGCAGAGCTCTCCGACTCGAACTGAGCGTCGAGAAGATTGGCGACAACAGCAGTGCCACCTGGCGGCGCCTCCACGATACGTGATACGTCATCCCGACGGATTTATATGTATTTTCCGGACAAACCTCGTATTTATTTATTTATTTGGGGCACTTACGAAGAGCTGCACATTTAGTATGCAGGCCTTTATTGCACTTGATGCACACAGTTCGCGACCCCTTCGTCTGTTGCGGAGAGCTACATACAACCCACCGTCTTTCTCATTTACCTGACAAAAGTTTTACGCCACACACAGGAATATTCGTGATAATTTTTTGTCTATTCTCAAACCATTCAGCACTCAGAAATTAAATGTCGTATGGCTTTTAGTGCCGGGATATTCCAGGACGGGTTCGGCTCGCCAGGTGCGGGTCTTTCTATTTGACGCCTGTAGGCGACCTGCGCTTCGTGATGAGGATGAAATGATGATGAAGCACTCAGAGATTCCATTATACTGGAGTAGAACTGTAGCCTAGTCATTTTCTTTCCGTTACAGTTTTCTAAATACAACAAATACGCATTTAAGACCATTCTCGAAATTATACTGAATGCAACTTTTCTTTCAGAATTTCAAAGTTCCACCTTCATCTAAATAAAAATACACCATCATGTCATTTGTATCATTGTCCCCCATATAACGATTATAGTCTAAGATCACATTAGGTTTCCTCTTGGGTTGATTAATGTTTCTAGCAGTTGCAGGCACTTCTGTTTCTATTCTATTTCTATTGCAGCTCCGCAACCACCACCTGATTTTTCTGAGGTTTTTTTTCAGTTTGGATCCCACTAGTAAAATTGGCCCCTGTCTGAAATATTTATTACAAACTAATTTAAATGGCTTTTTCACAGCATCTGGTATTCGCTTCCTGTTTCTTCGTATAATGCCGGAAATAAATCTTCCAACTGAATGTAAATGTTTTGCAAGGGAGATTGACGTAAAATAATTATCTGCGTAAACGTGAAAACCTTTCATAAAATAATTGTCTAGAGACATAGCTTTCGTCACTACAGTGTAGGCCAGTCCATTAATTCTGATTTCGTCTCTGTCTTCAGTGGACCTTGCTCCTCGCTGTGTATAAAAACCAACACAATACTTACTAACTGCGTCACACAACATCCAAAATTTTATCCCACACTTGTGATGGTGCTTATTCGGCATGTATTGGAGTAGTTGTGTATGACATTTAGTTCCAACTAAACTTTCGTCTATGGATAGTTGCTGATCTTGCCGGCGGACTTGAGGGAAATAAAATGCCTCTCGCGGATCAAACACACGACCCTCTGCGGGTGGGGGACGCACATGTAGAATACACCCGCGGTATCCCCTGCCTGTCGTAAGACGCGACAGAAAGGGGCGACCAAGGGATGATTGAATTAGAACCATGAAACTACTCTTGATTCGTACCATCATGCGGGGAACACCATGGGTTGCATGTACTTGCGAGTAGTATCACTAAATTGGTACGAATTAGGTTTGTGATTAGTTGCAGTAAAAAGCCTGGCCTGGTGGATTCCAGTACCCGTGTGTCGTACCCATGTGAGCAACACGGCGGGTCTGGGCGTAACCTGTGAGTTGTACCACTATATGAGCGGCACCGTGGATCAGCGTTGCCTGTGATTGGTACCCACTGTGTGAGGAACACCACGGGAAAACCGGCGCCCGTGTATATTACACCTAGGTCAGGAACTTTACCGGTTTGCGTTGGCTATGAGTGGCGCCATTGTGTGAGAAACACCATAGGTCTGCGTTCCCTGTACGAATTGCAATACTTGTGAGTAGTACCATCTTGTGTGGACCACCGTGAGTCTTCGCTACTTTTGATCCGTACCCCAAAATGACAAATACCATGGTTCTACTTTACTCGCGACATGTACCATTCTGTGGGGCCTTAGACGTGAATTTAGCACCACTTCCGACATCAAGCATCATTGTGTTTTATAAGTGGTCCCTTGGTCAGTAATACTCTAATTATCTGCCTTCTTTTTGATTCTGATCCTCTGTTTTTGTTTGTTTGTTTGTTTGTTGTTGATTTTGGTAGGGTTCATGTCCATCCATTCATTCTTCATGACATTTTTTATTTTATTTTGGTCAGTGGATGAATTTGAATTTTTCTTATTTCATTTCGTACCATTAGGGGTCGATGACCTCGATGTTAGGCCCCTTTAAACAACAAGCATTATCATCATCGATAGTTGCTGATGAGTATAATGATGTCTAAATATCTCATTAGAATGATCTACAAGAGGCTGGAATCGAGCACAGGGATCATAGTTTGGAGAGCCAGGAGGAGAAAGCTTACTCTTGTCAACTAAATTTTTAAAAATTCAAAAGAAGCTGAAACCTATACCTTGAGAACATTTCGCCAAACTAAGAGGTAATGAAATGGTCTACAGTACTCCAGTACGAAACAATGGTAGGTTTCCTTGTCAGTCCCGTACTCATGATGACAGCAATGAACGCCCTTTGTTCGTCTCCAACATCGAGAGCGGGAATTGGGTGACAGTTCATTACGAGTAAAGAGTTGGTCAGCGTAGCGATTGGTCTCTGTGACTATAAGGTTTACCAGAGAAAAAGTGAAAAATTATTCAACGATTATATGGGCGGAAAATCAGGCGGAGGGGCATGTTTAGGTCCAGGAAGTTCCATGGACGAAATAGGAGGCTGAGCAACGTTGTCAGGTGCATTGGGAGAAATTTCCAAAAATGTTCTACAGAGACATCATCATCTTCGTCATCACTAGTTTCATCAATCACAGTATTCACAGTAGCTTTACTACCATTAGCTGTGGTGATCCCGGGGGCGTGTCTGGTATAATTTCATCACTACACTCTGAACTAAATTCACTATCGCTATCCGTTAAATCATCCTCGTTCACTTCTCATTGTTCCAAATATTCCATTTATTTATTTATTTATTTATTTATTTATTTATTTATTTATGACACATGTCTGTAAACGAGCTGCACTCCAATTACAACAGACATTACAAAATATAGTACAATAATACACATTGCAAAATAGAAAAAATCCCTGCGGGTGGGGGACGCACATGCAGAATACACCCGCGGTATCCCCTGCCTGTCGTAAGAGGCGACAAAAAGGGGCGACCTTGGCGCGGACATGGATTGCGGTTTGGTATAATGTGATGGACCTCCTGTGGATGGGAGAGGCTGAATACATCCATAGGTAATCCCTGCCTGTCGTAGAAGGCGACTTAAAGGGTCGTATGGCCATGGTCCCCTCTTTATTTTTTATTATTTTTCCGAGGGTCAGATGTAGACCATTCCAAATTTTGATGTGCGTGCGGCCCGGAGATGGGCCTCTTACGTGTGCGATTACGCCCAAAAGCCCGCAACTGTCCCCCCAGGACCATTGCGTGGTGGGAGCGCCATGTACCTTGGCAGTAGTATCCACCTGACAACACAGGTCCCCGCACAGCCGAATGCCAGAAGGACATATTATTATTAATAATTTTTAATTTTTTTCTCTATATTTAGTGCTCTGTACACGCTGTGGGTACATGTTATTGCGGGTGACTGGAGGAAGGGAGTCTTAGTGCTCATTGCCTCAGTCATCCCCTATTAGGCATCATCCAACATCGGACCCCGGGCACTACCTGCTATGACCAGGTGGGTATTGCCTTGGCTGCTTGGTTCGGCTACAGAGACCCCTGATCGGAGTGGGTAGCATTCGGGGAGGATGCTATCGGGCATGGCTTCCAAACGAAGTCGGTTCTCTCAAGCTGATCCCCCACCTACGTCTTTAACTTTTGCTACCCTGAGAGGTTCAACTCCCTGGGAACATGCGCAGCGTGAAGGAATGGGATCCAGCTTCCCTAGGTTACTGGTCGCTACCAGAACCGATGGGCACGATTTTAAGCTGGTGAAGTCGATCCTTTTTAGCAGGCACTTCGAAGGCGTCTATGGCGAACTGGAGGAACTTAAGAAAATGCGCAACGGTAGTTTGCTTCTAAAGACTCTTACAGCACTGCAAGCTGATCAGTTGCCTAAGTGCGAGCACTTTGGCGAAATCCCCGTCAAAGTGGAGGAGCATAAGTCCTTGAATTTGGTTCGCGGAGTCATCTTTCACCGCGACCTTATTTTGAACACTGACGACGAGTTGATGGAAGACATGAAGAACCGTGGCGTGACACACGTCCGGCGCATTACGCGCAAGGTCAACGGTGAAGACGTTGCCACTGGTGCCTTCATTGTCTCTTTCAAGTTGTCAGTGTTACCAGAGAAAGTCAAGGTAACAACTTATCGTTGCGATGTGAGGCCGTACATCCCGCCTCCTATGCGATGCTATCAATGCCAGCGATTCGGACATATGGTATCTCGCTGTTCGAATCAGGCTGTATGTGGTACATGTTGACAAGTAGCTCACGCCGCGGAGGAGTGCACAACTCCATACAAGTGCACTAACTGCTCCGGTTCTCATTCTCCTCGGGATCGGAATTGTCGGACATACCTGAGTGAGAAGAAGATCCAGGAGATCAAGACCCTGGATGGTCTTTCCTACCAGGAAGCGCGCCGTAAGTTTAATTCTACGAATACACCTGCCCGTACACTTGACTATAGCTTGATAGCTCAGAGTCTTCCAGGTTCGTCATTTACAACCTCGACACCTGTCCAGACCGCTGCGCCCAAGGCGACTGTTGCTGCTCCCAGCAACGTCGCAAAGAGTCAAAGCTCGAAGGGGGGGACCACCCCACCTTCGACCAACCAGAATTCTGTGCAGGCTGGTAGTTCCCAGCCTGCACAGCAAGGGGGGAAGACTAAATTTCAACCCACCTAGGAGGTCGACGAAAGTCGTGCCCCAGCTGGCGGAAGCGGCATCGTCGACCAGGGCTGGGAAACCATCTCCCAGCCCGTCTAAACTCGAAAAGAAGAAGGGGAAGTAGAGCGTCCGTGCTGAGCGCTCCCGGACTTCCCCTGCGAAGGAGAAGTCATGCCCCCGTCCTGGGGGGTATGAGTCTGCGCCGGGAGGTACTCGTGCTCCCAAACCGTCGCGCTCTCCTCGTAGGGGACCCCCTCGCACCCGAAAAGCGTAGAAGTTCTGGGCGGCACCCCTGCCATCTTTTGATGACGGGATGGATGTCGCGCTGTCCTCTACATCTACGGATGTAGAACTAGATAGTGTTTAGGCTTACGAGCATTTTGTCGCTCATAACCTAACACTCCTTTTATAGTCCACACTATGGCACTGTTACAGTGGAATTGTAACGGTTATGGCAGGCATCTTGCTGAGCTACGTCAGATATATAATTCATCAAACTCAGATTAACAAATTAAATAAAATGACAACCTCGTAGTTAGTATAATTAGGAAAAAAAATTAGGTACCAGAAACTAAATAAAATCAGATGACATAGGGTAAAAATAAGGAGGCCTTTAAAATTCAAAGAGATTAATTTAAATTAGATAAAATAAGGGAAGCAGACCTCACTAAAACCACAGGAAATCCACAATTAAATTCAAGAAACACCCAAAGATAAATTAATGAAAAATCATTTGAAACCGCCGGTCGGTAAGAAAATAATGAAAATAAATTAAATGGTACCTTGAGTTTGAAACAGACCAAAATTAAGAAATTAAAACACCAAACGCCAGTCGGCAAGAAAGATATAGACTGCAGGAAGGATTACAATCACCTCAACCTGTTTACTTAGCAACAACCACCAAATCATTTATCAGAGGATTCCATTTGGAAAGGATACTTTGTTAAAAATTAGAAAATACAACCTTCTTGGTTCACCGTTCTTCCTTGAGAGGTTCCTACTGTCTATCCGTTTCACATCAGCAAACGGGGAACCATTAATACAGTGGGAGTTCCAGTCATCGGATGCTAAGTGCTTTTCATAATAAGTTACCAAGGGAAAGAAACCCACCACAACAAACATAGAAGGAAAAGGGAAAGAGAGCAACTGGGGTGCCCAAGAAACAGTAAATACGCAACGGGGTGTCAAAAATACTGAACCAACATCAGACAGGGTAGTCTCCCAACATAAAAATCATCACCAACATCACTCCATTTCAAAATTAACAACCATCACCCCGGCAACAAAAGCAATTGCCAAACCATGGGAGAACCAATCCCGATGAAAGGGCAAACAATGGCACAAAACAATGGAGGCCAGAAGGGCAAAAATCATACTCAAAACACGATTAAAGCCCCCCAAAAATTAACAAAATTAAATTAAAATAAACCAGCATAGCACAAGTAATCCCTACTGGATCTCCCATGTATTACCCTACTTTTAAAAACCAAAATAATTTCAGAGCAGCAGTAACATCATTACGGTGTGATGATAATAATAATAATAATAATAATAATAATAATTGTACCGGGCGGTACACCTCCACGCCGCTAATTTAAAATGTGCGCCAATTGAAACTCCTCTGCTGGAGGAAGTCTGAACTTTATTGACGGTATTAATTTTCAAGTTTCTCAGAAGATGTCACTACGTGGAAAATTTGGAGTTTTTGAACTGTGTCATTTTCGACGTATTTTTGTTTTGCTTGTAGTAAGAAGTGTGAACTTTCTCTTCTAGAGGACACTACTGAAGATCAACAATAGTGCACCCTAGTGCGGAGTGAAAGAACTGTTTTTTTTTTGGAGAAATTTTTATTTCAAAAGTTTGTTTCTTGTTAAATTTCTTTCTGTTATTGTTTAAGTTGGCTGTATACCCCTCTCTTTCCCCTTGTTTTGTATTTAGCCAATCCCGAATTTCTTTAATTAATTTCTGACCAATTGGATATATCTTCCCCCAACTTGAATATGTTGCTGTATCCTACCCAATAAAAGTTTTTGTGGGAGGGTGTTCTCATTCCCCTAACGCCTCGAACCTTCCGCGAGAGGATATAAACTGCTTATTTTTGGGTCTCCGGGCCACTTCTGTTCCATCTTTCAGTGTGTAAAGTACATAGCAGGGGGCGGGAAGCGCCTCTTTCTTCGGCGACAGTCAACAACCAGGTAATGGCCGACTAATTACTTCTTTTCTTGCTAGCTCAGCAGTTTAACTCTCGGGGCGGGTCCGAAGTTTTTCCATTATGTAACCTTCCTTAAAATGTAAAGAAACTTGTATCTATTCTATCTTTTAAACTACATATTGGGATAGAGAGTGCTTAACCCTCTCGAGCTCCCACTCATATTGTTTTGAGGAGAACTTATTTTCTCAACCTATTCTTCCTTAACATTATGTAAATTTGTTTCTTTTCTAAAGTCACCTCCGTAGTATGGGATTAGCCCTTGCATCAGTGGCCTAGAGCCAAATTAGGTTTTGAAACAAATACATTAGGAGTGCAGATCGCCTCCTCTCAAATTGTTATTTTAGAGGTCATGTAATTACCCTTTTTCATTTAATAGACCTCAGTAGGTTGGGTATGTTACCCCTGTGTCTATGTCCAGAGAGGACAACTTGAAGGTGGAGTTTGGTGTGGCCTTTGAGAGGCTTAAAGTTGAGAGCGTGTGGCTCTTTTTCGAAACTTGAGTGTTGTATGCCTCGAGGAGGCTTTTCTGTGTAATTTGGAGCAAGTGCTCCTGAGCATGAATGGGGTTTTCTGCCCCTCTGTTAATACTTATTTTGAAGTAAGGTTGGGCTGATTGCCCAAGCATTGTGAAATTGGGGCGCGAAGCCCAAATCTTGTGAATATTGTAACTACCTTTTTGACTTGCTACTCTGTACCTGCCATGCTTGTTATTTCTTTCTTTTGAAAAGAAAATATAACCTTGTTAAATTTTAAATTCACTTTAATTTCGTAGCCTGAGACCTATTCACCACCCCGCACCTTCTTTCACGCATAACTACCGCAAAAACACGGTAACAAGTGGTAGCAGAGCGTGGTTGAATGGGTCTCAATTTAGCCCCTTTTGACGGCTAAACATTGCTTTGATTCAAACTCTAACCATTTTCTCTGTTGCTGGAATTTTTTTGAGTTTTTCAAAATTGTTCTGTCATCATGCCCGGCCCTCGCGATGTTCTCCATCTTAACTATTTGCGCAAAGAGGAGTTGATCTATGAGTTAACTATCAGAAATGTGCAATCTGGAGGCACGGTTGCAGTAGACACAAACAAGCTTAGAGAGTCCCTTGATTTGCCCATTTCCATCCCAACCTTGGGAGAGAAAGAAATTGACGACTCTCTTTCCACGATCGTCGAGAATATTACTGGGCTAGCCTCTGTGGTTAGTTTTTTTGATAAAAATGATCCTTCTCCTAATCAAATTAAGCGTGTGCAAGCCAGGCTGTTTCATTTTTCAAATAGAGTTAACGATCTGTTGTCTCAAAAGTTGAATGACGTTCAGAAGAAGGAAGCTAGTACGCTGCTTGAAAATATTTCTGAATTATCTAGCAAGGTCACTCAATTGTTAACTGGGGAGGTTCCTCCCAAAACTGATCAACCCGTCACGATGAATGTAGGTAGCGAGGAAGAGCCTCCTAAGGGAGAAGTCAATAGGATAACCGTTGCTGCTCAAACTATCTCTGCCCCATTGGACAACGAGTCTGAACGCCGTAACTCATATTGAATAATATACGTTCTGAATTAACTTCCTTGCCACTGAAACCTTTACCTACTATGTCACCCGGGTTCAGCAGCTTGCCTCATCCATTGGCAATGTTGCTCAGAGGTATATCGAAGTTTTCGGTTAATACCACCAGTGACGTAATTTCATTTTTAAGATTTTTAGTAAAATTTCAGGATCATGCCCTTGTGTTTTCTCTTTCTCCATGTCAAATTTTGCAAATCATCTATCCTTATGCAATTGGTATTCTCTCTGACAAAATAGTAAGAGCCATAGCTGAACAGTCATCTATTGAAGATTTTCACGCACACTTGCTTGCAAATTTTATTCCTGCTCGCGCGAGGTCATCTCTGATTCAGAAGTACTATTATCGTGTACAGCGCTTGGATGAAAACTTGGCTGATTTCATACAGGACATTAAGCTTTATACCAGGGTGTTTGCTCTTCACTTCCCTGAGGATCAGATTGTACAAGCCATTGTGGAAGGTATCTCACCATCCTATAGGTCATATTTGTGTTTCGCGGCGTGCCCGCAAACTTTCTCTGAACTTGAAGCATTGGCCGTCTCAGCGGAAGGAGTTAGATACGCCGATTCTTTGCGTGTCGCGAAAGAACCCCCTTCTTCTTTTAGTAATCCTCGGCTTCCACCTCGCCGACCAGTCAATCCCCGTAAATGTTATGCTTGCGGATCGCCTGACCATCTTCGCAATAAGTGTCCACTGATCAAGTCGAGTGGGTCAAGGAATGGGGCTGGTTCGTCACAAGGCTGTTTTAAATGTGGGGCTTTCTCACATATCGCCAAGAATTGCCCAGACTCAAATAGCACCCCCTCCTGCTCAACTTCTGGTGCAAATTCCACCAATGCCAATAATAAAATGTGACTAGCGGCTTCGGCTGAGTCGACTAATTCTGCTTCCCAAGGCTCAGCCCCTGGCAAAAAGGTCGTGAATTCAGGGAACGATCAGTCTTCAAATTCGTCTTTTGAATGCCCTAAAGAGTGTCTTGGGATTGCGGCGGGTTCCCCCGCGCCTGTTCCTTTTCTTAAGATTGAGTTAAATAATGAACCTGTAACAGCTCTCTTAGATTCAGGCAGTGTTTGTTCGATTATTTCGGCTGAATGGTATTCTAAATTGAAATCTGTTTGTAAACTACCTGACTATGTCTCATCTCCTGTTCAATATGTTTCGGCTAATTCATCTCCATTAGAAATTCTAGGTTCCTTACATGTCAAAATTCGTATTTTTAAATTTACATGGAAAACCAAACTGTTTGTGGCTAAGCACTTGTCTTGCCCCATCATACTGGGAGCGGACTTCATTTCTCACACTGGTCTTGTGCTCGATCTTCAGAGTAAGTCGTGCACGTTCAAATTTGCGTCCAATTGTAAAATTCCCTTGCTAAAGTGTAATTCTGTATCATGTTCATCTATTTCGCCTACCCAGGATGAGATGTTGTTAGACCTTAGACATCTACCTGAGGATCAGGCTGATAGTATTCGCAAATTGTGTCAGTCCTTTCCAGAGGTGTTCTCTGATACTCTTGGTGTTACTGACCTTATTGAATACAAAATTGAGGTCACGGATTTGATTCCTGTCCGTTTTCCACCATATAGGCTATCTCCACCTAAAATGAAGGCATTGAAAGAAATCATTGATCAGATGTTGAAGGACGGTATTATTAGGCCCTCTAAGTCGGCGTATTCGTCGCCTATTTTTCTAGTCCCGAAACCCCAAGGAGGCTTCAGGCCTGTCATTGATTATAGGGCTCTCAATCGGAAGGTGGTGTTACAATCTGTGCCCCTTCCCGACCTTCATTCTTGTTTTTCATGGTTCCGTAAGGCCAAGTTCTTTACTATCTTGGACTTGAATCAGGCCTATAATCAAATTCCCCTTGCCGAAGAGTCTAAACATCTTACAGCGTTTACCACGGACTGGAATTTATACGAATACAACCGCGTGCCTTTCGGGCTCCCCACGGGAGCAGCTGTACTCACTAGGCTACTAGATAGGGTCTTCTCCGACATCAAATTTGAGTACTTATATCACTACTTGGATGATGTCGTCGTATTTTCAGAGACTTTTGAAGAACATCTAGATCATCTGCGAGAAGTTCTCGATCGCCTTCGTAAGGCTGGGTTAACTGTCAAGTTGTCCAAGGTTGCCTTTGCTAAGCCCTCTATGTCGTTCCTAGGGCATATTGTGTCACCTGATGGTGTAGCGGTCGATCATTCTAGAACACAGGCCATCCGTGATTTTAAACCTCCCAATGACATTAAAGGTATCGCCAGGTTCATTGGTATGGTGAATTTCTTCAGGAAGTTCATTCCTAACTTTGCTAATAGAGCGGCGCCCTTGAACCTTCTTCGTAGGAAAGGCATCAAATTCGAGTGGGGACCTTCTCAACAAGCCGCTTTTGAAGATCCTAAATTAGCTCTCTGTAATGCCCCTGTACTTGCTATGCCTGATTTCTCGAAGAAATTCATCGTCCAAACCGACGCGTCGTCGTCAGCAGTAGCTGCAGTCCTTCTTCAAGAGACTGAACTAGGGAGGCGACCCATCGCGTATGCATCTAGGACTCTATCGGCTCAAGAAGCCAAGTATTCTATCTATGAGCTCGAAGGGTTGGCAGTCTTATTTGCCTTAGAAAAGTTCCGTCTCTATCTGAAACATGTCAAATTCGACCTGGAGACAGATAATCAAGCCTTAAGCTGGGTCTTAGGTAGGCCGCGTCGTACTGGTCGTATAGCCCGTTGGGCCATCCGTATTTCTGCCTTCCAATTCGATGTCCGGCATATCAGAGGTACCGAAAATGTTGTTGCTGATGGACTCAGCCGTATGTTTTCCAACGACGTTGAGACCCATGAACCGGTCGACAGTTCATCACCTCCCGAGTCCATACTATCTGATGTTAATGCTATCTTAACAGATGCTCCCATGCTCTTTAGGGATATCGAGAAATACCAACGTGAAGATCCGACGCTGGCTTCGATAATGGAAACCCTTTCTTCTGGGGAACATGTGGTCCCTTATGTTCTGAGGAATGGTGTTTTATGTTGCCCATCGAGGCGTGATAAGATGATGAAGGTTGTCGTTCCAGCTGTTCTTGTACCTATGATCTTCAAATATTATCATGAGACCCCATTAGGAGCGCATCTGGGTATCTTTAAAACTCGTGAGAAGATTCGTGAAATGTTCATCTGGAAAGGTATGGACGGTGAAATCCGTGAACTAGTAAAAGCTTGTAAATCTTGTTTGCTCAGTAAACCCACCATGTCCACCAAGGTAGGCCTTTTGTCTTCGCATCAAGCGTCGCGTCCCATGGAACGCCTGTATATTGATTATGTAGGACCCTTCCCCCAGTCAAAGGGAAATGCCAACAAGTTCATCTTTGTATGCGTAGATGGCTTTACTAGATTTTCCTGGTTATTTCCGACTAAGCTGGCTACCGCTCAGTCCACCATTACTTGCCTAAATTCTATTTTTGCTTCTTTCGGTCCGTGCCAATATATTGTATCTGATAATGCTAAGGCTTTTACATCTAATTTATTTCGTAAGTTCTGCTTTGACCTGTCCATCTCTCATGTGACAACTTCTGCTTATTACCCTCAACCATCTCTGGCTGAACGGGTTAACCGTAATCTCAGGTCCGCGCTTATTGCCTATCACCATGAAGATCATTCCAGGTGGGACACGTCCCTGCATTGGTTAGCTTTTGCTTTGAATTCGGCGGTTCATGAATCACATAAATTTACTCCAGCGTCTTTGATGTTCAAGTTTGTTCCCAGCACGCCGCTCTCTAACCTCTGGTCTCTGAGTGACATTCTACCTGAGACAATAGATCCGGACAACATTAAAGATCTTTGGAAGAAGGCTAAAGCCAATCTTATAGTGTCTCATGAAAAGGTTAGGGAAAGGTATGATCGTGGACGGAGACCCACCCATTTGAAGGTAGGTGACCAAGTAATGGTCAAGAATTTTGTTCCCGCGGGCAAGCTTGCCCCCAGATTCCATGGGCCGTGTATCATTCTAGATTTCCTTACGCCGGTCACATTATTATTAAGTAATCCAGCTACCGAGAGGATATTTAGGGTTCACCTGTCACAGGTGAAACCGGTGTAATTTCTGGGTTAACTTGCTTCCTATAATCGTGAAAGGAATATGAAGGTTATATTTTTTTTGAGTTTTCACTTTTAAGGCATTCTGCCCCTTCTATAATATTTTGTTTCATATGTAAGTTTTTTGTAAACCCCTCCCGCACGGTTAAACTGTCATCCTGTCCTTGCCACGGCCATTACCACGCTCCCGCCTCCTGCTCCACTCTACACAGTGGCGTAATTAAGGCCATGGATTTCTGCACACCGCTGGCCCCTCATCCTCTCCACAAAGCCTGTGCCCTCAAAAAATGATGATGGTCCAACAAGTCTGCCGCCTAGCTTTAATGTTTCAGTGCCCCCGCAGCCGCGCGGCGCCGTGCTGCGACTGGGTCAGAGGAAGGGCCCCCTCTTCCCCAGCGAGGACCACATGTGCACGGCGAGCCGGAGCTCTCCTCCCGGCCAAGGCTGATGTGCGGTGCACGACCTGCTACTGGACCGCTGCCTGTATATGTTCACCGCGGGCGCGGCGTGCTTCAACACCACTGCTCCCCTCATAGTGCGGGCGAGCGGTATCTCAGGGTACTTGAGGGGTCCGAGCGGCCTCCTCTGGACGCAAGCTGCAACGGCCGGTCTGGCCATCCAACTTAATCAACATTAACTACATGAACTATTACTATCAGCAATTACTGCACTTGGGAATTCAACAGCAATATTTGGTGGACCTTGCAAAATTTTTCTTCACTTTCAAGTATTAAAAGTTTATCTTTTGAATTCAACTTCTACCACCATAAAAACTTTACTTCTCCAGTTACAACAAAATTTTGAAACTGAATCAATCCACATTAAGAAAATCTACATATCTACATCAAAACTTGGACCTTGTTTTCAAACAAATTTCATGTGTCAACCCTGGAGGAACTTTTGGGGGGGGGGGAGGTCTGTACCGGGCGGTACACCTCCACGCCGCTAATTTAAAATGTGCGCCAATTGAAACTCCTCTGCTGGAGGAAGTCTGAACTTTATTGACGGTATTAATTTTCAAGTTTCTCAGAAGATGTCACTACGTGGAAAATTTGGAGTTTTTGAACTGTGTCATTTTCGACGTATTTTTGTTTTGCTTGTAGTAAGAAGTGTGAACTTTCTCTTCTAGAGGACACTACTGAAGATCAACAATAGTGCACCCTAGTGCGGAGTGAAAGAACTGTTTTTTTTTGGAGAAATTTTTATTTCAAAAGTTTGTTTCTTGTTAAATTTCTTTCTGTTATTGTTTAAGTTGGCTGTATACCCCTCTCTTTCCCCTTGTTTTGTATTTAGCCAATCCCGAATTTCTTTAATTAATTTCTGACCAATTGGATATATCTTCCCCCAACTTGAATATGTTGCTGTATCCTACCCAATAAAAGTTTTTGTGGGAGGGTGTTCTCATTCCCCTAACGCCTCGAACCTTCCGCGAGAGGATATAAACTGCTGATTTTTGGGTCTCCGGGCCACTTCTGTTCCATCTTTCAGTGTGTAAAGTACATAGCAGGGGGCGGGAAGCGCCTCTTTCTTCGGCGACAGTCAACAACCAGGTAATGGCCGACTAATTACTTCTTTTCTTGCTAGCTCAGCAGTTTAACTCTCGGGGCGGGTCCGAAGTTTTTCCATTATGTAACCTTCCTTAAAATGTAAAGAAACTTGTATCTATTCTATCTTTTAAACTACATATTGGGATAGAGAGTGCTTAACCCTCTCGAGCTCCCACTCATATTGTTTTGAGGTGAACTTATTTTCTCAACCTATTCTTCCTTAACATTATGTAAATTTGTTTCTTTTCTAAAGTCACCTCCGTAGTATGGGATTAGCCCTTGCATCAGTGGCCTAGAGCCAAATTAGGTTTTGAAACAAATACATTAGGAGTGCAGATCGCCTCCTCTCAAATTGTTATTTTAGAGGTCATGTAATTACCCTTTTTCATTTAATAGACCTCAGTAGGTTGGGTATGTTACCCCTGTGTCTATGTCCAGAGAGGACAACTTGAAGGTGGAGTTTGGTGTGGCCTTTGAGAGGCTTAAAGTTGAGAGCGTGTGGCTCTTTTTCGAAACTTGAGTGTTGTATGCCTCGAGGAGGCTTTTCTGTGTAATTTGGAGCAAGTGCTCCTGAGCATGAATGGGGTTTTCTGCCCCTCTGTTAATACTTATTTTGAAGTAAGGTTGGGCTGATTGCCCAAGCATTGTGAAATTGGGGCGCGAAGCCCAAATCTTGTGAATATTGTAACTACCTTTTTGACTTGCTACTCTGTACCTGCCATGCTTGTTATTTCTTTCTTTTGAAAAGAAAATATAACCTTGTTAAATTTTAAATTCACTTTAATTTCGTAGCCTGAGACCTATTCACCACCCCACACCTTCTTTCACGCATAACTACCGCAAAAACACGGTAACAATAATAATAATAATAATAATTTTACACCACTGCTTTTCTTTGGAAATTACCCCAAGTAACACTTAAATTCCATTACGAGAAAAGTTATACACTAGGTACTCTGAATTAACAAAGTCTTTTCAACCCGATACTTTGTTTTGAAAGGGCACTATAATTTTACCCAACAAAGAAAAGGTCCACATCATTATAATCGAACGCACAACTTTGATAATTAAAAAGTTTCCTCCGAAGAAATCACACGAAGAGTTCACCGCCGATGAAAATACCAAAATAACAAAGGTTGACTTACAGGTTGGTTGCTTGCTCAATCAGTAGTATGATTTATACATAGCTCGGCCATGTGCACCTTACCAGTTGGAGATCTTCCTTCGCAGCATATTAAAAACAATCACTCACTACGAGGTTACAAATTGAGAATATAAAGAAAATATGATGAGGGTGTGGAGCACATCCCCACATCCTTATGATTTACTATCCACCGTCCATGATGCTTTCCCAAAGCTTTGCTTTGAGCTCAGAACACCAACGACTTTTAGCCAAGATTGCAAAGCAGCAACTGCTCGCTTCGCTTCCCTCTCTCTCGCGCCAGAGAGATGGCTGACACCAAGCGCTGATTGGCCGGAGCGGCTTCAAGGAGAAAGGGGATAAATAGTTCCCATTATAGCCGTAGATAGCAGTAATAATCAGAGCTCACATGGGCTCGCAGAGTTAAACATGAGAAATTGTGAGAACACCGTTTAAAGCAGAAGAAAATTACAATACAGTTTTCTACACCGTAATAGGCAATCCCAAAACGTTGGTGGAAAGGAGACAAAAACGAAACCTCGGTTTCAACATTCATGTTCACAAACGAGTGTGAAGCTTGAGTGTCAAGGATAGCGATGGAAGGCTTGTCGTTAATCGTCAAGTTAATAGCCGGTAGGGGTGGATTAGGTTCATCATCACTATAGATATGACCAATATGTTCACCATCTAGCCTTGTGTAATGTCTCTGGGGCTTCTTCATTCTTCCGCAACCATCCTTGCCCCGACTCAAACGGTCTCAATTTAGTTTTTCGGGCAGCGGACTTTTAGATGCCCGGTCCGTCTTCATCGGTAGCATTTCCGGGGTTCCTCCTCTGTTGAGGTTTTCGTTTTTGAGGCATGGTAACGTGTTTCTTCGTTTAATTTTGCTACGATGTGACGGAGCTCTTCAAATGTTTTTGGTTGTGCCACCTTAACAAGTGAACAAACCTTATCACTTAGCAGTTCAATTATATAGGGGACGCTCCTGTCAATATTTTCCCCTTCGCGGACTCTCTTAAAGAGCTGGAGTTTTTGAATTACGAAATCTCCTGCTCCCAACCTACTGGGTTGATCTTCAGTTAGGAACATTTTCTGTACTGAAGTCTGGACAGCCTCCGAGTCAAATCTCTGGACGGATTCTTTCTTGAATTTCTCCCAGTGGAGGCTGAGCAATTGAACGTTCTGCCACCAAGCCCCTGCTGACGCTTTTAGTTGCTGGCTGACAATTTGAAAATATATTTCCGTAGGTATATTTGTCCTACCCAGTAGAGATTCTGATGTCTTTAGAAATGCTTTTCTCCAGGGATAAATTTTTTTCTATTAACCTCGGATTCAAACTTCGTATATTTCTGGCCTATTTCGGTTGTAAGATTGTTGGAATCCCGCTCGATTTCTCCAATCTCCTCCTCGACTCTGTTTTCCAAGGTGTATCTTCCTTCAGATCTTTGACCAAAGAATTCCTTCGGCCCTTTATTACTTGAGACTGGGCCTCGATTTTTTCAGTCTGGGCGTGAATCAAAGCAGTTAGTTGTGCGAACATAATCCTTTCATGGTCGTTGGTTGCTTCCTCCGAGGTGGCTTCGAAGTCGAAACTGCCTGGGTCCTCTTCGTTGTCTTCACGAACCTGTTCAGGCGTAGCAGGGGGAGAGGTAATACTCCCACGTGGCGCGTCCCAGGTGGCGGATAGGGGGGTCATCACCGGCTTGCCGGCGGACTTGAGGGAAATAAAATACCTCTCGCGGACCAAACACACACCCCCTGTGGGTGGGGGAGGCAGACGAATAATACACCCACGGTATCCCCTGCCTGTCGTGAGAGCCGACTAAAAGGGGCGACCAAGGGATGATTGCATTCGAACCATGACACTATTTGTGATTCGTACCACCACGCGGAGAACACCAAGGGTTGCTTTTACTTGTGCGTAGTACCACTACTTTCGGTACGAAATTGGTTTGTGATCAGTAGCACACAGGAGCACCGTGCGGTCGGCTTTTGCAGTACCTGTGATTAGTACCACCATATGAGCAGGACCATGGGATGATAGCTACCATGGTTCTGCCTTGCCTATGATTAGTACCCCCTATATGAGGAACACCACGGGATAGGGAGAGGTCCCTGTGGTTAGTACTCTTATGTGATAAACACCATAGGTTTGCGTTGCCTGTAAATGGCGCCGCAAAGTGGGAAAAACATAGGTCTGTATTATACGTCGAATTTCATAACCTCTGAGTAGTACAATAATGTGTGGAATACCGCAAGTCTCTGCTACTTTTGATTAGTACAACAGGACAGATACCATGGTTCTACATTACTAGCGATCAGTATCATTCTGAGGGGCCTTTGACCTGTATTTTGGACCCTTTTAGACACCAAGCATCCTCGATTCAGGATTTGCTTTGGAAGTGGTCCCTTGGTCGGTAATACTATTAACTATGATAGTTTTTTTGAGTCGGATCCACTGATTGTTTTAAATTCATGTTCATTCATTCATTCATTCATTCCATTCTTCATGACATTTTTTATTTTGGTCAGTGGATGATTTTGAGCTTTTACTTTGTCGTTTCATTTCGTACCATTAGGGGCCGATGACCTCGATGTTAGGCCCCTTTAAACAACAAGCATCATCATCATCAGTATCTCTTCGTTGTCTATCAAATCCTGGCGCAGCCTCTCTTGCAAGTCCGCTTTGTTTCCAGCCGTCGGTAAACCTCAGGATGCCAGCGCTTTCCGTAACATCGCAACGGTCATTTGGTCGATCTTCATTGCCGAGCCTCGAAGTGTCCTGTCCGATCCTGTCGCGATCGCCAGTTTATCGTTCTCAAATGCGATTTTATTTGACAGAAATAAATATCACACGAGAACACGTTCACTTTCTGATATACATTACTTTATTTTCTCTGTAAGTCACAACACACAGTTATACACACTAGCAAGTGACACTACAACACTTAATAGCGGAATCTCTGAAGTCGATTCTGACAAGTACAGATATCAACAACACTGACTCGCGCACTATACCATACTCTTTCTTCAACTCACTCCTCACTGACTGACTGCTCGATATATATACTGTTCGATCAACCATCTAGAATTATCGATTTCTTGAAGGGTTCTTACAACGCTCTAATGGAACACACTCGAAACATCGATCGACCAGCTAGTCGAATGGATCCAGCTCCAACTTTCGTTTACTGCTTACCACCGCCGTCTCAATCTCTATATACTGCCTGCTCTGTGCTGCGAGATTTGCGTTTGCAGCGACATTGCTGATGGCAGCACTTACCGCATCCAGAACATACGTTAGTTGAATGAGAGTTCGTTCGTAAGACCAATATAAAATGAGAAATAATCCTTAACATGCTACTAATTGAGAAGATAATGCACGTACATAAACTAACATTTCACTTTTGAGCCTGATTTAAGATAAAGAAATGAAAAATATGTATAATATCTTACCAGTTTCAGTAGGTATATAAGGATCACCCCACTGTGGTGCTTCACAATTTCAGAATTTTTCTCGACAGGGGCTTGGAATGAAACAAGTAACGGGGCACCGTTTCAGTCCTTTTCTTACCGATATTTACCTGCAGTTGACGTACATATTTTCTATCACTATTTCGCTGAACATTTGCTCGTGACCTGGAACATCACATTTCAGCAAGGCGCACTGTGAAAGGGATGGTATCACAATGTCATGAAATGTTTTCAAAACAGGACTTGATTTTTTAAAATACGGAACAGTAGCTTCAACAAACTCTTGCAAACACTACGCAAGTCCCACAAAACACTGTTTAGGATATCAAAGGCCTCCTCTGTCTTGATTTCTAATGACCTGCACTAGCGCTGATGATGAGACGGGCGTGGATACATTGCTTACGCACATGTCACATCCTAGCCTTTCTTCAACCACATGTACCAAATACCCACAAACCAATGCTTGGGAGGATTTGTTTGTCGTGAAGTTGATTGAAGTATTCAGTCAGCAAGGTTTCACCGCAGGCACCGATATCTGCACTAGCAACATTCTCACTTCGAGAAGGTATCGTAAGGCCATATTTCAGGATACATTTTATAGCACATACTGCAGTGCGTGCGTCCGTCATGTCATTAGATCCACCACCTAATCTCAGTGCACTAAGCAGAGCTTCTACTGCATCCCCAGACAGTCTTCTAGTGAAAACATAAAAGAACCCGTTGTGTAACAGGTAAGTTGCACATTCCACTGTAGATTTCACAGTTAGCAAGAGAGCATCTGTCGTGTGATCAGACCCATCAGCTTTGCACGTTTTGATTACAACTGAATCGTTTTAATGTACTCGATGAAATCATTATTCAACCATTGTAGTATTTTAACTGCTGGTGAACAGAAATGCATACAGGCTGGATTATTTTGCCGAATGTGCTGAGTTCCGCGCTGTCGATTCCGCTTCTGAAAAGTCTGAACTTGTATTTAAACGAGCATTCTTGTCTTTCATGAAGCGAATAGGTCAGCGGGTTCACGTTTAAATCGGGCTGAACTCCATACCCGATTAACGAAGTGATCACACGATGCGTCGTGTGAACAGATGTCGCACCTCAATTAGGTAGCTGTCCTCTATGACGCGTTGTATGGCTCGTGCGTAGAAGTAAATATTTGCGAAAATTCGCGGTTTCGTTGCTTTGGGCACGCGTCCGAGGCCTTCAGCGTAAGGACACATACGAGTGAGTGGGCTCTGCTTACAACTCTGAGTCAGTTGAATGTGGTGTGACTTCACCACATAATCTGGATGGCACTTCAGAATATGCGCCTCGCGCATTTCTTCGTATGTCTCTTGGTCAGAATATAACCGATTCACGGCTATTCCTATCACTTGAGGGCGTTGGGCGTGTTCCGATTCCATTAAGATGGAATCTTGGACGATGTCAGTTTCAGCATACTGCTGCAACTCATCTATGGTAACTCTAGGCTCAGTGTCCTCCAGTGCTGCGTTGGCATCTTCAAGCACTATACCTTTATAGGACTCTGGGTCCAAAGCTCGTTGGTCTAAATCAGTCTCTAGGGCCTCTAGGACTTCGTCGGCAACGTAGTCGGGTAGTTGCATCCACAAGGGATGTTCTTCATCAAGGAGTCGATAGACTTGCTCCTGGTCATGGTCACGCGCGTGATCTTTCACGGCGTTCTGGTACGCCAAGAAGGCTGCATATTTATCCACGAGGTAGTGTAAGTGAAAACTAGCCTCAGCGGTAGCAGTCGTTGATCTTGGTAGGCTGCGTATCAAGCTCTGACGGCCCGTAGGTCCATTGGGATGGAGATCCTCTTCCACGCCGGCAGACGTGCGGTGACCCTCTCGAGTTCCTCAATGTCTAGGCAAGTTGCACACGCTAGACTATACTTGGGCAACAGGTCATCGCGATGTATGCGAATAGGGTTTCCCTTCACATCGCACACGCGCGGCAGCTCCAACATATTGTGCTGTGGCACAGGTTCACATAGGTGACCGTAGCGTGCTGAGTATTCCACACAGCATCGCTCGCATTTAGAGTTCACATCACCATCTAAGGCCTCGACGTTGGCGTTCTTCCTGCCAGCTGCGTCGTAGGTCTCGTCTAGGACTTGAAAAATTGAGTGGGTTAGATCTGACACCACTCTGTGATACCCTGGAAGTTGTAGTTTGTCACATAAACGTTGGACAGGCGAGGTTAAGCAGGCTACGGTAAGCTGGCTCTTCTTCCACCTCCTCGCAGCGCGGTGGCTGCCCGGAGTGAGAGAGACGCGCTCGCGCAAAATGTGCGTCTCGATAGCATGTATATAAGCAGGATAGGTGAACGAGTCACAGATCCGCGTTACATTGTAGCTAGGTTTGGCTACTGCGATGGCACCCGTTTGAAACCAAATAGTAAACAAAAACCGCTGGGGAAAATATTTCTACAGCAGAAAGAACATTAATATTTTCCAAATTACTCGGTTCGATGTGTTCTCGTCAAGGCTTAACAGTCAAGTCTCTCTGGAGGCGGTAAACTTCTTTCACGTATTTGGAGGTGATGATGCCATTGCCGTCTGTCATTTCTTTCTCTAGAAACGGAGATCTCACATTTTTTATCAAATGACAATATTCAAAACTGAAAAAATGTTTCCCTCTCCAAAACGTTTAAACATACAAACATTGGATCTATGGTTGTCAGTCACTAATCACAGCCCAGAAAAACCTCTTTTTTTTTAACAACTGCATTAATCACTTTCTGGATCAAACGGAGTAGATCGGAGCCTTGTAAGCCTTTAACAAGGATGTAAGCAGCAGGAATAGTGAACTTGTTTGGAAGTCCGTTTGCAACAAAACACAACAAATTATTCGCGAGAGCTGTATGTTTTCCAATATCTGTGCCATATACACCATCAGCACTGACCACGCCTTCCAGCTTGTCCCTGGTTCGATCGTAGAGGAGCCGTTCGTTAATAGTCATTTCAACGGCAATCACTGTTACGATCCTCTCTGTTGGTTGGAGAGTTTCACTTTCAGATTTAAGTCTTTCCTTCACTAACTTGGAAACCCCGACACCACAATCAACATTTCCCATGTACCTATCCAGAGTACTTCGCAATGCAGCTGACACTAGACTAGAAGTCCTCCCATATTCGTAACCTTTTGGGGATACTATTCTCCACGCCACACAGTACCTTATGACCACGCGAGTTTTGTCTTGCGGAAATTATTGATTTGATGTAAGAGAAAAACGGCATTTTGTTCATTATCGTTAGCAACTTCCTTTATTCTCTTCAGATCAATTCCTGGGCCACGGTATCTTGACTCACTCGCATCTTTTGAAAGGATAACCTCCTCCGCTGTGTACCTGCGGCGACCATCTTACCGTGGTACGCATGCTTACGGAGTGTGTGGACCTGGTCGATCTGCGCCGTAGTCTTAACCTTCCGAGTACAATCTCCCTTATCTTGCGAGATGACGAGCAGTCAGCAGACCTCGTCATCCGCTTTATGAGGGATAGTAGTCTATCGTGTGTGATGATGTCCCTTGTCCTAGTGTTTTTTGTGTCATTTACGCTTTTATCCTATTGACTTCATTTTAGTTTGTGTTGCGTATTTTAATGTGTTATTTTAACGTGTAAAGTAAATTATGTGTATATATCTGTACTACCAGGCAATGCCTTATTCCTTTGTTTTCCTGTATTTTCTCTTATTTTATTAGAAAATAAGGCATTGCCAATTAGATCCACTGGTTGTTTTAATCTCATACTTATTTTATCATCACTTTTTTTACTCTTGTCAGTGGATGCATTTTAAAATTTTAACTATCATATATCATGTCGTCCACCTCGTTCCATTAGGGGCCGATGACCGTTGTTAGGCCCCCCATCATCATATTTCGCCAGTGTATTCTCCCGTATCCGCCTTAAGGTGGATAAGAACTTGCGCGAAAATTTCAAGTTAAAAACTGCGCTGCGGTTCTTAGTTCTTTCATTCTTTCATAGATGGTAGTTAGATGAACGTTCTGACATTCGTTAACATATGTCAAACCAGTAATTCCCACCAAGAATCACCCGCCACGAACCTGCTACGCAGGCTTAGCAGGGGGAGAGGTGATACTCCCACGTGGCGCGTCCCAGGTGGCGGATAGGGGAGTCCTAACCGGCTTGCCGGCGGACTTGAGGGAAATAAAATACCTCTTGCGGACCAAACACACTACCCCCTGCGGGTGGGGGACGCACATGTAGAATACACCCGCGGTATCCCCTGCCTGTCGTACGAGGCGACAAAAAGGGGCGACCTTGGCGCGGACATGGATTGCGGTTGGTATAATGTGATGGACCTCCTGTGGATGGGAGAGGCTGAATACATCCATAGGTAATCCCTGCCTGTCGTAGAAGGCGACTTAAAGGGTCATGTGGCCATGGTCCCCTCTTTATTTTTTATTATTTTTCTGAGGGTCAGATGTAGACCATTCAAAATTTGATGTGCGTGCTGCCCGGCGATGGAGCTCCTATGTGTGCGACTACGCTCGAAAGCCCCTGCCAGCAACCACCCAGGACGCGGCGGGTGGGAGTATCATGTACCCGGGCAGTGGTATCCGCCTGACAACGCAGGTCCCCGCACAGCCGAATGCCAGAAGGACATATTATTATTAATTATTTTTATTTATTTTTTCTATTGTTAGTGCTCTGTACACGCTATGGGGTACATGCTATTGCGGGTGACCGGAGGAAGGGAGTCCTAGTGCTCATTGCCTCAGTCATCCCGTATTAGGCATCGTTCAACATCGGACCCCGGGCAATACCTGCTACGACCAGGTGGGTATTGCCTTGGCTGCTTCGTTCGGCTACAGAGACCCCTGATCGGAGTGGGTGGCATTCGGGGAGGATGCTATCGGGCATGGCTTCCAAACGAAGTCGGCTCTCACAAGGTGGTCGCCCACCTAAGTCTTTAACTTTTGCTTCCCTGAGAGGTTCAACTCCCTGGGAACATGCGCAGCGTGAAGGAATGGGATGCAGCTTCCCTAGGTTTCTGGTCGCTACCAGAACCGATGGGCAGGATTTTAAGCTGGTGAAGTCGATCCTGTTTAGTAGACACATCGAAGGCGTCTATGGCGAACTGGAGGAACTTAAGAAAATGCGCAACGGTAGTTTGCTTCTAAAGACTCGTACAGCACTGCAAGCTGATCAGTTGCTTAAGTGCGAGCACTTTGGCGAAATCCCCGTCAAAGTGGAGGAGCATAAGTCCTTGAACCTGATTCGCGGAGTCATCTTTCACCGCGACCTTATTTTGAACAATGACGACGAGTTGATGGAAGACATGAAGAACCGTGGCGTGACACACGTCCGGCGCATTACGCGCAAGGTCAACGGTGAAGACGTTGCCACTGGTGCCTTCATTGTCTCTTTCAAGTTGTCAGTGTTACCAGAGAAAGTCAAGGTAACAACTTATCGTTGCGATGTGAGGCCGTACATCCCGCCTCCTATGCGATGCTATCAATGCCAGCGATTCGGACATATGGTATCTCGCTGTTCGAATCAGGCTGTATGTGGTACATGTGGACGAGTAGCTCACGGCGCGGAGGAGTGCACAACTCCATACAAGTGCACTAACTGCTCCGGTTTTCATTCTCCTCGGGATCGGAATTGTCCGACATACCTGAGTGAGAAGAAGATCCAGGAGATCAAGACCCTGGATGGTCTTTCCTACCAGGAACCGCGCCGTAAGTTTCATTCTATGAATACACCTGCCCGTACACTCGACTATAGCTTGATAGCTCAGAGTCTTCCAGGTTCGTCATTTACGACCAAGACACCTGTCCAGACCGCTGCGCCCAAGGCGACTGTTGCTGCTCCCAGCAACGTCGCAAATAGTCAAAGCTCGAAGGGGGGGACCACCCCACCTTCGACCAACCAGAAGTCTGTGCCGGCTGGGAACTGCCAGCCGGCACAGCAAGGGGGGAAGACTAAGTCTCCCCCCCCCCTAGGAGGTCGACGAAAGTCGTGCCCCAGCCGGCGGAGGCGGTTTCGTTGACCAGGGCTGGGAAACCATCTCCCAGCCCGTCTAAACTTGAAAAGAAAAAGGGGAAGAAGAGCGCCCGTCCTGAGCGCTCTCGGACTTCCCCTGCGAAGGAGAAGTCATGCCCTCCATCTGGGGGATATGAGTCTGCGCCGGGAGGCACTCCTGCTCCCAAACCTGCGCGCTCTCCTCGTAGGGGCCCCCTCGCGCCCGAAAAGCGTCGAAGTTCTGGGCGGCACCCCTGCCATCTTTTGATGACGGGATGGATGTCGCGCTGTCCTCTACATCTACGGATGTAGAACTAGATAGTGTTTAGGCTTACGAGCATTTTGTTGCTCATAACCTGACACTCCTTTCATAGTCCACACTATGGCACTGTTACAGTGGAATTGTAACGGTTATGACAGGCATCTTGCTGAGTTACGGCAGCTTATTAGTGAGTACGCAGCGAGTATAGTCTGTATTCAGGAGACCAATTTCCGACCTGGTCATCACACGGTCTTGAGGAATTTCAAACTATACTCGACAGAACGATACTATGCTCACCGGGCTTCCGGAGGCGTTGGCATTTTTGTACGTTCTGATAGCTACAGCGAAGAGGTTCCTTTAAGAACCCCTCTTGAGGCTGTAGCTGTTCGCGTCTCGCTGCCTATCATAGCCACAGTGTGTAATGTTTATCTTCCACCAGGCCAGCATCTGAACATCACTGATGTCGCTGATCTTATAGATCAGCTTCCACCACCCTTCCTCTTATTGGGCGATTTTAACGCCCATCACCCCATATGGGGCTCTGAGACGCCTTGCCCCCGAGGAAGAGAGCTGGAAACACTCCTATCAGATCTGGATTTATGTATTTTGAACACAGGGGAACCAACTCACTTTAGTGTACGTTACGGCACATATTCTCGCATAGACGTTAGTCTATGCAGCCGAACGTTGGTTCCACTGTTTCGGTGGAATGCACACGATGATCTCTGTGACAGTGACCATTTTCCCATCGTTCTTACTTTGTTGAATCATAAACCCGTCGAGGCTCCACCTCGATGGATTCTTAACCATGCTGATTGGCCAAAGTACACATCACTAGCTGTCTTTAGCGAAGATGTCAGGCGGACCGTCGGCGAGGAAATAACTTACATCACCCAAGTTATTCTTGCTGCTGCTGAGGAGTCCATTCCGTTTTTCTCGGGGACTCCTCGCCGAAAACTCGTTCCTTGGTGGAACGATGAAATAGCAGCAGCCATCAAAGAACGCCGTCGCGCTCATAAGCGTTACCGTAGACAGCCTACTGTGGCCAACTTGGTAACATTTAAGAAATTCCGCGCTAAGGCGCGAGTTCTTATTCGACAAAGTAAGAAGGCTTCATGGGAGAGATATGTGTCGTCCATGACGTCACATACTCCATCATCTCAAGTGTGGACGAAACTTCGACGAATTTCGGGTATTCAAGGATCATCTGCTGTACCGGGAATTTCCATTGCAGGCAGTGTCGCCACTGATCCCCTCGCGATTGCTAACCATCTCGCTAGTCATTTCGCGGATGTCTCTGGCTCCGGGAATTACAATCGTGATTTCCTCCCTCTGAAGCGGGAGGCAGAACGTCATCACCTGAGTTTTGCCACCCAAGCTTCAGAGGACTACAACGTGCCCTTTACGGAGTGGGAACTCCGCAGCGCCTTAGCGCTTTGCAAGGACACGTCTCCTGGACCGGACAACATCCATAACCAGATGTTGAAACACCTTAGTGATGATAGTTTACTATATCTCCTTCGTGTGTTCAACCGAATCTGGACAGAGGGTGATTTTCCGTCTCAGTGGCGGGAGGGCATAGTCATCCACACGTGCGGGAGCTAAAAGTGCAATGCACCAAGAGGCTTAACCTCTTGAAGTTTCTTAGCAGCACTAATTGGGGAGCTGACCGCGTGGTGCTCCTGCGATTCTATCGGGCACACATTTTATCCCGGTTAGACTACGGCAGTGCAGCATATGGCTCCGCAAGACCAAGCGTTCTTGCGAAGCTGAACAGTATCCACCACAGCGGGGTTAGGTTGGCGACGGGAGCTTTTCGTACTAGCCCCATCGCTAGCCTGCTCGCTGAGTCTGGTGTGCCGCCTTTACACCTGAGGCGCCAGCAAATGCTTCTTTTGTATGCTACAAATTTGCGACAGATGCCACTTCATCCGAGCTATCCCTGCGTGTTCCACAATGACAACCGTTTGTTGTACGCTGCTCATCCTCGTGCGACGCGGCCGGTTGGGATACGCTTGGATAGCAGTTATGAATTGTTTGACGTACCTTAGATTCCTTGCCTTGTCAGACAACCAAGTGGGGTACCTCCGTGGGTTGTACGACGACCTGAAATCATCCTGGATTTACACACTGGTCCGAAAGGAGACACGGACCCTTCGATTTATCGGAGCCTCTATCTGTCCGTTGTTGGCCGCTATCCAGGTTCAGTCGTCGTTTACACGGATGGTTCAAGGACAGATACGAAGGTGGGCTGTGCGTTCGTTGTCGGAAATGATCGGTTTCTTTTTGCTCTCCCGGTAACCTGTAGTGTGTACACAGCGGAGCTTTATGCTATCTGTGGAGCTCTGCGGTACGCACTGTACAATGAACGCCGACACTTTCTCGTGTGTACTGACTCCTTGAGCTCGCTCCAGTCTATTGATACCTGTTTCCCTCGGCACCCTCTGGTGCAGCGGATCCAGGACCTGCTGGCCGGGTGTTCGGATGCCGGCACCAGAATTACGTTTGTGTGGCTCCCCAGCCACATGGGCATAGAGGGAAACGAGTTAGCAGATCAGTCTGCCAAGGAGGCAGTTACACTGCCCCCGTTGCCTTTCAAGGTTCCAGCAAGTGATATTCACTCTCAGCTGAGACATCTGGTTATGTCTCATTGGGAGATGGAGTGGCAGGCCATCCCACTTCCCAATAAGCTGAGGGCGATAAAAAGAACAACGAAGGTATGGCGGACTTCCCTTCGGGCTTCGCGGAGGGAAGCTGTGGTATTATGTCGTCTTCGGATCGGCCACGGTATCTTGACGCACTCCCATCTACTGAAAGGAGAACCCCCTCCGGTGTGTACCTGCGGCAGCCATCTTACCGTGGTACACATCCTTACGGAGTGTGTGGACCTGGTCGATCTGTGCCGTAGTCTTAACCTTCCGAGTACAATCTCCCTTATCTTGCGCGATGACGAGCAGTCAGCAGACCTCGTCATCCGCTTTATGAGGGATAGCGGTCTGTTTTATCGTGTGTGATGATGTCCGTTGTCCTAGTGTTGTTTATGTCAGCTGCGCTTTTATCTCATTGACTTCATTTTAGTTTGTGTTGCGCATTTTAATGTGTTATTTTAACCTCTAACGTAAATTATGTGTTAATATCTGTACTACTGGGCAATGCCTTATTCCTTCGATTTCCTGTACTTCCTCTTCTTTTAAGAGAACATAAGGCATTGCGTATTAGATTCACTGATTGTTTTAATCTCACCCTCATTTTTCTTCATCATCACTCTTTTTTAACTCTAGTCAGTGGATACGTTTTAAAATTTTAACTTCATGTCTCATGTCATTCATTTCGTTCCATTAGGGGCCGATGACCTTCGATGTTAGGCCCCTTAAAACAACAAGCATCATCATCATCATCCTTCGCCTATTCCAATCCTCATTTATAGGATGTGAATGTTCCAGTTGTTCCTGAATTCGCGCCTTCTTTCAGTCGATTGTGGTTGTCCCTGGTCTGATAACTTCTGACCTCCCTCGGGAACCTGACTAACAGTATTCACGTGTTGTTCGTGAGATCGTTGTCCTCTGGGTGATAATTAGTTATGCGTGTGATCTATCTGAGGATCATCTCCACTTGTCTGGGCGATTCTGCCTTTGACGCAATTAGCATATTTTGAACCTCGGGAGGTAACTGTTTTTGGATAGCTTGAACCAACTCTTGCTCCGACGGTGGTGCCTCAAGCTCGCGAAATTTGACCAATTGAGCTATGAAATACTCGCTGTACTTAGTAGGGCCTATTGCGGTGTACCTACTTGAGTATAGTTCCAGTCCTAATCTTTGTTGAATTTCCTTACTCCAAAGTTGTTCAAAAATGCCCTCTGGAATTCTCAAAAGTGTCGGAAGTGGTAACGAAAGCCTTTGAACCATAATAACGGTGCTCCTTCGAGATATCTTCCGGCCACCCTTAATTGCCTCTCTTCAGGGATCTTAGCGTCACGAATATATTCCCTAAGACCTTAAGAGTATACGGAAAGCCCTGTCTTCACAATGTTAAAATTCATTACTTTTAAGGAACATTTTCTCAGTAACTGTTTGACACAGACAGTTGAAATTTTTATATATTATAAACAGGTACATTAGTTTTGTACTGATGCTAAGTTCTTTAAAATAAAGATCAGTTTTTGGAAAATATTTTTTTTAATAATGCAAAATTGTTTGCTAATATTCTCATGAATCGTTTCCAACCCACCTCAGAAATATTGCAGTATGTTTGTTTCTATTGCTTCAGAATGCATGGTATACTCTTACAAAGGAGTACTGAAAATTTCATAGTGATATGTGTAATCTGTAAAAGTAAATTTATCGGAAATCACCTCCAAAGTTTCAACATCAATGCATGCCTGGTGCATAGCTGGGATTATCAGCATCCTCTTGCAATTCATCAAGAAGCTTCGTGGTGGCTCTCCTCTTTTTCTACCGTTCATGTTATACTTGATAGTATTTTCAGATGATCTTAGTCTCTCCATGTCTATAGAATACATAGCATTTACTGTTCTGGAGTCCACAACCAATTCTAGCTTCTCCAGAGCTTTGCATTTTGTAATGTTACCGTGATTGAAGGATACAACAGCATCGAAAACACCAAGATGAAGTGTATTAATCCCAACAAACACGGTTTTTGGTAGTCTGTCCCATATGACCCTATTCACACATTCGTTGGAATTCTGAGTTCTACCATGCAAACATTTCTTGAGAAGATTAAGGTCTGCAAGATCCTTGAAGATAGGCTTGATGGTCTCTATTGTGGCTTGTGGCAAACTATGATGATCATATTCCTTATTTGTTTCTTTCCCACTGTTGTATTCACACCAGCTGGACAGAGACCATCTTGTGGTTTGTCGTTAGTAGAAGCAACATGCAAAAACAGTGCCCAGACTGCTTTCCTCATTGCCTCTGCATTATGGGTGTTCTGTCCTATAGCTAATCCATAACACCTCTGTAAATAGTCAATTACAGGATGTGTAAGTCTGTTTCTGCCATCCATTGTTCCTCCATCGCACAGTTTCTTGTCTTTCATGCTTGTTTTCAGCCTCCTACACATTCTAATTTTGTAATTCCACATCTCTCCCATAACGTTTCAATCCCAGAATCTCCTTGAATGCTTTTGTGTCCCCATCACCCAAATAATTGATGTAACTTGCATTATACGACTGCAAAGAACGCAGGAAAATTATCTTCACTCCGGTTACTTCCATTCTACTGCTGGAACCATAATGGTTAGCAATGCAGTTGTCGTCATATTTGTTTTTTAATCTGCCAAGACAACTACAATGTTTTGACAACACGGCAACATAAATAACTTTGCCAGTATCAACACTAGTGGCAGTTACGACACTGTTTAGGGACATATGGCCTCTCTATAGCCAGCTTCCATCGAAAGCTACAGTCAGGTCACGACTCTTACCATTTTCCTCAACAGCTTTTTCGACTGTTTCCCTCATACTCTCCAGAGCAACATCCTCTAGAGCAGACCCTATCATGTAGTTGTAGTGATCAAACTTAGAAAGTGGACTAGTTAAGTTCATAACTCCACACAACATTATACCTGCTGCCCTGCCCTTCCATATTGACCGAAGGCCATAAGCTAATCTAATATTTGCGGTGTGCAGGCACTTGTCTTGCTGTGTTCTGTTTACAGCTGGGGAATAAAAAACTTGACACTGTATTTACAATATGTACAGAAAAGTTCTAATTCAGCCACTAACCTGCTACGCAGGCGCGTCCCAGGTGGCGGATAGTGGGGGGTCCTAACCGCGGACCAAACACACACACCCTGTGGGTGGGGGAGGCTGACGAATAATACACCCACGGTATCCCCTGCCTGTCGTGCGAGGCGACTAAAAGGGGCGACAAGGGATGAATGAATTAGAACCATGAAACTACTCTTGATTCGTACCATCATGCGGGGAACACCATGGGTTGCATGTACTTGCGAGTAGTATCACTAACATGGTACGAAATATGTTTGTGATTCGTTGCAGTAAAAAGCCTGGCCGGGTGGATTCCAGTACCCGTGCGTTGTACCCATGTGAGCAACACCGCGGGTCTGGGCGTAGCCTGTGAGTTGTACCACTATATGAGCGACACCGTGGGTCTGCGTTGCCTGTGATTAGTACTCACTATGTGCAGAACACCACGGGGCCCTTGGGACCGGCACCCGTGACTAGTACCCTAGGTGAGGAAACTCATCGGTTTGCGTTGGTTGTAAGTGGCGCCATTGTGTGCGAAACACCATAGGTCTGCGTTACCTATACGAAGTAATACTTGTGAGTAGTACCATCTTTTGTGGAACACCGTGAGTCTTCGCTACTTCTGATTAATACCCCAAGATGACACATACCATGGTTCTATTTTACTCGCGACATGTACCATTCTGTGGGGCCTTAGACGTGGATTTTGCACCCCCTTTAGACACCAAGCATCATTGTACTTTATAATTTTTTCCCTGGTCGGTAATAATGTTATTTTCGTTCTCTATTGAATCCGATCCACTGGTTTTTGTTTTTGTTAGTTTGTTTTGTGTTTTGTTGGGTTCCTGTCCATCCATTCATTCTTCATGACATTTTTTATTTTTATTTTGGTCATTGGATTTCTTTGGAATTTTTGTTCTTTCATTTCGTACCATTAGGGGCCGATGGCCTTCGATGTTAGGCCCCTTAAAACAACAAGCATCATCAGTTCTAATTCAGCAGCAAGGCCAATATGTCTGTTTGTTTTCAAGGAAATTCCACACTTACCACACTCTTTCCAACATACATTATGTTTTAATATCAGATAAAATTGATATATCTATCACTTCATTAATTTCACGCCCAGTACGAAATTTATCGTATTTCTGTTCGACACCATTCAGTTCTCTATTAGATGAGCTCTCAGTCCCAGAAGCTGTCTTGTCAGACGGGGTATCACGAATATCTTCACTCACGTATTTTAGGTTAGGTATATTCGGATCTGCTTCACACCGTAAAGGTTCTAAACAAGGGGTTTTTTTTGACAGAGTTGAAGTACATTTCTTCTTATGCCAGGGCACACGTTTCCTGAACACTTTGTTCGATAATGAAGGCATAACATCCACAGACTTCGCATAAACTAACAGAAAGAACTTGCGTAAAAACGCGGCCCAACTTTTTGCTAAACAGCAAACAAAGGACCATCAATAATGCAAGCCGTTACAATATGACCAACGGACAATAATGTAAAACATTTCATTCAAACAAAAAAATAATTCCTAGATCAGCGCGATATGCGAACAAATTATGAAACGTCAAGATGTTGACAGCAAGTTATCCGCCACGCATTGGCAGAATACTCGCCGCTGACGCGCGGTGTGCAAGACCATAATTATTTTAAAAAATAATTAAAATGCATATATACATTACTTTTTTCAAGAACCCCCTACGGGTGGGAGACGCACATGTAGAATACACCCGCGGGATCCCCTGCCTGCCGTAAGAGACGATTACAAGGAGCTCAAGGCTCTCTCAATTTGGGGGTGTGGATTGGCGACCACGGGGCCCTTAGCTCAGTCTTGGCATTGCTTTCACTTACTTGTGCCAGGCTCCTCACTTTCGTCTATCCTGTCCGACCCCTCTTAATCAACTCTTGTTCTTTTCCGATCCCGACGGTATTTGAGCATTCGACTCGGCATGAGTGGTGCGGGTGCTTCCTGCTTTGAAAAATTTGTAGCGAGCGGCTACGATGTGTGGGGCTTTAGCATAGTGTTCATTGATACGAGCTAAGAGCTGCGCGAAAGGCAGTTCAGATATTTGCTCCTCCGGGCTTAATTTTTGCAGCAATACGCACGTAAAATTTCCAACCGAACTGAGAAAGAGAGCACGTTGGCGCTTTTCATCCGTGATTGAATGGCATATAAAGTGTTGCTGGAGGCGGGCGAAATAGACGGACCATTCTTCTTTGGCCGTGTCAAAAGCAGAAAATGGAGGAACGGCTGTGGGCTGTGCAGAAGCAGAAAGAGCTTGAATAGCTGTAAGCAATGCTGCTTGCTGTTGCTGCATGAATTGCTGTTGTTGCTGTTGTAAAGCTTGTAAGACGGCAGCTAATTGTTCAGTCGTTGCCATGTTGGGATGTGTGAGAGAGAAAACAACTTGCGAAGCAGCGTGTACGGAGCTGGCTGTTAACTAGACCTTCACTCGAGCGGCTGATAGTGAGAGAGAGCAAGCGAGCTGGCGCGTGCAGAACAGGTGCTGCGAGAGAGAGAGAGAGAGAGAGATAGATAGGCTTTGAAATGTCAACTGACTGTCCGTAGTTCGAATGAGGCGGATAGTTGCGCTGTAGAAAAGGCGAACTGCTGGCAGAGTTTGTACTGGTCTCACAACACAAGATTAAAAATGAAAGAGTGTTGGCACGTCCTCAGATAATGATAATAAATTAACATGAAATCAGAAATACATACCATTATCCAGAAACAAAGAAAGAACTTCGCCAATTGTGGAAGCTCTGAAACTCAAGAGGTCTTGTGAATCAGCTTAAATTAAGCTAAATTAATTAAACTTGGCTGAAATAATAATTCTTCAATAATTTTAAGAAACAAACTTTAATTATCCAAATTATTTATAACTTCCGACCTCAAAATTGATGTGTGAAAATTTATAATTACTCAAGGAATGATAATACCTTTTCAGATAAATTAAAAGAATTAAGAATATTGAAATTCAGGCGTCAACCTCTTAAAAGAAACAGAAAACACCTCACATTAATTAAAAATCGTAGATAGGAGGTAAATTAAGATTAAATCAAATTCTTAAAGTCTGAAAATCTCAAAGGTTTCTGAGGAATTGAACGGTGAAAACCTTCTAATGAAGTATCTCGGTTAACAAATTGCCCCACAAATAGTCATAACCCGCAAAATCACACAATTTCAAATATCGAAGCAATAATAATTCAAGAACATGCAATTAAAATCAGATGTAGAATAAACTAATCCAATATCACCCAAAGAGACGGTAACTCAGCTCAAATAAATAAGTCAATCACTGCAGTCACACCTGTGTGCACGCAAGATCTTTCCCCAAAAGGATAACAGTCAAGCCATTAATAATAATCAACTGACCCTCAAATGTCATTTTCAACACAGCAAGGCAAAATGTCACGTGTGCATTCTATGACATCGAACAGAAACAGATGACGAACACCGAAATCAAATGAGAACTTGAAAAACCGAGTAACTCATTAGATAAGCCTTCCCTGAAAACACTTTTCTTTCTTATACTTGGCCAAGATGTCTTGAAAATATTTTAAATAATTAATATAATTATTATGACATTAAGGAAATGAAATTCAAGCGCCATAAGCTTATTCAGAGACTACTTACATGATAGATTAGTTGAGAGCTCTTCAACGTAAATATACCTTTACAGACATGAAAATTAGAAATAACTGAATTAAGGGATAAATAAATATCATCCATACATTTAAATTGAAACCCCGAGGACATGAAAATAATGTAGATATGATTAAGACCCGATTCTCAATTCTTGAATTTTAAAACAACCTCGAAAAGTTCAAAAACCAACTGTAGACTTTCTTACATATCCTTGCTTTTGAAAGTGTCCACGTCTCTTAGCATGATTACAGCACTCTCGTTTTGGTAGGTTAACAGTACAGAAACGGTTAAGATTTACTTACAAGGTTGGACGCTAGCATGTATCAAAATCAATATTTAAAAAATAACCCATAATTCTTCAGGCCTTACGCCCAGATTGGGAAAACATCACCCTGGATCGAGTCCCACCACCATTCTTCCTTCTTCCTTTACAATTTTATCCAAGAAACAGGACACGGAGCGAAGCGTCTTATTCCAATTCAGCCACAAGAATCCAATATTTCAAACAACTGCTGCTCAGAATTAATTGTCGGCCTCATACTTCACTTATAGCGACCAGATAGCAGCACCGCTTAGCGAGCTCTCGCCTCAAGTTCGAGTTGACCGCTAGATGTCTCACCATTAGCCATTAAGGAAGATCATTCCTTCCGATATTTGTTTTCGTAGAGATGCAGACAAGGTCACAACCCATAAATATAATGCAGAGTACATTGTACCCTAGCAGGTAATAATTGTAATTCCATTACACTGGTTCCAATGTGTAGTGGTTATAGGTACGGAGTATTGTGCCGTGTTGCCAAATTGTGTTGAAATGGGGCGGTAGACCCGTTGAATTTTCTTCGTGGCCAAATTTGATGAAATTTTGGCGGTTGCATGGGGTACTGTGTTTTACCTCGTCGCCAGTTTGTTGACGACACTCACTAAGAACTTTTCCTCGTCGCCAATTTGTTGGCGACACACACGAAGAACTTTTCCTCGTCGCCAATTTGTTGTGTTGTATACAAGATAGGGTATACTGGAGCACAACAAATTTATTGCTTCAATATGACTATACAATATGCACATTAATTTAACATAAACTTTTCTTGAAGCTGAGTAAATTCGCAAGTAATTAATCTTGATAGTAGACTGAGAGTCTGTAGAAATGTACACTTTATACACATTAACTTTATGTACACTCGAAGCTATCTTGAGATAGTTTGTAATGCACCCGTCCACCTCCCGAGTCCCAGACTAGCATTTATCTCAGGGATGTCGGTTCATTATGTTAAGTCCACGAATATATAAATATAGAGGCATAATAGAACACGGGAATGAACGGAGCAATTAAATTTTAAAATGGGGAAAGCTCGATTGTAAACTTGAATTTAAGGACTCCATGATAGGACTAGGAAGTGACTGTTAACTTTAAAAAGGGTCTCATATAACTACAATAAAAAGATTATGAGAATGGTTTCCTTTGAAATAATTGCCAGAAGGAGCAGTTTATTACGCCACCCGACGTACGAAACTTTGATACATTTGGCAATGATATTTAAATTTCCACACATGTTACATAAACAAATCACTTGCTATACCGCAAGTGGTATCAATATCTTGCTGGGTTGCTTCTGAAAGTTATTACAAGTGGAGTATAACTTATGGATCGATTCCATTTGAATTGAACCGTTGTTCAAGGATATAGCTTCCTTCTATCGGGAGCCCGAGCATAACCCATGTTGCGGTCGGCTTCCCGATTTAACTAAGATGATGTACCCCGTCTATATACATTTTTCCGAGAACGGTATTCGGACTGGGTAATGTTTCTCGTGAATTACGAAAAATGGATTACACGGACAGTTCCTATCTTACGTTGTCCAGCTGATGCCATACCACTGAATTAGCATTTATATTTTATTTACACATGATCTGAGATGGTCCAAAGTAGCCTCAGTAGACTACTGCCACAGATGAGATAACGAGAAGCGGTGGGAAATACCGTGCCGATGACCTCCCCTCGCATCGCGGGCGAAGTAAACAAACACCCCAAGTATTACTGTAACTCGTCCCGTGCGGAAACTGTATGATAACGAGGTAACAAATGACTATAATATTTATCATTCTTATTATTCAAGCATACGAATCGAGGGATGTTGTCACCAATTAATTAATTAATTCACTATCGTCGGATATTCATTTATCCATGAAATTATCATCCTTGAAATTATTATTATTATTATTATTATTATTATTATTATTGTTACCAAGTTTTTTGTGGTAGGTAGAGGTGAAAGAAGGTGCGGGGGTGAACAGGTCTCAGGCTACGAAATTAAAGTTAATTTAAAATTTAACAAGGTTATATTTTCTTTTCAAAATTCAGAAATAACACGAATGGCAGGTACAGAGTAGCAAGGCAACAAAAGTACAATTACAGTATTTACAGGATTTGGGCTTCGAGCCCCGAACTCACAATTCTTGGGCAACTAGCCCAACTTTTCCCCAAAACAAGATTTAACAGAGGGGCAGAAAACCCCATTCATGCCCAGGAGCACTTGCTCTAAATTACACAGAAAAGCCTCCCCGAGGCATAAAGCACTCAATTTTCGAGAAAGAGCCACTCGCTCTCAACTTTAAGCCTATCAAAGGCCACACCAAACTCCACCTTCAAGTTGTCCTCTAAGGACATAGACACAGGGGTAAAATACCCAACCTACTGAGGCCTATTAAGTGAGAAAAAGGTTAATTACATGACCTCTAAAATAACAATTTGAGAGGAGGCGATCTGCACTTCTAATACATTTTGTTTAAAACCTAATCTGGCTCTAGGCCGCTAATGCAAGGGCTAATCCCATACTACAGAGGTGACTTTAGAAAAGAACAATTTACATTACATTAAGGAAGAATCGGCTGTGAGAAATAAGTTCACCTCAAAACAATATGAGTGGGAGCTCGAGAGGGTTAAGCATTCTCTATCCCAATATGTAACTTTAAAAGAGAATAGATGCCAAGAGTCGTTACATTTTAGGGAAAAGTTACATGGTGGAAACGCTTCGGACCCGCCCCGAGAGTTAAACTGCTGAGCTAGCAAGAAAAGAAGTTATTAAACGGCCATTACCTGGTTGTTGGAACTGCTGCCCGAAGAAAGAGGCGCTTCCCGCCCCCTGCTATGTACTTTACACACTGAAAGATGGTACTGAAGTGGCCCGGAGACCCTAAAATCAGCAGTTTATATACTCCCGCGGGATGTTCGAGGCGTTTGAGGAATGAGAACACCCTCCCACAAAAACTTTATTGGCTAGGGTTAAGCAACATATCCCCTTTGGAGAAGATACACCTGATTGGTTACAAATTAATTACGGAAATTCGGGATTGGTAAATTCAAAACAAGGGGAAGGGAAGGGTTATACAGCCAACTTAAACAATAACAGAAAGAAATTTAACAAGAAACAAACTTTTGAAATAAAAATTTCTCCAAAAAACAGTTCTTTCACTTCGCACTAGGGTGCACCATTGTAGTTCTTCAGTAGTGTCCTCTAGAAGAGAAAGTTCACACTTCTTACTACCGGAAAAACAAAAATACGTCGAAAACGACCCAGTTCAGAAACTGCAAAATTTCCGAGTAGTGACATCTTCTGAGAAACTTGAAAATTAACACCTTAAATAAAGTTCAGACTTCCTCCAGTAGGGGAGTTTCAACTGGCGCAAAATTTGAATTAGCGGCGTGGAGGTGTACCGCCCGGTACAATTATTATTATTATTATTATTATTATTATTATTATTATTATTATTATTATTATACTCAACGGTTCCTGGCACTGTCGCGTTTGATTAATATCGTCATTATTATGCGGGACGCAAACACAGATGGTTATTAATGTTATTATTATTAGTATATCCCTCTTGTGGCTATTATTATTAATGAATATGTGACCCAAGATATTATTATTATTATTAACGTCACTCAAGATTATTATTATTAACGAATCGGTCACTTCCGCCAAAAATGCATTAGGATATCGTTCGCGATCACAATTATTTCACTGATCAACCAAGGACATCATTACTGTTATTATTATGACAATTATTATTAAACTGACCGCGATGATTTGACATCGTCCTAACATTGTTACTATGATTATCGGTTGCATATTCTCATTTAGATTCCCGTTTAACATCTTTATCAAAGCTCATTTAATTAAGGCGGTCCAATCCTTTATCTGCAATATTTATTATTATCATCACGCCATCATGATTGTCATCACTCGTCATTACAATGATTACAATATCCGATCATTTATGTAGAATCTGAACTCTCATTATCCTTAAATCCGTAGTATCTCGACGAATAGCGGTGCAGTCTATTTATTTCGTACATGCTGTCACGGGTTCGAATTCTACGCGCTACGTAACTCAGTATTTCTCTGTGACACTGCCCGTACATTTTACACTCATTTATATCCTAAGTGTCTCTCGTACGGAATTTATATCCCTTTCTATCTCAATATTCCTTGATTCATTTATTTCTCACAGAATTATCAACTGACTTATTTATTCACTTCTGACATCGTACGACCTTTTATTATCTGACTGCAGATTCTTTAACATTTTTCTATCTCATTTTGATCTACGCCTTAGTTCGTTCTCCACAAATAATCGTAACATCTTGAAATTATATTTACCAAAATTTGACAGTCATGGTTTCGTAATATTAGTCCTACGTGTTCCGGCTACTGAATTGCAAATTTAAGGCACGACATTTATTCGTAAAGAAAAATATTGGACCGTAATTTAAACCACACGTTCATTAACATGTACGGATTATTAGCACCGATCTTAAATTTCAATATTATTAATTTATCAAGTTAAATTACCACACACTTTAATTCCGAATTAAAAACGACATCCCGTCATTAAATGATTTCCGACAATCTCAACACCTGGTCACTTAAATATTATTATTACGCACTGATCACTAAAAATTCCAATATCTCATGAATTATTATTATTATTATTATTATTATTATTATTATTATTATTATTATTATTATTATTATTATTAATACCGCTTCTCACAAATTTAACAACTTCACTTTGGTATGACAAGGCTGGACTTACCTTCAATGTCATTACATAACTCGTCAAAATGACTAACAGAAAAGCACAGATCGGATCTATTTGACTCTGATAACAAAAACAAATGTAAAGAAAATTATTCTTGAATACAAAGAAAATAAGAATGCATGCATGACGTAACGTACTACCCTATATCTACAAAATTTACATCTACAACAAACTGAATACATAAAAGGACCCGATTATTTACATTGATATTATTTAATACTGTCCGTGCTACAAATTTAGGATGGGGTCGTTAAGCGACTCATCTTGTTACAGAAGGTAACCAAATCTAATCAAATTATTCCCATTTTTCCAATCACGCTAACATTTCCCAAATATTATTTACAGTTTAGTACTCATCTTAGTTATCGGTAATCCATTGCAGCTTGGCAGATGAGAGGCTCCTTTCGGCCCCTCTCCGCCGTTCTTACTCCTCCATTCTTGATGGCGTAGTTCCACAAATGATTTCCTGGCACATTACCATTTTACACTTATACCTTAATTATCACAATATTTCACCATTGACAAGGTTAACACTGAACATTTTACTTTTATAAAACAAATTAATACCCTGGACCCAAATTTTTAATATTTTACACTGTTTTAAGCTTCGTCTAATTACCGCACAATGGACATGGACACGTACGGCGGTGTGTCGAATTCTACGCCCGTCGCGATTTACGTCGTCCGACGCGATACGCCTGTTTCATACGGCCGTCTTAAAGTGTTCATGATATCGGTTCGATATTCCAAAGTACAGGCTATTATTCCCTCAAAGTACTGTTCGTCACACAGTATGTTATTTACGTACTTATTGCGGTGCAATTTATATTACTTACTCTTACAATGCAATTAACTGACTTCACTATGATATTTATAACTGACAAACACTGTCCTAAGTTAACTACTTCCAGTTCATGTTGCTTGAGCGCGATCACATTTTGTAAGTACGGGCGGATGCTCGCGCCATTAAATGTTGAGTTACTATACGCCCGACGGATTTGAAATCGGCTGCGAACGACGGTTCAGCTCCAGAGATTCATTTCAAGTGTGGCTTTTGAGTATCCCTTGCGCTCGTATATATGGATGAAGCTTTCCCTCGCGGATTCATTGACGTCATCCCCTTGAGGGAGGGGGGTGGATTTTTAATATCGGCACTTGCACTCCGAATTTGACGTTAAAATTTATATCAAATTAATCCACTCCGCTAGCATACTTGCTGGATTAAATATGAACTCCTGGCGATCACAGATTTAGGAGATACGGGTGGATTTAGCTCCTGACATTTCGTGCCTTTGGAAGCGTCCCTTACAACGTGGTTTTCGTCCAGCCAATGACATGCAAGCTGTCTGGTTTCCAAGAAATCCAGCCTTCAATTTATTTAATTTGCCAATAATTATTGATTATTTTTCCATGCGTGACATCTAATAAATTCATTACATTGCTCCGTGTACTCACAATAATTTATTACTGATTACTTTTGAAGTTACGAGAATATCTCATCCACGAACCTGCTACGAGGCGTAGCAGGGGGAGAGGTGATACTTCCACGTGGCGCGTCCCAGGTGGCGGATAGGGGGGTCCTAACCGGGTTGCCGGCGGACTTGAGGGAAATAAAATACCTCTCGCGGACCAAACACACACCCCCTGTGGGTGGGGGAGGCTGACGAATAATACACCCACGGTATCCCCTGCCTGTCGTGCGAGGCGACTAAAAGGAGCGACCAAGGGTGAATGAATTAGAACCATGAAACTACTCTTGATTCGTACCATCATGCGGGGAACACCATGGGTTGCATGTACTTGCGAGTAGTATCACTAACATGGTACGAAATATGTTTGTGATTCGTTGCAGTAAAAAGCCTGGCCCGGTGGATTCCAGTACCCGTGCGTTGTACCCATGTGGGCAACACCGCGGGTCTGGGCGTAGCCTGTGAGTTGTACCACTATATGAGCGACACCGTGGGTCTGCGTTGCCTGTGATTAGTACTCACTATGTGCGGAACACCCCGGGGCCCTTGGGACCGGCACCCGTGACTAGTACTCTAGGTGAGGAAACTCATCGGTTTGCGTTGGCTGTAAGTGGCGCCATTGTGTGCGAAACACCATAGGTCTGCGTTACCTGTACGAAGTACAGTACTTGTGAGTAGTACCATCTTTTGTGGAACACCGTGAGTCTTCGCTACTTCTGATTAATACCCCAACATGACACATACCATGGTTCTATTTTACTCGCGACATGTACCATTCTGTGGGGCCTTAGACGTGGATTTTGCACCCCCTTTAGACACCAAGCATCTTTGTGCTTTATAAGTGGTTCCTTGGTCGGTAAGAATGTTATTTTCGTTCTCTATTGAATCCGATCCACTGGGTTTTGTTTTTGTTTGTTTGTTTTGTGTTTTGTTGGGCTCCTGTCCATCCATTCATTCTTCATGACATTTTTTTATTTTTATTTTGGTCAGTGGATGCCTTTGTAATTTTTGTTCTTTCATTTCGTACCATTAGGGGCCGATGACCTTCGATGTTAGGCCCCTTAAAACAAGCATCATCATCATCAGAATATCTCATCCATCATCTCTTAAGATGGTATCCCTGAGTCTTCCATCAACTTTTAGCGATTGGCCGGCAAGTGGTCACGTGATTTAAATTTCCACCTGCCCGAACCTAGGCTAGCGAATGTCCTCGCAACCGCTGTACTTTTCCATGACGTCACTGAAATCTCCGTCCGCCAAAAATATCCCAGCGCATTACTCATGTTGCGAGCTTCCTTTGTGTCACCTACCCCCTTCTCTTTCTGACCAAGACTTATTTGTAGACATGTCTTTTCCCTGTTCGCCAACTAATGGGATCCCCTGCTGTGAAGTAGCTAAATGTTGTTGTGTCCAGCTAAGCCTCACGGCTCCAGTCTGTCGCGTACTCAACCTATTATTTCAGCAAAGCTTGTACGGAATAAGTTTTCTGTATTTCAATAAATGTACCATATATTATTTTATCAATCAAATCATGACTGACTATGGACCTATGTCACTCGGGTTCAGTAAGAAGGCAGAGTTCATGATAGTCGCAAACTATCGGTTTTATAAGCGTAACTTGCCATGAAAGTTCCTACTAACATAATGCAGTTATTTCTATTGGCTTGTCATGAAATGACATGAATATTCACAATTAGAGAATCTAATGCAGGTGTCGGAGCCTGAGTGAGGACTGAGGATGTGTAGAATACAGGCATCCGGGCTCGACGTGCCTGCAGGAGCGGGAACTGAGGCAGTGGCCCGAGGTGAAACCCCTTACAACCAGAATTCAGTCCACCTGGCCGAGAGACATGTCTAAGATGGATAACCTCCGTATTCGACGTTCAGTGTAATCTGGTGCTGGACACTGTGGAGTTCTACTAAGTGGATGCCAGGTGCTCCTTTTATAGTGCAGACTGACGTCACAAGCAAGCGCACTGGAGTCGTCTCGTAGAGTCTCGCATAATCCAAGCTGCGGCGTGCGCGGTGCTGGCTGGCGCAGAGCTAGGAGCGCGGAGAACACACAACAAACGACCCTAATTGTTGATCTACTTTTTTAAAGCAACAAAGTAATAGAATTTTTTTTAAAAAATCACTTTTATAGTATGTCTATGCCTTTGCTGGCAGGACCTAGTGCACTATGTCTTCTGGTATGGGCTAGAGCAATTTTGTTACTTCCACGAACCTGCTACGCAGGCGTAGCAGGGGGAGAGGTGATACTCCCACGTGGCGCGTCCCAGGTGGCGGATAGGGGGGTCCTAACCGGCTTGCCGGCGGACTTGAGGGAAATAAAATACCTCTCGCGGACCAAACACACACCCCCTGTGGGTGGGGGAGGCAGACGAATAATACACCCACGGTATCCACTGCCTGTCGTGAGAGCCGACTAAAAGGGGCGACCAAGGGATGATTGTATCCGAACCATGCAACTACATGTGATTAGTACCACCACGCGGAGAACACCAAGGGTCGCTTGTACTTGTGCGTAGTACCACTATATTAGGTACGAAATAGGTTTGTGATTAGTAGCACACAGGAGCACCGCGCGGTCGGCTTTTGCAGTACCTGTGATTAGTACCACCATATGAGCGGGACCATGGGATGATAGCTACCATGGACCTGCCTTACCTGTGATTAGTACCCACTATATGAGGAACACCACGGGATAGGGAGAGGTCCCTGTGGTTAGTACTCTTATGTGATGAACATCATTGGTTTGCGTTGCCTGTGAATGGCGCCGCAGAGTGAGAAAAACATAGGTCTGTATTAATGTCGAATTTCATGAGCTTTGAGTAGTACAATAATGTGTGGAATACCGCAAGTCTCTGCTACCATTGCTTAGTACCGCAACAGGACAGATACCATGGTTCTACATTACTAGCGATAAGTAACATTCTGAGGGGCCTTTGACTTGTATTTTGGACCCATTTAGACACCAAGCATCCTCGATTTGCTTTTGGAAGTGGTCCCTTGGTGAGTAATACTATTAACTATGATAGTTTTTTGAGTCGGATCCACTGATTGTTTGAAATTCATGTTCATTCATTCATTCATTCATTCATTCATTCATTCATTCATTCATGCGTTCATTCCTTCTTCATGACATTTTTTATTTTGGTCAGTGGATAATTTTGAACTTTTACTTTGTCGTTTCATTTCGTACCATTAGGGGCCGATGACCTCGATGTTAGGCCCCTTTAAACAACAAGCATCATCATCATCATCATCATTTTGTTACTTTCATTGATTTTTCTCTGCCTTATCCTTGGCTTTGACAATATGAATGTGACTAAGGTTTGAGTAATGCTAGTAATGCCATTCCTTGTGCAGCCAGTCCCTGCTATGAATGGTGCGTGCATTTCAGTGGGCTTGGCAGATTGATATGTAATAGCAACCTCTGGCTCGGTGAGGAAAGCAACGGGAAACTACGAGTACATCACTCCTCATTTCCCTAGTACGCCTCTTCAGTGATGACAGCTATGGTAGTTGATGGTAGAGCTGTTGAGGATCTAACCAGCCTTAGAGCTGAAGACTGAACATACATACTTACACATACAGTATATCTAGCACGATCGTCTAATGCTACTGATTGTTTTTCTTCAGATATCTAAGGTTAGTGGCCACATTCTTTTACTTTTCCCTGAACCATGTAAATGCACTAAAAATAACGAAATCATGTTTTAAACAAAATTATTTCTTTATTCAATTACTCATTGAAAATTATTTTTATTTGAAAATTGTTTATATTCTACATATAACACTACAATTTACTGCTTTTTATAATTTTCACCAAGTATTTCAGGTTGAGGGACACTTTCACCAAAAATTTTGAATTTGAGTTAGAATTTTCAAGTCAAATATGTTAACAAAAATTTTAATAAAAGATCATTCTTATTATACATTAATTTTCGTCTTAATAATCAGTAGGACCTCCTTTATTTTTCAAACATATTTTCTCACGTTTTCGCATGCTCTGGATTCATTTTAGGAATTCCCGGGGCGTAATTTCGTTTCTAACTTCGGAAATCTCTCGCGATATTCTTGGACACTCCTTGGTTTCCTGGTAGCTACACGAAGTGCTATGATGTTCCAGAGGTTTTCAATTGAATTTAAGTCTGTACTTCTAGCTGGCCAATCCAACAATGCGATGCCTTTCCTCTCAAGCCACTCCATTGTTGTGGCTGATTAGTGGCATAGAGAGTTATCTTGCTGATCAACGAAATATCCACCGTGGAGTTTCTCTGCGGATGGCGGCATGTTTTCTTGCATGGTTTCAATGTACTGTTCTGAATTCATAGTTCCATTGATAAATCTTAATAATCCGGTACTTTGAGCAGACATGCAACCCTAGATCATGACTGAACCCCCACCTCCCTGAACAGATGGCATCATGCATTGTGGGAGAAATTTCTATGTTTCCTTCCTCCGAACCTGCACATTTCTGGAACTGTACAGTTGAAATCGCGATTCATCACCGAATAGAACTTTGCCCCAATGTTCCATGTACTAATTTTTCTTCATTCTGCACCAATTTCTTCGGTTCAACCTGAATGCGTTGTTCAACAATGGTTTCTCTAGTAGAACGTAGAATTTCATTCCTTTTTCCCTTAGGCGGTGTTGTGAAATGGTCATTACTGAAACGTTATTATTTGTAGAGTCTTCGAATTCCCGCTTAAGTGAAGGTAAAGACAACTTCCGGTTCATCTAGGAAGCTTTGCAAATGATTCTGTCCTCGCGCACAGATGTTACTCGAGGTAGTTTGTAAGCCACTGCACCTCCCTCTTCAATTTTTTTATTGTGTTCGTTACACAAGTCTTACTTATACCCAAATCTAATGCAATTATTCTATGTGACTTTCCGCATCTTTTCATTCCAATAATTTGCCACTTCAATGTCTCTGACACAGGTTTTTCCCCATTTTCACAGCTTGCACAATACCCACTCCCTGCTCTTGTCACCTATATCAAGAAACTGGTTTCCCATTCACGGTCAGGGTCGTAGCAGGTTTTGTTGTTATTTCCTATCTCTTGAGGAGAACATGAACTAACTACTCGTGCAAGTTCGGTCTTGTTGGCTCAGTCAGCTATCTCCCTATTGTTATTTAACCAAATGCCAGAATTTATTAACTTTATTAACTTTTTTTTAGTTTCACTTAAAGTACAAAAAGAATATACAACGACAGGAACATGTTTGAGATCTTTTTTCCTTGTGTCATTATGATCCTATACCGTACACAATACTGTATAAAAATACTAGTAACATAAACAGGACGGTTTAAAGTTGATAAATTTTTCCATAATTAAAAGTGTAGGATTTTTTCAGTTACAACAAAGTAAACTAGTAAAACGAAAATCGTATCCCTAATCTTGGGAGATGACGACCAGCCATCCGCTTTATGAGGGATAGTGGTCTGTTTTATCGTGTGTGATGATGTTCTTTGTATTAGTGTGTTTTGTGTCAATTGCGCTTTTATCCCATTCACTTCATTATAGTTTGTGTTGCGTATTTTAATGTGTTATTTTAACGTCTAATGTAAATTACTTATATATATCTGCACTACTAGCCAATGTCTTATTCCTTTTTCCCCTGTATTCTCTCTTAGTTTATTAGAAAATAAGGCATTGCGAATTAGATCCACTGCTGTTTTAATCTCATACTAATTTTCTCATCACCATGTTTTTAACTCTTGTCAGTGGATACATTTTAACATTTTAAATATCATGTATCATGTCGTCCATTTCGTTCCATTAGGGGCTGATGGATTGCCTAAGGGAGTATTAGTTAATACGGTGTAAATATTTGTAATCACGAGTTTACAGATGTATTTGCTTGATGTTCAGTCGACATGAAATGACTTTAGTTTAGAATGTAGAATAATTTATTCTGTGTATGTTTTCATAGACTATTCATTGGCTGATCATAAACGTTTCTGGCTTCAATTATCATCGGAACCTATCGGCAAGGTAATATTAACCGATTCCATGGCGATCAGGCAGAAAAATATAACAACTTTAAAATATAACTTCAGTGGAAGAAGGAAACTCAGAAACACTAATATTTTTAAGACTGAAATTTTTAAACTTAATTTAAGCTCTTCCCGAAAGTAAAGCTGCCCAAAAGAAAAATTAAGGTCCACGAACCTGCTACGCAGGCGTAGCAGGGGGAGAGGTGATACTCCCACGTGGCGCGTCCCAGGTGGCGGATAGGGGGGTCCTCACCGGCTTGCCGGCGGACTTGAGGGAAATAAAATACCTCTCGCGGACCAAACACACACCCCCTGTGGGTGGGGGAGGCAGACGAATAATACACCCACGGTATCCCCTGCCTGTCGTGAGAGCCGACTAAAAGGGGCGACCAAGGGTTGATTGTATTAGAACCATGAAACTACTTGTGATTAGTACCACCACGCGGCGAACACCAAGGGTTGCTTTTACTTGTCCGTAGTACTACTACATTAGGTACGAAATTGGTTTGTGATTAGTAGCACACAGGAGCACCACGCGTTCGGCTTTTGCAGTACCTGTGATTAGTACCACCATATGAGCAGGACCATGGGATGATAGCTACCATGGTTCTGCCTTGCCTATGATTAGTACCCACTATATGAGGAACACTACGGGATAGGGGGAGGTCCCTGTGGTTAGTACTCTTATGTGATGAACACCATAGGTTTGCGTTGCCTGTACATGGCGCCGCAAAGTGAGAAAAACATAGGTCTGTATTATATGTCGAATTTCATAAGCTCTGAGTAGTACAATAATGTGTGGAATGCGGCAAGTCTCTGCTACTTTTGATTAGTACCGCAACAGAACAAATACCATGGTTCTATTTTGCTAGCGATCAGTACCGTTATGAGGGGCCGATGACTTCGATTTAGGACCCCCTTTTGTCTGCACGCATAATCCATTCAGTGTTATGCTATAGCAGTAGTCCCTTGGTCAGTAATAGTATATTGTCACGTCTGTTTACGTGCATGTGAGACATTGCGGGTCGCAACCACTGATTGTTTTAAATTCATGTCCATCCATTCATTCTTCGTTCTCACGTTTTTACATTCTGGTCAGTGGAGAATTTTAGACTTTTAATATGTCATTCCATTTCGTCTCATTTCGTACCATTAGGGGCCGATGACCTTCGATGTTAGGCCCCTTAAAACAACAAGCATCATCATCATCATCAAAAATTAAGGTACTACAAATACCCATAACACTACAATAGAAAGCTTACTATTGAAAGCTACATTCCTCATCTTGCAAGTAATCAGAAAGGAAACTGTTTTATTCCATAGCTAAGCAGGGTATTTCCGAAGAAAAAGGGCGGTAGAAATCTAACAAAATATTATATGGAAGGGAAATATAAAAATAATTGCCAATGAAAAAATTATTTGAGATTCTAAAATTAATGTAACACTGCTTGTGCAATAATAAATAATTAAACTGATACGAAGGTAATGAAGGAGTCAACAGCCATTTCACCACACATCCTGAATTACTTCTTTATAAACAAGTATAAACTGAAAAATAACTTTGATATCCTTGAGGAGAATTACTATTTACCTCCTGATATTCTGAGTTACCATCAATTACTGATGTAATGATCAAAATTGTATGTGTAATGAAATTGCATTTTAGAGGTCTGTCTACGGTAAGTGGTAAGGAAAACTTACCTTGATTATATGATAGGAGGAGGAGGACGCGCGGTATCTTGTTGATTGATGGGATTTTTAAGTGTACAGTTGCACTTCCTCTTAAATCATCAATCACTACCACTGTGCGGATAAAACGACTTCGCTTTTAGATACTACTTAGCAGGGGTTACCTTGAAAAAATTTTGACGTACCTATATTATGTTAAGGAGATTAATTTTGCGGGGGATTCGAACAATAACACATGCAACAGAAAAAAATCGGTATTACAGATATAGATTTCGAACTCAGATTTAGTTACCGTAACAGCATAAAAAAGATCATGAATTGAAACCCTTTTCTCGCCACAACAATCGTATTATAATGTGCGCGCACTGCATGCTGATCTATGCATCCTGCCAACGGCTCAACGATGGCATCATAGCCAGTGCAGTTTTTTTTGTGTGTTTTCGTTTTGTTTTTTGAGGACTCATCACTATGGTGGTAAAGAGAGACACCACATCTCTTACTCACCTATAGGGTAAACTTGGCAAATATGGGCACCATAAGGTATATCTGAAGAAAAGGAGCACTAAAACAACTTCCATTTTCCTGGTAAAAAATCCTTGAAAACTTACAACCATTTCCATTCGAATAAAGCTTGAACTAGCCTCTATCCCATAGTGGTTGACATACTGTGCAGCTTCGCAGCAAACCCCGCAACTGCCCATATTTGGCAAACTCTTAAGGTAATATGGGCATAAGATATTAAATCACAGTTAGAGCCACTGATATGGTTAAATTCATTTTTATTGTAACAAGGTGGTTGTATTGAACATACATATATGAAATACGGGTAAATATATATTATAATTAAACACTGATCATGAACAAATGCTACCAAGGAAATAGAACTAATACCGTTATTAAGTTATCATCTCGGAATCACTTGAATTAGAAAATGTAAGTAACATAAAACTGGTCAAAACTGTGTGTAATATGACAAAGTAAAAGGATTAATCTAACAGAAACAGTCACATGAGAGCACTCTTTGTCATAAATACTGACGAAGTTTTTTAACTGCCCTCATCACAATAGAAAGAATCGCCTTCCATCTCTACGCACTCCTCATGGAACCACTTAGCACATGAACCACAACACTTAGCCCACTTCTGCCCTTCATTCTCATCATAATAATTCCCCTTACACACAGTACAAATATAGGAAACTTTGTTGCTCCGCATGGCTTTACGCTTTGCGGCTAAACCTCCTCTACTGACTCCTGCGATAGGCCTAGCCCTTTTCTGCGCTGAAGCCAGATTTTCTTCACTTGCAAGTTCTCTTGCAGAACACTTACGTCTTCCCCGGTTACTAGTCGTCATCTTCAGTTTTGGACTGGACTAATTTTTTCCTTTTTCACATACAACATGGCCACCCCTCTTGTTCATTTGAAGTCCTGACTCGTCGGCATTAAATATTCTTGTCGGCTTGTTTAGCGGATTCAAATCCTTCATCTTTTGTATCGAGAATTTTAAGTTTGTCTAGGCACATTATAAGTTCTAGATGCTTGTAACTGATTACAGTCGCCATTTCTTACTGTTATTACAACACGCGACATATCCTCTTTATCCCATTTCTGGCGGATACCCGCTCGTTCATACCCATTTTGTATCATAATCTGGAAAAAAAGGAAAAATTATTTATTTTTTGCCAAATAGCTACGTGCTATATTAATCGATTAATATGAAAACGCACAGATTGCCGTAGAAATAAAAAAGAATAAGTCTATCTCAGAGCCCGTCACGTAAATACAATGTAATTTGATGATGCCCATATTACCTACAATGTCACTGCCCATTTTTGCCTTAGTGCCACATTTCAGAAGTTGGCATTAATGGGAAGGAACTAACTCCCAAGCGCGTATCCTCTCGCTACAACATACCCTATACTAACTGTTACGGAGATTTCCGTGGTAGTTAGAGGTGAAAGAAGGTGCGGGGTGGTGAACAGGTCTCAAGCTACGAAAGTAAAATTAATTTAAAAATTTAACAAGGTTATATTTTCTTTTCAAAATTAAGAAATAACAAGTACGGCAGGTACAGAGTAGCAAGTCAACAAAATGTAGTTACAATATTTACTGGATTTGGGCTTCGCGCCCCGACTTCACACTTCTAGGGCAATTAGCCCAACTTTACTCCAAAATAAGTTTTACCAGAGGGGCAGAAAACCCCATTCATGTTCAAGAGCACTTGCCCCAAATTACACAGAAAGGCCTCGAGGCATACAACACTTAATTTTCAAGAAAGAGCCACTCGCTCTCAAACTTTAAGCCTCTCAAAGGCCACACCAAACTCCACCTTCAAGTTGTCCTCTCAGGACATAGACACAGGGGTAACATACCCAACCTACTGAGGTCTATTAAATGAAAAGGGGTAATTACATGACCTCTAAAATAACAATTTGAGAGGAGGCGATCTGCACTCCTAATGCATTTGTTTTTAAAACCTAATCTGGCTCTAGGCCACTAATACAAGGGCTAATCCCATACTACAGAGGTGACTTAAGAAGGAAACAATTTACATTACGTTAAAGAAAAATAGGTAGAGAAAAAAATAAGTTCACCTCAAAACAATATGAGTGGGAGCTCGAGAGGGTTAAGCACTCTCTATCCCAATATGTAGTTTAAAAGATAGAATAGATACAAGTTTCTTTACATTTTAACGAAGGTTACATAATGGAAAAACTTCGGACCCACCCCGAGAGTTAAACTGCTGAGCTAGCAAAGAAAGAAGTTATTAATCGGCCATTACCTTGTTGTTGACCGCTGCCGACGAAAGAGGCGCTTCCCGCCCCCTGCTATGTACTTTACACACTGAAAGATGGAACAGAAGTGGCGCAGAGACCCAAAAATCAGCAGTTTATATACTCTCGCGGAATGTTCGAGGCGTTTTAGGGAAGAAAACACCCGCCCACAATCACTTTATTGGGTAGGATACAGCAACATATTCAAGTTGGGGGAAGATACATCAGATTGGTCAGAAATTAATAAAAGAAATTCGGGATTGGCTAAATATCAAACAAGGGGAAAGAGAGGGGTATACAGCCAACTTAAACAATGACTGAAAAAAATTTAACAAAGAACAAACTTATGAATTCAAAATTTCTCCAAAAAAAAACAGTTCTTTCACTCCGCACTAGGGTGCACTGTTGTTGATCTTCAGTAGTGTCCTCTAGAAGAGAAAGTTCACACTTCTTACTACAAGCGAAACAAAAATACGTCGAAAATGACACAGTTCAAAAACTCCAAAATTTCCAGGTAGTGACACCTTCTGAGAAAGTAGAAAATTAATACCGTAGATAAAGTTCAGACTTCCTCCAGCAGAGGAGTTTCAATTGGCGCACATTTTAAATTAGCGGCGTGGAGGTGTACCGCCCGGTACAGACCTCCCCCCCCCCAAAAAAAAAAAGTTCCTCCAGGGATGACACTGGCAATTTGTTTGGAAACAAGTTTCAAGTTTTGATGTTGATATGGAGATTAATTGCAGAAGTATTTATAGGATTTTCTTAATGTGGTTTGATTCAGTTTCAAAATTTTTGTTGTGGCTGGTGAAGTAAAGTCTTTATGTTTGTAGAAGTTGAATTCAGAAGTTAAACTTTTAATACTTGAAAGTAAAGAAAAATTTTGCAAGGTCCGCCAAATATTGCTATTGAATTCCCAAGTGTAGTAATTGCTGATAGTAACTGTCCATGTAGTTGATGTTGATTAAGTTGGATGGCCAGACCGGCCATTGCAGCTTGCGTCCAAACGCGGCCGCTCGGACCCCACAAATACCCTGAGATACCGCTCGCCCGCACTATGAGGGGAGCAGTGGTGTTGAAGCACGCCGCGCCCGCGGTGAACATATACCGGCTGCGGGCAAGTAGCAGGTCGTGCGCCGCACATCAGCCTTGGCCGGGAGGAGGGCTCCGGCTCGCCGTGCACATGTCGTCCTCGCTGGGGCCGAAGGGGCCCTTCCTCTAACCCAGTCGCAGCACGGCGCCGCGCGGCTGCGGGGGCACTGAAACATTAAAGCTAGGCGGCAGAATTGTTGGACCATCATCATTTTTTGAGGGCACAGGTTTTGTGGAGAGGTTGAGGGGCCAGCGGCGTGCAGAATTTCATGGCATTAATTAAGCCACTGTGTAGAGTGGAGCAGGAGACGGGAGCGTGGTAATGGCCGTGGCAAGGACAGGATGGCAGTTTAATGGTTCGGGGCAGGTTTCACAAAATGCTTACATATAAAACAAAATACTATAGAAGGGGCAGAAAGCCTTAAAAGTGAAACTCAAAAAAATATATAACCTTCATAATCCTTTCAAGATTATATGAAGCAAGTTAGCACAGAAATTATACAGGTTTCACCTGCGACAGGTGAACCCTAAATATCCTCTCGGTGGCTGGATTGCTAAATAACAACGTAACCGGCGTAAGGAAATCGAGAATGACACACGGCCCATGGAATCTGGGGGCAAGCTTGCCCGCGGGAACAAAATTCTTGACCATTACTTGGTCACCTACCTTCAAATTGGTGGGTCTCCGTCCACGATCATATCTTTCCCTAACCTTTTCATGAGACACTGTGAGATTGGCTTTAGCCTTCTTCCAAAGATCTTTAATGTTGTCCGGATCTATTGTCTCAGGTAGAATGTCACTCAGGGACCAGAGGTTAGAGAGCGGCGTGTTGGGAACAAACTTGAACATCAAAGAGGCTGGAGTAAATTTATGTGATTCATGAACCGCCGAATTCAAAGCAAAAGCTAACCAATGCAGGGACGTGTCCCACCTGGAATGATCTTCATGATGATAGGCAATAAGCGCGGACCTGAGATTACGGTTAACCCGTTCAGCCAGAGATGGTTGAGGGTAATAAGCAGAAGTAGTTACATGAGAGATGGACAAGTCAAAACAGAATTTACGAAAAAGATTTGATGTGAACGCCTTAGCATTATCAGACACAATATATTGGCACGGACCAAAAGAAGCAAAAATAGAATTTAGGCAAGTAATGGTGGACTGAGCGGTAGCCAGCTTAGTCGGAAATAACCAGGAAAATCTTGTAAAACCATCTACGCATACAAAGATGAACTTGTTGGCATTTCCCTTTGACTGGGGGAAGGGTCCTACATAATCAATATACAGGCGTTCCATGGGGCGCGACGCTTGAAAGGCCTACCTTGGTGGACATGGTTGGTTTACTAAGCAAACAAGATTTACAAGCTTTTACTAGTTCACGGATTTCACCGTCCATACCCTTCCAGATGAACCTTTCACGAATCTTTTCACGAGTTTTAAAGATTCCAAGATGCCCCCCTAATGGGGTCTCATGATAGTATTTGAAGATCATAGGCACAAGAACAGCTGGAACGACAACCTTCATCATCTTATCATGCTTCGAAGGGCAACATAGAACACCATTCCTCAGAACATAAGGGACAACATGTTCCCCAGAAGAAAGGGTTTCCATTATCGGAGCCAGCGTCGGATCTTCACGTTGGTATTTTTCGATATCCCTAAAGAGCATGGGAGCATCTGTTAAGATGGCATTAACATCAGATAGCATGGACTCGGGAGGAGATGAACTATCGACCGGTTCATGGTTCTCAACGTCGTTGGAAAACATTCGGCTGAGTCCATCAGCAACAACATTTTCGGTACCTCTGATATGCCGGACATCGAATTGGAAGGCAGAAATACGGATGGCCCAACGGGCTATACGACCAGTACGACGCGGCCTACCTAAGACCCAGCTTAAGGCTTGATTATCTGTCTCCAGGTCGAATTTGACATGTTCCAGATAGAGACGGAACTTCTCTAAGGCAAATATGACTGCTGGGAAAATAGGACTACCTCTCTACCCTCTCCCCTGAATTCAACGAAGCATAAAAATCCTCTGAGATTAGCCTTGCAATCTTGCGCGCTTTGGCCCGCGGTTAACTCACGTCTTTGAGGTTAGGCATCCTCACTTTTTCGAATTTCCTCCGAGGTCACTTGCCGCTACTCACTGCGAATTTTTTGTCCCTTCGTCTATTCTGTGTCCGAGTAGGGAGGACATATCCATAATACCGCGGTCAAGAAAATGGAGTCCCACAGTGATAGGCTCTTAGTGTCACTCTGTTCGCGATTGCCATAAACGGTATTGTTGCTGCTGCTGGTTCAGCAGTCATACCGTCGCTATATGTGGACGATTTTGCTCTGCACTATAGCTCGCGCAGTATGGCAGTCGCAGAGCGACAGTTACAGCAAGCTATTATGAGAGTGGAGCAGTGGACCTTAAAATATGGCTTTCGGTCTTCTACCGCAAGAGACCTCTGTTGTCCACTTCTGTCAACGTACTCTTCACCCCCATCCTGAACTTTATCTAGGAAATGTCGCTCTTCCCGTATTTGACACATACCGATTTCTAGGGCTCCTTTTCGATAGTAAGTTATCGTGGGAGCCATACGTGCGGCAGCTAAAAGTGCAATGCACCAAGAGGCTTAATATCTTGAAGTTCCTTAGCAGCACTAATTGGGGAGCTGACCGCGCGGTTCTTGTACGATTCCATAGGGCACATATTATCGAGGTTAGAATACGGCAGTGCAGCATATGGCTGCAAGACCAAGCGTCCTTGCGAAGCTGGACAGCATCTACCTCAACGGGGTTAGTTTGGCGACGGAAGCTTTTCGTACAAGCCCCGTAGCTAGCCTGCTCGTTGAATCTGGTGTGCCATCTTTACACATGAAGCGCCAGTAGCTCTTTTTGTCGTATGCTGCAAATATGCAACAGATGTCACTTCACCCAATCTATCCTTGTGTATTCAACAATGGACACTGTCTTCTGTACGCTGCTCGCCCTCAAGCAATGCGGCCGGTTGGAATACGCTTGGATAGCTGTTGCAGATTGTTTGACGTACCTCCGGTTCCTTGCCTTGTCAGACAACCAAGTGGGGGTGCCTCCGTGGGTTGTACGGCGACCTGAAATCATCCTGGATCTGCACACTGGCCCGAAGGAAAACACGGACCCTTCGATTTATCGGAGGTTATTCCTGTCCGTTGTTGGCCGCTATCAAGTTCAGTCGTCGTCTACACGGATGGTTCAAGGACAGATACGAAGGTGGACTGTGCGTTCGTTGTCGACAATAATAGGTTTCTTTTTGCTCTCTCGGAAACCTGTAGTGTGTACACAGCAGAGCTTTATGCTATCTGTGGAGCTCTGCGGTACGCACTGTTCAATGAGTGCCGACACTTTCTTGTGTGTACTGATTCCTTGAGTTCGCTTCAGTCTATTGATACCTGTTTCCCTCGGCACCGTCTGGTGCAGCGGATCCAGGACCTGCTGGCCGGGTGTTCGGATGCCGGCACCAGAATCACATTTCTGTGGCTCCCAAGCCACATGGGCATAGAGGGAAACGAGCTAGTAGATCAGGCTGCCAAGGAGGCAGTTACACTACCCCCGCTGCCTTTCAAGGTTCCAGCAAGTGATATTCGCTCTCAGCTGAGACATCTGGTTATGTCCCATTGGGAGATGGAGTGGCAGGCTATTCCACTCCCCAATAAGCTGAGAGCGGTAAAAGGAACAACGAAGGTATGGAGGACTTCCCTTCGGGCTTCGCGGAGGGAAGCTGTGGTAGTATGTCGTCTACGTATCGGCCATGGTGTCCTGACTCACTCGTATCTTTTGAAAGGAGAACCCCCTCCGGTGTGTACCTGCGGTGACGAACTTACCGTGGTACACATCTTTATGGAGTTTATAGACCTGGTCGATCCTCGCCGTAGAGCAAACCTCCCGGGTACCATATACCTTATCTTGCGAGATGACGAGCAGTCAGCAGACCTCTTCATACGCTTTATGAGGAATGGTGGTCTGTTTTATCGTACGTGAAAATGTCCTCTGTGCTCGTGTCTGTGTGTTAATTGCGCTTTTATCCTATTGACTTCATTTTAGTTTGTTTTGCGTATTTTAATGTGTTGTTTTAACGTCTAATATAATGTATATATATCTGTGGTAGCAGGCAATGTCTTATTCCTTTGTCTCCTGTATTTCCTCTTATTTTATTACAAAATTAGGCATTGCGAATTAGATCTACTAATTGTTTTAATATCATACTTTTTTTTCATCACCATAATTTTTTTTACCTCCAGTCAGTGGATACCCTTTAAAATTTTAACTGTCATCCCTCTCGTTTTCCGTTAGGGCCGAAGACCTTCGATGTTAGGCCCCTTTAAACAACAAGCATCACCATCATCATGTTTCACGTACCTTGGGTTCCTTGCCTTGTCAGACAACCAAGTTGGGTACCTCCGTGGGTAGTACGACGACCTGAAATTTTCCTGGATCTGCACACTGGCCCGAAGGAAAACACGGACCTTCCGATTTATAGGAGGCTCATCCTGTCCATTGTTGGCCGATATCTAGGTTCAGTCGTCGTTTACACGGATGGTTCAAGGACAGAAACGAAGGTGGACTGTGCGTTCGTTGTCGACAATAATAGGTTTCTTTTTGCTCACCCTGAAACCTGTAGTGTGTACGCATTAGAGCTCTATGCTATTTGTGAAGCTCTACGGACTGCACTGTACGATGAGCGCCGACACTCTCTTCTGTGTACTGACTCCTTGAGCTCGCTACAGTCTATTGATAACTTCATAATCACAAAATTACGGTAGTGACATCTTATGAGGAAAATTTTAAGTAGGTCTAGTTCCAAGTTCAGTGTTTCTCCTGTAGAGGAGGTTTTAATTGGCCCAAGATTTAAATGTGCGGCGTAGAGGTGTACCTCCCGGTACAATAATCATCATCATCCATTTTCGGAAGGGGGTTACTTTGCAACACTTCTGTTGTGATGCAGAGTAACCCCAACATCTAGAATTGATAACCTCATTTGGAAATAACACACTGACAATGTGTATTCCTCCCCTTCTTTGCGTTGGAGATCACATGAGGCGGAAGCCAATCTATCTTGTGTCCCGTCACGTTCTTACCTACTGTCTAGCCTGTTGTATACGAGTCGCCTTTCTTTCACATTGCTAGCACCCATCATTGCTTCTCCTGTTTCCCCACCTGCGGACGTGCTTAATCTTTTTAAAATTGGGGTGGTGAGTCCCAGTCCACCTTTTCACCGCTTATATCTCCCGCTCCCCATCCGGTATCTTGCAGTCTACTCTTTCTCACTTACATCATACACTTCTTCTACCTTGTCCTCTACAATCCACACACTAGTTGTTCATTTTCTTAAACTCTGCCATAAATTTAATATTTATACACCTTTTTACATTTGCTCTCTCAGCCTCCCTACTCCTTTCTACTTTTACTTTTACAAAGTCTTTCTCATCCCCCCGCTCAAAATATTACCGCTAGACACTTAATACATTCTGTTCCGTGGTATCTGTGGAACAGCAGAGGTGAAAGAAGGTGCGGGGGTGAACGGGTCTCAAACTACGAAATCAAAGTTAATTTAAAATTTAACAAGGTTATATTTTCTTTTCAAAATTCAGAAATAAAAAGAATGGCAGGTACAGAGTAGCAAGGCAACAAAAGTACAATTACAGTATTTACAGGATTTGGGCTTCGAGCCCCGAACTCACAATTCTTGAGCAATTAGCCCAGTTTTACCCCAACACAAGTTTCAACAGAGGGGCAGAAAACCCCATTCATGCCCAGGAGCACTTGCTCCAAATTACACAGATTAGCCTCCTCGAGGCATACAACACTCAATTTTCAAGAAAGAGCCATTCGCTCTCAAACCTTAAGCCTATCAAAGGCCACACCAAACTCCACTTTCAAGTTGTCCTCCACGGACACGAAAACAGGGGTAAAATACCCAACCTACTGAGGCCTATTAAGTGAGAAAAGGTTAATTACATGGCCTCTAAAATACCAACTTGAGAGGAGGCGATCTGCACTCCTAATGCATTTGTTTAAAACCTATTTGGCACTAGGCCGTTAATGCAAGGGTTAATCCCATACTAAAGAGGTGACTTTAGAAAGAAACAATTTACATGACGTTAAGGAAGAATTGGTTGTGAAAAATAAGTTCACCTCAAAGTCATATGAGTGGGAGCTCGAGAGGGTTAAGCAATCTCTATCCCAATATGTAGTTAAAACAGAAAGAATTGACACCGAGTGTCTTTACATTATTAAAGGAAAGTTACATGGAAAAGGCTTCGGACCTGCCCCGAGAGTTAAACTGCTGAGCTAGCAAGAAAAGAAGTTATTAAAAGGCCATTACCTTATGGATGAACTGCTGCCCGAAGAAAGAGGCGCTTCCCGCCCCCTGCTACGTACTTTACACACCAAAAGATGTTACTGAAGTGGCGCAGAGACCCGAAAATCAGCAGTTTATATACTCTCGTGGAAAGTTCGGGGCGTTTCAGGAATGAAAACACCCGCCCACAATCATTTTATTGGATAACCAAGAAAACCCCTACACAATATGAAGAAGAAACACATAATTGGTGGAAAATTAATTCAAGAAATTCGGGATTGGCTAAATTCAAAACAAGGGGAAAGAAAGGATTAATATTGCCAACTTAAACAATGACTGAAAGTAATTTAACAAAGAACAAACTTATGAATTCAAAATTTCTCCAAAAACATAGTTCTTTCACTTCGCACTAGGGTGCACCATTGTAGTTCTTCAGTAGTGTCCTCTAGAAGAGAATGTTCACACTTCTTACTACAGGAAAAACCAAAATACTTCGAAAACGACCCAGGTCAGAAACTTCAAAATTTCCAAGCAGTGACATCTTCTGAGAAACTTGAAAATTAATACAGTAGATAAAGTTCAGACTTCCTCCAGCAGAGGAGTTTCAACTGGCGCAAAGTTTGAATTAGCGGCGTGGAGGTGTACCGCCCGGTACACATTCCATTACCAATGTTACAAATCTTTTCTTACAATATCTACCTTGTATAAATATTGTACCGGGCGGTACACCTCCACGCCGCGAATTCAAATGTTGCACCAGTTGAAATCCCTCTACAGGAGGAAGCCTGAACTTTAACAAACTGTATTTACTCAACGGTTTCTCGGAAGATTTCACTACTGTAAATTTGGTAATCTGTGTCTATTTTGATTTGTGTTTTTCTCCATATCAAGAAGTTTGAACATTCTCTAACAGATGTCGCTATCCAAACCTTGGTGACACACTCTGGTGCAATGGAATGAACTTTCTTGAAGAAATATTGTATTCCTAAGTTTTATTTTTACTAAATTTTGTTCTGTGGTTTGTCGGTTGGCAATATAATCCTTTCTTTCCGCCCGTTTTGAAATTAGCCGATCATAAATTTCTGTAATTAATTTTCCACCAACAAGGTGTTTCTTCATCGTCTGGTGTATTAGTTTTTGCTGTCGGCCAATAAAGGTTTGTGGGCGGGTTGTTACCATTCATGAAAGGTCTCGAATGTTCCACGAGGGTATATAAACTGCTGATTTTCTTGTCTCGGGGCCACTTCAGTAACATCTTTCGCAGTGTGTGAATATATATAGCAGGGGGCGGGAAGCGCCTCTTTCTCCAAGCAGCAGTTCATCTACAAGGTAATGGCCTGTTAACATCTTCATTTCTTGCTAGCTCAGCAGTTTAACCATCGGGGAGGGTTCGAGACCTGTAGTATGTAAACTACCCTTTTAAAATGTAAATTCTTTTCTGTCTATCTATAAATCACAAATCTGTAAAGCGGGGATAGAGAGTGCTTCACCCCCTCGAACTCCCCTTCATTTTGAATTTGAGGTGACTATGTTTTCGTAACCGTTTTTCTCTTCCTTCTTAAAGTCTTAAACTTATTTGCCAACTAGTCACCTCCCTAGTATGGGATTAGCCCCTGTATAACTGGCCGAGTGCCACCTAGGTTTTAAGAAGTTTCATGTAGGAGTGCAAGCTACGCCTCCAGTCAATTTGGTTTTTTGGGCCATTTAATTAACCCAGAGTTTGTTTTCTTCATGTGAAGGCCCTGTAGGTTGGGTACAAGATACCCCTGTTTCACTGTATGTGTGCCTTAAGGGCAGTTAGGAATGAAGTTTGTTGTAGCCTTTGATAGGCTTGTAAAATTGAGAGCGGGTCTGCTCTTTTCCTCTTAAAATTGTAATTAGGAGCAAGTGCTCCTCGTACTTAGGGGTTTTCTGCCCTTTAGCTATTGTGGTGGTGAGCTGAGAGCTCAGAAATTAATCTTGGGGCCCGAAGCCCAAATCTTGTAACAATTGTAATGTCTTAACTTGTTTTCCTGCTACTTGGTACCTGTTACTCTGTTGTTGTTATCTGTTGATTTTGAAAAGAAAATATAACCTTTGTTAAAGTTTTAAATTAACTTTACTTTTGTAGTTGAGACCTATTCCAGCCCGCACCTTCTTTCACCTCTAACTACCACGGATAACTCCGTAACAAATATAACACTCATTCTACTATCATCTTGCTCAGTGCGTATCACCATTCCTCTGGGCAAAATCCTCTACCTCCTTATCAAAGTCTTGCTCAGTCCATCTTTCCTCGCCGACTACTGTAGAAACACATCCAACATTCCTCGTCCTCTCTCCACAGTTCAAAACACCGACAATACAAACATACCATTCGTTTCCTTCTTCTCAACTAATTTACACCATCTTCATACAGTTCTTCAATCTTATTTACGTCTCATACTCTACAGTCCACTCACTCATTGCACATTTCCTTAAACAGCACAATAAACCTTATATTTATACAACATCTTTACAGTTACTCCCTCAACTTTCTTTCTCCTCTGTAATTCCTTTTTGTAACATGGTTTTCCATCCTCACCCCTATCTAGATATAACGTACTCGTCTCTTAATACATTCTTTTAGCGATATATACAAATATCCTTATTGTATAAACTTAGTGGAGAACATGGATTGACGCCAGGGCGTGTACGGTGCATGCTCAGAGTCGGAGAGAGAAGGGTATTGCAATCAGTTCTTATTAATTGGATCTTGAAGTTTATTCAAGGGAAAACAGATAAATCATATTACCTTTACATATGAATAGTTGGAGTTTGAGTGTCCACAAACATGTAAAGAAAGCCGTCGGCGTTGGCGCCGTTCCACGTTGCTCTACTCCTCCCCTCACCATAGAACTCCTCTCAGCACTGCACTGAAGGCCAAAGTTCGTAATAAATACGATGAAGTGAATGCATTTTTTTAGCACACACAAACTTCGAAATTCATTAAGGTTTCTACGAAGACAGTTTGAATTGATCACAGTACAGTCTCGTGACTTCAAACTAAGTTCTCGTAGAGGAACAGTTTATGAACTGTAACACGCAGTCTTGTGAAAAGAAAACTAAGTTCCACTAAGACACAGTCTTTACGAAGTAAGTTACATAGTCTCTCGAGAAGTAAAGTAGGCACAGTCTTTATGGTATACATAAAACAGTCTTTCAAAATAAGTTAATTTTCCACTGAGACACCCACGAACCTACTACGCTGGCTTAGCGGGGAGAGAGGTGATACTCCCACGTGGCGCGTCCCAGGTGGCGGATAGGGGGGTCCTAACCGGCTTGCTGGCGGACTTGAAGGAAATAAAACACCTCTCGCGGACCAAACACACTACCCCTTGCGGGTGGGGGTACGCACATGTAGAATACACCCGCGGTATCCCCTGCCTGTCTTAAGGGGGGCCCAAGGGGCTCTCAGCTTTGGAGTGTGGATTGGCGACCACGGGGCCTTAGCTGACTCTTGGCATTGCTTCCACTTACTTGTGCCAGGATCCTCACTTTCGTCTATCCTGTCCGACCTCCATTGGTCAACTCTTGTTCTTCTCCGACGCCGACGGTATTAGAGCATTCGTGGCCTAGGAGGTCTTTCATTTTCACGCGCTTCGTGGCCCTTGCCTCTCTTCGTCCGTCACTTCATCCTTCGAAGTGACGGATCCCTTCTTACTTCTTCTTTTCTCTCTCTCTCTTTACCCCCTGTGGGTGGGGGACGCAGACGAAAAATACTCCCACGGTGGATAGAATAATCGGGTTGCATACTGAACTTAATTAGTTTATCTGTTAGCTCGTATGTGTTTTTAATGTACTTCTTATATAAAAATTGATAGTTATTTCTTAAGAACCTTTGGATAAATTGTGATGTTTTGTACAATGGATTTTGTCACACTACCGGTTAGGTCGATCACATTACCGCGTAAGGTGAGTACACTTTTTCTTTCTTAAAGAAACTCGCATTAATTTAATTTTCTATTCTCATCATCAGGTTCCTTTGGTTCCATCTTGGATTGGGAATTTCACCTCTCATTATATGCAGAACACTTTGTATGAGAAGAAATCGCTTATATTCAGCCTACATGCATTTTATGAATCATAAATACTGGACTTTAAGCAAGATAGATACCCTCTGCGCCAGTGTCAAGTTTAAGATGGCGGCGTGTGCAGAAGTGACGCTGAGTGTTATGCGCAGTATTATTATATTTTTGGTGGTAAAGAGTGCAGTGCAATACTCCAAAAGTGCTACAATCGCTTCAGATAACCCTCCTGGATACCTGGAAAAGATAATTCTATTGGAAAAACTATTGGTGGGTGAAAAATGTAATCTTTACGGTTTGACGTGGTGGAGTGCTGAAAGTGTGGGGATGGCAGCCATAGGTCGGGCTCGGCGAAGGGACGGGAGCGGTGTTGTCAGACTGCCTGTAGATAATCAGCCACTGCTGTGCTTGGCACTTGCCCTAAGTGGGGACATCGAACTAAACCCGGGTCCACAACAGTGCACAATTTGCGGAAATAGTGGTAGGAGGAACCAATTATTTGTCCACTGTAATAATTGCTCGCTAAAAGGCCATAGAACCTGCGCAAAAGTCTCAGTGTCTGAATTCAGAAAGATAAAGAACGGTCCCGTAAATGGTTATGCTGCAAGTGTGAAATGCCGCTGTTATCAGACTCGTTCTTTACAGTTACCAGTGATACGCCCGGCGACTTAGTAAATAATTCTAAATGTACATATGTAAATAACAATATATCACTTTTTGCCTTCAATGCGCGCAGTATTATGCGACCTGGACGCTTACAAAATATCCACGCATCGCTTGAAAGCCTTGACCCGACCATCGTATGTGTCAATGAGACGTGGTTGTCCAGCAAAATTAATGACTCAGAAGTGTTCCCTGACTCGCTGATATTGTTCCGTAAGGAGCGATCACACCGCTCTGCAGGGGGGGGTTCTAATTGCAGCCAAGCCAGAATGTAATCCAACGCGAGTTCATCACCTGGAAACAGCAGCCGAAGCGCTGTGGGTGGAAGTGACGTGCAACAAACGCAAATTCCTTATTGGATCAAATTATCGCGCCCCTAAGTCGTCGCCGGAAATGAACGATGAACTGATCCTCTTTCTCGGGCGTGTGCAACATGTACAACAAAATTAGGATGCCATTTATATTGTCGGTGATTTCAACTTAGAAATTACGTGGTCCAGAAATGCTGCACCTGTTCCAAATAACCCCCTCGCCAATAAATTCCTTTCCGCTTTCTATGATTTATTCCTTCATCAATTAATGTTCGAAGCCACGCGTATTACGCAAACAACACGCTCAACCCTTGAACTTTTCCTAAGTAATATACCACAGTCCGTCCAATCTCTTAATACTATTCCTGGATTCTGTGACCATCAGGCAATTCTCGCAACACTGACCCATATAAAACCATCCCCCAAACTCCATACCAGAACAGTTTATAATTTTTCCCGAACAAAGTGGAACGATCTGTCCACTTTACTATCCAACCGCCTCCTCGTTCTCACCTCAGATTTCACCGGCAGTACTGACATAAACAAGATATGGAACGACTGGAAGAAAATTTTCTTTCAATGCGTAGAAGAAACCACACCAATAGTAAATACAACCAGCAGACGGAAATCTCCATGGATTACCAAGGAGATAGTGCGAGAAATTCGAAGAAGTGACCGCCTGTACCAGAAATGGAAAAGAAATCCAACCGATTATAAGTGGGAGAAATACAGGCTGGCTAGGAACAAGGCTAAACAATCTATCAGAGATTCCTACGATTCTTAAATCCACAGTCTCAGCACCAACTCCAAGGAACTCTGGGCTCTTCTCAGAAGTAAAGGTTGCAACAGAGCTCCATCTGTATTTAAACATAACGGTACGGCAGTCTCCACACCACAAGAAATTGCAGACACCTTCAACAGGAAATTTAAAAGTAACTTCTCCGTACCTACTGAGGAAGAGAACATGCTATATTGAAGGACAACATCTACCCCTCTCTTCCCTCTAACCAACCTGTATTTCTCAACGAATGAAGTAAAGGAGAGCCTTCTGAAAACAAGACCTCATGCCGCGACCGGGCCGGACCGAGTGCCAGCAAGAATTCTCAAGAATTGTGCAGTCGCCTTGGCGCCCTCGCTTTGCGCTCTCTTCAGCTATTCCATTAATACCGGGTCTGTACCTTTGGAGTGGAAAGAAGCCAACGTAGTGCCAGTTTTCAAAGATGGAGATAAGGAAAACGTAGATGATTACCGCCCAGTTTCTTATAACATCAGGGGTCTGTAAATGTATGGAACGTCTAGTTGCTAAATATATGTTGGATTTTCTCAAGGAGGGAAACCTGCTGAACTCAAACCAGCACGGCTTCATTCCGGAAAATCCTGCACAACACTTCTAACGAAAGTCATTTATGACTGGCAGTTCTCTTTGGAGCAGACTGATGTCTCACAAATAGACTGTGCGACTCTGGACTGGAGCAAAGCTCTTGAGCAGGTGTCACATCAAAGACTTATGTTAAAACTTAGCAACTACGGCATTCAGGGTAAACTGCTGTCATGGTTGAGGTCATTTTTGGTGGGTCGATCGCTATGTGTTGTGTACGGAGGAGCCAAATCAGACCAAACCTCAATTACTTCTGGAGTAATTCAAGGCAGTGTGATAAGGCCCCTCCTGTACACGATTTATGCTCTCTACTTACCGGATTGTGTAAATTCGACCATGGCGCAGTATGCCGATGACACAGTCATTTACACAGCCATGAAAAACAGTGATGATATTATAAAATTCCAGTCGGATCTAGATAGTATAGCTCTGTGGTGTGAGGTAAATAGAATGTATATAAATATTAAGAAGTGTAAATATATATATATAAGACTAAGCAGAGCTAAACAACCACTCCAGAACCAACCTACTCTATGTGGAATCCAACTTCATGAAGGTCACCTCAATTTCAAAATGAAGGGAAGTTCGAGAGGGTATAGCACTCTCTATCCCCGCTTTACAGTAAAAGAAATGTATAGATTTTACATAGACAGAAAAGAATTTACATTTTAAAAAGGTAGGTTACATACTAAAGGTTTAGAACCTTCCCCGGGAGTTAAACTGCTGAGCTAGCAAGAAATAAAGATGTTAAGAGGCCATTACCTTGATGAAGAGCTGCTGCCAGAAGAACGGGGCGCTTCCCGCCGCCTGCTACATATCCACACACTAAGCTAGATGTTACTGAAGTGGCCCGGAGACAAGAAAATCAGCAGTTTTTATACCCTCGCGGAAAATTCGAGACCTTTCAGGAACGAGTAGACACACCCACTCAATTTTTATTGGTTGACTAAGAATTACACATGGAAATTAGAAGAAGAAAGCTATGATTGGAGGAAAATTAATTACAGAAATTACTGATTGGCTAAATTCAAAACAGGCGGAAAGAAAGCATTAATGTTGCCAACCCAAAAACCACAGAACAAAATTTAGTAAAGACAACACTTATGAATACAACATTTCTCCAAGAAGGTTCATTCCTTTACACCAGAGTGCGTTATCATAGTTTTTGGTAGAGATATCTGTTAGAGAATGTCCACACTTCTTGATCAATGAAAAACAAAAGCAAATCAAAAACACTCAGTGACATCTTCTGATAAACCGTAGAGTTAGTTCAGTTGTTAAAGTTCCGGGTTTCTCCAGTAGAGAAGTTTCAGTTAGCGCAACATTTGAACTTGCGTCGTAGAGGTGTACCGCCCGGTACAAGGAGCACCGTGCGGTCAGGGTTTTACGGTACCTGTGATTACTAACACTATATGAGCGACACCGCACCATGTCAAATACCATGGTTCTACTTTCCAAGCGATAAGTACCATAATGGGAGTCCGATGACCTAGATATTGGACCCCTTTAGCCTGCAAGCGTCATCGGTTCAGTATTGAGCGATAGAAGCAGTCCCTTGCTCAGTATTACTATTGTTTTCCGTCAGTTTCTGAGACAGGCATTTCGGGTCGTCTCCACTGATTGTTTTACCTTCATATTCATCCGCCACGAACCTGATACGCAGACGTAGCAGGTGGAGAGGTGATACTCCCACGTGGCGCGTCCCAGGTGGCGGATAGGGGGGTCCTAACCGGCTTGCCGGCGGACTTGAGGGAAATAAAATACCTCTCGCGGACCAAACACACACCCCCTGTGGATGGGGGAGGCTGACGAATAATACACCCACGGTATCCCTTGCCTGCCGTGAGAGGCGACTACAAGGGGCGACCAAGGAATGATTGAATTAGAACCATGGAACTACTTTTGATTCGTACCATCACTCGGGGAACACCATGGGTTGCCTGTACTTGCGAGTTATACCACTATGTTCGGTACGAAATGGGTTTGTGTTTAGTAGTAGTCATGAGCGTGGCCTGGGGGTTTCCAGTACCCGTGCGTCGTACCCATGTGAGCACCACCGCGGGTCTGGGCGTAGCCTGCGAGTTGTACCACTATATGAGGGACACCGTGGTTCTGCGTTGCCTTTGATTAGTTTCCACTCTGTGAGGAACACCACGGGGCCCGTGGGACCGGCATCCGTGCCTAGTACACCTAGGTGAGGAAACTCATTGGTTTGCGTTGGCTATGAGTGGCGCCATTGTGTGAGAAACACCATAGGTCTGCGTTACCTGTACGAAGTACAATACTTGTGAGTAGTACCGTCTTGTGTGGAACACCGTGAGTTTCGCTACTTTTGATTAGTACCCCAACATGCCAATACCATGGTTCTACTTTACTCGCGATATGTACCATTCTGTGGGGCCTTAGACATGGATTTTGCACCCCTTTCGACATCAAGCATCATCGTGCTTTATGAGTGGTCCCTTGGTCAGTAATCAATTATGTATGATCTTTGAGTCTGATCCACTGTATTTTGGTTGTTTGTTTCCTTTTTTTTTTGTTTTTCTTTGTTGGGTTCATTCTTCATGACGACATTATTACTTTTATTGGTCAGTGGATGAATTTGACATTTTTGTTCTTTCATTTCGTACCATTAGGGGCCGAAGACCTCGATGTTAGGCCCCTTTAAACAACAAGCATCATCATCATCATCATCATCATCATCATATTCATCCGTTCATTTTTCGTCCTCGCGCTTTGAATTCTGTTCAGTGGAGGATTTTGGATTTTTATTTTGTCATTGCATTTCGTCTCATTTCGTGCCATCAGGGACCGATGACCTCGATGTTAGGCCCCTTAAAACAACAATCATAATCATCATCATCCCTTCCGTTGTAACGTATGCCCTGCAGATCTCTTTGGCCTGGTTGGGCGTTGTTCGTCCTCTCTTTGAGGTTCTTCCTGTTTGTTCAAGAATTTCTTAACAACACTTTCTTTGATATTTGTTATGGATATGGGTTTTCCTGTTACTTTCTTGTACTGGATATGTGCGTTGACTAACGTTGTACCAAAAAGTAGCTCAATCGCTATATTTTTGTACCATCTTAGAGATATTCTCCGAGCCGAAACGTAACTGCTCATCTGTTACCGTTACTTGGTGGTAGTTATGCATGAAAGAAGGTGCTGGGTGGTGAATAGGTCTCAAGCTACTAAAGTGAAATTAATTTTAAAAATTTAACAAGGTTATATTTTCTTTTCAAAATTAGGTAACAACAAATAGAACAGGTACTTAGTAGCCGAAACACAATTGAAAAATACATTTACATAGGTACCCCATTTGGGGCTTCAAAAGTCAGAAACATAATTCTTGGGCAATCAGCTCAGTTTTACCTCAAACACAATTTTAACAGAGGGGCAGAAAACCCCATTCATACCTAGGAGCCCTTGCTCCAAATTACACTGAAAAGCCTCCTCGAGGCATACAATATACCATTTTCAAAAGAGCCACTCGCTCTCAATTTTAAGCCTCTCCCAGGCCACACCAAACTCCACTTTTAAGCTGTCCTCAAAGGACATATACACCGGGGTAAAATACCCAACCTACTGAGGTCTATTAAATGACAAGAAGGTTAATACATGACCTCTAAAATACAATTTGAGGGGAGGCGAACTTGCACTCCTAATACACTTTGTTTAAGACCTACTTGGCCTTAGGCCGTTAGTGCAAGGGCTAATCCCATACTACAGAGGTGACTTAAGAAAATAACAATTTACATTACATTACGGAAGAATTGGTTGAGAAAATAAGTTCACCTCCAGACAATGTGAGTGGGAGCTCGAGAGGGTTAGCACTCTCTATCCCAGTATGTAGCTTTACAAGAGAATAGATGAAAAGAGAAGTTACATTTTAGGAAAAGGTTACATAGTGGAACGCTTAGAACCCGCCCCGAAAGTTAAACTGCTGAGCTAGCAAAGAAAGAATTTATTAATCGGCCATTACCTTGTTGCTGACCGCTGCCGAGGAAAGAGGCGCTTCCCGCCTCCTGCTATGTACTTAATACACTGAAAGATGGAACAGAAGTGGCCGAGAGACCCCAAAATCAGCAGTTTAAATACTCTCGCGGAAGTTTCTAGGCGTTAGGGGAATGAAAACACCCTCCCACAAACACTTTATTGGGTAGGACACAGCAACATATTCAAGTTGGGGGAAGATACATCTGATTGGATAGAAATTAATTTAAGAAATTCGGGATTGGTTAGGTTCAACACAAGGGGAAAGAAGGGGTGAATATTGCCAACTTAAACAATGACTGAAAGAAATTTAACAAAGAACAAACTCTTGAAATTAAATTTTCTCCAACAAAATAGTTCTTTGACTCCGCACTAGGTTGCACTATTGTTGATCTTCAGTAGTGTCCTCTAGGAGAGAAAGTTTACACTTCTTACTTCAAGCGAAACAAAAACACATCAAAAATGACACAGTTCAAAAACTCAAAATTTTCCACGTGGTGACATCTTCTGAGAAGGTAAAGAATTAACAGCGTAGATAAAGTTCAGACTTCCTCCAGCAGAGGAGTTTCACCTGGCGCAATTTTTAAATTAGCGGCGTGGAGGTGTACCGCCCGGTACAGACCTCCCCCCCCAAAAGTTCCTCCAGGGGTGACACATGAAATCTGTTTGAAACAAGGTCCAAGTTATGCTGTGGATATGAAGCATTTATAAGATTTCTTAATTTGGTTTGATAGAGTTTCAAAATTTTGTTGTTGCAGATGAAGTAAAGTCTTTATATTTGTAGAAGTTGAATTTCTGAAGATAACTTTTTATACTTGAAAGTGAAGGAAAAAAAAATTTCGAAGTCCACCAAATATTGCAGTTGAATTCCCAAGTGTAGTCATTACTTATAGTAACTGTTCATGTAGTAGATGGTGATGAAGTGGGATGGCCAGACCGGCCGTTGCGGCTTGCGTCCAAAGGAGGCCGCTCGGACCCCTCAAGTACCCTGAGATACCGCTCGCCCGCACTATGAGGGGAGCAGAGGTGTTGAAGCACGCCGCGCCCGCGGTGAACATATACAGGCTGCGGGCAAGTAGCAGGTCGTGCGCCGCACATCAGCCTTGGCCGGGAGGAGAGCTCCGGCTCGCCGTGCACACGTCGTCCTCGCTGGGGCCGAGGGGGCCCGTCCTCTGCTCCAGTTGCTGCACGGCGCCGCGCGGCTGCGGGGGCACTGAAACATTAAAGCTTGGCGGCAGAATTGTGTTGGACCATCATCTTCTTTATGGGTACAGGCTTGTGGAGAGGCTGAGGGGCCAGCGGCGTGCGGATATCCATGGCATTTACTCAAATCAAGCCACAGTGTGTATTGAAGCAGGAGACGGGAGCGTGGTAATGGCCGAGGCAAGGACAGAATGGCAGTTTAACGGATCGGGGAAGGTTTTACACGAGGCTTACATATAAGACCAAAATATTATAGAAGGGGCAGAAAGCCTTAAAAGTTGAACTCAAAAAAAAATATAACCTTCATATTCCTTTCAAATTATATGAAGCAAGTTGACACAAAATTTACACTGGTTTCACCTGTGACAGGTGAACCCTAAATATCCTCTCGGTGGCTGGATTGCTTACTAACAACGTAACTGGCGTAAGCAAATCGAGAATTATACAAGGCCCATGAAATCTGGGGGCAAGCTTGCCCGCGGGAACAAAATTCTTGACCATCACCTGGTCACCTACCTTCAAAGTGGTGGGTCTCCGTCCACGATCATACTTTTCCCTAACCTTTTCATGAGACACTTTAAGATTGGCTTTAGCCTTCTTCCAAAGATCTTTAATGTTATCCGGATCTATTGTCTCGGGTAGAATGTCATTCAGAGACCAGAGGTTAGAGAGCGGCGAGTTGGGAACAAACTTGAACATCAAAGAAGCTGGAGTAAACTTGTGAGATTCATGAACCGCCGAATTCAAAGCAAAAGCTATCCAATGCAGGGACGTGTCCCACCTGGAATGATCTTCATGATGATAGGCAATAAGTGCGGACCTGAGATTACGGTTAACCCGTTCAGCCAGGGATGGTTGAGGGTAATAAGCAGAAGTAGTTACATGAGAGATGGACAAGTCAAAACAGAATTTACGAAAAAGATTAGATGTAAAAGCCTTAGCATTATCAGATACAATATATTGGCACGGACCAAAAGAAGCAAAAATAGAATTTAAGCAAGTAATTGTAGACTGAGCGGTAGCCAGCTTAGTCGGAAATAACCACGAAAATCTTGTAAAACCATCTACGCATACAAAGATGAACTTGTTGGCATTCCCCTTTGACTGGGGAAAGGGTCCTACATAATCAATGTACAGGCGTTCCATGGGGCGCGACGCTTGATGAGAAGACAAAAAGCCTACCTTAGTGGACATGGTGGGTTTACTGAGCAAACAAGATTTACAAGCTTTTACAAGTTCACGAATTTCGCCGTCCATACCTTTCCAGATGAACATTTCACGAATCTTTTCACGGGTTTTAAAGATTCCAAGATGCCCTCCTAATGGGGTCTCATGATAATACTTGAAGATCATAGGTACAAGAACCGCTGGAACAACAACTTTCATCAACTTATCATGCCTCGAAGGGCAACATAGAACACCATTCCTCAGGACATAAGGGACAACATGTTCCCCAGAAGAAAGGGCTTCCATGATCGGAGCCAGCGTCGGATCTTCACGTTGGTATTTCTCGATATCCCTAAAAAGCATGGGAGCATCTGTTAGGATGGCATTAACCTCAGATAGCATGGACTCGGGAGGTGATGAACTGTCGACCTGTTCATGGTTCTCAACGTCGTCTGAAAACATACGGCTGAGTCCATCAGCGACAACATTTTCGGTACCTCTGATATGCCTGACGTCAAATTGGAAGGCAGAAATACGGATGGCCCAACGGGCTATACGACCAGTACGACGCGGCCTACCTAAGACCCAGCTTAAGGCTTGATTATCTGTCTCCAGGTCGAATTTAACATGTTCCAGATAGAGACGGAATTCTCTAAGGCGAATAAGACTGCCAAACCTTCGAGCTCATAGATGGAATACTTGGCTTCTTGAGCCGACAAAGTCCTAGATGCATAGGCGATGGGGCGCCTCCCTAGTTCAGTCTCTTGAAGAAGGACTGCAGCTACCGCTGACGACGACGCGTCGGTTTGGACGATGAATTTCTTCGAGAAATCAGGCATAGCAAGTACAGGGGCATTACAAAGTGCTAATTTAAGGTCTTCAAAAGCGGCTTGTTGAGAAGGTCCCCACTCGAATTTGATGCCTTTCCTACGAAGAAGGTTTAAGGGCGCCGCTCTATTAGCAAAGTTAGGAATGAACTTCCTGAAGAAATTCACCATACCAATGAACCTGGCGATACCTTTAATGTCCTTGGGAGGTTTAAAATCACGGATGGCCTGTGTTCTAGAATGATCGACTGCTACACCATCGGGTGACACAATATGCCCTAGGAATGACATAGAGGGCTTAGCAAAGGCAACCTTGGACAACTTAACAGTTAACCCAGCCTTACGAAGGCGATCGAGAACTTCTCGCAGATGATCTAGATGTTCTTCAAAAGTCTCTGAAAATACGACGACATCATCTAAGTAGTGATATAAGTACTCGAATTTGATGTCGGAGAAGACCCTATCTAGTAGCCTAGTGAGCACAGCTGCCCCCGTGGGGAGCCCGAAAGGCACGCGGTTGTATTCGTATAAATTCCAGTCCGTGGCAAACGCTGTAAGGTGTTTAGACTCTTCGGCAAGGGGAATTTGATTATAGGCCTGATTCAAGTCCAAGATAGTGAAGAACTTGGCCTTACGAAACCATGAAAAACAAGAATGAAGGTCAGGAAGGGGCACAGATTGCAACACCACCTTCCGATTGAGAGCCCTGTAATCAATGACAGGCCTGAAGCCTCCTTGGGGTTTCGGGACTAGAAAAATAGGCGATGAATACGCCGACTTAGAGGGCCTAATAATACCATCCTTCAACATCTGGTCGATAATTTCTTTCAGAGCCTTCATTTTAGGTGGAGATAGCCTATAAGGTGGAAAATGGACAGGAATCGAATCCGTGACCTCAATTTTGTATTCAATAAGGTCAGTAACACCAAGAGTATCAGAGAACACCTCTGGAAATGACTGACATAATTTACGAATACTATCAGCCTGCTCCTCAGGTAGATGTCTAAGGTCTAACAACATCTCATCCTGGGTAGGCGAAATAGATGAACATGACACAGAATTACACTTAAACAAGGGAATTTTACAATTGGACGCAAATTTGAATGTGCACGACTTACTCTGAAGATCGAGCACAAGACCAGTGTGAGAAATAAAGTCCGCTCCCAGTATGAAGGGGCAAGACAAGTGCTTAGCCACAAACAATTTAATTTTCCATGTAAATTTAAAAATACGAATTTTGACCAGTACGGAACCTAGAATTTCTAATGGAGATGAATTAGCTGAAACATATTGAATAGGAGATGAGACGTAGTCAGGTAGTTTACAAACAGCTTTCAATTTAGAATACCATTCAGCCGAAATAATCGAACAAACACTGCCTGAATCTAAGAGAGCTGTTATAGGCTCGTTATTTAACTCAATCTTAAGAAAAGGAACAGGTGCGGGGGTATCCGCCGCAATCCTAAGACACTCTTTGGGGCATTCAAAAGATGTATTCAAAGACTTATCGTTCCCTGAATTCTCGACCTTTTTGCCAGGGGCTGAGCCTTGGGAAGCAGAATTAGTTGACTCAGCCGCAGCCACTAGTCACTTTTGATTGTTGTTGGAAGTTACACCAGAAGTTGAGCAGGAGGGGGTGCTATTCGAATTGGGACAATTCTTTGCGATATGTGAGAAATCCCCACATTTAAAACAGCCTTGTGATGAACCCGCTCCATTATTTGCCCTACTAGACTTGATCAGAGGACACTTGTTGCGCAGATGGTCAGGCGACCCGCAAGCATAACATTTACGGGGATTGACTGGTCGGCGAGGTGGAGGCCGAGTGTTACTAAAGGAAGGCGGGGGTTCTTTCGCGACACGCAAAGAATCGGCGTATCTAACTCCTTCCGCTGAGACGGCCAATGCTTCAAGTTCAGAGAAGGTTTGCGGACACGCCGCGAAACACAAATATGACCTATAGGGAGGTGAAATTCCCTCTACAATAGCCTGTACAATCTGATCTTCAGGAAAATGAAGGGCAAACACCCTAGTATAAAACTTAATGTCCTGTATGAAATCAGCCAAGTTTTCATCCAAGCGCTGTACACGATAATAGTACTTCTGAATAAGGGAGGACCTGGCCCTAGCAGGGATGAAGTTAGCTAGCAAGTGGGCATGGAAATCCTCAACAGATTATTGCTCGGCAATGGCTCTTACGATTTTATCAGAGAGAATACCAATAGCATACGGATAGATAATTTGCAAGATTTGACATGGAGAAAGAGAAAAAACAAGGGCATGATCCTGAAATTCCACTAGAAATCTTAAAAATGAAATTACATCACTGGTGGTATTAACGGAAAACTTAGAGATACCTCTGAGCAACATTGCCAATGGATGAGGCAAGCTGCTAAACCCGGGTGACATAGTAGGTAAAGGTTTCAATGGTAATGAAGTTAATTCAGAACGGATGTTACTCAATGATGCACGACGTTCAGATTCGTTGTCCAATGGGGCAGGGATAGTTTGAGCAGCAACGGTTATTCTATTAACTTCTCCCTTGGGAGGCGCTTCCTCACTCCCTGCATTTACTATGGTGGGTTGATCAGATTTGGGAGGAACTTCCCCAGTTAACAATTGAGTGACCTTACTAGATAATTCGGAAATATTTTCCAGGAGCGTGCTAGCTTCCTTCCTCTGAACATCATTCAGTTTTAGAGACAACAGATCGTTAACCCTATTCGAAAAATGATATAGCCTACCTTGCACACGCTTAATTTGATTCGGAGACGGATCATTTTCATCAAAAAAACTAACTACAGAGGCTAGCCCAGTAACATTCTCCGTGATCGTGGAAAGAGAATCGTCAATTTCTTTCTCTCCCAAATTGGGGATGGAAATGGGCAAATCAAGGGACTCTCTAAGCTTGTAAGTGTCTATTGCAACCGTGCCTCCAGATTGCACATTTCTGATAGTTAATTCATAGATCAACTCCTCCTTGCGCAAATAGTTAAGAAGGAGAACATCGCGAGGGCCGGGCATGGTGACAGAACAATTTTGAAAAACTCAAAAAATTCCAGCAACTGGGAAAATAGTTAGAGTTCGGAACAAACAATATTTAGCCGTCAAAAGGGGCTAAATTGAGACCCATTCAACCACGCTCTGCTACCACTTGTTACCGTGTTTTGGTGGTAGTTATGCATGAAAGAAGGTGCTGGGTGGTGAATAGGTCTCAAGCTACTAAAGTGAAATTAATTTTAAAAATTTAACAAGGTTATATTTTCTTTTCAAAATTAGGTAACAACAAATAGAACAGGTACTTAGTAGCCGAAACACAATTGAAAAATACATTTACATAGGTACCCCATTTGGGGCTTCAAAAGTCAGAAACATAATTCTTGGGCAATCAGCTCAGTTTTACCTCAAACACAATTTTAACAGAGGGGCAGAAAACCCCATTCATACCTAGGAGCCCTTGCTCCAAATTACACTGAAAAGCCTCCTCGAGGCATACAATATACCATTTTCAAAAGAGCCACTCGCTCTCAATTTTAAGCCTCTCCCAGGCCACACCAAACTCCACTTTTAAGCTGTCCTCAAAGGACATATACACCGGGGTAAAATACCCAACCTACTGAGGTCTATTAAATGACAAGAAGGTTAATACATGACCTCTAAAATACAATTTGAGGGGAGGCGAACTTGCACTCCTAATACACTTTGTTTAAGACCTACTTGGCCTTAGGCCGTTAGTGCAAGGGCTAATCCCATACTACAGAGGTGACTTAAGAAAATAACAATTTACATTACATTACGGAAGAATTGGTTGAGAAAATAAGTTCACCTCCAGACAATGTGAGTGGGAGCTCGAGAGGGTTAGCACTCTCTATCCCAGTATGTAGCTTTACAAGAGAATAGATGAAAAGAGAAGTTACATTTTAGGAAAAGGTTACATAGTGGAACGCTTAGAACCCGCCCCGAAAGTTAAACTGCTGAGCTAGCAAAGAAAGAATTTATTAATCGGCCATTACCTTGTTGCTGACCGCTGCCGAGGAAAGAGGCGCTTCCCGCCTCCTGCTATGTACTTAATACACTGAAAGATGGAACAGAAGTGGCCGAGAGACCCCAAAATCAGCAGTTTAAATACTCTCGCGGAAGTTTCTAGGCGTTAGGGGAATGAAAACACCCTCCCACAAACACTTTATTGGGTAGGACACAGCAACATATTCAAGTTGGGGGAAGATACATCTGATTGGATAGAAATTAATTTAAGAAATTCGGGATTGGTTAGGTTCAACACAAGGGGAAAGAAGGGGTGAATATTGCCAACTTAAACAATGACTGAAAGAAATTTAACAAAGAACAAACTCTTGAAATTAAATTTTCTCCAACAAAATAGTTCTTTGACTCCGCACTAGGTTGCACTATTGTTGATCTTCAGTAGTGTCCTCTAGGAGAGAAAGTTTACACTTCTTACTTCAAGCGAAACAAAAACACATCAAAAATGACACAGTTCAAAAACTCAAAATTTTCCACGTGGTGACATCTTCTGAGAAGGTAAAGAATTAACAGCGTAGATAAAGTTCAGACTTCCTCCAGCAGAGGAGTTTCACCTGGCGCAATTTTTAAATTAGCGGCGTGGAGGTGTACCGCCCGGTACATTTTTGTACCATCTTAGAGATATTCTCCGAGCCGAAACGTAACTGCTCATCTGATCGGATAACTCTGCATGACCTTTCTCTTCATTGTAATCGAGAGTCATTGTTGGTTTCCGGATGTTACCACGCCTTCTTTTTACTTCTACAGTTTCATCACCGTGTTTTGTCGACGACATAATCACGTTCCTTTTATCTTTCCATTTGAAGACAGTTATGCCTTCTTTCTCCTTCGCAATCACTTCACTTTTCTTCAGTTTCTTCTCAACAATTTATTTTGGTATACCTTTCCTATTTCTTCTCAGAGTTCCCAAAAGATGCGTCTGATGATAAAGCAGTGTCGTAGCTAACTCCAAGCTCGTATAATAATCTGTTATTATGGTTCTTCCATCTCCAAGCATATCTTTGGCACGTTTCATAACTACACTTGTTAGGACAGATCTTCCTCCATCTCTTTCCTTTCCTGCATATACTATTATATTCCAGGTGTAACCTTTTGCGCAGCAAAGTTTGAAAAATTTGACCCCGTACTTGTGTGCTTTGTCTGGAATGAACTGTTTTATTATCAGTCTTCCACGGAGGGGTAACAGGCAATCATCGATGCAGACTGTGTGGCTCATTGTAGGCTACTTTGCCACTAGCATCGTGATAATCTGAATAGCCTATCTCCAGGGGGACATTCTTCATTGTTAGAGAAGTGCCATATTGGTAATAACAATTGGAATATGTTTCGGTTCTTTGTTGGTGAACATATTTCATTCCTGTGTACAGACAATGTACTCCAGTAGTATGTAACGTGTGGGAAATGCACTAGACCCATGCAGTCTATAATACCTAGGAAATTCCTCATCTAATTTTCGTTGGTTGCAGTCCATGATCGGAGAATGTCCTTCCACAGCGAGTTTTTATTCACCATAAGAGTGATAAGTTCACTGTTAACGAATTTACAGAAGAAGTCATATGGAGAAGCGCTGACAAATTGGTCATTCAGTTCATCTTTACCTCGAGTCTCAACATTGGAAGCAAAACTCTGATGTCTTCTCTGAGGATTATGCCATATAACAAATATTTCCTCTCCTTCATCTTCCTACACCTCATTTTCCCCCTCTGTACTCTCGCGCTCTTCATTATATGGTTCTGGTTGCACATCATATTCAACTGATGCCGGGTCTTCCTCATGAATGCAATTTTCCAGATGTGTCGTATTATTCTTGTCCGCTGCATTGTGTAGATTGTTATTTTTACTTGAGGTCTCACTTGAACTCTCGGTAGAGTACTCAGGATCGTCTGAGAGGTCATTTATAGCCCGTAGCTCATCATCTACCAATTCTCCTGAATCTGAAATATACGTATACAATTTATGGTTAGTAAATGTATTTCAAATTTAATTTGGCGAAGAGTTTCTTGTCTTGAAAAACGTAATAGATCAGTTTGACATGGACATACTTACCAGAATTCTCATACTCAAAGGGCTAGCGTAATCATCTTCCGAGTGCGAGAAGAAAACGGTTTTATTCTCATAACTAACATCTCCGTTTACTGGTAAAATAACCTAGACATACCTCGCAAGTAGTTCACACACACCCTACTGTAAAAGATTGATTGCCTTGCTATTGCACTGCTAAGCGCTAGTAAACAAAACGTGGCACGCTCTGTTATCTACAATGCGTACTATCAAACAATGCAAGCTTCTAGTACCGCTAGCCTGTACCGTTCTGGCCGTCTAGGCAGAACCATGCAGTGAACTTTTCTGTGGGGTCACGGCGGTACCTCGGGGTGCTAGGAATTACTGGGTTACTGTAGTCGCGTCCTAGTTCGTGAACCATGGGCACCGGCTGAATGGCCTAGTAAGTGGTCTTGAGATTCGGGATACCACTGCTATGGAATGGGAGTGGGCATCTCGGACATATTCTGAGTCATGGCCCCCTTTGTGCTCAGGCGGCTAGGACTATACAATTCACCGGTGGTCCATAACCCGTTACACGAGAGATCCTCACTTGGACTATGTGCAAGTAGGGTGGCATCCTGCTTCATGAATTAACCGAGCTCAGAACATTTTAAGCAAGCCTCGGACCTATGGGAGTAACGGAGTCCCACTCCCATTTGATAGGCGAGGGACTCCTTGGAAACAACTTGGCGAACAAAATGGAATTCGATGGGGAGCTATCAGTATTAATGGGGCTTATGGAAGAAAGAAAGTAGAACTGGCTGAGGCAGCAAAGTGGATGCATCTGGATGTGCTAGGAGTAAGTGATTCGGGTAAGGGGAGATAATGAGGAAGAGATAGGAGATTATAAAGTGTACTTGACGGGGGTTAGAAAGAGAAGAGCAGAGTCTGGGGTAGGGCTCTTTATCAGGAATACCACTGCACGCAACATAGTTTCTGTTAGGCATGTAAATGAGCGAGTGATGTGGGTAGATTTGTCAGTTGGAGCAATAGGACTAGAATTGTCTCCGTGTATTCACCATGTGAGGGTGCAGATGAGGATGAAGTTGACAAGTTTTATGAAGCATTGAGTTACATCGTGGTCAGGGTCAACAGCAAGGACAGAATAGTGCTAATGGGTGATGTCAATGCGAGAGTTAGGAATAGAACTGAAGGATAGGAAAGGGTGATTGGTATATGTGGAGAAGATAAGGAAGCTAATGGGAATGGGAAGCGTTTGCTGGACTTCTGTGCTAGTATGGGTTTAGCTGTTACGAATACATTCTTCAAGCGTAAGGTTATTCACCGCTACACATGGGAGGCTATGGGTACCAGATCCATAATAGACTATATCTTAACCGACTTCTAATTCAGAAAGTCTGTTAGGAATGTACGAGGTTTCCGGGGATTTTTCGATGATTCAGGCCACTATCTGAGCTGTAGTGACCAAGTATCTCTAGGCCTAGGGTAGAGAAAGTGAAATCTGTCTGCAAACGAATAAGGGTAGAAAATCTCCGGGATGAGGAAATTAGACAGAAGTACATGGATATTATTAGTGAGAAGTTTCGAACAGTAGACAGTAAGCAGGTTCAGGATGTAGAAAATGAATGGGTGGCATACAGGGCTGCTGTAGTAGAAACAAGGGAATACCTAGAAACAACTGTGTGTAAAGATGGGAAAAGGCGAACATCTTGGTGGAATCATGAAGTGAGAGCAGCTTGTAAACGTAAAAAGAAGGCTTATCAGAAATGGCTCCAAACAAGGCCCGAGGCGGACAGGGATTTGTACGTAGATGAAAGAAACAGAGCGAAACAAATAGTTGTTGAATCCAAAAAGAAGTCGTGGGAAGATTTTGGTAATAACCTGGAAAGGCTAGGTCAAGCAGCAGGGAAACCTTTCTGGACAGTAATAAAGAATTTTAGGAAGGGTGGGGAAAAGGAAATGAACAGTGTTTTGAGTAATTCAGGTGGACTCATAATATATCCCAGAGAACCACTAGAGAGGTGGAGGGAATATTTTGAACATGTCATCAATGTAAAAGGAAATCATCCTGGTGGTGTTGCGAACAGCCAAGCTCATGGAGAGGAGGAAAATTATGTTGGTGAAATTATGCTTGAGGAAGTGGAAAGGATGGTAAATAAACTCCATTGTCATAAGGCAGCAGGAATAGATGAAATTAGACCTGAAATGGTGAAGTACAGTGGGAAGGCAGGGATGAAATGGCTTCATAGAGTAGTAAAATTAGCATATAGTGTTGGTAAGTTACCTTCAGATTGGACAAAGCAGTAATTGCACCTATCTATAAGCAAGGGAACAGAAAGGATTGCAACAACTATCGAGGTATCTCATTGATTAGTATACCAGGCAAAGTATTCACTGGCATCTTGTAAGGGAGGGTGCGATCAGTCGTTGAGAGGAAGTTGGATGAAAACCAGTGTGGTTTCAGACCACAGAGAGGCTGACAAGATCAGATTTTCAGTATGCGCCAGGTAATAGAAAAATGCTACGAGAGGAATAGGCAGTTGTGTTTATGTTACGTAGATCTAGAGCAGGGCCATCCAGCAATTGCGCTCCGAGAGCGCGCTCGCGCACGGGGAGCACTAGGTAGTCAGACTACAGTGTGGCAGCGAGACGACTTGGACAGACGGACGATGTTCGGACCGCGCTGACTAGATACGTACGTACAGTCGTGCGTCCGACGGTTTTTGTGGGTTTGTTGACATCATATTGATAGCGCTGTTTTACCATAACAAATATACCGCATATACAAATCAAAAGGTACTCCGATGTATGGAATATGCAGGAAGCGAAATCAACTGTTAAGTAAAGATTTATTCAAAACTGAAATTTGATCATATCTGGGAGGAAAATTCAACAAAATTTTACCAACATGAGGAGATATAGTCTGTATTCAGAAGACCAACTTCAGACCTGGTCATCATACGGTCTTGAGAATTTTGCAGACTATACTCCACGGAACGATACTATGCTCACCGGGCTTCCGGTGGCGATGGCATTTTTGTACGTTCTGATACCTACAGCGGAGAGGTTTCATTAAGAAACCCGCTTGAGGCTGTACCTGTTCGTGTTCCGCTGCCCGTCATAGCAACAGTGTGTAATGTTTATTTTCCTCAAGGCCAGCATCTTAACATAAATGATGTCGCTTCCACGTCCCTTCCTCCTATTGTGCTATTTTAACGCCCATCAACCCATAGGGGACTCTGAGACGCCTTGTCCCCGTTGAAGAGAGCTGGAACATTCGTAACAGAGCTGGATTTATGTATTTTGAACACAGGTGAACGAGCTCACTTCAGTGTACGTTACGGCACATCTTCTCGCATAGAAGTAAGTCTATGTAGCCGAACGTTGGTTCCACTGTTTCGGAGGAATACACAAGATGATATCTGTGACAGTGACCATTTTCCCATTATCCTTACTTTGTTGAGACATAAATCCGTCGAGGCTCCCCCTCGATGGATTCTTAAACATGCTGATTGGCCAAAGTACACAACACTAGCTGTCTTCAATGACGATAACAGGCGGACCGTCGGCGAGGAAATAACTTACGTCACCCAAGTTATTCTTTCTGCTGCTGCTGAGGAGTCGATTCCGTTCTTCTCGGGGACTGCTCGATGAAAACTCGCTCCTTGGTGGAACTATGAAATAGAAGCAAATATCAAAGAACGCCTTCGCGCTCATCAGCGTTACCGTAGACAGCCTACTGTGGCTGACTTGGTAACATTTAAGAAACTCCGCGCTCAGGCGCGAGTTCTTATTCGACAAAGTAAGAAGGCTGCATGGGAGAGATATGTGTCGTCTATGACGTCACATACTCCAGCATCTCAAGTGTGGACTAAGCTTCGACGGTTTTCGGGTATCCAAGGATCATCTCCTGTACCGGGAATTTCCATTGCAGGCAGTGTTGCCACTGACCCTCTCGCGATTGTTGACCATCTAGCTAGTCATTTCGCGGATGTATCTGGCTCTCGGAATTACCATCCTGATTTTTCGCTCTGAAGTGGGAGGCAGAACGTCATCACCTTAGTTTTGCCACCCAAACTTCAGAGGACTACAACGTGCCCTTTACGAAGTGAGAACTCCGCAACGCCTTAGCGCCTTGCAAGGACACGTCTCCTGGATGGGACAACATCCATAACCAGGTGTTGAAACACCTTAGTGAGGACAGTCTTCTATATCTCCTTCGTGTGTTCAACGGAATCTTGATAGGGGGTGATTTTCCGTCTCTGTGGCGAGAGGGCATAGTCATTCCTGTCCTCGAGCCTGACAAAGATCCTAAGTATGCAAGAAGTTACAGACCGATTTGTCTTACAAACTGCGTGTGTAAGCTATTTGAGAGGATGGTAAATCGCCGACTCGTGTGGTGTCTGGAGAAAGTATTTCTTCAATGTGTCTAGGGCTTTCATAACTTCTGATTTTTTTTGTCTGCATTCTTCATTGTACCACCCACTATTTCTTTGTATTCTTACCTCCCGAGCCCGCATCTTATGTCCTACCATCAGTATTCAGTTTTCTAATAGCTTTATCGCCTCGTCTATTTTATAATCTTCCATCGCGGACTTCATTCCTATCTTGATCATTTCAAAGGACCTACCTTCAAAATATTCCTTGAATTCTGCGTTGAGGTCTTCTCTCCATATATATTTTTTCACTGGCCTCTCTTTAATATTATTTATATAATTCCCCCCAGTATTCTCTTCCGTGCTTACCATATTAATAATTACGGGTAAGTGATGCGATTCTCCCCAACCTTTAACATTTATCCTCTTAACGAGTGGTAATGCCTCTCTAGAACATAATACTAGGTCAATTGCACTACCACCCATTTCTGTTAATAACGTTAAATTACCCAATTCATCTCCTGGCCACCACCCATTTATAATATAGAGTTCTTCTGTACCACATAATTCTAACAGTTTTCCACCATAGTTATTGCAAACTTTATCTTGACTTATTCTTTTTCTAATTATTATTTCCTCAGCCTCTTTACTATAAATTGGTTTTAAGTCTGCAATCCTCGCATTAAAGTCCCCCATTATTACAATACCTATGTCTGCATATATATTGCTTAATCTGTTTACTTCTAGTGCTAATTCTGTGAAGAATTCCTTGTTTGCCAATGTCGAGTCCTCGGGAGGATTGTATACAAAACCGAAACATAGATTAACCTCCCTGTTCTGTTTTACCCTTGTTTTCACCCAAAGTATTTCTTCAATATCTGTTTCTATTATTTCAATTTTCTCCTTTTTTTCTTCCCTTGTCAAGGTTAGAATACCACCGGGATGTCTACCTTTACGAGCATTCCTGCCCCTTGCCTTACTATACGTTTTAAAACCCTCAATATGTACTTCATATCCCGGTGCTATCCAACTCTCAACAAAGGTAATCATGTGCATTTTTGACATGAACAATTTCACCTGTTCATTTCCTAACGTGCTCAAGAAACCTTCAATGTTGACCATACCGATATTCCATTCTAGTTATTTTTTACTTTTACTCTCAGACGAGTTGCTTGTCTTACTTCTAGTTATTCTCTTTTTCTCCAGTTCTATAATACTACCCTCTGGTGAAGTAACTATTTCTTTGTCTAAATTGTCTTTCTGTTCTTTGCCCTTTCTAATCCATAAGTCTATTACACTCAAGGATTTACCTTTCCCAGCCAGAGTCTTGGTTCTGTCATCAGGTGTGCCGCTACTTCCTGGATTCGTGTCGACTCGGCAGAAAGCTGGTTGTCCATCCCACGAACCTGCTACGCAGGCGTAGCAGGGGGAGAGGTGATACTCCCACGTGGCGCGTCCCAGGTGGCGGATAGGGGGGTCCTAACCGGCTTGCCGGCGGACTTGAGGGAAATAAAATACCTCTCGCGGACCAAACACACACCCCCTGTGGGTGGGGGAGGCAGACGAATAATACACCCACGGTATCCCCTGCCTGTCGTGAGAGGCGACTAAAAGGGGCGACCAAGGGATGTTTAAATTGGAACCATGAAACTGCTTTTGATTCGTGCCATCACGCGGGGAACACCAAGGGTTGCTTTTACTTGTGCGTAGTACCACAACATTAGGTACGAAATTGGTTTGTGATTAGTAGCACACAGGAGCACCGCGCGGTCGGCTTTTGCAGTACCTGTGAATAGTGCCACCATATGAGCAGGACCATGGGATGATAGCTACCATGGTTCTGCCTTGCCTATGATTAGTACCCACTATATGAGGAACACCACGGGATAGGGAGAGGTCCCTGTGGTTAGTACTCTTCTGTGATGAACACCATAGGTTTGCGTTGCCTGTAAATGGCGTCGCAAAGTGGGAAAACATAGGTCTGTATTAAATGTCGAATTTCATAAGCTCTGAGTAGTACAATAATGTGTGGAATGCCGCAAGTCTCTGCTACTTTTGATTAGTACCGTAACAGGACAGCAACCATGGTTCTATTTTGATAGCGATCAGTACCGTTATGAGGGGCCGATAACTTCGATTTAGGACCCCCTTTTGACTGCACGCATAATCGATTCAGTGTTATGCTATAGCAGTAGTCCCTTGGTCAGTAATACGATATTGTCACGTCCGTTTATGTGCCTGTGCGACATTGCGGGTCGCAACCACTGATTGTTTTAAATTCATGTCCATCCATTCATTCTTCGTTGTCACATTTTTGAATTCTGGTCAGTGGAGAATTTTAGACTTTTAATATGTCATTTCATTTCGTCTCATTTCGTACCATTAGCGGCCGAGGACCTAGATGTTAGGCCCCTTTAAACAACAATCATCATCAACTGGTTATCCATCCTCCTCCACTAGGTGTTCGTCACTCTGCCATCTTCTGTTCCTCTGTAGAGTATGCAGATCGCTGTTGTCATCAGATTGTACGTTATCAGCCACTGCACAGGCAGCTGACTGGCACATTCCTTCCTGTACAGGCCGTTGCACTTCCTGGTGTGATGAACTCAACTGTCTCTCCATTTCTCGTAGCTGTGCAATTGACCAGATACGCGACCGGTTACTGTCACCTACTATACGGCGTTTGCCTCTTATGTATGCTTTTAGTCCATAGATCCTAGCTTTTACTAGGTGAAATCGCAAGATTCTCTGTTCCATGATTGTCTCTTTATCCATATCTCGTCTTACCCAAATCCTTTCTCCTTTCAAGTTCTTTCCATTGAGGATAATTTTTTTCGCCTTCAAAGCAGAAATCAACTTCACCTTAATGGGTCTTTTGCCTTTGACTCTCCCCAGCCTATAGATTTCATCAATATCTTCTTCTTTACAATTTATCTTTATGTGGTTATTTATGATATCCAACACTTTATTCGTTAGATCCTCCTTTTCCTTCTCTGGGATGCCGTATATGAAAATATTTTTCCTCTTAGCGTCTTGGATAGTCATTTTCTGTTGCCACTTTAATTTATCAGTTTCTCCTTCCATCTCCTTCATATTCGACTTCAATAATTCTATTTCCCTAGAGCTTTCCACCACCTTTTCTGTCATAATTCTTCTCTCTTCTTTTATACAGTCTTTCATTTCTGTCATATCTTTTCTCAGCTCGCGACACTCTCTTGTGTGTACTGACTCTTTGATTTCAATCCAATCTATTGATACCTGTTTCCCTCGGCACCCTCTTGTGCAGCGGATCAAGGACCTGCTGGCCGGGTGTTCGGATGCCAGCACCAGAATCACGTTTCTGTGGCTCCCAAGCCACATGGGCATAGAGGGGAAACGAGTTAGCAGATCAGGCTGCCAAGGAGGCAGTTACGCTACCCCCGTTGCCTTTCAAGGTTCCAGCAAGTGAAATTAGCTCTCAGCTGAGACATCTGGTTATGTCCCATTGGGAGATGGAGTGACAGGCCATTCCACTTCCCAATAAGCTGAGAGCGATAAAAGGAGCAACGAAGGTATGGAGGACTTCCCTTCGGGCTTCGCGGAGGGAAGCCGTGGTATTACGTCGTCTTCGGCCATGGTATCGTGTTTCACTCGCATCTTTTGAAATAAGTACCCCCTCCGTTGTGTAGCTGCGGCGTCCATCTTACCGTGGTACACATTCTTACGCAGTGTATGGACCTGGTCGATCTTCGCCGTAGTCTTAACCTCCCGGGTACCATCTCCCTTATATTGCGAGATGACTAGCAGTCATCATACCTCGTCATGCGCTTTATGAGGGATAGAGGCCTGTTTTATCGTGTCTAATGATGTCGTTTATCCTCGTGTATTTGTGTCAATTGTAATTTTATCCCTTTGACTTTTGTTGCGTGTATCGTATTTTAATGTGTTATTTTAACGTCTAATATAAATCTATATATATAAAAGCAAGTCGGGCTGGAGCGATGTAGATATAAATATTTAAAATTGAAAAAAGACGTGAATTAATGAGGCACTTCCAGAAATCTCAGAAATTTGAAACTTGGTACAAGGGAAACTGATGACCCCAGGATCCCTAGAAAAATCGGAAATTCTCAAAATTCCCTGAAGGGGGCACGCTGGGGGGGCTCAAATTTTGGGCTCAGCATAAGAACACAGTCGTATAGTATATCCAAAACGATAACCTATAGGTTTCGTGGGCTTAAAAATTTTCGGGAATTTCCTCATTTTTATCCCCCATCCCCCCAAATCAAGATGGCGGCACAACCTGCGAGACGAGGTAGACAATTGAAATTTGGTGAAATTATAGCATTTGGTCCCTAACCGACGGGAAAATTCCAATGTGTTCAAATTTTTCACTTTTTAACCCCAAAGATATCGAAATATGGAGGCAATTTCAATGACTGCGCAGACATTCCTTTTGAGCTATTTTTTGCCTAAACGATAAGTCGTATCACGAAACGGATGGCACAATGTCGCTTCAATTCGGAGTGATCTACAACTTTGGTCCTGTGACATTTTGTCGTATCTCTCTCCCTTATACTTTAAATTTGGCCGTATTTCTGGTTTGTCCGTAAATTTGGTGATTTTTACAAGTATATTTTATTGTTTGACACACTTATAAGAATGATAGGATCATCACATTGTGTGCGCACATTGGCACGATTAAGGGACAAATGTGTACCAAATTTCATGATTCTAGCTTATACATAAGTAGGCAAAATGTGATGTAAAATGTTAAAAATGCACCCAAATTTCACCCTATTCAAAATTTGAACTCAATTTACCTCCTTAATATGGGATATACTCGGAATTGGTTTAGAAACAAACATGTAGAGCGATAAATGAGCCGTCTGATGGCGCAAACCGTTTCTTAATATCATAAACCGTTCAGGAGATATGAATCTCGAAGTGGAAGTCTGCACTTTTCAACGTGCTCATGCTTATCCGTCATCTATATATATAAAAGCAAGTCGGGCTGGAGCGATGTATATATAAATATTTAAAAATGAAAAAAGACGTGAATTAATGAGGCACTTCCAGAAATCTCAGAAATTTGAAACTTGGTACGAGGGAAACTGATGACCCCAGGATCCCTAGAAAAATCGGAAATTCTCAAAATTCCCTGAAGGGGGCACGCTGGGGGGGCTCAAATTTTGGGCTCAGCATAAGAACACAGTCGTATAGTATATCCAAAACGATAACCTATAGGTTTCGTGGGCTTAAAAATTTTAGGGAATTTCCTCATTTTTATCCCCCATCCCCCCAAATCAAGATGGCGTCACAACCTGCGAGACGAGGTAGACAATTGAAATTTGGTGAAATTATAGCATTTGGTTCCTAACCGACGGGAAAATTCCAATGTGTTTAAATTTTTCACTTTTTAACCCCAAAGATATCGAAATATGGAGGCAATTTTAATGACTGCGCAGACATTCCTTTTGAGCTATTTTTTGCCTAAACGGTAAGTCGTATCACGAAACGGATGGCACAATGTCCCTTCAATTCGGAGTGATCTACAACTTTGGTCCTGTGACATTTTGTCGTATCTCTCTCCCTTATACGTTAAATTTGGCCGTATTTCTGGTTTGTCCGTAAATTTGGTGATTGTTACAAGTATATTTTATTGTTTGACACACTTATAAGAATGATAGGATCATCACGTTGTGTGCGCACATTGGCACGATTAAGGGACATATGTGTACCAAATTTCATGATTCTAGCTTATACATAAGTAGGCAAAATGTATGTAAAATGTTAAAAATGCACCCAAATTTCACCCTATTCAAAATTTGAACTCAATTTACCTCCTTAATATGGGATATACTAGGAAATGGTTCAGAAACAAACATATAGAGCGATAAATGAGCCGTCTAATGGCGCAAACCGTTTCTTAATATCATAAACCGTTCAGGAGATATGAATCTCGAAGTGGAAGTCTGCACTTTTCAACGTGCTCATGCTTATCCGTCATCTATATATATAAAAGCAAGTCGGGCTGGAGCGATGTAGATATAAATATTTAAAAATGAAAAAAGACGTGAATTAATGAGGCACTTCCAGAAATGTCAGAAATTTGAAACTTGGTACGAGGGAAACTGATGACCCCAGGATCCCTAGAAAATTCGGAAATTCTCAAAATTCCCTGAAGGGTGCACGCTGGGGGGGCTCAAATTTTGGGCTCAGCATAAGAACACAGTCGTATAGTATATCCAAAACGATAACCTATAGGTTTCGTGGGCTTAAAAATTTTCGGAAATTTCCTCATTTTTATCCCCCATCCCCCCAAATCAAGATGGCGGCACAACCTGCGAGACGAGGTAGACAATTGAAATTTGGTGAAATTATAGCATTTGGTCCCTAACCGACGGGAAAATTCCAATGTGTTCAAATTTTTCACTTTTTAACCCCAAAGATATCGAAATATGGAGGCAATTTCAATGACTGCGCAGACATTCCTTTTGAGCTATTTTTTGCCTAAACGGTAAGTCGTATCACAAAACGGATGGCACAATGTCGCTTCAATTCGGAGTGATCTACAACTTTGGTCCTGTGACATTTTGTCGTATCTCTCTCCCTTATACTTTAAATTTGGCCGTATTTCTGGTTTGTCCGTAAATTTGGTGATTTTTACAAGTATATTTTATTGTTTGACACACTTATAAGAATGATAGGATCATCACGTTGTGTGCGCACATTGGCACGATTAAGGGACATATGTGTACCAAATTTCATGATTCTAGCTTATACATAAGTAGGCAAATTGTGATGTAAAATGTTAAAAATGCACCCAAATTTCACCCTATTCAAAATTTGAAGTCAATTTACCTCCTTAATATGGGATATACTAGGAAATGGTTTAGAAACAAACATGTAGAGCGATAAATGAGCCGTCTGATGGCGCAAACCGTTTCTTAATATCATAAACCGTTCAGGAGATATGAATCTCGAAGTGGAAGTCTGCACTTTTCAACGTGCTCATGCTTATCCGTCATCTATATATATAAAAGCAAGTCGGGCTGGAGCGATGTATATATAAATATTTAAAAATGAAAAAAGACGTGAATTAATGAGGCACTTCCAGAAATCTCAGAAATTTGAAACTTGGTACGAGGGAAACTGATGACCCCAGGATCCCTAGAAAAATCGGAAATTCTCAAAATTCCCTGAAGGGGGCACGCTGGGGGGGCTCAAATTTTGGGCTCAGCATAAGAACACAGTCGTATAGTATATCCAAAACGATAACCTATAGGTTTCGTGGGCTTAAAAATTTTCGGGAATTTCCTCATTTTTATCCCCCATCCCCCCAAATCAAGATGGCGGCACAACCTGCGAGACGAGGTAGACAATTGAAATTTGGTGAAATTATAGCTTTTGGTCCCTAACCGACGGGAAAATTCCAATGTGTTCAAATTTTTCACTTTTTAACCCCAAAGATATCGAAATATGGAGGCAATTTTAATGGCTGTGCAGACAATCCTTTTGTTCTATTTTTTGGCTAAACGGTAAGTCGTATCACGAAACGGATGGCACAATGTCGCTTCAATTCGGAGTGATCTACAACTTTGGTCCCGTGAGATTTTGTCGTATCTCTCTCCCTTATACTTTAAATTTGGCCGCATTTCTGGATTGTTCGTAAATTTGGTGATTTTTACAAGTATATTTTATTGTTTGACACACTTATAAGAATGATAGGATCATCACGTTGTGTGCGCACATTGGCACGATTAAGGGACATATGTGTACCAAATTTCATGATTCTAGCTTATACATAAGTAGGCAAAATGTAATGTAAAATGTTAAAAATGCACCCAAATTTCACCCTATTCAAAGTTGAACTCAATTTACCCCCTTAATATGGGAGATACTAGGAAATGGTTTAGAAACAAACATGTAGAGCGTTAAATGGGGCCTCTGATGGCGCAAACCGTTTCTTAATATCATAAACCGTTTATGAGATATGAATCTCGAAGTGGAAGTCTGCACTTTTCAACGTGCTCATGCTTATCCGTCATCTATCTATATAAATAAAATTGTTCGGTCTGTTTGTTTGTCTGTCTGTTTGTCTGTTCCACAATCACGTCGAAACGGCTGGATAGATCTCAACCAAACTTCATATTTAGAGTATACTCCTCCCGTGGAAGGTTTCGACATGCATATCATTTTAAAATCTTTGAATACACGGGGGTTTATAGGAAAACCAGAATGGTTTTTCCACCATCACGTCGAAATGGCGGGATAGATGTCAACCAAATTTCATATTTAGAGTATACTCATCCCGGGGATGGATTCGATATGCATATCATTTTAAAATCTTTGAATAGACGGGGGTTTATAGGAAAACCAGAATGGTTTTTCCACCATCACGTCGAAACGGCTCGATAGATCTCAACTAAACTTCATATTTAGAGTATACTCATCCCGGGGAAGGTTTCAATATGCATATCATTTTAAAATCTTTGAATAGACGGGGGTTTATAGGAAACCCACAATGGTTTTCCTCCATTTTCTCTTATACTATTGATTTTCTGTAAACTTCGTTTACCGTACGTGAAACGTCTCTTCATTATAAACAACTTTCGTTATGTTCATAATTTACCTTACTCTTTACATGACGGAGAAATTTACAATTTTCTGCTGGTACCATGCTCTGCATTGAGTGACGGACAGACCGACAACGAACCTACAGGTTACCATGGCAACGTCTCTGACTGCATGCCAGCAAGGAAGTAACGTATTGCCATTTTCCTCATCATGCTTTTAAATTCGTGGTTGTTCCTTGGGTAGAAGGCAAGAGAGGCGTCAATCGGCCTATCTTCGGGATATTGGCGGAATATCGTTGGATGTTATAACCGCCTTCGAATAGATTAAGTAATAACACCATTAGCCATCTTCTTATTTTTTGTTTACCTAGGAATCAATGGACCTAAATTTCTCCTCTGTTACCGCTTTATTATATCCATAACTCACACTAGCATAATTTATTGAGGGGCATTTGATTTTCCAATGCATTAACTTGGTATTTACATATTTGTCGTTATCCGGCTGTCCTCAGTTATAATCCATTTTCTATTACTTTCAACTTTCTTAACTGTATTATTTTCTTCCTTAATTACGCCGTATGTACGCGAGTGCTTCAAACTACTGGATGTATTTCCACCAATACTCATATTTAGAATACACCTGTCCTTGATAGGTCTTAGGGCAAATATAGTTTCTAAATCCCTGAACTGACTGGGGGTTTATACGAAACCGAAACAGTGATTTTGCACTTCCACAAAATATACACAACCAACGTTAATTTAAATCTACCTGCCTTGGTAGAAATTAATTTCTAAACCTTTTTTCTCATGTGCATCATTTCGATACGAGGATTAATAAGGGAGATATCATTAACGGACCGTTTTTTTGTACAAGTCCCATCGGACTTAACTCACGAGCGGGTGCGTGTAAAGCGTATTCCTTACAACTTGAAAACTACTGAAGACATTCGAACCAAAATTCATATTTAGCATCCACATGTCCAAAGGTAGGTTTTAAACGTAAATAACATTTCATGTTCCGGAATGGACTGGCGGTTTATAGGGAAAACAAATGGTGATTTTACTCTTCCACAATATATACAGAACAAGACCAACCTGACTGGAAATCGACCAAACGTGATGGAATTCCACCTCTAAACCTTTTTTTCATGTGCATTGTTTCGTCAGGAGGATTAATAAGGGAGATAGCATGAATGGTCAGTTTTGCAGGTTAAGTCCAGCGGACATAGCCAAAAAGGTGTTTTACATGGAGCAGATTCCTTATCTATATAAATCAAATCGTAACGACTGTGTGCCTCTACACTGACTATTTTGGCGAAATTTTCGTACAGCTTTCCGTTTAAGGGGTAATAATGACCATCTGCATAATTTTTGGTTTAGTTTCCTGAAAGTCCTAATTTTTACCCGCCTCGCCCAAAATCCAGATTGCGGCATAATCTGCCAGAAGAAAAAGAAGATAATTGAAATTTGACAAAATTATACGTTTTAGCCTGTAACGAACGGAAAATATCCAAGATCATTAAATTTTTCACTTTTTATCCCCGAAGAATATCGAAATATGCAGGCAATTTTAATGATGGTGCAGACCTTCGGAAATTCCTATCACATAACAGATTGCACAATCTCCGTTCAATTTGGAATGATCTACAACCTTGGTCTTATGACTTTTTGCCGTATCTGTATCCCTTTTACGTTTGATTTTTCTCTATTAATGGATTTTAAGTCAATTTGGAATTTTCACATGCATAATTCATACCTTCGATTACTTATATGAAATACAGAATCATCAAACTCTTCACGAAAATTGGCCCACCCAGTAGCCATATATGAGCCAAATGCTATGTATGTATCCGAAAAGTAATGAAATGTGAGATAATCTTACAAGAACGTTACCCTGTTCCACGTTTCTAACTCAATCTGACCCAAGAATAGATGACATATCATAGGACCAGCCATTTAGGCCACTAAATCCGGCGTGTCTTATGGTATAATCCTTTGTCGATATGACGTACGTTTAGTAGCAGTTAATCTGTAAATGAAGGTCTTCAGTATTCAATATTGTAAACACGCATATACTTTCGTATGTCGATCTATATATATTCACTGATGTCGATTTGTAGCGATCGAGAAAGGGTGGGTCTGCTATTGTAATCAGTACTCCCCACACCGACTTTGACTGGCAGTATGAAAGGGTTCCTTCTCCAACTCCTGTGTAACTGTCATTAGTAAGGAAGGTCTACAATTGTAATGAATAGTTCACTTCTCGATTTCACTTGCAGAAGGCAAGTGAGCATGCAGTTTTGTTAAAAACTCCCCTACCCGATTGTGTTTGGCAGTAGGCAAGGGTGTCCGCCATTATAAAGAAATGTCCTCATCTAAAATGTGACTGGCATTAGGCATAGTGGCCTTCTATTTTGATGGAAACTCACCAACTTGGTGTGACTGGCAGTAAGCTGGCTGGAAGTAGGAAAATGGGCCTGGCATTATAATGATAACTGCACAACTCAATTTCGAGTGATAGTAGGGTAATTGCCTGCCATTATAATAAAAACTGTAATCTGTGTGGAAGTAGGAAAGGGGGGCTGCCATTTTAACGAAAACTCCCCAAATCGATTCTGTCCGCATAGTAGGCAATGGGGCCTGCAATTATAATGTAAACTTCCCAACTCGATTGTGAATGGCAGTAGGCAAGTGAGCCTGCCGTTATATCACAAATCCATAACAAACACTTTACATTGGAAACAACGTACGGGGACCTCCCCATGCTCTTTCTCGGATAACGCTAAGAGACATGCAATTTTAAAACAATCTGATTTACTGCATGCACACTATTTACTTCGATATTCGAATACAATGTAGAATACCGTAGCGAAGCACGGGTACATTCGCTAGTTATGTATATATCTGTACTACAAGGCAATGCCTTATTCCTTTTTTCCTGTATTTTCTCGTATTTTATTAGAAAATAAGCTATTGCGAATTAGATCAACTGCTTTTTTAATCTCATACTCATTTCCTCATCACCTTTTTAAGTCTTGTCAGTGGATACATTTTAAAATTTTAAATATCATATATCATGTCGTCCATCTCGTTCCATTATGGGCTCATGGCCTTGGATGTTAGGCCCCTTATAACAACAAGTATCATCATCATCAGCATTAAAACATTCTACGTTCAGTAAGATTCAATTTGACATTTCGATGTATTTTATAACTTAAAATTATTTGAAGACACTATAATTTTTTGAATTATGTAAAATGTGGAGAAATTTATCGTGTGGGAAATAGAATTTTGGCTAATTAAAACCCTCCTGATGCATAAGAATGTCCCTCTTGTTGTAGTTCATTGTCCTCTTGAAGTCGTTTTCTTCCTCTGAGATACATTCTCCGATGTTTCTGCTCCGGGGTGCTCTGCTTTTTGGCTTTGCAGAGTTGTTCTTTATCTGCTGTCTTTGCACCGGCTGCATCGTATCTTCCCTGAGTGATGTTCATCTTTAGTAGCACGCATAATTCACTCACACTGCCACAGTTATAATGGATCACAACATTCATTACGGCTAATCTCAGAGTTGTGAGCCCTACATAAGTCTCTATTGGATATCGACGCCATATTATGGAATTAAATGACTCATTGCAATTTTGCGTCAATCCATGCAGACTTTTCCCAACATTCCCCTACTGCTGATTCTTTCATATCCCAAGGTATGCCTGGCTTGTACTTGTAGCTGTTGAGTTTGTTTTCAGCTTTAGCTCGCTGGTAAGAGCACCAACTTTCACTTCCTTCAGGGCACCTGTGATGGGTAGGCCTCCCTTTGGTTGCTGTCAAATGGTAATAAAGTTGACCAAATGTCATTGTACATTGCTTCTATACTGGAAGTATTGCTTCGAAGTGTAATGACAAAGTAATTTGGCATTTTTCAGTGAGCTCACCTGTTAATTTCATTTTGCCCCCTAGCTTCTTCTCCTGTGCCAGCTTGCGCAGCGCTGTTTCCAACCGCTTCTAATAATCCCCAACACACCCTAGTTTGTTCATTTGCTTCCCATTGTAAGGATCAGTCTCTACCACAGCTTTGTAGCTCTTTGAGTTTCCCCACGAACCTGCTACGAAGGCGTAGCAGGGGGAGAGGTGATACTCCCACGTGGCGCGTCGCAGGTGGCGGATAGGGGGGTCCTCACTGGCTTGCCGGCGGACTTGAGGGAAATAAAATACCTCTCGCGGACCAAACACACTACCCCCTGCGGGTGGGGGACGCACATGTAGAATACACCCGCGGTACCCCCTGCCTCTCGTATGAGTCGACTAAAAGGGGCGACCTAGAAGCGGACACGGATTGCGGTTTGGTATAATGCGTTGGACCTCCTGTGAATGGGAGGGGTCGAGTACATTCACAGGTAATCCCTGCCTGTCGTAGAAGGCGACATAAAGGGTCATGTGGCCATGGTACCCTCTTTATTTTATTATTATTTTTCCGAGGGTCAGGTGTAGACCATTTCAAAATTTTGATGTGCGTGCTGCCCGCAGATGGGCCTCTTACGTGTGCGATTACGCCCAAAAGCCCGCAACAGTCCACCCAGGACTATTGAGTGGTGGGAGCGCCATGTACCTTGGCAGTGGTATCCGCCTGACAACAATGGTCCCCGCACAGCCGAATGCCAGAAGGACATATTATTTTTTTATATTTTTTTCTCTATATTTAGTGCTCTGTACACGCTATGGGGTACATGCTATTGCGGGTGACTGGAGGAAGGGAGCCCTAGTGCTCATTGCCTCAGTCATCCCGTATTAGGCATCGTCCAACATCGGACCCCGGGCAGTACCTGTTACGACCAGGTGGGTATTGCCTTGGCAGCTTGGTTCGGCTACAGAGACCCCTGATCGGAGTGGGTGGCATTCGGGGAGGAAGCCTTCGGGAATGGCTTCCAAACGAAGTCGTCCTTCTCAAGGTGGTCCCCCACCTAAGTCTTTAACTTTTGCTTCCCTGAGAGGTTCAACACCCTGGGAACACGCGCAGCGTGAAGGAATGGGATCCAGCTTCCCCAGGTTTCTGGTCGCTACCAGAACCGATGGTCATGATTTTAAGGTGGTGAAGTCGATCCTTTTTAGTCGACATATCGAAGGCGTTTAATGCGAACTTGAGGACCTTAACAAAATGCGCAACGGTTGTTTGCTTATGAAGACTCGTACAGCACTGCAAGCTGAGCACTTTGGCGAAATCCCCGTCATCGTGGAGGAGCATAAGTCCTTGAACCTGGTTCGCGGAGTCATCTTTCACCGCGACCTTATTTTGAACACTGACGACGAGTTGATGGAAGACATGAACAACCGTGGCGTGACACACGTCCGGCGCATTACGCGCAAGGTCAACGGTGAAGACGTTCCCACTGGTGCCTTCATTGTCTCTTTCAAGTTGTCAGTGTTACCAGAGAAAGTCAAGGTAACAACTTATCGTTGCGATGTGAGGCCGGACATTCCGCCTCCTATGCGATGCTATCAATGCCAGAGATTCGGACATATGGTCTCTCGCTGTTCGAATCGGGCTGTATGTGGTACATGTTGACGAGTAGCTCACGGCGCGGAGGAGTGCACAACTCCGTACAAGTGCACTAACTGCTCCGGTTTTCATTCTCCTCGGGATCGGAACTGTCCGACATACCTGAGTGAGAAGAAGATCCAGGAGATTAAGACCCTGGATGGTCTTTCCTACCAGGAAGCGGGCCGTAAGTTTATTTCCACGAATACACCTGCCCGTACACTCGACTACAGCATGATAGCTCAGAGTCTTCCAGGTTCGTCATTTTCAACCTCGTCACCTTTGCTGATCGCTGCGCCCAAGGCGACTGTTGCTGCTCTCAGCGACGTCGCAAAGAGTAAAAGCGCGAAGGGGGGGGGACCACCCAACCTTCGGCCAACCAGAAGTCTGTGCAGGCTGTCAGTTCCCAGCCGACACAGCACGGGGGGAAGACTAAGTCTCCCCCCCCCCCCCTAGGAGGTCGACGAAATTCGTGCCCCAGCCGGCGGAGGCGGCATCGTCGACCAGGGCTGGGAAACCATCTCCCAGCCCGTCTAAACTAGAAAAAAAGAAAGGGAAGAAGAGTGCCCATCCTGAGCGCTCTCGGACTTCCCCTGCGAAGGAGATGTCATGCCCCCACCTGAGGGGTATGAGTCTGTGCCGGGAGGTACTCCTGCTTCCAAACCTGCGCGCTCTCCTCGTAGGGGACCCCTTCGCCCCCGAAAAACGTCGAAGTTCTGGGCGGCATTCCCGCCGTCTGTTGACGACGAGATGGATGTCGCGCTGTCCACTACATCTACGGATGTAGATGTTGATAGTCTTTAGGTTTGTGAGCATTTTATCGCTCATAACCCAACACTACTTATATCGTCCACACTATGGCACTGTTACAGTGGAATTGTAATCGTTATGAGAGGCATCTTGCTGAGGTACGTCGGCTCATTAGTGAGTACGCAGCGAGTATAGTCTGTATTCAGGAGACCAACTTCAGACCTGGTCATCGTTCGGTCTTGAGAAATTTTAGGCTTTACTCTACAGAACGATACTATGCTCACCCGGCTTCCTGTGGCGTTGCCATTTCCATTAAGAACCCCGCTCGAGGCTGTAGCTGTTCGCGTTCCACTGCCTGTCATAGCAACAGCGTGTAATGCTTGTTTTCCACCAGGCCAGCATCTTAATCTAACTGATGTCGTTGATCTCATAGATCAGCTTCCACCTCCGTTCTTTTTATTGGGTGATTTCAACACCCATCACCCCATGTGGGGCTCTGAGGCGCCTTGCCCCCGGGGAATAGACCTGCAAAGATTAGCAACAGAGCTGGATTTATGTATTTTGAACAGAGGGGAACCAGCTCACTTTAGTGTACGTTATGGCACGTATTCTCGCATCGACCTAAGTCTATGCAGCCCAACGTTGGTTGGTTCCACTGTTTCGGTGGAATACACACGATGATCTCTGTGACAGTGACCATTTTCCCATCATCCTTACTTTGTTGAAGCATAAATACGTCGAGGCTCCCCCTCGATGGATTCTTAAACGTCCTGATTGGGCAAAGTACTCATCACTAGCTGTCTTTAATGACGATATCAGGCGGACTGTCGGTGAGGAAATAACTTATGTCACCCAAGTTATTCTTGCTGCTGCTGTGGAGTCCATTCCGTTCTTCTCGGGGACTCCTCGCCGAAAACTCGTTCCCTGGTGGACCGATGAAATAGCAGCAGCCATCACAGAACGCCGTCGCGCTCATAAGCCTTACCGTAGACAGCCTACTGTGGCCAACTTGGTAACATTTAAGAAACTCCGCGCTAAGGCGCGAGTTCTTATTCGACAAAGTAAGAAGGCTTCATGGGAGAGATATGTGTCGTCCATGACGTCACATACTCCATCATCCCAAGTGTGGACGAAGCTTCGACGAATTTCGGGTATTCACGGATCATCTGTTGTACCGGGAATTTCCATTGCAGGCAGTGTCGCCACTGACCCTCTTGCGATTGTTAACCATCTCCCTAGTCATTTCGCGGATTTCTCCGGCTCCGGGAATACCATCCTGATTTCCTTCCTCTGAAGCGGGAGGCAGAACGTCATCACCTTAGTTTTGCCACCCAAGCTTCAGAGGACTGCAACGTGCCCTTTACGGAGTGGGAAATCCGCAGCGGCTTAGCGCTTTGCAAGGACACGTCTCCTGGACCGGACAGCATCCATAACCAGATGTTGAAACACCTTAGTGATGATAGTCTCCTATATCTCCTTCGTGTGTTCAACCGAATCTGGATAGAGGGTGATTTTCCGTCTCAGTGGCGAGAGGGCATAGTCATTCCTGTCCTCAAGCATGACAAGGATCCTAAGTATGCAGGAAGTTACAGACCAATTTGTCTTACAAACTGCCTGTGTAAGCTATTTTAGAGGATGGTAAATCGCCGACTCGTGTGGGGTCTGGAGAAACAAGGACTCTTGTCCGAGTACCAATGTGGTTTTCGAGCCGCTCGCTCGACTACTGACCACTTGGTACGCCTGGAGAGTTCTATCCAGGATGCGTTTCTCCGCAAACAGCACTTGGTAGCTGTTTTCTTTGACTTGGAGAAGGCCTACGACACCACCTGGCGATATGGCATCCTTTCAGTCCTGCATCAATGGAGATTCCGAGGTAACTTGCCGGTATTTATTGCGAATTTTTTGTCCCTCCGTCTATTCCGTGTCCGAGTAATCATAATTACTACACGTCAAACCAACAACAAAAGCCCAACCTAACCTGTGTTCCGAAAAAAAAAGTTTTTCAGTGATATTGATCCACAGTTCATACAGACAGGACATACCAGCTAGGATAACAGCTTTTCTACACATTCCACAGTAAATATAATTGTTCCGAGGTATCTGTGGAACAGCAGATGTGAAAGATGGTGCGGGCTGGAATGGGTCTAACTAAAAGTCCGAAAGATGAATTAAAAATTCAAATAAAGGTTTGTCGCACCCCAAGTGACAGCACAAATGGACTGTCCATGCACCCAAGGCACAGATCAGAATCATGGAAACGTGCAAGACCCACACTAAAGAAAGAAAAAGAGAACAGAAACTCACCATATAATTAACCGGTGATACTAGAGGGAGGATTAAAGTAGACCGGGTCATTTCAAATTACCCCTTAAGAAAACACCACCACTTACTTGGAAACAAGAGAGATTTAATGACCAACTGCAATTAACTTTCAAATTAAAAATGTATATCCTGCCTGGAAAATTACATTTTAAACTTACTACTCAAAAATCACAAAACCCCCACGGTCGACCGCTCACAAAAGAAAAAAGGAAAAATTAATTAATTTTTAAGAAATAAGAAAAATGAATTAGACTACATACAATACTGAAACGTCTCTTCAACTCAAAGGAATCTTTAAATACCAATAAATCAGCTTGACAAGTACTTTGTTTTATCACACATCTTTTTCGACAAAGAAATCAATTTGACTTAAACAGTATTTTGTTGATGCTGAAAACTTTCTTTAGGTTTTTTTAAGGTGTTCCTACAAGGATGAGGGAATTACGACCGAGTTTCCAAGAGAGTAATCCCAAAAAAATAAAAGAAAATAATAATAATAATAAGGTCCGGAATACCGGGTAATGAATATGCCGGTAGGGAGAGAAAAATGCCAAAATCAACTAAAAGGAAACAGGTTAAACCAGCCCCAAAGCGAAATTCGTAACAGGGCATCAAATCATAACCATTAACATTCCACAACAATATCAACATCCATTTATTTCCATAGCAACAACACGAGATATGTCAGTCAAAGGAAAGGGCCAATCACGCCCCGAAAATCAACAAAGGCGAAATACATGTTTAAAAACAAGAGAAAACGGGACGCAGGAAGAAACCACCCAAATACCAAGGAAATAGGAAATAAAATTAAATAATGAAGACCGGCATGAAGTTAGTACGGAAACAGAAAACACGCATAAATCCCACACCCTTGCAGTAACTCGCTTGGTAGGTGTACCGGGCGGTACACCTTCGCTCCGCTAATTCAAACTTTGCGCCAGTTGAAACTCCTCTACTGGAGGAAGCCTGAACTTTAACTACAGTGTTAATTCTACCATTTATCAGAAGATGTCGCTATTGTAAATTTTGAAGTGTTCTGAACTGTGTCAGTTTTGATTCATTTTTGTTTTCTCTGTAGCAAGAAGTGTGAACATTCTCTTCTAGATGGCACTACTTAAGAACTACAATTGTGCATCCTAGTGCGAAGTGAAGGAACTTTTTTTTTGAAGAAATTTAGTGTGTATAAGTTTGCTCTTTGTTAAATTTCCTTCAGTCATTGTTTGAGTTGGCAATGTTAATCCTTTCGTTCCGCCAGGTTTGAATTTAGCCATCCGGAATTTCTTTAATTAATTGTTGACCAATCAGGTGTGTCTTCTTCAACTTGGATATTTTGCTTAATCCTAGCCAATAAAGTGAGGGGGGGGGGGTGTGGCTTCTCATTCATGAAACGTCTCGAACTTTCCGCGAGGGTTTATAAACTGCTGATTTTAGGGTCTCTGCTCCACTTTAGTAACATCTCTCTTAGTGCAATTATGTAGCAGGGGGCGGGAAGCGCCTCTTTCTTCGGGCAGCCGTTCATCAATAAGGTAATGGCCGTTTAATAACTTCTTTTCTTGCTGGCTCAGCAGTTTAACTCTCGGGGCAGGTTCGATACCTTTTACCATGCAACCTTCCTCTAAAATGTAATAGACTTTTGGCATAAATTCTGTCTCTTTAAACTACAAATTGGGATAGAGAGTGCCTAACCCTCTCGAGCTCCCACTCATGTTGTTTTGAGGTGACTACGTTTTTTTTATAGCAGTTTCCCTTCTACTCGTAATGTCCTGACGTTTTCTATCGTGTCACCTCCGTAGAATGTGATTAGCCCTTGCATAAACGGCCTAGCTCCAAATTAGGTTTTAATAAGGTGTATTTGGAGTGCAGTTTCGCCTCCTCTCAAGTTGATATTTTGGAGGCCATGTAATTGTCCTATTTCTTCACTTAATAGGCCTCGGTTGGGTATTTTTACCCCTTTGTGTATGTCCTTGGAGGACAGCTTGAAAGTTGAGTTTGGTGTGGCCTTTGATAGGCTTGAACTTTGAGAGCGGATTGCTCTTTCTTAAAGTTGGTTTCTGTATGCCTCGAGCAGGCTTTACTGAGTAATAGGGAGCAGTGCTCCTGGGCATTATTGGGGTTTTCTGCTCCTTTGTCAAATCCTGTATGAGTAAAGTTGGGCTAATTGCCCATGAATTGTGAGTCCGGGGCTCGAAGCCCAAATTCTGTAAAAACTGTAATTGTACTTTCTTAACTTGTTGGTTTTCAACTGTGTTACTGTTATTCTTATTTATTTCTTGATCTTGGAAATAAAATATAACCTTTGTTAAATTTTATCTTAACTTTAATTTCGTGAGACCTGTTCATCCCAGCACCTTCTTTCACCTCTTAACTACCACGGAAAACTCCGTAACAGTAGCTAACAAAGGTAAAACACGGCGTTTACCACCTAAATTTTAGGCCTAGAAGCCATAATCAAACATTAGGATTTAAATTTACCATCACAAGGAATTTAAACAAAAGTTCTTTACAGCACACGCAAGTTCCTACTTCACAAAATTACTCACATATTCAGTAGTTTCTTTTAAATAATCCCCCCCCCCCAAAGTTCAAATACCACAAGGTGAAAAAGTAATTTTAGATTACGCGAAAAAATATCGTGTCCCAGTACACACTTCACTTTTTGGAATTTTCAGTTCGGCACACCAAAACGGTAAAAGATGAGTTGAAAAAAACCCACTTACAGTTCATGCTGCAGTAGTTGAGAGGTCGCTCCATCGTGGTTCGCTAGGCCTCAAGCCCTGTCCAAGTACCTTCAGCCTGGGTCCATGATAATTTCACAATTCATCTCGCTAGGGAGAGAAGCACGCCACACACCCATGTCGTTTACCTTACAGAACAGTAATGGCGTTTCCTCCCAAGATTCATCAGTCCACGGCCACTACGATAACATGCGTACTCATTCCCAGTTAGAGAACAAGCGAGTGGTAAGGTAGTTCATACATACTCCACTAGAATGCAGGAGAATACAGTAAGGCACTGACTGGACTTACTCAACAGAAGGCCTCGTAATAAACTCTCCAGCGGAGAAGTTTCCAGTTTATAAGATTTGAAAACAATGGTATGTTTGGTCTTTAATTACTTAATCAATAACGAACTTGTAGGAACACAGATTTCAATAGCCACGCGGCTAGTCCAAAAATATTTATGGAGGGGGAATAAATTGTTACGCTGGTAACATTCTCCCTCCCCGAAACTTCACATGTACAGCGCATGATTACCATCATAAGGCGGTGGTCTTGAAGCAAACTAAGTTTTTGGCGGAACAGTCCTAATGTGAAAACGACCACCAATCGCCAGTCTCAGATTATGCACCACCAGCACGATGAATCCAACAGTCATTAAGAACCAAAACATATATAATTTGAGTTAAAGAAACAATACAGTTCACTTGGACTACACCCGATGTCTAGTCACTTTCAATCATAATGAAGGCCCATGCACCAAATTGTGCAACACACAAGTCGCAGGTAAATTTATTTATGGTCCAGACCAAAGGTGATACTTATCCTCCAGATTACTTGCTAAGCTTTAAAGTGAATAATCAAATCCCGCAAGTTCATATCCATCATCTGAACGAAGGTTACGTTACCTTGTGGTACATACACAATTAGAACACGTTCATGAATGTTTACTTTCAGATCATTACACCTTCTTGATCTTAACTGCATTTGATCACATACCTAGACTTAAACTACTACATTTTGGGCAAATTTGTAATTATTTATAGGACTTGCGTTAGATAAGAAACGCCTTCATTTGGTTTTCACACTTTGTTTGGATGGTCACGACAACCCAAAAAGGAAAAACGCCCAGAAAGCGAAGGAAGAAAAGGAGTAAAACAACACTGGTGAGCGTAAAACACAATCACAAGGTTCAAACGGAAAGTACTTAACCTAACCTTAAACTAGATTAACATGACTTAAGACTACGGTATGGCACGGGATCAGAATACAATAATTATTTAAACAATCCATACCCAGGTACCAAATTATATTACCATCAAAGTATCATGCCAAATAAAATATATTGGCAGGGATACAGTATACAACATATAAGGAAAACGATAACCTAGAAATCCAAATATAGTTATCTCCTCTAAACACTTTTCAATACATACAACCAACCCTATCAAGATGGCTACACAATAACGTCACGATCGACAAACAGAAACCAGGAGTCTACCGTGTCATAGGCATAAAACTTCAGACAAGCACGAACCCATTGGTGCAGAATGATTCCCAGAACAGAAAGGCTAAGAGAAACTCCCGTCCACACATTATATTACAAAACCAAGACCCTGACCCAGGAAAAACATGTTGCGAAACGTTACGCAGAACTACAAGTTAATTAAGCTTACAACCTCTTTTTTAACGGAATAGAACCACTAATCAGTGAGCCAATCAATAAGTTTTGATCCCTTTAAGCGCATGACCAAGGTCTAGAAATAAATTTTGCAATAAATCAATTTTAACTCCACGTATACACTCCATGCAAAACCCAAATAAACAAGAAACAGGATAGTATATATTTTTTTACCATTAAGAGAAACTCCCAGAAAAAGGATACTAGGTAAGGATCAAAATGCATGGGTTACTGTAAATAATAACTCAAGACAAGATGAATATAGAGGTTGCAATTGGAGACTTCAAGATCTTTCAGATGGAGGGTACGCGTATAGTTGGTCATCAGCAACGAGCCAAAAGCAACACCAAGCCAAGAGTAATATGAGGGTAGCAGAGGTCATTAAACACAATCTTTAACACCGTGATGAAACAGGACAGAAATTGGCCGAAAGGAAACAGGAGTGTTGCCCAATCTAAAATCATATTTCTCACAATTTTACCACACACACAAACATATACCTGAACAATGGGCAACTCAATCAAATAAAAGTTTCAGTAAAGTACCTCAATTAAGCCATCGCTTTTGAATATGGGAGCGGAGACCTGACAAGTTTCCCTACCGGCTATCCACAAGAGATCTCGGACAAATCCGGACTAGAAATAAGTGATATCCGTAGGCTCACACTGTGGCCACTCAGTAACAAGTACGTCACCAAATATAGAACAAGGTAAATAAGATATAAATGGTAGTTCATGAACCAGGTCCCTGGAAACACTCCAAATAACAGAGAAATAGGAAACACCACTAAACAACCACATCACCAGATAGTGGGAAGGTTTCAATGTCGCCTATGAGGCACTAGCTGATCCCATACTCAACTGGCGCACCGTAGGACGACAAGATAACATATCGATAGGCAAAGTTTTCAAACACTCCAGAAGGAAAAGGGCCAATAGGCTGGCAGGTTGATTCGAGAAGAACATTGTATTACAGGATAATTGCATGATGACGTCTGATTACTAGGGTATGCAGAGAGTTAAAATCAAAAGAACAGACCAGGTCATACAGGAATCACACATTATATGCAAGCAGATAAGACGCATCTACAGAGAGTTGTGAATCTATGCCAGGGTTTATTTCCCAATCTACGGGGACACAGGGTAAATTAAAGGCAACACCGCCCATACCGAAGCGCCATAACAAATAACTAATACCACACGACAATAAACCATAATGGACCACAACGGACATGCGTTAGCTAAAAAGGGAAGAAAACGGCAACTGCCCTCAACATCATGTCGTGAAGCCATCATTCCACCTCACAAGGTAAACCTAAAACCAAACCGCGGTACCGTTTACAACTTTACTAAGTCAGGACCGAAACCAATACCTACTAGCCACGAAAGGAGACCGCACTCCTCAGGTTCAGGATCCATTAGTGCAATACGTGCAAAACACCACAATAACAAATAGACAGGGCAGGATAACATGGAGCTACAACTCGCTTAAATAACATACTACAAGAATAATACACCTCATTAGAGGCTAAAACCAGGCAAGTAAGGTCTTCAGAAGAGTGTAGAATTAATACCATCTGTAAGCAGAAATAAGATAAGAAATCACCTAGTTAACCACTACTACCAGGAAGGAAAAACCCAATGCAAATTTACCAAGAAGGTTAGCCGGGGCAGGATTTTTCTCACCAGAAAATCATCAGTACAAGAATGATTAGGAATAGATAACTCAGTAAACCGGGAATTCACAACAGATAATAGAAATGCCCCCAAAGGAGGATATCAGAGCAATCGCAAACTTGGGAAACGTGCCACCAGAAATTGGAGACAGAAGGCAGTAAAGACTGTGAAGTCCATGCCGTAAAGACAAACAGCCAACCGCCGCCAATTCCGAACGACAGAGTTCCGCCATAGCCAATACCCACAGGCAAAACCAAAACATACCCAACAGGACCTAACACCGGGTATATCCAGATCCTAGTCAACCTACACCAACAAGGTAACCAAAAGATAATTCGGTTCAACAAATGCACACCTAACAATACCACAATGGAATAGACAGCCGATATATCACCCCAAAGAAATCTGATAACAAGAACTAGGATCAAAAACTAGAACAGTTCAAGATAAATAGGGGTTAGGAGACTCAGTTTTCCTACCGGTTTAACAACAATGCACAGAGCAGAAATTGCCTACAATTTTCCAAAATGAGTACCAAACCAAGGCAACTACGCCCAAGAGCCAATAAATAAATTTATGATCAAAATTTTCGAATCGTAAATGATCAGGATATAATCGAATTATGATAGACGGAGCTGGCCTGCACTCAGACCAAGAGAGTAGTTAGATATTAACAATTAAGAAATTGGGTACCAATAGAGCAACAAAGTACACACGCTTCCCGCAAACCACAATTTCCTTTTTAAAATACAATGATTAAAACAAGTACATGCTAGTAAGTACTACATGGTCATGTCAAGAATCACCGGAGGCGTGAACACAGCAGATAAGGTACCAAAAGGTTAAACACGTGGTAAAAATTCGCACCCTACTAAGCAACCATGGTTGACAGGAAAAGATGGTAAGTACAATAAGCAATACCCAAAACTCCTCAAAATAAATACAGTACACGAGAAAAGGGAAAAAATTTTACATGGTTAAATTCACACCAGACCAGAATAATAACATAATAACCCAAGGTGACCTATCAAATTTGCTCACTGAAATGTAGTTCTCATCCGCAAATCCACACACGCATTAACCTGTTTTTAACTGGGATAAATGAACACGTCTGATCCTCTTGGCGATGGGGTCACTCTCCAGTACCGACACGGGAGATAAAAACTGTAAGATAGTACCGAGACCTTGATACCGAGGAGCAAGTTTAGCTGAAAATTTGTTAATGGCCTTGCTAATGGGATAGGACCTGACAAAAACTTGATCGCCAACCTTCAGCCTAGGTGACTTTCTACCCTTGTTATACTTATTCCTGCCTTTCTCATAGGATACAGACAATTTCTTCTTCGCTTCGTCCCAGATTTTCTGAACGTCATTAGGTTTAGACAAGTCTGGAAGAAGATCATCTATGCCCAGAACGTTGGATATAGGAGAATACGGGGTGTAGCAGAACATAAGTGACACGGGGGTATTACCATGAGATTCGTGTGTGGCAGAATTGAAGGCATGAGCCAACCAATAAATTACCACATTAATCCAAATAAAAGCGTTCATTTCACAGGAAGATAAATTACAAGTTTCAATTTTCACTCTCTTTGAATCCCCATATAATTTAAAATTACCCCACGACCAGGTTTTTTTAAAATTTAAAAAAATTTAAAGCGACAATGCGAATAACCACTGGTAGTTGGCCCAAATAGAATAGATAACAAGTTTAAGAAGGGGGGATTAAATCATATAGTACACAGTGCAAAATAAACTTAAGGAGGATACAACAGACCTTCGGGTAGATACGAGCAAGTGGCACACAAATCAATTAACCGAGCTCTGCTGCCACGAACTGTCGTACTTAGAGCAATTAAAGCCAGAATCACCCCAAGTGACAGCACAAATGGACTGTCCATGCACCCAAGGCACAGATCAGAATCATGGAAACGTGCAAGACCAACACCAAAGAAAGAAAAGAGAACAGGAACTCACCATATAATTAACCGGTGACACCAGAGGGTGGATTAAAGTAGACCTGGTCATTTCAAATTACCCCTTAAAAAAAACACACCACCACTTACTTGGAAACAAGAGAGATTTAATGACCAACTTCAATTAACTTACAAATAAAAAATGTATATCCTGCCTGGAAAATTAAATTTTAAACTTACTACTCAGAAATCAACAAAACCCTGCGGTCGACCGCTCACAAAATAAAAAAGGAAAAATTAATTAACTTTTTTAAGGAATAAGAAAAATGAATCAGACTACATACAATACTGAAACGTCTCTTCAACTCAAAGGAATCTTTAAATACCAATACATTAGCTTGATAAGTACTTAGTTTTATCACACATCTTTTTCCACAAGGAAATCAGTTTGACTTAAACAGTATTTTGTTGATGCTGGAAACTTTCTTTAGGTTTTTTGAAGGAGCTCCTACAAGGATGAGGGAATTACGACCAAGTTTCCAAGAGAGTAATCCCAAAAAAAATAAAAGAAAATAATAATAATAATAATAATAATAATAAGGTTCGGGATACCGGGTAATGAATATGCCGGTAGGGAGAGAAAAATGCCAAAATCAACTAAAAGGAAACAGGTTAAACCAGCCACAAAGCGAAATTCGTAACAGGGCATCAAATAATATCCATTAACATTCCACAACAATATCAACATCCATTTATTTCCATAGCAACAACACGCGATATGTCAGTCAAAGGAAAAGACCAATCACGGCCCGACAATCAACAATAGGCGAAATACATGTTTAAAAACAAGAGAAAACGGGACGCAGGAAAAACCACCCAAATACCAAGGAAATGGGAAATAAAATTAAATAATGAAGACCGACATGAAGTTAGTACGGAAACAGAAAAAACGCGTAAATCCCACACCCTTGCAGTAACTCGCTTGGTAGGTAACCAAGGTAAAACACGACGTTTACCACCTAAATTTTAGGCCTAGAAGCCGTAATCAAACATTACGATTTAAATTTACCATCACAGAGAATTTAAACAAAAGTTCTTTACAGCACACGCAAGTTCATACTACACAAAATTATTTACATATACAGTAGTTTCTTTTAAATAACCCCCCCCCCCAAAAGTTCAAATACCACAAGGTGAAAAAGTAATTTTAGATGACGCGAAGCAACATCGTGTTCCAGTACACACTTCACTTTTTTGAATTTTCAGTTCGGCACACCAAAACGGTAAAAGATGAGTTGAAAAAAAAACAATTACAGTTCATGCTTCAGTAGTTGAGAGGTCGCTCCATCGTGTAGACCATACTTACTTATAGTAGACGAAAAGCTTATTAAACACTACAAATTCCAGGCGAGGTAATTTAAATTAAACGAAAACCTTGCACGTTCACTAGGCCTTAAGCCCTGTCCAAGTAACTTCAGCCTGGGTCCATGATATTTTCACAATTCATCTCGCTAGGGAGAGAAGCACGCCACACACCCATGTCGTTTACCTTACAGAACAGTAATGGCGTTTCTTCCCAAGATTCATCAGTCCACGGCCACTACGATAACATGCGCACTCATTCCCAGTTAGAGAAAAAGCGAGTGGTGAGGTAGTTCATACATACTCCACTAGGATGCAGGAGATTACAGTAAGGCATTGACTGGACTTACTCAACAGAAGGGCCCTGTAATAAGCTTTCCAGCGGAGAAGTTTCCAGTTTATAAGATTTGAAAACAAGGGTATACTTGGTCTTTAATTACTTAATGAATAACGAAGCGGCGGACCACTTTAAGGAACACAGATTTCAATAGCCACGCAGCTAGTCCAAAAATATTTACGGAGAGGGAATAAATTATTACGCTGGTAACAGGTTATATTTTCAATAGACAACAAAATTTAACAAATTTTTACATAGTGTTTGAAAACTTAACGAGTACAACAAGTAAACAGCTATCCAATAATCAGAAAAGCAAGGATTTAGAGACAAATTAATGATATGGGCTTCAAGCCCCACTTCTTACTATCTCTGAGATCTCAGCTCACAACCACTAATTACCAAAGGGCAGAAAAAACTCATTACATGGAGCACTTGCTCCCACCTAGTAGTGTCAAGCCTCCTAGAGGCATCTTTCAAAACATCATAAAGAGCTGACCGCTCTCAATCATCCAAGCCTATTAAAGGCCACAACAACGTTCGCATTGCCTGCCTCTCAAGGCACTCATACAAATGAACAGGGGTACCTAGTACCCAATCTACTGGGCCTTCGTGGAAAACGAACATATTAATTAAATGGCCCCAAAAATATCAAGATGAATGGAGGCGTGTACTTGCACTCCTACATGAAAGGTTGTTAAAACCTAAGTGGCGCTAAGCCGATACACAGGGGCTATTCCCGTACTATAGAGGTGACTCGTATAAGAAAAATTTTAACTCTTTCGGAAATAGTAGAAAATAAGTTACGAAACATAGTCACCTCGACTAAGAAGTGAAGGGGAGCTCGAGAGGGTAGAGCACTCTCTATCCCCGATTTACATTTAAATATATATGAAGTCTTACAAATATGGAAAAAAATTACATGTTTTAAGTTATAGGTTACATACTAAAGGTTTCGAACCTGTCCCGCTGAGCTAGGAAGGAAAAAGAAAGATGTTAAACGGCCATTACCTTGTTGAAGAGCTGCTGGCGGATGAAAGAGGCGTTTCCCGCCTCCTGCTATACACTAAGCTACATGTCGTACGAGTGGCGGAGAGCCCGGAAAATCAGCAGTTCTATACTCTCGAGGAAGATTCGAGACCTTTCAAGAATGATTAAGACACACCCGCATGCGTTTATTGGTCGGCTGAAGTTTATACATCAAATGTGAAAAAGGACACGATTGGTCCAAAATTAATTAAAGAAATTCGGGTTTGGCTAAGTTCAAAACTGGTGGAAAAAAATTTATATTGCCAACCTAGCAATGAAAGAACGAAATTTACTTATAGGAGAACTTTTGAGTATAAAATATCTTCAGGAAAAGTTCCATCACTTCTCACCAGGGTGCATGATCTTAGTTTTTGGTAGAGACATCTTTGAGAGAATGTCCACACTTCTTGATAAGTAGAAAACAGAAACCATTCGAAATTAACACAGTGACATCTTCAGATAGGCGGTTGAATTAATTCAGTTTTAAAGTTCAGAGTTTCAGCTGTAGAGGAGTACTTTAAGGCGGAAAATTCAAATGTGCGGCGTATAGGTGTACCAACCGGTACAATAATGTAAAAACTACCTTGAGAATCACCACAATTACTGTCAAAATGCGAAGTGGAAAGTTTGGACTGGAAAGCACTATTCACGTTGTGAAGTTGATTTTAATTGTTCTCATTTTGGCCTACTGTCTCAATAATATTTTATTTATTCATTGTGTACTTATTTCCGTTGAAATTTCTTTTATAGCCGCTACGTTAACACCAGCATACCTCCCCAGGCTCTGATCGGTCGATGCTAGAGCCCTCACAGAGGGTGTAGAGAACTTGCTACACTTCGGTCAGACGGGGCTACAACCCTCGCAGTGGTGTTAATGGCAGTTTTCTACCTTTTAGCGTCCTGATTGGCTCGAAGTACACTGCGTAACACATACACCTTTTCAACACCAGCATACCTCCCAGGCGGCTATCTTGCCTCTGGAGCTCTAGCATTAGGAAGTTGCACACGGCCGCCATCTTGTGCATTAGTCCCCTAGGCCATCTCCTTAAGTCCTATGTATACCGCCTATCCTACCCTAGGCCAGCTTTCTCCATAAGAGCCTATATATAGCCGCCATTTTTTCCCATTCGCTCCTGGTTCAGCTCTCGGTGGGTTAGCCCCATAAGAGCCCATGTATAGCGGCCATCTTGCCCATTAGCCCCTGGGCCAGAAGCGGTCTTTTATCACTACAATATAGTTAAGTTTAGAGGAGCAAGCATATATTATGTATAACTTTTCCAAATAGTATGATTTCAGGAAAAAAAACTGTTTCTAGGCTCACTAGTTCAAATAATTAATAACATATTTATAGATACCTGCAAATGTGAGAGGGGATACTGCTGTAGTCAATGGAGCATCTACGTAGAGAATGTACTCACACGGCTACTAAATTGCCTGTAGAAAGGAAAACAATACTATTTGAAAAATTAATCTGGTACATAACTCAGTATATCAGGTGAGAGTGTTAATAATAATCATAATAATAATAATAACTAAAATCCTAAAATAATGGTTGGAGGGCGGATTAGTCCATATCATCTGTTGAAGGATTATTTTAGTGATTTTTTAAGCTAAACATTAATTTTCTAGCACCAACCGATTAGGAGATATTACATTTTTAAGTTAAGGGTTGTTTTCACCCCTGGCGTTCTTTTGACTCTAAAAGTCATCTAGAATATACTCGCGTACCAAATTTTAACTTTTTAAGCTATTTTCGCTCAGAAACCTAAAATAATGGTTGAAGAGTGGATTAGTATATATCAGCCGTTAAAAGATTATTTTTAGTGATTTTTAAGCTTAACATTAATTTTCTACGACCAGCTGTTTGGGAGATATTAAATTTTCAAGTTAAGGGTTGTTTTCCCCCTAACAGGCTTTTAACTATAAAAGTTGTTTAAAGTATTTTCAGGTACATATTTTTAACATTGTAGACTATTTTGCCTAAAAATCTAAAATAACAGTTAGAGGGTGAGTTAGTGAGGCTGATAGCCTTGACTTTTATGAGAAAATGGTTAGCCTGTTTCAATAGAATAATAATAATGTTATAGGCTTTACGATCCACTAACTAATTTTACGGTTATCGGAGACGCCGAGGTGCTGAAATTTTGTCCTGCAAGAGTCCTTTTACGTGCTAGTAAATCTACCGGCACGAGGCTGACGTATTTGAGAACCTTTAAATACCACGGGGACTGAGCCAGGATCGAACCTGGGTTTCAGAGGGCCGGCGCCTCAACCGTCTGAGCCACTCAGCTCGACTTCAGTAGAATAGCTATTGTGTCAGTTCGTAGACTGACCAAAGTCAATCAGTCTACACTAAAGGTTGCAGGTCGCTATTTCGGTACTTATACACTCCTCAGCTGAATTCAGAATACGTTACTGATTCAAGCGATCTTACAAAAACAAAAAACAAAGAAAACAAAAAAAAAAGCGAAAGGGAACTACAGTATATATCGAACTCCGTACAGAAAGCATGCAAGAGATATCTGGAATAGAGCGTTAGTACTTACGCGCTGCTGCTTCTTCCCGATGTTATTCAAGACACGGTCACTGGGAAACTGATTATTATTTGCAATACACCGCTCTGATATAGACATAACCGTGCCCCACCAGTTAGGTTACCCGGTGCCAACTAAACTGATTGGCAGTCAAAGACACAACACAGGACAAAGATCCTGTTGAAAGGAACAAAACGGAAGCGTGAAAAACATCTACACACCCAGAAAACACCAAAAGGAACATAGTAAAAGGTAAACTTACCTCCAGGTGGTAGGAAAAAAGAACAGGTGGATCAAGCTACCAACCGACAGTGTGTCAAATAAATGTTGCGTGGAAATAAAGACAAAACTTAGTTTTTTTAAAAGAATATATATAATTCATCAAACTCAGATTAACAGATTAAATAAAATGACATCGTCGTAGTTAGTATTATTAGGAAAACAAATTTGGTACCAGAAACTAAATAAAATCAGATGACATAAGATAAAAAATAAGGAGGCCTTTAAAATTCAAAGAGATTAATTTAAATTAGAAAAAAATAAGGGAAGCAGACCTCACTGAAACCACAGGAAATCCACAATTAAATTCAAGAAACACCCAAAGATAAATTAATGAATAATCATTTGAAACCGCCGGTCGGTAAGAAAATAATGAAAGTAAATTAAATGGTACCTTGAGTTTGAAACAGACCAAAATTAAGAAATTAAAACACAAAACGCCAGTCGGCAAGAAAGATATAGACTGCAGGAAGGATTACAATCACCTCAACCTGTTTACTTAGCAACAACCACCAAATAATTTATCAGAGGATTCCTTTTGGAAAGGATACTTTGTTAAAAATTAGAAAATACAACCTTCTTGGTTCACCGTTCTTCCTTGAGAGGTTCCTACTCTCTATCCGTTTCACATCAGCAAACGGGAACCATAAATACAGTGGGAGTTCCAGTCATGGGATGCTAAGTGCTTTTCATAATAAGTTACCAAGGAAAGAAACCCACCACAACAAACATAGAAGTAAAAGGGAAAGAAAGCAACTGAGGTGCCCAAGAAACAGTAAATACGCAACGGGGTGTCAAAAATACTGAACCAACATCAGACAGGGTAGTCTCCCAACATAAAAATTATCACCAACATCACTCCATTTCAAAATTAACAACCATCACCCAGGCAACAAAGCAATAGTTAAACCATGGGAGAACCAATCCCGATGGAAGGACCAACAATGGCACAAAACAATGGAGGCCAGAAGGGCAAAAATCATACTCAAAACACGTTTAAAGCCCCCCCCCCCAAAAAAATAAACAAAATTAAATTAAAATCAGCATAGCACAAGTAATCCCTACTGGATCTCTCATGTATTACCCTACTTTTAAAAACCAAAATAATTTCAGAGCAGCAGTAACATCATTACGGTGTGATGATAATAATAATAATAATAATAATAATAATAATAATAATAATAATAATAAATATTACACCACTGCTTTTCTTTGGAAATTACCCCAAGTAACACTTAAATTCCATTACGAGAAAGGTTATACACTAGGTACTCTGAATTAACAAAGTCTTTTCAACCCGATACTTTGTTTTGAAAGGGCACTATAATTTTACCCAACAATGAAAAAGGTCCACATCATTATAATCGAACGCACAACTTTGATAAATAAAAAGTTTCCTCCGAAGAAATCACACGAACAGTTCACCGCCGATGAAAATACCAAAATAACAAAGGTTGACTTACAAGTTGGTTGCTTGCTCAATCAGTAGTATGATTTATACATGGCTCGGTCATGTGCACCTTACCAGGGAGATCTTCCTTCGCAGCATATTAAAAACAATCACTCACTACGAGGTTACAAATTGAGAATATAAAGAAAATATGATGAGGGTGTGGAGCACATCCCCACATCCTTATGATTTACTATCCACCGTCCATGATGCTATCCCAAAGCATTGCTTTGAGCTCAGAACACCAACGACTTTTAGCCATGATTGCAAAGCAGCAACTGCTCGCTTCGCTTCCCTCTCTCTCGCGCCAGAGAGAGAGTCTTCATCAAGATGGCTGACACCAAGCGCTGATTGGCCGGAGCAGCTTCAAGGAGAAAGGGGATAAATAGTTCCCATTATAGCCGTAGATAGCAGTAACAATCAGAGTTCACATGCGCTCGCAGAGTTAAACATGAGAAGTTGTGAGAACACCGTTTAAAGCAGAAGAAAATTACAATACAGTTTTCTACACCGTAATAGGCAATCCCAAAACGTAGGTGGAAAGGAGACAGAAACGAAACCTCGGTTTCAGCCGCCAACAAGCTTTAATCTTCACAAGTGCATACGACCGGCGACGTCACTACCAGTAAGCTTTGACCTGCACAACTGCACACGTCACCGCCAACACGCTGAGATTTGAAGTGTTATAGACGAATGCTGGGATGGTTCGTAACTTAAGACCACGGTCACCTCTCACCCAATCCTAACCCCCTACTACAAATACACGCGCTACTAGACACTGCAAGGACACAGGTTATCAGAGAAATTCTACATACATACAAGTACACGAGGCTGATGACCACGACATATTCAAACTTATACATAAAGCAACAACAACGACTTTATAAAACTACCGTTATTGAGAGAAATGATAACTGAGCGGTGGCTCCGGATTGCGTCGCCCGTCACAGCTATAGTTGTTGTAAACTAGAGACATTTGTCTCTCTTGCAGTGCCAGGCTGGCGGCCTGGTCAGCTGCGAAGTGCAGGTTTAAAGCCCGTTGGGCTGTTGGACTGTGCCACATGCATTGGTCAGGAGTTTTGGAGGTCCACTCTTCTCTCCCTTTGTTCAACCTGGGCCCAAACTGCTCGCGACTTCAGTATCTCGGCCAACTGGCGTCTCGGACTTGGCTGTTACCTCGGCAATGGCTAAGCCCATTAGTGAGGCTGGTAGTTGAAAAACCGATGCCGGGCTGCTGCCAGATCCTGGCAGGCATCCCACCCCCTCAAGTCTCACTTCATTCATGGACTTGAGGGCCTTGAGCTCGGCCAGCCTGACGGTCGGGGGGTTGAGGCAAGGAGCTACAACCTCCTGCTCGTCATGCCAATACGTCGCAATGAGCACGGCTCCACCAGGTATAGGTCAACGTTCCAGGAGTACCGTGCAGGGGGGATTGGTGTTGGGTGCGACCAACGCACCTGGGAGCCCGTTATCCAACGGGCCTGAGTCGCTTTAATGACGGGCGCCGCCATGAGTTCCAAGAACTGGAAGATAGCGTTGAGAGCTAGCGCTCCATATGCTACCACCATGGCTGGAAACGGGGCCGTCGCCCTGTCAGAGTAGTCCTTGCTCCCGAGGTTGGCGTACCATTCCTTGTCTTCTTCAGCAGCAAGCATGTCAACCTCCCTATCGAAGTTGACCATGGGCGCCGCTCCGCTGACACCCCACTCTATAGGCCTCATTGACATCCAATCATTTATTGCGAGGAGGGAGCCTATCCGTGGGGCCTGAGACTGAGGGAGGTCAGCGTACGATTGGCCCGCATTTGGCATGGAGGAGAATGTGCCCAGCCAATGCTGCCCTGGATAGCAGTTGTGGGCCACAGAGCAACCTATCCACATGGGGAACGCCTTACGTGCCTGAGCGAACATGAGACTCGTCGAAGTTGGACCCTCACCTTGGGGGATGTTTAATGGAGAAGACAAGATGGCGGAAACTAGCGTCGGCACAGCTCCGCCTCGCAACCAGGGGGAGTAATCATAGATTACTGTAGTACTGGCTGTGCGAAGCACCGCCGTGTAGAGAGCGGCGCAGTGTACACGCTTTGGAGGGATGATGGCCGGATATGCAGCAGCCTCCTCGTAAGAGTCTTGACTAAACTTAGCTGTTTGACCGAGAATACGTGCTACATAGTTGTAATCTTTGGGCATGGGTAGTCCAGTGGGTGCTGGGCTCCAATCTGGGCGGAGGGGGGCAAATCGGCCGCCCTCACTACGGGTGTACCGCAGTCCGAATAGATCCTGCGCCACATACAACCCCTTAACTAGCTCATCCCACTCAGTCCGGAAGGATGCGAGTTTGAAGGCCAGTGCTAGGAGCTGACTGGAGCTGACTACCTGTGCCCCAGGAGCGACGGGCGGCTCCTGATGTACGGCAACCAGTACGGGGATGGCGGGCCAATGGACAAAGATGTTGTGCGGTAGATGCTGCCCAGCCCGAGCTTCCGCATACCCTAGGCGCCGCCCAGGGGCCGCAAGCCAATACAGGGCCTGGAGGTCCGGCAGCTGGAAATCCACATTCTCGATCAGGGTTATTCTCCCTGAGGAGACTGCGTTGATTCACGTCGTGGGCTCAGGGGCCCCAGCGTTTACGTTCACGCACTGGACGTAATCTCCGGCTGGGAACGCCACAGCTATGGGTGCAGCCTGAAATGATGCTCAGGTGTCAAGTGCGAGGGCCCAGTAAAACAGCTTCGCGTACAGGCCGGTATTATCGTAGAACTGCATATTCATTCCTGCAGTTCCGACACTTGCACGCGCGAACTGTATATTACATGGGTTCAAGGCTCCTAGCAATACAGACGACGTGGTCCGTTCATTAATTGCCGCACCTATATACAGCTGGTCGAGGGCGGTCTTATCCAATGGGCCGATCGCTCTAGACTGCGTGAAGTTTACATCGTGCATGAGCATGCTAGGGACGGGGTTAGCCCCACTAAAGCTGGCCACTATTGCTGCTACGACTGACACTGGCTCCTGGAAGCCACCACCTATTGCAGGATGAGAGACGTCGCTTCGAACGCTCAAGACTCCTTCATGTAGAACGAAGGAGTCTGAATGTTTAACGATATCTACCTGTTGCATACGAAAAAAGTTTGGGGGCGCCTGACTGGTCTTAGCATCAACAAAGGTTTCTCCTGAAACGTTTTGAGCTTCAACAGTATGGTCGCCAACCCTAACAACATCACTTGGTGCACTGTCGTGAGAAGATGTTCGGAATTTTCTCGGTGGCCTACCACTTGGGGTATCTTTTGCTGCGCCAGCAGGTGCGGCATGTTCTGCTACAACCGCACCTTGGAAACCGGTGCTGAAACTGGGCACACCCTGGGGTGGTGCACCCACACCTGTAGGGGACGCTACTGCAGCCTGAGCCATCTGTGGGGCGCAGGTCTGGCTCTCCAAAGAGCACGATTAAGGGGCCTGGAGCCGAGTGGATGCCAGGCCCCCCTCGACTGGGGTGATCGGTCATCACTTGGGTAAAGACGTGATGCTCTACTTCTGGTGGCTGGGCGTCGGGTGAGCTGGGATCGGTGCCTCCTGCTGGACCGCCTGGCTCAGGCAGTACGGACTCCCCCCATCCTCGTGAAACTAACAGGAGTGCACAGGTATCCTCCTCGCTTCTTGAGCCCTCTGGAGCTGTTGGGGGAGGGAGTGGCTGGGCTGATGACATTGCTGGAGTCCAGCTGGTCGTCACTCCTTGAGCGCTGCTTTCTCCGTCGATCTCCCCTATTTTTTTCCTTTTTCCGCTCGTCGGCGGGAGAGGGCTCTCCCCCCGGTGGCTGGGCTAGTCTCCCGAGCACCACTAGCTCTGGGGTGCCAACGAACACCACCTCTACTGGCTCGACTTTGGGGGGGGGGGGCTCTGTGCTACCTGGTGTTGGGCGGCTTCCTCTTCTGGTTGGTGCCGATTCTCAGCTCCCACCGCCTCGTCAAACATCGAACCGTACCGTTGCACAGCAGATCCTATGTCTATTAGAGCTCCTAACCGCACTGGAGGCGGTACGGGTAGGATTGGTGGGGGCTCATGGACTTGGGGGGCACCAGCTCCCAAGTCCGCCTCACTACTATCATTATCAAAGTTTTTGGGTGTGTTTAGAGAATTCATGACGGCAGATACAAAATACTACGCCACCGAGTAAAATCATGGTCTGTCTCCATAGCCGTGTGAAGTATGTATATCAAGTGATACGTACATTGATGCCCTTATGGCTATATATTAACCTTATGTATATATTACAACCATACACACCAACGTACATAGCAGCGCGCATTGCATAGTCAGAAAGAAACCTACTAAGCTAGCTTTAACTTTAAAAACCGTGCGGGTAGGGCCGCGCTGCTGTGATCTTGGAATTTCGAGATAGTGGGTTCGAACTTCACTGTCGGCAGCCCTGCAAATGGTTTTCCGTGGTTTCCTATTTTCACACCAGACAAATGCTGGGGCTGTACCTTACGATCATGGCAGCTTCCTTCCCGCTTATGGGTCTCTCCTATCCCATCGTCGTCGTAAGACCTATCTGTGTCGGTGCGACGTAAAGCAGATTGTAAAAACATGCTTATACATGTTAGATGATGACGTCGGCAATTCTTTTAAAATTGTTTAACACCTTTAAATGATTAGCGATTCATGTTGTATATAAGACGGATAGGTTGCATGCTTTCTGTAAGTTTACTGTTAACTGTCGAGCAGTCCACAGTAAGATATCTCGTCCTTAATCTAGTATAGGCTACTATTGTACTCTACACATATTTGTATTACAGTATATAAGTAAGTGCCTAGTAGATTTAGTTTGTAATAAACAGTTGATGTGAGCGTACATCATTCTGTTGCCCTCTCTTCCACAGGTGTGATCTATTTTTAAAAGAGAATCTGTTAGGAGAAGATAACGCCTATCATGGAGCAAACTATTTCAACCTATGTTTGCAAGAAGTGTGGAAAAACCTTTCTCCGGGAATACCCCAGGAAACGTCATGAACTGTCGTGCGGACAATTCTATCAGTGTGAAACTTGTGGAAACGTATTCAACAATGTCTACAACGGACGACGTCATGAAGAAGTTTGCGGTATATCATCGCCTGCAAAGAAGGTAAAAGCTGAACCCACTAAACATCACCTGCTGTCGATGATTCCTGATAATAATAACGTTACTGAATATGAAACTTCTTTCGAAGGTCGACTACGGTCGTACTTTATTCGATGTGATACGTACGAAGACTTATATGTGTACCTCCAAGAGGCAAAAGATCTGGTAGTTAAGGCCATACTAAAAGAACTTCGTGTTCATAAGTCCTTAAAAGTTAATTTCATGGCTGAATGCCGGTTCATTAACATGCACGGAGACACAATAGATCGCGCTTTCAAAACTAAAAGTGACGTATATCTTGAAACAGATCGTGACAAATTTATTCAGGAGAAATTTCAAAAGTTAACGTCGGAAATGGAAGAATCAACGCTTAAAGGGAGTAACTGGTCCTTGCTAGCTGTTGATGGGCTAAGAGTAAAAATTAACAAGTATACCCTGCTGCGTGGGAGTACCTATATACCGCTACCAGCAAATATCGCTGCTAAAAAGGCATGCGTAAATACTGAAAACCATGGAGACGAAAGGTGTTTCTTATATTCGGTACTAGCGAAACTCGTTAAAAAAAGCATCCTCAACGCGTTAGCAAGTACGCAGGCTTGGAGGATAAATACGACTTTTCGAGTGTTGCATTTCCTACACCTCTCAAAGATATTCCTAAATTTGAAATAAATAATAATATTTCTATAAACGTTTCCGGACTGGATAAAAGTAATCAAATTTATCCTCTAAAGGTAGTTGATGTGGAGTTATCCGATCATCGTGATCTTCTTCTACTAAGCAGTAATTCTGGTGTTGGTCACTATGTGTTTATAAAAGATTTCGAGAAGCTCGTAAGCTGTCAGCTTACTAAGTATAAGCATAAGGTGGTTATATGTAAGCGTTGTTTCACCCACTTCGATAATCGGTATAAAGCAAGTGGGTAAGAAAACCTAGAAGAGCATAGAAGATTCTGTCTCCAGCAGCAAATTGCAAGAATAGAAATGCCTACCGTTAACAACTCTGTTCTAGAATTTAAGAATTTTCAAAATTTGTTGAAACTGTCGTATGTAATCTACGCAGACTTTGAGACTATTCTTACTCCGGTTCAAACATGCGCACCTAGCGATAATGTAAGTTATTCAATGCCATACCAAAGTCATACTCTTATGAGCTTTGCTGTGTACGTTAAGCCTGCTACATCTGTTGAACACGTAGCAACTAACTTGCCTAAAGAGCCGTACGTATATCGTGGACCTAATGCTGCCGAGAAGTTTATAGAATATCTAACGTCTATAGCTACTGAAATAAGTCAAATATACATCAGAAACACCCCTAAAGCCTTGACAGAGGAGCAAGAACAGGAGTTCCAGGCGTCTACGAGCTGTTAGCTATGTTGTAGAGAATTTACCGAGGATAACTGGAAAGTGCGAGATCATTGTCATATTACTGGAGAGTACCGCGGAAGCTCTCACAACACTTGCAATTTAAAGTGTAGACAGGCTAGTTACATCCCAGTGTTTATACACAATCTTAGTGGGTATGATGGACACTTTATAGTAAGGCAGCTGGGATGCACTACTGAGCGAGTAGAAGTTATTCCTAGTTCTGAAGAGAAGTACATCTCCTTTACTAAATATATTGGCAATATAAAGCTTAGATTTGTGGATACGTATCGGTTCATGGCTAGCAGCTTGGATACACTAGTAAAAAATCTAACGTTGTGTCCTGAAACAACCAAATACTTTGGACGAGAAAATTCGGTTTTAATGACACGAAAAGGCGCCTTTCCGTATGATTACCTAGACTCCTGGGAAAAATTAAGTGAAAAATGTCTACCCCCTAAGTGACGAGGATTATGAACATGCAAACAACGTGTGGAGTCAATTCAACATAAAAAATTTGGGAAAATACAGCGATCTCTACTTGACGTCTGACGTACTTCTCTTACCAGATGTTTTCGAAACGTTTCGTGCTACTACCATGGAAGCCCATAGAGTCGATCCGGCCCACTACTTCACTGCGCCCGGACTTACGTGGGACGCTATGCTGCTCTATACAGGTATTAAACTGGAGTTACTAAGAGATTACGATCAGCTACTTATGGTAGAGTCTGGTATACGAGGTGGGATATGTCAAATATCACATCGCTATGGACAGGCTAATAATAAGTATATGTCGGATTTCGATCCTGAGAAACCATCCCGGTTTATTACATATGAAGATGCTAACAATCAGTATGGTTGGGCTATGTGCCATCCCCTTCCTTGCGGAGAATTTCAGTGGGTCTCCCCAGTCACTATTAATCTAAATACGTTAAAAGAAGACGATCCGTACGGCTAGTTTTTAGAAGTAGACGTTGAGTATCCTCCTAAACTACATGCGCTTCATAATGACTTACCGTTCCTTCCAGAAAGTATGAAACCGACTGAATCGTCTGTAGCGAAAAAATTAATAACTCATCTTGGAAAACGAGAACATTACATGACCCTCCTACAAGCTTTGAACCATGGACTGCAACTAAAGAAGGTTCATCGAGCGCTGAAATTTCGACAGTCACGCTGGCTGAAACGTTACGTAGAATTTAATAACGATCTCAGAAAACAAGCTAAGAACGACTTCGAGAAGGACCTCTATAAACTTTTTAATAATGCAATGTTCGGAAAACCCATGAAAAACATTCGCAAACGGATAGACATACGTCTTGTAACAGATAGCAAGGTAGTAGAAAAACTCGTAGCAAAACCTACCTTCATCGACAGAACGATCTTCGGACCCAACCTGGCGGCTATTCATATGGCGAAGCGGAAACTATTCTTCAACAAACCTATCTATATTGGCATGAGCGTACTAGACATTTCCAAAACGCTTATGTATTCCCATCACTACGACGTTCTACTTCCCTACTATGGGACTGAAAATCTAAAACTTATGTACATGGACACTGATTCTTTTATACATTTACTACAGACTGAAGACATCTACGAGGACAAATTAAACTTTATAGAACATCTAGATACATCTGATTACCCAGCGGAGCACATGTGTTACTCATCTAAGAACAAGAAGGTTTTAGGAAAATTTAAAGATGAAGCTAGTAGCAAGATTATTAGAAAGTTTGTCGGACTTAGAGCTAAAATGTACGCCCTGGACATAGATGGTGAAGAATTCAAAAAAATTAAAGGGATCAGTCGAGGTGTTGTTGAACAATGTATCAACGTTCAGGACTATGTAAACTGTCTCGTGAAGAAAGAAATAAGAACAACTCCGATGAACATAATTACTTCCAAATTACATCACGTATCGACGATGTGTCTAAACAAGATCGCCTTGTCCCCTGATGATGATAAGAGAGTAATCGCAGGTGATGGGATATCCACTTACGCCCATGGACACTGTGCTGCCTCTACACTAAAGTAATCTATGCTATTATTATGCTGTCAAATTAAACACCTTTCAAAGAAAGAGTCGTCTCTCTCTACAGTGCAGCATAACACCCTAAATCCTATGTCTGATACCTAACCAGCCTCAAACCCTTACTTTCTGTAACATATGGTGGACCGTGTAGCTATAATGTTGCAGACTCCTTCACTTCTTCTTTCTCTAAGGGTGTTAACTCCGCCTTAGGGTAAGCCCTAGTGCCGGTCTCAAGCCCGGATAAAGGAGGAGAGGCATCCACAAAGCATTTAGCATTTATAGTTAGAGTTTTAGATTTATGGTATACTGAAGCTTTGATCGGTCGATGTTAGAGCCCTCGCAGAGGCAGCAGAGTACTGGCTACACTTTTGTAAGACGGGCTTACAAAACCCGCTGCTGTGCTAATGGCGGTTTCTACCTTCTTGCGTCCTGATTGGCTTGAAGTACACTATGTAACCCATACACCTTTTCAACACCAGCATACCTCCCAGGCGGTTGTCTTGCCTCTGGAGCTCTAGCATTAGGAAGTTGCACACGGCCGCCATCTTGTGCATTAGTCCCCTAGGCCATCTCCGTAAGTCCTATGTATACCGCCTATCCTACCCTAGGCCAGCTTTCTCCATAAGAGCCTATATATAACCGCCATTTTCTTCCCATTCGCTCCTGGTTCAGCTCTCGGTGGGTTAGCCCATGTATAGCGGCCATCTTGCCCATTAGCCCCTGGGCCAGAAGCGGTCTTTTATCACCCAATATAGTTAAGTTTAGAGGAGCAAGCATATATTATGTATAACTTTTCCAAATAGTATGATTTCAGAAAAAATCTGTTTCTAAGCTCACTAGTTCAAATAATTAATAACATATTTATAGATACCTGCAAATGTGAGAGGGGATACTGCTGTAGTCAATGGAGCATTTACGTAGAGAATGTACTCACACAGCTACTAAATTGCCTGTAGAAAGGAAAACAATACTATTTGAAAAATTAATCTGGTACATAACTCAATATATCAGGTGCAAGTGTTAATAATAATAATAATAATTGTTACGGAGATTTCCGTGGTAGGTAGAGGTGAAAGAAGGTGCGGGTGTGAATAGGTCTCAAACTACGAAATTAAAGTTAATGTAAAATTTAACAAGGTTATATTTTCTTTCCAAAATTCAGAAATAACACGAATGGCAGGTACAGAGTAGTAAGGCAACAAAAGTACAATTACAGTATTTACAGGATTCGGGCTTCGAGCCCCGACCTCGCAATTCTTGGGCAACTAGCCCAACTTTACCTCAAAACAAGATTTAACAGAGGGGCAGAAGACCACAATCAAGCCCCGGAGCACTTGCTTCAAATACACAGTAAAGCCTCCTCGAGGCGTACAACAACAACAATTTACACTAAAGAGCGACCCGCTCTCAAATTTAGGCCTCTCCCAGGCCACACCAAACTCCACCTTCAAGCTGTCCTCAACGGACATAAACACAGGGGTAAAATACCCAATCTACTGAGGCCTATTAAGTGAGAAAAGGTTAATTATATGGCCTCTAAAATACCAACTTGAAAGGAAGCTCTCCGCACTCCTAATACACTTTATTTAAAACCTACTTGGCACTAGGCCGTTAATGCAAGGGCTAATCCCATACTACAGAGGTGACTTCAGAAAAGAACAATTTACATTATATTAAGGAAGAATCGGTTGTGAAAAATAAGTTCACCTCAAAATAAATAATATGAGTGGGAGCTCGAGAGGATTAAGCACTCTCTATCCCAATATGTGACTTTAAAGAGAATAGAGTTAAGAGACGTTACATTTTAGGAAAAGGTTACATGGTAGGAACGCTTCGGACCCGCCCCGAGAGTTAAACTGCTGAGCTAGCAAGAAAAGAAGATATTAAAAGGCCATTACCTTGGTGTAGAACTGCTCCCCAAAGAAAGAGGCGCTCCCCGCCCCCTGCTATGTACTTTACACACTGAAAGATGGTACTGAAGTGGCACAGAGACCCTAAAATCAGCAGTTTATATACTCTCGCGGAAAGTTCGAGGCGTTTCAGGAAGGAAAACACCCGCACACAATCATTTTATTGGTTCACCGAGAAAACCCCTACACAATACGAAGAAGAAACATATTATTGTGGAAAATTAATTAAAGAAATTCGGGATTGGCTGGATTTAAAACAAGGGTAAAGAAAGGGTTAATATTGCCAACTTAAACAATGACAGAAGGAAATTTAACAAAGAACAAACTTTTGAAATTAAATTTTCTCCAAAAGAACAGTTCTTTTTCTTCGCACTAGGGTGCACTATTGTAGTTCTTCAGTAGTGTCCTCTAGAAGAGAAAGTTCACACTTCTTACTACCGGTAAAACAAAAATACATCAAAAGTGGCACAGTTCAAAAACTCCAAACTTTCCAAGTAGTGACATCTTCTGAGAAACTTGAAAATTAATACCGTCGATAAAGTTCAGACTTCCTCCAGCAGAGGAGTTTCAACTGGCGCACATTTTAAATTAGCGGCGTGGAGGTGTACCGCCCGGTACAATAATAATACTAATAATAATAATAATAATTAAAATCCTAAAATAATGGTTGGAGGGCGGATTAGTCCATATCATCTGTTGAAGGATTATTTTAGTGATTTTTTTAGCTAAACATTAATTTTCTAGCACCAACCGATTAGGAGATATTACATTTTTAAGTTATGTTTTCACCCCTAGCGTTCTTCTACCTTCGAGCGTGGGTTTTGAAGGCACTCACTCCCTACGCTTGTAATAAGAGGTGCAGCTATCCAGTAGGCTACTTAGTTTTCCTTTTTTTCTTCATCAGTGACTGCGTCATCATCGACCAGTTTTATATTCTTCCTTATCTGAAGAAACTGTTCTTGCTTATCACCTATAGCTGCAACAATTTTTTCTTGACCAGTATATGCGAATTCTGGGATAGCATAGGTATGACATAACCACATTAACTCCAATAAATATTTTAATTTCCTACGGTGTTGTGCTTAAAATGTTACCGGTTTGTTTAAAAAAACATATTAGTGTAAGTACTCATTGATTCAAGTATGTCATTTTCTATAAATTGCCGACGATCCTGGAATCTTTGAGCTAATTCATGCCACTCCTCCGTAGATCCAGTAATCTGAAACAAACATACACGTAAATATTAGAAAGGAGCTTTTCCGTCGGTCGACAGGCTATGCATACAGGGTAAGCCTACCAATCTTGGGATTAATACCAATAATAATAATAATAATAATAATAATAATAATAATAATAATAATTGTTACGGAGATTTCCGTGGTAGTTAGAGGTGAAAGAAGGTGCGGGTGTGAACGGGTCTCAAGCTACGAAATTAGAGTTCATGTAAAATTTAACAAGGTTATATTTTCTTTATAAAATCAAAAAAAAAAAAAAAGCAAGCATGGCAGGTACAGAGTAGCAAGGCCACTATTCGAGAATGTACAATTACAGAGTTACCGGATGGGCTCCGAGAGCCAAACCCACAATACTTGAACAATTAGCCCAATTTTACAATATACAGGAATTCAACAAAGGGGCAGAAGACCCCAATCATGCCCAGGAGCACTTGCTCCAAAATTACACAGTAAAGCCTGCTCGAAGCACACAGAAATCAAATTTCAAAAGAGCAATACGCTCTCAATGTTCTGGCGTATAAAAGACCACACCAAACTTGACTTTCAAGCTGTCCTCTAAGGACATAAACACAGGGGTAAGATACCCAACCTACTGAGGCCTATTAAATGAGAAAAGAATTATTACATGGCCTCTAAAATACCAATTTGAGAGGAGGCGAACTGCACTTCTAATGCATTTGTTTAAAAACCTAATGTGGCTCTAGGCCACTAATGCAGGGGCTAATCCCATACTACAGAGGTGACTTTAGAAAAGAACAATTTACATTACATTAAGGAAGAATCGGTTGTGAGAAATAAGTTCACCTCAACACAATATGAGTGGGAGCTCGAGAGGGTTAAGCACTCTCTATCCCAATATGTAGCTTAAAGGATAGAATAAATACAAGGTATCTTTACATTTTAGGGAAAGTTACATGGTGGAAACGCTTCGGACCCGCCCCGAGAGCTAAACTGCTGAGCTAGCAAGAAAAGAAATTATTATACGGCCATTACCTTATTGTTTAACTGCTGCCCGAAGAAAGAGGCGCTTCCCGCCCCCTGCTAAGTACTTTACACACTGGAAGATGGAACAGAAGTGGCGCAGAGACCCCAAAATCAGCAGTTTATATACTCTCGCGGAAAGTTCGAGGCGTTTCAGGGAAGAAAACACCCGCCCACAATCACTTTATTGGCTAGGGTACAGCAACATATCCCCTTTGGAGAAGATACACCTGATTGGTTAGAAATTAATTTTAAAAATTCGGGATTGGCTAAATACAAAACAAGGGGAAAGAAAGGGGCATACAGCCAACTTAAACAATAACAGAAAGAAATTTAACAAGAAACAAACTTTTGAAATAAAAATTTCTCCAAAAAAAACAGTTCTTTCACTTCGCACTAGGGTGCACTATAGTTGATCTTCAGTAGTGTCCTCTAGAAGAGAAAGTTCACACTTCTTACAATAGGGAAACAAAAATGCGTCGAAAACGACCCAGTTCAGAAACTACAACATTTCCCAGTAGTGACATCTTCTGAGAAACTTGAAAATTAATACCGTAGATAAAGTTCAGACTTCCTCCAGCAGAGGAGTTTCAATTGGCGCAAATTTTAAATAAGCGGCGTGGAGGTGTACCGCCCGGTACAATAATAATAATAATAAAATTAATAATAATAATAATTGATATGGGGATACCGTGGAGCACAGAGATGTAAGAAGGTGCGGGCGTGCATGGGCGGATACAGAAAAGTTCGAAGTATAATTAAAACTCTAAAATTTGAAATTTTGTCTCTTTCCTTTCTTTTGCTAGTAATTGAAACTTAGCAGTAGTCTTCCTCATCCATGATAGAGCTGACGGCTTGGTACAAGATCCCTCCATCATTGGATAAATGCGAAATTGTTGAGTACTCTGAACTTCTTGTAGACGGTCTTGAGTAGGGGTGGCGGTGCTGTGTTTTTTATGGCTTTTTGTTGCACTAACTACGATTGTATACATGCCATTGTTTCTGTTACCGAGGTTTGTGGATGTGCAGAGGTGAAAGAAGGTGCGGGGGTGAACAGGTCTCAAAATACGAAATTAAAGTTAAGATAAATTTTAACAAGGTTATATTTTCTTTTCAAGATTAAGAAATAACAAATAGAACAGGTAATCAGTAGCCGAAACACAAATCAATAATGTACAATTACAGAGTTACAGAATTCGGGCTCCGAGAGCCAGACACACAATTCTTGAGCTATAAGCCCAACCTTACGATATACAGAATTCAACAAAGGGGCAGAAGACCCCAATCATGCCCAGGAGCACTTGCTCCCAATTACACAGTAAAGCCTCCTCGAGGCACGCAGAAAACAAAATTTTAGAAAGAGCAACCCGCTCTTAAGTTCAAGCCTATCAAAGGCCACACCAAACTCCACTTTCAAGCTGTCCTCCAAGGACACATACACAGGGGTAAAAATACCCAACCTACTGAGGCCTATTCAGTGAAGAAACAGGAATATTACATGGCCTCCACAATACCAACTTGAGAGGAGGCGAAACTGCACTCCAAATACGCCTTATTAAGACCTACTTGGCACTAGGCCTCAAATGCAAGGGCTAATCCCATACTAAAGAGGTGACTTATAGAAGGAGACAATTTACATTACGTTAAGGAAGAAACGGTTGTAAAAATAAGTTCACCTCAATGCAATATGAGTGGGAGCTCGAGAGGGTTAAGCACTCTCTATCCCAAGATGTAGTTTAAAAAGATAGAATTGATACCAAGTGTCTTTACATTTTAGGGGAAAGTTACATGGTAAAAAGGCTTCGGACCTGCCCCGAGAGTTAATCTGCTGAGCTAGCTAGAAAAGAAGTTATTAAACGGCCTTACCTGGTGGTTGAACTGCTGCCCGAAGAAAGAGGCGCTTCCCGCCCCCTGCTACGTACTTTACACACTGATATATGTTACTGAAGTGGCCCGGAAACCCGAAAATCAGCAGTTTATATACCCTCGTGGAAAGTTCGAGGCGTTTCAGGAATGAGAACACCCGCCCACAAGCCTTTTATTGGATAATGGCAAAAAATACTACACTAGACGAAGAAGAAACACCTTATTGGTGGAAAATTAGTTACAGAAATTCCTTATTGGTCAAATTCAAAACTGGCGGAAAGAAAGGGTTAACTTTGCCAACTTAAACAATGACTGAAAGAAATTTAACAAAGAACAAACTTATGAATCCAAAATTTCTCCAAAAACACAGTTCTTTCACTTCGCACTAGGGTGCATAATTGTAGTCCTTCAGTAGTGCCATCTAGAAGAGAATGTCCACACTCCGTACTACAGGCAAAACAAAAATACATCGAAAACGACCCAGTTCAGAAACTTCAAAATTTACAAGTAGGGACATCTTCTGAGAAACTTGAGAATTAACACTGTAGTTAAAGTTCAGGCTTCCTCCAGTAGAGGAGTTTTAACTGGCGCAAGGTTTGAATTAGCTGCGTGGAGGTGTACCACCCGGTACAGTTTCCAAGGCAGCTGACTCCGGTAATTTCTTCAGCTGTAAGGCAACTGTTCTTCCGAAGGAATCATACTCATCTTCTTCTTCCTTCCTGGGGGGGGGGGTATTTAATTTCTCAGCAATAGAATGTAACTCCTCCAGTGCTTCCTCTGTACCAGTTTGGGCTCGTATTTTAATTTTGTGCGCTGGTGGACGAGCACTTCTTATTACAGCTTATGGTCTGGTAGTTGTGAATGCAAGAGTAGTGCATGCATCGTCAACATACGTTACAGGTGCATTATTTGCAGATCGCTGATCTGTGAAAAAAAAAAAGACCCTTTGAATATACTGTGGGTCTAACATACAAGTACATATAAGATATGATAGACCCTATTTCTAATTTCACAAGAAATGTATGGTTATTATGTTCTGAATGCCTATAACCCCACCACGAACCTACTACGCTGGCGTAGCAGGGGAAGAAGTGATACTCCCACGTGGCGCGTCCCAGGTGGCGGATAGGGGAGTCCTAACCGGCTTGCAGGCGGACTGGAGGGAAATAAAATACCTCTCGCGGACCAAACACACAACCCCCTGTGGGTGGATGACACAGATTAAAGAATACACCCACGGTATCTCCTGCCTGTTTTAAGAGGCGACTAAAAGTGCCCAAGGGGCTCTCATGTTGGGAGTGCGGGTTGGCGACCACGGGGCCCTTAGCTGAGTCCTGGTGTTACTTCCACTTACTTGTGCCAAGTTCCTCACTTTCGTCTATTCTTTCCGGCCTCCCTTGGCCAACTCTTGTTCTTTTCCGACCCCGACGTTATTAGAGCATTCGAGGCCTAGGGGCTTTCCTATTTCTGACAGAACTAATGGCTCTTTGTAGTTCTTCTGTGGCGAAAAGCGGTATGTCGATTGGTTACCTCACATCTTCATCAGCAGTCCTCTCTGGGTGATCAGGGAACAAATTATCCACTATTTATTTCATGGTTTGCGGATCCATTTTTCGATTTGATAGCGCCCCAAGTTTCTCCAAGACAACCTTATAGCCCAGTCGCTATGGGTCGTCATCTACGTCCTTAGCCATTGCCAACCCCAGGGGCTCTGAACTTTCGAGCGTGGGTTGGCGACCACGGGGCCCTCAGCCGAGTCCTGGCATTGCTTCCACTTACTTGTGCCAGACTCCTCACTTTCATCTATCCTATCCGACCTCTCTTGGTCAACTCTTGTTCTTTTCCAACCCCGATGCTATTAGGTTTGCGAGGGCTAGGGAGTCTTTCATTTTCACGCCCTTCGTGGCCCTTGTCTTCCTTTGGCCGATACCTTCATTCTTCGAAGTGTCGGACCCCTTCCATATTTTCCCTCTGATTTGTGTTATATAGAGGATGGTTGCCTAGTTGTACTTCCTCTTAAAACAATAATCACCACCACCACCACCAGCCATTGCCACGAACCTGCTACGCAGGCGTAGCAGGGGGAGAGGTGATACTCCCACGTGGCGCGTCCCAGGTGGCGGATAGGGGGGTCCTAACCGGCTTGCCGGCGGACTTGAGGGAAATAAAATACCTCTCGCGGATCAAACACACTACCCCCTGCGGGTGGAGGACGCACATGTAGAATACACCCGCGGTATCCCCTGCCTGTCGTAAGAGGTGACTAAAAGGGGCGACCAAGGGCTGACTGAATTAGAACCATGAAACTAATTTTGAATCGTACCATCACGCGGGGAACACCATAGGTTGCCTGTACTTGCGAGTAGTACCACTAAATTCGGTACGAAATAGGTTTGTAATTAGTAGCAGTAAAAGCCTGGCCTGGTGGATTCCAGTACCCGTGCGTGGTACCCATGTGTGCAACACCGCGGGTCTGGGCGTAGCCTGTGAGTTGTACCACTATATGAGCAGCACCGTGGGTCTACGTTGCCTGTGATTAGTACCCACTATGTGAGGAACACCACGGGAATACCGGCGCCCGTGTTTAGTACACCTAGGTGGGGAACCTTCTCGGTTTGCGTTGACTCTGAGTTGGGCCATTGTCTGAGACACACCATAGGTCTGCGTTACTTGTACGTATTGCAATACTTGTTAGTAGTACCATCTTTTGTGGAACACCGTGAGTCTTCGCTACTTCTGATTAATACCCCAACATGACACATACCATGGTTCTATTTTACTCGCGACATGTACCATTCTGTGGGGCCTTAGACGTGGATTTTGCACCCCCTTTAGACACCAAGCATCATTGTGCTTTATAAGTGGTTCCTTGGTCGGTAATGTTATTTTCGTTCTCTATTGAATCCGATCTACTGGTTTTTGTTTTTGTTTGTTTGTTTTGTGTTTTGTTGGGTTCCTGTCCATCCATTCATTCTTCATGACATTTTTTATATTTATTTTGGTCAGTGGATGCCTTTGTAATTTTTGTTCTTTCATTTCGTACCATTAGGGGCCGATGACCTTCGATGTTAGGCCCCTTAAAACAACAAGCATCATCATCATCAAAGCTCTGATCCCCCAAACAACACTTGAAATTCGGGATATGGATGATGCTTCCACTGCTGTGGATGTAGAATATGCTGTAAGGCGGGATTTGAGGAATTTCAATGGTGAGATAAAAATTATAGACACAAAGTCGAACAGCAGGCGGCAGAAACTCGCCATAGTAGAGTTGGAAGACAAAGCGGCTATGAAACTTCTGGCAACTGGTCTAACCAAACTAGGATGTTTCGACTGTAGGATACGAAAAAGAACTGTGGTACCCCGTTGCTTTCGATGTCTTTCTTACGGACATCACGCGCGTATCTGCAAAGGCCCAGACAGAATTAAGCTTTGCTTCAAGTGTGGAGAATCTGGACAAAAGGCAGCAGGCTGCAAATCAAATCCACGATGTGTAATTTGTGCAGATAGGGCCGTAGGAGATACTGAACGAAATCACGTACCTGGCTCAGATGCCTGCGTTGTGTTTCGCCAAGCTCTTTTCTTAGTGCGCGTGCATCAGACAGTTTGCAAACTGTTCCCGTTCTTGTTGGGACAAACCTAGCGTGTACTGTTTATAATCTCTTCCTGTTTTCCTATGGTGCGTCATCACTGGCGGAAGGAAAGTTGGAACGCCACCAACTTTTCAGTTCCCTGCATGCAAGGATTGAACTTGCGCGCCAGTAAAGGTTTATACGTGCAAGCCTTCTTTACTTCCATGCCAAAAGCTACTGACGCCAGTAAATCTTGCAAGTGTAAATCCGGAATTACGTGGCGATTACTGTAAGCATAGATGTGCATGGCTTGCGTTTGTATTAGTTTGCTGATTGAACAGAACAAAGAACAATTTTATTCCCTACCCGGTGAGCAGTGCTGGAAATATTGGGCTTATTTTTTAAAACCTTTTCTAGTTCTGATTTGGCATTCTCTAGCTTATATAACTTATACTAGATGATAAGCAGAGCCATCTACAGTTAAAGTCGGAAGTTTTTTGCTAGTTGCTTTACGTTGCACCGACACAGACAGGTCTTTTGGCAACAATGGGACAGGGAAGGGCTAGGAGTGGGAAGGAAGCGGCTGTGGCCTTAATTAAGGTTACAGCCCCAGCATTTGCCTGGTGTGAAAATGGGAAACCACGGAAAACCATTTTCAGGGCTGCCGACAGTGGGGTTCGAACCTACTATCTCCCAAATACTGGATACTGGCCGCACGTAAGCGACTGCAGCTATCGAACTCGGTAAAGTCGGAAGGTACGCTTGGCAACGATGTATCTATCTGTCACCAGGTGATACTCCCACGTGGCGCGTCCCGGGTGGCGGATAGGGGAGTCCTAACCGGCTTGCCGGCGGACTTGAAGGAAATAAAATACCTCTCGCGGACCAAGCACAATACCCCGTGTGGGTGTGGGACGCAGATGAAGAATACACCCACGGTATCCCCTGCCTGTCGTGAGAGGCGACTAAAAGGGGCGACCAAGGGATGATCGTATGAGAACCATGACACTACTTTTGATTAGTACCATAACGCGCGAAAACTATGGGTCGCCTTTACTTGCGAGTAGTACCACTCTGTTAGGTACACAATAGTTTTGTGCTTAGTAGCAGCTGAGAGAGTGTCACTGTGGGTTTCCAGTACCCGTGAGTCGTACCCATGTGAGCAATACCACGGGTCTGGGCGTGGCCTGTGATTTGTACCACTATATGAGCGACACTGTGGGTCTGCGTTGCCTGTGATTAATACCCACTATTTGAGGAACACCACGGGCCCGTGATTGGTACACCTAGGTGAGGAACCCCATTGGTTTGCGTTGGCTATGAGTGGCGCCATTGTGTGTGAACACCATAGGTCCTCGATAAGTACCCCAGCATGACAAATACCATGGCTCTACTTTACTCGCGACATGTACCATTCTGTGGGGCCCTAGACGTGGATTTTGCACCCTGTAGGCATCAAGCATCATTGTGCTTTATAAGTGGTCCCTTGGTCAGTAATACTATTCATACCATCAAGAATCCTTTACGTAAAAGGTGGTTGCATGCGATTCGTAGGCAGGACCTACGAAATAAAAATGTGACTCCTAATATCGAGGTCTGCTCGAAACATTTTACAGTTGAAGATTATATCATTACTGAAACTGGTAAGTAAGCTAATTCGTATTAATTAAAAATAATTTTATAATAAGGTAGTGACATTCTGAGGATTTAATATGACCTTTCTCAATAATTTTAGGCGAAAGACGAAGACTTAAGGAGAACGCTGTACTTTCGATATTTTCATGTTGTGGCACGGGTACCTTGGAAATAACTCCGAGAGCAAGAAGATATAGAAGTAGGAAAACAGTAATAACACAGTGTGCGATTATGGAGGAAGATTCACATGTGGTAGCAGCATTTGAAGAAGTTGAAGAGGTGCCCAACATAGAAGAACTACCTTCAGAAGTGCTAGTAACAAAATATGTAGGCACTCAAACAAGACAGTGTGGTATCCTGCATATTGAAAATATCGTGACAAATCCAGATGCTATATTACTCTATACTGTATTTGAGGACCTAGATCAATTTAATTTAGTGTTCTCTATTCGTGGAGATAACCGTTTTAATTCATAGGTGTTTCCACTTTTTCCAGAATACTGCTTCCTTACGACAATAATGAAACTTAGAACCAACAAGTCGGATGTTGAACTGAGACTGTCATTTGGTGTCCGAAAATCTGTGGTAGGCAAGATTTTCAACGTGTGGATTAATTTTTTATGTATTGCCAGTTTAGTGAGCTGAATATTTAGCTAGATAGGGATACTGTATTTGCTAATAGTCCACTTTCATTTAAGGAGGAATATCCCACAGCAAAGGTAATAATAGATGCCACTGAAGTCACCATAATGAAACCAACGACTATTGCTGTGTCCCCATGTGCCAAAATCAAGGTCGACCTTATTCATACCTTCAAGAATCCTTTACGTAAAAGGTGGTTGCATGCGACTCGTAGGTAGGACCTACGAAATAAAAATGTGACTCCTAATATCAAGGTCTGCTCGAAACAAGCAAGCAACTTTCTCAAATTATAAAAATTGTAATACAGTTAAAGTACTCATAGGAATTAATCCATCTGGTCTTATTTGTTTCATCTGTGATGTATATGGGGGTGGCATTTCTGATAGAAAATTAATTATAGGTTTTGGATTATTGGAACAGATGCAGTATTGGCTGACTGCGGTTTGAACATTCAAGACCTGCTATGTGTAAAAAGTGTCTCTTTAAATATCCCTCCCTTTTTAAAGGGTAAAATGCAGTTTTTTCCTTCCGTAAATCTTGAAACAGGAAGGATTGCCTCAAAAAGAATCCATGTTGAAAGGGCTATAGGACTACGTAAAACCTATAAAAATCCCCGTGGGTGGGTGACGCAGATGAAGAATACACCCACGGTATCCCCTGCCTGTCGTAAGAGGCGACTAAAAGGGGCCCAAGGGGCTAACTAGGGAGTGTGGATTGGCGACCACGGGGCCCTTAGCCGAGTCCTGGCATTGCTTCCACATACTTGTGCCAGGCTCCTCACTTTCGTCTATCCTGTCTGACCTCCCTTGGTCAACTCTTGTTCTATTCCGACCCCGACGGTATTAGAGCATTCGAGGCCTAAGGAGTCTTCCATTTTCACGCCCTTCGCGGCCCTTGCCTTTCTTCGTCCGCTACTTCACCTTTCGAAGTGACGGATCCCTTCTTTCTTCTTCTTTTCTCTCTCTCTTTACCCTTTGTGGGTGGGGGAAGCAGACGAATAATATACCCACGGTATCCCCGGCCTGTCGTGAGAGGCGACTAAAAGGGGCGACCAAGGGATGGTTGAATTAGAACCATGTAACTACATTTGATTCGTACCATCACCCGGGGAACACCATAGGTTGCCTGTACTTGCGCGTAGTACCACTATATTAGGTACGAAATAGGTTTGTGATTAGTAGCAGCAGAGTTCACTGTAGTTTTCCAGTACCCGTGAGTTTTACCCACATGAGCAACACCACGGGTCTGGGCGTTGCCTGTGGGTTGTACCACTATATGAGACACCGTGGGTCTGCGTTGCCTGTAATTAGTACCCACTATGTGAGGAACACCACGGGATAGTGTGGTTAGTACACCTAGGTGATGAACCTCATCGGTTTGCGTTGGCTATGAGTGGCGCCATTGTGTGAGAAACACAATAGGTTTGCGTTACCTGTACGAAGTACAATACCTGTGAGTAGTACCATCTTGTGTGGAACACCGTGAGTCTTCGCTACTTTTAATTAGTACCCCAGCATGACAAATACCATGGTTCTACTTTACTCGCGACATGTACCATTCTGTGGGGCCCTAGACGTGGATTTTGCACCCTGTAGACATCAAGCATCATTGTGCTTTATAAGTGGTCCCTTGGTCAGTAATACTATTATTTACGATCATTTTGAGTCTGATCCACTGGTTTTTTTTGTTGGGTCATGTCCATCCATCCATTCTTCATGACATTTTTATTTTATTTTTGTCAGTGGATGAATTTGAACTTTTTGTTATTTCATTTCGTACCATCAGGGACCGATGACCTCGATGTTAGGCCCCTCTAAACAACAAGCATCATCATCATCATCAAAACGTATAAAATTCTACAATCAAAACTGCATTACAGTAAAATTCGCTTATCTAGTAGAATTATCTTTGTTTGTTACATGCTTTGTAACTTTAGAAAATCCATTATGGATGGGTAGGTATGAAACAGAAGTTTATTGCTGTATCATTCTACAAGACGTGGTGTTTGAAATTTTGATCTGAATATTGCGATATTACAGTAAGCTACTGAAGAAAACTTAGGAATGTCATACCACATTTTAAGACAGCAATGCTGGAACATAATACTGTTTGTAAAACTTGTCTAGTTCAAATGACATTTCCTTTATGAACAGATTCTCTCTCTCATCCTCAACAATAAGAATGTTCACTGCTGTATATACAGCAAAAAGGCAATATTGTCGTCCAGTTACATAAAACTGTCCTTGCGCTTTGTAAAAATAATTGTGTTTCCTTTTCAGTGAAACACTGTTACCTACTATTACCAGATAAGGCACTGCACTGACACAAACCTTTGAATGTTTCTGGCTGGGAAGTCCTTTTAATTCGAGAATTGCATCATCACCAATAAGTCCATCACACGATGCTGCTAAGTAATGTTTGTCTGGATGTATTATTAGTCCACATTTCTTCACATTATAGTCAGTCAACTCCTGAAATCTCAGCCTGGCTAAATTCTCCATCTGCAGATCCCATCTCATATTATTATTAAGAAATTCTGATGGCTTCAGCAACTGCCTGGCAAGCTTCTTGGGGTCCCTAGTATGACAAATTCTTCCAAAGGTACTTGCAGGCAAACGATACTTCCTTTCGTGAAACCAAATAGATTCCTACTACTGATCCCTTGTGTCTTTTTTCACTTGAGCTCTTTTTTCCCTCATCAGCAGCAACTAGATTTTCTGCATATGATGTCAAACAACTGGCATCAAACAAATGGTCATGCAACACTCCTTCCACAGATACTTTCCTTTTCTTTAAGACATGTGAAAATGTAAGTTTGTGATGTGAATTTTTTACGAGAAGATGTACATAATCTTCATACCCACTCTGATTTATACCGGAGGGGGATTTCACTTCATGGCAGGGCAACTGACTATCAGGAGCTGATGGTAAATGTTCCTCTTTAATGGGGCTTATTGTTTTCGTTGCACTAGCTGGTTGATGATAGGTCTGAAAAAGCTGTGTGCACGTTTGAACACATTTGATTTCTCCACTTTTTGAAAAATGCTCTAGAGCATAACAAACAGCAGCAGTATGTTTACAGCTTGCTTTGGGACCAGCTCCAGCCACACACTTACATTCTGCTCCTTCAATATTCCCTGGTTTATTTAACAATAAATTAAAATTTTACCTCTTATTCTTTGTAAATTCTGACCGGACCTGCCCTTTAAAAAATACTTAATTGTGTTGTACACAGCACTTCACAAACTCAATAAATCTGTCACTGAACAGTCTGTACCCTGAATCACACAGTGACCTATAATTTGACACTGGAGCACCATCATTTCAGACTTTCTGAATACGAAATAATTCATTAATTCCAAATTTGAAATCTTTACATTTCTCTTATGATCCGAAAGGAGATCCTGAAACTCGTGTGCTGCAGGAGATGAAATTCAGTCGTACTGGATGTGGACCCAGGCACTGCTGTCACACCAATGTCGTGCCTTATGTACGCCTCTAACCTGCAAAGGAAAGAAAAATACCGTATTAGGAATGTTTTCAAAATGCGATTTGTACTTAAAGACTTCAATCTTAACAAAAACGCTAAAAGGAGGAGTTGCTGTAGTTAGTCCTTACCTGTCTATCAACTTGCTTTTTTCCGGAAATTTTCCCGCCCCTTTCTTCAATTCTGCTTTCAAATCCGCAATCTTCATTGCACGTATACCATTTCCCATCTTATTAAAACATTAGCAGAATATGGTAACTCCATTTCCATGCATTTAACGCAAAAGTTTCTTTTCGATGATAACAAATGCAGGAATACTCCATATAAGTCTCATGTAAAACAATCGAGCAGCGGAAAGCGCATAACGGGTACAACTATTACGCTGCCTAGCGGACAAGTCTTGCGTGATACATCCCTATTCGCGCATTAAAACTTATGCTTCGTACGGTCACACAGTAAATACGCACAAGTGTTGTCTAATTTGTGTAAGCGGTATTATCCAGTGTTTCGTCCGTTCTACTCGGTTTCAGTTCGTCTCCCATCTGGAGCTCAGTGGTTCAATTCCACACACATTCGGTGGTCCGTAGTTGGAATCCCCTCACAGCATTGCAATTTCCGCCCTGTAACGGATGGTGTTCAAGGCAGCAGTTCAAACTTCGATCCAGGTCCACTCTTAGCGAAGGAACCTTTCATAAGTTTATATATCTTTATTCGTTCTATTTCTGCCATTCCTTTGTAGTACAAGTTAGGAAGCCTCACCGTGTCCACTGAGGAAGTGAGAAAGGCATCGCTTGCCAGGCTTTGTGCTCAAATATGAATTTAACAGCGACATTCCCATCGAATTATTACATGTAAAGAACGAACTTCATTGGCGCTAGTGTCATAGACTTTCATGAAGTTAAGTGTCTGTCAAAAGAGTAGATGGATCCGTTTCTCAAGCACAGATCTGAGCTGAATTTGAAGGTAAGCATGGTGCAGTTTGCGCTAAAGTAAAACAGATAATCGGTACTCGGGGTACCAGTTCCTCTCCTAAAAGCAGTGAATACAAGGATCCCATAAACAATAATACGGGTTCACGCAGCTTATCAAAGATTCGTTTACGCAAATTCTCAGGTGACGTTACTTAATTTGTACGATTTTATATGTTTAATTTATTCATTTTGAAGGATCAGTCGCTAGGCTATATTGAGAACTGCTCATAAACTTACTAGGGTGCACCCACAACTGCAGATCATTTTACTGTAGCTAGGGAAACAATTAGCAAGAGATATAGGAATCCTAAAACGATAGTGAAGGCTCTTATAACGTTACAGTTATCTTGACACTGTCCTCAAGGATTCGGCATCTAGTTTATGTATACTTCTGAATCACGTACAGTCCCATTTACCACGAACCTACTACGCTGGCGTAGCAGGGGGAGAGGTGATACTCCCACATGGCGCGTCCCAGGTGGCGGATAGGGGGGTCCTAACCGGCTTGCCGGCGGACTTGAGGGAAATAAAATACCTCTCGCGACCGAACACCCTACGCCCTGCAGGTGGGGGACGCACATGTAGAATACACCCGCGGTATCCCCTGCCTGTCATAAGAGGCGACTAAAAGGGGCCCAAGGGGCTCTAAATTTGGGAGTGTGGATTGGCGACCGTGGGGCTCTTAGCTGAGTCTTGGCATTGCTTCCGCTTCTTGTGCCAGGCTCCTCACTTTCGTCTCTCCTGTCCGACCTCCCTTGGTCAACTCTTGTTCTTTTACGACCCCGACGGTAATTAGAGCATTCGAGGCCTAGGGAGTCTTTCATTTTCACGCCTTTCGTGGCCCTTGCCTTACTTCGTCCCTTACTTCATCTTTCGAAATGACGGATCCCTTCTTTCTTCTTTTCTCTCTCTCTCTCTCTCTATCTCTCTCTCTCTCTTTACCCCCTGTGGGTGGGGGACGCAGACGAATAATACACCCACGGTACCCCTGCCTGTCGTGAGAGGCGACTACATGGGGCGAGGCGGCCAAGGGATGATTGAATTAGAACCATGAAAATACTTTTGATTCGTACCATCACGCGGGGAACACCATGGGTTGACTTAACTTGCTCGTTGTACCACTATATTCGGTACGACGTGGGTTTGTGATTAGTAGCAGTAAAAGCCTGGCCTGGTGGTTTCCAGTACCCGTGCGTCGTACCCATGTGAGCAACACCGCGGGTCTGGGCGTTGCCTGTGAGTTGTACCACTATATGAGCGACACCGTGGGTCTGCGTCGCCTGTGATTAGTACCCACAATGTGAGGAACACCAAGGGATGTGTGGTTAGTACACCTACGTGAGGAACCTCATCGGTTTGCGTTGGCTATGAGTTGCGCCATTGTGTGAGAAACACCATAGGTTTGCGTTACCTATACGAAGTACACTATTTGTGAGTAGTACAATCTTGTGTGGAACACCATGAGTTCTTGCTACTTTTGATTTGTACCCCCAACATGACGAATACCATGGTTCCACTTTCTCGCGATATGTACCATTCTGAAGGGGCTTAGACCTGGATTTTGGACCCCTTTAAACACCAAGCATCCTCGATTCAGGATTGTGCTTCATGAGTGGTCCCTCTTTTTTGAGTTGGATCCTCTCCTTTTTTTGTTTTGCTCGTTTTTTGTTGTTTTTTTGGTTCATGTCCATCCATTCCTTCTTCAAGACGATTTTTTTTCTTTTGGTCAGTGGATGATTTTGAATTTTTTGTTGTCATTTCATTTCGTACCATTAGGGGACGATGATCTCGATGTTAGGCCCCTTTAAACAACAAGCATCATCATCATCATCATCAGTCCCATTTAAAAGCTATCGATTCTTTCAAGTTAGAAGGACCCCTCCATGAGATAATTAGTCAAGTGCTACTAGATAAGCTTTCTAAAGCTACCAGAAAACGGTGGGAGATTAGTAACAAATCCAAGGACTTCGCTACATTTTGTGAATTGTTTGAATAGCCTATGTTAGTTGATTGACTTTTCTCTTCACAATGTCCACGAGGTAGTACCACCTAACATAGTTTCCAGCATTATGACTTTCTCATAGTAGTTCTTACGTTGCGGTTTATGATGACGTAAGGCATGCAAGGAGCATCATCCTATCCAATGATTCGAAACAATTTCAGATTATGATGCTCATCACAGAGATGCCCTAGTTAACCCTCGAACTGGTAGTTGAAATAGCTCTAACCGGTTGGCTGTGCACCACACATTTGCAGTACCTGATGTATAACACTCTGAGAAATGTATTATTCACCGATAAGGTAAATGTTCCGTACCCGGTTCGTGAGCGATCCAACGTGGCGAGGCCCCGCACAACTTAACGTGGCTCGGTTGACGTCACAGTGAGCTGTACGACGCCGCCAAAGTATGAGTTGCCGCGTGGCAGGGGTGATGATGGTGATTATTGTTTAAAGAGCGCAATTGGTGTAGATATGTTAGGTAAAGGGGGTTTGGGGGCGTAAGCCTCCAGGTTAGAGCCTCTAGTATCCCGCGTGACAAGATCATTGGTCTGGATATGTTAGGTCCGGGTAGTGCCAAGACCATTGGTGTGGATAGGATTGGTCCGGCTAGTGACAAGACCATTGGTCTGGATAGGTTAGGTCCGGCTAGTGACAAGACCATTGGTCTGGGTAGGTTAGGTCTGGCTAGTGACAACACAGTTGGACTGGATCGGTTAGGTCCGGCTAGTGACAAGGCCATTGATCTGGATAGGTTAGGTCTGGCTAGTGACACGGCCCTGGAACAAAATACAACATGACGAAATGTAACGTAATGCGGCACGCTCACTTACCTTCATTGACACGGGGGATATAGCGTGGTGGCAGCGAATAGGAACTGGTGATCCTTTCTGACCTGCGGTGGGGGATAGGGGCGCGCAGCTGTGAGCTTGCATCCGGGAGATAGTGGGTTCACCCCCTGCGGATGGGGGACGCACCTGTAGAATACACCCGCGGTATCCCCTGCCTGTCGTAAGAGGCGACATAAAAGGGGCGACCTTGGCGCGGACATGGATTACGGTTTGGTATAATGTGTTGGATCTCCTGTGGATGGGAGAGGCTGAATACATCCATAGGTAATTCCTGCCTGTCGCAGAAGGCGACTTAAAGGGTCATGTGGCCATGGTCCCCTCTTTATTGTATTATTATTTTTCCGAGAGTCAGATGTAGACCATTTCAAATTTTGATGTGCGTGCTGCCCGGAGATGGGCCTATTACGTGTGCGATTACGCCAAAAAGCCCGCAACTGCCCACCCAGGACCATTGCGGGTGGGAGCGCCATATACATTGGCAGTAGTATCCGCCTGACAACACAGGTCCCCGCAAAGCCGAATGCCAGAAGGACATATTATTTGTAATTTTTTTCTCTATATTTAGTGTTCTGTACACGCTATGGGGTACATGCTATTGCTGGTGACTGGAGGATGGGAGTCCTAGTGCTCATTGCCTCAGTCATTCCGTATTAGGCATCGTCCAATATCGGACCCCGGGCAGTACCTGCTATGACCAGGTGGGTATTGCCTTGGCTGCTTGGTTCGGTTACAGAGACCCCTGATCTGAGTGGGTGGCATTTGGGGAGGAAGCTTTCGGTCATGGCTTCCAAACGAAGTCGGCTCTCTCAAGGTGGTCCCCCACCTAGGTCTTTAACTTTTGCTTCCCTGAGAGGTTCAACTCCCTGGGAACATGCGCAGCGTGAAGGAATGGGATCCAACTTCCCTAGGTTTCTGGTCGCTACCAGATCCGATGGGCACGATTTTAAGCCGGTGAAGTCGATCTTTTTTAGTAGGCTCATCGAAGGCGTCTACGGCGAACTGGAGGAACTTCAGAAAATGCGCAACGCTAGTTTGCTTCTGAAGACTCGTACAGCAGTGCAAGCTGAGCACTTTGGCGAAATCCCCGTCAAAGTGGAGGAGCATAAGTCCTTGAACCTGGTTCGTGGAGTCATCTTTCACCGCGACTTTATTTTGAACACTGACGAGGAGTTGATGGAAGACATGAAGAACCGTGGCGTGACACACGTCCGGCGCATTACGCGCAAGGTCAACGGTGAAGACGTTGCCACTGGTGCCTTCATTGTCTCTTTCAAGTTGTCAGTGTTACCAGAGAAAGTCAAGGTAACAACTTATCGTTGCGATGTGAGGCCGTACATCCCGCCTCCTATGCGATGCTATCAATGACAGCGATTCGGACATATGGTATCTCGCTGTTCGAATCAGGCTGTATGTGGTACATGTGGACGAGTAGCTCACAGCGCGGAGGAGTGCACAACTCCATATAAGTACACTAACTGTTCCGGTTTTCATTCTCCTCGGGATCGGAATTGTCCGACATCACTGAGTGAGAAGAAGATCCAGGAGATCAAGACCCTGGATGGTCTTTCCTACCAGGAAGCGCGCCGTAAGTTTAATTCTACGAATACACCGAATACACCTGCCCGTACACTCGACTATAGCTTGATAGCTCAGAGTCTTCCAGGTTCGTCTTTCTCGAATACGTTACCCCTGACGATCCCTGCGCCCAAGGCGACTGTTGCTCCTCAGAGCAACATCGCAATGAGTAAAAGCTCGAAGGGGGGGGGGGGGACCTCCCCACCTTCGACCAACCAGAAGTCTGTGCAGACTGGCAGTTCCCAGCCGGCACAGCAAGGGGAGACTTAAGGGGGGAAGACTAAGTCTCCCCCCCCCCCTACGAGGTGGGCGAAAGCCGTGCCCGAGCCGGCGGAGCGCTCTCGGACTTCCCCTGCGAAGGAGAAGTCATGCCCCCCATCTGGGGGGTATGAGTCTGCGCAAGGAGGCACTCCTGCTCCCAAACCTGCGCGCTCTCCTCGTAGGGGACTTGCTCGCCCCCGAAAAGCGTCGAAGTTCTGGGCGGCACCCCTGCCATCTTTTAATGACGGGATGGATGTCGCGCTGTCCTTTACATCTACGGATGTAGAAGTAGATAGTGTTTAGGGTAACGAGCATTTTGTCGCTCATAACGTAACACTCCTTTTATAGTCCACACTATGGCAGGGTTACAGTGGAATTGTAACGGTTATGACAGGCATCTCTCTAAGTTACGTCAGCTCATTAGTGAGTACGCAGCGAGTATAGTCTGTATTCAGGAGATCAACTTCAGACGTGGTCGTCATACGGTCTTAGGAAATTTCAGACTGTACTCGACAGAACGGTACTATGCTCACCGGGCTTCGGGTGGTGTTGGTATTTTTGTACGTTCTGATACCTACAGCGAAGAGGTTCCATTAAGAACCCCACGCGAGGCTGTAGCTGTTCGCGTGCCGCTGCCTGTCATAGCAACAGTGTGTAATGTTTAATTTCCACCGGGCTAGCATCTGAACATGAATGATGTCGCTGATCTTATAGATCAGCTTCCACCACCCTTCCTCTTATTGGGAAACTTTAACGCCCATCACCCCATATGGAGCTCTGAGACGCCCTGCCCCCGGGGAAGAGAGCTGGAAACATTACTAACTGAGCTGGATTTATGTATTTTGAACACAGGGGAACCAACTCACTTTAGTGTACGTTGCGGCACATATTCTCGCGGAGGGAAGCCGTGGTATTATGTCGTTTTCGGATCGGCCACGGTATCTTGACTCACTCGCATCTTTTGAAAGGAGAACCCCCTCCGGTGTGTACCTGCGGCGACCATCTGACCGTGGTACCCATCCTTTCGGAGTGTGTGGACCGGGTCGATCTGCGCCGTAGTCTTAACCTTCCGAGTACAATCTCCCTTATCTTGCGAGATGACGAGCAGTCAGCAGACCTCGTCATCCGCTTTATGAGGGATAGTGGTCTGTTTTATCGTGTGTGATAATGTCCTTTGTCCTAGTGTTGTTGTTTTTTTTTTGTGTGTGACTTGCGCTTTTATCCCATTGACTTCATTTTAGTTTGTGTTGCGTATTTTAATGTGTTATTTTAACGTCTTACGTAAATTATGTACTAGCAGGCAATGCCTTATTCGTTAGTTTTCCTGTATTTTCTCTTTAGTAGGAAATAAGTCATTGCGTATTGGATCCACTGATTGTTTTTATCTCACCCCCAGTTTTCTCCATCACCATTTTTTAAAACTCGTTGTGCCGGGAGGAATTTTTATTGTTGGTTCTTTCTACGCCCCAAAAACCCACTGTCCTTCAACTCTACGGCCACGGTACATTTTCTCTTGCCAAATTTGGCCTCTTCTGTTTCCACAATAGAACCTATTCCTCTTATAGGAGTGGAAATCTTTTCGGCGTAGTCAATTTCCCTGCAGTAGCTGCAGCAGTCTGATATAGTCTCCGAACTAAGTTTCAGTTCGTGTTTGATGAAAGGGTACTGTGGCCCATTTCCCAATAACCAGTATGCCACAAAACGGATTATTTTTACAGGCGAAAGGTGAGCTTCTAAGAAAGTTCCCGCTTTCGCAGATCCCTTACAATTACACGTGGTTTTGCAGTAAGTAAAAAGTAGCTTGTTGCCGGAAACTTTCACTTCTAGCTCCTTAGCACACGATCCACAGGGAATGGAAGTCTTACTTAATCCGTGGCTTATTAAATAATCCTTGAATTTTACCTGATCAGCACACAAAACACAAATGTCGTTAATATCTTAATCACTTCCAGCACACGCCACTTCTGGTTTCAAACCACCGCTATTGCCTTCTTTCGATGAATGTGGCTACAATTCATGCGACCCTAGCGGAGAGAATAATAACATTGTTTTCGTCAAAGCCTTTCTCCCACGAACCTGCTACGCTGGCGTAGCAGGGGGAGAGGTGATACTCCCACGTGGCGCGTCCCAGGTGGCGGATAGGGGGGTCCTAACCGGCTTGCCGGCTGACTTTAGGGAAATAAAATATCTCTCGCGGACCAAACACATTACCCCCTGCGGGTGGGGGACACACATGTAGAATACACCCGCGGTATCCCCTACCTGTCGTAAGAGGCGACTAAAAGGGGCGACCAAGGGCTGACTGAATTAGAACCATGACACTAATTTTGAATCGTACCATCACGCGGGGAACACCATAGGTTGCCTGTACTTGCGAGTAGTACCACTAAATTCGGTACGAAATAGGTTTGTGATTAGTAGCAGTTAAAGCCTGGCCTGGTGGATTCCAGTACCCGTGCGTCGTACCCATGTGAGCAACACCGCGGGTCTGGGCGTGGCCTGTGAGTTGTACCACTATATGAGCAGCACCGTGGGTCTGCGTTGCCTGTGATTAGTACCCACTATGTGAGGAACACCACGGGAATACCGGCGCCCGTGTTTAGTACACCTAGGTGGGGAACCTTCTCGGTTTGCGTTGGCTATGAGTTGCGCCATTGTGTGAGACACACCATAGGTCTGCGTTACTTGTACGTATTGCAATACTTGTGAGTAGTACCATCTTTTGTGGAACATCGTGTGTCTTCGCTACTTCTGATTAATACCCCAACATGACACATACCATGGTTCTATTTTGCTCGCAACATGTACCATTCTGTGGGGCCTTAGACGTGGATTTTGCACCCCTTTAGACACCAAGCATCATTGTGCTTTATAAGTGGTTCTTTGGTCATTAATAATGTTATTTTCGAACTGTTTTGTGTCTGATCCATTGGTTTTTGATTGTTTTCTTTTTTTGTGTTTTGTTGGGTTCCTGTCTATCCATTCATTCTTTATGACATATTTTATTTTTATTTCGGTCAGTGGATGCCTTAGAAACTTTTGTTATTTCATTTCGTACCGTTAGGGGCCGATGATCTTCGATGTTAGGCCCCTTGAAGCAACAAGCATCATCGTCATCAGCAAAGCCTTTCACAGCTGATTGATGCTAACCAATAGGGACAAGGAAAATGGCGACGATCTCCAGTTTTAGGCGGCCCCGGTTTTAATTCCACTATTTAAGTGAAAGTAGCTTTTGGGGCGGGTGGGATGGTCGCAAGCAAGCTTCCAGCAATGATCTCTTCTCTCTGCTACTTCAGGTACTCTAAAACATAATTTACATATTTTTACAGCCCCGAACCGTGTAAGGAAGTACCATCCAGAGATAATGCACATATAATACACCAAAACATTCAGCATGAACTGGCCTATGAAATATTTTTAAATATTTTCCTCCCCTTTAAATGCTACCTCAAAAAATATTTTTTTACTTACACATCAAATATAAATGACTGATCTAAGCATAATAATCATTTCACAACTCATCACCACTACCATCTGCCAAATCATTCTTCTTCTCTGCTCCACACATGTAACACGTTCTTTCACTTCGGCTTGGCAATTTGGTGAACACATGGAGGTTTGAATCTCCAGAAGGTCCAGGAATCGGTGCTGGTGCTTCGTCTGACAGAGACTCCACCACACCGACAATGAAGTTATATTGACTAACTGGTTTCTCACTATTACATTTATAGACAATGTAGGCATTGTGAACAACCATGTCAAGAAAATTAAAGAAGATCTTCCATTATTGCCTAGTAGACCTGTTGCAGGTAACATGATACACATTTTTGTCCTTCAAATCAACGCCTCCCATGCCTAGGTTGTAACTACCTATCATGACTGGTTTTATGCTTTCTCTGCCTTTCTTGCTGGTGACAGACTTATTTGCAGCTGGCTCTGCAGTAGAAAGGCATATTACAGGTTTCCTACTTTTCCTTTATAGGTATTTTACAAGCAACATACTGCCTTTCTTGAAATAAATTGTTTCCCCAGCCTTCAGCTTATGTTGAAGTAGCTCCTTGGAATAAATTTGGAGTTCACCTTAAATATTCCTGTAAGAAGTGTGGCCTGGTGTAATATCTCCTCAGCAAGGGGAATCTTTCTGCAAAAATTATCAGTGAAGAGATAGTATCCTTTATTGAGTAAAGCAGATTTTGTCATTAGATCCATCACCACACTGTGTGCCAAACCATGTTCACCTCAGACACTGAAGTTTTTTCCAGTGTAAAATCCTGAATGAAAAATGTAACCCTTAGCAGATTCACAAATTTCAAACTTATTTATTCCCCACTGTGAATGTTTATTTTTAGGCATATACTGTATAGGCCTATGTACTGAACGGCTCTTCATTCCTATCATAGATTCATCTACACTGACATCCCTTTGAGGAACATAGTGTTGTTTAAAATTTAAATTTAAATGATCAGTATATGGTTTGACTTTATGCCATGGATCAAATCCAGACTCAACACGTTCAGTTGCATTTGTAGGATTGAGGTGTAAAAATCTACTAATCAGTTCAAAAATAGCAAGTAGCATGCATGCTTTTACAAATAAATGGCAATATCTGAGATGGTCTTTGGCCCCAGTAATGGGCAATTTTCTTGCGAGGTGTAAGTCCCATATTCAGACACATAGCAATGTACTTCCTCGAAACACTGACAGTAATAGGGTGCCATTTTTTGTATCTACTGAAGCGTCATTCCATGAAAATGGGGACATAGATACAAAATATTTTTTAAAATATTGTCTGGTAGACACTGGGTGAAATTAGGTAGGTTGGCAAAACTTCAGAATAGAATGTGAAAGTATCAGAGTTCGATACATCGTGTACGTTTTCATTATATTTGCGTCAAAATTGTTGCATGCTTATGAGAGCTGAGATGGAAAAATAGTCCTGTGATCTTATGCCACTTTTTATACTGAAACAAGGAATCGCACGTTGAGAAGTTACATCAGATTAGAAGAACATTCTGGTAAGCAGTTAAGGATAGTAATATCCTTGTTTGCTATTTGTATAATTGCTAAAAATGGTAATCTCTACATAATGAAATTGATTGTAACGTTAGTCACGAAAACATGAAAAAGTTTTCCTGCAGCTAGATGCAAGGATGTTGTTTCGGTTAAACTCGTTTTTCTTCTTCCCATGGCACTATCTCGGAAGACTTATAATAAAACAATATGGGGGGTTGCCGGCACGAAACCCTACTAGTCAGAAAATCACAATTATGGGAAAACGAGAAAAACCGCATATCTTCGTCCCATAAATAGCTGTAGGCATCAGGGATGTTATCAGAACTTATTGAGTGATACCAAATTATATTCTCTGGGCGTGAAGAAGAAAAATGGATTGGACTAATGTTTTTTTTTTTTTTTTTTGTAGAATTCATTACACCACCACTAAGATAATGCCTAATAGGAAAATGTGATATACAGCATACTATGACAAATCAAAACATTAATTTTCACATCCATCACTATTGTCGTCATTGTCTGTTTCATAGTCACAACTGGTTGTAGGTACGTCCACTGATGGAACTGTGCCAAAGAGGATTGAGTAGTACTCTTTGCTTGCAGGATTTGCGAGTTGTTCGGCAAGTTTTAATATGTCCTTAGCTTCGCATATTTCACTGCAGGAGGGGATGGGAAAGCTCCTGGTAAGTTGATTGTGTCAGGAGTTTTGAATTTCGAATCGGTGATGATGTGACTGCTCCAAGGACCACGGTACGTTTGTCGCAAATATACAGCTTTATGTTTGAAGTAACACCGCATAGATCGAAAACCCTGAAGCCTGAATGATGGCTTTGGTTTTTTTTACATAACAAAGTGTCAGTTGCTTTTTTTTAATCCTTGAAATTATGGTGGGTGAATATCTCCAATCCAAATGGAGATGGACACGTTGGGGCCTTCAGATTCCTTTCACCCCAGTATTCAGGAAGTTCGGCGATGGTAGTCTCTTGCGTTGAGCCGTAATAAGTGAAAAGTCCTGGTCGTTCGGTAGGTAGCTATGACCGCGAACGGGAAAAAGGTATGTAACCCTTTTAAAAGGTTTCAGAATGTGCACTACACAGAAGATGAAGTAAACCATTGTTTTTGTACCGGGCGGTACACCTCCACTCCGCTAATTTAAAATGTGCGCCAGTTGAAACTCCTCTGCTGGAGGAAGTCTGAACTTTATCTACGCTATTAATTCTCTACTTTCTCAGAAGATGTCACCACGTGGAAAATTTTGAGTTTTTGAACTGTGTCATTTTTGATGTGGTTTTGTTTCGCTTGAAGTAAGCAGTGTGAACTTTCTCTTCTAGAGGACACTACTGAAGATCAACAATAGTGCAACCTAGTGCGGAGTCAAAGAACTATTTTGTTGGAGAAATTTTTATTTCAAATATTTGTTCTTTGCTAATTTTTTTTTAGTTATTGTTTAAGTTGGCTGTATACCCCTCTCTTTCCCCTTGTTTTGCATTTAACCAATCCTGAATTTCTTTGAGTTATTTCCGACCAATCCGATGTATCTTCCCCCAACTTGGATATGTTTCTGTACCCGAGCCAATAAAAAGTTTGTGGGAGGGTGTTTTCATTCCCCTAACGCCTAGAACCTTCCGCGAGAGGATATAAACTGCTGATTTTAGGGTCTCCGGGCCACTTCTGTTCCATCTTTCAGTGTATAAAGTACATAGCAGGAGGCGGGAAGCGCCTCTTTCCTCGGCAGCGGTCATCAATAAGGTAATGGCCGATTAATAAATTCTTTCTTTGCTAGCTCAGCAGTTTAACTCTCGGGGCGGGTGCGAAGCGTTCCTCCATGTAACCTTTTCCTAAAATGTAACGATCTTTTCTTCTATTCTATTTTAAGCTACATACTGGGATAGAGAGTGCTAACCCTCTCGAGCTCCCACTCTTATTGTTTTGAGGTGAACTTATTTTTCTCAACCTATTCTTCGATAACGTAAAACAAATTGTTCTTTTCTTAAGTCACCTCTTTAGCATGGGATTAGCCCTTGTATTAACGGCCTAGTGCCAAGTAGGTCTTAATCAGAGTGTATTAGGAGTGCAAGCTCGCCTCCTCTCAAATTGTTATTTTAGAGGTCATTTAATTAACCTGCTTTTCATTTAATAGACCTCAGTAGATTGGGTATTTTACCCCTGTGTTTATGTCCGTTGAGGACAACTTGAAGGTGGAGTTTGGTTTAAATTTTGAGAGCGAGTGGCTCTTTTGAAAATTGAATGTTGTATGCCTCGTGGAGGCTTTTCTGTGTAATTTGGAGCAAGGGCTCCTAGGTATGAATGGGGTTTTCTGCCCCTCTGTTAAAACTCGTGTTTGGGGTAAAACTGAGCTGATTGCCCAAGCAGTGTAAAATCTGGGCGCGAAGCCCAATCCCTGTAAATATTGTAACTACCCTTTTTGATTTGCTACTTTGTACCTGCCATGCTTTGTTTTTGAAAAGAAAATATAACCTTGTTAAATTTTAAATTAATTTTGCTTTCGTAGCTGGAGACCTATTCACACCCGCACCTTCTTTCACCTCTACCTACCACGGAAAACTCCGTAACAGTTTTATTTTGGTTTTACCCAGGACAGCTGTCATCCGTTTACTCAGAGTGTGGGATGCTATTTATGAAATGTAGTAGCATTGAGATAAACTCATTAAACCATTTGTGTCCATATTAACTTAAAACCTTGGAGAACAGGAGTACAACCTATAAGAAGGCGGGCAGTTGCAAACAAAAGTGTACCTTATCAGTAGTTGAGCAGAGCGCTCTCGCAGCACCTGCCTGAAGCACCACTTACTAGTGGTGTTCTCGCTAGCAACAGCCCAGACTTGTGGGTTTTTTGCCGAATCGCCGTATGTTTAGAGGCTAATACAGTACGACTTGAGGTGTTTTTGACAGAATCGGTTGTGCAATCACGTGCGTAATGCTGTACACTAAACGATGGCGCCTATAACTCGTTTTTTTATTATTATTTTTTTGACTAGTGGAGTTCTTGCCGGCAACCCCTTATATTTTTTTTTGCATCTAATGCATTAAAATATGAAAAATAAACATTTAACCTGAGTCACGAATTTCGGCCATTGCCTCGATCGAGAAGCGATCCTCCAGATTAAAAACCTTTATAGTCAGGATGATATAAGCAGAATCATTCCTGGAAGTAAGGATGCTATCAAAGTAGTCGACAGTGATGGTGCAAAGTCAAAAGTGCAACTGCGACATCTGATGTTTGCAATAGCGGAAGCTTTCCATATATTTCAGAAAACAGCATCCACATGTATTAGTTGGTTGTAGCAAGTTCGCAAAGATTCGGCCACCGTATGTCCTTCTCAGTAACAAACTGCTACATAATGTTTATCTGTGCAAGTACCACGAGAATTTTAATCCTGCGTGGGAAGGTCTTCATTATGCTCACAAAAAAGGCCCACTTTTTCAAAACAATCTCTTACATAGTATTACCTGTGGAAATGGCATTCAGAATTGTTGGCTCAACAAATGCTCTGTATGCTCTGAAGGAAAAGGATTTTAAAAATTCATTGGAGATGGAGAAGAAAGGGAGGAAACAAGGTGTGTATGGAAAACTAATGAAACATCGCATTCAGAAAGTCGTGGAAGATGGAAGCACAACTGAAGTTGAGTATATCTGTAGTAGAGTACCTCAGTTCCTTCTAGCATACATTGACATTTTACTGGCAACTTTACCCAAGGAAACAAAACAAGTGTTTATCTGGTCAGATGGTCCCGCTTTGCAATTTTAAAACAAATACATCGCAGCATTTCTCTCTGAACTGCTCAAGAAGCACAGAATCAGCCTGCAGTGGAATTTCTTTGCGACGTCGCATGGGAAGGGCCCGGTTGTCGGAACTGGTGGTGCTGTCAAGAGGAAGGCATGGAACTGTTCGACAGCGTAAATGTACTGTTACATGTGATTTTGAATTTGCAAAGGCATATGTGAATGGGCATGTGGAAGTATTACCAGTATTATCCATGGACATCCTGGAAAATAATACAGCTCGGCATTTGAAGTATATTGAAACGAATGTAAAAACAGTTGCTGGCATTTCAAAACTACATTGCATTGCAATAAATGAATCATCACTTTCAACGTCCACGAACCTGCTACGCACGCGTAGCAGGGGGAGAGGTGATACTCCCACGTAGCGCGTCCCAGGTGGCGGATAGGGGGGTCCTAACCGGCTTGCCGGCGGACTTGAGGGAAATAAAATACCTCTCGCGGACCAAACACACACCCCCTGTGGGTAGGGGAGGCAGACGAAGAATTCACCAGTGGTATCCCCTGCCTGTCGTAAGAGGCGACTAAAAGGGGCGACCAAGGGATCAACCAATTAGAACCATGAAACTACTTCTAATTAGTACCGTCACGCAGGGAACACCATGGGTTGCATTTACTTGCGCGCAGTACCGCTATGTTAGGTACGTAATAAGTTTGAGGTTTGTGGTTAGTAGCGACAGTGTGTGAATCAGGATGGGGGTCCTGCAGTACCTGTGATTCATACCCCTATATGAGCGACACCATGGTTCTGCCTACCTATGCTCAGTTCCCACTTTGTGAGGAATTCCACGGGATAGTGCGGGTCCCTGTGGTTAGTCCACTTATGTGAGGAACGCCATAGGTTTAGGTTGCCTGCAAATAGCGCCGCAATGTGCGAAACACCATAGCTCTGTGTTACATGTGCGCATTACACTACCTGCGAATAGTACCGTAATGTGCAAATAGCGCCGCAATGTGCGAAACACCATAGGTCTGTGTTACATGTGCGCATTACACTACCTGCGGGTAGTACCATAATGTGTGGAATACCGCGAGTCTCCGCTACTTATGATTAGTACCGCAACATTACACATAGCATGGTTCTACTTTCCTAGCGATAAATACCATCATGGGGGGCTGATGACCTGGATTTTGGACCCGTTTCGACTATACGCACAATCGATTCAGCATCGTACTGAAGATGCAGTCCCTTGGTCGGTAATACGATTGTTTTTGTGCCAGCTTGTTTCCATGTGAGGGGCTGTGGGTCGGATCCACTGATCGCTTTAAATTCATTTCTATCCATTCATTCTTCGTCCTCATGCTTTGAATTCTGGTCAGTGGAGGATTTTGGAATTTTAAGTTGTCAATTCATTTCGTCTCAATTTGTACCATTAGGGGCCGATGACCTCGATGTTAGGCCCCTTTAAACAACAAACATCAGTCATTCACTTTCAACGTTATTCATAACCATAAAAGGGATAATCGGCTGTGAAGTGAATCCTGGTGACTGGTATATGGTGCAGTATGATGGAAAGTGTTTTCCTGGTGAGGTAATAAACAGTGAGTACCTTGTCAGTACAGTGGAGCAGGCTGGAAGTTACTGGAAGTGGCCTTCTAATCCAGAAGAAATCTGCTACAATTCCACACAATTAATCAAAAGTTAAATGCTCCTAAGGTTGTGAACGCCAGAGGATACTGGAAGTTTGAGTAGGAGAGTGATGTAACATGAGTCACTCTGTTTCATAACGTACGTGTCATAATTAGTAATCGATCCATTACATCGTTCGGTGGTGTTCGAGTAAAGGGAGTTAAGTCATAAAAATTAGTTTTGAGAAAAATGAAAATCAAGTTTCACCCTCTTACTGTAAATCAGAGAATGATATTGCAAACGTATAAAACATATTACATGCTAACCATGTTAATGTTTTTCACACACTGGATGTTTATGCGACGAATTAGTTTAGTTTGGACGGTATTAATTTTAAAATAAACAGAAGGTATTGACTTAACCCCTTTTACCTGCTCTAATCTGCTTGTCATATTCATACCTTGCTCTACCCCTACCGTTCTTACCACTTACACTTCCTTCAAAAACCAACTGAACAAGTCCTGAGTGTCTTAAGATGTGTCCTATGATTCTATCTCTTCTTCTCATCAAATTTAGCCAAATCGATCTCCTCTCACCAATTTGATTCAGTATCTCTTCATTCGTGATTCGATTTATCCATCTCACGTTCAGCATTCTTCTGTAACACCACATTTCAAAAGCTTATATTCTCTCTCTTTCTGAGCTAGTTATCGTCCATGTTTCACTTCCATACAATGACACTCTCCACACGAAAGTCTTCAAAAACATCTTTCCAATTGCTATATCAATGTTTGAAGTGAGCAAATTTCTTTTCATAAGAAAGCTCTTCCTTGCTTGTGCTAGCCTGCATTTTATGTCCTTACTTCTACCATCGTTAGTTATTTTGCTACCCAAGTAACAATATTCATCTACTTCCTTTAAGACTTCATTTCCTAATCTAATATTTCCTACATCATCTGCCTTCGTTCGACTGCACTCCATTACTTTTGTTTTCGACTTATTTATTTTCATCTTGTACTCCTTACCCAAGATTTCATCCAAACCATTCAGCAACTTCTCGAGATCTTCTGCAGTCTCAGATAAAATAACAATATCATCGGCAAATCTCAAGGTTTTGATTTCCTCTCCTTGGACTCTGATTCCCTTTCCAAGTACAGTGTATGAAAAAAAAAAAGTTGAAAGAAAATACTTCATTGGTGCCAGGAAATGAATTTCCAAATTATCAAAGGAAATAAACTTTTTCTCATTTCACAAGAATACTGAATGCTGGAGATATAATTTTTTTAAAAATTTAGTAATTAAATTATCACAAACAAAGCCTTTGCACCATTTTTGTATCCTCATAACCACAAGTTTTGTCTATATTCTCTATCTATTAGTAAAGCTCATCATCATCTTCCTCATCACTGTCGGCAACAATATCAGGAAGAATGTCGGGAATTACGTCTGTTGGAAGTTGTGAAATATTAAAGGGAGGAGAGAAAGAAGATATTGCTTCTTCAGCACTGAAGTCGGAACTGGTCCATTGTAAGACTGCTGCGGTAATAGTCGATTGTTACCTTGACCTCTTCTAGATGAAGAAATTTTCTTGGAAGTTTGCAGACTCATCCAACGTGTCTTTGTAGAGAAATACCGTTGACTTTTTCTCTTATCTAAGCCACATTACATCCTTCCAATAAAACCTTTGCCCGTCATCATTATTTTACTTCATTAGTAACACATTTTTGTACAAATCACTGTACTCTAACAAGTGTTCCTTACTCACACCTTGAAGGGATGAGTCTTTCCACAGGAGCGAACAAGCTGCATCCAATTATATGGATGTTAAACTGGAATTCAAGCATTCTTCTTCTTCATCTCAACAAGGGCGTGGTCTGTATCACATTCTAAGTGTGTGTGACCAGGGATCAGGGACTTGTGGTCTATTATGTCTATAGTGGAATCATTTCTTAATGTAGACATGCGCACTTGTTTTGTCCTCCATATGTACCTGAGTACATTATTACTCTTTTCACATGAGAAGGGGCGCCTGTGAGATGTCTGGCCACACAAGATGCAATCTGATTGGAGCCTCTTCCACCATCTGCTTCACTCCACATGCAACAGTGCGCCTGATTAGTTGAGAAGTCCACGAACCTGCTACGGTGGCGTAGCAGGGGGAGAGGTAATACTCCCACGATGCGCGTCCCAGGTGGCGGATAGGGTGGTCCTAACCGGCTTGCCAGCGGACTTGAGGGAAATAAAATACCTCTCGCGGACCAAACACACTACCCCCTGTGGGTGCAGGATGCAGATGAAGAATACACCCGCGGTATCCCCTGCCTGTCGTAAGAGGTGACTAAAAGGGGCCCAAGGGGCTCTCAACTTGGGAGTGTGGATTGGCGACCACGGAGCCCTTAGCTGAGTCTTGGCATTGCTTCCACTTACTTGTGCCAGGCTCCTCACTTTCGTCTATCTCCGACCACCCTTGGTCAACTCTTGTTCTTTTCCGACCCCGACGGTATTAGAGCATTCGACGCCTAGGGAGTCTTTCATTTCCACGCCCTTCGCGGCCCTTGCCTTTCTTCGTCCGTTACTTCACCTTTCCAAGTGACGGATCCCTTCTTTTTTCTTCTTTTCTTTCTCACCCCCTGCGGGTGGGGGACGCACATGTAGAATACACCCGCGGTGTCCCCTGCCTGTCGTAAGAGGCGACAAAAAGGGGCGACCTTGGCGCGGACATGGATTGCTGTTTGGTATAATGTGATGGACCTCCTGTGGATGGGAGAGGCTGAATACATCTATAGGTAATCCCTGCCTGTCGTAGAAGGCGACTTAAAGGGTCATGTGGCCATGGTCCCCTCATTATTTTTTATTATTTTTCCGAGGGTCAGATATAGACCATTCGAAATTTTGATGTGCGTGCTGCTCGGCGATGGAGCTCCTATGTGTGCGACTACGCTCGAAAGCCCGTGCCAGCAACCACCCAGGACGCGGCGGGTGGGATTGTCATGTACCCGGGCAGTGGTATCCGCCTGACAACGCAGGTCCCCGCACAGCCGAATGCCAGAAGGACATATTCTTATTAATTATATTTCTTTATTTTTTCTATATTTAGTGCTCTGTACACGCTATGGGGTACATGCTATTGCGGGTGACTGGAGGAAGGGAGTCTTAGTGCTCATTGCCTCAGTCATCCCGTATTACCACGAACCTGCTACGCTGGCGTAGCAGGGGGAGAGGTGATACTCCCACGTGGCGCGTCCCAGGTGGCGGATAGGGGGGTCCTAACCGGCTTGCCGGCGGACTTGAGGGAAATAAAATACCTCTCGCGGACCAAACACACACCCCCTGTGGGTGGGGGAGGCTGACGAATAATACACCCACGGTATCCCCTGCCTGTCGTGCGAGGCGACTAAAAGGGGCGACCAAGGGATGAATGAATTAGAACCATGCAACTACTCTTGATTCGTACCATCATGCGGGGAACACCATTGGTTGCCTGTACTTGCGAGTAGTATCACTAATATGGTGCGAAATATGTTTGTGATTCGTTGCAGTAAAAAGCCTGGCCTGGTGGATTCCAGTACCCGTGCGTTGTACCCATGTAGGCAACACCGCGGGTCTGGGCGTAGCCTGTGAGTTGTACCACTATATGAGCGACACCGTGGGTCTGCGTTGCCTGTGATTAGTACTCACTATGTGCGGAACACCACGGGGCCCTTGGGACCGGCACCCGTGACTAGTACCCTAGGTGAGGAAACTCATCGGTTTGCGTTGGCTGTAAGTGGCGCCATTGTGTGCGAAACACCATAGGTCTGCGTTACTTGTACGTATTGCAATACTTGTGAGTAGTACCATCTTTTGTGGAACATCGTGAGTCTTCGCTACTTCTGATTACTACCCCAACATGACACATACCATGGTTCTATTTTACTCGCGACATGTACCATTCTGTGGGGCCTTAGACGTGGATTTTGCACCCCCTTTAGACACCAAGCATCATTTTGCTTTGTAAGTGGTTCCTTGGTCGGAATTAATGTTATTTTCTATTTGCATTGAGTCCGCTCCACTGGTTTTTGTTTGTTTATTTTGTGTTTTGTTGGGTTCCTGTCCATCCATTCATTCATTCTTCATGACATTTTATTTTTATTTTGGTCAGTGGATGCCTTTGAATTTTTTGTTCTTTCATTTCGTACCATTAGGGGCCGATGACCTTCGATGTTAGGCCCCTTAACACAACAAGCATCATCAGCATCATATTTTACTCGCGACATGTACCATTCTGTGGGGCCTTAGACGTGGATTTTGCACCCCCTTTAGACACCAAGCATCTTTGTGCTTTATAAGTGGTTCCTTGGTCGGTAATAATGTTATTTTCGTTCTCTATTGAATCCGATCCACTGGTTTTTGTTTTTGTTTGTTTGTTTTGTGTTTTGTTGGGTTCCTGTCCATCCATTCATTCTTCATGACATTTTTTATTTTTATTTTGGTCAGTGGATGCCTTTGTAATTTTTGTTCTTTCATTTCGTACCATAAGGGGCCGATGACCTTCGATGTTAGGCCCCTTAAAACAACAAGCATCATCATCATCATCATCCCGTATTAGGCATCGTCCAACATCGGACCCCGGGCAGTACCTGCTATGACCAGGTGGGTATTGCCTTGGCTGCTTGGTTCGGCTACAGAGACCCCTGATCGGAGTGGGTGGCATTCGGGGAGGAAGCTATCGGGCATGGCTTCCAAACGAAGTCGGCTCTCTCAAGGTGGTCGCCCACCTAAGTCTTTAACTTTTAGGTTCGTTCCAACACACGAGTTTCCGGCGGTCACCGGCGGATGCATGCACCGCCCTGTGCGCATGCGCCGGTTTGGGACTGGCCAACGGCTGGTCCCGAACTTGATCGTGTTGGAACACTTCCTGGACAGCATTCTGACTAGTAAACAAAAGAGTTTGGCGCGCATTTTGTCTTGTCTTATCATAACCTTGTTGTCTTGTCTTACCATAACCGTACGTTTCCTTGCGCTGTCCTGTCCTGTTTGTTCGTGGAAAGAAAGGATAAATAAATGAATAAGAGAAGATGGAAGGTAAGTGCTTTATTTTAGTCATAAAGTACTGATGAATTTCAATATATGTATAGGCCTACATGGCACATTACATCACGTATTTTAAAAGTTAATACATTAATAAAATACGAAACACACGAGATTGCTTCAAGCCTTAGGCCTGTATTACGCTGTTAAAGAACTATGGTTTAAATAACTTGGGTCAAAGAAATTTGATAAGTAGGATGAGTGGTGTCTTTAAAATTAGGAAAGATCACAATATGAAGATAAAGTTGGAATTCAAGAGGGCAAATTGTGGGAAATATTCGATTATTTATTTATTTATTAGCGCACAAATGTACATTAATCTTTCGCATATTCTAGTAGGCCTAAAGATTTTGTTCTCTTGTTGCACTTGCTGAAATGGTAGCGATCGCAATGTTTAGCACACAACATACACACACAATGTAGGGACGGTTCATGAAAGCCTGATCGCCGGCATAGACGATGGGGTAATCCATGTACCGCCAGCATATTCAAAGCCCTTCTCATGTCATTATTCGGACCGGTCTAGCTGCGGTCAGTCATAGCATCAGTTGAGTAAAAGTCCAGACTGATTTCTGCTTGTTTTCTCTTTCTCTCTTGGAGAACTTCGATTATAGGAAGGGGAGTTAGGGATTGGAATAACTTACCAAAAGAGATGTTCAATAAATTTCCAAAGTCTTTTCCATCATTTAAGAACAGGCTGGGAAAACATCAGATAGGGAATCTGCCACCTGGGCGACTGCACAAAATGTAGATCAGTAGCGATTGATGAAAGAAACGTAAGTATGTTTATAATATTTGCGATGAAGGAAATGCAGTGATTGAGCAAATGGTATTATTCACATCTGTAAGAGTTGGAAGAGAAGTGGCATTTTGGATTCTGCAACGACAGCAGATAATCTGCACTTAAATATGCAACAAGATTACGGTTGAGGATGCATGGGCGCCCATAGGATAATTTGTAGCAGGGGTGGCTAGACTGGGGTATGTAGTATTTTTAATATTTTGGAAGATGAATGGCGACTTTTACTCCACGGTAGAATACCACACACAGTATCCCCTACCACTTCTAAGTAAAACCGATTTTTAAATAATTTTCTTAAAAGAAAAACACCTTATATTAGATTATTTTCCTTTCCCTTAGAGCTAAGGGCGGGGGGGCGTCCCCACCTTGCCCCCGGGCATGGGCGCCCATGTGAGGATGTAAGGAGAAAAATGTTTTCAGCTCCCAACACTTGGCAGAAAATACTGTGTAAGGGAACTACTCATACTGTTACATTTCCATTATGAGAGTTGATCATTGTAGCATCATAAGACACTACTCTCATAAGTCAGTCACAACCTTCGGTTCATAGAGTTCCTTTTACAATTCTTGGCCAGGTCTGACTCATTCCACGGACACGGAAACTGGGTGTTTGTGTTTGTCTCAACACACTGTGCTTCATTGACAGAAATCACTGCCAACCAACCAAGAAACATGTAATATTAAATACATCCCTCCACAACATATGCAACACAGTTTGCTCGCATGACCCAACTAGGGTGTGGGGAAAGCAGTGGAACAAGAAAGGGGTTTGATAACAAACAAACTACACATAATTCAACCAGAATATACAGCTGAATATTCAAATGGGAATGTACATTGTATTAAAATTGTTATTGAATGCAACAAGTAAAACTAATATACTGAACAACAGAAATAGAAACTGTAGTATTATTATTATTATCATCATCATTAAGAGCAAGAAGTGAGGTGGCATGAAGATGAAGCGTGAACTGACCCTCTACTTATTTTGGATTCTGCAACAACAGCAAATAATCCACATTTAAATAAGAGAAAGGAAACTGTAGAATGTGGATATTTCCAAGATACAGTATTTGACGCAGTGTACAGTATTATCTTTGATTACAACATGACATTAAACATTGGTGAAATTATGTGATCAAATTAGTAAGAAAGTTCTTTCACAGTGTAATACCGACCTTACCAGTAGATTGAAAGATCAATACAGAAATGAACAACATAATTGTATGATTTATTAAAACGAAGTACATTTCCTTAAGCCTACCAGTAAATCACTTTTAAAATATACAAATATTTACTAGAATTACAAAATTAAGAGACTGTTAACTTACTGTTCAATCCACTTTCAGGCCTAAGTGAATTCCTTATCATCCATGACGGAACACCGGGGACATCGGGTGAAGGTTCCCGAGACTTTTATGGAGGGGAAGTCGTGATGCCCTGGGACGTCAATACCACCAAGTTACTGATAGACTTGTTCAGAAAGCACCGGAAAGAGGTGGGTTCGTTGAAAATGAGAACCATGAGGGCAATGTGGAAGACAATTGCAGAGGAATTGTCCATCATAACAAACAGGAAGATCACAGAACACAACTGTGGAGGGTTTTAGACCGGAACTATAAGAAATACGTGGACAACAAGAATGCAACAGGGAGTGGAAGAAAAGTGTTTGAGTACGGTGAAGAGATGGATGAACTTTTTGGCAGCAAAAAGAACGTCTATCCTGAACTGGTCCTCAGTTCAGATACCATAGTCAAAGTGCCCTCTACAGGGAATACTGCGATGGGAAGCAGTGGAGTAACTCCGCCTAGTGGACAGAAGATCGTTCGGAAGACTGGGGTCAAAAGGGCAAGTATTTGGCAGCAGATGCGGTAAGACAGGCTGGACTTCCAGAAGAAGAGATTAGAGCAGGAAGAGAGAAAATTGGCACTGCTACAAACAAGGGTGGAGCAAGAACAAAGAAGGGTGGAGCAAGAAGATAAGAGAATACTACTCAAGGAAAGAAAGGTTTTGCTGTTGGAGAAACAGGCATTCCCAGACAAAGGGAACTGAAAGGTATAGTACTAATTAGTATTAATTTTCGATATCTGAACCAATCTCTTTTTAGTTTCGACTCAATTGCTAACTGCTAGGTTCTTAAGTCTGCCAAAACTAATTTTCAGTACATAAATTTATAAACTACTTCAAAAAGGAAACTTATGGTAAGAGATTTATCCCTGAAAATTTAATTTAATTAAGTTGTTATTTGGTGTCCACTTTTCCATGTCATTTTTCCCAATGGCTTGTCTTGTACCGTAGTGTCTGAGCTGTGGATCAGTTCAGGATGGACATCCTTTTTGCTGCCAAGAAGTTCATCCATCTCTTCAGAATACTCAAATACTTTTCTTCCACTCCCTGTTGCATTCTTAATGTCCATGTATTTCTTGTAATTCCGGTCTAAAACCCTCCACCTATTTTCACAGTTGTGTTCTGTGATTTTCCTGTTCGTTAAGATGGACAATTCCTCTGCAATTAAGTTATTCCTTTCTCAGGTATAATTCTGTTAGCATATGTTTTCTTTTCTAGGTTATAAATTAATTTAATCAAAGTTCGTTTTGGCAGACTGAAAAACCTAACAGTTATGAACGATCAGTCTTAAATCATAAAACTTAAACCAGTAAATAACCAGAAATTATTATAAAGTCTTGAACTTTTTCCAACAGCAATACTACATTCTTAATGAATTAGCTGCATGGTCTCTTATCTCTCTAGCGTCTCTGTCATCTTCAGGTTCATCATCTTCAATATCTAATCCTTCTTGTAGAGGTAAGACATTTTCAGGGACGTTGTCATTTAAGAGAACCTCATCGTTAATGGCTATATTGTGCAAAACACAGGCTGCTCGTATCAAAATAACAATGTAAAACATATCTCTTAGTTTCACATGATACATTTGTCGAAATTTCTGTTTTAATATGCCAAAAAAGTGTTCTACGACATACCGATTTTTTGAAAGTTTGACATTATAATTTTGTTGCTGAGGGGTGAGGTTGCCTCGGTCCTTGAAAGGGGTCAATAAATTTTGTCGGAGCGGATATCCGCTATCTCCTAGTAAATAATATTGTCCACATTTTTCAGGCAAGTTTTTCCCTATTGGAGAATTCCTAAAAACTCTACTGTCATGGACAGAACCTGATTATCCTACAAATATATCCCTGATTTTCCTGTTGTGATCAACTACAGCTTGCATCTGAAAAATAAAAATAAAGCATTCGGAATTAGGCTATTTCATAATCACGGCTGCCCTCCTCTAGTCATGAGAATGTTAAGTCCCTGTACAAATTAATTTCATATTTTACTGTATATTTCACTAAGTTCTATAAACAATTATTTTTCTGGTAGGAGCAGGTTGTTTGTAAACTTAGGCCTACTGTTTGAATGAAATGAAATTTCACCTAAACGAATGGAAACAAATGACACACACACACACACACACACACACAATATATATATATATATATATACTGTTATGCCCTTCAGCATGCAGGCCTCAATGAAATTAATGAATGCCTCCACAACCTTCTATTTGTAACTAGTTATGTGGCCTCGCTTAGTTCCGTTCCTGTCATCTTTCAGTAGAAACAGACTCTAACCATTTCCATCTAGGCCTCCCTCCTCTCTAACCTCCTCCATTCACCCCCACAAACCCACCACCGAGGATGGTTTATATATACAGCTTCATCAACTGAGTTTAATCCTTCACCTCCACATACAGAGTACCCTCCTGCCATTGTTCCCTCCTCTTTGTACCAGTGATCATTGTTGTTACTTTCATGCCCATTACTCTAACTTATGAATAAGATATCCTGAGTCCAACCAGCTTTCACTTCCATACAGCAAAGATGATGTGAAGATAGACCAGTATGAATACATGGTAAATATACTTTCATCCCGAAGCTGACCTCTCCGAGAATGTTGTTGGTCGCAACTGCAAGCTCACTGCATCAGCTTTGCTGAACCTTCTTTCAATCGGAATATACTACCATCCTGGAGGAATACACATGTACCTGATCTACCTGATCCAGCTGTGTACTCCAGATCTGGTATTTAATTCTCTTAGGTTTCTTCTCAACTGACATCACTTCAGTCTCAGAAAAGGTAATTTTCAGATCAGAGTCACTGCATCTATCTTCAAGTCGTAAGATATTACATTGCAGGCTTTCAGCACAGTCTGTCATTAGAACCAAGTCGTTGGCGTAGGCCAAACTGCTTGCTTGATTTCCACCAAATCCAATCCCTCCTGACACTTTGTATCCAATGGTACATGTTCCATGCAAGGTAGGAACAACGAACGTAAAATATTACAGTCTTGTCTAACTTCTATAACGACCATGAACCACGAATTCATTCTACCATTTTTTATTTACAAAACTGCCTCCCAATGGAGGTAGCCTCAAAGGACTCGGTATACCCGTATGACAATAATAATTAACATTGAAATTATAATTACAATATTAAAATATAACATGATATAAATTTCAAACAACACCTAGGTGTGTGGATTACGGCTAAGCCCAATTATCAACATAAATGCCTTTGATTGATTTTAATAATCTACCCTTAATCCCAAAAACCTGCAATACAGCCAGCACCTTTTCCCTTGGAACTACCTTGCATGGTATACTGATCAACGAAATTCTTCGATAGTAGTTCCATTGCTTACAGATAAGTGCAGTTACTGCTTTCGTCCAATCTGAAAGTACCTTACTAGCATTCCATGCTAATCTTAACATTCTGTGAAGCCATTTCATCCCTGCCTTCCCTACTACTCAACCCTCTACCCTTCCTGCCTTTGAAATGTGGCACCGGCTTGAGTCATCACAGGGTCGCTGACTGGGTACTACCCACAGAAACCTCTTCGAATATTATAAAACTAATCTTAAATTAATTACACAGGAAGGATAAAAAGAGAAGAAAAAAATGATTAAATAAAATCTGAATGAGAACCTTTACGAACACAAAATTTATTAAACTAGACTTTGGCAAACTTTTTCAATTTCCCTTCACAGTACTACTCCACTATAAATAAATAAATTTGTTCTATTACTATACTAAAACATACATAATTAATGTTATTTCAATTAAATCAAAACTCCCTATTCATCAAATTTTAAATTGATACTTTCAAAATAATTCGAATCGCACGAACATCCTCTCAGTGTAAATGAAATGCTTCACTTTAAGCTTTATTTTGCATTCTAGATACACTTTCCAGTACATCTACTATGTTACGACTTATCTCACCTTATAATGAGAGCGACGGGCGATGTGTACATGTTTTAGAGCTAAAATCATATTATCATAATATAACAAATCAATAAACTCTTCGGACCAAATGTTGTTTATAACCTTTTGTCAACTCCGACAATAAATTTTAACATCATGACTCATAAATTTTCAATCCTCTTCCAAATGACATTATTCAAATTTGATTACTATTTCCTTTTATCTTATTTACCAACTCTACTCTAAGGCCTCAAAATTTTAACTCAATTCCATTCTGCTCACATTTGGTTATCACCATATTTCAAATTTTCAATAATAAAAACAAATAATCATTATAATAATTTACCATCGTATTTTCGTGAATTCGTCAGAGTGACCTTTGAAATATTACTATACAACCAGACTTCTTCATTTATTCTCTGAGTAAACAAATTCAATTACTCTCTCTCTCGACCTCAAATTACAACATCACTACTATAAACCTTGTAATTGCAATTACTAATTACCAAATTATCTACTTGATTATAGCCTTCCATTTAAAAATGCATGAGGTTATGTAAATTCATTAAGCACAACATCCGCCGTGTAATCCATGATCTTGTCATTTGAATTAATTAAATTCATTAAATTCATTTTTATTCACTAAATTCGTGACCATCACGTCAGTAGAATTTGTTACCTCTAAAATCAAAATTTTATCCAGTTAAGTTTGTAAGATTTGTTAAATTAATCAAAATTTTAATATATCATAAAATTATTCATCACAAAAATTTATATAAAACAATCCCTATTATTATTTGAGTCCGAAACTATTTACTTATTCTTTCTCAATACCATCCTCCACTCATATGAATGCCGATAATATGGAACGTACGCACGAAATCGATAGTAACCCTGACATAACTAAATTAAGTTAATTCACCGATTCATCTAAAATTAAAAATATCTCGCATATGCTTAATTAGCTGTTTATTAACACAAAAACATATCCTACCCTGTAGCAAGACCTACACTACAATGATAATGCACCTTAACCTACACTGAATTTACAGACAAGGGTTAGAACCTCACTGTCACAAGTACATACAACCTCATGAACTGAATTCAACATCAAAATATATATATATATATATATTGCAACTGCAAAACAGAATTTACATTGCTCATACACTGAAGAACATATAACATAACAAGCACAACATAATTCAATCATATAGTCACAGGGGAAATCCTTATCCACTGACTCGGCCGGGCAACGAACTCCGACCCTCAACATGGCATCATTACAGTGACCTATCACTACACTCGCCGCAATGATCTGTCACGAAGTCTAGCTATCATTATTTAATCTAATTGTGCTGTCCTGAGTTCCACAAACAGAATTTTTCTTACGGATGAATGCGATATTTTGTTATTTATAAGACCCTACCAACGTTACAAGGCTCCCTCTAATACACAACGCGCCGACCCGGTCTGTAGCCTTATCTCACGCCCCGGCTCATTTCGTTAACACGGCATTTAACTTGTCCGCACCCACTTAAATTCTCTCTCTCTCTACTCTAAATGAAGCCATATGTTCCTCCACAATATCATGCGTCTGTGCGAACAGTTACTAATTATATATAACACTCTCAATATGTTTTATTCATTTCATATTTCACGTATTATTCTACATTTTTCACTCCATTATCAGGAACACGTATATCATTATGCCGGTATTTACACATATATGGCGCTACACAATCATTGGTTCGACTCTTGCGGTTGGCATTTTGTGTCTTAGAGGCCCCTACTTCAACACTAGCTAACTACCTCTCGGATAAATTTTAGGATGACATTTATTCCCTACAGCACAAATTTTACTCATTGATTAACGGTACACGTTACTTACTGATGACATATATTTTCCAAAATCCCACTGTAATGTGCCATAAATCCCGGGTTCGAATCTTGGGTCAGTGAAAATTTTCTTAACGAACATCATGCGACATGCCAATTAAACTATCTACTCCCTCTGACTAATATCTTACTGATGCCTCCTAACTTACGTTAAATATTTACACACACACACGCACGTTAATATTTATTAGAAGATCGCGCACTAAGGAAACTCATTATTTCACACACGTAACAGAAGATCATTATTTACACACATTATTTCCTCACTCGCGAAGACCATTTCAACACACGCTGTAATATCACAAGATTTATTCCCCCCTAGGCATCAGTATAAATTTACCTAAAATCTAACTATCCTTGCTACAGTACTAAAAAGAAATAAACGAATAATCATGCATTAATATATTTACACATTAACAGCTAATCATGCACATGCCAGATATAATGAATCAGGGTACTTATCGACTCGGCGACGCTCCATACTCAGCTCCACGGCCTCATGGTTTCAGGTCGGCCCCATGATGTGCTTAAGCCATCATTCTAACGGCCTGAATACCTGAACTAATACCATTCTTCATCACCATGGTCTTCATTTGTAACTTAAATGACTTTACACAACTTCACTTCTGAATACACTAAAACACATATGAAAAAAACACAAATATAATTAAATTATTCTAACACACAAACACTTATTCACAATTGTAGTAAACACTTTATCTCTGCTCTGTTCCGCGAGTTTCACGTGGCACTGAAAAGCGTCCTCGCATCGACCTCGCTCCGATCCTATTTTCGGTTAATATCGTAAAAATCACTTTCTTGAGTTTTACCAGATTTTGGTCGTTATTGAATTAACGACGTAGTCTATTTTACCCGTAGTATGCTATCGACTACCAATTAGCGGACTAAAGAATGCTCCAGATTAGGGTTCCTCATGAACCACATATACGATGCGTCCGACCCGTTCAAATTTCCGTAGCAGAGTGACTTCTTAGCGGCACGCGTCCTCTTCAGGCACGCCGGATCCTAGATAGGGAGCTCGGGGAACCCCATCAACAATGATGTAACGTCCCGTCACATATGCCTGCAATTATTTATTCCAATAAGTTGTTACAAATATGCCGTCTTTAATTATTATTCTCAAAATAGTTCAATATTGTTTTCACCTTATCCCCTGGTGGATTTAATTATTTTTAAAGGTCATTTAGACAGCATCCATCTTTAATTTACCCCCATCATTCAAAAACTTGCTATGCTGCTATTCGCTGCCTGAAAGTGTTGCCAACTTAAAATTTGTGACCTTGGTCACACGTCTCATGGAATATTCCAGTACTTCCCATTTCATTATCAACTGACCCTGACACGTGGAACTTGTCTTTAAACTTGTGTAAGCGAAATGGCGCCACACATCCGGCCTATAATGTAACTGTGTTTCATTTCCTTGTATGCCATATAAAATTATGATATTCTAAAGACAATGCTATGAGCCAATTGGGCTCATCTTACCCCCACTTTCCTTTTGGAAAAATTACTGACAAGGGATTTTTCCAACCATACATCTTCCAACATATCATTGTCTTTACTTTATTTTCTAACAAATCCAGATTTTAGACTCAAATTTTCTTCCTTAAGACAAGCATTATTCATTGTTAATTTAGTAACCACCTTCTCCATCATTCCTCTAAGCTCAATTAATTCTTCACAAGCTTACTCTCCGCCGGAACTTTTGTCTTCATCCATTTCTCCTCTGGGCATCTCATATGTGGTATCGTAGGTTAACATAACATCTTCTTCTTCTTCATCTTCCATCTCATCATCTTCTTCTCCTCCTCCATCTTCTTCTCCTCCTTCATCTTCTTTAGGATGTCCTTCAAGATCATCTTCACCAACCATTGTTTCCTGGTCAATATTTCTCCTTGTGGGATAATATAATTTCAAATTTCCAGTATTATAAGTGCTCTCGACTCCTGTCTCTAAGTTTTTGACTTTATAAGAATTATTCTCATAATCCTGTATGACTTCATATGGCCCAATATAAAGTTCAGCAAACTTATGATAAAATTTTGAACTAGGATTTGAGACGGCAGGTTTCTTCACGAGGACCAATTCTCCCACACGTAAACTTCGGTGGAACCTCTTATTGCGCATTCTTCGTAAACGTCGTTCAGCTTGTTCCTTGAGATGCTGAGATGTATTCTGGACGCAAAGCTCATGTGAAGGCCTCGGATCACTTGGTAACGGGATTATACTTTCCCATGGTCTTTTCGGATACTCATTATGGTGTACGACAGCGGGTATCTGGCCTGTAGATTCATGTATCGTTGAATTAATACTCTCAGTTATGATTGGCAATACTCTGATCCATTTCCAATGTTCATTCCGACAATAAATTCTGCAAAACTTCCCAATCTCTCTCATAATTCTCTCAGCAGGATTTGACTGGGGATTTCTAATTGAACTGAGTACATGTCCTATTCCCAAATTCTGAATGTCCCTTTTAAAATTTTCGGACGTGAATTGAGTCCCATGATCCGTTAACACAAATTCCGGCTTTCCCATCTGAGGTATAATTTTGTTCTTTATTTGACTAACAACAGCTTTCGTAGTTGCTCTTTGGATAGGACACAATGTCACAAATTTTGTGAACACATCAACGCATACCAAAATGTATTTCAATCCTCTACTGGCACGTGGCAAAGGGCCGTAGAAATCCATTGCAAACAACTCTTTAGGCTTAGAGGGCAGCACTGGCCTAGGAATTTGTCTCATTAAAAATGGACAAGGTTTAATTCGCTGACATATATCACACGTCATTATAATTTTCCGCACCAGGTCTTTCAAATTTGGCCAAATAAAGGTTTCTTTAATGGTCGCCGTCACCTTATCAATCCCAGCATGTCCTATCGAATGATGTGTAAGCCAGATCAATTCACATCTCAACTGTGGTGGTACAACAATCCTCAATTTCGTATGCTCTTCATCAATGAATTTATGAAGTATCCCATTAAAGAAACTATAACTTATAGCTTGTTTCTCGGCTTCTCTATATTCAACTGTCCCAGACTGCAATTTCTTCTGAAAGTAATCCCTTAATTTCTTGGTCTCATCCCACAACTCTTGTGCTTCCGAAATGTTCCTAAGCTTTTCCAAAAACTGGTTATCCTCTTGTGTAATTTCAATCAAGTTTACTTCTATCTTTCCAGGTTCAGGATTTCTACTCAACGCATCTGCAATTACATTTAACTTGCCAGCACAATGTTCAAGAGTAACATACTGCTGAACAAATAAGCCCCATTGGCTAACCCTCTCGCTTGACATAGTCGTCTTGAAAAGGAAGGTTAAAGCTTTATGATCCGTCCGGATAATAATAGGATAGCCATAAATATACTTCCTCCAATGTCCCAATGCTGTAACAATGGCAAGCATCTCCAACTCCGTCGTAGTATACTTAACTTCGTGAGACCGCAATTTCCGACTCATAAAGGCCAAATAATTTACTTGGTGATCTTTGTTTTCCGACTCTTGATATAAGACTGCTCCAATTCCCACAGCTGAAGCATCTGTCTGAACTATAAATGGTTTTCCGAAATCTGGGTACCCCAATTTCACACTATTAGCTAATAATTCCTTCGTCTTCAAAAATGCATTCTCACAATTTTCATCCCATTTCCATTTCTTATCCTTCTTTAACAAATCCTGCAGAGGCGCAACAACTTCCGTATACAAAGGACAATGGTCTGAGAAAAAGTTACACATTCCCAAAAACTGACGAACATGTTTGACCCTCATGGGTCTGGGAAAATTTTGTATGGATCTGATCTTTACAGGACTGGGTTTGACGCCATTGCCGTCCACAATATGACCCAAAAACATGATACTCCTTTGGCAAAAGTGGGACTTTTCAAGATTTACTTTAAAATTTGCACGATTTAAATTTTCCAAAAGTTTGTGTAGTACATCGAAATGCTCTTCCAAAGTCTCCGTTGCAATCATGATATCATCTACATATCTGACCGTAGAATCTTTGACTTCCTGCGTTAAATTCTTATCTAGGGCTCGGATCAAAGCCGAACCAGCTGTCTTCAAACCAAAGGGTAATCGGTTAAAGATATACGTCTGCTGGTCGAACAGGAATCCTGTCAAAACCTTAGTAGCTTCATCCAACTCAATATGGTGATACGATGACGTTAAGTCGATAGTCGTAAAGTAATGTTTGCCTCGGAATTTTCTCAGCAATTCCTTGATAGGAGGGGCCTTATCGTATTCAGGCACAAGTCGTTGATTTATGGCCCTTGCGTCCAAGCACACACGGATGCTTCCATTAGGTTTTTCAACAATCACCAAAGGATTCAAAAATGGTGTAGAAGTTTTAGATATTAAACCGTTATCCTCCATTTCCTTGATTACTTCTTTAACTTTAGGTTAAAACTTCTCTGCTACTGGATAAGGTCTTTGTTTAAACGGTTCCCAACTATTTACTTTCAGCTCATATTTATAATTTGGAATCTTCCCCGGTTTGGATCCGAATACTGTTTTATGGTGGCCTAAAATTCCCTTTAATTTTGACTTATCTTCTTCTCCTATCATGGCTTCTGATACTTTATTTTTGACTTTGTCACCGAAATCTGGTAACTCAGTCTCCCTTTCCAATGCAAAAATCATTTCCTCGAATTCTTCTAAAATAGCATCCTGATTTTGATGTATGTTTCTAACTATCTCTTCCACCGATTGTTCTGCCAACCAAATTCTTTCTTCTCCCTCAACATTTGGTAGTTGGTTTAACTGAATTTCTGACTGATCACCACTGAGATTGAAGTTTATTACATCCTTTTCCATATCAATAACCGCCTTAAATTCTCGGAGAAAGTCAGCCCCTATAATCATGTTGAATTCCATTCGATTCATTATAATGAATGGGTGAGACATGATATTACTTCCAACCTCTACATCTACATAAGCTTGACTTTTACATGTTGTGACTTTGTCTGGTATTATGCCTCGAATTTTAACTGATGCTACTGGTATAATTGGTATTTGACATTTCTTCTGCAATTCATCAACTAAAACTTGTGATACCACACTAACGCTGGCTCCAGTATCCACCAAACATCTGACCCTAAGACTCCCAACTCTGACATAAATCACAGGTAACTTCTTTACTTCATTATTTACAAATTTGTCTTTATCCTCTACAAGATCTTCTGGTCTAGCTATCCAAGAATCAATGGTTGCAATTGCCCATCCATGATTATCCTGATGGCGACGTCCTGCGGTTGCACTATCTTGAAGTACTACATTTCGGCTTTTTTTAGCTCCATTTCCCTCCATTGAAAACCTTGGAGCATTTATATTTAATCCACCAGATTCCTCTCTACGTCTATGAGCCTGATATTCCCTACTCTCAGCTCCATGACTTCTGTCCTGATTCCCTTGTTGAATCGCACTCTTCCACTGGTCCGACGATATTCCTTTCGTGGCCAATTACTCAACATATCTTCTAGACTCATTCCTGCGTTCTTGAAGATCCATTCTGTCATTCTCTTCTCTTCGTGATCGTCCTCTTGCATCACCTGGTCTATTATATGGTGGATATGGTCTTCTCTTTTCTCCAAACCTTCCATATCTAGATCGGTACCCTTGTCTTCTGTTTCCTCCATAATTCTGATTATAATTTGATTCATGACTTCTGTCGTTGACTCGTCCTCTTCCAAATGATTGAGCTTTCCAATTTCTTCCCTGGTATCCTCCTCGATACTCTCTACTCTGATTATCATCGTTCTTGTTGCTGTACGTGTTGGTTCCCTGGGTCTTCCTCTCTGTTGAATTTCCTTCCTTGGTCAAGTCAATGGTATGGACTGTTTCAATGTTCCGACTCCTAGGATTATACAAATTCGATGTTTGATCTAATTGCCTTAACAATACTTCGGCCTCTACAGCTGTTTTCACGTTCGCAGCTATCAATGTCCTTTGCACATCCACAGGTAGCTGTCTTTCGATTGATGCAATTAACTCTTCTTCTGCAGGCGGACAGTCTAACTCCCTAAGCTTCAAAAGTTGCCCACTGAAAAAGTCTGCGTATCTCGTGGGTACTGTGCTCTGATATTTTCGTGAATACAGTTCAAGTCTGAGTCCTTGTTGAACGTCCTGTCCCCAGTATTTTTGCAAAAAGGCACGGTTGAATCCTTCATAATCGTCAAAACAATATTTGAACGCTTTAAACCAGATCAATGGTTGTCCATCTAGAAATCGCTCTACGATTCTCAACTGTCTATCCGAATGAATTCTGTTGTCCTGAATATATTCCGTCATCTCTCTAAGGAAACTTTTTGGCGTTATCTCGGGTCCACCAGTGAATTTCCTTGGCTTTCCCTCTGACAATCTCATCAATTCAAAATATGGAATTGGTCCCATAATCTGTGGTGTTGAAGTTCTTTCTTCGAATGGTTGGTTGGTAGTTTCAGGTAAACGGGTCTGATCTACTCCATTTCCCAATCCTACACTACTAGAATGGCTTCCTGCTTGCTCTAAGACATTCTGTTTATTTATCATTGATCGCATAAGCAGTTCGCCCTTAGTCTCCTGTAATTTCAATATCTCGACATCAAAGTCCCTTGATTTGTCCGATCTCCTCCTTCATTTCTTTCATTAATTCTTCGTGTATGTCCACCTTCACTTCCGTCTTATGGCATTTATGAGCCCATTCACTAATTTGCTTAGTTACTTCGCAACCTTCAGCTGGAAGATCCGCTTGCACTCCATTTATTTCCTCCAAAAGTTCTTTCCTATTTTCAGCCATCTCTTCTTTCAGTTTGTCTTCTACCTTCTTAACTTCTCCATGGACATTATCTCTTAATTGCAACAACCGGTCATTAAATCCCTCGGCAGTCTTGACAAACGATTCATGTGTTTCTATTTGTAACTTGGTGACTTTGGCGTCTGTCAATACAATAGCTTCCTCAATATCAACCATCTTATCCTTGATCGAATTTACGGCTTTCTGTTGACCCTCGACGTTTATTTCGACTTGACTCAGTTTCTCCGACAACCTGGCATCTACTTGCGATACTGTTAAAGCGACCTGATCTATCTTTTCTTCCAACTTGTCACTGCGGGTAACTGCTTCCATTCGGACCTCTTCTATCTGCTTCTCTAATCTTTGAGCATTCCTATCACAGCCCTCTTTAACTATAGTTATCTCTGTCGATAGCTGATCTTTGATACTGACCATCTGGTCCCTAACTTCTTTAAATTGTTCATTGACACCATCTTTAACGTCTTTAAATTGTTCATTGACACCATCCTTAACGTCTTTAAATTGTTCATTGACACCTTGAAATTGTTCATTCGCACTCTCCTTAACTTCCCTAAATCGTTCATTCATGTCCTCCCTCAGTTCATTCATGAGTTCGGTCATAAGACCCTTCACCACCTCCACATCTACCATATTATCTTTCTGAGAAGACGGGCCTTCCCTCTAACCAAGTGCCGTGGATATGAGGAAGAATAAGTTCAAATTTCCATATTTATTATCATATAATTTAATTCCAGCTTCTTTACTTTACGTTACGTGGATAATATCAATCAAAAATTTGGCCAAACATTGCCATCTAGAAGCTGTCCCTATTTCATCTACATTTTGCCAAAGTTCTACACAAAGAAAGCAAAACCCAGAATAAATTTGCAAACCACTAATTAACACAGCCCCAAAAAATTTTAACATCGAACCACCGAATATCGCGAGACTATCATTGGGCTTCCGAATTATTAAGTACTTCACATACAGTACATGCCAGTATACAAACACATGCCCTGAGCATTACGGCGGATACGACCGAAACAATGGCCCATATCGTCGTAAACTGACACCATAACATTTGTTACTGCCATTTTCCACAACTTGAGACCGAGGTCATCTCATCCTTCCACGAAAATCTACAATTATTCTTAACTATTGCCCCCGGTTTAATTTATTTGAAGAATAAACCAGACATTTTTAACCTCGTTTGGATTTAACACAATCCCTCTATTCTTTTGGGCATTTCTATTAAGTGACTGTCATGAGCCTAAGTCCATAACAATAGTACTCACGATCTGTTCTCATTCAGTTTCGCAAAATAATCTACATTTACATGTCACTCCTAAAATATCTAACAAAAATCGTGAAACCCGAAATTTAGGATTTTTCCAAAAAAATTTCCAAAATTTCTATCATCACCATGATCAACTTGGTTCCACTTAATGGGTAAACACACAATCGTGCCCCACGTCACGGGCGACAACTCAACCCTCTAACCTTCCTGCCTTTGAAATGTGGCACCGGCTTGAGTCATCACAGGGTCGCTGACTGGGTACTACCCACAGAAACCTCTTCGAATATTATAAAACTAATCTTAAATTAATTACACAGGAAGGATAAAAAGAGAAGAAAAAAAATGATTAAATAAAATCTGAATGAGAACCTTTACGAACACAAAATTTATTAAACTAGACTTTGGCAAAGCAAAATATTTTTGTACAAATCAATAAACTCTTCGGACCAAATGTTGTTTATAACCTTTTGTCAACTCCGACAATAAATTTTAACATCATGACTCATAAATTTTCAATCGTCTTCCAAATGACATTATTCAAATTTGATTACTATTTCCTTTTATCTTATTTACCAACTCTACTCTAAGGCCTCAAAATTTTAACTCAATTCCATTCTGCTCACATTTGGTTATCACCATATTTCAAATTTTCAATAATAAAAACAAATAATCATTATAATAATTTACCATCGTATTTTCGTGAATTCGTCAGAGTGACCTTTGAAATATTACTATACAACCAGACTTCTTCATTTATTCTCTGAGTAAACAAATTCAATTACTCTCTCTCTCGACCTCAAATTACAACATCACTACTATAAACCTTGTAATTGCAATTACTAATTACCAAATTATCTACTTGATTATAGCCTTCCATTTAAAAATGCATGAGGTTATGTAAATTCATTAAGCACAACATCCGCCGTGTAATCCATGATCTTGTCATTTGAATTAATTAAATTCATTAAATTCATTTTTATTCACTAAATTCGTGACCATCACGTCAGTAGAATTTGTTACCTCTAAAATCAAAATTTTATCCAGTTAAGTTTGTAAGATTTGTTAAATTAATCAAAATTTTAATATATCATAAAATTATTCATCACAAAAATTTATATAAAACAATCCCTATTATTATTTGAGTCCGAAACTATTTACTTATTCTTTCTCAATACCATCCTCCACTCATATGAATGCCGATAATATGGAACGTACGCACGAAATCGATAGTAACCCTGACATAACTAAATTAAGTTAATTCACCGATTCATCTAAAATTAAAAATATCTCGCATATGCTTAATTAGCTGTTTATTAACACAAAAACATATCCTACCCTGTAGCAAGACCTACACTACAATGATAATGCACCTTAACCTACACTGAATTTACAGACAAGGGTTAGAACCTCACTGTCACAAGTACATACAACCTCATGAACTGAATTCAACATCAAAATATATATATATATATATTGCAACTGCAAAACAGAATTTACATTGCTCATACACTGAAGAACATATAACATAACAAGCACAACATAATTCAATCATATAGTCACAGGGGAAATCCTTATCCACTGACTCGGCCGGGCAACGAACTCCGACCCTCAACATGGCATCATTACAGTGACCTATCACTACACTCGCCGCAATGATCTGTCACGAAGTCTAGCTATCATTATTTAATCTAATTGTGCTGTCCTGAGTTCCACAAACAGAATTTTTCTTACGGATGAATGCGATATTTTGTTATTTATAAGACCCTACCAACGTTACAAGGCTCCCTCTAATACACAACGCGCCGACCCGGTCTGTAGCCTTATCTCACGCCCCGGCTCATTTCGTTAACACGGCATTTAACTTGTCCGCACCCACTTAAATTCTCTCTCTCTCTACTCTAAATGAAGCCATATGTTCCTCCACAATATCATGCGTCTGTGCGAACAGTTACTAATTATATATAACACTCTCAATATGTTTTATTCATTTCATATTTCACGTATTATTCTACATTTTTCACTCCATTATCAGGAACACGTATATCATTATGCCGGTATTTACACATATATGGCGCTACACAATCATTGGTTCGACTCTTGCGGTTGGCATTTTGTGTCTTAGAGGCCCCTACTTCAACACTAGCTAACTACCTCTCGGATAAATTTTAGGATGACATTTATTCCCTACAGCACAAATTTTACTCATTGATTAACGGTACACGTTACTTACTGATGACATATATTTTCCAAAATCCCACTATAATGTGCCATAAATCCCGGGTTCGAATCTTGGGTCAGTGAAAATTTTCTTGACGAACATCATGCGACATGCCAATTAAACTATCTACTCCCTCTGACTAATATCTTACTGATGCCTCCTAACTTACGTTAAATATTTATACACACACACGCACGTTAATATTTATTAGAAGATCGCGCACTAAGGAAACTCATTATTTCACACACGTAACAGAAGATCATTATTTACACACATTATTTCCTCACTCGCGAAGACCATTTCAACACACGCTGTAATATCACAAGATTTATTCCCCCCTAGGCATCAGTATAAATTTACCTAAAATCTAACTATCCTTGCTACAGTACTAAAAAGAAATAAACGAATAATCATGCATTAATATATTTACACATTAACAGCTAATCATGCACATGCCAGATATAATGAATCAGGGTACTTATCGACTCGGCGACGCTCCATACTCAGCTCCACGGCCTCATGGTTTCAGGTCGGCCCCATGATGTGCTTAAGCCATCATTCTAACGGCCTGAATACCTGAACTAATACCATTCTTCATCACCATGGTCTTCATTTGTAACTTAAATGACTTTACACAACTTCACTTCTGAATACACTAAAACACATATGAAAAAAAACACAAATATAATTAAATTATTCTAACACACAAACACTTATTCACAATTGTAGTAAACACTTTATCTCTGCTCTGTTCCGCGAGTTTCACGTGGCACTGAAAAGCGTCCTCGCATCGACCTCGCTCCGATCCTATTTTCGGTTAATATCGTAAAAATCACTTTCTTGAGTTTTACCAGATTTTGGTCGTTATTGAATTAACGACGTAGTCTATTTTACCCGTAGTATGCTATCGACTACCAATTAGCGGACTAAAGAATGCTCCAGATTAGGGTTCCTCATGAACCACATATACGATGCGTCCGACCCGTTCAAATTTCCGTAGCAGAGTGACTCTTCTTAGCGGCACGCGTCCTCTTCAGGCACGCCGGATCCTAGATAGGGAGCTCGGGGAACCCCATCAACAATGATGTAACGTCCCGTCACATATGCCTGCAATTATTTATTCCAATAAGTTGTTACAAATATGCCGTCTTTAATTATTATTCTCAAAATAGTTCAATATTGTTTTCACCTTATCCCCTGGTGGATTTAATTATTTTTAAAGGTCATTTAGACAGCATCCATCTTTAATTTACCCCCATCATTCAAAAACTTGCTATGCTGCTATTCGCTGCCTGAAAGTGTTGCCAACTTAAAATTTGTGACCTTGGTCACACGTCTCATGGAATATTCCAGTACTTCCCATTTCATTATCAACTGACCCTGACACGTGGAACTTGTCTTTAAACTTGTGTAAGCGAAATGGCGCCACACATCCGGCCTATAATGTAACTGTGTTTCATTTCCTTGTATGCCATATAAAATTATAATATTCTAAAGACAATGCTATGAGCCAATTGGGCTCACTATATTTCACTATTTCAGGTCTAATTAAATTTATTCTTGCTGATTTATGACAATTTACCATTCTCTCCACTTCTTCTAGCATAATTGAATGGATGCATGCTAAATCAGGCTAGCCATAATTTTCCGAAATTGGAGGAAGTTCCTCACCGATTGAAAAAACTACTTTTCGGATGGATGCAAGCTAAATCAGGCTAGCCATAATTTTCCGAAACTGGAGGAAGTTCCTCACCGATTGAAAAAAACTACTTTTCGGGGGATAAAATTAACTTATTTTAACAATAATAATAATAATGTTATTTGTTTTACGTCTCACTAACTACTCTTTTACGATTTTCCGAAACGCCAGGGTGCCGGAATTTTGTACCGCAGGAGTTCTTTTACGTGCCAGTAAATCTACCAACACGAGGCTGACGTATTTGAGCACCTTCAAATACCTCTCTACTTAAGCATACTTTCAGTGAGGATCTCTCCTCCAACGGGATAGGGATCACCAGTCCTGGCTGCCTGAGCAAAGGAGGGTCATGTCTCTCAAACTGACCGAGATACCCACTCATAGGAAGTTGCATCCCGACTCTCAGGAGCACTTGCTAGACCACTAAGCCATTGGCTACGGTTCATCAGTTAGGACGTGACTAGAGTAACCCTCACCACAAACCATTTAATCAGTGGAAATAAAATAAAACATAATTTCAGTGTCCTGAAGTACTAGTAAGGAGAACCATTTAACATTAATAGAAAAAGAGAAGTTCCATTTCCACAAACAATATTTTCGAAAACACAAACCTCACTCCACAAGTCAGCTGGTCAAGAAAGTTGCAGTGTCCTGTACCTGGTATGTAAGATTAACTACAAAACTGATGCAGATGTGTGTTAAGTAGTGAACATTAAACCTGGAAATTTTCTGTCATTTTAAGTGCCTATTTTTTTAGTTTACTGCATATTTCCTAAATTTTAAGTGTTTGTTACTTTCAGGTTTTCATAAGTAAATTGAATTAAATGCTTGAACTTCCAGGCTTTATTTATAAGTGTTAGGTAAGTTTAGACTCCCAAGTGTAAATTATATTGAAATAAAAGAAGTCATTGAAGTTGTGTATAATGAGAGCAGTCTTTCACCATAGTATGATTGCAGAAATTGTAGCCGTTATCCTCCTGTGTGAATAGAAAACATAATACAGTACTAAATAATACTACAGGTACCTATTTTCTTCAGCCAATTCTGATAACTATCCACATGACAAGACATGCTGGTGACATGGCTTTTTTTAATATGGCAATATAGCAAAAAAAATTAATTCTCTGGAATACAGGCTTTCAATAGACTTCCTGTAGACATACAATCTGCATTAATTTTGCTATTATGTAAACAAGAAACAACACAAGTTGTGGGAACTTGACAATGCAATACATTCCAGCTGTAAGAGAATGTATCCCTGTTGTTAAATTCATGTTTCTTAGCATGCCTGTGTACAGTGTACTGTATTTGTAAATAAATATCTCCCTGGCTTATCCGCTAAGTTTACATCTGTTACCTATCTCCTTCCCTATTGAGGCTATGTTAACATTATTGTTTTTCCTTTCTTACATCGGTTTATTGTGTACCTGTCTATGTACATCATTAAGTAGAATATTTTCTATCATACACCATACTAAGTAAGTAAATTACCCCATTTTTCTGGCAATTGTTTTGTATTACGAATGTTTATGCGGTATTACTTTTGTAGACATGCTTACTCCACACTAACGTATTTGTGAATTCAACATTGTATTTAAATTTCATCCAGCTGTTCAGTACCTGCTGAATGACAGATACATTTGTAAAAACCCACCCAAAAATTCTGTGCTAGCCTTTCACTGGTATATACAGTAAGAGCGATTAAACATACTTCTGACTGCCCTGTTTAGTTTATTAAAAAAGTACTGATTTGGTACCATAATACCAAATACACCTGTAGGTGTATAACTTATAATAATATATTTTTAATATTGTAATTTTAATGTAAGGTATTTATACTGTCATGTGTGGGTATACTGAATTCTTCAGGGCTATCTCCATTGGGAGGCAGGTTTGTAAATACAAAATAATTTACTGAATTCAGTGAGAAAATAAATGTAGTTATAACCAACAATTTGAGTGTTTATAAATTCCCATCATTTAGCCTACTAAATAGTTTTAAATGTCCAAGAAATCCAAGGAAATACCTGTATCGAGAAGAATCCTTTCCTATTTATGTAGGAATCTGGGTCATTTTCAGGTCTATCTATTTTAATGTGGCATCCATCAATGGCACTTATGACATTGGGAAAGCCATTGTGTCGAAAGTGCTCCTCAATAAATGATTTTTCCTCTTCTGTGGGCCAGGTAATTATCTGAGGAGACAAATTACTCAAAAAGAGTACCACTCTTTTAATTATTCTGTGCAGTGAGCTTATCGTTACATCAAACCTGTCCGCAACATCACGGAAACTGGAGGTTTGATGCCCGATGTACCAGAGAAAGATCAGAATCTGAAATTCAAAACATAAGAATATACCAAATCGTTCTCATTTTTAATAACTAAGTGGAATAAATTATCAGTTTAACTTCACTAAAGTACTCTTACAGGACTGCATTACAATAAATTACACCCTCCCCTTAAATCACCTGCACATTTTGTTCCCGGTGAGTACATTTTATTATAATGAGCTAACCTGATGAAGTGCTGAAATTTTTCCGAACTGTCCATGGTGTATTTTATGTTGATCACTCCTTTCGAACTGCTCGGAAATTCCTTCGACTACCCGGCGACTGATTCGGAAGTGATCAAATAATTCTTCGTCGTCGTACTGGGGCACTGTTTCTTCTGAAAGGTAAGTTTCAGTTAGTAGGTTTCTGTTTTAATCTGCCAGGCTTACAAGTTCTCAAGTCTTAATTCTATTTTATGTGGTCGTGACCCTGTGTCATTACTACCACGAGAAAAAAATATAATAATTACTACTGAGTTTGGGCAGTAAAATAATACATTGAAACCACGGGAATGTAACTGGCAACAATGAAACTCACCTAAATAATTTTCATTTCTCTTTCTTGGCGCTATTAACAGCATATCCAATTCATCGTCACTGGACAAAGGTTCAAGATAATCCTCGTCACTCATTTCACTAGAGGTTATGGCAGACGTGACAGAACAAGGAACAGAACAGGAGTAGAAGAGCATCTGGTCTGTCCAGTGAGTTTCCTCTCTCGCGCATGTATTCCATTGCGCATGTCCGTACGGCCGGTACATGCCACAGGCCGCGGACGAGTTCTGGCGATCAGTAACTGCTCTTTCAGGTGTGTTGGAACGCCGAATTCCAGTACGTGCACGAGTCGGGGATTGGTTTGGTGTGTGTTGGAACACTTTCTCTCAACTGCGCATGCGTCGGACGGTCAGGGACTCGTGTTGGAACGAACCTTTTGCTTCCTTGAGAGGTTCAACTCCCTGGGAACATGCGCAGCGTGAAGGAATGGGATCCAGCTTCCCTAGGTTTCTGGTCGCTACCAGAACCGATGGGCACGATTTTAAGCTGGTGAAGTCGATCCTGTTTAGTAGACTCATCGAAGGCGTCTATGGCGAACTGGAGGAACTTAAGAAAATGCGCAACGGTAGTTTGCTTCTAAAGACTCGTACAGCACTGCAAGCTGATCAGTTGCTTAAGTGCGAGCACTTTGGCGAAATCCCCGTCAAAGTGGAGGAGCATAAGTCCTTGAACCTGGTTCGCGGAGTCATCTTTCACCGCGACCTTATTTTGAACACTGACGACGAGTTGATGGAAGACATGAAGAACCGTGGCGTGACACACGTCCGGCGCATTACGCGCAAGGTCAACGGTGAAGACGTTGCCACTGGTGCCTTCATTGTCTCTTTCAAGTTGTCAGTGTTACCAGAGAAAGTCAAGGTAACAACTTATCTTTGCGATGTGAGGCCGTACATCCCGCCTGCTATGCGATGCTATCAATGTCAGCGATTCGGACATATGGTATCTCGCTGTTCGAATCAGGCTGTGTGTGGTACATGTGGACGAGTAGCTCACGGCGCGGAGGAGTGCACTAACTGCTCCGGTTTTCATTCTCCTCGGGATCGGAATTGTCCGACATACCTGAGTGAGAAGAAGATCCAGGAGATCAAGACCCTGGATGGTCTTTCCTACCAGGAACCGCGCCGTAAGTTTAATTCCACGAATACACCTGCCCGTACACTCGACTATAGCTTGATAGCTCAGAGTCTTCCAGGTACGTCATTCACAACCTCGACACCTGTCCAGACCGCTGCGCCCAAAGCGACTGTTGGTGCTCCCAGCAACGTCGCAAATAGTCAAAGCTCGAAGGGGGGGACCACCCCTCCTTCGACCAACCAGAAGTCTGTGCCCAGCAAGGGGGAAGACCTAGTCTCCCCTCTCCCCTAGGAGGTCGACGAAAGTCGTGCCCCAGCCGGCGGAGGCGGCATCGTCGACCAGGGCTGGGAAACCATCTCCCAGTCCGTCTAAACTAGATAAGAAACAGGGGAAGAAGAGCTCCTGTCCTGAGCGCTCTCGGACTTCCCCTGCGAAGGAGAAATCATGCCCCCCATCTGGGGGATATGAGTCTGCGCCAGGAGGCACTCCTGCTCCCAAACCTGGGCGTTCTCCTCGTAGGGGTCCCCCTCGCGCCCGAAAAGCGTCGAAGTTCTGGGCGGCACCCCTGCCATCTTTTGATGACGGGATGGATGTCGCGCTGTCCTCTACATCTACGGATGTAGAACTAGATAGTGTTTAGGCTTACGAGCATTTTGTCGCTCATAACCTAACACTCCTTTTATAGTCCACACTATAGCACTGTTACAGTGGAATTGTAACGGTTATGATAGGCATCTAGCTGAGTTACGTCAGCTTATTAGTGAGTACGCAGCGAGTATAGTCTGTATTCAGGAGACCAATTTCAGACCTGGTCATCATACGGTCTTGAAGAATTTCAAACTATACTCGACAGACCGATACTATGCTCACCGGGCTTCCCGTGGCGTTGGCATTTTTGTACGTTCTGAAAGCTACAGCGAAGAGGTTCCATTAAGAACCCCTCTTGAGGCTGTAGCTGTTCGCGTCTCGCTGCATGTCTTAGCAACATTCTCTAATGTGTATTTTCCACCAGGGCAGCATCTTAACATAACCGATGTCGCTGATCTTATAGATCAACTTCCACCTCCCTTCCTCTTATTGGGAGATTTTAACGCCCATCATCCCATATGGGGCTCTGAGACGCCTTGCCCCCGGGGACGAGAGCTGGAAACACTTCTAGCAGATCTGGATTTATGTTTTTTGAACACAGGGGAACCTACTCCCTTTAGTGTACGTTACGGCACATACTCTCGCATAGACCTTAGTCTATGCAGCCGAACGTTGGTTCCACTGTTTCGGTGGAATGCACACGATGATCTCTGTGACAGTGACCATTTTCCCATCATTCTTACTTTGTTGAAACATAAACCCGTCGAGGCTCCCCCTCGATGGATTCTTAAACATGCTGATTGGCCAAAGTACACATCACTAGCTGTCTTTAACGATGATGTCAGGCGGACCGTTGGCGAGGAAATAACTTACGTCACCCAAGTTATTCTTGCTGCTGCTGAGGAGTCCATTCCGTTTTTCTCGGGGGCTCCTCGCCGAAAACTCGTTCCTTGGTGGAACGATGAAATAGCAGCAGCCATCAAAGAACGCCGTCGCGCTCATAAACGTTACCGTCGACAGCCTACTGCGACCAACTGGTAACATTTAAGAAACTCCGCGCTAAGGCGCGAGTTCTTATTCGACAAAGTAAGAAGGCTTCATGGGAGAGATATGTGTCGTCCATGACGTCACATACTCCATCATCTCAAGTGTGGACGAAACTTCGACGAATTTCGGGTATTCAAGGATCATCTTCTGTACCGGGAATTTCCATTGCAGGCAGTGTCGCCACTGATCCCCTCGCGATTGCCAATCATCTCGCTAGTCATTTCGCGGATGTCTCTGGCTCCGGGAATTACAATCCTGAATTCCTCCCTCTGAAGCGGGAGGCAGAACGTCATCACCTTAGTTTTACCACCCAAGCTTCAGAGGACTACAACGTGCCCCGTACGGAGTGGGAACTCCGCAGCGCCTTAGCGCTTTGCAAGGACACGTCTCCTGGACCGGACAACATCCATAACCAGATGTTGAAACACCTTAGTGATGATAGTTTACTATATCTCCTTCGTGTGTTCAACCGAATCTGGACAGAGGGTGATTTTCCATAAACGGTATTGTCGCTGCTGCTGGTCCAGCCGTAATACCGTCCCTATATGTGGATGATTTTGCTCTGCACTATAGCTCGTGCAGTATGGCAGTCGCAGAGCGACAGTTACAGCAAGCTGTTAGGAGGGTGGAGAAGTGGACCTTAGAACATGGCTTTCGGTTTTCTGCCGCAAAGACCTCCGTTGTCCACTTTTGTCGTCAACGTACTCTTCACCCTCATCCCGAGCTTTATCTAGGAAATGTCGTTCTTCCAGTTGTTGACACCTACCGATTTCTTGGGCTCCTTTTTGACAGTAAATTATCGTGGGAGCCACACATGCGGGAGCTAAAAGTGCAATGCACCAAGAGGCTTAACCTCTTGAAGTTTCTTAGCAGCACTAATTGGGGAGCTGACCGCGTGGTGCTCCTGCGATTCTATCGGGCACACATTTTATCCCCGTTAGACTACGGCAGTGCAGCATATGGCTCCGCAAGACCATGCGTTCTTGCGAAGCTGAACAGTATCCACCACAGCGGGGTTAGGTTGGTGACGGGAGCTTTTCGTACTAGCCCCATCGCTAGCCTGCTCGCTGAGTCTGGTGTGCCGCCTTTACACCTGAGGCGCCAGCAACTACTACTTACGTATGCTGCAAATTTGCGACAGATGCCACTTCATCCGAGCTATCCCTGTGTGTTCAACAATGACAACCGTTTGTTTTACGCTGCTCATCCTCGTGCGACGCGGCCGGTTGGGATACGCTTGGATAGCAGTTATGAATTGTTTGACGTACCTTCGATTCCTTGCCTTGTCAGACAACCAAGTGGGGTACCTCCGTGGGTTGTACGACGACCTGAAATCATCCTGGATTTGCACACTGGCCCAAAAGGAGACACGGACCCTTCGATTTATCAGAGGATCAACCTGTCCGTTCTTGGCCGCTTTCCAGGTTCAGTCGTCGTTTACACGGATGATTCAAGGACAGATACGAAGTTGGGCTGTGCGTTCGTTGTCGACAATGATCGGTTTCTTTTTGCTCTCCCGGACACCTGTAGTGTGTACACGGCAGAGCTCTATGCTATCTGTGAGGCTCTGGGGTACGCACTGGACAATGAGCGCCGACACTTTCTTGTGTGTACTGACTCCTTGAGTTCGCTTCAGTCTATTGATACCTGTTTCCCTCGACACCCTCTGGTGCAGCGGATCCAGGACCTGCTGGCCGGGTGTTCGGATGCCGGCACCAGAATTACGTTTGTGTGGCTCCCCAGCCACATGGGCATAGAGGGAAACGAGTTAGCAGATCAGGCTGCCAAGGAGGCAGTTACACTGCCCCCGTTGCCTTTCAAGGTTCCAGCAAGTGATATTCGCTCTCAGCTGAGACATCTGGCTATGTCTCATTGGGAGATGGAGTGGCAAGCCATCCCACTTCCCAATAAGCTGAGAGCGATATAAGGAACAACGAAGGTATGGAGGACTTCCCTTCGGGCTTCGCGGAGTGAAGCCGTGGTATAATGTCGCCTTCGGATCGGCCACGGTATCTTGACGCACTCTCATCTACTGAAAGGTGAACCACCTCCGGTGTGTACCTGCGGCGACCATCTTACCGTGGTACACATCCTTACGGAGTGCGTGGACCTGGTCAATCTGCGCCGTAGTATTAACCTTCCGAGTACTATCTCCCTTATCTTGCGCGATGACGAGCAGTCAGCAGACCTCGTCATCAGCTTTATGAGGGATAGCGGTCTGTTTTATCGTGTGTAATGATGTCCTTTGTCCTAGTGTTGTTGGCATTGCGTATTAGATCCACTGACTGTTTTAATCTCACCCTCATTTTTCTTCATCACTATTGTTTTTTAACTCTAGTCAGTGGATACTTTTTAAAATTTTAACTTCATGTCTCATGTCATTCATTTCGTTCCATTAGGGGCTGATGACCTTCGATGTTAGGCCCCTTAAAACAACAAGCATCATCATCATCATCATCATCAGTAAGTCAACCCCACCCATATTAAGGTTATTCATTGTTCACCAAATAAGGTCTTGGAACACTAATGTACTGTCCATAAATTTTTGACCAACGTCGACATTGCTCAACTGGTTCTGCACCTAATTCTGTGGATGACATAAAGACAGGCTTCTTATCAAACCATTTGACTAACGCGACTTTATCATCCTTTATTACTACCTCATCATAAGAAGGCCTGGGCTCATTTTTCGTGTCAAATTCTCGCTTGAATTCAATAGAACGTGGCAGACGACTGTCCATTATTGCACCGCAAGCTGGAAAGCTTCTGTGAGCCAACAAGCTATCTAGTAGTGCGACTGTGGTGAAATATCTATCCATGTAGATCAAGCAGTTGGATGATAGTGTATCAGACATTTTTAGGACTACTTTACCACCATGTCCATTTTATCTGGTAAGGTGACTCTTTCTGGAATGATTTCCTTCCCTTTCCCTCATACAACAGGAAATCGAAGGGTAAACCCTCTGAAGTTGCTCCAATAAAGTTGTTTTGTCCCTTTGGGTGGGGTTTTCTTTAACATACTGTCTCGTTCGAACCTTGCCAGTGGAGGGAATCATCTGCTTGTCAACGCAAACATTTCTGGGTCTCATACTTTCCAGGCAAGCATTCCTTATTTGATTTAACATAGGTTTAACCTTCTAAAAGCTATCCCATTTTTGTTCCTCTGAAGCTGAATCATCGTCTATTACCTTCAGGTTATTTCTCAGTAAATAAAACCTGTCACACCACGAACCTGCTACGCAGGCTTAGCAGGGGGAGAGGTGATACTCCCACGTGGCGCGTCCCAGGTGGCGGATAGGGGGGTCCTAACCGGCTTGCCGGCGGACTTGGGGGAAATAAAATACCTTTCACGGACCAAACACACTACCCCCTGCGGGTGGGGGACGCACATGTAGAACACACCCGCGGTATCGCCTGCCTGTCGTAAGAGGCGACTAAATGGGGCGACGAAGGGATGATTGATTTAGAACCATGAAACTACCTTTCATTCGTACCATCATGCGGGGAACACCATGGGTTGCCTGTACTTGCGAGTAGTGCCACTAAATTAGGTACGAAATAGGTTTGTGATTAGTAGCAGTAAAGAGGCTGGCCTGGGGGTTTCCAGTACCCGTGCTTCGTACGTATGTGAGCAACACCGCGGGTCTGGGCGTAGTCTGTGAGTTGTACCGCTATATGAGCGACACCGTGGGTCGGCGTTGCCTGTGATTAGTACCCGCTATGTGAGGAACACAACGGAAATACCGGCGCCCCTGTTAATACATCTAGGTGGGGAACCTTATCGGTTTGCGTTGGCTCTGAGTGGCGCCATTGTGAGAGAAACACCATAGGTCTGCGTTCTCTGTACCACGAATCTGCTACGCAGGCGTAGCAGGGGGAGAGGTGATACTCCCGCGTGGCGCGTCCCAACTTGCGGATAGGGGGGTCCTAACCGGCTTGCCGGCGGACTTGAGGGAAAGAAAATACCTCTCGCGACCAAACACACCCCCTGTGGGTGGGAGAGGCAGACGAATAATACACCCACGGTATCCCCTGCCTGTCGTGAGAGGCGACTAAAAGGGGCGACCAAGGGTTGATTGTATGAGAACCATGACACTACATTTGATTAGTACCATCACGCGGGGAGAACCCTGGGGTGCGTTTTCTTGCGAGTGGTACCAGTAAGTTAGGTACACAACAGGTTTGTGCTTAGTAGCAGCAGAGAGAGGGTCACTGTGGGTTTCCAGTACCCGTGAGTCATACCCATGTGAGCAACACCACGGGTCTGGGGGTTGCCTGTGATTAGTACCACTATATGAGCGAAACCGAGGGTCTGCGTTGCCTGTGATTAGTTCCCACTGTGTGAGGAAAACCACGGGAATACCGGCGCCCGTGATTAGTACACCTAAGTGAGGAACCCCATCGGTTTGCGTTGGCTATGAGTGGTGCCATTGTGTGAGATCACCATAGGTCTGCGTTACCTGTACGGCGTACAATACTTCAGTAGTAGCATCATGTGTGGAACACCGTGAGTCTTCGCTACTTTTGATTAGTACCCCAACATGGCAAATGCCATGGTTCTACTTTACTCGTGACATGTACCATACGGTGGGGCCTTAGACGTGGATTTTGCACCCCTTTAGACCTCAAGCATCATTGTGATTTATAAGTGGTCCCTTGGTCAGTAATAATATTGTTACGGGGTTACCCGTGGAATGCAGAGGTGAAAGAAGGTGCGGGCTGGAATGGGTCTAACTACAAAGCCGAGACATGAATTAAAATTTTATTAAAGATTATTTTTTTGAAAATAGCAAAACTTAACAATTTTCACATAGAAATTTGAAAATTTAACAATTAACAACAAGTCAACAAATAACATACAATCAGGTACAAGACCAGTAAAGCCAAGATTTAGGGACCAATTGACAATCTGGGCTTCAAGCCCCACTTTTTACAATTTCTGAACTCTCCGCTCAACTTTACCAAGGCCCATGTTTATCCAAAGTGCAGAAAACCCCTTCATTCAAGGAGCCTTTGCTCCAAAAACCATATCAGACCTCTTAGAGGCACTTTTACCACAAATAAAAAAGCTGGCCCGCTCTCAATTTACTGAGCCTATTAAAGGCCAAAACAGACTTTACCAATAATTGCCCTCAAGGCACAATTTACACCAAATGAATCGGGGGTATCTTGTACCCAGCCTACTGGGCCTTAGTAGAAAAGTAATACGTTAATTAAATGGCCCAAAACACCAAGTAGAATGGAGGCAATTACTTGCACTTCTACATAAAGGCTTTTTAAAACCTAAGAGGCACTAGACCGATGAACCAGGGGCTCGTATAAGAAAATTTAATACATTAAGGAAGAGAAAAAAAATCAGTTACCATAACGTAGTCACCACAAGGCAAAATGAAGGGGGGCTCGAGAGGGAAAAGCACTCTCTATCCCCGAATTACAGTTACAGATTTAAGTTTTATATACGCCGGCAGAATTTACATTTTTCAAAGATAGGTTACATTTGTAAAAGGTTTCTGACCTTCCCCGAGGGTTAAACTGCTGAGCTAGCAAGAAATAAAGATGTTAAATGGCCATTACCTTGTAGAAGAGCTGCTGCCCGAAGGAAGAGGCGCTACCCGCCCCCTGCTACATATCCATACACTAAGCTAGAGGTTGAAGAATTGGCCGAGAGACAAGAAAATCAGCACTTTTTATGCTCTCGAGGAAAATTTGAGACCTTTCATGAATAAAACAGCCACACCCACAGGCTTTTATTGGCCGGTTAAGGTCACACATCACAATCGGTGGCGAGAGAGACCGCTCTAAGCGACCTGCTCCGTATCCCCCCTCCGACCAAGGGACCCTACGCACCCGGTGATGAGGCCTAGACATATCAACTCAGAAGAAGGTAATGCTCTATCCCACCCGACCGACAACCAACTGACGACCCTCTCGGGGTGAGCCTTCTTTTATAGACAATGGAGGCTCGCGTGTACTGTAGAAAGCACTGCACGAGAGGGTGCGTCAGCCGGATTATCGGCGGATGCGATGGAGGACCACGACAGGGTAACCCCCGTCTGTGCTGCTATCTGACCTTCCCCGAGGGTTAAATTGCTGAGCTAGCAAGAAATAAAGATGTTAAATGGCCATTACCTTGTAGAAGAGCTGCTGCCCGGAGGAAGAGGCGCTACCCGCCCCCTGCTACATATCCATACACTAAGCTAGAGGTTGAAGAATTGGCCGAGAGACAAGAAAATCAGCCCTTTGTATGCCCTCGAGGAAAATTTGAGACCTTTCATGAATAAAACAGCCACATCCACAGGCTTTTATTGGCCGGTTAAGGTTACACATCAAAATCAGTGGTGAGAGAGACCGCTCTAAGCGACCTGCTCCGGGTCCCCCCTCCGACCAAGGGACCCTACGCACCCGGTGATGAGGCCTAGACATATCAACTCAGAAGAAGGTGATGCTCTATCCCACCCGACCGACAACCAACTGACGACCCTCTCGGGGTGAGCCTTCTTTTATAGACAATGGAGGCTCGCGTGTACTATAGAAAGCACTGCCCGAGAGGGTGCGTCAGCCGGATTATCGGCGGATGCGATGGAGGACCACGACAGGGTAACCCCCGTCTGTGCTGCTTTATTTATAACTTGTATGTACAAATCCAACAAAAAGGCATTACAATGAAGGACAACCCCGCGGCCCGACTGCAAGGTGTATCGGGCCACGGAGCTATCCGTATATGCAACAATGATCAAAATAGTCCACTGCCGGTTCTTGAAGAAGATGGTGCACCGCCAGAACCGCTGCTGCTGTCTCTGCGACCTTGATGGTGCGAGGCTGCTGGAATGCCGGTGCCCAGGCGAGGTTGAGTTGTGGGCACACCGCGGCAATAGACTGTTGCGTGGCATCGGAATACACAGCGATGGAACGGTGGACCGAAGACATCCGTCGAGGCGTCGCCAAGAGAGTCGGGGTGATGAGTTGCCGAACCCAGAAGTGGCCTGAAAGGATATGCTTAGCAGGGAAGACCGGCCATCCCATGACCCAACTAAGCCATGAAAGATAACCGGCCGCCTGTTGGAGTTGAATGGGGGTAAAGGCGTGGAGATCGCGCACAATAAGGCGGGCGCGTCGTTGCGTTTCATAGTGCATAGTCACCTCCTGACTCGGTATGTCAATCATAACTCCTAAGTAGGTGAGAATGGGTGTCGGGTGCAGCACCGACTTGCGATAGTTGAGAGTTATGCCCAGAATATGAGTCAGGTAGGTGTCGATCTCGTGCACGAGGGTATCTGTGAGGTCGGGGCAATGGATGAGCCAGTCTTCCAGGTACGGAACCATGTGCACGCCGAACTCCTGGTGAAGAAGTTGCTGCACAGCTACGGCCCAGCGTTGCATGACGGATGGGGCCAGGCTATGCCCTATCGGCAGGCGTGTCCAACGATACCGGACCCCCCGGTAGATAATACCGTAGGGGTGCCGTGTATCGCGGGACAATGGGATCTGAAAGAACCCCGACCGCAAGTCTAACTTGCAGGCCAGATGATCCACCGGAATAGAAGTGAGAGCCTGCGCCGGGCCTTGAAGGGAGAAATGGGGGCGATCAATGAAGGGAGTCCAGGCGCTGAGGTCGTAAATGACCCGCGCCGCCCCTGATTCCTTGGGAACGAGGAACAGGGGAAAGGCTGACGAGCGCCTGGCCACATTAAGATAGGCAGGGCTACGCTTTGAGCGATTACAGCTGCCGCGTACCTTAAGAGAGTCCCATCTACTCCCGCCGTTTACACGCGATCGGGTAGATTTCTCTAGCCCCCACCCCCTGCGGGTGGGGGACGCACATGTAGAATACACCCGCGGTATCCCCTGCCTGTCGTAAGAGGCGACTAAAAGGGGCGACCAAGGGCTGACTGAATTAGAACCATGCAACTCATTTTGAATCGTACCATCACGCGGGGAACACCATAGGTTGCCTGTACTTGCGAGTAGTACCACTAAATTCGGTACGAAATAGGTTTGTGATTAGTAGCAGTAAAAGCCTGGCCTGGTGGATTCCAGTACCCGTGCGTCGTACCCATGTGTGCAACACCGCGGGTCTGGTCGTAGCCTGTGAGTTGTCCCACTATATGAGCAGCACCGTGGGTCTGCGTTGCCTGTGATTAGTACCCACTGTGTGAGGAACACCACGGGAATACCGGCGCCCGTGTTTAGTACACCTAGGTGGGGAACCTTCTCGGTTTGCGTTGACTCTGAGTTGGGCCATTGTGTGGGACACACCATAGGTCTGCGTTACTTGTACGTATTGCAATACTTGTGAGTAGTACCATCTTTTGTGGAACACCGTGAGTCTTCGCTACTTCTGATTAATACCCCAACATGACACATACCATGGTTCTATTTTACTCGCGACATGTACCATTCTGTGGGGCTTTAGACGTGGATTGTGCACCCCCTTTAGACACCAAGCATCATTGTGCTTTGTAAGTGGTTCCTTGGTCGGTAACAATGTTATTTTCGATCTGCATTGAGTCCGCTCCACTGGTTTTTGTTTGTTTGTTTTGTGTTTTGTTGAGTTCCTGTCCATCCATTCATTCTTCATGCCATATTTTATTTTTATTTTGGTCAGTGGATGCCTTTGCAATTTTTGTTCTTTCATTTCGTACCATTAGGGGCCGATGACCTTCGATGTTAGGCCCCTTAAAACAACAAGCATCATCATCATCATCTCTAGCCCCACTTAGAGGAAGTGTGGCCGTCCTGTCTGGTAAATTGTAATGGAACCAGTTCCATAATGGTATGCTTCAGCAGGTCTTGTTACTGAATATTCGTTCATGTGTCCAATTTGCACAGTCGACAACCCACGGGACAGTCTCCTCGGGATAATTTCCCAAGGGTCCTACCTGGTTTTCAATCCGTTCCTATTTTATCTATGTGGGGCCGCCCATGCAGATCGCATAAATGCAGAATGAATCTGCACCCCACGCTGTATGGAATTAATAGCCACCACTCCGATTAATGCGGTATGGAGTTTGAACTCCCTCATGATGATATAATTTGTCGCCGGCCATGTGCCCCTCGCGCCTACTACATAGGGATGGAACTCCACCTTCTCTACTCCATATAGCTCCTTGATCCTCTCGATGATATGAGGATGATTGTATTTTTCCCTTTTTATCAAATAGGATCGTAGTAGCGAGTCGCCATGTTCCCATGAGACGTCGTTTCAATGACATACGCGGTACCTTCTTTTACTACTATTAGGTCAGGGATATATCTATCCGACCTGACCGTTAGCCTTGGGGCATCATGTACTTTGTACCCATTTTCCTCTATGGAGTGCTTGAGAAGGTTATTTATGGCGTCGTGTCGTGCCACTCTCTGAAAATGTGTCATGGGGCATCTTTGCAGTACGTGGGAGAGGGTCTCTCTTCTTCAGCATTCTTGGTTTCTACACAACGCACCTTCTCCAGTTACATATGGCGCTCCTCGAGTTGGCAATAGGCCTATCCGCAGTTGTATTGCGCGTATGTAGTCCCCACCTTTCCAGTAGGAAGGGGGACTAATTATCCATTTGCCACATTCTGTGGTGGCATTCTGGAGCCCATTCCCTAGTCCTGACTCATGGAGTTTCGAGGCCCAGTACCGTTTGGGGTCCGTATCACAATCTCCCACGATCACTTTAAGTTTTCGTAGAAGCATCTTCCCCGAGTTAGTGTCCAAGGATGCCTTCACTAACTCCTCTCCTTGCATGCTTAATTTCATTAACCTGCGGTAGTAGGTGCGTCCAATCTGTTGTCTGAGGTGTGGTATCGACAATCCTCCGTTTCTGATTGGAGCGTGCAGGTATGCATTCGGTGTTGTTTTTGGCAAATGCAAGGTGGCATTCACAAACTTCCTGATCAACCTATCGCAGCTGTTGAGCTTTCCAGCGGTCACATCCATGTTTTGTAGTCTATGGTACACTCTGGGCAGCAGGTATTGATGGAGTATTCTGATCTTTTGCCACGGCCTTAGGCCAGCTTTTCTTAGCCTTGTTAGTTTTTCCTCCAGGTTGGCAGCTGTTATTGCCTTGACTTCCTCTATGATCATATAACTGTCCAAGATACTTTAGCTGTGAGTCAACAGCTAGGGCTGGGACGCCTTCGCCATTAATCTTTAACTTGGACTTGGTGTCAACATAGCACCGTTTGGTGCCAGTGACTCTTAGCAGCTGATATGCTCTGCATTTCTTTACGTTACATGCCATATTGTTTTCTTGGAGGAATTTCTCTAGGACCTCTAGGTGTCCTTTCATCGTGGCCACATCTTTAGCCAGCAGTACTATATCATCTGCGAATGCGAGGACTGTCACATTCTTTGTTCCTAGTTTTACTCCTTCTCTCTGGGCAACTTGACGAATAAATTTATCAAGCACCAGATTGAATAGGAGTCCACTGGTAGGGTCACCCTGTCTTACGCCTCTTTGCATGTGGATAATGCCAGATCTCTTTCCTTTGCACTCGAGGTTCGTTTGGACATCGTTATACATTGCTTGAAGGTATTCAATGGTACTCTTGTCTATGTTTGCTGCGTGTAGCGCATTCAAAATAGATTCGATGCAAACCTTGTCAAATGCCTTGGCAAGGTCGACACTGACGAGCACCATGGGGCTCCCTTTCCCACGATGTTCCCTTATGATCGTTTCCAAGACGGTAGTGTTAGACATAACACCATCCAGTCTGGTGAATCCTCGTTGGAAGTCGTGCAGCTTAACCACACTTTCCAGCCTACTATTGATGATCTTATTCAGATGTCTTAAGACCATGCTGGATATAGTTATTGGGCGCCAATTTTCTACCTTAGACGGGTCACCTCCCTTATGTATAAGGGTAGTCCTACATTTGCGCAAGATAGATGGAATGCGCTTCCATCCCCAGATGACATTATATAGCCCGGCTAGATCAGAAATACGAACCCTTCGCAGGTCGTCTCGCTCAATACCATCTGTACCGGCTGCACTATCCTTTAGCTGGTTAAGGAAGTGCTTTATCACGTCAAACCTGATAGGGTTGTGGATGTTCTCATCCTCGCTGGTCTCCGTTTCGCTGCGGCTGACCTCTTCTTTTGGAGGCGCAAATATCTCTCGGTACTCAGTCTCAAATTTTTCCATGGGTGGCACCATTTCATCAGTGACTTCCTCTTGGTCATCGAGTATCTTGGACGCCACCGCGCCAGGAGATTTCCAGTATAGGTTCTGAGTCTTACGGAAATCCTCAGCCCTTCTCTCCTGTCTTCCGCGTCTCCTCTTGGTTTTGCCTTTGCCCTGCTTCGATCCGGTTCTTTTTGACGGTTTCTTTTTTGGGCGGGATGCCTCTGTTTTTATGCCAGTAATGTATAAATTCAGCTTCCTGTCAAGCAGGCTGGCATCGCCATTTTCAGTCAAGGCCACATCTATGATCTCCCGCATAGGGGGGGGGGGGTGACCTTATCCGTGAGGAACTCCAGGAACGATCTTATTTCTGGGTTTTCAACCAATGTTGATGGCTCTTGCATAGCAGGCTCAGGTGAGGTCGCGGTTGGTGCCTCTTTGGGCGCATTGGAATTGGACTCCACATGCTCTATGATGGCCTCCAACTGTTTCGCCATGATGTCTTGGTACCGCTTTTGCTTACGGACTCTTCTTACCCCTTCAATAGGTCTCCCTATCTCCCGGGCAAGGGTCTCGTTTATGATCTTTTGTGCGGTACCTATGGGTATTTCAGCCTCAAGACTTGCCATCCGCTCCAGTTCTTTGGGGGTGTATATGCCTTTAGATGTTTTAGGCCGTTTTTCAGTTAGCTCACAGTCCTGTTGGTTATACGCCACAGGGTGAGCTCTTTTCCTGTGTTGACGTAGCCCCGCGTAGCTCTCGAACGTTCGGTCACATGGGTCGACGTGGCATCGATATATGCCATCTTCATCAGGCGGTTCATGATTGCAACGTCTAAGATGTTGTTTGCGTTGCGTTAGTTGTCTTGCTGAGAGATCGGCCCCGCATCTTGGACACGAGTTGCATACAGCGTTTTCGGGGGGGGGAGAACCTCATCCCCAGGTTCCCCTCCTCGGGGATTGGGTGCGCCACTGCTTGGGACCGCACCTATCCGAGGCTCGCTTTTGTCATGAGGAGCAATGTTGCCCACTTACCGTGGACGGGAGCCACTAACCCTCCGTCCACCTGCGTACTCGCCAGGCCCCCACAGTTAGGATCATCTTGGGTTGATCAGAGGTCCCCCGCGACACCACTATATGTATAATGGTTGTGGTAGGTTGGCCAAAGGATTCCAGCAATGTCTAAGGTCAGTTGTCCGGTCTCCATCTACCTTGGGATCAAGCTGTGTTGCAAGCGATCTCCTGGTCTCTCTCTATGTTTGGGATGTGAGACGACCTTTACATTCTGACACATCAGTGGCCTTGGTAGGGAGAGGGCTGGGCCAACCCTCTAGCACCCTACGAGTTCTTACTTCCGAAGAAGTAAGCAATCTCTCGCGGTTGCGACGTTGCCTCTATTTGTTTGAAACGGCGGTGGCACTAGAAGCCTAGAGGTCGTCTTGGTCAGTAGAGGCTATGTTTTGCGCATATCTGACCCCTTCTGTAACTATGTTGTTGAGTTTGGGATTACCTCCTTTTCCCATTCACTCCATCAGCACCCCACTTTACTTTCTGGAGTTGTCACTGGGCAGACCTTCTGATATAATTCTTTAGGTTCCAATGTATCGCATCGAGTTTGTGAGCATACTTCTTTTGGTTTTCTGTACTAGAGAAAGTAGCCTCGTACTTTTGCACTTCGTCTCGGATACTAGTCCTATGGGTAATGAGCCCATAGGTCCGACACCTCAAGCGACTAGTGTTCAACGAGAGAGAGTCATAGTTACTCCCGCCAGAGTCCAGGCTACTCCCGCCGTTTACCCGCGCCTGGCCACATCCCTCTCGATGATCCCAGCGTCGGCGAGGTCCTGGATTGCTTCGTCCTACATCTGCAAGGGTCGAGTAGGACGGAACGTGGTCGGTGCCTGTGCGGGGCGTGGCAAGTAGACGCCCCGGCGGAAGATCTGGGTGGCCTAACGGCCCTGTGGTGTGTCCAGGTAGGGGACTGCGGCTGCTGCTGGAAATGCCAGGGACTCGTATCGCTGCGTTGGTTGACGTTGATGCGCTGGAGCAGCGCCCGGTCGGTGATGCGGCGGCGGCTCCGGGGGCGGACGAGGGCCCAGCCATGTTCCACTCCAATCGGCTGTGGCAGAGTCGGAGAGAGCGTCGTCATCCTCGTCCATGGAGTCGGAAGGATTGCTCAAAAAATTCATTACAGAAATTCTGGATTGGCTAAGTTCAAAACTGGCGGAAAGAAAAGATTAATATTGCCAACCCACAAATGAAAGAACGAATTTTAGTAAGGAGAAAACTTATGTATACAAAATTTCTTCAACAAGGTTCGTTAACTTCGCACCAGGGTGCATGATCATAGTTTTTTAGTAGAGACATCTATAAGAGAATGTCCACACTTCTTGATCAATAGAAAACAAAAACAAATCGAAATTCACACAGTGACATCTTCTGAGAAACTTATGAATTGATCCAGTTTTTGAAGTTCAGAGTTTCTCCTGTAGAGGAGGTTTATTGGCGCAAGATTTAAATTTGCGGCGTAGGGGTGTACCGCACGGTACAAATATTATTATGATCTTTTTTGTGTTGGATCCACTGTTTTTTGTTTTTGGTTTCATGTCCTTCCATTCATTCTTCATGACATTTTTCTTATTTTGGTCAGTGGATGTTTTTGAACTTTTTGTTGTAATTTCATTTCGTACCATTAGGGGCCGATGACCTCGATGTTAGGCCCCTTTAAACATCAAGCAGCAGCATCATCATCATCAATAATATTATTACGACCTTTTTTTGAGTCTGATCCACTGGTTTATGTTTGTTTTTTGTTGAGTTCATGTCCATCCATTCACTCTTCATGACATTTTAAAATTTTATTTTGGTCAGTGGATGCCTTTGCAATTTTTGTTCTTTCATTTCGTACCATTAGGGGCCGATGACCTTCGATGTTAGGCCCCTTAAAACAACAAGCATCATCATCATCATCTCTAGCCCCACTTAGAGGAAGTGTGGCCGTCCTGTCTGGTAAATTGTAATGGAACCAGTTCCATAATGGTATGCTTCAGCAGGTCTTGTTACTGAATATTCGTTCATGTGTCCAATTTGCACAGTCGACAACCCACGGGACAGTCTCCTCGGGATAATTTCCCAAGGGTCCTACCTGGTTTTCAATCCGTTCCTATTTTATCTATGTGGGGCCGCCCATACAGATCGCATAAATGCAGAATGAATCTGCACCCCACGCTGTATGGAATTAATAGCCACCACTCCGATTAATGCGGTATGGAGTTTGAACTCCCTCATGATGATATAATTTGTCGCCGGCCATGTGCCCCTCGCGCCTACTACATAGGGATGGAACTCCACCTTCTCTACTCCATATAGCTCCTTGATCCTCTCGATGATATGAGGATGATTGTATTTTACCCTTTTTATCAAATAGGATCGTAGTAGCGAGTCGCCATGTTCCCATGAGACGTCGTTTCAATGACATACGCGGTACCTTCTTTTACTACTATTAGGTCAGGGATATATCTATCCGACCTGACCGTTAGCCTTGGGGCATCATGTACTTTGTACCCATTTTCCTCCATGGAGTGCTTGAGAAGGTTATTTATGGCGTCGTGTCGTGCCACTCTCTGAAAATATGTCATGGGGCATCTTTGCAGTACGTGGGAGAGGGTCTCTCTTCTTCAGCATTCTTGGTTTCTACACAACGCACCTTCTCCAGTTACATATGGCGCTCCTCGAGTTGGCAATAGGCCTATCCGCAGTTGTATTGCGCGTATGTAGTCCCCACCTTTCCAGTAGGAAGGGGGACTAATTATCCATTTGCCACATTCTGTGGTGGCATTCTGGAGCCCATTCCCTAGTCCTGACTCATGGAGTTTCGAGGCCCAGTACCGTTTGGGGTCCGTATCACAATCTCCCACGATCACTTTAAGTTTTCGTAGAAGCATCTTCCCCGAGTTAGTGTCCAAGGATGCCTTCACTAACTCCTCTCCTTGCATGCTTAATTTCATTAACCTGCGGTAGTAGGTGCGTCCAATCTGTTGTCTGAGGTGTGGTATCGACAATCCTCCGTTTCTGATTGGAGCGTGCAGGTATGCATTCGGTGTTGTTTTTGGCAAATGCAAGGTGGCATTCACAAACTTCCTGATCAACCTATCGCAGCTGTTGAGCTTTCCAGCGGTCACATCCATGTTTTGTAGTCTATGGTACACTCTGGGCAGCAGGTATTGATGGAGTATTCTGATCTTTTGCCACGGCCTTAGGCCAGCTTTTCTTAGCCTTGTTAGTTTTTCCTCCAGGTTGGCAGCTGTTATTGCCTTGACTTCCTCTATGATCATATAACTGTCCAAGATACTTTAGCTGTGAGTCAACAGCTAGGGCTGGGACGCCTTCGCCATTAATCTTTAACTTGGACTTGGTGTCAACATAGCACCGTTTGGTGCCAGTGACTCTTAGCAGCTGATATGCTCTGCATTTCTTTACGTTACATGCCATATTGTTTTCTTGGAGGAATTTCTCTAGGACCTCTAGGTGTCCTTTCATCGTGGCCACATCTTTAGCCAGCAGTACTATATCATCTGCGAATGCGAGGACTGTCACATTCTTTGTTCCTAGTTTTACTCCTTCTCTCTGGGCAACTTGACGAATAAATTTATCAAGCACCAGATTGAATAGGAGTCCACTGGTAGGGTCACCCTGTCTTACGCCTCTTTGCATGTGGATAATGCCAGATCTCTTTCCTTTGCACTCGAGGTTCGTTTGGACATCGTTATACATTGCTTGAAGGTATTCAATGGTACTCTTGTCTATGTTTGCTGCGTGTAGCGCATTCAAAATAGATTCGATGCAAACCTTGTCAAATGCCTTGGCAAGGTCGACACTGACGAGCACCATGGGGCTCCCTTTCCCACGATGTTCCCTTATGATCGTTTCCAAGACGGTAGTGTTAGACATAACACCATCCAGTCTGGTGAATCCTCGTTGGGAGTCGTGCAGCTTAACCACACTTTCCAGATCTTATTCAGATGTCTTAAGACCATGCTGGATATAGTTATTGGGCGCCAATTTTCTACCTTAGACGGGTCACCTCCCTTATGTATAAGGGTAGTCCTACATTTGCCCAAGATAGATGGAATGCGCTTCCATCCCCAGATGACATTATATAGCCCGGCTAGATCAGAAATACGAACCCTTCGCAGGTCGTCTCGCTCAATACCATCTGTACCGGCTGCACTATCCTTTAGCTGATTAAGGAAGTGCTTTATCTCGTCAAACCTGATAGGTTTGTGGATGTTCTCATCCTCGCTGGTCTCCGTTTCGCTGCGGCTGACCTCTTCTTTTGGAGGCGCAAATATTTCTCGGTACTCAGTCTCAAATTTTTCCATGGGTGGCACCATTTCATCAGTGACTTCCTCTTGGTCATCGAGTATCTTGAACGCCACCGCGCCAGGAGATTTCCAGTATAGGTTCTGAGTCTTACGGAAATCCTCAGCCCTTCTCTCCTGTCTTCCGCGTCTCCTCTTGGTTCTGCCTTTGCCCTGCTTCGATCCAGTTCTTTTTGACGGTTTCTTTTTTGGGCGGGATGCCTGTGTTTTTATGCCAGTAATGTATAAATTCAGCTTCCTGTCAAGCAGGCTGACATCGCCATTTTCAGGTAAGGCCACTTCTATGATCTCCCGCATTGGGGGGGGGGGTGACCTTATCCGTGAGGAACTCCAGGAACGATCTTATTTCTGGGTTTTCAACCAATGTTGATGGCTCTTGCATAGCAGGCTCAGGTGAGGTCGCGGTTGGTGCCTCTTTGGGCGCATTGGAATTGGACTCCACATGCTCTATGATGGCCTCCAACTGTTTCGCCATGATGTCTTGGTACCGCTTTTGCTTACGGACTCTTCTTACCCCTTCAATAGGTCTCCCTATCTCCCGGGCAAGGGTCTCGTTTATGATCTTTTGTGCGGTACCTATGGGTATTTCAGCCTCAAGACTTGCCATCCGCTCCAGTTCTTTGGGGGTGTATATGCCTTTAGATGTTTTAGGCCGTTTTTCAGTTAGCTCACAGTCCTGTTGGTTATACACCACAGGGTGAGCTCTTTTCCTGTGTTGACGTAGCCCCGCGTAGCTCTCGAACATTCGGTCACATGGGTCGACGTGGCATCGATATATGCCATCTTCATCAGGCGGTTCATGATTGCAACGTCTAAGATGTTGTTTGCGTTGCGTTAGTTGTCTTGCTGAGAGATCGACCCCGCATCTCGGACACGAGTTGCATACAGCGTTTTCGGGGGGGAGAAACTCATCCCCAGGTTCCCCTCCTCGGGGACTGGGTACGCCACTGCTTGGGACCGCACCTATCCGAGGCTCGCTTTTGTCATGAGCAAGGTTGCCCACTTACCGTGGACGGGAGCCGCTAACCCTCCGTCCACCTGCGTACTCGCCAGGCCCCCACAGTTAGGATCCTCTTGGGTTGATCAGAGGTCCCCCGCGACACCACTATATGTATAATGGTTGTGGTAGGTTGGCCAAAGGATTCCAGCAATGTCTAAGGTCAGTTGTCCGGTCTCCATCTACCTTGGGATCAAGCTGTGTTGCAAGCGATCTCCTGGTCTCTCTCTATGTTTGGGATGTGAGACGACCTTTACATTCTGACACATCAGTGGCCTTGGTAGGGAGAGGGCTGGGCCAACCCTCTAGCACCCTACGAGTTCTTACTTCCGAAGAAGTAAGCAATCTCTCGCGGTTGCGACGTTGCCTCTATTTGTTTGAAACGGCGGTGGCACTAGAAGCCTAGAGGTCGTCTTGGTCAGTAGAGGCTATGTTTTGCGCATATCTGACCCCTTCTGTAGCTATGTCGTTGAGTTTGGGATTACCTCCTTTTTCCATTCACATCCATCAGCACCCCACTTTACTTTCTGGAGTTGTCACTGGGCAGAACTTCTGATATAATTCTTTAGGTTCCAATGTATCTCATCAAGTTTGTGAGCATACTTCTTTTGGTTTTCTGTACTACAGAAAGTAGCCTCGCACTTTTGCACTTCGTCTCGGATACTAGTCCTATGGGTAATGAGCCCATAGGTCCGACACCTCAAGCGACTAGTGTTCAACGAGAGAGAGTCATAGTTACTCCCGCCAGAGTCCAGGCTACTCCCGCCGTTTACCCGCGCCTGGCCACATCCCTCTCGATGATCCCAGCGTCGGCGAGGTCCTGGATTGCTTCGTCCTACATCTGCAAGGGTCGAGTAGGACGGAACGTGGTCGGTGCCTGTGCGGGGCGTGGCAAGTAGACGCCCCGGCGGAAGATCTGGGTGGCCTAACGGCCCTGTGGTGTGTCCAGGTAGGGGACTGCGGCTGCTGCTGGAACTGCCAGGGACTCGTATCGCTGCGGTGGTTGACGTTGATGCGCTGGAGGAGCGCCCGGTCGGTGATGCGGCGGCGGCTCCGGGGGCGGACGAGGGCCCAGCCATGTTCCACTCCAATCGGCTGCGGCAGAGTCGGAGAGAGCGTCGTCATCCTCGTCCATGGAGTCGGAAGGATTGCTCAAAAATTAATTACAGAAATTCTGGATTGGCTAAGTTCAAAACTGGCGGAAAGAAAAGATTAATATTGCCAACCCACAAATGAAAGAACGAATTTTAGTAAGGAGAAAACTTATGTATACAAAATTTCTTCAACAAGGTTCGTTAACTTCGCACCAGGGTGCATGATCATAGTTTTTTAGTAGAGACATCTATAAGAGAATGTCCACACTTCTTGATCAATAGAAAACAAAAACAAATCGAAATTCACACAGTGACATCTTCGGAGAAACTTATGAATTGATCCAGTTTTTGAAGTTCAGAGTTTCTCCTGTAGAGGAGGTTTATTGGCGCAAGATTTAAATTTGCGGCGTAGGGGTGTACCGCACGGTACAAATATTATTATGATCTTTTTTGTGTTGGATCCACTGTTGTTTGTTTGTTTCTTTTTTGTTTTTGGTTTCATGTCCTTCCATTCATTCTTCATGACATTTTTCTTATTTTGGTCAGTCGATGTTTTTGAACTTTTTGTTGTAATTTCATTTCGTACCATTAGGGGCCGATGACCTCGATGTTAGGCCCCCTTAAACATCAAGCAGCAGCATCATCATCAATAATATTATTACGACCTTTTTTTGAGTCTGATCCACTGGTTTATGTTTGTTTTTTGTTGAGTTCATGTCCATCCATTCATTCTTCATGACATTTTAAAATTTTATTTTGGTCAGTGGATGAATTTGAACTTTTTGTTATTTCATTTCGTACCATTAGGGGCCGATGACTGCGATGTTAGGCCCCTTTAAACAACAAGCATAATCATCATCGCGTTTTGAATTCTGGCCTGTGGATGAATTTTGTTCGTTTAAATTGCATTACGTCTCATTTCACGCCATAGGGGCCGATGACCTCGATGTTAGGCTCCTCTAAACAACAAGCATCATCATAGTATCATCAAACAACAAGTATCATCATCTATCACCAAACTTGCGAGCTTTCCATGATTCTGGCACAATTTCTTCATATTCCTTTGGTTCCACAATGTCATTATTTTCTCACTTCCTTCTCCGCTCATCAAACACCCTGTCCGGAGGAATGATCGAATGCCCAACTAGAGGAAATATGTATTGTACACTTTGTACTGAAGCAGGAGCATCGCAGGACAGCCACTTACTTGCCATACAAATCATAGTGCAATTTTTGTTCTATCCACCGCAACCATCTGCGACGAGCCTTACAATGTATATGGCATTCATCGATGTGCTTCACAAAGTGTTGTGATAAACAGCATTTGCTATTTCATTTGAGCTTTTAGGTTACTCTTTCTCTGTCCAGCACTATGGGTGTACATTGTCCTCGTGAAGTTTTGTTTTGGAATGTTCCCGTACTACCGCAAAATGATAGAAATTCAGCAGTCTACAAAAATAGATAGAATGGTCTGGACCTTTGGCAGAGGCAAATTTTCTCACAGTCGTATGAAAGAGTAAGAACGTTAAGTTCATCCTGTCTTAAAATATTTTTTTAAAAAATCCAGTTACTGAATCGCGTATGTGGTCATTTTAGGTAAAATTATCCTTCTTCCGTTGGATTTCTTTGATTTGACCACAGTAGAGTGTTCGAGAATAAAATACATCCTGTTGAATTTTATTTCTGGAACTGTAATATACCTCCCACGAACCTGCTACGAAGGCGTAGGAGGGGGAGAGGTGATACTCCCACGTGGCGCGTCCCAGGTGGCGGATAGGGGGGTCCTAACCGGCTTGCCGGCGGACTTGAGGGAAATAAAATACCTCTCGCGGACCAAACACACTACCCCCTGCGGGTGGGGGACGCATATGTAGAATACACCCGCGGTACCCCCTGCCTGTCGTATGAGTCGACTAAAAGGGGCGACCTTCGCGCGGACATGGATTGCGGTTTGGTATAATGTGTTGGACCTCCTGTGGATGGGAGGGGTCGAGTACATTCACAGGTAATCCCTGTCTGTCGTAGAAGGCGACTTAAAGGGTCATGTGGCCATGGTCCCCTCTTTATTTTTTTTATTATTTTTCCGAGGGTCAGATGTAGACCATTCCAAATTTTCATGTGCGTGCTGCCCGGAGATGGGCCTCTTACGTGTGCGATTTCGCCCAAAAGCCCGCAACTGTCCCCCCAGGACCATTGCGTGGTGGGAGCTCCATGTACCTTGGCAGTGGTATCCGCCTGACAACACAGGTCCCCGCACAGCCGAATGCCAGAAGGACATATTATTATTAATTATTTTTAATTTTTTTCTCTATATTTAGTGCTCTGTACACGCTATGGGGTACATGCTATTGTGGGTGACTGGACGAAGGGAGCCCTAGTGCTCATTGCCTCAGTCATCCCGTATTAGGCATCGTCCAACATAGGACCCCGGGCAGTACCTGCTACGACCAGGTGGGTATTGCCTTGGCTGCTTGGTTCGGCTACAGAGACCCCTGATCGGAGTGGGTGGCATTCGGGGAGGATGCTATCGGGAATGGCTTCCAAACGAAGTCGTCCTTCTCAAAGAGGTCCTCCACCTAAGTCTTTAACTTTTGCTTCCCTGAGAGGTTCAACTCCCTGGGAACATGCGCAGCGTGAAGGAATGGGATCCAGCTTCCCTAGGTTTCTGGTCGCTACCAGAATCGATGGGCATGATTTTAAGCTGGTGCGTCGATCCTTTTTAGTCGGCACATCGAAGGCGTTTACGGCGAACTTGAGGACCTTAAGAAAATCCGCAACGGTAGTTTGCTTATGATGACTCGCACAGCACTGCAAGACGATCAGCTGCTTAAGTGCGACCACTTTGGCGAAATCCCCGTCAAAGTGGAGGAGCATAAGTCCTTGAACCTGGTTCGCGAAGTCATCTTTCACCGCGACCTTATTTTGAACACTGACGACGAGTTGATGGAAGACATGAAGAACCGTGGCGTGACACACCTCCGGCGCATTACGCGCAAGGTCAACGGTGAAGACGTTGCCACTGGTGCCTTCATTGTCTCAAGTTGTCAGTCTTACCAGAGAAAGTCAAGGTAACAACTTATCGTTGCGATGTGGGGCCGTACATCCCGCCTCCTATGCGATGCTATCAATGCCAGCGATTCGGACATGTGGTATCTCGCTGTTCGAATCAGGCTGTATGTGGTACATGTGGAGGAGTATCTCACGGCGCGGAGGAGTGCACAACTCCGTACAAGTGCACTAACTGCTCCGGTTTTCATTCTCCTCGGGATCGGAACTGTCCGATATACCTGAGTGAGAAGAAGATCCAGGAGATCAAGACCCTGGATGGTCTTTCCTACCAGGAGCGCGCCGTAAGTTTAATTCCACGAATACGCCTGCCCGTACGCTCGACTCCAGCATGATAGCTCAGAGTCTTCCAGGTTCATCATTTTCAACATCGTCACCTGTGCTGATCGCTGCGTCAAGGCGACTGTTGCTGCTCCCAGCGACGTCGCAAAGAGTAAAAGCTCGAAGGGGGGGACCACCCCACCTTCGACCAACCAGAAGTCTGTGCAGGCTGGCAGTCCCCAGCCGGCACAGCAGGGGGGGAAGACTAAGTCTCCCCCCCCCCTAGGAGGTCGACGAAAGGTGTGCCCCAGCCGGCGGAGGCGGCTTTGTCGACCAGGGCTGGGAAACCATCTCCCCGCCCGTCTAAACTAGATAAGAAAAAGGGGAAGAAGAGCGCCCGTCCTGAGCGCTCTCGGACTTCCCCTGCGAAGGAGAAGTCATGCCCCCCGTCTGGGGGGTATGAGTCTGCGCCGGGCGGTACTCCTGCTCCGAAACCTGCGCGCTCTCCTCGTAGGGGACCCCTTCGCCCCCGAAAAACGTCGAAGTTCTGGGCTCATCTCCGCCGTCTGTTGACGACGAGATGGATGTCGCGCTGTCCACTACATCTACGGATGTAGATGTTGATGGTCTTTAGGTTTGTGAGCATTTTATTGCTCATAACCTAACACTACTTATATCATCCACACTATGGCACTGTTACAGTGGAATTGTAACGATTATGACAGGCATCTTGCTGAGTTACGTCAGCTTATTAGTGAGTACGCAGCGAGTATAGTCTGTATTCAGGAGACCAATTTCAGACCTGGTCATCATACGGTCTTGAGGCATTTCAAACTATACTCGACAGAACGATACTATGCTCACCGGGCTTCCGGAGGCGTTGGCGTTTTTGTACGTTCTGATAGCTACAGCGAAGAAGTTCCATTACGAACCCCTGTTGAGGCTGTAGCTGTTCGCGTCTCGCTGCCTGTCATAGCAACAGTGTGTAATGTTTATCTTCCACCAGGCCAGCATCTGAACATCAATGATGTCGCTGATCTTATAGATCAGCTTCCACCACCCTTCCTCTTATTGGGCGATTTTAACGCCCATCACCGCATATGGGGCTCTGAGACAACTTGTCCCCGAGGAAGAGAGCTGGAAACACTTCTAACAGATCTGGATTTATGTATTTTGAACACAGGGGAACCAACTCACTTTAGTGTACGTTACGGCACATACTCTCGCATAGACGTAAGTCTATGCAGCCGGACGTTGGTTCCACTGTTTCGGTGGAATGCACACGATGATCTCTGTGACAGTGACCATTTTCCCATCATTCTTACTTTGTTGAAACGCAAACCCGTCGAGGCTCCCCCTCGATGGATTCTTAAACATGCTGATTGGCCAAAGTACACATCACTAGCTGTCTTTCACGATGATGTCAGGCGGACCGTCGGCGAGGGAATAACTTACGTCACCCAAGTTATTCTTGCTGCTGCTGAGGAGTCCATTCCGTTTTTCTCGGGGGCTCCTCGCCGAAAACTCGTTCCTTGGTGGAACGATGAAATAGCAGCAGCCATCAAAAAACGCCGTCGCGCTCATAAACGTTACCGTCGACAGCCTACTGTGGCCAACTTGGTAACATTTAAGAAACTCCGCGCTAAGGCGCGAGTTCTTATTCGACAAAGTAAGAAGGCTTCATGGGAGAGATCTGTGTCGTCCATGACGGCACATACTCCATCATCTCAAGTGTGGACGAAACTTCGACGAATTTCGGGTATTCAAGGATCGTCTGCTGTACCGGAAATTTCCATTGCAGGCAGTGTCGCCACTGATCCCCTCGCGATTGCTAATCATCTCGCTTGTCATTTCGCGGATGTCTCTGGCTCCGGGAATTACAATCCTGATTTCCTCCCTCTGAAGCGGGAGGCAGAACGTCATCACCTTAGTTTTGCCACCCAAGCTTCAGAAGACTACAACGTGCCCTTTACGGAGTGGGAACTCCGCAGCGCCTTAGCGCTTTGCGAGGACACGTCTCCTGGACCGGACAACATCCATAACCAGATGTTGAAACACCTTAGTGATGATAGTTTACTATATCTCCTTCGTGTGTTCAACCGAATCTGGACAGAGGGTGATTTTCCGTCTCAGTGGCGAGAGGGCATAGTCATCCCTGTCCTCAAGCCTGACAAAGACCCTAAGTATGCATGAAGTTACAGACCGATTTGTCTTACAAATTGCCTGTGTAAGCTATTTGAGAGGATGGTAAATCGCAGACTCGTGTGGTGTCTGTAGAAACAAGGACTCTTGTCCAAGTACCAATGTGGATTTCGAGCCGCTCGATCCACCACAGACCACTTGGTACGCCTGGAGAGCTCTATCCAGGATGCGTTTCTCCGCAAACAGCACTTGGTAGCTGTCTTCTTCGACTTGGAGAAGGCCTACGACACCACCTGGCGATATGGCATCCTTTCAGTCCTGCATCAATGGAGATTCCGAGGTAACTTGCCGGCATTTATTGCGAATTTTTTGTCCCTCCGTCTATTCCGTGTCCGAGTAGGGAGGACATATTCGCAATACCACGTTCAAGAAAATGGAGTCCCACAGGGATCGGTTCTTAGTGTCACTCTGTTCGCGATTGCCATAAACGGTGTTGTCGCTGCTGCTAGTCCAGCCGTAATACCGTCCCTATATGTGGATGATTTTGCTCTGCACTATAGCTCGTGCAGTATGGCAGTCGCAGAGCGACAGTTACAGCAAGCTATTAGGAGGGTGGAGAAGTTGACCTTAGAACATGGCTTTCGGTTTTCTGCCGCAAAGACCTCCGTTGTCCACTTTTGTCGTCAACGTACTCTTCACCCTCATCCTGAGCTTTATCTAGGAAATGTCGTTCTTCCAGTTGTTGACACCTACCGATTTCTTGGGCTCCTTTTTGACAGTAAATTATCGTGGGAGCCACACGTGCGGGAGCTAAAAGTGCAATGCACCAAGAGGCTTAACCTCTTGAAGTTTCTTAGCAGCACTAATTGGGGAGCTGACCGCGTGGTGCCCCTGCGATTCTATCGGGCACACATTTTATCCCGGTTAGACTACGGCAGTGCAGCATATGGCTCCGCAAGACCAAGCGTTCTTGCGAAGCTGAACAGTATCCACCACAGCGGGGTTAGGTTGGCGACGGGAGCTTTTCGTACTAGCCCCATCGCTAGCCTGCTCGCTGAGTCTGGTGTGCCGCCTTTACACCTGAGGCGCCAGCAACTACTACTTATGTATGCTGCAAATTTGCGACAGATGCCACTTCATCCGAGCTATCCCTGCGTGTTCAACAATGGCAACCGTTTGTTGTACGTTGCTCATCCTCGTGCGACGCGGCCGGTTGGGATACGCTTGGATAGCAGTTATGAATTGTTTGACGTACCTTCGATTCCTTGCCTTGTCAGACAACCAAGTGGGGTACCTCCGTGGGTTGTACGACGACCTGAAATCATCCTGGATTTGCACACTGGCCCGAAAGTAGACACGGACCCTTCGATTTATCGGAGGATCTACCTGTCAGTTCGTGGCCGCTATCCAGGTTCTGTCGTCGTTTACACGGATGGTTCAAGGACAGATACGAAGGGGGGCTGTGCGTTCGTTGTCGACAATGATCGGTTTCTTTATGCTCTCCCGGACACCTGTAGTGTGTACACGGCAGAGCTCTATGCTATCTGTGAGGCTCTGCGGTACGCACTAGATAATGAGCGCCGACACATTCTTGTGTGTACTGACTCCTTGAGTTCGCTTCAGTCTATTGATACCTGTTTCCCTCGACACCCTCTGGTGCAGCGGATCCAGGACCTGCTGGCCGGGTGTTCGGATGCCGGCACCAGAATTACGTTTGTGTGGCTCCCCAGCCACATGGGCATAGAGGGAAACGAGTTAGCAGATCAGGCTGCCAAGGAGGCAGTTACACTGCCCCCGTTGCCTTTCAAGGTTCCAGCGAGTGATATTCGCTCTCAGCTGAGACAACTGGTTATGTCTCATTGGGAGATGGAGTGGCAGGCCATCCCACTTCCCAATAAGCTGAGAGCGATAAAAGGAACAACGAAGGTATGGAGGATTTCCCTTCGGGCTTCGCGGAGGGAAGCCGTGGTATTATGTCGACTTCGGATCGGCCACGGTATCTTGACGCACTCCCATCTACTGAAAGGAGAACCCCCTCCGGTGTGTACCTGCGTCGACCATCTTACCGTGGTACACATCCTTACGGAGTGCGTGGAATTGGTCGATCTGCGCCGTAGTATTAACCTTCCGAGTACTATCTCCCTTATCTTGCGCGATGACGAGCAGTCAGCAGACCTCGTCATCCGCTTTATGAGGGATAGCGGTCTGTTTTATCGTGTGTGATGATGTCCTTTGTCCTCGTGTTGTTTATGTCAGTTGCGCTTTTATCTCATTGACTTCATTTTAGTTTGTGTTGCGCATTTTAATGTGTTATTTGAACGTCTAACGTAAATTATGTGTTAATATCTGTATTACTGGGCAATGCCTTATTCCTTCGATTCCCTGTACTTTCTCTTATTTTAATAGAACATAAGGCATTGCGTATTAGATCCACCGACTGTTTTAATCTCACCCTCATTTTTCTTCATCACCATTCTTTTTTAACTCTAGTCAGTGGATACTTTTTAAAATTTTAACTTCATATCTCATGTCATTCATTTCGTTCCATTAGGGGCCGGTGACCTTCGATGTTAGGCCCCTTAAAACAACAAGTATCATCATCATCATCGTAATATACCTCGTGAAATTTCTTCATGTCATGCATTCTTATCTGAGTGCACTTGAGCTTTATCGGACTGTGTCCACATGTTGGCGGTTCGGGAAGACCCTTGAGAATACCTTTCTCTCTCCTTTACGTTTCGCTCCCAGTTTTCTGGCTGCCTAATTCGTTTCCTTGATTCATGAGGAGCCTCTTTAGAAGCATAGTGATAGTGGTCTGACATATACATCAAAAACTCACTCACAAACTCGCTTTAAAATACTTCAGTTTAATCTTGTTATCAAGAAAAAGCCAACATTTTAGATTAACAAGGTGCCCATTATTGGCTCTAATAGCTTCCGTCACAAACCTCGTAACTACTTTTATGCTCGCTCATTGGCTAACTATCTGTAGTAGCTTTTGAAATTAGGTGTGTATATTAATAGTGGGTTTTGAACCTCACTCCCACTTTTGAATGTGTTAAACTAGTGGAATATGGTGGATTTGGCTCTGGTACTCATGAGTAAAACGAACTGGGGTGTACAATAAACGCAATAGCGAAAAAAGTTGCAATAAAGGGTTTGAATCTAGACGACATATATATTTTACTAGCTGTTGTACCCGTGCTTCGCTACGGGATTCTCAGAAAGACTGACTTTGTGGTTTTCCTAACTGAAATCAACATAGGTCATTACAAAAACGTAAGTATGAATGTAGCGATTAAAAGCAATGCTATCATATAAAATACTCGATCAAATGGAAAGCCGCACCTTTTATCACTTTTAACGAACAGTGCTGCGGTTAGATTGCGGTGCCAATCTAATAGTCCAAAGTTCCAGAGCTGGGATGACCAGGCCGCAGATTGCCATGAACACTCATCTGTCATTATTCCGCTAAATATGCACACTGTTCATTCCAATCAGTACCTCAGAGTAGGGATTGAATAGCCCGAATGCTATGACGATCCAGTGTGTTACGTACCAGTAGTATCAGAAAATTTATAAACCAGGGGAATGGCATGCTAAAGAAGAAAGTACTCACCAGCTACTTCCAATCAATATTCAGGCAGGCTGTTACACTCTGTCCGACTGGGTGATTTGACCGTGTGGTTAGCGGTGCGCAGCTGTGAGCTTGCATCCGAGAGATAGTGGATTCGAACCCCATTGTCGGCAGCGCTAAAGATGGTATTCCGTGGTTTCCCACTTTCACACCAGTCAAATGTTGGGCCTGTACCTTAATTAAGGCCTAAGCCACTCCTAGCCCTTTCCTATCTCATCGTCGCCATAAAACCTATCTATGTCGGTGCGACGGAAATCAAATAAAAAATACTCTGTACGCAGCAGTAATCCTATCTACCGGAGATGAGGGGCAACAGAAGACACAAAGCACATCACGACAAACAATGGTCAGTGTAATGTTATTGTTGATCAGTGTTATGAGCTTTCTATATTGTAGGCCTACACATTTAGTTTTCTTTCGACTCTGTGATTTATAAAATATTTCATACCGTAAACTGTAGTTTCTTATTCTCCGACTTTACATACCGATTTCCATTAAATACTGTTTACCCATTTTCTCGTTACTCGGCGCTGATATGGACTTAGTAACAAAAATTCAAATTCATGAATATCTTGGTGATCATAGCCAGTACGATAACAATGTATAAGACATGAATAATAGGAAATTTAATACTATATACCCTTAGTTATCTAGCATTCATCGACTACACTTCTAATAAGAAATATTTGAGAATTACATTTTAGGCCTTCCCCTAAACTACCATTTCACTCAGCGTGAATAAAATAATTTGCAGCCTAGACTATTGCATTTTATTTCTTGACTTTGCATACCGATTTTCATCAAGATAGGACTACTAATAACAACAATATTTGAGAATTAAATTTTAGGCCTTCCCCTAAACTACCATTCTTCTCAGCGTGAATACAATTATTGACAGTCTAGATTGTAGCAATTTATTTCCCAACTTTGCATACCCATTTTCTTTAAAATACGACCACTAATAACATACACTAACTGACAGAGCAAATGTAACACCAAGAAGGAGTGGTTCGAAAGGGATGAAAGTTGGGGAAGAAACAGAGACGGCACGGACGAATAATTGATGTTTATTTCAAACCGATATGCAGGTTACACAATGCGCACGGCATCGACTCAGTAGGATGTAGGACTACCGCGAGCGGCGATGCACGCAGAAACACGTCGAGGTACAGAGTCAATAAGAGTGCGGATGGTGTCCTGAGGGATGGTTCTCCATTCTCTGTCAACCATTTGCAACAGTTGGTCGTCCGTACGAGGCTGGGGCAGAGTTTGCAAACGGCGTCCAATGAGATCCCACACGTGTTCGATTTGTGAGAGATCCGGAGAGTACGCTGGCCACGGAAGCATCTGTACACCTCGTAGAGCCTGTTGGGAGATGCGAGCAGTGTGTGGGCGGGCATTATCCTGCTGAAACAGAGCATTGGGCAGCCCCTGAAGGTACGGGAGTGCCACCGGCCGCAGCACATGCTGCACGTAGCGGTGGGCATTTAACGTGCCTTGAATACGCACTAGAGGTGACGTGGAATCATACGCAATAGCGCCCCAAACCATGATGCCGCGTTGTCTAGCGGTAGGGCGCTCCACAGTTACTGCCGGATTTGACCTTTCTCCACGCCGACGCCACACTCGTCTCCGGTGACTATCACTGACAGAACAGAAGCGTGACTCATCGGAGAACACGACGTTCCGCCATTCCCTCATCCAAGTCGCTCTAGCCCGGCACCATGCCAGGCGTGCACGTCTATGCTGTGGAGTCAATGGTAGTCTTCTGAGCGGACGCCGGGAGTGCAGGCCTCCTTCAACCAATCGACGGGAAATTGTTCTGGTCGATATTGGAACAGCCAGGGTGTCTTGCACATGCTGAAGAATGGCGGTTGACGTGGCGTGCGGGGCTGCCACCGCTTGGCGGCGGATGCGCCGATCCTCGCGTGCTGACGTCACACGGGCTGCGCCTGGACCCCTCGCACGTGCCACATGTCCCTGCGCCAACCATCTTCGCCACAGGCGCTGCACCGTGGACACATCCCTATGGGTATCGGCTGCGATTTGACGAAGCGACCAACCTGCCCTTCTCAGCCCGATCACCATACCCCTCGTAAAGTCGTCTGTCTGCTGGAAATGCCTCCGTTGACGGCGGCCTGGCATTCTTAGCTATACACGTGTCCTGTGGCACACGACAACACGTTTTACAATGACTGTCGGCTGAGAAATCACGGTACGAAGTGGTCCATTCGCCAACGCCGTGTCCCATTTATCGTTCGCTACGTGCGCAGCACAGTGGCGCATTTCACATCATGAGCATACCTCAGTGACGTCAGTCTACCGTGCAATTGGCATAAAGTTCTGACCACTCCTTCTTGGTGTTGCATTTGCTCTGTCAGTCAGTGTAAATAATTGAGAATTCAATTTTAGGCCTTCCCCTAAACTACCTTTCACTCAGCGTGAGTAAAATGATTTATAGCCTAGATTATAGCGGCTCATCCGACTTCACCACGAACCTACTACGATGGCGTAGCAGGGGGAGAGGTGATACTCCCACGTGGCGCGTCCCAGGTGGCGGATAGGGGGTCCTAAACGGCTTGCCGGCGGACATGAGGGAAATAAAATACCTCTCGCGGACCAAACACACTACCCCCTGCGGGTGGGGAACGCACATGCAGAATACACCCGCGGTGTCCCCTGCCTGTCGTAAGAGGCGACAAAAAGGGGCGACCTTGGCGCGGACATGGATTGCGGTTTGGTATAATGTGATGGACCTCCTGTGGATGGGGACATCCATAGGTAATCCCTGCCTGTCGTAGAAGGCGACTTAAAGGGTCATGTGGCCATGGTCCCCTCCTTATTTTTTATTATTTTTCCGAGGGTCAGATGTAGACCATTCAAAATTTGATGTGCGTGCTGCCTTGCGATGGAGCTCCTATGTGTGCGACTACGCTCGAAAGCCCGTGCCAGCAACCACCCAGGACGCGGCGGGTGGGAGTGTCATGTACCCGGGCAGTAGTATCCGCCTGACAACGCAGGTCCCTGCACAGCCGAATGCCAGGAGGACATATTCTTATTAATTATTTTTATTTAATTTTCCTATTAGTGCTCTGTACACGCTATGGGGTACATGCTATTGCGGGTGACTGGAGGAAGGGAATCCTAGTGCTCATTGCCTCAGTCATCCCGTATTAGGCATCGTTCAACATCGGACCCCGGGCAATACCTGCTACGACCAGGTGGGTATTGCCTTGGCTGCTTGGTTCGGCTACAGAGACCCCTGATCGGAGTGGGTGGCATTCGGGGAAGATGATTTCGGGCATGGCGTCGAAACAACTTCCGCCTGCCACCTCGGGTAGTTCGCTACCCAAGTCTTTAACTTTTGATTCCCTAAGAGGGGCAACCCCTTGGGAACAAGCGCAGCGACTTAGTCTGGGTTCCAGGTTCCCTAGGTTCCTGGTTGCTACCAGGACCGATGGGCAAGACTTCAAGCTGGTGAAATCGATTCTGTTTAGTCGCCACATTGAAGTTGTCTACGGTGAAATGGAGGACCTGAAAAAGATGCGCAATTGTAGTTTGCTTTTAAAGACGAGCACTGCGCTCCAAGCAGATCGGTTGCTTAAGTGCGACCACTTTGGTGACATCCCCGTCAAAGTGGAAGAGCTCAAAACCTTGAATCTCGTTCGTGGATTGATTTTCCACCGTGATCTCGTCCTGAACACTGACGATGAATTGATGGAAGACATGAAGCACCGCGGCGTGACCCACGTCCGGCGTATCACACGCAAAGTCAACGGTGAAGACGTTGCCACGGGTGCGTTTAGTGTCTCCTTCAAATTGTCAGTGTTGCCAGAGAAAGTCAAGGTGACAACCTATCGTTGCGATGTGAGGCCGTACATCCCGCCTCCTATGCGGTGCTATCAATGCCAGAGATTCGGACACATGGTATCTCGTTGTTCGAATCAGTCAGTGTATGGTACATGTGGGAAAGTAGCACACGGCGCGGAGGAGTGCACACCTCCGTACAAGTGCACTAACTGCTCTGGTCTTCATTCTCCTCGGGATCGGAACTGTCCGACCTATCTGAATGAGAAGAAGATCCAGGAGATCAAGATCCTGGATGGTCTTTCATAACAGGAAGCGCGCCGTAAGTTTAATTCCCTGAATGCACCGGCCAAGACCCTAGACTTCAGCTTGATAGCTCAGTCCCTGCCAGGTTCCTCATTTTCATCTGCAACACCTGTCCAGAAGATCGCTGCGCCCAAGGCGGCGGTTGCTCCTGCGAACAACGCCGCAAAGAGAACAAGCTCGAAGGCTGGTTCATCCCGGCCTTCGACCACCAATCTACCTGTGCCGGCTAAGAAACCTACGCCGGCACAGAGGGGGAAGAAGACAACGTCTCCTTCCCCTACAAGGTCGGCGAAAGCCGCGCCTAAGCCGGCGGAGGCGGCATCGTCGACCAGGGCTGGGAACTCCCCTCCCAGCCCGTCTAAACGAGAATCGACGGCGGGGAAGAAGAGCGCCCTTAATAGGCGCTCTTCCAAATCTCCTACAAGTGGGGTGTCACGCCCTCCACCTGGAGGGCCTGATTCTGCGTCAGCAGGTCTTCCTTCGGGGAAACCTGCACGCTCCCCTCGTGGGCAGAAACCTCGCACCCGGACTACGTCGAAGAAGTTGAAGGCCTGCATCACCTCGTATGATGACGAGGAGCTGCACATGGAGCACGAATCTCCATCTTCGGATGGGGATGTGAGTGTAGGTTAGGTTAGGTAGCATTCCGTTGCTCCTATCCTAATCCTCAGAAGTCCACACTTACAATATGGCACTGTTACAATGGAATTGTAACGGGTATGATAGGCATCTTGCTGAGTTGCGCCAGCTCATTAGCGAGTATTCGGCGAGTATAGTCTGTATTCAGGAAACAAATTTCCTACCAGATCATCATACGGTATTGCGAACTTTTCGACTATACTCGACAGAACGACATTATGCTCACCGGGCTTCCGGTGGCGTTGGCATTTTTGTCCGTTCTGATACCTACAGCGAGGAGGTTCCACTTAGAACCCCGCTGGAGGCTGTAGCTGTTCGCGTTCCGCTGCCTGTCATAACAACAGTGGGTAATGTTTATTTTCCACCAGGTGAGGCTCTTAACATCAATGATGTCACTGATCTTCTAGATCAGCTACCACCTCCCTTCCTCTTGTTTGGCGATTTTAACGCCCATCACCACATCTGGGGCTCTGAAACGCCTTGCCCCCGGGGAAGAGAGCTGGAAACATTGGTAACAGACCTGGATTTATGTATTTTGAACACAGGGGAACCAACACACCAGTGTACGTTACGGCACATATTCTCGCATAGACGTAAGTCTATGCAGCCGAACGTTGGTTCCGCTGTTTCGGTGGAACACACACGACGATCTTTGTGACAGTGACCATTTTCCCATCATTCTTACTTTGATGAACCAAAAATCCGTCGAGGCTCCCCCTCGATGGATTCTTAAACATGCTGATTGGCCAAAGTACACATCACAAGCTGTCTTTAACGATGATATCAGGCGGACCGTCGGCGAGGAAATAACTTATGTCACCCAAGTTATTCTTGCTGCTGCTGAGGAGTCCATTCCGTTCTTCTCGGGGACTCCTCGCCGAAAACTCTTTCCTTGGTGGAACGAAGACATAGCAGCAGCTATCAAAGAACGCCGTCGTGCTCATAAACGTTACCGTAGACAGCCTACTGCGGCCAACTTGGTAACATTGAAGAAATTCCGCGCTAAGGCGCGGGTTCTTATTCTTCAAAGTAAGAAGGCTTCATGGGAGAGATATGTGTCGTCTATGACGTCACACACTCCATCATCTCAAGTGTGGACTAAACTTCGACGTATTTCGGGTATCCATGGATCATCTTCGGTACCGGGAATTTCCATTGCAGGCAATATCGTCACTGAACCACTCTCGATTGCTAACCATCTTGCTCGCCATTTCGCGGACGTGTCTGGCTCCGGGAATTACCATCGTGACTTCCTACCTCTGAAGCGGGAGGCAGAACGTCGTCATCTCAGTTTTGCCACTCAGGCTTCAGAGGACTATAACGTGCCCTTTACGGAGTGGGAACTCCGTAGCGCATTAGCGCTTTGCAAGGACACGTCCCCTGGACCAGACAATATCCATAACCAGATGTTGAAACACCTTAGTGAGGACAATCTTCTCTATCTCCTTCGTGTGTTCAACCGAATTTGGATGGAGGGTGACTATCCGTCTCAGTGGCGAGAGGGCATCGTCATTCCTGTCATCAAGCCTGCCAAAGATCCCAAATATGCAGGAAGTTATAGACCTATTTGTCTTACCAGCTGCCTGTGTAAGCTGTTTGAGAGGATGGTAAATCGCCGCCTTGTGTGGTGTCTGGAGAAACAAGGACTTTTGTCCGAGTACCAGTGTGGTTTCCGAGCCGCTCGATCCACCACTGACCACTTGGTACGCCTGGAGACCTCTATCCAGGATGCGTTTCTCCGCAAACAGCATTTGGTAGCTGTTTTCTTTGACTTAGAAAAGGCCTACGACACCACATGGCGATATGATATCCTTTCAGTCCTGCATCAATGGAAATTCTGAGGTAACTTGCCGGTTTTCATTGCGAATTTTTTGTCCCTCCGTCTATTCCGTGTCCGAGTAGGGAGGACATATTCGCAATACCACGTTCAAGAAAATGGAGTCCCACAGGGATCGGTTCTTAGTGTCACTCTGTTCGCGATTGCCATCAACGGTATTGTTGCTGCTGCTGGTCCAGCAGTAATACCGTCGCTATATGTGGACGATTTTGCTCTGCACTATAGCTCGCACAGTATGGCAGTCGCAGAGCGACAATTACAGCAAGCTATCCGGAAGGTGGAACAGTGGACCTTTGAACATGGTTTTCGGTTTTCTACTGCAAAGACCTCCGTTGTCCGTTTTTGCCGTCAACGTACTCTACATCCAGATCCTGAACTTTCTCTAGGAAATGTCGCTCTTCCCGTGGTTGACACTTACCGCTTTCTTGGGCTCCTTTTCGACAGTAAATTATCGTGGGAGCCACACGTGCGGGAGCTAAAATTGCAATGCACCAAGAGGCTAAATCTCTTGAAATTTCTTAGCAGCACTAATTGGGGAGCTGACCGTGCGGTGCTCCTACGATTCTACAGGGGACACGTTTTATCTCGGTTAGACTACGGCAGTGCAGCATATGGCTCCGCAAGACCAAGCGTTCTTGCGAAGCTGAACAGCATCCACCACGCCTTGGTTAGGTTGGCGACGGGAGCTTTTCGTACAAGCCCCATCGCAAGCCTGCTCGCTGAGTCTGGTGTGCCGCCTTTACACCTGAGGCGCCAGCAAATGCTTCTATCGTATGCTGCTCATTTGCGACAGATGCCACGTCATCCCAGCTATCCTTGCGTATTCAACAATGGCAACCATTTTCTGTACGCTGTAGTCCTCGAGCAACGCAGCCGGTTGGAATACGCTTGGAGAGCAGTTACAGGTTGTTTAACGTACCTTCGGTTCCATGCCTTGTCAGACAACCGAGTGGGACACCTCCGTGGGTAGTTCGACGTCCTGAAATAATCCTGGACCTACACACTGGCCCGAAGGAAAACACGGACCCTTCGATTTATCGGAGGCTCTTCCTGTCCGTTGTTGGCCGCTATCCAGGTTCAGTCGTCGTCTACACGGATGGTTCAAGGACAGATACGAAGGTGGGCTGTGCGTTCGTTGTCGACAATGATCGGTTTCTTTTTGCTCTTCCGGAAACCTGTAGTGTGTACACGGCAGAGCTCTATGCTATCTGCAGAGCTCTGCGGTACGCACTATACAATGAGCGCCGACACTTTCTTGTGTGTACTGACTCCTTGAGTTCGCTTCAGTCTATTGATACCTGTTTCCCTTTGTACCGGGCGGTACACCTCTACACCGTTTATTTAAAAGTTGCGCCAGTTGAAACTCCTCTTCTGGAGGAAGGTTGAACTTTATCTATTCTATTAATTCTCTACTTTCTCAGAAGATGTCACCACGTGGAAAATTTTGAGTTTTTGAACTGTGTCACTTTTGATGTGTTTTTGTTTCGCTTGAAGTAAGAAGTGTGAACTTTCTCTTCTAGAGGACACTACTGAAGATCAACAATAGCGCACCCTAGTGCGGAGTCAAAGAACTATTTTGTTGGAGAAATTTTTATTTCAAAAGTTTGTTTTTTGTTAAATTTCTTTCTGTTATTGTTTAAGTTGGCTGTATACCCCTCTTTTTCCCCTTGTTTTAGATTTATCCAATCCCGAATTTCTTTTAGTAATTTCTGACCAATCTGGTGTATCTTCCCCCAACTTGTATCTGTTGCGGGGTCCTATCCAATAAAAACATTGTGGGCGGGTGTTTTCATTCCCCTAACGCCTAGAAACTTCCGCGAGAGTATATAAACTGCTGATTTTGGGGTCTCCGGGCCACTTCTGTTCCATCTTTCAGTGTATTAAGTACATAGCAGGAGGCGGGAAGCGCCTCTTTCTTCTTCAGCCGTTCAACACCAGGTAATGGCCTATTAATAACTTCTTTTCTTGCTAGGTCGGCAGTTTAACACTCGCGGCGGGTTCGAAGCATTTCCATCATGTAACCGTTTCCTAAAATGTAATTACTCTTTTCATCTTTTTCTTGTAAAGCTACATATTGGGATAGAGAGTGCTAACCCTCTCGAGCTCCCACTCACATTTGTTTTGAGGTGAACTTATTTTCTCAACTATTCTTCGTTTATGTAATGTAAAGTGTTCTTCTCTAAGTCACCTCTGTAGTATGGGATTAGCCCTTGCGTTAGCGGCCCAGAGCCAGATTAGGTTTTAAAAACAAAGTGTATTAGGGGTGCAAGATCGCCTCCTCTCAAATTGTTATTTTAGAGGTCATGTAATCAACCTTCTTTTCATGTAATAGACCTCCGTAGGTTGGGTATTTTACCCCTGTGAATACGTCCTTAGAGGACAGCTTGAAGGTAGAGTTTGGTGTGGCCTTGTGATAGGCTTACAATTTTGAGAGCGGATCGCTCTTTGAAATTTGTTTCTGTATGCCTCGTGCAGGCTTTATGTGTAATGTTTGGAGCCAGTGCTCCTGGGCATGAATGGGGTTTTCTGCCCCTTGGCTAAAATTTTTTTTGGAGTAAGGCGGGGCTGATTGCCCAAGAGTTATGAAGTAAGGGCACTGAGCCCGAATCCAGTAATATTGTACCTACTTTTTTGCTACTCTGTACCTGTTATGATTGTTATCTCTTGTTTTTGAAAAGAAAATATAACCTAGTTAAATTTTAAATTAATTTTACATTGCACGTTAATTTCGTAGCTTGAAACCCATTCACACCCGCACCTTCTTTCACCTCTACCTACCACGGATATCTCCGTAACAAGTGGTAGCAGAGCGTGGTTGAATGGGTCTCAATTTAGCCCCTTTTGACGGCTAAACATTGCTTTGATTCGAACTCTAACAATTTTCTCAGTTGCTGGAATTTTTTGAGTTTTTCAAAATTGTTCTGTCATCATGCCCGGCCCTCGCGATGTTCTCCTCCTTAACTACTTGCGCAAAGAGGAGTTGATATACGAGTTAACTATCAGAAATGTGCAATCTGGGGGCACGGTTGCAATCGACACCAACAAGCTTAGAGAGTCCCTTGATTTGCCCATTTCCATCCCCAATTTGGGAGAGAAAGAAATTGATGACTCTCTTTCCACGATCGTCGAGAATATTACTGGGCTAGCATCTGTAGTCAGCTTTTTTGATGAAAACGATCCGTCTCCTAATCAAATTAAGCGTGTGCAAGGCAGGCTGTATCACTTTGCAAATAGAGTTAATGATCTGTTGTCTCTAAAGGTGAATGACGTTCAGAGGAAGGACGCTAATACGCTCCTTGAAACTATTTCTGAATTGTCTAATAAGGTCACTCAATTGCTAACCGGCGAAGTTCCTCCCAAAACTGATCAACCCGCGACGGTGAATGTAGGTAACGAGGAAGAGCCTCCTCAGGGAGAAGTCAATAGGATAACCGTTGCTGCTCAAACTATCTCTGCCCCATCGAACAACGAATCTGAACGCCGTGCGTCATTGGGTAACATCCGCTCTGAATTAACTTCCTTGCCATTGAAACCTTTAACGACTATGTCACCTGGGTTCAGTAGCTTGCCTCATCCATTGGCAATGTTGCTTAGAGGTATCTCTAAGTTTTCCGTCAACACCACCAGTGATGTAATTTCATTTTTAAGATTTCTAGTGGAATTTCAGGATCATGCTCTTGTTTTTTCTCTTTCGCCATGTCAAATTTTGCAAATTATCTATCCGTATGCTATTGGTATTCTCTCTGATAAAATCGTAAGAGCCATTGCCGAGCAATCATCTATTGAGGATTTCCATGCCCATTTGCTAGCTAACTTCATCCCGGCTAGGGCCAGGTCCTCCCTGATTCAGAAGTACTATTACCGTGTACAGCGCTTGGATGAAAACATGGCTGATTTCATTCAAGATATCAAATTCTACACTAGGGTGTTTGCTCTGCACTTTCCTGAAGATCAGATTGTGCAGGCTATTGTAGAAGGTATTTCGCCATCCTACAGGTCATATTTGTGTTTCGCGGCGTGTCCGCAAACCTTCTCTGAACTTGAAGCATTGGCCGTCTCAGCGGAAGGAGTTAGATACGCCGATTCTTTGCGTGTCGCGAAAGAACCCCCGCCTTCCTTTAGTAACACTCGGCCTCCACCTCGCCGACCAGTCAATCCCCGTAAATGTTATGCTTGCGGGTCGCCTGACCATCTGCGGAATAAGTGTCCTCTGATCAAGTCAAGTGGGACAAGGAATGGAGCAGGGTCATCACAAGGCTGTTTTAAGTGTGGGGCCTTCTCACATATCGCCAAGAATTGCCCAAACTCAAATAGCACCCCCTCCTGCTCAACTTCTGGTGCAAATTCCAGCTATTCCAATAATAAAAAGTGACTAGTGGCGTCGGCTGAGCCGACTAATCCATCTTCCCGAGACTTAGCCCCTAGTAAACAGGTTGTAAATGCAGAGAACGACCAGCCTTCAAATTCATCTTTTGAATGCCCTAAAGAGTGTCTTAGGATTGCGGCGGATACCCCCGCACCTGTTCCTTTTCTTAAAATTGAGTTAAATAACGAGCCTATAACAGCTCTCTTAGATTCAGGCAGTGTTTGTTCCATTATTTCGGCTGATTGGTATTATAAATTGAAATCTGTTTGTAAACTCCCTGACTATGACTCATCTCCTGTTAAATATGTTTCGGCTAATTCATCTCCATTAGAAATTCTAGGTTCCTTACATGTCAAAATTCGGGTTTTTAAATTTACATGGAAGATCAAATTGTTTGTGGCCAAGCGTTTGTCTTGCCCCATCATATTGGGAGCGGACTTCATTTCTCACACTGGTCTTGTGCTCGATCTCCAGAGTAGGTCGTGCACATTCAAATTTGCGTCCAATTGTAGAATTCCCTTGTTAAAGTGTAATTCTGTATCATGTTCATCTATTTCGCCTACCCAGGATGAGATGTTGTTAGACCTTAGACATCTACCTGAGGAGCAGGCTGATAGTATTCGGAAACTGTGTCAGTCGTTTCCCGAGGTGTTCTCTGATACTCTTGGTGTTACTGACCTTATTGAATACAAAATTGAGGTCACGGATTCGGTTCCTGTCCGTTTTCCACCGTATAGGCCATCTCCACCTAAAATGAAGGCTCTGAAAGAAATCATCGATCAGATGTTGAAGGATGGTATTATTAGGCCCTCTAAGTCAGCGTATTCTTCGCCTATTTTTCTAGTCCCGAAACCCCAAGGAGGCTTCAGGCCTGTCATTGATTACAGGGCTCTCAATCGGAAGGTGGTGTTGCAATCTGTGCCCCTTCCCGACCTTCATTCTTGCTTTTCATGGTTTCGTAAGGCCAAGTTCTTCACCATCTTGGACTTGAATCAGGCCTATAATCAAATTCCCCTTGCCGAAGAGTCTAAACATCTTACAGCGTTTGCCACGGACTGGAATTTATATGAATACAACCGCGTGCCTTTCGGGCTCCCCACGGGGGCAGCTGTGCTCACTAGGCTACTAGATAGGGTCTTTTCCGACATCAAATTTGAGTACTTATATCACTACTTGGATGATGTCGTCGTATTTTCCGAAACCTTTGAAGAACATCTAGATCATCTGCGAGAAGTTCTCAATCGCCTTCGTAAGGCTGGGTTAACTGTTAAGTTGTCCAAGGTTGCCTTTGCTAAGCCCTCTATGTCATTCCTAGGGCATATTGTGTCACCTGATGGTGTAGCAGTCGATCATTCTAGAACACAGGCCATCCGTGATTTTAAACCTCCCAACGACATTAAAGGTATCGCCAGGTTCATTGGCATGGTGAATTTCTTCAGGAAGTTCATTCCTAATTTTGCTAATAGAGCGGCGCCCTTAAACCTTCTCCGTAGGAAAGGCATCAAATTCGAGTGGGGACCGTCTCAACAAGCCGCTTTTGAAGACCTTAAATTAGCTCTCTGTAATGCCCCTGTACTTGCTATGCCTGATTTCTCGAAGAAATTCATCGTCCAAACCGACGCGTCGTCGTCGGCGGTAGCTGCAGTCCTTCTTCAAGAGACTGAACTAGGGAGGCGCCCCATCGCCTATGCATCTAGGACTCTCTCGGCTCAAGAAGCAAAGTACTCCATATATGAGCTTGAAGGTTTGGCAGTTTTATTTGCCTTAGAAAAGTTCCGTCTCTATCTGGAACATGTCAAATTCGACTTGGAGACAGATAATCAATCCTTAAGCTGGGTCTTAGGTAGGCCGCGTCGTACTGGTCGTATAGCCCGTTGGGCCATCCGTATTTCTGCCTTCCAATTCGATGTACGACATATCAGAGGTACTGAAAATGTTGTTGCTGATGGACTCAGCCGTATGTTTTCTAACGACGTCGAGACCCATGAACCTGTCGACAGTTCATCACCTTCCGAGTCCATACTATCTGAGGTTAATGCCATCCTAACAGATGCTCCCATGCTCTTTAGGGATATCGAGAAATACCAACGTGAAGATCCGACGCTGGGTCCGATAATGGAAACCCTTTCTTCTGGGGAACATGTCGTCCCTTATGTTCTGAGGAATGGTGTTTTATGTTGCCCATCGAGGCATGATAAGGTGATGAAGGTTGTCGTGCCAGCGGTTCTTGTGCCTATGATCTTCAAGTATTATCATGAGACCCCATTAGGAGGGCATCTTGGAATCTTTAAAACCCGTGAAAAAATTCGTGAAATGTTCATTTGGAAAGGTATGGACGGTGAAATCCGTGAACTTGTAAAAGCTTGTAAATCTTGTTTGCTTAGTAAACCCACCATGTCCACCAAGGTAGGCCTTTTGTCTTCGCATCAAGCGTCGCGCCCCATGGAACGCCTGTATATCGATTATGTAGGACCCTTCCCCCAGTCAAAGGGTAATGCTAACAAGTTCATCTTTGTGTGCGTAGATGGCTTTACTAGATTTTCTTGGTTATTTCCGACTAAGCTGGCTACCGCTCAGTCCACCATTACTTGCCTAAATTCTATTTTTGCTTCTTTTGGTCCGTGCCAATACATTGTATCTGATAATGCTAAAGCTTTTACATCAAATCTGTTTCGTAAATTCTGTTTTGACTTGTCCATCTCTCATGTAACTACATCTGCTTATTACCCTCAACCATCTCTGGCTGAACGGGTTAACCGTAATCTCAGGTCCGCACTTATTGCCTATCATCATGAAGATCATTCTAGGTGGGACACGTCCCTGCATTGGTTAGCTTTTGCTTTGAATTCGGCGGTTCATGAATCACACAAATTTACTCCAGCTTCTTTGATGTTTAAGTTCGTTCCCAACACGCCGCTCTCTAACCTCTGGTCTCTGAATGACATTCTGCCCGAGACAATAGATCCGGATAACATTAAAGATCTTTGGAAGAAGGCTAAAGCCAATCTTAAAGTGTCTCATGAAAAGGTTAGGGAAAGGTATGATCGTGGACGGAGACCCACCACTTTGAAGGTAGGTGACCAGGTTATGGTCAAAAATTTTGTTCCCGCGGGCAAGCTTGCCCCCAGATTTCATGGGCCTTGTATCATTCTCGATTTTCTTACGCCGGTTACCTTATTGCTAAGTAATCTAGCCACCGAGAGGATATTTAGAGTTCACCTGTCCCAGGTGAAACCGGTGTAATTTCTGTGTTAACTTGCTTCATATTATTTTGAAAGGATATGAAGGTTATATATTTTTTTTTGAGTTTCTCTTTTAAGGCATTCTGCCCCTTCTGTAATATTTTGGTTTTAAATGTAAGCCTTGTGTAAAACCTGCCCCGACCCGTTAAACTGCCATCCTGTTCTTGCCACGGCCATTACCACGCTCCCGTCTCCTGCTCCACCTTACACTGTGGCTTCATAATAGTAAATGCCATGGATATCTACACGCCGCTGGCCCCTCAACCTCTCCACAAGCCTGTACCCTCAAAGAAGATGATAGTCCAACACAATTCTGCCGCCTAGCTTTAATGTTTCAGCGCCCCCGCAGCCGCGCAGCGCCGTGCAGCGACTGGGGAGGGGGATGGGCCCCCTCCTCTCCAGCGAGGACGACATGTGCACGGCGAGCCGGAGCTCTCCTCCCGGCCAAGGCTGATGTGCGGCGCACGACCTGCTACATGCCCGCAGCCTGTATCTGTTCACCGCGGGCGCGGCGTACTTCAACACCTCTGCTCCCCTCATAGTGCGGGCGAGCGGTATCTCAGGGTACTTGAGGGGTCCGAGCGGCCTCCGTTGGACGCAAGCTGCAACGGCCGGTCTGGCCATCCGACTCAATCTACATCAACTACATGGACAGTCACCATAAGCAATAACTACACTTGGGAATTCAACAACAATATTTGGTGGACATTGCAAAATTTTTCTTCACCTTTAAGTATTAAAAGTTTATCTTCAGAAATTCAACTTCTACAAACATAAAGACTTTCATTCACCTGCAACAACAACATTTTGAAACTGAATTAAGAAATCTTGTAAATGCTTCTGCTATCTATCTTCGTATCAACATCATTACTTGGACTTTGTTTCAAACTGATTTCATGTGTCACCCCTGGAGGAACTTTTGGGGGGGGGGAGGTCTGTACCGGGCGGTACACCTCTACACCGTTTATTTAAAAGTTGCGCCAGTTGAAACTCCTCTTCTGGAGGAAGGTTGAACTTTATCTATTCTATTAATTCTCTACTTTCTCAGAAGATGTCACCACGTGGAAAATTTTGAGTTTTTGAACTGTGTCACTTTCGATGTGTTTTTGTTTCGCTTGAAGTAAGAAGTGTGAACTTTCTCTTCTAGAGGACACTACTGAAGATCAACAATAGCGCACCCTAGTGCGGAGTCAAAGAACTATTTTGTTGGAGAAATTTTTATTTCAAAAGTTTGTTTCTTGTTAAATTTCTTTCTGTTATTGTTTAAGTTGGCTGTATACCCCTCTTTTTCCCCTTGTTTTAGATTTATCCAATCCCGAATTTCTTTTAGTAATTTCTGACCAATCTGGTGTATCTTCCCCCAACTTGTATCTGTTGCGGGGTCCTATCCAATAAAAACATTGTGGGCGGGTGTTTTCATTCCCCTAACGCCTAGAAACTTCCGCGAGAGTATATAAACTGCTGATTTTGGGGTCTCCGGGCCACTTCTGTTCCATCTTTCAGTGTATTAAGTACATAGCAGGAGGCGGGAAGCGCCTCTTTCTTCTTCAGCCGTTCAACACCAGGTAATGGCCTATTAATAACTTCTTTTCTTGCTAGGTCGGCAGTTTAACACTCGCGGCGGGTTCGAAGCATTTCCATCATGTAACCTTTTCCTAAAATGTAATTACTCTTTTCATCTTTTTCTTGTAAAGCTACATATTGGGATAGAGAGTGCTAACCCTCTCGAGCTCCCACTCACATTTGTTTTGAGGTGAACTTATTTTCTCAACTATTCTTCGTTTATGTAATGTAAAGTGTTCTTCTCTAAGTCACCTCTGTAGTATGGGATTAGCCCTTGCGTTAGCGGCCCAGAGCCAGATTAGGTTTTAAAAACAAAGTGTATTAGGAGTGCAAGATCGCCTCCTCTCAAATTGTTATTTTAGAGGTCATGTAATCAACCTTCTTTTCATGTAATAGACCTCCGTAGGTTGGGTATTTTACCCCTGTGAATACGTCCTTAGAGGACAGCTTGAAGGTAGAGTTTGGTGTGGCCTTGTGATAGGCTTACAATTTTGAGAGCGGATCGCTCTTTGAAATTTGTTTCTGTATGCCTCGTGCAGGCTTTATGTGTAATGTTTGGAGCCAGTGCTCCTGGGCATGAATGGGGTTTTCTGCCCCTTGGCTAAAATTTTTTTTGGAGTAAGGCGGGGCTGATTGCCCAAGAGTTATGAAGTAAGGGCACTGAGCCCGAATCCAGTAATATTGTACCTACTTTTTTGCTACTCTGTACCTGTTATGATTGTTATCTCTTGTTTTTGAAAAGAAAATATAACCTAGTTAAATTTTAAATTAATTTTACATTGCACGTTAATTTCGTAGCTTGAAACCCATTCACACCCGCACCTTCTTTCACCTCTACCTACCACGGATATCTCCGTAACACCTTAATACCCTCTGGTGCAGCGGATCCAGGACCTGCTGGCCGGGTGTTCGGATGCCGGCACCGGAATCACGTTTCTGTCGCTCCCAAGCCACATGGGCATAGTGGGGAACGAGTTAGCAGATCAGGCTGCCAAGGAGGCAGTTACACTGCCCCCGTTGCCTTTCAAGGTTCCAGCAAGTGATATTCGCTCTCAGCTAAGACATCTGGTTATGTCCCATTGGGAGATGGATTGGCAGGCCATTTCACCTCCAAATAAGTTGAGAGCGATAAAAGGAACAACGAAGGTATGGAAGACTTCCCTTCGGGCTTCGCGGCGGGAAGCCGTGGTATTATGTCGTCTTCGGGTTTGCCATTGTATCGTGACTCACTCGCATCTTTTGAAAGGAGAACCTCCTCCGGTGTGTACCTGCGGTGACCATCTTACCGTGGTACACATCCTTACGGAGTGTACGGACCTGGTTGATCTTCGCCGTAGTCTTAACCTCCCGACTACCATCTCCCTTATCCTCCGTGATGACGTGCAGTCAGCAGACCTCGTCATCCGCTTGATGAGGGATAGTGGTCTGTTTTATCGTATGTAATGATGTCCTTTGTGCTTGTATCTTTGTGTCAATTACGCTCTTATCCTATTGACTTCATTTTAGTTTGTGTTGCGTATTTTAATGTGTTCTTTTAACGTCTAATGTAAAGTATGTATATATATCTGTACTAGCAGGCAATGCCTTATTCCAGTCTCCTGTAATTTTTCTTATTTTATTCCAAAATAAGGCATTGCGAATTAGATCCACTGATGGTTTTAATCTCATACTCATTTTTCATCGCCATTTTTTTAAACTCTAATCAGTGGCTACGTTTTAAAATTTTAACTGTCACATGTCATTTCGTCCATCTCGTTCCATTAGGGGCCGATGACCTTCGATGTTAGGCCCCTTTAAACAACAATCATCATCATCATCATCATCCTCCGACTTCACATACCGATTTTTATTAGACCGCTAATAACATAAATAGTTGAAAATTCAATTTTAGGCATTCCCCTAAACTACCATTTCACTCAGCGTGAGTAAAATGATTTATAGCCTAGACTGTAGAGGCTCATCCCCCGACTTCATATACCGATTTTCATTAAATTCTCTTCAACCGTTTTCTCGTGATGCGTGTACATACATACATACAGACAGACAGACAGACAGACAGACAGACAGACAGACAGACAGACAGACAGACAGACAGAAATTACGGAAAAGTAAAAAGTGCATTTTCTTGTTATTATGGACATGACCGACACAGAAATACCATTATTTTCAAATTCTGAGCAATGTACAGACAAAACTCGTATATTATATATATAGATTAGATTCTTTCTTGATCTGTTGTAGGCCTATACAGTTCCTGAACTTCAACTCTGAAAACCCTTCGACCTAGTTCACACAGTCCTTCCATGTCATCATGAAGACACTAAAAATAATACTGATTATGTTTAGTTTTCATTATCATTTCTAAATATTTACTTAACGCATCACTGTCACGTTCACATTTCCTTTCTTGTTTGAACTGCTAACAGAGCTGTTTGTAGAAGCAGAAGTCACAGGACTGGAAGTTGAAGTCCCTTCAATAATATATGAACTGCAGGAATTCGACTCCTCCAGCACAAACTCTATTTCTGCCTCCTCCTCCTCCTCCTCCTCCTCCTCCTCCTCCTCTTCCTCCTCTTCCTCCTCCTCCTCCTCCTCCTCCTCCTCCACAGGTCTGTATTACCTGTGAGTAGTACCATAATGTGTGGAATAACGCGAGTCTACGATACTTCTGATTAGTACCGCACCATGTCAAATACCATGGTTCTACTTTCCAAGCGATAAGTACCATTATGAGAGTGCGATGACCTATATGTTCGACCCAATTTAGCTTGCAAGCATCATCGATTTAGTATTGAGCTATAGAAGCAGCCCCTTGGTCAGTATTACTATTGTTTTCCGTAAGTTTCGGAGACTGAGGCATTGCGGGTCGGCTTCACTGATTGTTTTAACTTCATATCCATCCGTTCATTTTTCGTCCTCACGTTTTGAATTCTGGTCCGTGGAGGATTTTGTAATTTTATTTTGTCATTGCATTTCGTCTCATTTCGTACCATCAGGGGCCGATGACCTCGATGTTAGGTCCCTTAAAACAACAAGCATCATCATCAAGCAGCTCTCCTACATTAGGTGCCACATCCATAGGTGTGTTTGTTATAGAACTGAAAGAAATTGAACAACATATTAATGCAATTCGTGTAGATTGGAACTAACTTTTAGTCTGCACACAAGCCTTCTGTTTAAGAAATTATATGTTTCAATAATTATTTTAGTAAGATAATCGTTAGGTTAGATTACCTGTATTAGTTTGTTATATCTGATACATTAATGAACAGCTGGGTAGAACTTATGGCCTACAGAATGCATTTTCTCGTCACTCTTTCAAAACTAGAACACTAGTCTGTAGTGTAGATCTATTAAAATAAATATTACAGAATTGTACCTTCTTCCAGCAATGAAGGGTTCCAGAAATTACAGGGCATTGAGGTAGACCCATTTTGTGTTTTCTGTACAACAGAACATGGAGGGAGATTTAAGTTATCTGTCCAAGTTCGATACCCTGCCCTCAGAATTTGCCATTTTTTGGCGCAACTTTTTCCTTAAACAATGAATTACAATATTGTGATAAAGAAAATATACATGTAGTACTTACGATTTCACTAGGTACGAGATGGAGGTTAGGTAAGCACTGCTTATGTTTCCAAACATTTCTTTAATTTAGTCATAAGAGTGATAATTACTACTTCTCCTCGTGTAATTTTCATTACCAATCTACTCCGTACACTTTATCAATAATTAATCTAAGATAATAATACTCATAATAAAGCTAATAATCACTTACCAGTTTTTGTCCCAATTCTCGACGCTATAGAATGTCATACAATATTCACTGTCTCCCTGTTACTATATCCAGGGAGTCTAGGATTATACAACACTTTTTCATTCACTAGGCAAATTAATGTTTCAATTTCATCAACATACCACAATGTTACGTAGGTGGATCAAAAGGTTAGTTGCACTAACGCGCCGCAGCATCGCGCTGTGTGTCGCAAACGTGGGCACAGCGGAGAAAGGGACAGACACTGCCCACACGTCTGTTAGGCAGGTCGCTGTGGTGTCTCGTCTAGTATTGTGTGAATAGCGGACAAATGCAATGGCGCGTGAACTAGACGTTCACTCCTAATATGAGGTGCGTGCGACAATCCGATTCCTATGGGCCGAAAGGAAGAATTGCACGACATTCATCGTGAAATTAGTGCCGTGTATAGCGAGCGGGCCATTTCCCGGCAAGGTATCGTAAAGTGGCGTCAGCAATTCGAATCCGGACGCACGGATATCACGGACAACCATCGCGAAGGCAGGCCCGCAACGTCCAGAACCCGTGCAAAGGTCAACAGTATGAATGCGATCATTAGACAAAACCGGCGCATTAAACTGAGAGAAATCGCGGCGTAGCTGAACATGTATGGCAGTGTGTTCGCCATTGTTCACGAGGTCCTAACTGTGTCAAAGATGGGTCCCACGTCTTCTCACCGATGAGCACAAGGGACAACGTTTCCAACCCTCCCTGGCACTTCTACAACGCTATGCCGCAGACTACAACGGGTTTCTGTGGCGAATCATCACAGGCGACGAAACCTGGGTCCACCACTTCACCCCTGAAACGAAGAGAACGTCGATGGAATGGGTGCACCCCTCATCACCACAACGGAAGAAGGCCAAGGTTCAACCTTCAGCTGGTAAGGTTATGACGACAGTGTTCTTTGACATGGAGGGTTTGCTACACGTGGAACAACAATCAACGCGGCGTCGTATTGTCAAACGTTGCACCGGTTGCGTAAAGCGATTAAAGAGAAGCGCCGGTGTAATTTTGTTGCACGATAACGCAACACCTCACAAGGCCCGCCAAACGAGAGAACTGCTGCAGCGTTTCAAGTGGGAGGTCTGGCAACATCCACCCTACACTCTCGACCAAGCGCCATGTGACTTTCATCTGTTCGGTAAGCTCAAAACGGAGCTCGGTGGTCGACGTTTCCAGACCGATGAGGAGGTGAAGGCTGCTGTCTCCGAGTGGTTGCAGAACGCTGGAGGAAATTTCTATGCATCCGGCATCGACAAGTTGGTTGTGCGTTCTCAGAAATGTTAGGAGTCTCTTGGAAACGTGGAAAAGTGACGTTACAGTGTATGTCGTTATAGTCGTGTTGCTGTTGTATAGGTGGTGTAATAAAAGGCCATAACTGGGAAGTGCAATTACTTTTGATCTGCCCTCGTACATCCGTATTTATCGACCGAATCCCAATGGAAACGGATACGCCTGTTTTCACAGACTAGTTGATCTTCATTGCTCGTAGTTGATTGCTGACGATCGATGCTGTGTGACTGGTACGACTGCCCTCTGTAGGTTTGTTTCTTTAGTCGGATGATCGCAGTCGTTCGATCGGTCCCGTGTGACAGCCCCCTAAGTCTAAAATGGTTGTAGGTATTTCTGTCTTTTCTATAGTGGCATATTGTATGCATACCCTGATGCGGACTCTCAGACTTGGAAAGATTTCTTGTCAAAAGATGCTCTCTCCTTGGGAATGTAGCCTATGCTTCCCATCCAAGTTTTCCCGCCCATAGAAGCAGGCTTTCATAAAAGGCAACATCTCTCTCCGGAGTATATGTGGACTGAAATTTCTCAATGAAATATTGCATGATAGACCTAATCTTGAGCAGTTTTGGGTTAGTATCACTTTTACTATCAAATGTAGAATTATTGTTGAAATGCAAGTACTTCAACAAGAGAGAAAATCTGTTCTGTCATTACATTCCTAAAGTATGACACATCTGTTGTAGTTTTCTTATTGAAATACATTGCCATTGTTGTTTCTGCACGTTGTCTTGCAATATGAGAATGCATTAGAAGTTTCATCTCGTTAGCACACGTGTCTTCCCATTGAAGGTCCCTACTACAATTTGTTTATTACAATTTGTAAGGAAGCGGCCGTTGCCTTAATTAAGGTACAGCCCCAGAATTTGCCTGGTGTGAAAATGGGAAACCACGGTAAACCATCTTCAGGGCTGCCGACAGTGTGGCTCGAACCAACTATCTTCCGGATGCAAGCTCACAGCTCCGCACCCCTAACCGCACAGCCAAATCGCCCGGTCGTACAGAGTGTAACAGCCTGCCTGAGTATTGACGGGAAGTAGATGGGGAGTTAGATATCTTCCTGCTTTAGCATTCCATTCCCCTCGTTTGTAAATTTTCTGATACTACTGGTACGTAACACACTGGTTCATCATAAGCATTCGAACTATTTAATCCCCTTTTTGTTTAAATGCTATTTATTTGGGGCGTCGACCTAGAAAGATTCTTTTGCCCCTACTTGCACCATATGTTATGAACCTGCGTGTATTTGGATATTGCGGAAGTGTAAAGTGTTGAATGTGAGGAAAGGGACGTTAAGGCCGACACAAATACCCAGTCCCCAGGTCAGGGATATTAATCATTTAGAATTTAAAAACCCCTGAGCCGGCCAGGAATCGAACCCAGGGCCGCCGGGTGGCAGACGGACGCATTGCCCCCTACACCGCGGGGCCGGACTATTCAATCCCTACTCTGAGGCAATGATAGGAATGAGGAGAGTGCATATTTAATGGCATAATGTCAGAGGAGTGTTCACGGCTGTCTGCGGCCTGGTCTTTCCAGCTCTGGAACTTTGGACTGTTAGATTGGCACCGTAGTACTGTTCGTTAAAAGTGATAAAATGTGCTGTTTTTCATTTGATCGACTATTTTATATGATAACATTGATTTTCTAATGACCTATTTTGACTTCAGTTAGGAAAACCACAAAGTCAGGCTTTCTGAGAATCCCGTAGCGCCACGAACCTACTACGCTGCCGTAGCAGGGGGAGAGATGATACTCCCACGTGGCGCGTCCCAGGTGGCGGATAGGGGGGTCCTAACCGGCTTGTCGGCGGACGGGAGGGAAATAAAACACCTCTCGCGGACCAAGCACACTACCCCCTGCGGGTGGGGGACGCACATGTAGAATACAGCCGCGGTATCCCCTGTCTGTCGTAAGAGGCGACTAACAGGGGCCCGAGGGGCTCTCAACTTGGGAGTGTGGATTGGCTACCACTGGGCCCTTAGCTGAGTCTTGGCATTGCTCCCACTTACTTGTGGCAGGCTCCTCACTTTCGTCATTCCTATCCGACCTCCCTTGGTCAACTCTTGTTCTTTATCGACCCCGACGTATTAGAGCATTCGAGGCCTAGGGAGTCTTTCATGTTCACGCCCTACGTGGCCCATCCTTTCTTCGTCCGTTACTTCATTTTTCGAAGCGACGGATACTTCTTTCTTCTTCTTTTCTCTTCACTTTTGATTAGTACCATCACGCGCGGAACACCATCGGTCGCTTTTACTTGCGAGTAGTACCAGTCTGTTAGGTACTCCATATTTTTGTGATTCGTAGCACTCAAGTGGGGTTCAGTGTGGGTTTCCGGAACCCGTGAGTCGTGCCCGTGTGTGCAACACCACAGGTCTGGGCGTTGCCTGTGAGTTGTACCCGTGTGAGCGACACCACGCGTCTGGGCGTAGCCTGTGAGTTGTACCAATATATGAGCGACACCGTAGGTCTGCGTTGCCAGTGATTGGTACCCACTCTGTAGGAACACCACGGGAATACCGGCGCCCGTGATTAGTACACCTAGGTGAGGAACCTCATCGGTTTGTGTTGGCTATGAGTGGCGCCATTGTGTGGGAAACACCATAGGTCTACGTTACCTTTTTTTTTTTTTTGCTAAGGGCTTTACGTCGCACCGTACGTTACCTTTACGACGTACAATACTTGTGAGTAGTACCTTAATGTTTGGAACACCGTGAGTTTACGCTACCTTTGATTAGTACCGCAGCTTGAGAAATATCATGGTTCTCCTTTACTACCGATAAGTGCCATTAGCATCATTGTGCTTAATAAGTGGTCCCTTGGTCACTAATACTATTATTTACAATCTTTTTTGAGTCTGATCCATTGTTTTTTTTGTTTTTGTTGTGTTCATGTCCATCCATTCATTTTTCATGACAATTTCTTTTTTAATTTTGGTCAGTGGATGCTTTTCAATTATTCGTTGTTATCTCATTTCGTACCATTAGGGGCCGATGACCTCGATGTTAGGCCCCTTTAAACAACAAGCATCATCATCATTACTGTGTAACTACGCCTTATTAGTATGAGTGACCACGTTCTTCCTCGTTTTCTTCTGGTAAATTCACTGCGTTGGATTTTGATGGGATAGTATATGAGGAGCCCGGCTGTCCACCACCGTATTGCAATACGGAAGTGGAAGGATGGGAATGAGTATCACTACATTGAAAATTACTGGCTGATCCGCAGAGCACGTCATTTCGTTTTTGCTGCACAAACGACTTAAATGTGCTTTTAGCTGCAGGTGATAATTTAGCCCCATCTGGTTAGCAGGCTTTTGAAAAACAACTCATCTGGGTTATTACACTCCGCTTCAGCCGTACGTTTTGCTTTCATCTGAAGATATGAAGGGAAGGCTTCGTCAATATCCATTTTCTAGGCGCTTCTTTTTGTATGTTTGTTTGAGGTACCGGCTGCATACTTTCTTGAGCACTGTTATCCTCATCGTTTTCTTCTGTCAAGGCCACTGATGATGGATGTTCCCCTGTAGCTGATTGTTTCTCTTCATACGGATTTTCTACGTTTGCCACTTGTCTTCTTGAATTCGTAAATTGTGTAAAAAAACGCCAAGTAGTCTGCAAGATAGTATGGCTTTTTTGGTTACTGCTGTTGAACCACTGGCCCCAGCTTGCCGTAAGTATCTGGACCAACAGTTCCTACAGTTTCACAATTTGTCTTAACAGGTGGCCACTGCAATGAGGAAATACACTTATCATTATTTATTTTGTTACCGTGGTTTGGTGGATTAGCAGAGGTGAAAGAAGGTGCGGGGGTGAACAGGTCTCAGGCTACGAAATTAAAGTTAATTTAAAATTTAACAAGGTTATATATTTTTTTTTAGCAAAATCAAGAAATAACAATAATGGCAGGTACAGAGTAGCAAGGTAACAAATTACAATTACAGTATTTACAGGATTTGGGCTTCGAGCCCCGAACTCACAATTCTTGGGCAACTAGCCCAACTTTACCCCAAAACAAGATTTAACAGAGGGGCAGAAAACCCCATTCATGCCCAGGAGCACTTGCTCTAAATTACACAGAAAAGCCTCCTCGAGGCATACATACTCAATTTTCAAGAAAGAGCCACTCGCTCTCAACTTTAAGCGATAGGCCACACCAAACTCCACTTTCAAGTTGTCCTCCACGGACACGAAAACAGGGGTAAAATACCCAACCTACTGAGGCCTATTAAGAGAGAAAAGGTTAATTACATGGCCTCTAAAATACCAATTTGAGAGGAGGCGATCTGCACTCCTAATACATTTGTTTAAAACCTAATCTGGCGCTAGCCCGCTAATGCAAGGGCTAATCCCATACTAAAGAGGTGACTTTAGAAAGAAACGATTTACATTACGTTAAGGAAGAATTGGTTGTGAAAAATAAGTTCACCTCAAAACAATATGAGTGGGAGCTCGAGAGGGTTAAGCACTCTCTATCCCAATATGTAGCTTAAAAGAGAATAGATACAAAGAGTCTTTACATTTTAGGGAAAAGTTACATGGAGGAAAAGCTTCGGACCCGCCCCGAGAGTTAAACTGCTGAGCTAGCAAGAAAAGAAGTTATTAAACGGCCATTACCTTGTTGTTGAACTGCTGCCCGAAGAAAGAGGCGCTTCCCGCCCCCTGCTATGTACTTTACACACTGAAAGATGGTACTGAAGTGGCGCAGAGACCCGAAAATCATCAGTTTAAATACCCTCGCGGAAAGTTCGAGGCGTTTCAGGAAATGAGAACACCCTCCCGCAAGAATTTTATTGGTTACCGAACCCAGTTACAGAGCAGTTTGGGGAAGAAGGCCCCGATTGGCCGAAAATTAATTTAAGAAATTCGGGATTGGCTAATTTCAAAACGAGGGGAAAGAAAGGGTTAATATTGCCAACTTAAACAATGACTGAAGGAAATTTAACAAAGAACAAACTTATGAAATAAAACTTTCTCCAGTAAACAGTTCTTTCACTTCGCACTAGGGTGCACTGTTGTAGTTCTTCAGTAGTGTCCTCTAGAAGAGAAAGTTCACACTTCTTACTACAGGTAAAACAAAATACATCGAAAACGACCCAGTTTAGAAACTCCAAAATTTCCAAGTAGTGACATCTTCTGAGAAACTTGAAAATTAACACGGTAGATAAAGTTCAGACTTCCTCCAGCAGAGGAGTTTCAACTGGCGCAAAGTTTGAATTAGCGGCGTGGAGGTGTACCGCCCGGTACATATTTATTTATTTTATATCATATAAAGGATGTGCGAGAGGGCAGAGCCTTATAGTAGGACTATACCTATAGTAGCTATACCAAGGAATGCTTATTAACACATAAAAAATAAATTCACAACAAACATTTTATAACAAAAACAGTGGAATTCAATGATTTTAAATTTATAGAATGTAAGTATCTTAGTGCAATTGTCAATAGTTTAATTTGGCTAAAATAATTTTTTAAAAGCCTCTTTAAAATTTTAATTTAGCAGTAATAGTATTCATGGTCCTTTATTTCCAGGTACTAGGCTACTGGAAACAACTTCAGATGCTTGAACTTTCAGTTTAGAAGAGGCCACGAACCTACTACGCTGGCATAGCAGGGGGAGATGTGATAGTCCCACGTGGCGCGTCCCAGGTGGCGGATATGAGGGTGCTCACCGGCTTGCCGGTGGACTTGAAGGAAATATAATACCTCTCGCGGACCAAACACACACCCCCTGTGGGTGGGGGAGGCAGACGAATAATACACCCACGGTATCCCCTTCCTGTCGTAAGAGGCGACTAAAAGGGGCGACCAAGGGTTGATTGTATTAGAACCAGGAAACTACTTATGATTCGTACCATCACGCGGAGAACACCAAGGGTCGCTTTTACTTGTGCGTAGTACCACTACATTAGGTACGAAATTGGTTTGTGATTAGTAGCACACAGGAGCACCGTGCGGTCGGCTTTTGCAGTACCTGTGATTAGTACCACCATATGTGCAGAACCATAGGATGATGGCTACCATGGTTCTGCCTTGCCTGTGATTAGTACCCACTATATGAGGAACACCACGGGATAGGGAGAGGTCCCTGTGGTTAGTACTCTTATGTGATGAACACCATAGTTTTGCGTTGCCTGTAAATGGCGCCGCAAAGTGAGAAAAACATAGGTCTGTATAATATGTCGAATTTCATAATCTCTGAGTAGTACAATAGTGTGTGGAATACCGCAAGTCTCTGCTACTTTTGATTAGTACCGCAACAGAACAAATACCATGGTTCTACTTTGCTAGAGATCAGTACCGTTATGAGGGGCCGATAATTTTGATTTAGGATCCCCTTTTGACTGCACGCATAATCGATTGTGTTATGCTATAGCAGTAGTCCCTTGGTCAGTAATACTCTTTTGTCACGTCAGTTTATGTGAATGTGAGACATTGCGGGTCGCATCCACTGATTGTTTTAAATTCATGTCCATCCCTTCATTCTTCGTTCTCACGCTTTTGAATTCTGGTCAGTGGAGATTTTTAGACTTTTAATATGTCATTCCATTTCGTCTTATTTCGTACCATTAGGGGGCGATGATCTCGATGTTAGGCCCCTTTAAACAACAATCATCATCATTATCATCATCATCATCAACAGTCTAAACCAAGGAGAAAATCACAAATGCATTGTCCGTAATTTGCAACTTTACACTAGCACTAAGGGTCTTCTTAAGTGACTTGATACCGGAAGGGAATCTATCATTGACTGGTGCAGGTAATTTATTCCAATCCCTTGTGGTCCTGTTTAACAGGGAAAACTTACCGACGTCCGTATGCTAGTTTCTGGTCCTATGATCATGCTTATGATCATTTCTCGATAACTATGAGCTATTACATGTAATAAATCTCATTGTAGACCGTATTGGATATCAGATGGTAAACATTAAAATAAGAACAATAATATACTTCACCTTTCCAATACTTATCAATCCTTATATTTAGGATACAATCATTACACTGGTGTTACAAGTTGGTACATGTTTCGCTTAACTGTCGTAAGCATCCTCAGCCAAAATAAAACTTAGCCTAAAGTTTGGTCAGGGCCCCAAACCTAGAGACTTGAAAGTATATGGTTCCTTATTAGTATTGTTTTAAGAGCCCGACTTCCAGCTCAGGGTCTTAGTCTTTCGGCCTTTCCCAGTCACGGTCCATGGTTTTGTGGTCGCGTATTGTATTACGCCGACATTTTTTCGGTTATCGGGGATTTACCTGTGGGTGGGATCCGGTTCAGCAGTTTTCATTATACGGACAGACATTCACTATCTATCTGCCTTTTTATATCAGAAGTTTTCCCAAAGTCTTAAACTATCTGCCATTGAGCAGAAAATCAACGTGAGAGTGAGATTACTGCGAGAAGGCTGACTTTCAATCCTTATCTGCATTAGTACAAATTCAAAGGACAAGTCGGCCATGCCGGTGGCTGAGGTAAATGGAGAAAATAACGTGATTCACAGCAAGAGTTAAATTACGAATATGGCAGTCTGTTAGTAAAAGCCAGTCTTCCTGGTAAGTAACGTATCCATCTAACAATGAGAGTAGTGTAAATAGTATGGAATACGTTATAGGTGGCATTGAGTACCTTTAAGATATCTGTACTGTTAGTGGAAGGGATACCATTCTATTGGAGAGCTTCGGTATAAACAATAGTCTGGGTCTCACCGCCTGGTACATGTATAAAAAGAGAATTCGGAGAGCTGACCCGAGAGCAAGCAACGTATAATTGTCCATGCGAGAAACAGCCTGAATTTCCAAGTTCTACCCGAGCGGTAGTTAGTGTTTGGCCTTGCGACTTATCGTCATGGCAAAGCAGACGCTTATGGGGATATTGAAGTCCCTAAATTGGAAGGGATAATTGGTAGGAATTAGGGGAATACGTGGTATATATACAATTTCACCCCTTCCGCTACCTGTTAAAATATCGGCCTCAATTATGTTCCTGTGTAACGTCCTTACTCTCAGGCGGATACCATTGCACAATTTCGGTGCGTTTAGGTTCCTCAGTAGCATTATCGGCACTCCTGTTTTTAATTTAATCTCATGTACTGGCAAACCGGGTGCAGAAATAGAATTGACGAACTCAAGTGCATAATGAACAACAACGTCGTTGTTCATGACCGAATTAACTGACATTCATTTTCTTTCTTCGCCCGAATTTTTCCTATTTATTTCTGTGACCTGTTCATTTCTGTAGCCAAAATAGCTCGCTCAGAAAGCCACGTATTTTGTGCACCATGGATATGGTGAATGTCCTGGAAAACACTGTCAATTAGGGCATCCTGAGACTGAACAATTTTTGCCAATGACGCAGAAATAGTAATAATATCACCAGGCCCTGTAATCTTCCATTTCCAATTTTCAGTTGTATCTCACTGAATTCCTTTTCTCCCTGACCGCCAAGATGCACACGCATGTTGATTGTGAGAGAGAATTCCTCAATCAAGGGCCATAAGTAAGATTTCTTCAGTGAAGCCTGCACTTTGTTCGCTCTCGTTCCACCTTCTACAACTGTCAGAGTCTGACGGAAATCTCCCGCGAATAACATCGTTATGCCCCCGTAACTATGTCCGTCTTCCTTATGTTCTTTAGCGTCCGATCTAATGCTTCAATCACCTTTTTGTTTGCCATGATGCACTCATCCCAAACAATCAAGCGGCATTCTCATAACTTGAGCCATTGCGCTCTTTCTTGAAATACAACTTACCTGCGATTCCATCCGGTCAGAATCTACAGGTATTTTGAACATTGAATGAGCTGCCCTTCCTCCAGGTAAGAGAGTCGCGGCGATCCCGAAAGATGCTACTTCCTAGGCAATCTTTCCCTCACTTCTCACTCTACCCAAAATTTAATTGGTGAGGAAAGTTTTGCCTGTGCGCCCCCGGAGCGTCCAGAAAGAAGAGTTTGCCCATTTCGTGACTTGATACTGTTGAGAACGCTCTGATAAACGGCTTCCTGCTCTCGTGTAAGATTGCGCTCATTGTCAGTCATAATCGTTCTGAGTGCAGGGGTATCCTATGATGTTTACCTCAAATAATCTTGGTTAATAGTTGGGGGTATGACTGGTGTACGTGGCAAACCGTACTGTTCAAGGTTTAGCCCTCCAGTGTGGCAAACGACCTGTTGTTACTCTGCGAGGTACCCGTCGTATACATGTGGGATAAATTCCATATTTTTTGAGGGTTGTTTAGTCTCTCTTCGTAAATATAGTCTTCTGCGAGGGCTTCGCGGAATTTCACCCATAGATCTACCGCGTCACCCAAGTTACAAAACACCAGCATAAGTGTCGTAGCTGAAATTCACTGTTGCGTATGGCTGCCTCCCTGAGCGTACCTTCCCAGTGAGTGTTATCCTCAAAGAGTCCTAGAGCCCTACAGGTAGCCTGATATGTCGGGTGGACCACTCCATAGACAGATCTCAAGTCTTCAAAAGAAGTTGGTCCCGTGACTGTCTGCAGGAACAGCCTGAGATGGTAGCGCACTGAGTGCTACCCGGGTGAATCGCGTACACTATACCAATAGCAGGATCCTTCTTTATACCTGGGTAGCCCTCTAAGGGAAATTCTACTTACCTCCACGAAAATTCTCTTTTCTGTTTGTTAAATGTACAGTAACTTGGTACTTTGTTGTACAGCAACGTTTGAGCGAAAGGATCAAGTTGGCAGAGCTGAAAGAAAGTCATTAGCGTTGTGTTTCGCAGATTCTCCACTCTTTCTTTGACATTAGAAAGTTGGAAACAAACTCTTCAGTCGTTTTCTAAGTGCACGTCCAAATGAATGACAGGAGGGTACCTCTCATGAATGGGAAAGGATAATATTCTCCAGGCTGCCTCAGAAGTGCTTATGTAACGTCCAGTTTGATAAGCAGAGACTTCATCGTTGTCAGTTTGGATACAGATAGTGGCCTGGTCGCTACCTTTATTGGCATAATTGCATATGTATTTAACAGACCTAACGCTGCTGCAATATTCTACATTAATGTGTGTCATGAAAGTCCGAGCGAGGACCGGTGAGTATGGGACAGCCCACCTATTGTCCACACGTGCAGTTTCGCCACCGACCCTTATGACCCTTATGAGTGCCGTGAAATCTCTAGAATTTGGGCGCTCCTTTTGTATATGGGATAGCTATAGTCCTCCGTAACTGTATGATCGACAAATTTCTTAGGATACTAGTGTCCTTCCTTCATATACGGCGAGGAACGGTTGAGTTCGCCACAGGGACCGTGCACCATACGGTTTCTCACAATTCGGTAGAGCTCTGGATCGATATCAGGGTCAGGGAACTCAGCGTGAATGACGTTATCCATCCTTCGGTCACGAATCGTTTCTTCAAGCCAGAGGGAGATATGTGCGTGAGGTAGTCCTCTCTTCTGCCATTCTGCCGAGTACATATAGCAGCCCGAGGTGTCGGAATATTTTACCGTTCGTCAGAAGTTAAGTCACTGCCTTCAGTTTGGGATAGAAGACTCGGGAGACTATGTTATAACGACACTGAGGGGATTGTTCTGGCAGTTTATCCTAGTTAGGGTTGGTTGTTAAGATTATGAAAAGATCGGGCCGTCCGAATTTGCGGACATAATAAAAAGCGTCCTGGGTCGTAGCATGCATACGCGGCCCTCCGGTAAAACTCGAAGGCAGAATGACGACTCGACCCAGTTCTTCCACATTCGTGTCTTTTCTGAGCACGTCCTGGAGGTGAATGTAGCTCTCGACACGCAATTTGGATTGGTTACTTCGTATGAATTGTAACCGTTCACTTTCTCTTTTCCCATACTGCAACCCGACAAAGATAAAACAAGAAAGATAATTAAAACCCATAAATATCACCAAATGAGCACAAGAAGCAAAATACGTACCATCGAGTAGCAGCAGCATTAACAAAACCAGCGTGGAGGGCACGGAAAATAAGGGAAGAGGACTGGATCTTACGTTAACGTTTGACAGGTTGCCGGGTCAAAACCACTAACTACTAAATGAAAGCAAAATTAAATTTCAATAATTTAAACTTTACTTAAAGTTCAGGAAACCAAAAATAAAATTAATGAAAATTATAACTTTCTGAAATATGTTAAAAGGTGAACAAAATCAAGAACAATTAATTGAAAATTAAATAATCTCTCTGAATTATACATTGAAAGAACTATTTTTTAAAATAAAATAGTGAGTGTACACTCAGATAACAATGAAAAATAATTCTTATGCTGTAATAAATAAGTACGTCGAAGAACTTACACCCAAAAAAGAAAAATTTCTTTTTAATTCATAAAAGAGGAGATGAATGTCCCTTATTTTTAAACAATAATGATAATTAATATCATGAAAACTCATTCAGACCGCACACTAGAGTAAATCTTACAGTACCAAGAAATGAGCGGAGTCTGCAGCTCGCATCAGAATTCATTCAATAACAAATTTTAAAACGGATCCGTGTATTAAATATTAATCATGTTGTAACAGAAATGTGGTACTTCGGTAGAGATGAAACGCAGGCGTGTACCATTCGTTGAAGTGCATACAGAGGGAGAGGGTTCGTTTAAATAAATCTTAATTTTTTTTCCCAGAGTTTATTAAGAAATTGAAAGTAATGTCACCTCTGTACAGCGGATACAGTATAGAAAATGTTCCTCGTCCTATGGCTGGCGATGTCCTTGGATTCCGGCAGCTCCATTTTCCATATCAGCGAACCACCATTCGTCCCCCGATGGAAGTTCTAGAAAATCCATTCGATGTCTTGAAGATCCATGCGACGTTAATGAATGGCGTTGAGGTAGTCCTTGTGAATGGTGAACATGAATGAACATCGTTAAGCCCTGGGGCGAGTTAATGTAAAGGCTGCTTCTGCACAGATGAGAGGAACGTTTATAAATGGTTTTAACAAAGTTCAAACACAAAATGTATCTTTATCACACGGTGAAATGTCACTCAACTTTGTCCCGTGTTAAGTGAAAGAATGCCACTAGACTCGAATAAGCATGTAAGTTAATACTCATAAAATAAAAGTCCACTCGAAACTTATCGTCGAGTTTAACAGAGTCACTTAAAGTTTGTGGCACTTGGTACAACGTAAGGTAATGGCGCATGACTTAGTTCTTTGAAGCACTGTTCAACATAATTAATTGAAAATAAAGATGTTCCACTCGTGAATTAGAACTCATTCACGTATATGAAATCAAAAGACGAAATTAATCGAGTATTGACAGTCCTTGGTTCGACTGTTCGTAAACTGAATGTTCGCAGAATTGAAATGTGCTGTTTATTAGAATTGAAATGCACTGTTCACGCATGCACAGTTCACAGTTCATGACTTAAAATATTGACACAGTTCATGAAATGGTAAATTAAATTTGGATTCAAACACAGTCTTATAACTCGAAGTATTTAGTACTCGGTAAGGAGCAATCAGTTCTAAGTCCTGTCCATAACATAAAACTTCAATTTCGAGCACTCGAAAACGTTTGCGAGTCTTAGACACTCGTATAGAGTAACAGTCAATAGATAATGTCCAGACGATACACAATTCATCTCACGTCCTATCGGAGTAAAAAGTTGTCACAGTATAAAGAAATCTGCATAAGTCCATATTCGACACGATTAGGTTCAAGTCCACGGCTTCACGCTCGATCACGGTGCCCGTGAACCGACTGTGCGAACACTACAGTCTAGCGTGCACATAGATACTCCGGCCACACACTGGCATCACACTCTGGCAACATGCTGTAACACACTGCAGCGCACTGCAGCACACTCTAACATGCTGGAACACACACTGGTCTGCTGAGCGAAGCAGTACGTATTTATATCTGATCCGGGCCTCCACCCCTTGTTCCATAACTTTATCGTCCCAAGTCAGATTCACGTGAAATTCGGCAGGAACATAGCTAAGGGATCACGTTATATGGTGATGTTGTTCAGTTTGTTCAATTATTATCGTGGGAAAAGTTATTACCCGTCGAAACTCGAAGAACATTCTACATCAGTCTAGGCTCTGTAGTGCGGCGAGGCATGCTGTGACGTCACCCGCTCACTACGTCACACGCGCACAGCTGTTGCACGCCGTCCAATCAGTCCTTCGTAAGCGGCCCGGAGCGTAACACGTAAGTTATAAAATTTCTATGACGGGGACTTAGTTTGTACCGCCGTTACCGGTACAATGTAACTGGCCAGCTTATCTTTCTAAGTAGGTAGAAAACAATCTCATTCGACTGAAATTTGTTCCCAGGACTTGTACACAAGGACATCAATCATCTAGAAACTCGGAAGCACACTCAAAATTTAACAGAACGATGGCCAAACAAATATTTCACACGAAAATAATTTAAATAACACAAGAAAACTGGCACGAACTCGAATAAAAATATGACTCAAATAGTTTACAATTTACAAAATGGAAACACTTATAATTCAACAGAAAACAAACAATGGTACACACGAAGCATCCAGCTTCCCAAAACCGAAGCCAACATCTCACTGCAAGAGACAATAGGCAAGGCCCCCACAAAATTAGCGTACCTGAGAAAATATAAAAATACGACATGCAATAATGAAAGAAAGAAAACACGGACGCGAATAATCTGAGGAGGGCAAAAGTATCTTTAGGGAATAATTGGAACAAATTTCAGCTTCGAGCAACCACAATATTACAATATAATAATTTAAGATTACCTCCAACCAAAAATAAATAGGGAATATAAACGCCGGTTATTAAATATTAATTTTAGGAAGCCCTGGAAGACGGTTATGCCCGGACGAGACCGGAAATAAACCATCCCATTAAGCAATTAAACAAAGATCCATCACGAAAACAATACAAGCACATAACGTCTTTCAAAACACTGATAACAGTGCAATAGATATCACAAATATGAACCAAGAAAAGTAGAAGGAAATGCACCAACAAAATAATAATAATAAGAATATTAGGAAACAGAAAACAGTATCATAACGATAATCACAGTTAAATAAGGAGATGGAATAATTGGCCTTTCACCCGTGCATATACTGCTTTCCAGAATTACTCCATGATAATAATTTGAATATAGAACTTTACCAAAATCACGTAAAGTTACATTTGAATATTTAGCAAATACAATTTATATCATTAAAATGTCCGACGAAGAAGTAATTCCAGCTTAATTTAATAAATAAACGGTGGTCGACATGTCCATAAACTGTAGGCCTAATTTCAAATTACCGGTACTAGGTTGGCAGATACGATTCAAATGGTGTTGCCGAAATACTTCACAAAATTAATGTCACACAGATACTTCTTTTCCAAAAAATCCGGCAGTAGAACAGTTTTGAAACTACTAAGTAGATACTGTACTTACATCCTTGGGTATCCAATTTAATATAATCGAATAGCTTACGTTGTTAGGCCATCTTGCAAAAAAGGCACACTCACTCAGATATTCGTATTCCGTTAAAATAAAAGGACAGTAGGTAGGAAATACATTAAAACTCAAAGTACAATACAACTAGGGCAAATGCCCTGGTTTCACGGCTATCAGCCAGGAGTATTGCACTCCATTCTACCAAAATTCAATTGCGCCTCATACGCTACACTTCTCCAGAAGCGTTCATCTTGGCGAGCTGCTGGTAAGAGACTGGCGTTCAGTGCAGTCAAGCCGCGCGTCGCTCAGTTGAACATCGACACTGCGCACGCTCAAGTCAAAAATTTGCTTATTGAGCCAATCAGAATTTCGAAGCAACCGACGTAACAATGGCAAGAAGACGCATTTTAAACCGCCACAGTTTCAGGCATATAATTTAACGGCAATGCAACCAATAGCCGATATTTGCAGATAAGGTCCCCACACACAAACACATATGTTCAACAAATGAGGGTATCGTAAATTATTGTCTCACATACATATCATCCAGGTACTGATTAAATAGCTGCCTGAAAGAAAATAGATAATTAGTGACGCCGTCTCTATCCATAAGTCGGTAACAGTAGAACTCCATCGCTGATGTCGTCTTATTTTTTCGCTTCTCCGGTGGAAGGATTGTCATGAAAAATTGAGAAGTGGTGCCCGTCTTCTCCTTGGGTGAACATCAGAGGGTTCTCAAGACCGTCGTATGAGCGATGGGTCTCGCAAATACGCCTTAGTCCTTCCTGCCGTGTCCGCAATAAAATATCCCTGCGGTCACTCAATTCACCCACCATAAGCACAGCCAATTCTTTTGTGGTGGGAGCATTATACCTCACGGGGTGCTCCCTTGCGGGCTTTCTGTCTGCCTTTATTACTGTTTGGTAGTCCGCGATCATCTCTGCTTGTAGGGACTCTACAGTTGACTTGAAATCCCGGACATACGGGTTCACGCTGTGTAGCATCTCCTGTATTCCTCTTGTTAATGCTGTCTTTCAATTATTAAAATTGGACGTTCTTACCCTCACTTATTCGTTAGTATCGGACACAAAGCAAATTTGTAGGTGGGAAGGTGACTGATCTTGGGCAGGTAAGAGGGACCCAATAAGATGGTAAACCTGACCCTGAACTTTGAATGTCGGCATATATCCGGACTCTCTAATTTCTGTAGCGTCAAAGGTCATTTGGAATGCGCTATTGTACGCTCTGATATGAGAAATAAAATGTCGGGATAAGAGATGTGTATTGATAAGCAAGGATAGCAGGGGTTCCTGTGGCTCAGGTAACGGGGGCAGTTTTACTTTTTCGGAAAAACAGCAAATACCTTTGGGTTCTTCCTTCCACCGCAAGGCTTTACAAAATTGGCAAACCTCTTCCATTGCGCCTATTTTTGCTCCTTTATTGTAGATGATAAGTGGATAATAAGAAAATCCACTGTTCACTTTATCAGCCCATCGTCTTCGGTTCCGTGTAGAATGCCTCTCCCTCTCAAATTTCAGCCTCTGCACTCTCTCCTCATTAGACTCTACTTGTCTTATGACCGCTTGCCTCTCACGGTCCCCTGTCATCCCTTCTGGCTTCTTCCTAGTGGAGGGGAGTCTGGAATTCTGTGCCTCGATGAGGCACTGGTAAGCACTACAGCCTCGGTAGTTGGCTGTGTGTTCTAAGCCACAGTTGGCACAGCAGGGTTTTGCTTGCTTATCCCCTCTTCTCGGACAGTCCTTCGTAGCGTGAAGTTGGCCACATATTACACTTTTGGAGTGGCAATGGCATCCTCCAGACAGGTGACCAAAACCCTGGCAACGATAGCATTGAACAGGTCCGGCAGAGCTTCTGTACTCCCCGGTTTTTCATCAGTACGAAGCAGATGTTCTACTTGATAGATATTGCTCTCATCCGAAGTGTCACCAGTGTAGGTGATGAGGATTAGAGGTAGTTTTCTCTTGGTCTTTAGTGCTGTAAGTTGAGCCACAGATGAGATGTTAAATCCTAGCTGCTTTAGGGCTTCTCTTCTAGGTCTTGCGTAATATGAAGGCCTCGTAGACTGCTTTTCTGTAGCGCCTATCGTAGAGAGGGCAGGTGTTATAGTCGCCCTTGTGGTAGAGGATGGCCAATTTCAGGGTCTCAAAATCTTCAGGTGTTTTCGTTTGAACCCTTTCTCCGTCGTGTAAGATCTTAAGGGAGTAGTCAATTTGATTCTCGATTAACATGGAGGTGAAGGCGTGGATGTCCTATACGTTCTTAACATAGGCTGGTGGTATCTTAATCTTCTTCCGAGTGGATGGGTGGTTTGGATCTGCATGGGTAGGGGAGTCCCCAGAGGGGTTAGAGGTGTTGGGGTCAGAAGGTGACTGAGTGGCGGGTTTAGAGGGAGCTGCTGAAGAATTAGGGGTTTGATTCTCAGTTTTGGATGGTTTGGGGGCAGTTGAAGGTGTGACAACATCAACAGCAAGGTATTTTAATCGTTTCTTTTGTGACCTTCCTTTTGGCGATGAGTAAGGGAGGTCGTTTACATTTGGTTCATGATCTGGAGATTTGCGTTCATCTTGCTGGACGATATCAGAGTTGGCCTTATTCAATGAGTGGCCATTTTCATCTCCATCTGGAGTGTTACGTCCGTATTGAAGATATGTAAGAGTGCTGATCTCATCGGAGGTTGCCACGAACCTGCTACGCAGGCGTAGCAGGGGGAGAGGTGATACTCCCACGTGGCGCGTCCCAGGTGGCGGATAGGGGGGTCCTAACCGGCTTGCCGGCGGACTTGAGGGAAATAAAATACCTCTCGCGGACCAAACACACACCCCCTGTGGGTGGGGGAGGCTGACGAATAATACACCCACGGTATCCCCTGCCTGTCGTGAGAGGCGACTAAAAGGGGCGACCAAGGGATGTTTAACTTGGAACCATGAAACTGCTTTTGATTCGTGCCATCACGCGGGGAACACCAAGGGTTGATTTTACTTGTGCGTAGTACCACTACATTAAGTACGAAATTGGTTTGTGATTAGTAGCACACAGGAGCACCGCGCGGTCGGCTTTTGCAGTACCTGTGAATAGTACCACCATATGAGCAGGACCATGGGATGATAGCTACCATGGTTCTGCCTTGCCTATGATTAGTACCCACTATATGAGGAACACCACGGGATAGGGAGAGGTCCCTGTGGTTAGTACTCTTCTGTGATGAACACCATAGGTTTGCGTTGCCTGTAAATGGCGTCGCAAAGTGGGAAAACATAGGTCTGTATTAAATGTCGAATTTCATAAGCTCTGAGTAGTACAATAATGTGTGGAATGCCGCAAGTCTCTGCTACTTTTGATTAGTACTGTAACAGGACAGCTACCATGGTCCTATTTTGATAGCGATCAGTACCGTTATGAGGGGCCGATAACTTCGATTTAGGACCCCCTTTTGACTGCACGCATAATCGATTCAGTGTTATGCTATAGCAGTAGTCCCTTGGTCAGTAATACGATATTGTCACGTCCGTTTATGTGCCTGTGCGACATTGCGGGTCGCAACCACTGATTGTTTTAAATTCATGTCCATCCATTCATTCTTCGTTGTCACATTTTTGAATTGTGGTCAGTGGAGAATTTTAGACTTTTAATCTGTCATTTCATTTCGTCTCATTTCGTACCATTAGGGGCCGATGACCTAGATGTTAGGCCCCTTTAAACAACAATCATCATCATCATCATCATCGGAGGTTGTAGGTTGGAGATGCTGAGCTGGTAGAAGTGCATGGCGAAGGGGACCTTGTCCTGGGTGGGGTGTTACCCTGTGCAGTAGTGTCTACCAAGGCTGTAGAGGTAGTAGCTGGAGAAAGGTCATCAATAGTAAGACGTACTCTTGGTCTTAGACATTTGGGGGAGATAGTGGTCGGGGGAATGTACTCTGTATACCACGGCTGCTTATTTCCCTTCACAGAATTGGCTTTAGAGAACCTAATGTGGCTATTGGAAGCGGCAGAGGTCATCTTGGAGGAGTGTTTCCCTACCTTAGTCATGATATATTGTTTAACGTGCTATTAGGGCGTCGCTGGAGGTGTCCCCTACCTAGGCCTGGGGAAGCAGTCTGTAGAGTGAGTGGGGTATCATCAATGCAGCTGAAATGATTCTGAGGTGGTGAGCGATAAAGGAGGGAATGTCAAACACCTGGTGGTGGACTGCGATAGCCGTATTCCTATTACCGGAGTAGTCGCGACGGGGACAGTTTTTTGTACGTGGTTATGTCCACAGACAAGTCACGAGCTCCAAGTAACAGGTAACGGGGATATGATGGCCGATAAGCGGCAGTAAAACATTGTTTAAGGGGAACCTATGCCCGTGGCAGGGCACTTAAGTTTGCTCCCTGATCTACCAGTCCTGCAACAGGGAGGCAGCCGTCCACAGACAACAATGTCACCCGGACCAGCTACGGCGCCAAGGAGTCGACAAATTTGATGCTCTTTTGTAAATTACTCTTTCGAAATTTACTCCAGGCTTATAGCAGTGGTCAGATGTGACCGTGGATGCTCGTGGATTGAAGACGAGTTGATGAAGAGTGAGCCCTAGGGGCTCAGGCGGGAAGGGGTTATGCATCCCGCAGCACAAGTAGAGAGTGCCTCAGCAGGTCTCAGAAGTCGAGTCCCAACAGTAGATCACAGCTGCAGGGAATGTAGCCCGAAGAGCAGTAGGGGGTAGGCCACCCGGCCAACTACAAGTTAGAATACCCCTTCGCTACTCACTAGTCCCGGGCTGGTAACTCCAGTTGAAGTCGGCAGTGGCTGGCCGAGAACGGCTTGTCGGTCAAGGCAGATGAGCTTGCCTCCGCCTTAAGTGTGCACACCGCTAATTCAAAACAGCGCGTCAGAGTAGGGGTCGAATAGCTGGAACCCTATGATGAACCAGTGTGTTACGTACCAGCAGTATCAGAAAATCAATGAACCAGACGAATGGCATGCTAAGGAAGACAGTGTTCTAACTTCCCAGCTATTTCCCCCCAGTATTCAGTCAGGCTGTTATATATTTGGTACGCCACGAACCTGCTACGCAGGCGTAGCCGGAGAAGAGGTGAGACTCCCACGTGGCGCGACCCAGGTGGCGGATGGGGGAGTCCTGACCGGCTTGCCGGCGGATTTGAGGGCAATAAAATACCTCTCGCGGACCAAACACACTACCCCCTGCGGGTGGGGGACGCACATGTAGAATACACCCGCGGTATCCCCTGCCTGTCGTAAGAGGCGACAAAACGGGGCGACATTGGCGCGGACATGGATTGCGGTTTGTGGATCTCCTGTGGATGGGAGAGGCTGAATACATGGATAGGTAATCCCTGCCTGTCGTAGAGGGCGACTTAAAGGGTCATGTGGCCATGGTCCCCTCTTTATTTTTTATTATTTTACCGAGGGTCAGATGTAGACCATTCAAAATTTTGATGTGCGTGCTGCTCGTTGTTGGAGCTCCTATGTGTGCGACTACGCTCGAAAGCCCGTGCCAGCAACCACCCAGGACACGGCGGGTGGGAGTGTCATGTACCCGGGCAGTAGTATCCGCCTGACAACGCAGGTCCCCGCACAGCCGTATGCCAGAAGCCATATTATTATTACTGTCCGACTCGTTGGCTGAATGGTCAGCGTACTGGTCTTCGGTCCAGAGGGTCCCGGGTTCGATTCCCGGTCGGGTCGGGGATTTTAACCTTAATTGGTTAATTCCAGTGGCCCGGGGGCTGGGTGTTTGTGCTGTCCCCAACATCCCTGCAACTCACACACCACACATAACACTATCCTCCACCACAACAACACGCAGTTACCTACACATGGCAGATGCCGCCCACCCTCATCGGAGGGTCTGCCTTACAAGGGCTGCACTCGGCTAGAAATAGCCACACGAAATTATTATTATATTACTTATTTTTATTTATTTTTTCCTACTGTTAGTGCTCTGTACACGCTATGGGGTACATGCTACTGCGGGTGACTGGAGGAAGGGAGTCCTAGTGCTCATTGTCTCAGTCATTCCGTATTACGCATCGTCCAACATCGGACCCCTGGCAATACCTGCTACGACCAGGTGGGTATTGCCTTGGCTGCTTGGTTCGGCTACAGAGACCCCTGATCGGAGTGGGTGGCATTCGGGGAGGATGATTTCGGGCATGGCGTTGAAACAACTTCCGCCTGCCACCTCGGGTAGTTCGCTACCCAAATCTTTATCTTTTGATTCCCTAAGGGGGGCAACCCCTTGGGAACAAGCGCAGCGACTTAGACTGGGTTCCCCACGAACCTGCTACGCAGGCGTAGCAGGGGGAGAGGTGATACTCCCACGTGGCGCGTCCCAGGTGGCGGATAGGGGGGTCCTAACCGGCTTGCCGGCGGACTTGAGGGAAATAAAATACCTCTCGCGGACCAAACACACACCCCCTGTGGGTGGGGGAGGCAGACGAATAATACACCCACGGTATCCCCTGCCTGTCGTGAGAGGCGACTAAAAGGGGCGACCAAGGGATGATTGCTTTCGAACCATGAAACCATGTGATTAGTACCACCACGCGGAGAACACCAAGGGTCGCTTTTACTTGTGCGTAGTACCACTACATTAGGTATGAAAAAGGTTTATGATTACTAGCACACAGGAGCACCGTGCGGTCGGCTTTTGCAGTACCTGTGATTAGTACCACCATATGAGCAGAACCATGGGATGATAGCTACCATGGTTCTGCCTTGCCTGTGATTAGTATTCACTATATGAGGAACACCACGGGATAGGGGAAGGTCCCTGTGGTTAGTACTCTTATGTGATGAACACCATAGGTTTGCGTTGCCTGTAAATGGCGCCGCAAAGTGGGAAAAACATAGGTCTGTATTATACGTCGAATTTCATAACCTCTGAGTAGTACAATAATGTGTGGAATACCGCAAGTCTCTGCTACTTTTGATTAGTACCGCAACAGGACGGATACCATGGTTCTGCATTACAAGCGATACGTATCATTCTGAGGGGCCTCTGATCTGGATTTTGGACCCATTTAGACACCAAGCATTCTCGATTTAGGATTGTGCTTTGGAAGTGGTCCCTTGGTCTGTACTACTATTAACTATGATCGTTTTTTGAGACGGATCCACTGATTGTTTTAAATTCATTTTCATTCATTCATTCATTCATTCATTCATTCATTCTTCATGACACTTTTTATTTTGGTCAGTGGATGATTTTGAACTTTTACTTTGTCGTATCATTTCGTACCATTAGGGGCCGATGACCTCGATGTTAGGCCCCTTTAAACAACAAGCATCATCATCATCATCTAGACTGGGTTCCAGCTTCCCTAGGTTCCTGGTTACTGCCAGGACCGACGGGCACGACTTCAAGCTGGTGAAATCGATTCTATTTAGTCGGAACATTGAAGGTGTCTACGGTGAACTGGAGGACCTGAAGAAAATGCGCAATGGTTGTTTGCTCCTGAAGACGAGCACTGCGCTGCAAACAGATCGCTTGCTTAAGTGCGACCACTTTGGCGACATCCCCGTCAAAGTGGAAGAGCACAAAACCTTGAATCTGGTTCGTGGGGGTTACTTTCCACCGTGATCTCGTCCTGAACACTGACGATGAATTGATGGAAGACATGAAGCACCGTGGCGTGACCCACGTCCGGCGTATCACACGCAAGGTCAACGGTGAAGACGTTGCCACGGGTGCGTTTATAGTCTCCTTCAAATTGTCAGTGTTGCCAGGGAAAGTCAAGGTGACCACATATCGTTGCGATGTGAGGCCGTACATGCCGCCCCCTATGCGGTGCTATCAATGCCAGAGATTCGGACACATGGTATCTCGTTGTTCGAAACAGTCAGTGTGTGGTACATGTGGGAAAGTAGCTCACGGCGCGGAGGAGTTCACACCTCCGTACAAGTGCACTAACTGCTCTGGTCTTGATTCTCCTCGGGATCGGAACTGTCCGACCTATCTGAGTGAGAAGAAGATCGAGGAAATGAAGACCCTGGATGATTTTTCCTACCAGGAAGCGCGCCGTAATTTTAATTCCCTGAATGAACCGGCCAAGACACTAGACTTAAGCTTGATAACTCAGTCCCTGCCGGGTTCCTCATTTTCATCTGCAACACCTGTCCAGAAGATCGCTGCGCCCAAGGCGACGGTTGCTCCTGCGAGCAAAGAGAACAAGCTCGAAGGCTGGTCCATCCCGGCCTTCGACAACCAATCTGCCTGTGCCTAAGAAACCTACGCCGGCACAGAAGGGGAGGAAGACGTCTCCTTCCCCTGCAACGTCGACCAGGGCTGGGAAATCCCCTCCCAGCCCGTCTAAACAAGAATCGACGGCGGGGAGGAAGAGCGCCCTTAATAGGTACTCTTCCAAATCTCCTACCAATGGGGCGTCACGCCCTCCTCCTGGAGGGCCTGATTCTGCATCAGCAGGTCTTCCTTCGGGGAAACCTGCCTGCTCCCCTCGTGGGCAGAAACTCCGCACCCGGACTACGTCGAAGAAGTTAACGCCCTGCATCACCTCGCCTAGTGACGAGACGCTGCACATGGAGCACGAATCTCCAACTTCGGATGGGGATGTGAGCGTAGGTTAGGTTAGGTAGCATTCCGCTGCTCCTATCCTAATACTCAGAAGTCCACACTTACAATATGGCACTGTTACAATGGAATTGTAACGGTTACGATAGGCACCTTGCTGAGCTGCGACAGCTCATTAGTATTCGGCGAGTATAGTCTGTATTCAGGAAACAAATTTCCGATCAGATCATCATACGGTCATGGGAAATTTTCGACTATACTCGACAGAACGACATTATACTCACCGGGCTTCCGGTGGCGTTGGCATTTTTGTCCGTTCTGATATCTACAGCGAGGAGGTTCCACTAAGAACCCCGCTGGAGGCTGTAGTAGTTCGCGTTCCGCTGCCTGTCATAACAACAGTGTGTAATGTCTATCTTCCGCCAGGGCTACCTCTTAACGTTAACGATGTCATTGATCTTCTAGTTCAGCTTCCACCTCCCTTCCTCTTGTTGGGCGATTTTAACGCCCATCACCCCATATGGGGCTCTGAGATGCCTTGCCCCCGGGGAAGAGAGCTGGAAATATTGGTAACAGACCTGGATTTATGTATTTTGAACACAGGGGAACCAACACACTTCAGTGTACGTTACGGCACATATTCTCGCATAGACGTAAGTCTATACAGCCGAACATTGGTTCTGCTGTTTCGGTGGAACACACACGACGATCTTTGTGACAGTGACAATTTCCCCATCATTCTTACTTTGTTGAACCAAAAATCCGTCGAGGCTACCCCTCGATGGATTTTTAAACATGCTGATTGTCCAAAGTACACATCATTAGCTGTCCTTAACGACTGTATCAGGCGGACCGTCGGCGAGGAAATAACTTACATCACCCAAGTTATTCTAGCTGCTGCTGGGGAGTCTCTTCCGTTCTTCTCGGGGACTCCTCGCCGAAAACTCGTTCCTTCGTGGAACGAAGAAATAGCAGCAGCTATCAAAGAACGCCGTCGTGCTCATAAACGTTACCGTCGACAGCCTACTGCAGCCTGCTTGGTAACTGTACCGGGCGGTACACCTCCACTCCGCTAATTTAAAATGTGCGCCTGTTGAAACTCCTCTGCTGGAGGAAGTCTGAACTTTATTGACAGTATTAATTTTTTACCTTCTCAGAAGATGTCACCACGTGGAAAATTTTGAGTTTTTGAACTGTGTCATTTTTGATGTGTTTTTGTTTCGCTTGAAGTAAGAAGTGTGAACTTTCTCTTCTAGAGGACACTACTGAAGATCTACAATAGTGCAACCTAGTGCGGAGTCAAAGAACTATTTTTTTGGAGAAAATTTAATTTCAAGAGTTTGTTCTTTGTTAAATTTCTTTCTATCATTGTTTAAGTTTGCAATATTTACCCCTTTCTTCCCCTTGTGTTGAACCTAACCAATCCCGAATTTCTTAAATTAAATTCTATCCAATCAGATGTATCTTCCCCCAACTTTAATCTGTTGCGGGGTCCTATCCAATAAAGAGTTTGTGGGAGGGTGTTTTCTTTCCCCTAACGCCTAGAAACTTCCGCGAGAGTATTTAAACTGCTGATTTTTGGGTCTCTAGGCCACTTCTGTTCCATCTTTCAGTGTGTTAAGTACATAGCAGGGGGCGGGAAGCGCCTCTTTCTTCTCCAGCCGTTCAACACAAGGTAATGGCCGATTAATAACTTCTTTCTTTGCTAGCTCAGCAGTTTAACTTTCGGGGCGGGTTCTAAGCGTTCAACCATGTAACCTTTTCCTAAAATGCAACTTCTCTTTTCATCTATTCTCTTGTAAAACGACATATTGGGATAGAGAGTGCTAACCCTCTCGAGCTCCCACTCACATTGTCTTGAGGTGAACTTATTTTCTCAACCTATTCTTCGTTAGTGTAAAACAAATTGTTCTTTTCTTAAGTCACCTCTTTAGCATGGGATTAGCCCTTGTATTAACGGCCTAGTGCCAAGTAGGTCTTAATCAAAGTGTTTTAGGAGTGCAAGTTCGCCTCCTCTCAAATTGTTATTTTAGAGGTCATTTAATTAACCTGCTTTTCTTTTAATAGACCTCAGTAGATTGGGTATTTTACCCCTGTGTTTATGTCCGTTGAGGACAACTTGAAGGTGGAGTTTGGTGTGGCCTGGGAGAGGCTTAAATTTTGAGAGCGAGTGGCTCTTTTGAAAATTCTGGGTTGTATGCCTCATGGAGGTTTTTCAGTGTAATTTGGAGCAAGGGCTCCTAGGTATGAATGGGGTTTTCTCCCCCTCTGTTAAAACTTGTGTTTGGGGTAAAACTGAGCTGATTGCCCAAGCATTGTGAAGTCAGGGCGCGAAGCCCAAATTCTGTAAATATTGTAACTAACCCCTTTTGAATTGCTACTTTGTACCTGCCTTGCTTGTTATTTCTTTGTTTTCGAAAAGAAAATATAACCTTGTTAACTTTTAAATTAATTTTACATTGTACTATAATTTCGTAGCTTTAAACCCATTCACACCCGCACCTTCTTTCACCTCTACCTACCACGGAAAAGTCCGTAACAGTAACATTTAAGAAATTCCGCGAAAAGGCTCGGGTTCTTATTCGCCAAAGTAAGAAGGCTTCATGGGAGAGATATGTGTCATCTATGACCTCCACACTCCAACATCTCAAGTGTGGACTAAACTTCGGCGTATTTCGCGTATCCAAGGATCATCCTGTGTACCGCGAATTTCCATTGCAGGCAATATCGTCACTGAATCCCTTCTGATTGCTGACCATCTAGCTAGTCATTTCGCGGATGTATCTGGCTCCGGGAATTACCATCCTAATTTCGTCGCTGTGAACCGGGAGGAAGAACGTCATCACATTAGTTTTGCCTCTCAAGCTTCAGAGGATTACAACGTTACCTTTGCGGAGTGGGAACTCCGCAGCGCCCTAGTGCTTTGCAAGGATACGTCTCCTGGAACGGACAACATCCATACCCAGATGTTGAAACACCTTAGTGATGATAGTCTACTCTATCTCCTACGTGTGTTCAACCGTATCTGGATGGAGGGTGATTTTCCGTCTCAGTGGCGAGAGGGCATAGTCATTCCTGTCCTCAAGCCTGACAAAGATCCTAGGTATGGAGGAAGTTACAGGCCGATTTGCCTTACCAACTGCTTGTGTAAGCTATTTGAGAGGATGGTAAATTGCCAACTCGTGTGGTGTCTGGAGAAACATGGACTCTTGTCGGAATACCAATGTGGTTTTCGAGCCGCTCGATCCACCACTGACCACTTGGTCCGCCATAAGAGCTCTATCCAGGATGCGTTTCTCCGTAAACAGCACATGGTAGCTGTTTTCTTTGACTTAGAGAAGGCCTACGACAATTGGCGATATGGTATCCTTTCAGTCCTGCATCAGTGGAGATTCCGAGGTAACTTGCCGGTATTTATTGCGAATTTTTTGTCCCTCCGTCTATTCCGTGTCCGAGTAGAGAGGACTTATTCGCAATATCACGTTCAGGAAAATGGAGTCCCACAGGGATCGGTGCTTAGTTTTACTCTGTTCGCGATTGCCATAAACGTCAACGTACTCTACACCCACATCCTGAGCTTCCTTTAGGAAATGTCGTTCTTCCAGTTGTTGACACTTACTGATTTCTTGGGCTCCTTTTTGACAGTAAAATATCGTAGGAGGCACATGTGCGGGAGCTAAAAGTGCAATGCACCAAGAGGCTTAACCTCTTGAGGTTTCTTGACAGCACTAATTGGGGAGCTGACCGCGTGGTGCTCCTCCGATTTTACAGGGCACACATTTTATCCAGGTTAGACTACGGCAGTGCAGCATATGGCTCAGCAAGGCCAAGCGTGCTTGGGAACCTGAACAGCATCCACCACAGCGGGGTTATGTTGGCGACGGGAGCTTTCCGTATAAGCCCCATTGCCAGCCTGCTCGCTGAGTCTGGTATGCCGCCTTTACACCTGAGGCGCCTGCAAATGCTTCTTTCGTACGCTGCAAATTTGCGACAGATGCCACTTCATCCAAGCTATGCTTGCGTGTTCAACGATGGCAACTGTTTGCTGTACGCTGCTTGCCCTCGAACAACACGGCCGGTTAGAATACGCTTGGATAGCAGTTACAGATTGTTCGACGTACGTTCGGTTCCTTGCCTTGTCAGACAACCAAGTGGGGTACCTCCGTGGGTAGTACGACGACCTGAAATAATCCTGGATCTGCACACCGGCCCGAAAGAAAGCGCGGCCCCTTCGATTTATCGGAGGCTCTTCCTGTCCGTTGTTGGCCGCTATCCAGGTTCAGTCGCCGTCTACACGGATGGTTCAAGGACAGATACGAAGGTGGGCTGTGCGTTCGTTGTCAACATTGATAGGTTTTTTTTGCTCTCCCGGAAACCTGTAGTGTGTACACAGCAGAGCACTATGCTATCTTTAGAGCTTTGCGGTACGCACTGTACAATGAACGCCGACACGTTCTAGTGTGTATTGACTCCATGAGTTCACTCCAGTCTGTTGATACCTGTTTCCCTCGGCACCCTCTGGTGCAGCGGATCCAGGACCTGCTGGCCGGGTGTTCGGATGCCGGCACCAGAATCACGTTTCTGTTGCTCCCCAGCCACGTGGGCATAGAGGGAAATGAATTAGCAGATAAGGCTGCCAAGGAGGCAGTTACACTTCCTCCGTTGCCTTTCAAGGTTCCAGCAAGTGATATTCGCTCTTATCTGAGACCTGGTTATGTCCTATTGGGAGATGGACTGGCAGGCCATTCCACTTCCCTAAAAGCTGCGAGGGATAATAGGAACAACGAAGGTTTGGAGGACTTCCCTTCGGGCTTTGCGGAGGGAAGCCCTGGTATTATGTCGTCTTCGGATCGGCCATGGTATTCTGACTCACTCGCATCTTTTGAAAGGGGAACCGCCTCCGATGTGTACCTGCGGCGAACACCTTACCGTGGTGCACATCCTTACGGAGTGTGTGGACCTGGTCGATCGTTGCCGTAGTCTGAACCTTCCGAGTACAATCTCCCTTATCTTGCGAGATGACGAGCAGTCAGCAGACCTCGTCATCCGCTTTTTGAGGGATAGTGGTTTGTTTTATCGTCTGTGATGATGTCCTTTGTCCTAGTGTTTTTTTTTTTTTTGTGTCAATAGCGCTTTTATTCCATTGACCACGAACCTGCTACGCAGGCGTAGCAGGGGGAGAGGTGATACTCCCACGTGGCGCGTCCCAGGTGGCGGATAGGGGGGTCCTCACCGGCTTGCCGGCGGACTTGAGGGAAATAAAATACCTCTCGCGGACCAAACACACACCCCCTGTGGGTGGGGGAGGCAGACGAATAATACACCCACGGTATCCCCTGCCTGTCGTGAGAGGCGACTAAAAGGGGCGACCAAGGGTTGATTGTATTAGAACCATGAAACTACTTGTTATTAGTACCACCACGCGGAGAACACCAAGGGTTGCTTTTACTTGTGCGTAGTACTACTACATTAGGTACGAAATTGGTTTGTGATTAGTAGCACACAGGAGCACCGCGCGGTCGGCTTTTGCAGTACCTGTGATTAGTACCACCATATGAGCAGGACCATGGGATGATAGCTACTATGGTTCTGCCTTGCCTATGATTAGTACCCACTATATGAGGAACACCACGGGATAGGGGAAGGTCCCTGTGGTTAGTACTCTTATGTGATGAACACCATAGGTTTGCGTTGCCTGTACATGGCGCCGCAAAGTGAGAAAAACATAGGTCTGTATTATATGTCGAATTTCATAAGCTCTGAGTAGTACAATAATGTGTGGAATGCCGCAAGTCTCTGCTACTTTTGATTAGTACCGCAACAGAACAAATACCATGGTTCTATTTTGCTAGCGATCAGTACCGTTATGAGGGGCCGATAACTTCGATTTAGGACTCCGTTTTGACTGCACGCATACTCCATTCAGTGTTATGCTATAGCAGTAGTCCCTTGGTCATTAATACTATATTGTCACGCCTGTTATATGCATATGAGACATTGCGGGTCGCAACCACTGATTGTTTTAAATTCATGTCCATCCATTCATTCTTCGTTCTCACGTTTTTACATTCTGGTCAGTGAAGAATTTTAAACTTTTAATATGTCATTCCATTTCGTCTCATTTCGTACCATTAGGGGCCGATGACCTAGATGTTAGGCCCCTTTAAACAACAATCATCAATCATCAATCATATTCCATTGACTTCGTTTTAGTTTGTGTTGCGCATTTTAATGTGTTCTTTTAAAGTCTAACGTAAAGTACGTACATATATCTGTCCTAGCAAGCAATGCCTTATTCCCTTGTCTCCTGTATTTTCTCGTATTTTATTACAAAATAAGGCATTGCGAATCAGATCCACTGATTGTTTTAATGTCATACTCATTTTCCATCACCATTTTTTAAACTCTAGTCAGTGGATACGTTTTAAAATTTTAACTGTCATGTATCCTGTCGTCCAATAATACACCCACGGTATCCCCTGCCTGTCGTGAGAGTCGACTAAAAGGGGCGACCAAGGGATGATTGTATACGAACCATGCAACTACATGTGATTAGTACCACCACGCGAAGAACACCAAGGGTCGCTTTTACTTGTGCGTAGTACCACTATATTAGGTACGAAATAGGTTTGTGATTAGTAGCACACAGGAGCACCGCGTGGTCGGCTTTTGCAGTACCTGTGATTAGTACCACCATATGAGCGGGACCATGGGATGATAGCTACCATGTACCTGCCTTACCTGTGATTAGTACCCACTATATGAGGAACACCACGGGATAGGGAGAGGTCCCTGTGGTTAGTACTCTTATGTGATGAACATCATAGGTTTGCGTTGCCTGTGAATGGACCGCAGAGTGAGAAAAACATAGGTCTGTATTAATGTCGAATTTCATAAGCTTTGAGTAGTACAATAATATGTGGAATACCGCAAGTCTCTGCTACCATTGATTAGTACCGCAACAGGACAGATACCATGGTTCTACATTACTAGCGATAAGTATCATTCTGAGGGGCCTTTGACTTGTATTTTGGACTCATTTAGACGCCAAGCATCCTCGATTTGCTTTTGGAAGTGGTCCCTTGGTCAGTAATACTATTAACTATGATAGTTTTTTGAGTCGGATCCACTGATTGTTTTAAATTCATGTTCATTCATTCATCCATTCATGCGTTCATTCATTCTTCATGACATTTTTCATTCTGGTCAGTGGATAATTTTGAACTTTTACTTTGTCGTTTCATTTCGTACCATTAGGGGCCGATGACCTCGATGTTAGGCCCCTTTAAACAACAAGCATCATCATCATCATCGTATCCTGTCGTCCATCTCGTTCCATGAGGGGCCGATGACCTCCGATGTTAGGCCCCTAAAACAACAAGCATCATCATCATCATCATCATCATCATCATATTCTGTACGCAGTAGTAATCCGAGTTGAGTATCAGCACAGGAGACAAAGAACATCACTACAAACAATGGTCAGTGTAATGTTAGTTGTTGATCAATGTTATGCGCTTTCGATATTGCAGGCCAATAGATTTGGGTCTGTTCGTAAACGAGACGTCATTTGAACGACTTAAAATAGAGAAACCACGAACCTGCTACGCAGTCGTAGCAGGGGGAGTGGTGATACACCCACGTGGCGCGACCAGGTGGCGGATAGGCGGGTCCTAACCAGCTTCCCGGTGGACTTGAGAGAAATTATATACCTCTCGCGGACCAAACACACTACCCCCTGTGGGGGGCGGAGGCAGACGAATAATACACCCACGGTATCCCCTGCCTGTCGTGAGAGGCGACTAAAAGCGGCGACCAAGGGATGATTGTATTAGAACCATGAAACTACTTGTGATTAGTACCACCACGCGGAGAACACCGTGGGTCGCTGTTACTTGCGCGTAGTACCACTATATTCGGTACGAAATAGGTTTGTGATTAGTAGCACACAGGAGCACCGTGCGGTCGGCTTCTGCAGTACCTGTGATTAGTACCACCATATGAGCAATACCATTGGATGATATCTACTATGGTTCTGCCTTGCCTATGATTAATACCCACTATATGAGGAACACCACGTGATAGGGAGAGGTCCCTGTGGTTAGTACTCTTATGTGTTGAACACCATAGGGTTGCGTTGCCTGTAAGTGGCGCCGCGGTGTGACAAAAACCATAGGTCTGTATTATATGTCGAATTTCATAACCTGTGAGTAGTACCATAATGTGTAGAACACCGCGAGTCTCTGCTACTTATGATTAGTATCGCAACATGACAAATACCATGGTTCTACTTTCCTAGCGATAAGTACCGTTATGAGGGGCCGATAACTTGGTTTTTGGACCCCCCTTTAGACTGCTAGCATCCTCGATTCAGTATTATGCTCTAGCAGCAGTCCCTTGGTCATAATCCTGTTGTTTTTCCGTCAATTTCTATGAATGTAAGGTATTGCGGGTGGCATCCACTGATTGTTTTAAATTCATATCCATCCATTCATTCTTCGTCCTCATGTTTTGAATTCTGGTCAGTGGAGAATTTTGGACTTTTAATTTATCATTCCATTTCGTACCATTAGGGGCCGATGACCTCGATATTAGGCCCCTTTAAACAACAAGCATCATCATCATCAAAATAGAGAAACGTGTAAAGCAATTCGCGGTATGAATGTGTAGTTATTCAAATGAATCGTTGATTCTGGAGTCGCCCGAGTAAGAATGTATCGTCGTTCAAGTGATTTGTTGGGAATCGTTGAATTCTTTGACTGTCTGGCGTAGTAGCCAACTCCGCACGAAGCTGGAAGCAACTATTACCGATCTGTCCCGAAGTTCGCGATGCGTGAGATGAGCATTATGGTTAGGACCTACGTTTATAACACATATGACCTGGCCTTCACGCTGTTGTAAGAAAAGTATTTCTTGCCTACCCTCCTCAGTCCCGGAGCAAGTTTTAGGCATGGCAATTTCTGTTTTTGCTTTCAATGTGTTATAAGAGGCAAAAATAACTTGAAAATGCTAACCAAAAAAATTAGTATGTTTCGTTAAGCCATTATGGCATGTAGCGTATATGCAACATCGGGACTGAGAAGTGACTTTCGTACAATTCTTTTTTTTATATTGTATTTTTTATTGTAAGTACACTAAACACTTAAAATACATTAATAAATAACATCACACACTTTTATTCTCTCTCACCATGTTCAATACAAATTATGACACAAATTATAAAGCATATTTACAATAAATAAATATAAGTGTACCAAGAGGTACTCTCCCTCGCCGTATTTTCTGAAATCTTCAATTTATACAGATCGATCTGCTTATATTGTATAATTGTTCTTAGTATGTTTTCTCCTTGTATCTTAATAAATACACATGTTGTCCCGTCCCCCTTATGGCCCCAGGGAAAAGCGAAAATTATTTCCGCCCTGGTGGCACCTTCCATATTATGTTGGCAAGCCTTCCTCCGCCCTGCGCACTTGTGTTGTCGCCCCACCTTGCCCCTCCTCTGGCCTGCAGAGGGAGGGCGCGGTGCTGGGTAGTTCTGAGAGAACTCGGTTCAGTTCGCTTGGAGCGAGCAAGCTGCTTAGTCGCCTAGCCGTGAGCGTGGAGGTAGGAGAAATGCTTGTCAACCAACTTCAGGCTTAGGGAGGGAGTTGTTTAGTATTCAGAATGTAATATATTTGTTCTCTTGTCAGTAGAGGCTAAGCGCCTCGGTAAATAGTAAGAGGGCTTATTTCTGAAAAGGCTAGTGTGTTAACTTGGTTTTTAAGTAACTCCGTATGTTGTCACTAAACGACATTGTTCCCGAGGCCGAGCCTCGATTTCTAGGTAAAATGAGTGTAGCCCTCATGATAGTTGAATCGGTATGTGGCCTAAGGCCCCTGTAATTGCTAAGAATCCAGAATTGTAGTATTTGAATTGTCGGATGGCAGGTCCCCCAATAAATACGAACTTTATTCTTGTTCGCACTTACTACTGTAATAAGTGTTCAGCATTGCACACGACTCGGTTTTCGCTGACTGTGTTATCGCTTCCCTTGCTCGTCACTGGTATTCAGCCTTCGGTCTTAAAGCCCGCACCTTCCTTACTTCCATACCGCTGCCAATTCTTGGTGCAATAAGTATTGCCTTATTTGTAAACAAACACAAAAACATGGTGCAACAGTATTATATTACTATTATTTTCTATGAAATGGCAAGTAACAGTTTCTTTTTCTGTAAAACACAGATTTATTTTGCACTGAGTGCACTGTACAAAAGTGAAACCCTTACAGCCTGGTAGTCTACATCTTGACCTACTTTTCTGTGTTCTGTTCATCGTTTCTGGTAGGTGTAAAGCATGGTAATTCCTGGACTGAAGTGGTGGCATAGCTGCGGGAACCCTGCGGCGTTTCAGCGTCGGACCTCTATAATCGTTGTCACCATAATAATTTCCGTCACTATCTTCGTCTTCTTCGTTATCATTGTCTTCATTCTTCTTGAAAAAGATTAAATGTTCTGCTATTTCCAATTTAAATTTGTAATAAGGCAGAATGTTCTTCTTGGTCCATGAGTTTTCTACAGCCGCTGGGCGGTACTCAAGCCAGGATGCAGCAATTGCCAAGTCAATAAAGTGGTGCATCACTCTGGTGGTCCACTTCTTTGTCCTACTCCTCATAGGGTACTTGCCTGACACTCTGTTGAGGAGGTCCGCCCCTCCCATATAGATATTGTAATTCTTTACTAGACGTGGTCGAGGAACTTGAACATACTGCTTATCCTTCTTGGACCAGCGTCTGCAATCTTCGAAGGGTTCAACGCCAAACTCTGTCGACACTAGGTAGATAGGCTTGTTGTCATACCACTTGATCAGTGCCAGCTTATCATCATATGTGACAACTTGATCAACATTACCCCTTCCCTCTCGTTTCATATCAGTATCTTTACTGAACTTTACGGTTCTCGGCAAGCGACTTACCATAATCCTGCGACTTGCCATGATGCTTCTATGATTCAGTGAACTATCCAGCAAAGGCACTGATGTAAAATGCCGATCAATGAATACACTTGATCCTGACGGAAGTGAATCACTAAGCTTGAGCACAACACGACCTCCAATATCAAGTTTTTCTGGTAGAGGGGTCAGTGGCGAAGCTAGCTATATTACTTGGGGAGTCTAAGAATATTGTTCAAGCTTACCTTAAATTATTTTATACAGCAAGTGTATGCGGCGCTCCTTTCTCTCTGCAAATGCATCAATGACACGGTCCCTGAAGCTCTGATTATTTGACAGTTCGTGCAATAGAGATTTCTCTATCGCAAGTGTACTTAAATTACATAGTCTACTGTTTGTCATTGAATTCCTCAGGAAGGTTTTTATGCGTTTTAGCGCACTCATACTTCTTTCACTCGAACATGTTGTCACTGGAAATGTGAGAACTAAACGAACCAAACGTGTTGTTTGTTCTTAAACCTTGTCCAGACCATTATCCAACATATATTTTAGCAGTATTTGTGGAGGTAGATGTTTAGCTTCATCAGAGTACACATTCACAAGTTCATTTGTCAGTTGTTCACTTTCGAAAAAAGGGTACATCTTCAGGAGTTGTTTCATTTTCATTGAGGGAAAACTTGTGTTGTAAGCCTTAAATTGATTCTCATCCAATAATTCTGCAAAATGGAAGTTTTCAAAGTCACAGAACCGTATTTCCATCTGTACCATGGTGGTATCAATTACTTCATATGCTAATGCTGTGAGGGTTGGCACTACAAATGATTCTGTTGCCATTGCGGTATTGAGAGCTTTGCTGGTGTCTATGCATTCATTCACTGTTTCTTCATTTCTCAGATTTTTTAAGTTATTTATGGTTTGCTTTATCTCATGGTTGCAGATATTTACATTAGATGTGCATTTTGCTTGCAGCACCTTGAATAAATGATCCGTGTAGCAAAATATCTTGTTGAAGACGCACAACAGGAAGAGGAAATTAGGGTCATCTAATCTCTTAACCAGTCCCATAGCACCATTAACAGATTCGCCATCCCATTCTTCATCTTTACCAACAATGTGTGTAAGAGCTTCTTTCAAGTCCTTGAAATGGGATGCTATTGTTAGTGTTGCTCTGGAGTGGAAGTTCCAACGTGTCGTACATGCCGGGGGAAGTTTAAAGCCTTTATCTCTTAGGACTTGAGTTCTCTTTGATGACTTGCTGAAATATGTATGGAAGGCAGTCAAATCATAAGTAAAGAGACGCACTTTCTTTATAGCTTTTGCTCCATACAAGAGTACCAAATTAAGCTTATGTGCATAGCAATGTATAAACATTGCATGTGGGCAAACTTGCTTTACGATAGTTTGAACACCCCCTGTAGAACCCGCCATTACGGAAGCCCCGTCGTAAGTCTGACATATTAACTTCTTTTCTACGCCCCATTTTCGTAAGACATCCAATATTACGGCTGACAGTCCAGTGGCACTTTTATCTTTTGAGACGTCATAGAACCCCACAAACCTCTCGTGAACGTTATAACCAACACAATACCGAAATATAATGTTCATCTGATTCTGACAAGATATATCTAATGTTTCATCCGCCTGAACTGATACAAATTCACAAATAGAAATTTCTTTCTGAATCTCTTCATTCATCACTTGAGTTACACAGTCAATAAGTTCATTCTGAATGTCACTCGAAGTTCCTTTAAATCCTGAAGTTGCTCCCAGATGCTCTCTCATGAATTGTTCTTCTTGAGCTAGCAATTCCTCTCGAAGTAGTTACCTTTATTTACGGAGTCACTACTCTCGTCATGCCCACGGAATGGAAGTTCTTGTTTTCCGAGAAAACACACAACTTGAACTAACCTGCCAAGAACCCGTCTATTATGATTTACTAACTCATTATGCTTTAGAGCTGCAAGACGAGCCGCTTCTGATATCGCATGATCTATTCTACTCCTGCCGAGAAGAAGAAAACGCTCACTGTTCTGAATATGTCTTTTTGAAATCTGGTGATTACGTGCTCTTCTATGAAATTTTTTTAGGGTACTGATGCCACCCTCATTCCATTCACTATCACCTCCAAATAATATGCAAATGTAACAATAAAACTTACAATGTGTCACACTTGCTGTAAGCCATGTATAATCCTTATACCATTGGGACTGGAAAGTTCTTATTTGGTTTCCATCCTTTTGCACAATTTTCAATAATGGCTGTGGCCGCTTGTCTTTCAGGGCACATTTTTCTTCGAAAGACAAAGAAGAAAATGGAGTTCGAAGCAAGTATGTAATAAGATCATTACTTTCATTCATTATACACGGATTTAAAAAATACTGGCAACTCTTCACAAAACACAGACCACTAATAATAAGTTGTTAACTTCACAGATCAACAGATCAGAACGCAAACATTAACTCGTAACTCGCGACTTGGAGACTAGACTCCCAGCTAGGTTTCAAAGCGAGCACTTACCGCTGCATGACGTCATACGTTGTCATAGCAACCAGTACAAGCCCCGCCCGCTAGCAGAAAGGTAAGAGTCTGGCTGAAGCCAGACTCAACGGCTAGGCTCAGTGCTCTGCGAGTACGCGGCAGATCGGAGAGTCGTGAAGTCTATTAAGTTTATTAGACATAATTTTCGTGCCTTATATCAATAATTTATTATTCGTATTTCGTCTGGGGAATCTGAGACTCTTAGATTCCCCCCAAGCTTCGCCACGGAGAGGGGTCTTCTCTGACACTATTTCCCTTCCCTTCCCACAACACGAAATCGAGTGGAATACCGGATGGTGTGGCAATGACAAAAGCTTTCATCCCAACTGGGTGGGGCTTCCCTTTCACATACTGGCGCATCCTAACTTGACCATGGAAAGGGATCATCTGTTCGTCAATTGCCACATTCTGAGGTCGAGGGTTTTCTAGGCAAACAGCTCTGATACTCTGAAGGAGTGGACGTACCTTCCAATAACAGTCCTCTCTTTGTTCTGGGGTGACAGCATTGTCATCTACTAATTTTACATTTTTGCGGATCAAATAAAACCTGTCTCTTGTAATAGCGTCTGCAATTAATGGATATCTTGTCCTACTTTCCCAACACATCCTTAGCCTTGGGAACCCCAATAGTGCAGCAACTTTGCTCACTCCCCAGAACTTCATCATTTCTGCACCACTACAATTAATTGAGTTTCCTGTCCTAAGAACATATCGTATGTTAGTAAAAGTGGTCATGTTCTCAAAAATTTCAGGATTAACATCTCGACAAAAGTATTGAAAAGGCTTCTTTACATCAACTGCCCCAGCTGAAGATGCCAATGCTTGCCCATTGTTGATATTTGGTTGGAAACTGGCAATGAAAAGGAAAGGATAACAATTAATTTTGATAAACAAACAGGCCAATGAGCCTCCTAGCCATATATATTTTCAAACGCCCAAGAACAAAAATAATAATAATAGTAACAGTAAACTTACTCTGTCTTATGTCTCCACATTACACTCCTCCGTTGAATGCTTGCAAGAGGCAATGTATCTTCTTCCTATTCACAACTGCTTTCACCGATAGGTGGAGTTGCAGCGTTGATTCTCAAGTCATCTTCATCAATATCATCATCGTCACCTCCATCCAGTTCAATATCTGACACATCAAGGTTGATAGTGTCAATAAGATCCGCAGTATCTGTTTCCTTCAAGGTTAAAATAATGAAAGGTAAAATATAAATTCTCGCATTCTTCGTACCAAGTATTCATTTAAATACTGCAGTATATAATGATATTCAAGTACGTACTTAATATTGAAGGCAACTATGGTTTAATATTAACAACTGCAGCGAGAAAACGAGAGTAAAGAACAGTAATTTTCTGCTGTATGCACAAATTTTCTAGGTTATTGCCTAATGTAGAGTATACGCTACATCATCAAATGCGTCATGCTGTCTGCAGTATACAATATTAAATGAGTTCTGATCACTAGCATAATACTTATTGACCTGTTATAAGCTATCTTAAAAACATTCACATTAGTTAAATATACAAATACATAACAAATACCTGCACGTCTCGTCCCCATGTCTTGATGTCAACAAACTTGTATATTCTCACTAGTACTGCCACCTATACACTTGTGCGATAAACAAAAACGGGTGATGAGCGCGAAGCACACACGGTAGACTATACGCTACACCCGGCAACCGCGGGATAGAGCCATTACCGGACCGGAAAAAAAAATAAAGAACGCATGTAGCAATGCTACACAGGGACTGAGGAGGCTACAGTACAAGTCACCTACAGTATCTATAACCGAGATGAAACATTAATTTCACATTTACTATTTCATAGCCGACTATTCGTCATCGTTCCAGATGACTTAATCATGAGCATTAATAAATACAGCTGGTAATAAGTACGATTTCCTATAATATTTTGTACGGCTACAACGTACTGCATTATAAAAGAAAGAAAATATTAATGTAACTACCGTCAACTGGGGTTACTATGGTCACTTTTTTAAGTTTTTTGTGAGTATCTTGCACATTTTATGAGATTTCCATGTAAAAATGAAATACGATTTAGTATAGAGTGTTGGGTATCATCTACTTACTAAAATAATTTTTTCGAACATCCGGTAATTGTCCCACATCTGAAAATATAGTGACCACAGTAACCCCATGAGGTGGGGACACTATGGTCATATATTAAAATCACTCCAGAATTGTTACTAAATATGCAGGAATTAGTAGGGGGGTGACTATGGTCAAACAGAGCGTGATTTTCCAAGCATATTGATGTAAGAAATCTTATATTTAACTATATTCTAAAGCTAAAAAAATTACAATTGTGCCAAACATTAAAGAAAAATTTGCAAAATGTGGTTAATTTGTTCTTTTCCTTTATAATTGTATCATTTCAAGTTGAAGCCAGTAAACTTTATATAGAAGCTTAGCTTACCCCCACCTTTGCTCAACTGGAGGCGGTAGTATTTTAAGAATTTCATTCACATTGATAACATAAATGTCTGCTTCCTTTGGCCACACAAAATATTCATGACATCTTCTAAGAAATATACCTAACTTTCACTTCATCTTCTTGACAAGTACCATCATCATCTATCACTTTACCTATGTAGTGCAGTTTTTCTTTGTACTAAACTCAACCAGAACATAGCCTCTGCTGTTGGTTTCCTACAGCACTCATCATTATCTCCTTCTTCTTCTGCCATCAGTCCTACTTTCATCTCTTCCCAAGTTTCTTCATCACTTCCATTTAAATAAATTTCAACATCACTTTCAGAGTCTAATGAATCTTCTCTTGTACGCCTTTTCTGGTTCTTTCTGAAGATTGGTAGCACTGATGTTTCACCAATTGTTCTTGCTTGAAACTGATCTTGAAGAGGTGGACAAAGTTCAGTATCCTCCAGAGAGACACTTTTTCGTGGCTTGACACACCATCTCTTCTTTCTTTTGGGGCCATTTCTTTAATTTGAATAGCGCATTTCTTTCAAGAAACTTGAAACAGACACAGCAATGTCACTAGCAACTGAAGAATTATTGACAGTTTCCAGGACAGACCTACCATTTTGCCACTAACACTGAAATAAAAAGGACACAAGCATGAAGTATGAAACAAACAAGTGAATAATAAAATATAAATACATTAATTGTATATAATATTTAACAATAGTAATCTAACATAACCCATAAGACAATTGCAATGAGTCGATACTCATGACCATAGTAACCCAAAAAAAACAAGACAATTGTACTATTGTTTATAAATTTGCACTTTTAAGGTACAAAATAATTTCTTATAAAGATAAAATTACATACATACCTTCACAAGGAATAAACAAAGGTAAACAACACTTTCAGATGACATTTAGAAGTGATTACCTAGGAGCAACAATGAACAGTTTAGCCAACTGTTGTTTCTGTCAAAAAACAAATGCTGAAAGAAATGATAGTCAGAAAAACGCATTTCAGGTTAGAATCACAAGTTTTCGCTTTCTGGAAAGAAAAATGTGCCTAGATTGGAGGGAAATTTGAAAATTGAGATTTTAAAAATATATAATATATGAATAAGCCTCAATAACATTTTTCCTCAGTTTTGACCATAGTCACCGCTGGGACCGTAGTCACCCCGGCTGACGGTACATACAAAAGTTTGACTGAGATGGACGAATCGCCTGTTAGAGGGTACAGCAGAGAAGCAGAAGGGTATAACAGTAGATCGAAACAATGATGTATGAAAACAATGAGTACATACTGTACCGGGAAATAGTTATGGGGCCAGAGCGTGGGAAGGATTTCAGGTAGTGTGCGGTTGCGATTGGAGTAGGGACAGGGAACGATGATTTCGCAGGGCGAATAATAGATTGTAATTAACATTTTTGACAATATTTATTGATAATCTCGAGCATGTCACCCTGCTTCTCCTTCGTCAAAATTAAATTTTCACTTGTTCTCCCACGAACCTGCTACGCAGCCGTAGCAGGGGCAGAGGTGATACTCCCACGTGGCGCGTCCCAGGTGGCGGATAGGGGGGTCCTAACCGGCTTGCCGGCCGACTTGAGGGAAATAAAATACCTCTCGCGGACCAAACACACACCCCCTGTGGGTGGGGCAGTCTGACGAATAATACTCCCACGGTATCCCCTGCCTGTCGTGAGAGGCGACTAAAAGGGGCGACCAAGGGATGATTAAATTGGAACCATGAAACTGCTTTTGATTCGTGCCATCACGCGGGGAACACCATGGGTTGCCTGTACTTGCGAGTTGTACCACTATATTCGGTACGAAATGGGTTTGTGATTAGTAGCAGCAGAGAGTTGGTTCCCCTGTAGGTTTCCAGTACCCGTGCGTCGTACCCATGTGAGCAACACCGCGAGTCTGGGCGTAGCCTGTGAGTTGTAGCACTATATGCGCGACACCGTGGGTCTGCGTTGCCTATGATTAGTATCCACTATGTGAGGAACACCACGGGGCCCGTGGGACCGGCACCCGTGACTAGTACACCTAGGTGGGGAAACTCATCGGTTTGCGTTGGCTATGAGTGGCGCCATTGTGTGAGAAACACCATAGGTCTGCATTACCTGTACGAAGTATAATACTTGTGAGTAGTACCATCTTGTGTGGAACACCGTGAATTTCGCTACTTTTGATTAGTACCCCAACATAACTAATACCATGGTTCTACTATACTCGCGACATGTACCATTGTGAGGGGCCTTAGACATGGAGTTTGCACCCCTTTAGACATCAAGCATCATTGTGCTTTATGAGTGGTCCCTTGGTCAGTAATCAATTATTTACGATCTTTGTTTGAGTCTGATGCCCTGTATTTTGTTAGTTTGTTTCCTTTTTTTGTTTGTTTTTTGTTGGGTTCATGTCCATTCATTCATTCTTCATGATATTTTTTTATTTTTTATTTTTGTCAGTGGAGGAATTTGACATTTTTGTTCTTTCATTCCGTACCATTAGGGGCCGATGACCTCGATGTTAGGCCCCTTTAAACAAAAAGCATCATCATCATCATCATCAGTACCATCACGCGCGGAACACCATCGGTCGCTTTTACTTGCGAGTAGTACCACTCTGTTAGGTACTCCATAGTTTTGTGATTCGTAGCACTCGAGTGGGGTTCAGTGTGGGTTTCCAGTACCCGTGAGTCGTGTCCATGTGTGCAACACCACAGGTCTGGGCGTTGCCTGTGAGTTGTACCCGTGTGAGCGACACCAGGCGTCTGTGAGTTGTACCACTATACGAGCGACACCGTAGGTCTGCGTTGCCAGTGATTAGTACCCACTCTGTAGGAACACCACGGGAATGCCGGCGCCCGTGCTTAGTACACCTAGGTGAGGAACCTCATCGGTTTGCGTTAGCTATGAGTGGCGCCATTGTGTGAGAAACACCATAGGTCTGCGTTACCTTTACGACGTACAATACTTGTGAGTAGTACCTTAATGTTTGGAACACCGTGAGTTTACGCTACCTTTGATTAGTACCGCAGCTTGAGAAATATCATGGTTCTCCTTTACTACCGATAATTGCCATTAGCATCATTGTGCTTTATAAGTGGTCTTTTGGTCACTAATACTATTATTTACAATCTTTTTTGATTCTGATCCACTGTTTTGTTTGTTTTTTGTTTTTGTTGTATTCATGTCCATCCATCATTCTTTATGACATTTTTAATTTTTTATTTTGGTCAGTGGATGCTTTTCATTTTTTGTCGTTATCTCATTTCGTACCATTAGGTGCCGATGACCTCGATGTTAGGCCCCTCTAAACAACAAGCATCATCATCATCATCATCACTTGATCTCTTCAGCATGCAATTACGTAAATTAAATATATGCGCTGTTATAATCCTATCCATCCACTCGATGTTAAAAATGTTCAGAGTAAATATCAGTTTTCTAAGATCTCAATACACCCTGAAGTTCATCTAGATCTCTCACCCACGGTATCCCCTGCCTGTCGTAAGAGGGGACTGAAGGGGGCGACCAAGGGATGATTGAATTAGAACCATGAAACTACTCTTGATTCGTACCATCATGCGGGGAACACCATGGGTTGCATGTACTTGCGAGTAGTATCACTAAATTGGTACGAAATAGGTTTGTGATTAGTTGCAGTAAAATGCCTGGCCTGGTGGATTCCAGTACCCGTGCGTTGTACCCATGTGCGCAACACCGCGGGTTCTGGGCGTAGCCTGTAAGTTGTACCGCTATATGAGCGGCACCATGGGTCAGAGTTGCCTGTGATTGGTACCCACTATGTTAGGAACACCACGGGAATACCGGCGCCCGTGACTAGTACACCTAGGTGGGGAGCGTTACCGGTTTGCGTTGGCTATGAGTGGCGGCATTTTGTGAGAAACACCATAGGTCTGCGTTCCCTGTACGAATTGCAATACTTGTGAGTAGTACCATCTTGTGTGGACCACCGTGATTCTTCGCTACTTTTGATCAGTACCCCAAAATGACAAATACCATGGTTCTACTTTACTCGCGACATGTACAATTCTGTGGGGCCTTAGACGTGAATTCAGCACCCCTTCGGACATCAAGCATCATTGTGCTTTATAAATGGTCCCTTGGTCAGTAATACTCTAATTAACTACCTTCTTTTTGAGTCTGATCCACTGTTTTTGTTTTTTTTGTAGGGTTCATGGCTTTTTTTATTTTATTTTGGTCAGTAGATGAATTTGAATTTTTTGTTATTTCATTTCGTACCATTAGGGGCCGATGACCTCGATGTTAGGCCCCTTTAAACAACAAGCATCATCATCATCTATCAGATCTCTCATATGAATTCAATATTCAAAATAACACTCTGATCATAGAACTTCATTTAACCACTTGTTAATTTACCAATATTTTTAAATTACAATTTAAGTCATTACTTGTGGTGAAAACCTAAAGTCTTTCTAAAATTATTAAACACTAGCAAGATACCCGTGCTTCGCTACGGTATTGTACTGAAATTTATAATTGAATGCTTATTGTTTTAGATATATAATCCGCCGAAATTCGCGATCTGACTCGTTTTCTGTGAGAATCCACCAAAATTCCCGATCTGACTCGTTTTCTATTAGATTACGGCACGTTTCCTCCCATTTTTCAATCTTCCTTTCCAGCAATCGATTTCGTACTTCCCGGACTAGGCTCAGGTATTCCTCCCGGTCAGTTGGCTCCGTAAATCTTTGCCATCTTTTCCTATAATCATTTTAATATGTATAAAATCCTTCAGGAGATCCGGCGTGGTGTAATATTGGGTGCTTTGGCGGCACTGAACCCGCGGCCGGACTGCATTCTTAGTCATTACCCGTCCAGGAGCCGTTTCCAGCGCGATCCGCACATTTGACGACGGTCCGGAACATTATTATTATTATTATTATTATTATTATTATTATTATTACTATTATGTGTTGCTGGAAAGGCTGATGACAGGGAAAATCGGAGTATCCGGAGAAAAACCTGTCCCACCTCCGTTTTTTCCAGCACGAATGTCACATGGAGTGACCGGGATTTGAACCACGGAACCCAGCTGTGAGAGAGGCCCGCGCGCTGCCGCCTTAGCAAAGGAGGATACTTATAAGTACATTAAGAACAGTAAAATCAATGGGTTCACCTCCTTCTACACCCCACCGCCGTTAAGTTTATTTACCGGCAAACCCCCCCCCCCCAAAAAAAAAAATTAAAAGAAGGCTTGTTTCTTTATGTTTAAAGGAGATTCCAAACACCAATGTTCACGTCTATTGCCGTCAGTTTTGAGATATAAGTATCCCCATAAAAATAATTTATTTTTTTCACTTCATCTCACACTACTCCCCCCCACCCGTAAGTGAATTTTCCCGCAAAAAATACTTGCTTCTTTAATAGTAAAAGATCTTCTAAATACCAATTATCACGACTCTAACTTCTTCAGCTTTTGATTTATGTGTCGTCATGAAAGGAATTCAACTCCTTTACACTCCCACCCTCCAAGATGGTTTCCCCACCGAAACGCGTTTTTCTTTGTTTTTAAAGGAGATCTAAATACGAATTTTCACGTCTGTAACAACTTTAGTTTTTATTAGATGTTTGCATTCTCATACAATTAAGTCAATTAAATTTTCAATACTTTCACCCCCCCCCCCCCTCATTGGATTTTCCGAGAATACGTGTTTCTTTACTTTTAAAGCAGATTGCAAATATCGAATTTCACGTCTGTAACATCTTCATTTTTGAGATATCAGTAGCCTAATTAAAAGAATTCAACACCATTTTCAGTCACTCTTACCCACCCCCCACCACCCAAGTGGTATTTCCGAAAAATAAAAATACACGATTCGTTATGTTTAATAGAGATAAAAAATACCATTTTTCACTTCTGTAACATGTTAAGTTTTTTTAGATATACTGTAAAAATTCTCATTTTAAAATTTCACCACTTTTGAGTTCCCCTTAGGTGGATTTCCAAAAACAAATCACCTATGTTTCTTTACATTTACAGGAGATTCCAAACACCCACTTTTTACGTCTGTAACATTTTACGTTTCCAAGATATTCTGTAGATATAGTCTTTCAAAAAATTCACCCAATTTGTCACTCCTATTTAACCGCCATTAATTGGATTTCCAAAAACTAAAAAATACGTGTTTCTTTATTTTTAAAGGAGGTCCCATATACAAATTTTCGGTTCTGTAATATCTTCAGGTTCTGAAATATAAGTATCCTCATTAAAGGCATTCAACCCATTTTTCACCCTTTTACACCCCTCCTATTGGGATTTACAGGAAACAAAAAAATACGTGTTCCTTTATTTTTAGAGGAAATTCTAACTACCAATTTTTACATCTGTAAATTTTTAAGTTTTAAGATGTAAACACACTCATTTCTAAAAATTCACCCCCCACTTTCAACCCCCAATATTTATATCTTCAAAAAACGAAAAAATACGTGTTTCTTTACTTTTAAAGTAGATACCACATACCAATTTTCAGGTCTGTAATATCTTCAGGTTCTGAAATATAAGAAGCCTCATTAAAGGCATTCAACCCATTATTCACCCTTTTACACCCTTCCTATTGGGATTTTCCGAGAACAAAAGATTACGCGTTTCTTTATTTTTAAAGGAGATTCTAAATACCAATTTTTACATCCATACACTTTAAAAGTTTTGAGATATAGATACACTCATTTTAAAAAATCACCCCCTTTTCACCCCCCCCCCATTAATTGGATTTTCGAAAAACAAAAAAATACGTGATTCTTTATTTTTTAAAGAGATCCCAAACATCAATTTTCAGGTCTGTAATATCTTCAGGTTCTGAGATATAAGTAGCCTCATTAAAGGCATTCAACCCCTTTTTCACCCATTTTTACGATTCCTATTGCGATTTTCAAAAAACCAAAAAATACGTGTTTCTTTATTCTTAATGAAGATTCTAAATATCAATTTTTACATCTGCAAACTTTAAAAGTTTGGAGATATAAATTCACTCATTTTAAAAATTCGCCCCCTTTTCACCCTCCCATTAATTGGATTTTCCAAAAACAAAAAAATACGTGTTTCTTTATTTTTAATAGAGATCAAAAGTACCAAGTTTCAGGTCTGTAACATCTTCAGTTTCTGAGATATAAGTACCGGTATCCTGATTAAAGGCATTCAACCCATTTCCCCACATTTTCACCCTTTTTCATCCCTCCTATGCGATTTTCTGAAAACAAAAAAATACGTGTTCCTTTATTTTTAAGGAAGGTTCTAAATACCAATTTTTACAGCTGCAAACTTTAAATGTTTGGAGATATAGATTCACTCATTTTAAAAATTCACCCCCTTTTCACCCTCCCATTAATTGGATTTTCCAAAAACAAAAAAATACGTGTTTCTTTATTTTTAAAAGAGATCAAACGTACCAATTTTCAGGTCTGTAATATCTTCAGTTTCTGAGATATAGGTACCGGTATCCTGATTAAAGGCATTCAACCCATTTTCCCCATTTTCACCCTTTTTCACCCCTCCTATTGGGATTTTCTGAAAACAAAAAAATACGTGTTTCCTTATTTTTAAAGACGATTCTAAATACCAATTTTTACATCTGTAAACTTTTAAAGTTTTGAGATATAGAGCAACTCATTTTAAAATTTCACCCCCGTTTTCACCCCCTTAGCGAAGGAATATCCCAAAATCCTCTCTTAGCGAGCACCTACGTCTTAATATGAATATATCCCCAAAATTTCATCTCTTTATGTCCAGTAGTTTTGGCTCGGCGATGATGAATCAGTCAGTCAGGACAAGTTATTTTATATATATATAGATAATGTTAACTGACACTTGCTTTAGCTGTCTTACAGTTCAAATTAAATATTTTCAGTCACTTGCTGAATAAATCCTGCAGTACATCTAAGCAAATATACAAGATTTTTAAATAGTGCTCTTGTTATATAACAAGCCCTACAGTTCATCTAGTTATTGTGGAATGATTTCAGTTTACACAACTTCGAAGAGAAACCCAAAGTGCATTGAAATATGACTTGAATTCTTATTGATTGACCTCCTACAATTTCTAAAGCTCACACGATCAAAACTTACGAAGCACATTTCATTTGATCAACGTTGTACTGTTGAGTGACTGAGTGCATTATTAAAAGGTCAGTTATTGTCTAAGTGTAATGACTCACTTAAGAAAAGGTAAAATACACTTATGTCACCTGTGTTCTGCTCATAAGAATGGATGAAGTACAGCTCTACAGCTTGGTGACTAGAACTTCTGCAGCGAAGAGCCTGAACTCGAACTAAGCACCAGCAGCGAACCACGTTCCGTCCTACGATGACGCCACGTTTAATCCCTCGTAGATACCACGATTAATCCCTCGCTGGATACCACGAATGTCCCTCGAAGGCACCACGAATAATCCCACCCTGGATATAACGTTCTACGTAGGGTGATATTACGACACTTCGCCAAGATTTCCGGTGTTTTGAAAAGAAATGTTGAAACACGGGAAAGTTCAATAGGCACTATACAGCTAGTTGCAGGACTATTAATTATCACTAATGAGTTGTATTTCACACTGAAATAAGTCCGAATGCACAGTAGTTTGTACCCGCACTATTGCATTATGGCATTCAATACGTGACTTGGAATAGCACAGTCTATGTCACAGTTCGAGCTATAAGTCAAGTTACTGTAGTACTGTAGTAATAAAATTATTTCGCTTCTGCAGTCGAAAGCACAGTTTATAAGACATGAAATGAGACACTAGCACAGTTCATAATAATCACAGATTATGTCGAAATTCAGTATAAGAATAACTGTCACAGTCCGTTAAATACTCGAATAAATGCAATTAATGTCACTTCTAGAACGGTCTCTTGAATCCTAATATTCACTGCTTAAGTGGTTTTTATGACTGAGTTTTCATAATAAGAGTTCGTATAACCTGATATCACCATAAAATGTCCTTAATATTCAGTTCTTTTTCTTTTCTTGTGGCATTAATCCAATGTTCAAGGAAAAAAGGTGAAATTTAGCCACACTCAGTCCTATTAATTACTGAATATTTGAGTGAAAAGGTGAAATTTAGCCACACTCAATCCTATTAATTACTGAATATTTGAGTGGGATAGTACTTCAAATATCTCACAGTCGTAATTGTATACGAGAAATGCGTCTCAAGACTAATGAAATTATCATTAATGAAGGTTTAACTTATCACGCAGAATTTCCTATTATGCTTGACACTATAAATGATCACGGCAGAGTTCAAATATATGGGGAATTAACACAGTCCATAACACTGTCGAATGGTAAATTAAACACTGGTATTCTCAGTTCTACCTAAATTCACAGTCTCTATAGCAAGATGACTTCTAGCCGTGATCGAGTTGTAGATTTCAACTGAGTATACCCTTGAGTCGTTGACCTATTTATAGTCTGCTAGGTGCGAGCTTACTTTGTCAGGCGACAGAGGGGTGGTTATGCATTCCAAACTTAAACTCATCATATCTTCTACACTACTTGGTGGATTGCTTTCAAATTTTCAACATTGTATGTTTGAAATGTGGGCTACAGGCTGGTGTTTGGCTCGTTTTTATCGGTCGAGTCTTTTAGAAGTTATAAAAATCAATTCTAGACGTTTCCATGGGGAGGTGAGATACACGTGGCGCTGACGTCACTTGACCTTGCTCCCCTCTCTTACTGTCTCCCTCACACTTACACGGAGCAGTAGAGACGAGAGCATTCCCTCGGACAGCTGTTCCTTATGTCACAACTTAGCCATTCTTTCATTATTAAAGATTTTATAACGCTGATGTGTCAGGGCCTATGCCTTCCTGGTACAATACCTTATGTTGGAAGATTTAGTAGACACATGATGCAAAACATATGCTTGGAATTTCACTTCAGTTTATAAATTATAATTGAGTAACACTATATTCGATAATTTTGTGGACGTAAAGCGTCGTCTTAACTCAGTTAAAGTATTTCCAGCTCTGGAAAAAACACGCTCACACGGAACAGAACAACCGAGAACTCATAGTCGTCCTAATATCAGCTGGTAAAGCCTTGGACAATAAATTACTTTTTCTTGCCACCACCTAAAGGGATCCGCCTTCCTTGCCAGGATTGGTTCATCAATATACTTACCATATTCTATTATCGTGGCAGCCAGCGGCGTAACGGGGTTTGTAAAATGTTTAACACTGGAGTTGAACTCTCCCCACAATACATCTTCATCTGAGTCCTCTGCATGTTGTTGCTCCTCTGCTTCCCTTAGTATCTCATCGCAGGAAATTCTCACAGATGAAGCTTTTTGGATAAGCGATTGTTTCGCGTTATTGTACGCTGCAGTAGGCAGAAAAGCTTGCTTCTTGAATCTGGGATCGAGCAAGGTGGTTTCAGTTAAAATGGTTCGGTCTTGAATGTCTTTGAACCGTTTATCATGTTCGGTTTTAATTTTTGCAACCATGATGAGATTTCTTTTGGCTCATTTACACTTTCAATTTTCTCAAAACATTTATTCAAGCACCGAGCAAATAAAATCAGTTTGGAAACACTCAGTTGTTTCTCAGAGCTTACATCCTCGGTGATCTGCAAAAACGGTTTGAGAATTTTGCACATTTCATCCAATATATCAAAATCTTCACTGGATAGAATGATCCCGGGATTCACTAGCGCCAAAGTTAACACAACAGCTCCTGTATTTTTCACCACACTCTGGAACGTAGCATAGGTGGAATTCCATCTGGTAGGCACCCCTCGCATAAGAGTTTGCTGTGGAAGTCCCATTTAATTTAGAAAAAACACGTGGACTCCGTTTAAAATATTCTACCACATCTTTCACTTTGGTTTTGAGCTCTTGAATTTCCCCTACAGCGTTCTGCACTGTAAGATTTAAAGTATGCGCAAAACAGAGAATATGCTGACATCCTAGATTTCTTGCTGCTGCAATCATATTTGGTGCACTGTCAGATACAAAGGCAACAATTTTACAGTCAATTTCCTATTCCTGGCATAACCGCTTTATTTCATTGGCAATGTTTTCTGCACTGTGGCTTTCGTTGTACACGAAACAGGCCAGTAGGGCAGTACACAATTGGCAGTTCCCATCCAAATAATGAACAGTTAAGGCAACGTAACATTCAGACGCTCCCGAGGTCCAAATGTTCGAGGTTAAAGATTTTCGAGAAGGCAATACATAATTTGGATTTAAATTATGCAGCAATTCCCTAAACTCTGGCTGTTCAACTATTCTGTACGAATGATATTGATTCACAATAAGTTTTAATACAATATTGTCCAAGACTTTGCTTTTCGACACTGGAAGAGGTCTGGAGGCAAAGTCGCTCATTTTGCTCTGTCCGGTTTTTTGCCTTTTGGCTGGTAGCTCTGATGATTCTTCTGTAGATGTTGAGGGGGCACCACAACAGATGTTGAAGGCAGAGATGACCTATATTCAACAACAACTTCTTCGGTATTCGGCTGCGGCATTTCTGGCCTAATAGCAGCAGTAGGATGTTTTTTTAATGTCTAGTTAAATTCGAGGTGGTTACAGCCTTAAAACCACGAACCTGCTGCACTGGCCACCCATTCCCTCCACAGCTCGGTTTCAGACTGACGTTCCATCCAGGGAGGCGCCCCGATTTATAGTAAATCTGGGTGCGCGTGTAGAGAATTCAGCACTTCCCTGGATGACACGTCAGCCGGGTTGGCTGCGGAGGCAATGGGCTGCCACGAGAGGGTAACACCCCTCTCCAATGCTTTATTAATTAACGAAATATACAGTAACAATAAATATCCATGTGCATGGAGCACTGGGCCTCTCCCGGTCCGCAGTGTCCATAGCGTTACATTGCTGTCAGTGTAAATACACAAAGTTTTAACATGTACAGGAATGTCAGTGAGATACCATAAGGCCGCCATGACGGCCGCTGCAGTTTCAGCTGTGTGAATGGGAGCCGGCGTAGCGAAGGCTTGTGCCCATCCTTGCATTTGTCTGGGGGCTATGGTGGCGATTGACCTAGGCGTCGCGTCCGCGTAAACGGAGTCCGTAGGGGCTTGCAGGAGTACTCGGAGCGGCCTCGCCACGTAGTTAGGAGTGAGGAGGCGTCTGACCCAGAATGCTTCCCCGGACAGAGAATGCTTCGCCAGAAAGAAGGGCAAAGACATCACGTAAGCACACCAGGATAGATAGCCTGCTGTCTGCTCCCTTTCTTCTTGGATTGCAGTGGGGATGAGTGCGATCAGCTGGAGTACCTTCTGCTGAGTGGAGTGGTGAAGCGTCAACTCCGAGGCCGGGATGTGCACCGTGACCCCTAGGTAAGTGAGAACGTCTACTGGCGTAGTAGTGATGGACTTTCTTGTGTTGATGGTTATTCGAAGGATTACGTCCAGATATAGAAGGATATCTGCTGCCATGCGATCGTCCAGGGTCTCGCCGTGTATTAACCAGTCATCTAAATAGGCGATGAAACCTATCGGGAATTGCTGCTGTGGTACTTCCCCGACGGCGATCGCCCATCGCTGCATGATTGATGGGGCTAAAGCATGCCCCGTCGGGAGACGAGTCCAGACGTATGTTCTTTGCCTATAGTAGATTCCCCATGGATGTTGTGTGTGGGAGGGTTTATACCGATTTGGTAAAACCTACTCACCAAGTCCAGCTTGATAGCTTTGTGAGTCGGTGGGATAGCGCCGAGGGCCTCTGCCGGATGTCGAGGGCCTCTGTCGATGTACTGCGCCACGAACCTGCTACGCAGGCGTAGCAGGGGGAAAGGTGATACTCCCACGTGGCGCGTCCCAGGTGGCGGATAGGGGGGTCCTCACCGGCTTGTCGGCAGACTTGAGGGAAATAAAATACCTCTCGCGGACCAAACACACACCCCCTCTGGGTGGGGGAGGCAGACGAATAATACACCCACGGTATCCCCTGCCTGTCGTGAGAGGCGACTAAAAGGGGCGACCAAGGGTTGATTGTATTAGAACCATAAAACTACTTGTGATTCGTACCACCACGTGGAGAACACCAAGGGTCGCTTTTACTTGTGCGTAATACCACTACATTAGGTACGAAATTGGTTTGTGATTAGTAGCACACAGGAGCACCGTGCGGTCGGCTTTTGCAGTACCTGTGATTAGTACCACCATATGAGCAGGACCGTGGGATGATAGCTACCATGGTTTTGCCTTGCCTATGATTAGTACCCACTATATGAGAAACGCCACGGGATAGGGAGAGGTCCCTGCGGTTAGTACTCTTATGTGATGAACACCATAGGTTTGCGTTGCCTGTAAATGGCGCCGCAAAGTGAGAAAAAAATAGGTCTGTATTATATGTCGAATTTCATAAGCTCTGAGTAGTACAATAATGTGTGGCATACCGCAAGTCTCTGCTACTTTTGATTAGTACCGCAACAGAACAAATACCATGGTTCTACTTTGCTAGCGATCAGTACCGTTATGAGGGGACGATAACTTCGATTTAGGACCCCCTTTTGACTGCACGCATAATCGATTGTGTTATACTATAGCAGTACTCCGTTGGTCAGTAATACTCTTTTGTCACGTCAGTTTATGTGAATGTGCGACATTGCGGGTCGCAACCACTGATTGTTTTAAATTCATGTCCATCCATTCATTCTTCGTTCTCACGCTTTTGAATTCTGGTCAGTGGAGAATTTTAGACTTTTACTATGTCATTTCATTTCGTCTTATTTCGTACCATTAGGGGCCGATGACCTCGATGTTAGACCCCTTTAAACAACAATCATTATCATCATTATTGATGTACTGCGTCCATGGGGAGAGGTCATATATAATACGAGCCGTCCCCGTGTCCTTTGGCACTAGGAACATGGGGAAAGCGGATGTAGGCTGTCCGGGTTCCAGAATGTGGTGTTGTACCAGGTCTTGAATAGCCTCGTCCATGAGGCTTGATGGCTTAGTGGCGCGGAACACGGGCGGGGTGTTCCGTGGCCGCGGGAGGTATGCCCCCTTGTTCATGATGCGTTGAGCATACTGTCCAAGGGGATTATCCAGATATGGCACAGGGTGTGCGCGAGGCACGGCAACTGAATGGTAGAATGAAGGATGAGGGCGTAGGACGAGGAGGGGTGGGTGCAGAGGATCCTCCGCCGGAATGCTGCTGGCATCGTCTTCGGGTCCTTCGTTTCCCGATTCCGAAATCTCCGGTGTGCCGGAGACGGACCCCGGACCGTCGGCGTCGTCTGAGATTATGTCGCATGGAGCAGAGCGTTGGCGTAGATCTTGAAGTGCGTGTGGATACAAGTCTGGTACGTCATGGATGTTCTGTTGCATCTCCATATCTTGTTCAGGATTGAAGGTGGACCAGTAGTCCTGTAGTGTCGTAGGAAGATCACTGGTGGGCGGGAAGGCGGTCCAGGCTCCTGTGCTGGGCGAGGGAGACCGCTCTACAGGACTGGTGCACGCAGGCTCCGATTCCCACGTTCCCTTCCTGCGCCACCGATGAGTTGGGCGATCTCGTAGTCCCATTATTCAGTTTAGTTGTGGCCACCCATTCCCTCCACAGCTCGGTTTCAGACTGACGTTCCATCCAGGGAGGCACCCCGATTTATAGTAAATCTGGGTGCGCGTGTTGTAGGCCAGGATGTTCCTCAAGAGAACAGTGATGCTGTTCTCTTCTCCGATCATATGCGCCAGTTCCTTTAGCAAAAGACTTTCTATAGCCGATAAAGACTGCGAAATATTTCCCTTTCGGGTGTCTCAGTGCCTTTTCTGTTTCTTCTAGCAGATTTCTGATCGCCTGGATGGTGTTACGTTGTCGTCGCAAACCGTATTATTGTTCGGGGATCAGGTGGTCTGTCACTTGCACCGTTATTATTTTTGAGAATATTTTGAAGTCAGTATTTTCCAGGGCGATGCCTCTGTAGGAGTTTGGGTCTGCTGTATCCCCTTTTTCCTTATATAAGACTTTATGTTGGAGCTTCTCCATGCTTCTGGTATTTGTCCTCTTTCCATGCATTTGTTAAACAGGTCTGTCCATGTTTCTGCGAGCCAGTTCTCCGTAGCCTTGATTTGCTCATTGTAGATCCCATCGGGGCCCGCTGCTTTTCTATCCTTCGTCTCGATAATTGCATTTTGACTTCCTCTTTGTTTAATTTGATGTTGATATCTCTGTTTCTGTTCTTGTGTGTGGGATATCTTTTGGTATTGTCCGCTTTACGTTGAATATATCGAAGAAGTGGCTTTTCCAAGTGTCCATGTGTATTGTGGTATTGTGGCTACTTCTCTTGGCGGACGGGGCAATTAATGGGCTTTTAGTTGCTTCTTCTGCTCTGCGCTCGGCTTCTCTGTGTTGATTTTTCTTTGCTACCAGCATTTTCTTGTATATTTTGCTTTCGGTTGAATGTTCTTCTAGAGCTTCTCTTTGATTACTGTCTCTGGCTCTGTGTAGTGCCTGTACTGTTGTTCCACCTTGTATATAACATTCTGCGTTTAACCACAGTTTAGCCTTTCTTTTCTTATGATGTATGGCTGTAGATTTAATTATTTCCTTGATTGCAGTAGCAGCCTCATCGATGTTGTTTTCGCTGCTTAAACCTCTGGTGTTGGCTATTTCAGCGCTCAGGTTAAGCAGCGCGTGCGTGTTGATTTCTCTCGTGATTTTTTGTTTCGGATTGCTTGTTTGAGTTTGCTTACACATAAGTTATCTTAAGATGAGTGTATCGGGGTAAAATAATAAACAACTAAAATAGCAAAATTCGTTAAACTGTTCATACCACATACGACAGCCTCTTATCAGAATATTTACTGGCACATAAAAGAATTCCTGCGGGACAAAATATTGTCGCCACGATGTCCTTGGAAACCTTATAGTAAATGGGTTGCCGTCAAACAGTTCAGATATTACTGTTCAGAAATAACAGCTGCTCAACCCTTTTGCCTGTGAGACGATTCCTGTTCTCGGTCACTATCTGTCCTGCCTTTGAAAATATCCTTTCGCAAGGAACGGACGTTGCGACAATTGAAAGGCGAGCTTTCGACAACTCGTAGAGGGAGGGATAAAACCTGTTTCCTTTCTGACCACCAACAGAGTGGATTACCTTTCCCGGGGAAAAGAGGTTCCTGGAAGAATTTATCCACTTCCACAATTGCAGCAGCTCTTGGATTTGGATTACGATCAAATTAACGGACTCGTCCCAGTCATCCCAAATAGCGAATCCTTCCTGAATTGCTATCGGCGCTGATGCTGATCCTGCGCTTGAATGGAGTGACTTCTCACAGTAAATAATCGGTGACAGCTTAGCCCTTTCAGCGTTTCGAGGATCAGAGAAGCCTTAAGTCTTACATCACGGGTCGAGTGATGTGGTCCGTGCGAACACATTATTATTCTCTTCGATACCCAAGAAACGCTTATTACGAGCTTCGACGAGTTTCTCGGCCATTACTCGTACATTATCCGTCACAGCAGGTGTTATAAATTTAGAGCACCACTTCTTCAGAGCCTCGTGTAACATCTGACTTTGGAAACAGTGACATGTTGTTCGCTGCTCATCACCTCGGTGCAGTCTTTAAATGCCTTCAGCACGTCGCAGATTTGGTTCATAACTGATGCTGGGAAGTTCCGGATATTGAATCGGAGTGACCGACATCATGGAATTCTTCATGCCCAGCGTTCTTCTCAGCATCTCATAAGTGGAGTTCCATCTGGTGGCAACGTCTAGTTTCAAACTGAGGGTTGCTTCTCCCAGTTGTTCTTGATAGCCTTCAGTTTGATACTGGCCTGCGTGCTACACTTGAAAATTTCCACAACACCACGAACCTGCTACGCAGGCGTAGCAGGGGGAGAGCTGATACTCCCACGTGGCGCGTCCCATGTGGCGGATAGGGGTTCCTAACCGGCTTGCCGGCGGACTTGAGGGAAATAAAATACCTCTCGCGGACCAAACACACTACCCCCTGCGGGTGGGGGACGCACATCTAGAATACACCCGCGGTATCCCCTGCCTGTTGTAAGAGGCGACTAAAAGGGGCGACCAATGGCTGACTGAATTAGAACCATGAAACTAATTTTGATTCGTACCATCATGCGGGGAACACCATGGGTTGCATGTACTTGCGAGTAGTATCACTAAATTGGTACGAAATAGGTTTGTGATTCCTTGCAGTAAAAAGCCTGGCCGGGTGGATTCTAGTACCCGTGCGTTGTACCCATGTGGGCAACCCCCCGGGTCTGGGCGTAGCCTGTGAGTTGTACCACTATATGAGCGACACCGTGGGTCTGCGTTGCCTGTGATTAGTACTCACTATGTGAGGAACACCACGGGGCCCTTGGGACTGCACCCGTGACTAGTACCCTAGGTGAGGAAACTCATCGGTTTGCGTTGGCTGTAAGTGGCGCCATTGTGTGCGAAACACCATAAGTCTGCGTTACCTGTACGAAGTACAATACTTGTGAGTAGTACCATCTTTTGTGGAACACCGTGAGTCTTCGCTACTTCTGAGTAATACCCCAACATGACACATACCATGGTTCTATTTTACTCGCGACATGTATCATTGTGTGGGGCCTTAGACTTGGATTTTGCACCCGCTTTAGACACCAAGCATCGTTGTGCTTTATAAGTGGTTCCTTGATCTGTAATAATGTTATTTTCGATCTCTATTGAGTCCGATCCACTGGTTTTTGTTTGTTTGTTTTGTGTTTTGTTGAGTTCCTGTCCATCCATTCATTCTTCATGCCATATTTTATTTTTATTTTGGTCAGTGGATGGCTTTGACATTTTTGTTCTTTCATTTCGTACCATTAGGGGCCGATGACCTTCGATGTTAGGCCCCTTAAAACAACAAGCATCATCATCATCATTTCCACAACACGCTTAATTTTTGTCAGCAGATCTCGGATGTTCTCAAGGCCATACTGCACAATAAAGTTCAAAGTGTGGGCGAAGAGGGAGTATGTTTCCACCCAGTAAGTCTTATGGCAGCTTTAATATTTGGTGCACTGTCACTGACAACACAAGCTACCTTGTCTCGGATGTCCCAATCTCCTGTAACCCGCTTCAATTCATCCGCCAAGTGTACAGAAGTATGCTGTTCGTTATACTTGAAACACACTATGAGACTTGATTTCATTTCCATATGAAATGAACTGTTACTGACGGATATCTTTCATTACTGATGGAAGTCGAGCCATTCGTTGTAATTGTTACTGTATCTACAGACTGTAATAAATCCCTTACTTTTACCCTCAGCATATCACAGATCTGCGATAACAAGACACGTGAAACTGTCATTTTGATGTGCAATTAATAGGGAGGATTGGCCTTGTGCATAATCTTACTGAAGGAAACATTCTCTACAATTCGAAATGCAGGTAGTTTTTCGCAATAGCCTTTACAAGTAGAAATAAAGTTCTTGATTTTTCTTGTTTTTAAGAGGCCTGTGAAAATACTCCGAAATATTTGGAGCACGTCTAGGTAGTGGTGGTGGTGGTGGTGGTGGTGCTGCCGATGATGATGAATATTGCTCTGGCACAGTGGAATATCTGCGTTCAGTTCGTCTGAGTTATAACTCGAAGCCAGCAATAAACGTTTCATTGACAAACACACGGTAGGATGCTGTGACCTTTAATTTGTCCTTATATTTCGTCTCATGTCGTACCATTAGAGCCCCATGACATAGATCTTAGGCATCTTCAAAGAACAAGCATCACCCCCTGCGGGTGGGGGAAGCACATGTAGAAATCACCTGCCTGTCGTATGAGGCGAATAAAAGGGGCGACCTAGGCGCGGATATGGATTGCGGTTTGATATCACGCGTTGGACCTCCTGTGGATGGTAGGGGCTGAATACATCCACAGGTAATCCCTGCCTGTCGTAGAAGGCGACTAAAAGGGTTATGTGGCCATGGTCCCCTCTTTATTTTCTGTTGCTTGTTGAGGGTTAGTTGCACACCGATTCCACATTTTTGATGTGCGTGCTGCTCGGAGATGGGCCTACTACGAGTGCGATTACGCCTGAAAGCCCGCTTGTGAACACCCAGCGATCTTGCGGGTGGGAGCGTCATGTACCCTTGCAGTAGTCGCCCATCCCAACGTGGTCGGTGAAAGTCTAACTTTTTCTTCCCTGAGAGGTTGAACTCCCTGAGAACACGCGCAGCGTGAAGGAATGGGATCCAGCTTTGCTAGGTTTCTGGTTACTACCAGAACCGATGGGCACGATTTTAAGCTGGTAAAATCTATCCTTTTTAGTAGACACTTTGAAGGCGTCTACGGCGAACTTGAGGATCTCAAGAAAATGCGCAATGGTGGTGTGCTTCTTGAGACCAGCACTGCGCTCCAAGCCGATCGATTGCTTAACTGCGACCACTTTGGCGACATCCCCGTCAAAGAGGATGAGCACATAACCTTGAATCTGGTTCGTGGAGTTATTTTCCACCGTGATCTCGTTCTGAATACTGATGATGAATTGATGGAAGGCATGAAGCACCGTGGCGTGACCCACGTCCAGCGCATTGCGCGCAAAGTCATCGGTGAAGGCGTTGCAACGGGTGCGTTCATAGTCTCCTTCAAATTGTCAGTGTTGCCAGAGAAAGTCTAGGAAACAACCTATCGTTGCGATGTGAGGCCGTACATCCCGCCTCTTATGCGGCGCTATCAATGCCAGAGATTCGGACACATGGTATCTCATTGTTCGAATCAGTCTGTATGTGGTACATGTGGAACAGTAGCTCACGGCGCAGAGGAGTGCACAACTCCGTACCACGAACCTGCTACGCTGGCGCAGCAGGGGGAGAGGTGATACTCCAACGTGGCGCGTCCCAGGTTGCGGATAGGGGGGTCGTAACCGGCTTGCCGGCGGACTTGAAGGAAATAAAATACCTCTCGCGCATCAAAAACACTACCCCTATGGGTGGGGGACGCAGATGAAGAATACACCCACGGTATCCCCTGCCTGTCGTAAGAGGCGACGAAAAGGGACCCAAGGGGGGCTCAACTTGGGAGTGTGGTTCGGTGACCACGGGGCACTTAGCTGAGTCTTGGCATTGCTTCCAGTTACTTGTGCCAGGCTCCGCACTTTCGTCTATCCTGTCCGTCCTGCATTGGTCAACTGTTGTTCTTTTCCCACCCCGACGGTATTAGAGCATTCGAGGACTAGGGAGTCTTTCATTTTCACGCCCTTCGTGGCCCTTGACTTTCTTCGTCCGTCACTTCATCTTTTGAAGTGACGGATCCCTTCTTTCTTCTTCTTTTCTCTCTCTCTCTTTACCCCCTATGGGTGGGGGACGCGGACGAATAATGCACCACGGTATCCCCTGTCTGTCGTGAGGGGCGACTAAAAGGGGCGACCAAGGGATGATTGATTTAGAACCATGAAACTAGTCTTAATTCGTACCATCACGCGGGGAACACAATATGTTGCCTGTACTTGCGAGTAGTACCACTATATTAGGTACGAAATAGGTTTGTGATTAGTAGAAGTATAGAGCCTGGCCTGGAGTTTTCCAATACCCGTGCGTCGTACCCATGTGAGCGACACCGTGGGTCTGCGTTGCCTGTGCTTACAACCCACTATGTGAGGAACACCACGGGAATACCGGCACCCGTGACTAGTACACCTAGGAGGGGAAACTCATCGGTCTGCGTTGGCTATGAGTGGCGCCATTGTGTGAGAAACACCATAGGTCTTCGTTACCTGTACGAAGTACAATACTTGTGAGTAGTACCATCTTGTGTGGGAGACCGTGAGTCTTCGCTACTTTTGATTAATACCCCAACATGACAAATACCATGGTTTTACTTTACTCGCGACATATACCATTCTGTGGGGCCTTAGACATGGATTTTGCACCCCTTTAGGGATCAAGCATCATTGTGCTTTATGAGTTTTCCCTTGGTCACTAATACCCTTATTTACGATATTTTTCAGCCTGATCCACTGTTTTTTTTTTTTTTTGTTTTTGTTGGGTTCGTGTCCATCCATTCATTCTTCATGACCTTTTTTATTTTATTTTGGTCAGTGGATTAATTTGAACTTTTTGTTATTTCATTTCGTAACATTAGGGGCCGATGACCTCGATATTAGGCCCCTTTAAACAACAAGCATCATCATCATTTCTGTACATTCCTATCCAGTTTATCGACGCCCCCATGTGGTTTACTTTCCACCCAGGTTGAGTTGAGGGACTTGTATATCTTTCTTCTGGCCCTTGCTCTATCTTTTGACAAAGTGTATTGGCCGTATTTTCTCATAGTTTGATAGCATCTTCACGCAGCTGTTATCTTTCCATATCACGGCCAAGATCTCATTGTTGCTATCAAACCTATAGTCATAGGTTCGTCTTTCTTCCTTCATCATGTTCTTCTCACTTTCAATACGGCATTTGTTCATTCTATTCATTCGTACGGTCCCTGTCGCTCTCTCTCCCATTTCTGTTAGCGTTTCCATCAGATGGAAACTTGTAAACAAGTTATCAAAGTAGACTTTATGGACCTGTGGAGATTGTAGTATGGAAATCATTTTCAGTATCACTGAAGCACCAAATCCTAGAAGTGATACATCATTTGTATCATTCGTTTTTCCTTCGTACATAGACATCTGATAGCAGTATCCATTTTGGAACAACACATAGCCCATTGCTTCAAACCGAATCGCACTGGCTTTCCGCGGATGAATTGCTTCAAGTAGTGATGCCCATAGTATCGTATCATTTGCTCATCGATACTCAGGCTTTCAGAGAAAACGCCACATTCTTATTTAGCAAAACCAATAAGGGGCGAATTTTGAAAAGTTTGTCTCCTCAGACCCCGGGATGCTATCCAGAAATGAGTTGGCGTTTGATTTCAAGATATCGGGTGCGACTCATACATTTCCGCACAATTAATATGTAAAAATCCTTATCTTCATTCCAATACAGCTGCTCTTGAGGGAGGGCGTGATATCCAGTGAATAGCAGGATCCCTATAAACTTTTTGATACATTCTGGCGATAGTTAGAAGCTGTGATTATTGTTCTGGGAGGCATGCCGAATGCTTTCATTAACAATCAATCTCAGTACTATTTCATCAAAGAATTCTTCGAAACATCCAACAGCGGTCTTTTCTTTTAGAGCTGTTGTCAGACTGACTTTCTGCTGCTCAATTTCTCGAGAGTCAGGATATGATTTACTGTATGTTGCGTCTTCCCTTATCCACTTAGAAGTGATATCAGACCTAACTTTTTTTCTTGCGGGTTTTACATCTTCCACTTCTGGATGCGCATTTCCTTTAGAGTCCTGTTCTTGGTCAGTATGCACTTCCAGTCTTCCCGGTACATCAGTTGGGACCGTATCTTCTAGTTCAGTTTTGTCAATATCCTCACAGTCAGAAATATTGTCTACGTGATCCGGTTGTAGTTCAACAATAGCAATAGTATCATTCACACCACAGTCATTTTCATGGACATCACGATCCGTAAAGTTTGGATCATTGACTTTTTCCTCAATTTCTCTAAGACAAACTGCAGTACAGCGACTCATTACGATCTGAAAAAAATAAAACAAAAACTTACGGGGTATTTGCCATGAGCCCCAAACGGGGATCAAGCTTTCAGAAGCCTCCAATGCTAAATGAAAATAACCATGAAGGTGAAAGGGTGTTCTATATTTTTTGAAAGCATTGGACATTAAATTCAGTTGATTGGAATTTGGAAATGAAATATAACATGACTTACTGTTATTTGAAAATTCGCAAATGTTGAAACTTCTCAATATCATGCCTCATCACAGAAATCACGCACTACAACCCACAGCCTTGTCAACAATGAACAAACAATTCAACCACAAGCTTCAAAAATGTCTGTAGAACAATGTCAACACGTAATCCTTGTTACCAACCGAAACATAGAAATAGAATCTCCTAGGAAAGGAGAAATCTCCAATTGGGGATCATGGCAGTTAATGGGTTAAACAGCAAGCATCATGATCACGAACCGGTGTACCGCCGTTTTTCTGATATTAACGCAGACTTCGTCATCCATCTTCCTCTATCTGAAGGATACACCTACATCCTTAATATAATGGATCGTTTATCAAGCTGGCCGGAAACTATGCCCCTAACGGATGTAACCGCTGAAGCAGTTGCAAATGCCCTGTTGCACACATGGATAGCTCGGTACGGCATAGCATCTCTGATTAGTAGCATCACTGACTGAGGTAAGCAAGCAGTTCGAATGTTCTTTTTTCAGTAACCTGATGAAACTCCTAGGCATCCACCACATCAAATAAACTGCGTATCACCCTGCTGCTAACGGGAAGATCGAACATTGGCATCGCGAACTAATAGCTGCACTGCGTACGCAACTTTCCAGCAACTAGATGCCCCAACTTCCGCTAGTTCTTCTTGGTCTCCGGTCTGTCATCGTACCTCACGTGGGTTCTACTCCTGCTGTACTTGTCTATAGTGTACCAGTGAGGTTACCAGCAGACTTCTTGGAGGAGACGCCACCGATGACAGATGCACCTTCCTTTGTCTTGAAACTCTAAGAGCACATCAAGTCCGTACGTCCGGTTCAACCAATACACCACTTAGTGAGAAAGACATTCATTCCGTCAGATTTTCCAACTTGTTCTTGTATTTAGTAGAAGAGAGAAACATTTTGTGATTCAGTTACCCAACGGTTAAAAACTGTATCAATAGACTGACTGAAACCTGCTTTTTTTTTTTTTTTTGATAACAAATTTTCCGCACAAAATGCCAAACAACAACGCGTCTACCAATAACTACAGAACAATCGTCCAACTCCTGCAGTGGAAGACAATTGTACCCGTTCTGGACGAACTGTTCACTTTCCAGCTAAATACCTCTCCGTTATCACTGGGGAGGAAGTATGTGTTGGCTACATCTACATTAAAACGACTCCAAAGACTTAATGACCATTCTTTAGAATCTCTTGTTGCTTCTTTATGATTGTGTAACATCCGTGTGAAATGTATGTTTATGTAGGTTTGTTTATATCTGGTTGTTAATTGAGTGTGGTGTTGTGTTAACAATAAATAATCCTTTTTCACTCTTAAATGGCAATTTAAGAGCGCAAATCAAGTTAGGCTGTCCGGCTCCATGGCTAAATGGTTAGCGTGCTGGCCTTTGGTCACAGGAGTCCCGGGTTCAATTCCCGGCAGGGTCGGGAATTTTAACCATAATTGGTTAATTCCTCTGGCACGGGGGCTGGGTGTATGTGTCGTCTTCATCATCATTTCATCCTCATCACGGCGTGCAGGTCACCTACGGGAGTCAAATCAAAAGACCTGCATCTGGCGAGCCGAACTTGTCTTCGAACACTCCCGGCACTAAGAGCCATACGCCATTTCATTTTTTTTCAAGTTAGGCTACTCTAACAATCCTTTTTTGACTCGTACATGGGTACATGAATTTAAGCAGTCGAGAGGAACTCGTGGCGAGTTTAATCGTCTCTACCGTAATGTTCTGACGTACAACGATATTTTTAACTACTTACGAATGACTAGAGATACATTTGATTCCCTAATGGGAAATCTGGAGAGACATCTTTATAGAGAAGAAACTAATTTTAGGAGGCCAGTGTCACCAGAAGAAGGACTTGTTATCACGCTGAGGTGAGTAATAAAATCATATTGCAAATTCTTAAAGTAGTTTATAAACGGAAAATGTAATGAAAATCTGATGGAAATCATTATTTATTACTTCATATTTTATCAACTGAGAAGTTTCACACCGATATTTTACTCGCAATTGGAAAATAAAATTATTTACATTTAAAAATAATAAAGAACATTTAGTAATTAGCAAAACAAATTAAGGAATTCAAGCACAAACATGTCAGGTTTGCTCCACTACACAGCTACGAAGAATTGTGTAAACTGTCTGACGGAAAGCTGGGATTTAAACTCATCATTCCGTAACCATCCGTAGAAATATTACGTATAGGTCCTTCAGTTTACGAGCAAAAGAATAGAGTTGCCTCTCAAATGCATTAATTTCACTGCAAACTATTCCTTGAAATTTCAAACGCACTGCATGATTGCGAGAACGAGGCACAGATTTCAAGTCAGGCAACAGACATTTTAGAAACATGAGGTCCTCATGCTTATCATCGGCCATATCTTTTTGAAGAAATTTCAATTTTTGCTTTTCTATTGCTATCAATGCTTCATTCTTAGTCAATATTGCGTCAGTAGCAGGGCGTGATCTTTTTCTTCTTTCTCTACGCACACTCTGAGTGCTTCCCGATGACACGTCCGATCGAACTTTCATTGCGGCCTGGTGTTTTACAAATTTGTTACGAATTTACTTGTTGTTGGGAAAGAGTTTGTTGATTTGGAGTCGGAGCAGTCGTACCGGAGTTAAACGGATCATAGCTTGGCTGCTGCTTTCGGTAAAGTTCATCCGCTCGATGTTGCAGCCTGGGGGAGTAGAATGATGACGTTGTATCAGTCGTCATTAGATAAGGGTGACGTATTGCTACAGAGTTTCAGGTATCCTTGTTGTGATAGGCCTGGGCCTAATGACAACTGATTCTGAGCTTCAAGGTATTGAGTAGGTCTTCGAAGTCCTGAATGTAAGTCACTTTGCTGATACTCCGCGGGATGCTTGGCGATAAACGTTTCAGATGTATCTTTCTGGCTCCTTAAATGCCAGATTTCACTAACAACTTTCTGTGCGTCGCAACCTTCTTTAGCTCTGAAGCTAAAGACAACAAAAATAATTTATCGTCATCTTGCAGCGTTTCATTTTCAGTCAATACCTTCAGTTTACGTTGCTTAATTAGGTCATCATCTTCGTTGTTATTTTTTGAACATTTCCTTTTACTGCGAGTCTTGGTGACTGAGTGCCTTTGTCACTGATGGGAAACATCTTGTAAACTGGAAAAGTCCCGTTGTCCCCCAGATTCTTCCATTTTTTCTAAAATAATATAATAATATTTTCAGTTCGAGCCTAATCGCTTCCATTTTTTTAGCATAAAAACAAAAATGTTTTTCATATGGAGCTGTCATATTCAGATGTTTAACAATTTTCGTGATCAATGTTAGATAGATAGATAGATAGATAGATAGATAGATAGATAGATAGATAGATAGATAGATAGATAGATAGATAGATAAATGCCTTTATTGGTGGCGATGGTAGGGCTCAAGGCCCGCTCTTACACTTAACCAATTTACATAATTACAAACAAAAATGAAACAAATAATATTAATAGCAATAATAATAATAATAATAATAATAATAATAATAATAATAATAATAATAATAATAATAATAATTGTACCGGGAGGTACACCTCAACCCCACACATTTAAAAGAAGCGCCTTAAGGAACTATATATATCAAACAAAACGTGAAACAACTAATGCATGAAGTTGGGACGTTGACCAGAAGTTGTCACAATTGAATTATTGAGTAATGTGTTATTTTGAAGTTGCCTAAACTTACTGGATTTAATTGTTTTGTTCTGGTTTACATCAAGAAGTTTGACTTTTCTCCATAGATGTCATCACAAAAATACTGAGATAATGCACTCTCGTGCAAGGTAGAAGAATTAGTGCTTTAAAGAAGTTTGTGTTTATAGGTTTTCACAACTAAACAAACTTTCATTTATTTCTTTATTTCAAGGTTTGCAACACTTTCTTCTCATTCCGCCAGCTTTTGAATCTGGCCAATCACAGATTTTCTGTAATAATTTTTCAACCAATAATAGGTTTCTTGTACCTTTTGAATTTGCCAATAAAAATGGGAAGGTGTGCCGGATTTAGTCCAGAGCCCTCTCGAATGATACCCTCGGGTATATAAGCTGCGGCTTTTCCAGCTACCTTGTCGTATTGATCGTCGTCTTACTGAGTGTGTTTGTTAAGACAGGAGGCGGGGCGCCTCATTATTCGCCAGACAGTTCAACGGCCCAGGTAATGGCTACCAGTTCTCTATTTCTCTAGCTACCTCCGCATACTTACACGAGGGGAAGTTTCTAATTTCTAACTATGTAACCTCCTGTTTTCTAAAATGTAAACTTTCTTTCGGCTAATGTAAAATTTTATAAAGACTTAAATTGTAAATCGGGGATAGAGAGTGCGTTACCCTCTCGAGTTCCCCTTCAATTTATCTTTAGGTGACTACGATTTTGTAACCATTTTCTCTTGTAAATTACCAAGTAACTCGTTATTCTAGTCACCTCAGTAGTGTGCGATTAGCCTCTGCATCATGGGATGACAAGCCCAAGTAGGGTTTCAAGGAGTGCAAGTGTACGCCTCCATACATGTTGTGTTCGGGCCAGTAACTTAACCCGTTCTTCTTTTCCACGAAGGACCAGTAGTTTGGGTAATAGGTACCCCTGTGTATTAAAATTGTAAATTGTAGGTTGGGCCTAGAGAGTCCAGAAATTTGTAAGATAGTTTTTGGTATAATGTTGCCTTGAGCGGGCTGTAAGAAATTTGGAGCCAGTCTCCTTTGTTGAATTCGGAGAGATTGGAAATTCTTTCCGAAATGAAATGAAATGAAATGCCTTTGTTTTCCTCCGATCTACAGCATTGAAGCCTTATTGATCTATTAACGAGAAAATTATAAAGCCCAACCTAGGCAGCTTAATCTAACATACACATATAATAATTCCCGCAAAATAAACATATCTAACCCATGTAAATAATAATAATCAAATAGCAACGATGCAGAATGGTCTGTTGTCCCTGGTATAAAACAGTATGGCAATATGGCAATGAGAAACTAAGCTGGTATCATATTGCTATGTAGAGTACGATGTTGTGACAGATTTGCATCTGCACTTTAAACAAGACAGTATGACAGTATGACAATGAAAAGCTAAACTGGTAACATATTGCTATGTAGGGTACGATGCAGTGTTAGATTTGCATCTGTACTTTAAACAAAGAGTATATCACTTGCGGCCGGGTTCGCACTCAGCATATTCTTCCTTGAACACTGACCTCACTGGCTTTCTACTTGAGTTGCAAACCTGGCTTCGTATTTCCTCCACTGTTGTGCCGGTGTGCAATTTTTCACCTTACGTTTCTTTACTGTTGGCCACTATTTGACTCTGTTATCTCACTATATTCATTATCTTTAGAATCCAGACTACTTATCACATTAACTGAAAACGTGTTCACTCACCATTAACTTGGACCCTCAGCTTATATACCAACCATCACCACCTATTAACTTTATCCTTAACACCTATTCAATTTACAATCACGCTCTTCCTCTTCACTGCACACTTTACCTCCTGCGAATTTAACTATTTAATCACTCTTGTCATAGTTAACGAATACCACACAAACTCCGCTATTCTCATGTATACACCAATTTACTTTCTACTGCAGATTGCCATTTTTGCTTCTTGTCACTATGCCTTCGTCCAATTTGTTCTTACCCCATATCTCCCTTAGGCTCAAACTTCTCCCTTTCGCTAGGGCACCTCTTGCTTCTTCTTCCTGCCTCCCAGCCGTATTTTCACTCCGTTTGTGTGCTCTTGTCACATCTTGCATTTCCGTCCTCACCAGCTCCTTAATAGCAGCCCTGGTCTCCCTGGTTTCCTTCCTTATTTCCATCCTCATCTCAGCAGTTACCTCTCTGGCTCCTTCTTCGATCGATTTGAAAATAGCATCTTTCAGGTTAATCTTTTCTTGCTGTGAGCTTAGGTCCAGTGTCTTATTTCCTTTGGTTTTCTTTATCTCCAGGTCCGTCTTCACCCACTTTACCACGAACCTGAATAAACGCTTACTACTAGCAATGAGGCCTATAGCAAATAGTACCTCCTGACTCATACCCGTGAATACGATTACCTGAAGGGTATCGATATTCCACGAACCTACTACGAAGACGTAGCAGGGGGAGAGGTGATACTCCCACGTGGCGCGTCCCAGGTGGCGGATAGGGGGGTCCTAACAGGCTTGCCGGCGGACTTGAGGGAAATAAAATACCTCTCGCGGACCAAACACACTACCCCCTGCGGGTGGGGGACGCACATGTAGAATACACCCGCGGTACACCCTGCCTGTCGTATAAGTCGACTAAAAGGGGTGACCTAGGCGCGGACATGGATTGCGGTTTGGTATAACGTGTTGGACCTCCTGTGGATGGGAGGGGTCGAGTACATTCACAGGTAATCCCTGCCTGTCGTAGAAGGCGACTTAAAGGGTCATGTGGCCATGGTCCCCTCTTTATTTTATTATTATTTTTCCGAGGGTCAGATGTAGACCATTCTAAATTTTGATGTGCGTGCTGCCCGGAGATGGGCCTTATACGTGTGCGATTACGCCCAAAAGCCCGCAACTGTCCACCCAGGACCATTGCGTGGTGGGAGCGCCATGTACCTTGGCAGTGGTATCCGCCTGACAACACAGGTCCCCGCACAGCCGAATGCCAGAAGGACATATTATTATTAATTATTTTTATTTTTTTCTCTATATTTAGTGCTCTGTAAACGCTATGGGGTACATGCTATTGCGGGTGACTGGAGGAAGGGAGTCTTAGTGCTCATTGCCTCAGTCATGCCGTATTAGGCATCGTTCAACATCGGACCCCGGGCAGTACCTGCTATGACCAGGTGGGTATTGCCTTGGCTGCTTGGTTCGGCTACAGAGACCCCTGATCGGAGTGGGTGGCATTCGGGGAGGATGCTATCGGGCATGGCTTCCAAACGAAGTCTGCTTTCTCAAGGTGGTCCCCCACCTAAGTCTTTAACTTTTGCTTCCCTGAGAGGTTCAACTCCCTGGGAACATGCGCAGCGTGAAGGAATGGGATCCAGCTTCCCTAGGTTTCTGGTCGCTACCAGAACCGATGGGCACGATTTTAAGCTGGTGAAGTCGATCCTTTTTAGCCGGCACATCGAAGGCGTCTATGGCGAACTGGAGGACCTTAAGAAAATGCGCAACGGTAGTTTGCTTATGAAGACTCGTACAGCACTGCAAGCTGATCAGTTGCTTAAGTGCGAGAACTTTGGCGAAATCCCCGTCAAAGTGGAGGAGCATAAGTCCTTGAACCTGGTTCGCGGAGTCATCTTTCACCGCGACCTTATTTTGAACACTGACGACGAGTTGATGGAAGACATGAAGAACCGTGGCGTGACACACGTCCGGCGCATTACGTGCAAGGTCAACGGTGAAGACGTTGCCACTGGTGCCTTCATTGTCTCTTTCAAGTTGTCAGTGTTACCAGAGAAAGTCAAGGTAACAACTTATCGTTGCGATGTGAGGCCGTACATCCCGCCTCCTATGCGATGCTATCAATGTCAGCGATTCGGACATATGGTATCTCGCTGTTCGAATCAGGCTGTATGTGGTACATGTGGACGAGTAGCTCACGGCGCGGAGGAGTGCACACCTCCATACAAGTGCACTAACTGCTCCGGTTTTCATTCTCCTCGGGATCGGAATTGTCCGACATACCTGAGTGAGAAGAAGATCCAGAAGATCAAGACCCTGGATGGTCTTTCCTACCAGGAAGCGCGCCGTAAGTTTAATTCCACGAATACACCTGCCCGTACACTCGACTACAGCACGATAGCTCAGAGTCTTCCACGTTCATCATTTTCAACATCGTCACCCGTGCTGATCGCTGCGCCCAAGGCGACTGTTGCTGCTCACAGCGACGTCGCAAAGAGTAAAAGCTCGAAGGGGGGTCGACGAATGTCGTGCCCCAGCTGGCGGCGGCGGCATCGTCGACCAGGTCTGGGAAACCATCTCCCAGCCCGTCTAAACTAGAAAAGAAGAAGTGGAAGAAGAGCGCCCGTCCTGAGCGCTCTCGGACTTCCCCTGCGAAGGAGAAGTCGTGCCCCCCGTCTGGGGGGTATGAGTCAGCGCCGGGCGGTACTCCTGCTCCGAAACCTGCGCGCTCTCCTCGTAGGGGACCCCTTCGCCCCCAAAAAACGTCGAAGTTCTGGGCGGCATCCCCGCCGTCTGTTGACGACGAGATTAATGTCACGCTGTCCACTACATCTACGGATGTAGATGTTGATAGTCTTTAGGTTTTTGAGCATGTTATTGCTCATAACCTAACACTACTTATATCGTCCACACTATGGCACTGTTACAGTGGAATTGTAATGGTTATGACAGGCATCTTGGTGAGTTACGTCAGCTCATTAGTGAGTACGCAGCGAGTATAATCTGTATACAGGAGATCAACTTCAGACCTGGTCATCGTACGGTCTTGAGAAATTTTAAGTTATACTCTACAGAACGATACTATGCTCATCGGGCTTCCGGTGGCGTTGGCATTTTTGTACGTTCTGATACCTACAGCGAAGAGGTTCCATTAAGAACCCCACTCGAGGCTGTAGCTGTTCGCGTTTCACTGCCTGTCATAGCAACAGTGTGTAATGTTTATTTTCCACCAGGCCAGCATCCTAATATAACTGATGTCGTTGATCTCATAGATCAGCTTCCACCTCCCTTCCTTTTATTGGGCGATTTTAAAGCCCATCACCCCATGTGGGGCTCTGAGGCGCCTTGCCCCCGGGGAAGAGAGCTGGAAATATTAGCAACAGAGCTGGATTTATGTATTTTGAACACAGGGGAACCAACTCACTTTAGTGTACTGCACCGTACGGGGTACATTATTCGTATTGTGCCTTTTCCCTCACTGCCTCAAATACTCCGGCTAATAATCTAATATAAAATGTTGGATGGACAAATAAATATAATCATCTCCTAAAAATTTAGGACGACACGCAGGTAAGAATAAAATAATTACATCAGCTTAGGTCTGCGACCAAGTCATATTACCATCATCTGTATCTGCAAACAAAAAAAATTATTTGTATCTTCCATCCCATCCAACATGTGCATTCATTTATCTACACCGATACTGGATTATCTCGGTGAATAACACATGAGAACCATACTTTTATCATCAAATCATATATTCGTTCGCTGCACAATACATTTCAGGGATATACATATCAATTAACCTTTTTTTATATCGTGGACTCAACTGAGAAATGCACAGCCTTTTCCCCAAATCCGTCCGCAAAACCAATTCCAATTAACTGTAGTCAACAATAAAATAGATCTTTGACTTTAGCTATTGATTATTTATAAGTACTCCATCTAATATCTCTTCCAATGATGAATTGAATAAATAACAAGAATTCCAGTTGAAATCCTTATCTCCTATTTTATTGAAAGTTCGTTGTACTTGGAGTGAAGTATAATTAGAATTACATATTCTGTTACACTCTTAGGAATTCCAATTCCAAATTGAGATACAATTCAATATTTTCTTATCATATAAAAAAAAATCGTTGACATTTAACATTACAATCTCGTTTCAATATTTTTGAAATATTAATAATTCATCGAAATGTTATTAAAACCTTATAAAATATCCCCTAAACATTGTCGAGATGTCGTTGGAATGGTTGAAACACCTTGGAATATCGGTGAAAATCATGTTTAGATATTCCTTAAAAATTATTGAAAGGTCACTGAAGTGACTGAAACACCATGAAATATCGGCGAAATAATGTTTCAATATTGCTTAATAATTATTGAAAGGTCACTGAAGTGACTGAAACTCCATGAAATATCGGCGAAGTAATGTTTAAATATTGCCTAATAATTACTGAAAGGTCACTGAAGTGACTGAAACTCCATGAAATATCAGCGAAATAATGTTTCATTATTGCTTAATAATTATTGAAAGGTCACTGAAGTGACTGAAACACCATGGAATATCGGCAAAATAATGTTTCAATATTGCTTAATAATTATTGAAAGGTCACTGAAGTGACTGAAACTCCATGAAATATCGGCGAAATAATGTTTAAATATTGCTTAATAATTATTGAAAGGTCACTGAAGTGACTGAAACTCCATGAAATATCGGCGAAATAATGTTTCAATATTGCTTAATAATTATTGAAAGGTCACTGAAGTGACTGAAACTCCATGAAATATCGGCGAAATAATGTTTCAATATTGCTTAATAATTACTGAAAGGTCACTGAAGTGACTGAAACTCCATGAAATATCAGCGAAATAATGTTTCAATATTGCTTAATAATTATTGAAAGGTCACTGAAGTGACTGAAACACCATGGAATATCGGCAAAATAATGTTTCAATATTGCTTAATAATTATTGAAAGGTCACTGAAGTGACTGAAACTCCATGAAATATCGGCGAAATAATCTCGAAATATCAAGAATATTAACTAAGTACCACTCAAATATCAACTAGACATCATTAAAATAACATTAGAGTTTCACTGTATATCCTAAAAAGAAAAAAAATCCATAAATTTATGATCTTTGCTTTCTTTGTTTTCTCATGTCTTCATTGTGTAATAACGAAAACAACATAAGTAAGTTCCATAAATATGGTTCAAGAATCACCATACAGCTATATATATATATATCGACTCAAAATAAAACCGAAAATAAAATATTCTTTATACTAGGTAAACTAATTTGGTCATAAAACCACCTGAAAAATAAATAAATAGGATTAGCCTATCATAACATACGTATGCAAACAAGCTAATCAAACATCTAGGAATGCAATACTTCCATTCGTGAATAAACATCTTTCTGCGAAATTCAAACAGAAAATGGTATCCGAAATTTGCCTGTCCATAAGCAGTAGTCATTTTAGTCATGAAGACGTTTCCTCCCTCCAAACCTGCGTTCGACAGAACTTCAACTTAGGCTTAGCTTATTATGTGAGATTCAATTGAAAAAAAAATATATGTTGACTTTCAATCGCGAATGCCTTGTTTTAGGATATAATTTTTGATGACCGTATACCATAAGTAGCCTGTAAGTTCATTAACCTCTTACAATCGTATGCATGTGCCACATAACCCGACTTCGTATACTGCTACGTAATTCACACGACGAAAACATCAACTGTAACGTAACATTAGCATTATGTTGCTTAAATATTACCAACTTCTCCAATCTATTCGTATTTCTCCAAATACTCATTCTGCCAATAACAATTCCTTATTACATATACACTTCCCTATCTCCATTCTTTAGCTTATAATCTCTAAAGATTATCGATCATAACAACGATTCCACCTAACAAAATCATTCGTTGCTCTAACTGTAGTGCAGTATACGTATAATCCATTCACATATTCTCATCATCTATCATGGGTTTACGGCATTCCGTAACACAAGCAATCACATATTCTCGGCAAAACAAAGCGAGTGTTAATATTTCAGGTTCTACTTACTTACTTTTGGTGTCAAGTTATCGTCAAATGAAATTCTATTAATCTAGAAGACGGTCTAATACCATTCTGCATTGGACTGGAGTTGAATTACCCAGTGAAAGGCATAAGTCTTCAGAATTACATCGATAACGTCGGTTTTCAAAGCTTCACATAAAATAAACAAGCACTCCTACTCGTTGATTATAGATTTGAAACGTCAAAGACTACCTAACTCCGTATCTTAAATAAGCTATAAGGATTCCTTTTTAGCGACCCTACTCATAGAATTTTATCTTGAAGAATTAAACATTAACCATATTGCAATCATATGTTAAATTAAATATTTACTATCGTTCATTCAAATATACGTAACTTTAACTACGAAAATTTAAATATAAGGAACTTGACTTATCTTGCTTTCGTTATTCGACTGGGATGGTCTTCATTCTGGATCTCCCTTGGCTCCCGACTCGACTTGCGGTTCACGTCATCGTTGGTTACTGGTGACTGGCCTCGGGTGTGGGTGATGTCGGCTGGCAAGGGCTCCCACCGGATTGCGATCCCATTCTTGTGGTTTAGCTAGCCATCGTATCTCCGTCGATTACGTGCGGTAAAAACATAATGAAAGATAGCATTAGGGAATAAATAATTTTGAATATATATTTTAGCTATCTAGTAAGTTATTCGTGAAGATGCAATATTTAGCCCAAATACTTTAGGTATTTCTAGTTTGTCGCTAGCTTAAAGAATAAGCTGCCGATCTCTAATTCTTCTTTAAAATTTCGGCTGAGTTCGTGTTGGCAAATCTTATGGGCGATTCACTTCTTTCACGCCCGATGCTTTTACTTCGTACTTTATGGCTTATTTACCGCCGTAATTATACTATTCACAGATTTCTTCTGTAAATTCAACCTCTTCTTTTCTTGAATATCAATTCTTGCTCACAATCTCGTTCCGATGATCAATACGATTTTTTTAAAAGCCGTCTTTTTTTTAACTCGGGACAACAATCTGATTCTCTTTATCACGGCCATTTGGATTGCTAAGGTCCGATCGTTGCAATATCAACTCATGGCCTACTTGATTAGTTATATCTGCATTTTCTCTTTCATTATGTAACCTCCGCCATTTTTATCGCGATGCATGGCAAGTATTAGGAATGCAACTCCCGATCATGACGCAAATCGGGCAATGAAATGGTACAGTACGTTATGGCACGTATTCTCGGATCGACCTAAGTCTATGCAGCCGAACGTTGGTTCCACTGTTTCGGTGGAATACACACGATGATCTCTGTGACAGTGACCATTTTCCTATTATCCTTACTTTGTTGAAGCATAAATCCGTCGAGGCTCCCCCTCGATGGATTCTTAAACGTGCTGATTGGGCAAAGTTCTCATCACTAGCTGTCTTTAATGACGATATCAGGCGGACCGTCGGCTAGGAAGTAACTTACGTCACCCAAGTTATTCTTGCTGCTGCTGGGGAGTCCATTCCGTTTTTCTTGGGGGCTCCTCGCCGAAAACTCGTTCCTTGGTGGAACGATGAAATAGCAGCAGCCATCAAAGAACGCCGTCGCGCTCATAAACGTTACCGTCGACAGCCTACTGTGGCCAACTTGGTAACATTTAAGAAACTACGCGCTAAGGCGCGAGTTCTTATTCGACAAAGTAAGAAGGCTTCATGGGAGAGATATGTGTCATCCATGACGTCACATACCCCATCATCTCAAGTGTGGACGAAACTTCGACGAATTTCGGGTATTCAAGGATCATCTGCTGTGCCGGGAATTTCCATTGCAGGCAGTGTCGCCACTGATCCCCTCGCGATTGCTAATCATCTCGCCAGTCATTTCGCGGATGTCTCTGGCTCCGGGAATTATAATCCTGATTTCATCCGTCTGAAGCGGGAGGCAGAACGTCATAACCTTAGTTTTGCCACCCAAGCTTCAGAGGACTACAACGTGCCCTTTACGGTGTGGGAACTCCGCAGCGCCTTAGCGCTTTGCAAGGACACGTCTCCTGGACCGGACAACATCCATAACCAGATGTTGAAACACCTTAGTGATGATAGTTTACTATATCTCCTTCGTGTGTTCAACCGAATCTGGACAGAGGGTGATTTTCCGTCTCAGTGGCGAGAGGGCATAGTCATTCCTGTCCTCAAGCCTGACAAATATCCTAAGTATGCAGGAAGTTACAGACCGATTTGTCTTACAAATTGCCTGTGTAAGCTATTTGAGAGGATGGTAAATCGCAGACTCGTGTGGTGTGTGGAGAAACAAGGGCTCTTGTCCGAGTACCAATGTGGATTTCGAGCCGCTCGATCCGCCACAGATCACTTGGTACGCCTGGAGAGCTCTATCCAAGCTGCGTTTCTCCGCAAACAGCACTCGGTAGCTGTCTTCTTTGACTTGGAGAAGGCTTACGACACCACCTGGCGATATGGCATCCTTTCAGTCCTGCATCAATGGAGATTCCGAGGTAACTTGCCGGTATTAATTGCGAATTCTTTGTCCCTCCGTCTATTCCGTGTCCGAGTAGGGAGGACATATTCGCAATACCACGTTCAAGAAAATGGGAGTCCCACAGGGATCGGTTCTTAGTGTCACTCTGTTCGCGATTGCCATAAACGGTATTGTCGCTGCTGCTGGTCCAGCCGTAATACCGTCCCTATATGTGGATGACTTTGCTCTGCACTATAGCTCGTGCAGTATGGCAGTCGCAGAGCGACAGTTACAGCAGGCTATTAGGAGGGTGGAGAAGTGGACCTTAGAACATGGCTTTCGGTTTTCGGTTTGAGGTACCTTCGATTCCTTGCCTTGTCAGACAACCAAGTGGGGTACCTCCGTGCCGCAAAGACCTCCGTTGTCCACTTTTGTCGTCAACGTTCTCTTCACACTCATCCTGAGCTTTATCTAGGAAATGTCGTTCTTCCAGTTGTTGACACCTACCGATTTCTTGGGCTCCTTTTTGACAGTAAATTATCGTGGGAGCCACACGTGCGGGAGCTAAAAGTGCAATGCACCAAGAGGCTTAACCTCTTGAAGTTTCTTAGCAGCACTAATTTTGGAGCTGACCGCGTGGTGCTGCTGCGATTCTATCGGGCACACATTCTATCCCGGTTAGACTACGGCAGTGCAGCATATGGCTCCGCAAGACCAAGCGTTCTTGCGAAGCTGAACAGTATCCACCACAGCGTGGTTAGGTTGGCGACGGGAGCTTTTCGTACTAGCCCCATCGCTAGCCTGCTCGCTGAGTCTGGTGTGCCGTCTTTACACCTGCGGCGCCAGCAACTACTACTTACGTGTGCTGCAAATTTGCGACAGATGCCACTTCATCCGAGCTATCCGTGCGTGTTCAACAATGGCAACCGTTTGTTGTACGCTGCTCATCCTCGTGTGACGCTGCCGCTTGGGATACGCTTGGATAGCAGTTATGAATTGTTTGAGGTACCTTCGATTCCTTGCCTTGTCAGACAACCAAGTGGGGTACCTCCGTGGGTTGTACGACGACCTGAAATCATCCTGGATTTGCACACTGGCCCGAAAGGAGACACGGACCCTTCGATTTATCGGAGGATCTACCTGTCCGTTCTTGGCCGCTATCCAGGTTCAGTCGTCGTTTACACGGATGGTTCAAGGACAGATACGAAGGTGGGCTGTGCGTTCGTTGTCGACAATGATCGGTTTCTTTTTGCTCTCCCGGACACATGTAGTGTGTACACGATGGTTCTCTATGCTATCTGTGAGGCTCTGCGGTACGCACTAGACAATGAGCGCCGACACTTTCTTGTGTCTACTGACTCCTTGAGTTCGCTTCAGTCTATTGATACCTGTTTCCCTCGACACCCTCTGGTGCAGCGGATCTAGGACCTGCTGGCCGGGTGTTCGGATGCCGGCACCAGGATTACGTTTGTGTGGCTCCCCAGCCACATGGGCATAGAGGGAAACGAGTTAGCAGATCAGGCTGCCAAGGAGGCAGTTACACTGCCCCCGTTGCCTTTCAAGGTTCCAGCAAGTGATATTCGCTCTCAGCTGAGACATCTGGTTATGTCCCATTGGGAGATGGAGTGGCAGGCCATCCCACTTCCCAATAAGCTGAGAGCGATAAAAGGAACAACGAAGGTATGGAGGACTTCCCTTCGGGCTTCGCGGAGGGAAGCCGTGGTATTATGTCGCCTTCGGATCGGCCACGGTATCTTGACGCACTCCCATCTACTGAACGGAGAACCCCCTCCGGTGTGTACCTGCGGCGACCATCTTACCGTGGTACACATCCTTACGGAGTGCGTGGACCTGATCGATCTGCGCCGTAGTATTAACCTTCCGAGTACTATCTCCCTTATCTTGCGCGATGACGAGCAGTCAGCAGACCTCGTCATCCGCTTTATGAGGGATAGTGGTTTGTTTTATCGTATGTGATGATGTCCTTTTTCCTAGTGTTGTTTATGTCAGTTGCGCTTTTATCTCATTGACTTTATTTTAGTTTGTGTTGCGCATTTTAATGTGTTATTTGAACGTCTAACGTAAATTATGTGTTAATATCTGTATTACTGGGCAATGCCTTATTCCTTCGATTTCCTGTACTTTCTCTTATTTTAATAGAACATAAGGCATTGCGTATTAGATCCACTGACTGTTTTAATCTCACCCTCATTCTTCTTCATCACCATTCCTTTTTAACTCTAGTCAGTGGATACTTTTAAAAATGTTAACTACATGTCTCATGTCATTCATTTCGTTCCATTAGGGGCCGATGACCTTCGATGTTAGGCCCCTTAAAACAACAAGCATCATCATCATCATCAAGTGTCCACCAATGGGACAATCATGATAATATTGAAATATGGCAGGAATCAAAACCTTGGGCACATCAATTTTTATCTTTGTATCATGACGAGATTGACAACAGAGTACGCCTTTTACTAAGGAATAGGGTTTGATAATTTCACCAGATTTAATTCTTTCCAGAATTTCTTTCAACTGGGGATCATCATTTTGGTGCAGACCAATATCTTTATACAACATGGGAAGATTAACAATTAGAATTAAGGAAGGTTCAACCTTTTCAATACAAAACGTGTTGTATAAGAGGTTCACAACATATTATTTATTATATTATGAGAACCGGTTTCGACGCTTATTGCGTCATCATCAGCTACAAAAATCATAAATGGGCAAAGTACATATTATAAAAATTGCATAAATGACTGTTGCATGGCTGAATACAAATGATGGACTGCTTTTCTCTTTAAAGGCTAGAAGAAAATGAGTAAAATATGATGATGTGATGTGACACATAAAAGCGTAGTAGTTTGGTGGGTGAGTATTGTGCATAAAATTGGTCTGATGCTTTGAAAATAAAAGTCTGAGTGTGATAATAAAACGTTGTAGTAAAAACAATGTAGTAAAATTGTCCACTCTTCTGTTGTTGTTCAATTAAGAGACATAAGTCCAGGTCCGATGTTATATGAGGTTGGCAAGACCAACAAAAAGATATTGTCAAGGCCGGGACACCTGATGTTAAGCGATTGAATTAGGTTGATCTTCAAATTAGTCTCATCTCAACAGGGGTGGTGAATCTTAAAAGAAAGGAAGGAAAAACTAAGTTAGTGAAATGGAAATCTAAATGGAGTCGCGGCCAAGGATGATAGGATATGAGACTCACCTTGTTCAGCGTGCTGTGTGTGTAGTGTGAGAAGAGTTGTGGACAAGTGAGATGGGTGTGACTGAGTAACGAAGGTACAGTGAGTGGGGTGGAAGGGGGAGATTGAAGGGGAGAGCAGAGGAGAGGGGAAGGGAGGCGGAGTTTGAGGCGGGTCAGGAGGGCGGAGTGGTAGTGGTGTAATACGTAAGAGTGCTGTGGAGAGCGTGAAAGATCGATTTTCCTCCCGTGGTTTTTATACCTCCAAAGACTTCGATTAGGAAGTCGAAAAGGATATTGGATTTTTCTGAAATTTCGTTAAGATTTAAGTTAGGGTTAAAAAATTGGTCTAGGTGAATGAAACAGTTCTCCGTAACGTCGAGTAAAGGGCCTTTATTTATGTTTTTGAGAATTTCTAGGTCTTGTTCTATGGTAGTAAAATTATGCTTTAAGTCATGTATATGTTGACCTATTGCAGAAAATCTATTATATCTGATGGCATTGACGTTTTCTAAGTATCTAACTTTGAAGCTATGCCGGTCTGTCCGATGTATGCGGAAAAACAGTTATTGCATTGAAAACGGTAAACACCTGACTGCGTAAATGTCGGATCTATTGCTGGTTCTGTACGAAATTTTAATATTATGTTTCTTGAAAACGTTCGTTACACTGTGTATGTTTTCGTTAAAGGTGAAGGTGGCGAATAGGGCAGGGTTAGGTCTTTCTTCGGTTAATGTTGTCTTTAGTCTATGTATACATTTGTTAATCATGCGTTCTATGAATGAGGTGTTATAAACCGTTGAATTTAGCAATAGCGCGAATCGTGTTCAATTCCTTCTTTAGGTTTTCCTTGGATAACGGTATTTTTAGTGCACGGTCTACCATACTATAGTAAGTGGCGCAATTATGTGCGTGTGGATGTGTGGAGTCTTTTCTGATAGTAGTCGCTGTTTGGGTTGGTTTTCTGTAGATATTGTATTCTAAGGAAGAAGGAATTCTCTTAATTGTAAGATCTAAAACGTTGATTGAGTTATTGGACTCGGATTCTAATGTGAATTTTATATTAGAATCTATCTTGTTTAAGTTATTAAGGGTGGTAGCTGCATTAACCGTTCTGTCATCTAGAATAACCAGAGTATCATCGACATATCTAGACTAGAAGTGTATATTTGAAAAAATGTTATTGGTATTAATTGCAGTGTCTTCTAGGAAATCTATGTAAATTTCAGCCAAAATTCCTGAAGTTTTTAACTTATAATGGGAAGATTAGTCAAGATAGGATTCACAGTTACCAAACCAACTTGAGATATACACTTCACTTCCAAGTTTTCTCCAACCTCCTCTTCATCAAACATGCGACTAAACCCCTCATCGATTACATTTTCAGTTCCACGAATGTGCCGAACATTAAAATTGAAGGCAGAAATTCTCAGCGCCCACGTCGTTAGTCTTCTCGTTCTTTTGGGTCTTTTCAGAACCCAGAAAAGAGCCTCATTATCGGTCTCTAAATCAAAATGAACATGCTCCACACAAACACGGAATTTCTCCAATGAGACTAGTACCGCTAAACACTCCAGTTCGTAGATAGAATACTTCCTTTCTAGGGGAGAGAGGGATCTAGAGGCATAGGCGATAGGTCGTCTACCCATTTCGGACTCTTGCAATAAGAATCCCGCAATAGCCTTCCCCGAGGAATCAGTTTGGATTATGAACCGTTAATTGAAATCAGGAATAGCAAGTTTTGGAGCACTACTTAGAGCTTTCTTCAAGGCCTCAAAGGCTCTTTGTTGAGGATTTTCCCACACAAATTTGACATCTTTTCTACGTAAGGAACTCAAAGGAGCAGCAATTTCTGCATAATTAGGAACGAACTTTCTGAAGAAATTGGTCACGCCAATAAATCTGGCAATCCCTTTTACATCTTTAGGAGGTTTGAAATCATGAATAGCTTGAGTACGGGCATGATCATTTGAAACACCCTGTGACGATACTACAGTGGTCTGCCAAATTATTATACTCAGAACAAGTATTTGCCTTTTTGAAGAGCAAAGCTGTTATATTTTCCATTGTTAATGTTACAGCTTGTCTTTTCAGGAGTTATTTATTCTTTGGAGACTGCTACATATATCAAGAAGTTGGCAAGTCCTGAAATAGTGTCGTGTCATTGTTGGTCAGCCTGGAATTTCAGTACTATTGGCGCGAAGTTCTGTATTACAATTGTTCGTTGACATCCTATGGTTATTGTGGTCAGTTCTCTTTTAATGTTTGTAATTACAAGTTACTTTTACAGTAAGGAATTCAGAGTACTTAGTAATAAGAAGCCGTGTGGTACAATGCATTAAATCCGTTGTTATTCTCCGTTTAGGGATTCTAACCTACAAATTGAGATGGGGAAGTCTTGTGACATAAGCCTTCGTAAGAAAGCCACAATTTCTACATTACTGCCCTACTGTCAGTATAACCAATGGCAGATTGCATCAATCGTGGGGGTTTCACGGTCATCGGTAAGCGATATCGCCAAAGAAATGAGAGCAAACACACCTCTTGACTCATGCCGCAGAGGTTGGTGTGCAGAAAAAGGATAACTTCGCTCAGAATAGGCAGAATAATTCACAATTATGCAACAAAAATTTGTCGGACATCTGCTAAAGTGTTAACCAATAAACTTTGGAATGCTGGAATTGCTTTATCACAAAGAACTTTAGAGCGGCGTTTCAAAGAGATGGATCTGAAAGGCCGCCGACCTTTAAAGAAACCAAAGTTGACAACTGCTATGGGCTAACGATCACAAAAATTGGTCAGAGTAAGATTGGAATGAGGTTTGTAAAATCGTACATGCAATTTCTTGCGTTCTCATGATATAAGATAATATTGATTAATACTCTCTTACACTGGCATTGTATTTTTTAGGTTTGCTTCACAGATGAATCTTCACAGATCCTTGATAAAACAGTTTGTTCGACGCTGCACCAATGAAAAGTTCAATGAAGAATGTGTTGTAGAACTGGTGAAACATTCTCTCTCCATAATGATCCTTGATGATAACAGTTTGTTCGACGCTGCACCAATGAAAAATTAAATGAAGAATGTGTTGTAGAACTGGTGAAACATTCTCTCTCCATAATGACATGGTTCTTGATTAACAGCAAAGGTAATGGCCCTCCGTGTATTGTTCAAGGCACAGTGCGGAAGAATCAGTTCGAGCTGGTGCTAAGGAACGAACTTTTGCCTCAAGTCTCAGAATGATTCCCGAAAAATGATGTTACCTTCATGCATGATTTAGCACCGTGCCACAAGGCTAAATTGGTGACAGCATTCCTACAGAATCAAAAAATTAATGTATTGGACTGGCCAGTCATCTCGCCTGACATGAATCCAATAGAAAATATTTGGAAGGCACTGAAAAAAGGAATTACTAAACAAGATGTCATTACAAGCAAGAACATGCTCCTAGAAAGACTTATTGAGGTTTGGAACAGCAATAATATGGTGGAACAGGCAAGAAAATGCATTACAAGTATGCCAAGAAGGATCTCTGCACTGATTGCAGCTAAGGGTGGCTTCACAAAATTCTAAAGGTTTGATCATTACAAAGACAATTGTACTTAGGAAACTGTTTTTTCTGTGGAAAGCGATAAACAGAATATGTGAAATACAAATGAAATAAAGAAAATGCATGAAATTTTACCAGATACATATTTATTTTACCAAAATGTTAGCAGATCCATGTATTTTCAATCTGAGTACAATAATTTGGCAGACCACTGTGTATGTCCCAGGAAGGAGATCAGAGATTTGGCAAAGTTGGTTTTGGAAAGCTTGACTGTTAAACCTGCTTTCTTCAATCTTTCAACTACCTCCTGTACATGCTTGAGATGATCTTCAAAATTTGCTGAATACACGACTAAGTCATCGAGATAATTAATTACATACTTAAATTTTACATCCCCAAACACAGAATCCAGTAATCGTGTTAACACGGCCGCTCCTGTCGACAACGCAAAGGGAATTACAGTGTACTCGTACAAATTCCAGTCGGTGGCAAAAGCAGTGAGGGTAATAGATTCCTCATCTAGAGGCACTTGGTTGTATGCCTGATTCAAATCGAAGGTCAAAAAATAATTAGCACCATGGAACCAAGATAAACAAGTGTGCAAATCAGGTAAAGGCACTGATTGCATGACGATCTTACGATTTAATTCCCTATAATCAACTACTGGCCTGTAACCTCCAGATGCTTTGGGCACCAGAAAAGTCGGGGACGAATATGGAGAGATAGAAGGTCTAATGACACCATCCTGGAGCATCTTATCAATAATTTTCTTTAATTCCACCATCTTAGGTGGGGCTAACCTATAGGGCGGAGTTGTAACAGGAATCTTGTCTGTTATATCAATGTGGTATTTAAGAACACTAGTCAACCCCAGCTTATCAGTGAAAACTTCAGGATACATCGCACAAAGATCACGAATTTTACAAGCTTGGTCGTGAGGCAGGTGATCGAGATCTAACTTCTCACTTTTGTTTTCCTCAATATCCTCATCCAAGGCACAAGGGGGATACTTTTGAAACATTACATCCTCATGAAAATTGAAAATTCTACCTGGACAACTTGAAGCTAAAATTTCTATCTTGCAAGTTCAAAATCATTCCAAACTTGCCCATAAAATCAGCACCTAAAATTATTTGGTAAGATAAATCAGAGGCCACGAGACAATGAGTTTTCCAAGTGAATTCAGCAATTCTAATTTTGACAGAAATGGAACCCAGAATCCTCAGTCTGTCTCCATTAGTAGTCACACAATTAAGATTAGAAGCCCTAATTTGAGGTAAATTACAACAACCTTTCAAGTACCAAGCCTCACTCATACGTGATACAACGCTACCAGAATCAATCAATCCCAATGCAGGTTCATTATTGACTTCAAGGCAAATGATCGAAGTTTTCGGAACGACATTACTAGAAATACCTAGTGTACCGTAAATTATCACTGGCAAACCTTAAGAAGGTGCGGCCTCCATAGGATCTGGACTTTGCGGGGATAGGAAACCACCCAGAGGGCAAGAACACTGATATCCATAAGAAATCAGCTTAACAAAGTTTATTGAACCGAAAAGAGTAAGAAAGATTTAATTATTTAAATACCAACATCACTAAGGTTTCGTTGACACGTGCCCTGTACTAATTCACAGGGATCCAGCCCTGTTCACAGTTTATCACCAGAGGACTACAATATAATAGCTAATTCTTGATAAAGCTTATTAACAATACGCCACTTCAAGTGACTCAAGGGGAGCGCAAATTCCCCTAACATAGCATACCATGGTACCGTATACTTTCATTAAAAGACGCTTCTAAGCGCCTAAGACTCCTAGGGAAGTTGAATACATCATTCAATATATATATATATATATATTTACAACTACCAAGGGCACAAACTCCCAATAACTTAAGCTGCAGTAAACAGAACGAAGGGGTTCACACATAACTTAACAGTTTCCAAGCAACTCGGCATTTATAATGCCTTGAAACAACATTCAGCGTCCATCCAGTGACTTAGAATCGAAGGAATGTCCTCCCATCATCCGTAAGTTTTAACCCATTTGTGCCCAGAACTTTTTTTATTTACTATTTTGATAATTTTTACAAATTTGACTACTTGGTTAAGAATAAACATAAATAACTCAAAATTACACAGTAATAAAGCCCTATGTGTTCAAAATTACATGTTGCGAAAACGCAACACTGGGCAGATCCAGAACCTCAATGAAGTCCATGTATAGAATATGATATTTACCGTTTAGATGCAATCTACTATTAGTAAAACTGACATTTTCGCTATAATTGATAAAAAAATGTCTGTGTGAAGATTTTCCCCAAACAATGAACATGTATATTCACGAATAAATAGGAACAATACCGAAAATTTGATGGAAGGAAGTGTCAGTTTTTACTGTCCCTTCCGGAAGTGAAATTCTCTGAAACATTTATTGTGAAGAGCTACTCTGCATTTCACACATCGATTGTTAGTAGTTGACTTGCAAAAGGCACATCGCGTTCTCTTGCACTGAGTTTCAGGTAAGTGTCCGACGTTATCGAAACGAAGCTCAGTCGACACTCTAGCACCGGTAGGAGTAGCAACTGGACCATGTCTCACTCTGGGCGTTCCATGCGTGTGTAGTAATGTTAATGCTATGCAACGTCGAAATTCTAGGAGATCCATAGAACTAACTCCAGTAGATTTCGTCGAAATCCTGTGCAAAATCCAGGCATTCTGAATTGAGACATCAATACCCCAAAGAAATATGGGCCACCACCACTTCTTTGAGCGTATGTTTACTCTGTAAGTACTAACGTTTTGGTCCATTCTGTCAGTTCCACCCATGTTCTCGTTGTATGGTTTTATTAGTAAAGGCTGAGGAATAGAGATTTTCTTCTTTTCACTGAAGGAATATCTGATTGCTGTTCCTACTGGGTAAACACCATCACAGTTTGATACCAGAGTTACAACAGAATTGTCATTCCATCTGCACACAAGTAGTTTCTTGCTGTCACATCTCATGTCAAACGTTCCCCGTTCTTCTTTCTTGATAACTGAGATATCTTTCAGAGGACACTTGTCAGTTCTGTTACTTCTAATAGTTCCTGTGATACCAATGCCAAGTTTCGTGAATTCTTCAACTACTTTTAGGCTGATGAAGTAATTGTCAGCAAACATATGATGTGGAAGTACATTCCCGGTTATGTCCCTTGGAAGACTTTCGGTGAATTTTAGAAGTACACTACCACCTAAACCGAACTTTTCCTTGTAACAGTTTTCAGGCCCTTTTGCTCCTTGGTATATATCAAAATCAATCAGATATCCCAGGGGTTGGTTGAGGCACCAAACTTTATACCCAAAGCGGATGGGTTTGCCTTTTATATGCTGCTTCAAACCGTGGCGCCCGTAATAGGGAATCATGGCTTCATCACAGCTAGATTGATTTTGCCAAATGGTGTACTCTAGAAACGAGTTTCGAAGTGAATCTAGGTATGGCCTGAGTTTTGATATTTTATCGCTCGGGTCTAGAGACGTATTATCATTCAAATGGAGATAACGCATAACCTCCTCAAAACGATTTCGCCTCATAGAATTAATCACAGCCTCGTTTCTTGTGTCTGGCCGTTCATCCCAATACATCCTCCTTCGAGGTACAGGTATATAACCACTCAGAATTAATATACCAAAACACACTTTGAGTTCCTCAATGGAAAGCTGAAAGTTTGTCTTTCCCTTCTGAACAGCATACTTCACACTTTCCTTTACAATAATGTCAAGAAGTTCGTCTGTAAAAAACAACTGGAACATTTGGAGTGGAGTATATGGCTGATCAATAAACTGGGGTCTATAAATTAACGGTTCATTTTGTAGAACTTTATTTCTTATGCAATTCTGATGTGGCAAGTCCTCGTTCTGCCATTTTCGACAATTTCTCGTAGTCTCAACTGTCTTTTTTCTTTGCGTTTTCGTGACCAAGGTGAGGGAAGAATTAGCAGAAGCATGCATTGTAGGAATTTCCCTGCCATTGTTTACCTTCCCGCTCGCGGCACTAGAATAACTGTACGACAAATTGAGCACACTCTCCTTGCACTCATCACCTATAACAACGGCCTCATCTGCACCTCTAAGAACAGTTTCGGTCTCTGCAGCTAGCTGTCTTCCAGTAAGATTATCGCATGTCCCACCAAAGTCTTCGTCACCACTATCTTCATCGGTATCTTCATTTACATCAGGTGGAGCAATGAACATATCAATGCTATGAGCCTTGTCAACATCTTCATTTTCTTCCAATAGGGAGAGAATTTCATGGACACTCAAGTTTCTGTAAAATAAAATAAATATATACTGTAGTTTTGAATAGGTATCGCATCTGCCCAGTGTTGCGAAAACGCAACGCTCGTGTTTTAAGCCAATTTGTGAGCAGAAGAATATAAATACAAATCTCACAAGCTGTATACTTGTTAACTTAAGTTTTTTATTCAATATTTATGAATTTCAACGAATTACGTGCATTTATAAGGTGATAACTTACCGTTTTTGTAACAGCGCGCGCTTATTACCTTCCATTTCCATAGACACAAGTTTACAACAGTCCACTGCCACTTCGATTGTTACACTGGATTCTCAATTCACTGCCTGCGATGTTGGTTCGACATTCAAATTGTAGTTGGAACTGACAGATCCTGTTGTTCTTTATTATAATACTAGCTACATGCTGTTAAACGGACTGAAGACAAATGTTGCGAAAACGCAACACTGGGCATAAATGGGTTAAGCAAGTCTTAGATTCTTACCTCCCATACCCCTAGCGGTCCTGGGTTCGAAGACGGGTCCGTGAAGTGCTCAAGTGAGAGAGAGCAAGGCAAGAACAAGAATACCTACTCCCAGCAAGACAGCACGGCCTCGCCAAGAGTACTGATGACTCAAGACCACGTGACGCAAAGCGACACACACAGGCTGCGTGAGAAGAGCACGGCGCATCCGCAGGGGCAAGGGAGGCAAGTACAGGACGGGCCGTTCCCAGGACGGAAAAAGCTCCTTTACACTGGGGCCATAATTTAGGAATACTTTATTATAATTTGCCCAAGGGGACAACTCAAAGGGCGAAAAAACACAGTAGTGCATAAAATAAGTTGAAAACCATTAAAATAGACGTAGTAAATAGTATAAGCGGGAGGGGAAATCAAATACATGCCTCACGTAGCATTTGAGGAAAGGGAACCTTATTATACACATGACCTTCCACCAACAAGTTTTCTTTAACTGCACTGGGTACATCAATGGGTCGTTGAGAATTACCATTCCTCAGTTTAGGGCACTGTCTTTTCATATGCGACTTAGATCCGCAAACATAGCAAGTACCATTTTGTCCTTGACTCAATGTATCTCTTTTTCTCTCGGAAGGACAGTTATTCCTTAGGTGATCCCTAGATCCACAAGCGTAGCATTTCTTGGATGAAGAAGGAATGACAGGATGAGTGGAGGTATTATTAGGATTATAAGAAACACAGGGAGGTGGATACTTAGTGTGCCGAGACTCATCTTCATATTTTACGTCCTCGGCAAATGTACAAGCTTCCTCAAGTTCAGCGAAATTACTAGGGCACTTAGTCAATGATAAGAAGGATCTATATTCAGGTGTAATACCATTAAGGATTCGAGCTACCATCTCTCCTTCTGGTACCATGATTTTAAATACTTCACAGTAAAACTTTAAATCAGGACAGGCCAACAGACTTTCATGCAAAAACTATGTCCTAAAACAATGTTTTGGAACCAGACTTTATAATGCAAGCGACGGGATAAACCTTGCCAGGATCAATTCATGAAATTCGGTTACACTTCAATTATTACTAATTGCCTTTGAAATTTCTCTTTTTAGAACTCCTTCACAGTTGGGAAATAATACCCTAAAAATTCCAATTGAATCCATGCAGTATACATTAGCCGACTCCGTTAACTACCAGAAAGCGCATGAATCTCATCGTTTCATCAATAGAATCCACAGTGAAGACTCTTACATTTTTGAAGAGATCCTTAATTGAATTGGGAGTAGAACATGACCTGATTAATAAATTCTCTAACACAGGACTAAACCCGCAACAATGAGATGACGTGTTGGTAACAGTTTGAGGAGTAATAGGCTCATTAGCTTCCCCTAGGCAATTACGTTCGTTAAAATCAGTCTCATCACTCAATGACAATTGACCAACTTTTTTCGCATTGATCATAAGATCAAGTTCAACAGAAACATTAATGACAGAAGTTAACATTGAAGTGCACTGAGACATCAACACTCCTTCAGGACCAAGAGAAATTAAATCCTGAATCGTGTTGATAAAGTGATTAGTTCTAGCCTTTAGTCTCCTCATCTGATAATCAGATGGCCTAAACTCCTTAATCTACTTCATGAAAACTAATAATTCTTTAACTGAAATTGATACAGAATTCACTGACTCGCCCAAATCGATGTTCATGTCACCTGGTTTAACTGGAGAATCAAGAGAAGCCAGTAGTAAGGCAACATCACCCTCGATAGATCCGGTGGACACCAGCCCACGGACCTGGACTTCGTATAGCAGCTCACGTTTTCGCAACATTCTCGGCAACAACACAGACCGGGCACCCATATTAATATGCAACAGAAAACGCAGAATTCACCACCCAACACAAGCCTGCCTTTCTCTTCAAAACTTTAAAATTTCTAGTCTCAAACCACTTATTAATTCAGCCAATGTGATAATTGTGACCTGGCAAAAATAGCCTATAGATCCACAAGAAACATGAAAGGAAAATATGCTCTCACAAGATATCAGAACGCAGTTGTTCAGTCAACCACGCTCGCTCTGATACCAAACACACTCTCACGAAGCAGTAAAGTCAATAAGTAAGAGTGTTTAGCACAACCTGGGATAATAACAAGCAAATAAATAATAAATAACCAGAATACATACCCCAAAATCCCAATGAAAAGGCCGTCGCGATTTGTAGAAGCAAGGGCACAAGAGGCCAAGTGAATCAATTAAAACTAAGTTTAATTACTAATTGGCTGAAATAATAAATCCTCAATTAAATTTTTGAAAGAAAACTTTCATAAAAGGAAAATTATTTAAAATAGACTTTCGACCTTGTCCAAAACTACAAGACTAAAATTTTTGAGAAATTAATAAATTGAAAATTAAGGTGAGATCAGACCCCCTATACCGACAGTACTAAATTCCGTCACTTTTGACCCATTATCTCTGAAACTATTGAAGATATCCCTACCAAATTTTTACCAATTGTAAGTCTAAATGCGTTTAGTTCACTGATCTAGAATGGGGAAGGTATACCATGTGGACACTGAGGTACAATTATTTAAACTTATGCCCTCATTTTTTGGAAATATATGTTTTTACAATACAGAATCAGTTGTATCATTCTCAAAACACTCATTGTAGATCCATACAATCACCTATACTACATGAATTATTTTCACAAATTTTATATTTATTTCTATATTAGTTCCTGAGAAAATGGGGCTTTTGTCAGAAAATTTCCAGTTTTGAAAAAACTGTAGTTAAACAGTAATTATATGAAAACATAGATCTTTCTTCCTAAAGCACTGGTTTAAAGCATCCTGATTCATAGTCTGATCCTTCCTCTTCATCTTTAAAGCATAACTTCTTCCTTCTCTTCTTTCTTGCCTCCTTGGTCATTTGCTGACCAGAAAGTTCAGCCTTCCGCAGTCTTAGTCGGTCAAGAGCTTCCAAGGTAGTTGCTGTATTCTCTCCTATATTAATTCCCAGCTGATTCAAGACCTTTATTCTTCCAAAATTCCCATCATTGAAGGAGATCACTGCATCACACACACCTAATCTTAAAGTTTTTATGCCTACAAAGACACTTTTTGGAACCCGAGTCCACACAATATTGTTAAATGCCTCGTTCACGTTCTGTGTTTTCCCATGAAGGCATTTCTTTAGCAAGTACCGGCGTGCTAAGTCTCTGAATATAGGCTTAATGACCTCCATTACTGCTTCAGGTACTTAGTGTTTATGTTTGAATGTATCTAGTTTGCCAGCTGCCTCTGCTTTTCTATATTTGCACCATGTATTTGGTGCAGGTGGGCACAGCTAATGTACAGGTTTAGTATCTGTGGACAGCATGTGAAAGTATGTTGCCCACACTGCTCTTCTCATGCATTCCAAATCATGTGTGTTTTCCCTAATGGCTTTGCCATAGTACTCTTGAAATTCATCAATTACTTTATCCGTAAGCCTTCCAGAATATTTCATACTTTTACCATCAGATAATTTGGTGTCGCCCTGTTTCTTTTTCAGCTAGCGAAGGCAGGCTCCCATTCTCTTCTTTACATGGCCTACACATTCAAGCTTTGTAATAGGTTTATCATAGGGTTTGCTTTTCAAAACAGTGTTGAAGGATTTACAGTCCCCATCTCCTAGATATTTCATGTATCGAGCTCCTCGGTCTGACTGTGAGCGATAAAAAATAGCTATAGCAGCTGCAACCTCCATACCGCCACTTGACCCTTCATAGTTCTTTGCACATAGAGGCCTATGGAGACTCTTTTTTCTCTTCATTATCACCTACGAAGGTGCATCCCTGGCAGTATTTGGTAAGAATTTCAAAATCTAACACTGTACCAGTGTCAACACTTGTTGCAGTAGCAAATCCATTTTTGGAAGTGTGACCCCTTATCTGCTATGACCCATCAAATGTTACACTAATGTCTTTTACACCACTATTTTCATTTACTGCTTCTACAGCTGCAGTTTTCATAGATTCTGTTGCAACAAAGTCTAAGCATTTGCCAAAAATTTCAGTGAACTTCTCATACTGTGTGGGGGGGGGGTTTGGCAGATTTATGATAGCACAAAGTAAATTACCACCACTACTGACTTTCCCAATACACCTAAGTCCATACAATAACCTCACATTGGTTTCATACAGTTCATTATTAGAGCATTTGGCGGAAGTTAGAAATGACCTATTAATATCACAGTTTGTGCACAAAATTTTCAGTTTACAGACTAGTCCATTCCTAGCATTTACATCTTCGGAAATCACTATATCTCCACCACATAATCTGCATGCTACAGTCTTCTTCAACATTGATGTTAAGATATTAAAATCTATAATTATATTTACGCCTCTGCCTTCATGGATATGTAATGTACCTCCTACAAAGTGAGATAGCAATTTTCTTTTTGATGCACTGGGAGGAGTGTCAACAGTCTTCTCACCACCACAACTATCACTTTGCACTATTTCACTTCTAACCATAACTGGTGCTGTTCTATAATACCTATTTCCTTTGTTTTGACGTCTCTTGAAGGTACCTTTGGGTTTGGTCATAGTGAAATGAGAGCAATAACATACAATAATTTCTCTCTAAACGTAGTAAGCTACCAAATATCAAAATATTTTGCTTTGTTTATGTTTTACTGACATATAAGCAAAGAATAATCACATTCAGTGCAGCCAATCAGTAAAAAACAAGACCAAAGGGAAGCAAGCAAAACCACAGCCTTCTAGATCATATACCTTCTGAGATATGAATATAAATATGAAAGGATGCAGAAGTTGATACAGACATCTTGTTATGTCACGTAAAATTAAAAATTAAATTTAAAATACACGCACACGGATAAATTACGAAAAAGATACATCAAAATGTTCAGAAAAGTCAAAATATTTATATAGAGCAAAAAAATGAAATTCGATTTTTTTTTAAAATGTGGGGTCTGATCTCACCTTAATTCAAAATTAAAAGTCTTAACACCAATTATTACAGAATTCAACACAAAGCACAGGATACCACCTGAAAACCTTTCTAATACACTATCTTGGTTATCAATGATACATGAAAACTGTCATAAGCCACCAACTTCCCCAACTTCAATTAACTGGGAGAAGTAAATCAATAAACATGCAAATGAACCCACAAGAAGGTCAAATAAACAAATATCATACATCCAACCGTTACTTTAATTAAGTGAGTATCTCAAGACTGCAGAAAGGTCATCTACACGCACGAAAAAATCATATCCACATCAGATGAATGTCAAGTGTCATCAATAATAAACTGATACTCACATGTCAGACAACAGAGCAACGGCCCCCCAACCGTTTGCATTCTATTACACGGCTGTGAACACATGACTACCACCATGATCAAAATGGCTACTCGAAGGTACCGAGTAGATCATTAGAAAAGCTTTCTTCTAAATATTTTACTTACTGAAATGGTGGTTTGAAAGTCTTCAAATAATAAATATGATTTTTAGGACAACCCAAAAATGAAATTAGACCACCGTATAGGTTATACAGACTCTACATACATGATTACTTTTGTTAGGAGCTCCTCAACATAAATTTATTCTTTTACGTTCATAAAACTTTAAATTACTATATCGAGAAGGTTAAATTAATTATTAAAATTGAAACCCCAAGCTGGTTGAACATTACATAGTTACGATGACGACCTGTTTCTCAAATATTTTCTAATTTCAAATTTCCGAAAGATTGGATACAGAATTTCTTACGCATAGTAACGCCGAATAGTCTCCATGTCTCTTAACACCATGAAATAGTAGATTTCGTTGGCTAGGTTAACCCAGTAGTAAAGCGGTTTGAAGTATACTCACTAGGTCGGAGAATAACAAATCATTAAACTAAAAAGAAAAAAACCAACTCTTCGGGCCTTATGCCCCAGATGGATAATCCATCATCCAGGATCAAGTCCCAATACCATCTTCACATCCTTGAGTGATTAATTTTATCCTTTAATGCACAACCAGAGCGTAGCTTGCAATGTCTCTGCTTCGATGTAATAATTAGAAGAAGAAACAACTGCCACCTAATATATTGTCGTGTTACAGTCCATCGCATAGTAAGCTCATCTTTTCGCGGCTAGATAGCAGCACCTACTAGCCTCCTCGTAAATCTAGTACTAAGTCGAGCGCTAGAAGGCGTACCATCACCATATCGGAGGAAAAGCCAATACAGCCTCGATGCTCGAACTCACCGTAACGCTGACAATTATATGAAGGCATGAATGAGTTCCAAAATACATCGTACCATGGCGAGGAGTAATTCAAAATCCATTACAGGGTTCATGTCCATCCATTCATTCTTCATGACATTTTTTATTTTATTTTGGTCAGTGAATGAATTTGAATTTTTTGTTATTTCTTTTCGTACCATTAGGGGCCGATTACTTCGATGTTAGGCCCATTTAAACAACAAGCATCATCATCATCATCATCAAATGCACAATTTACCTAATTGCCGTGCCATGGATTAATATTCCACGATTTCTCACACGCTCGACACTTATAATCCCTGGGATACATTTTGAAATACTAACAGTACATCATATCGCTTGCCTATCCAAGGATCCTTTTAAAATTGCATGAGGAACATCTTACTTAAATCATTCTCAACCTCGGTTTATTGATGATCTCGATAATTCACTACAATCCCGTAGTACCTATTTCAACAAACCATACAATTACAATAACGCATTTTATATCACCATAATATTCTCGATGACCCTATCATTCACCATACGTTACCTCATATGTGCATCACGCCTATACATTCTCATTCTAAATACACAAGCACATGTATCCGAAGAACCTCATAACAACGCGCTTGTAAAGTCATCTATCATAACTGACAGCATAATAGTATTTCACTAGGTTAGCACACGACATAAATCATCCTATAGAAGATCTGGACATTGACACACATTAACTACTCATAATGATTCACCGCAACTACTCACGCAGCATCCAATATATCACATCATCTACGAAGTTGTATTTCATACACATTCGGACAATACCAGGAATCTCATAAAATATTTCCACAAATGCATGCCTATCATCCCCTGGACATTCACGGAAATTCGAATCACTATTCTTACCAATAACTGGGTTACCACTCTCTGACAGATACATTTATAACAATCACATTAGGTTACCCAAGTTTTATACTATTTACGTCACCTTGATAGTATAACAAAATCTAATTCTACAATAAGCGTTCTACGGATAGAATAAGGGAGAGACAACATTTTGGGTACTTATCGTTGACGACTCTGGTGTTTCATCCCATCTTCCTGGTTGTTTGAGCCACGGACATTCATTTCCATGTCACATCATCTTAGGTAATTGCACATGACCTCGGCCCCATCAAGACACTAGTCATGATTTTAGGTCCACATGTATGCTCTAACTGAAGGCATATTGCAATGATAAACCAGGTCTGTCGTCATTCCAATCTGTAACTTGTACAATTAATATTAGTACAATGCCAGAGCATATTCTAAGTACTTCAGTTTTGCTTACAACACTCGTCTTATTCTCGTGTGTTACTACTACACAATATATTATCAAACTCTTTCGTATGTCTTACAACAACTCCCTATTTCTTATGATTTCCTCAGTCTCTTTTTTCAACGTGTGCCATAGCTTCTTTTAATCAACCTTCTTTCAATATTTTTAATATCCTATTGACATACAATACAAAATCCTATTTTAATATTACAGTAATACATCACTCGCATTTTATAATTCCTATCAAAATTATCAGATTGCCATCTCTCTTCCATCTGTTTTTTTTCTTTTTTCTTTTGAAATTTGAGGAACATTCTCTATGATAAGGTTACTCTCTTCACTCGAGGAATCGCGCAAGGGAACACTTTTAAATATTCTTTTATCTTCTTAGTGTATACAATCGATTACTCCATATATGCCTTCTTGATAATTAAACTTGCACTAGTCAACCGTTTCATGGTCTCCGCCATATGACGTTCCTGGACCTGAATGTTACCTACAAGACTTGACTTCTTCTCTGCTGTTGGTGTAACCTTTTATTTGCTGGTTTCCATTCGTATCTCAACTCCTACTTTCTTGACTCAGTTATCCGAACACCACGGTGATCTGAGCTTATGAATTTACCCTAATTCTATTTCCATTAAGTTTCCTATAAATGAGCGAATTAACTCGGCTTACGGACATAGTTGGACGTGTAGGTTGGACGTACACTTGCCGAACGTATACCTCCGTTTAAATTTTTTGTTATCATAACCTTGAATGGCTTTCTTGAACTCGATCTAGAGTCCGTTGAAAGGTTATATATAATATGTCGTAAGTCTCGTACTGTAATGTAGCGTGGTTTGTACCTTGGTATTCGTGTAGAATAACACACGTACAATAAGTCATGTGAAGACATGCCAGGAGCAGGGATCTGCCCGTGCTTAATTATTTTCTGAGGTTGATTTGTCAGGAGAAACTCAATTAAGGTATGACTTTTGCGGTCAAAGTAATGAACGTGATTAGTAGCGTTGAGGGGTAAAATCGTCATGTTTGTAGCGAGAAACAAATTCAGTAGATTGTTCGCGTCATTAGTCTGCTTTAAAAGGTCAGTGTTAAAGTCGCCTATGATTATGCCGTCGTATGCCGTGATAAGATTTGCTAATGCTTCTTCAAAATCACCAGTCTCTCTTATTTTAGGCGGCTTGTATACAGTTCCTAATAATATCTTAATATGGCAGTCTAATACTACAAATATAAATTCCCATCGCAGTGCAAGTCTTGCGTCAGAAATGGAAAATATCTTACGTTTTAGGTCATTTCTGTAATAAAGTAGAAGCCGACCACCTATTTTGTCAATACGGTCATGGCGTCATATTGAATATCCGTCAAGGTTAACTGCCGATGAAGGCATGTCTGTACGCATCCAGCTTTCACTGATTCCAATAATATGTACATTGTTCACTTCAGAAATAGCCTGTACCTCTTCGAGATGAGCTAATAATACTGGTCATTTAGGTGGCAACAGTGTAACGACCGCGTGTGGCTTCTGAGCTGCTCTTGTAAGACAAGTGTTGTTGAAGGTGGTACGGACGAATGAGAAGGGATGAGTGCGGGCTGTGGATAGGAATGCAAGTCAATGGTATTACCTTTGTACTGGTCAAGAAACATATGAAACTATGCAGTCTGTCCGTCTGTTAGGTACCCCCTGTGGGTGGGGGACGCACATGTAGTATACCCTGCCTGTCGTAAGAGGCGACCAAAAGATTCCAAGGGGCTGTCAACTTGGGAGTGTGGATTGGCGACCCCGGGGTGTTCATCGGGCGGAGTTTGCGTGCGGTAGGGTGGCCAGTTTCTTTCCGCTCCTCCATTCCCTTACCCCCCACCAACAGCGCGTGGTAACCCATCCAACTCCTGACCACGCTAAATGTTGCTTAACTTCGGAGATCTCACGGGATCCGGAGTTGTGCCAGGCTCCTCACTTTCGTCTATCCTATCCGACCTCCCTTGGTCAACCATTGTTCTTTTCCGACCCCGAAGGTATTAGAGCATCCGAGGCCTAGGGAGTCTTTCATTTTCACGCCTTTCGTGGCCGTTGCCTTTCTTCGTCCGTTACTTCATTTTTCGAAGTGACGGATCCTTTCTTTCTTCTCCTTTTTTCTCTCTCTTTACCACCTGTGGGTGGGGGACGCAGACGAATGATACACCCACGGTATCCCGTGCCTGTCGTGAGAGGCGACTGAAAGCGGAGACAAAGGGATGATTTTCTTAGAACCATGAAACTACTTTTGATTCGTACCATCACGCGGGGAACACCATGGGTTGCCTGTACTTGCGAGTAGTACCACTGAAGTCGGTACGAAATAGGTTTGTGATTAGTAGCAGTAAAGAGGCTGGCTTGGGGGTTTCCAGTACCCGTGCGTCGTACCCATGTGAGCAACACCGCGGGTCTGGACGTAGCCTGTGAGTTGTACCGCTATATGAGCGACACTGTGGGTCTACGTTGCCTGTGATTATTACCCACTATGTGAGGAACACCACGGGAATACCGGCGCCCGTGATTAGTACACCTAGGTGATGAAACTCATTGATTTGCGTTGGCTATGAGTGGCGCAATTGTGTGAGAAACACCATAGGTCTGCGTTACCTGTACGAGGTACAATACTTGTGAGTAGTACCATACTGTGTGGGTCACCGTGAGTCTTAGCTACTTTTGATTAGTACCCCATCATGACAAATACCATGGTTCTACTGTATTCGCGACATGTACCATTCTGAGGGACCTTAGACCTGGATTTTGGACCCCTTTAGACATCAAGCATCCTCGATTCAGGATTGTGCTTTATAAATGGTGCCTTGGTCAGTAATACTATTATTTATGATCTTTTTTGAGTCGGATCCACGGTTTTTTGCTTGTTTTTTGGGTTGATGTCCATTCATTCATTCTTCATGACATTTTTTTATTTTGGTCAGTGGATGATTTTGTAGCATTAGGGGCCGATGACCTCGATGTTAGGCCCCTTTAAGCAACAAGTATCATTATCATCATCATCATCATCATCATCATCTCATCATCATCATGATGTCTGTTAGGTCATCAGCCCAGAGGCTGGTTGGATCCTCAAATAACACCACTAAAGTTTATGCGGTTATAAGTAAACCCCAAAATCCAATGGCAGCCCCAAAATGAGGCGTACTAGGCAAGATGAAGAGTGAGGTAGTATGCATTGCTTTCCTCACTGGGTCAGAAAGTACTATTGCAGCACGACTGACCGTATGAGCAGCACCCTTCATAACACTCCGATGCACTAGTCATGCTCTGAATATCATTAGTCATCACTACCCGTACCCCAGCAACTTCCATATGGTCACAGCTATGAATGTTGCCTGGGACTTCGATGGAAGGTACACTTTACTCTGGCCTGTGCCAAGAGATGGATGCAAAAGTACTGTATCCATCAAGAAATGACAGCAGGCAGAACTATGCAGTAACAGAACAAATTAAGTAAAATGTAAAATGAGCCTACCTGAGCAACCTGGAGAGTGGAATACCTGCTTCTTACCTTGGTATCTCCTCCAATATCGCACTGACCTTTTAACCAGCGTAAGAGGTTAAACCTGCTGTATGCCTTTTTGTAAACATTGTTAAAATGTACATTCCATTTTAGATTATTCTGAAACGTGATTCCTAGGTATTTAAGGGTTGAGGTTTCTGTAAGTGGTTCGTTATTGAGTGTAAAGTGGATTTTGTTGGTGGGGCGGTATCTACGGTTGCCATTTCTAAAAACTATAAATTGGGTTTTGTTTACGTTAATTTTGATTTGTCAAAGATTTAGCCAGTGTTTGAGTTGGTGGAGGTAGGTTTGTGTGCGTGATTGGAGGGAGCGATTGTTAGTTCCAAGGGCGAGGATTGCCGTGTCTTCTGCAAATTGATATAGTTTGAGTGGGGGTGAATGTTGGGGGATATCTATACAATATAGGACGTATAATAGGGGGCTAAGAGGGCTGCGTTGTGGTACTCCCGCTAATAAGGGAAATTTATATGAAAGGGTGTTGTGGATGGTAATTTGAGCACTATGTCTGTTGAGGAAGTTAGCTAGGAAACGGATGATTTTGATAGGTAGTGGTAGATGTCGCAGTTTAAAAATGAGTCCTGAGATCCATACTTTGTCGAATGCCTTTTCTACGTCTAAACTGATTAATGCGGCTCGTTTCTCAGGTGGGAGGTATGCTGTAAGGGATGCTGAGATATGGGAGAGGTGATCTTGTGTAGAATGGTGTGGGCGGAAACCTGCTTGTGATTGTGAAATTAGTTGGAGGGAATTTAAGAATGAATAGATTCTACGGGCTAGGATAATTTCTAGTATTTTACTTAGTACTGGTAACAAGCTTATTGGGCGATATGAAGTTACCTGCGAAGGTAGTTTGTTAGGCTTTAAGAATAGTAGGATTTTCGCATGTCCCCAGTGGGGTGGAAAGGAACCTGTTTGTATTATAATATATTGTATATTGTATATATTGTATAGTATTTGAAGAAAAAAAAGTGGTGCTTCTTGGATATGTCTGTACGTAATTTGGTCAAGGCCAGGAGCAGTGTTCTTTTTGTATTTTAAAAGCTTGTGTATGTCTTGTACTGTGATTGGTGTGTTTAGTTGGCGGTGTTGTTCTATAGGTGGAGGGAGTTCGAACGTGGTGTGTATTGGTACTTTAGTAATGTCTGTGTATTCAGTTATTGTTTCATGATCTGGATGTTAGAAATTAGGGTCGGTAGAATGTGAAAAGACTTGTCTATAGTGATCTGCGAAGAGATCAGCCTTTGCGCTTTTATATTGTTTGGTGCGGAGTTATTGTGTATTATTGGGTAGTGAGGAAATGATTTTTAGTTTGTGTCAGTTGTTTCAATTTAGTCCAGTATTTACGTGCATCTGTTGTGCGTGCGTGTCGTAGTGTTGTTCTGTGTTCCCGAAGAGTGTTGGGGTCTCGTGTTCGAGGGTAGGCTTTGTACAGGTCATGTGAGTATTGTAGTAGTTGAAGGGCACTAGATGGGAGTGGTGGTTTTGAAGGGTGTGAAGTATGGCGGGATATGTGTAGTTGGTCTGCGGTGGTTAAGGCTGTTTCAAGTTGTTTTATTGTGTGGCGTTTAGTATGTCCTTTCTCGTTGCTGGTAGCAATTCCGTTATCAGCATACCCGATCACTTCAGCGGTTTCTTTGCACGCCAGATACGGTCACGTTTGTGATATCACATGAACTTAATTATGATGGGCATTTTCCCTCCCGTTACTACCTCAGCTGTTGTTCTCCTTGGTTTCTCAATCCTGTGACAGCCATCTAAACTGTCCAATATAAAGTCTATCCCTAGATGGTATTTCACAGCATAGACTTCCTCGCTCGGAGCTTCTGCCACCCCGTGGAGTAATAGGCAGTTTCTCTTGCTGTACTGCTCTGCTTCGTCGATTAGGTCCTACTCTTTGGAGATCTGGTTATGCATCGCAGGAAGTTCAGACTTTACCTCATTGAGCTCCTCGGTGACAGAAACTCTGAAAGACTGGAACTCAATGGCGAGTGCTTCTAGGGAGACATCGGGTTGGCAGCACTGCTGTTGGCGGTGCGCGTTGCCTTCTCAAAGCGAGCTTGGATGTCGTTTAGCTTTTCTTCGAATGAAGAAATCCGCTTGTTCAAAGACTTTAGAGACATTGTGTATGAATGAATCTAATCACTTAGTGTTATTTGGTAAAGTAACTTGATCTAGTACACACAAATTGTAGTTAAATGGGTTTGAAAGGCAAAAATGTGAATTTTTTAACATTTTTCAAAATAAGCCCTAGAATATTGTTTAGTGTTTCATGATTAAAATGGTATATAATTTATCTCCGTGTGAGTGCTAGAAGTATTTTATTTTTAATTTTATAACACTGCTTGCATATCCGTCAGGCTGGTTGATTTTGGACATGCCTCTATTTACGAATATCTCTGAAACTACTGCACGTAGAAGGCTGTGGTTTTCGCCTATCTATAGAGAATACTCGGCGATCAATTTGCGTTACTCTTCTGTTTCAAATATGTCTGCCGCTATGCTTGCTTTTGTGTAATGAATGTTGAATTTCGTGTGAATTAGTGTCTCCGGAAGTGCTTCCGTGTAGTTTGATTGCACTTATTTTGGTAAACAAAGTATAAGTATATATAGAATTGCTAGTCTATTTGGGAAACGTATGTTTTGTGGCCACCAGCATACTAAAAACACAAGACCATGTGGTTCACATGAGGTTGAATCCGCCAACAGTGTGGGAACAGACTGTCAAAATGTGACACCAAACAAGAAGACAGACACGCCCCCTGACAGTGCAAGTGAATCTAAATTAGGTAAACATTTTGAAGAACTGGGATCTGGAAGGCTGAAGTTTCAGGAGAGTATTTTGAGCACAATTATTCTATACCTGTAGCAGTTATGGAAGCTATCAAGCCAATCTCCAGTGACCTAGCTTATCCAGACCTTCACACTCATAATCCCAATGAGTCTTTCAACAATATTATCTGGACTCGAGTGCCCAAATGGTATTAATTTGTGGGGTTAAGATCTTTGAAATGGGGAGTCAGTAATGCTGTATTAACATTTAATGGTGGGAACATGGGAAGAGTAAGAGTGTTCTTGCATCTCAACATCAACCCTGGCCGTCATACTATGAAGGGACTGCAACATTTAGACAAATTAAGAATTGCCAAGGCACAGCGTGCAGCAGAATTCAACACCAAAGCAGCAAGGTTATTGGGAAGGAAAAGGATTTTAGAGAAGGTGGGGTACTAGGAAGAGGACACTGACTATGCTGCGGGGTGCTTTTGAGCCTTAATTTAAACATCTGAGTGAGTTCTTATAATTTCAAGTTTTAAACCTGATTTTCTCAAAATGACTTTTTTTTACAATTAATGTTCCTGTAGTTGAAAAACTACTTGTGATACATACATGAAAATTTGTGAGATGCATTATTATATCTGTCTATACTTACTGAAGCAGAATCATAGCACAGATTTCCATAGACATGAAGTAAGGGATGTCCATCTACAAATACTTTGTGTAAAAAATGGCACCTTTAAAAAATTAATATATCTCGTTCTTTTCGTTTCTATATTTTAATACTGCTTCAATCCACATACATAATATATAAATGTCATCTGTAAAAAATTCAGAGTCGTATATTCATTGATTCCAAAAATATAGGAACGTTATCTTGGCTTATTTAACATTGGCAGGATAGGCCTTTCAAACTCCCCTTAAACTTGCTGATTTGCTGGGTGGCTTACGGAGCTCTCTCACATGCACTTCCTCACTGCCGCCGTATTTTTATCTACTTTTTATTAGATAAAGGAATTAAGATGGATAGCGACCTATAATTTACCACAGTTTATAATTTCAGCTATCTAGCATGTTCATCTATGACTGACTTCCACTATCAATACAGGATTGGACTGTCAACCATATCGAAAGTCATCAGTCAAGTATGCAATGCTATTTGGAGTAAATTACGTTCAAAGTGTTTCCCTAATTGACTTAACATTTATGGCTAACAAATGCAGCTGGCTTCAATGACGGAGCAAACTTTCCACCACGAACCTACTACGCTGGCGTAACAGGGGGAGAGGTGGTACTCCCACGTGGCGCGTCCCGGGTGGCGGGAAATAAAATACATCTCGCGGAACAAACACACTACCCCCTGCGGGTGGGGGACGCACATGTAGAATACACCCGCGGTATCCCCTGCCAGTCGTAAGAGACGACTAAAACGGGCCCAAGGGGCTCTCAACTTGAGAGTGTGAATTGGCGACCACGGGGCTCTTAGCTGAGTCTTGGCATTGCTTACCCTTACTTGTGCCAGGCTCCTCACTTTCGTCTATCCTATCCGACCTCCCTTGGTCAACTCTTGTTTTTTTCCGACCCCGACGGTATTAGAGCATTCGAGGCCTAGGGAGTCTTTCATTTTCACGCTCTTCGAGGCCCTTGCCTTTCTTCATCCATTACTTCATTTTTCGAAGTGACGGATCCCTTCTTTCTTCTGACTGAAAGGGGCGACAAAGGGATGATTGAATTAGAACCATGAAACTACCTTTGATTCGTACCATCACGTGGGGAACATCATGGGTAGCCTGTACTTGCGAGTAGCGCCACTATATTAGGTGCACAGTAGGTTTGTGATTCGTAGCAGCAGTGTGTGTGTGCACTGTGGCTTCCCAGTACCCGTGAGTCGTACCAACGTGAGCAACACCACAGGTCTGGGCGTAGCCTGTGAGTTGTACCACTATATGAGCGACACCGTGGGTTTGCGTTGCTTGTGATTGGTACCCACCATGTGAGGAACACCACGGGAATACCGGCGCCCGTGATTAGTACACCTAGGTGAGAAGCCTCATCGGTTTGCGTTGGCTATGAGTGGCGCCATTGTGTGAGAAACACCATAGGTCTGCGTTACCTGTACGACGTACAATACTTGTGAGTAGTACCATAATGTTTGGAACACCGAGAGTTTACGCTACCTTTGACTAGCGCCGCAACATGACAAATACCATGGTTTTACTTTACTAGCGATAAGTACCAGTCTGAGGCGCCTTAGACCTGGATTTTGGACCCCTTTAGACATCAAGCATCCTCGATTCAGGATTGTGCTTTATAAGTGGTCCCTTGATCAGTAAAACTATTATTTATGATCTTTGTTTGCGTCGGATCCACTGTGTTCTGTTTGTTTATTGTTTTTTGGTTCATGTCCATCCGTTCATTCTTCATGACATTTTCTTATTTTGCCACGAACCTGCTAGGCAGGCGTAGCAGGGGGAGAGGTGATACTCCCACGTGGAGCGTCCCAGGTGGCGGATAGGGGGGTCCTAACCGGCTTGCGGGCGGACTTGAGGGAAATAAAATACCTCTCGCGGACCAAACACACTACCCCCTGCGGGTGGGGGACGCACATGTAGAATACACCCGCGGTATCCCCTGCCTGTCGTAAGAGGCGATTACAAGGGGCGACCAAGGGAAGATTGAATTAGAACCATGAAAATACTCTTCGTACCATCATGCGGGGAACACCATGGGTTGTATGTACTTGCGAGTAGTATCACTAAATTGGTACGAAATAGGTTTGTGATTAGTTGCAGTAAAAGGCCTGGCCTGGTTGTTTCCAGTACCCGTGCGTCGTACCCATGGGAGCAACACCGCGGGTCTGGGCGTAGCCTGTGAGTTGTACCGCTATATGAGCAACACCGTCGATCTGCGTTGCCTGTGATTGGTACCCGCTATGTGAGGAACACCACGGGAATACCGGCGCCCGTGACTAGTACACCTAGGTGAGAAACCTTACCGGTGTGCGTTGGCTATGTGTGGCGCCATTGTGTGTGAAACACCATAGGTCTGCGTTCCGTGTACGAAGTGCAATACTTGTGAGTAGTACCATCTTGTGTGGGACACCGTGAGTCTTCGCTACTTTTGATCAGTACCTCAAAATGACAAATACCATGGTTCTACTTTACTCACGACATGTACCATTCTGTGGGGCCTTAGACGTGAATTTAGCACCCCTTCACACATCAAGCATCATTGTGCTGTATAAATGGTCCCTTGGTTGGTAATACTCTAATTAACTACCTTCTTTTTGAGTCTGATCCACTGTTTTTTTTGTTTGTTTTAGTTTTTGTTGTGTTCATGTCATCCATTAATTCTTCATGACATTTTCTTTATTTTGGTCAGTGGATGAATTTGTATTTTTTGTTATTTCATTTCGTGCCATTAGGGGCCGATGACCTCTATGTTAGGCTCCATTAAACAGCAAGCATCATCATGATCATCATCATCATTGTCTTATTTGGTCAGTGATGATTTTGAAATATTTGTTGCCATTTCATTTCGTACCATTAGGGGCCGATGACTTCGATGTTAGGTCCCTTTAAACAACAAGCATCATCATCATCAAACTTTCCACACTATCTGGAAGCTATAGGTGGGAAGTATGAGAAAGTAATAAAATCTACTGAAAGTGTCAGTGGTTGATTTTGAACTCTTTGTGCTATTTTATTTCGTACCCTTAGGGGCTGATGTCCTCGATGTTAGGCCCCTTTAAACAACAAGCATCATCATCAAACTTTCCCCACTGTCTGGGAGCTGTAGATGGGAAGCATGAGAAAGTGATCAATCCTACTGACAGTGTATCTCTATTACTATAATTGAATCATTCATTTAGGAAAAGGCATATGTCCAGAAATGCAACTTTTCAGGAGGAGCAAAAAACTGATTTAAAATCCAGTCTTGGTACTTACCTTAAATGTATGTATTTTTTCCGTTAGTGTTAGCGGCTGTGAATAGGATACGTTATAAAATATGGAATAAAGATGAAGGACTTTAATGGTAATTGGCAGGTAAATAATTGGATATATGCCCTTTCTACAATGATGGCTGATTGAAAATCAGTTTTAGAGCAAAAACACTCTGTTTATTCAGATAACTTAGACACACTGTGTAGTTGTTTTACAATAATAATCATTTGAATGATGACAGTTAGTCACAGTCATCGTTAATCACACGAATAGTTGGCCATGGAAGTATTTCGTTGAAAAAGTCTTTGTACTTCCCGGAATGTACACTTCTAGACGCTTTAGGTCATTCATCTTATTCCTGTCAATAGAAATTGGTTTGTCGTAGGCTAGTTCGGAAAAAAGCTGAACGTTGCTGTCTAGATGCAAACGGAATGTGTGTTCAATAAGGGCATTGATGAACTGTTTTGTCTGTACGGTTCCCGGATCATTGGTAGAGTAAAGAAAGTGCATTAATGATGCTGGCTGGAAACAAATTTTCAAGTTGGTGGGCACTCCTCTTCCTCGAGATTTACAACCTTCCCCTCTTATAGAATTTCGGCCACCATGCAGTAAAGTAAGAATATCACACGTCTCTACCAGAATGATGGTGAAATTTTCATGACGTTTAGGTGCCCGAAGGATGGTATCACAACATTGCTTCATATCATAAATTCGATCAATTTTTTTAACAGCTCGTTTAATGGTAGCAAAATCTCTATCACAGGCATAGGGAAGTGATGGTGAATTTTTCAAATCGCTTCATGTCAAGAAGTACTGCACATAATCGGATCACTGTACGATTTCTCTTCTCCCCTACAGCGCTATCAGAGAACAGTCGCAGTTCTTTTACACTCTTTGGTACACACGTTTGGATATAGTCCAACAAAAAAACTACACATTCATTGGCACCTTTTCGAGCTTTACCTTCGTGGTAAACGTAAAGCATTCCACGAACCTGTTACGAAGCCGTACTCCCACGTGGCGCGTCCCAGGTGGCGGATAGGGGGGTCCTAACCGGCTTGCCGGCGGACTCGAGGGAAATAAAATACTTCTCGCGGACTAAACACACTACCCCCTGCAGGTGGGGGACGCACATGTAGAATACACCCGCTGTGCCCCCTGCCTGTCGTATGAGTCGACTAAAAGGGGCGACCTAGGCGCGGACACGGATTGCGGTTTGGTATAATGTGTGGATGGGAGGGGTCGAGTACATTCACAGGTAATCCCTGCCTGTCGTAGAAGGCGACTTAAAGGGTCATGTGGCCTTGCCCCCCTTATTTTATTATTATTTTTCCGAGTGTCAGATGTAGACCATTTCAAAATTTTGATGTGCGTGCTGCCCGGAGATGGGCCTCTTACGTGTGCGATTACGCCCAAAAGCCCGCAACTGTCCACCCAGGACCATTGCGTGGTGGGAGGGCCATGTACCTTGGCAGTGGTATCCGCCTGACAACACAGGTCCCCGCACAGCCGAATGCCAGAAGGACATATTATTTTTATTTTTTATTTTTTCTCTATGTACAGTGCTCTGTACACGCTATGGAGTACATGCTATTGCGGGTGACTGGAGGAAGGGAGTCTTTAGTTCTCATTGCCTCAGTCATCTCGTATTAGGCATCGTTCAACATCGGACCCCGGGCAGTACCTGCTATGACCAGGTGGGTATTGTCTTGGCTGCTTGGTGCGGCTGCAGAGACCCCTGATCGGAGTGGGTGGCATTCAGGGAGGAAGCTTTCGGGCATGGCTTCCAAACGAAGTCTGCTCTCTCAAGGTGGTCCCCCACCTAAGTCTTTAACTTTTGCTTCCCTGGGAGGTTCCACCCCCTGGGAACAGGCGCAGCGTGAAGGAATGGGATCCAACTTCCCTAGGTTTCTGGTCGCTATCAGAACCGATGGGCATGATTTTAAGCTGGTGAAGTCGATCCTTTTTAGTCGACACATTAAAGGTGTGTACGGCGAACTTGAGGATCTGAAGGAAATGCGCAACGGTAGTTTGCTCATGGAGACTCGTAGAGCACTGCAAGCTGATCAGTTGCTTAAGTGCGAGCACTTTGCCGACATCCCCGTCAAAGTGGAGGAGCATAAGTCCTTGAACCTGGTTCGCGGAGTCATCCTTCACCGCGACTTTATTTTGAACACTGACGACGAGTTGATGGAAGACATGAAGAACCGTGGCGTGACACACGTCCGGCGCATTACGCGCAAGGTCAACGGTGAAGACGTTGCCACTGGTGCCTTCATTGTCTCTTTCAAGTTGTCAGTGTTACCAGAGAAAGACAAGGTAACAACTTATCGTTGCGATGTGAGGCCGTACATCCCGCCTCCTATGCGATGCTATCAATGCCAGCGATTCGGACATATGGTATCTCGCTGTTCGAATCAGGCTGTATGTGGTACATGTGGACGAGTAGCTCACGGCGCGGAGGAGTGCACAACTCCATACAAGTGCACTAACTGCTCCGGTTTTCATTCTCCTCGGGATCGGAATTGTCCGACATACCTGAGTGAGAAGAAGATCCAGGAGATCAAGACGCTGGATGGTCTTTCCAACCAGGAAGCGCGCCGTAAGTTATTCTACGAATACACCTGCCCGTACACTTGACTGTAGCTTGATAGTTCAGAGTCTTCCATGTTCGTCATTTACAACCTCGATACCTGTCCAGACCACTGCGCCCAAGGCGACTGTTGCTGCTCCCAGCAACGTCGCAAAGAGTGTGTTACCGTGGTTTGGTGGATCATCAGAGGTGAAAGAAGGTGCTGGGATGAATAGGTCTCAATATACGAAATTAAAGTTAATTTAAAATTTAATAAGGTTATATTTTATTTTTAAGATCAAGAAATAACAAATATAACAGGTACTCAGTAGCCTAGCAACAATTCGAGAATGTACAATTACAGTGTTACAGGATTTGGGCTCTGAGAGCCAGACACACAATTCTTGAGCAATTAGCCCAACTTTAGCCAGATATCTGGTTTGACAAAGGGGCAGAAAACCCCAATCATGCCCCGGAGTAAAGCCTCCTCGAGGCACACAGAAACCAAAATTTTAAGAAAGAGCAACACGCTCTTAAAGTTCAAGCCTATCAAAGGCCATACCAAAGTCCACATTCAAGCTATCCTCCAAGCACAATAACACAGGAGTAAAATTACCCAACCTACTGAGGCCTACTTAGTGAAGAAACCGGACAATGACATGACCCCAAAATACCAATTTGAGTGGAGGCGTACTTGCACTCCTAATACACTTTATTAAAACCTAATTTGGCCCTAGGCCGCTTATGCAAGGACTAATCACATTCTACGGAGGTGACACGATAGAAAATTTTGACATTACGAGTAGAAGGGAAACTGTTATGAAAACGTACTCACCTCAAAACAAAATGAATGGGAGCTCGAGAGGGTTAGGCACTCTCTATCCCAATTTGTAGTTTAAAGAGACAGAATATATACCAAGAGTCTTTTATATTTTAGAGGAAAGTTACATGGTAAAGGCTTCGAACCTGCCGCGAGAGTTAAACTGCTGAGCTAGCAAGAAAGTAAGTTATTAAAAGGCCATTACCTTATGGATGAATGACTGCTCGAAGAAAGAGGCGCTTCCCGCCCCTGCTACATAATTACACTTTGAGAGATGTTACTGAAGTGGCCCGGAGACCCAAAAATCAGCAGTTTATATACCCTCGTGGAACATTCGAGACCTTTCATGAATGATAACACCCGCCCACGAGCTTTTATTGGTTACCGAACACAGTTACAGAGTAGGTTGGGGAAGAAAGCCCCGATTGGTCGAAAATTAATTGAAGAAATTCGGGATTGGCTAAGTTCAAAACTGGCGGAACGAACGGATTAGCATTGCCAACTCAAAAATGCCAGAAAGAAATTTAACAAAGAGCAAACTTATGACTACAAAATTTCTTCAAAGAAAAGTTCCTTCACTTTGCACTAGGGTGCACAATTGTAGTTCTTAAGTGGTGCCATCTAGAAGAGAATGTTCACACTCTTGCCACAGAGAAAACAAATATAAATCGAAAACGACACAGTTCTGAACACTTCAAAATTTATAGTAAACTTCTGATAAACTTTAGAATTAACATGGTTGTTAGAGTTCAGGCTTCCTCCAGTAGAGGAGTTTCAACTGGCGCAAAGTTTGAATTAGCGGAGCGGAGGTGTGCCGCCCGGTACAGAGTCAAAGCTCGAGGGGGGGGGGGACCACCCCACATTCGACCAACCAGAAGTCTGTGCAGGCTGGTAGTTCTCAGCCTGCACAGCAAGGGGGGAAGACTAAGTCTCCCCCCCCTAGGAGGTCGACGAAAGTCGTGCCCCAGCCGGCGGAGGCGGCATCGTCGAGCAGGGCTGGGAAACCATCCCCAGCCCGTCTAAACTAGAAAAGAAAAAGTGGAAGAAGAGCGCCCGTCCTGAGCGCTCTCGGAATTCCCCTGCGAAGGAGAAGTCATGCCCCCCTCCGAGGGGTATGAGTCTGCGCCGGGAGGTATTCCTGCTCCCAAACCGGGGCGCTCTCCTCGTAGGGGACCCCCTCGCGCCCGAAAAGCGTCGAAGTTCTGGGCGGCACCCCTGCCATCCATTGATGACGGGATGGATGTCGGGCTGTCCTCTACATCTACGGATGTAGATGTAGATTGTGTTTAGGCTTACGAGCATTTTTTTTCGCTCATAACCTAACACTCCCTTTATAGTCCACACTATGGCACTGTTGCAGTGGAATTGTAATGGTTATGACAGGTATCTTGCTGAGTTACGTCAGCTCATTAGTGAGTACGCAGCGAGTATAGTCTGTATTCAGGAGACCAACTTCAGACCTGGTCATCATACCGCCTTGAGAAATTTCAGACTGTACTCGACAGAACTGTACTATGCTCACCGGGCGTCCGGTGGTGTTGGCATTTTTGTACGTTCTGATACTTACAGCGAAGAGGTTCCATTAAGAACTCCCCTCGAGGCTGTAGCTGTTCGCGTTCCGCTGCCTGTCATAACTACAGTGTGTAATGTTTATTTTCCACCAGGTTTCGCTCTTAACATCACTGATGTCACTGATCATATAGATCAGCTTCCACCTCCCTTCCTCTTTTTGGGTGATTTTAACGCCCATCACCCCATCTGGGGCTCTGAGAGGCCCTGCCCTAGGGGAAGAGAGCTGGAAACATTAGTAACGCAGCTGGATGTACGTATTTTGAACACGGGGGAACCAACTCACTTTAGTGTGCGTTACGGCACATATTCTCGCATAGACGTAAGTCTATGCAGCCGAACGTTGGTTCCACTGTTTCGGTGGCATGCACACGATGATCTCTGTGATAGTGACCATTTTCCCATCATTCTTACTTTGATGAACCAAAAATCCGTCGAGGCTCCCCCTGGATGGATTTTGAAACATGCTGATTGGCCAAGGTACTCATCGTTAGCTGCCTTTAACGATGATATCAGGCAGACCGTCGGCGAGGAAATAACTTATATCACCCGAGTTATTCTTGCTGCTGCTGCTGCGGAGTCCATTCCGTTCTACTCGGGGACTCCTCGCCGAAAGCTCGTTCCTTGGTGGAACGACGAAATAGCAGCAGCTATCAAAGAACGCCGTCGCGCTCACAAACGTTACCGTCGACAGTCCACTGCGGCCAACTTGGTAACATTCAAGAAACTCCGCACTAAGGCGCGAGTTCTTATTCGTCAAAGTAAGAAGGCTTCATGGGAGAGGTATGTTTCGTCTATGACGTCACATACTCCATCATCTCAAGTGTGGACTAAGTTTCGACGTATTTCGGGTATCCAAGGATCATCTTCTGTACCGGGAATTTCCATTGCAGGCAACATTTTCACTGAACCCCTCCTGATTGCTGACCATCTAGCTAGTCATTTCGCGGATGTATCTGGCTCTGGGAATTACCATCCTGATTTCCTCGCTGTGAAGCGAGAGGCAGAACGTCATCACCCTAGTTTTGCCTCTCAAACTTCAGAGGACTACAACGTGCCCTTTACGGAGTGGGAACTCCGCAGCGCCCTAGCGCTTTGCAAGGACACGTCTCCTGGACCGGACAACATCCACAACCGGATGTTGAAACACCTTAGTGAAAATAGTCTACTCTATCTCCTTAATGTGTTCAACCGTATCTGGATTGAGGGTGATTTTCCGTCTCAGTGGTGAGAAGGCATAGTCATTCCTGTCCTGAAGCCTGACAATGATCGTAAGTATGCAGGAAGTTACAGGCCGATTTGTCTTACCACCTTCCTGTGTAAGCTATTTGAGAGGATGGTAAATCGCAGACTCGTGTGGTGCCTGGAGGAACAAGGCTCTTGTCCGAATACCAGTGTTGTTTTCGAGCCGCTCGATCCACCACTGACCACTTGGTCCGCCTGGAGAGCTGTATCGGGGATGCGGTTCTCCGTAAACAGCACTTGGTAGCTGTTTTCTTTGACTTGGAGAAGGCCTACGACACCACATGGCGATATGGTACCCTTTCAGTCCTGCATCAATTGAGATGCCGAGGTAACTTGCCGGTATTTATTGCGAATTTTTTGTCCCTCCGTCTATTCCGTGTCCGAGTAGGGAGGACATATTCGCACTATCACGTTCAGGAAAATGGAGTCCCACAGGGATCGGTCCATAGCGTCACTTTGTTCGCGATTGCCATAAACGGTATTGTCGCTGCTGGTGGTCCAGCAGTAATACCGTCGCTATATGTGGACGATTTTGCTCTGCACTATAGGTCGTGCAGTGTGGCAGTCGCAGAGCGACAATTACAGCAAGCTATTAGGAGGGTGGAGAAGTGGACCTTAGAACATGGCTTTCGGTTTTCTGCGCCAAAGGCCTCCGTTGTCCACTTATTTCGTCAACGTACTCTTCACCCACATCCTGAGCTTTAACTAGGAAATGTCATTCTTCCAGTTGTTGACACCTACCGATTTCTTGGGCTCCTTTGGATAGTAAATTATCGTGGGAGCCACACGTGCAGGAGCTATAAGTGCAATGCACCAAGAGGCTTAACCTCTTGAAGTTTCTTAGCAGCACTAATTGGGGAGCTGACCGCGTGGTGGTCCTGCGATTCTATCGGGCACACATTTTATCCCGGTTAGACTACGGCATTGCAGCATATGGCTCCGCAAGGCCAAGCGTTCTTGCGGAGCTGAACAGTATCCACCACAGCGGGGTTAGGTTGGCGACGGGAGTTTTTCGTACAAGCCCCATCGCTAGCCTGCTCGCTGAGTCTGGTGTGCCGCCTTTACCCCTGAGGCGCCAGCAACTCCTACTTACGTATGCTGCAAATTTGCGACAGATGCCACTTCATCCGAGCTATCCCTGCGTGTTCAACAATGGCAACAGTTTGTTGTACGCTGCTTATCCTCGTACGACGCGGCCGGTTGGGATACGCTTGTATAGCAGTTATGAATTGTTTGACGTATCTTCGATTCCTTGCCTTGTCAGACAACCAAGTGGGCTACCTCCGTGGGTTGTACGACGACCTGAAATCATCCTGGATTTGCACACTGGCCCGAAAGGAGACACGGACCCTTCCATTAATCGGAGGCTCTACCTGTCCGTTTTGGGCCGCTATCCAGGTTCAGTCGTCGTTTACACGGATGGTTCAAGGACAGATACGAAGGCGGGCTGTGCGTTCGTTGTCGGAAATGATCGGTTTCTTTTTGCTCTCCCGGAAACCTGTAGTGTGTACACGGCAGAGCTCTATGCTATCTGTGGAGCTCTGCGGTACGCACTGTACAATGAACGCCGACACTTTATCGTGTGTACTGACTCCTTGAGCTCGCTCCAGTCTATTGATACCTGTTTCCCTCGGCACCCTCTGGTGCAGCGGATCCAGGACCTGCTGGCCGGGTGTTCGGATGCCGGCACCAGAATTACGTTTGTGTGGCTCCCCAGCCACATGGGCATAGAGGGAAACGAGTTAGCAGATCAGGCTGCCAAGGAGGCAGTTACACTGCCCCCGTTCCCTTTGAAGGTTCCTGCAAGTGATATTCGCTCTCAGCTGAGACATCTGGTTATGTCTCATTGGGAGATGGAGTGGCAGGCCATCCCACTTCCCAATAAGCTGAGAGCGATAAAAGGATCAACTTAGGTATGGAGGACTTCCCTTCGGGCTTCACGGAGGGAAGCCGTGGTATTATGTCGCTTTCGGATCGGCCACGGTATCTTGACGCACTCCCATCTACTGAAAGGAGAACCCCCTCCGGTGTGTACCTGCGGCGACCATCTTACCGTGGTACACGTCCTTACGGAGTGTGTGGATCTGGTCGATCTGCGCCGTAGTCTTAACCTTCCGAGTACAATCTTCCTTATCTTGCGAGATGACGAGCAGTCAGCAGACCTCGTCATCCGCTTTATGAGGGATAGCGGTCTGTTTTATCGTGTGTGAAGATGTCCTTTGTCCTAGTGTTGTTTATGTCAGTTGCGCTTTTATCTCATTGAATTCATTTTAGTTTGTGTTGCGCATTTTAATGTGTTTTTTTAACGTCTAAAGTAAATCATGTGTTAATATCTGAACTACTCGGCAATGCCTTATTCCTTCGTTTTCTTGTATTTTCTGTTATTTTAATAGAACATAAGGCATTGCGTAGTAGATCCACTGAATGTTTTATTCTCACCCTCATTTTTCATCATCACCATTCCTTTTTAACTCTAGTCAGTGGATACTTTTTAAAATTTTAACTTCATGTCTCATGTCATTCATTTCGTTCCATTAGGGGCCGATGACCTTCAATGTTAGGCCCCTTAAAACAACAAGCATCATCATGAACAACATAAAGCACTGACGAATTTGTTTGCATATTGTGAATGCCAAACTTGTTCAGCCAAAGCTGTCGCGTGTAGAATATATCCTGCACTATTATTTTTGGCCGGGGAAGGTTCTGACAATAATCAAAGCACAGTCCTAGTATTTCGGGATTACTCTTGCATTCTAATGCAGTTTTCTTCATTACTGAAAAATGCTTTTTGCTCCTGCGTTTATGCACTTCTAGTTCAGCCTCAGCCGCCTTCCTAGCATTTAAATTCAGGAAAGGACTCTTGATCCTCATGGTCAGCTTTTCACACTTAATGCATGTGTCAATTTGAGGCGTTCCAAATGTCAGGTCAAATATCTGTTGAAGTACTTAACATAGTACTTGTACGTTATATTGGTAGTAGGGTATTTCCCCTTGAAAAGGTCATACATCTTCTGGCAAATAAAATCGGTTGAAAGAAATCTGTACTCTCGCGATGAATAATGTGAAGACGTTACGGGGAATGAAGCTTTATGATCATGAAGCACTCACGCCGAATCTTCACTATGAGCTCTGTTTTTATTTTATTTTCCTTTCATATCTTGGGGAGATTTCCCCCGAAGAAGTAAACTCTGGAGCCTCCGCAGGCGTTTGGCACTGACATCACCAAAGAAGCTCGTAAAGGACACCTTGCAAACGTGCACCCGCTGTACTTGAACACTCCAGAATGTGGCGTTGCAGGTAGGTCTTCTTCTTCTCCTTCTTGTTTTTGTTCTTCTTCTTCTTCTTCTTCTTCTTCTTCTTCTTCTTCTTCTTCTTCTTGCGTTACGGCCTCTGTAGGACCACGGACAGCTCCTTCATAGATTGCATTTTCTTCTTCTCCTCCCAGAACCTCTTCATCCTTTCTCTTCTTCTCTCCCGCTCTTGTTCCGAGATATTCAGTATCCTCTTCTCTTGTCTACTCCACTGGTGACTCTCAATCCTTTTCCTGTACCCATCCCTATCATTGATCTCTGGCATATTAGTCGGTATGTACTTCCTTCTCCAATTTCCCTTTTCTTCCACCTTGATCCCCAATTCCGACCAATCTTTCCGGAGTTCAACTACCCACTTGGTTCCTGTCTTTCCTCGTGCCCTTGCTGTTGTTTCCCATACTCTTTTCGTCATTCTATCCATATTCATCGTAATTACATGTCCCGCTAACCTTGCTATTTTCAGTCTGATTTCTTCTGAGATTGTCCTCATGTTCCGGTATAGTTCTTCCCTGGGTCTCCTCATCCATCTGTCATCTCCTCTCTTAGTGCCTAGTATTTTCCTCAATATTTTCCTCCCCTCTTTCTCTAGTTGTTCCGCACCATTTCTTCCTAGTGCTGTTGTCTCAGCAGCATATAATACATCATTTCTCACCGTTGCCTTGTAATGTCTAATCTTTGCGTCTGTAGATATATTCTTTTTATTGTATATATCTCTGGTCATACAGAAGGCTGATCGCATCTTCTTTATCCTCTCTGTTATTCCCTCATTGCTCCTATTCCTTCCTGTTATAAATTCTCCTAGGTACTTGAATTTGTCCACCTTTTGCACGGTGCCTTCCGGTGTTGTCCAGTCCTCAGTGGTATTCAATGTCTTTGTCTTGTTCTAGGCGATCCTCAGTCCTACCCTTCCGGCTATATTGCTTAAGTTGTTGAGTTGTGTCTTTGCATCTTCTTCTGTCTCACTTACTATAGCTATGTCGTCCGCAAAGGCTAGGTAATCTACTTGGGCCCTATTGTCATTTTTGTCCCCAACATGCGTCTTTGGTATTCCCATTGTCTCATTCATTGTTCTCCACTGCCTGATGACTTCATTCAGAGCTATGTTGAACAATATTGGTGATAATCCATCTCCTTGTTTGACACCAATGTTGATATCAAATTCTTCAGGGAGTACTACTCTGAATCTCACCCTTGCCTTTGTGTCTGATAGAATTTCCATTATGAGTTCATGTGTAGTGCCATCTAATCCTATGTTCTTCAGGATTCTTCCATGGGGTAGGACTTCTACGTTTTATATGCTCGTATTTAAGAAGACTCGATAAATACATGTGTCCACGAACCTACTACGCTGGCGTAGCAGGGAAAGAGGTAATACTCCCACGTGGCGCGTCCCAGGTGGCGGATAGGGGGGTCCTAAACGGCTTGCCGGCGGACTTGAGGGAAATAAAGTACCTCTCGCGGACCAAACACACTACCCCCTGCGGGTGGGGGACGCACATGTAGAATACACTCGCGGTATCTCCTGCCTGTCGTAAGAGGCCACTACAATGGGCGACCAAGGGATGATTGAATTAGAACCATGAAATTACTCTTGATTCGTACCATTATGCGGGGAACACCATGGGTCGCCTTTACTTGCGAGTAGTACCATTCTGTTAGGTACTGAATAGTTTGTGATTCGTAGCACTCAAGCGGGATTCAGTGTGGTTTTCCATTACCCGTGAGTCGTACCCATGTGAGCAACACCACGGGTCTGGACGTTGCCTGTGATTTGTACCACTATATCAGCGACACCGTGGGTCTGCGTTGCCAGTGATTAGTACCCACTATGTGAGGAACACCACGAAATGCCGGCGCCCGTGCTTAGTACACCTAGCTGAGGAACTTCATCGGTTTGCGTTGGCTATGAGTGGTGCCATTGTGTGAGTAACACCATAGGTCTGCGTTACCTTTACGATGTACAATACTTGCGAGTAGTACCTTAATGTTCGGAACACCGTGAGTTTACGCTACCTTTGATTAGAACCGCAGCTTGAGATATATCATGGTTCTACTTTACTCGCGACATGTACCATATTGAGGGCCTTTGACCTGGTTTTTGGACCCCTTTAGACATCAAGCATAATTGATTCTGGACTGTGCTTTATAAGTGGTCCCTTGGTCAGTAATACTATTATTTATCCACTTTTGTTTGTTTGTTTGTTTGTTTGTTTGTTTCTTGTTTTTGTTTGTTTGTAGGGTTCATGTCCATCCACTCATTTTTCATTACATGTTTTTTATTTTGGTCAGTGGAATTTTTGAACTTTCTGTTGTCATTTCATTTTGTACCATTAGGGGCCGATGACCTCGAGGTTAGGCCCCTATAAACAACAAGCATCATCATCTTCAAATACATGTCTGGTTCATCCTTACTGTTCAGTTCACTGTAATGTTTTATTATCGTCAGCTGCTCATTTTCACCTATTGTCTCAAAACACTTGTTTGAACACCTGAAAAATAAATAACAAATTATGTAGCCTATCTTCTTTTACAAAGTGGCACAGGCCAAGCCTATGGGCACATAAACATTAAGCTACGCTTTGTATTGACCAACTGTGGTAATAAACAGACAATTTTTGCATAGCAATTGTGATTCGAACTTTACAAATACAATAAAACCAACAAGCAAAGTAGCCTTAAGCATTAAACTGTCGTAAATATAAATGTATTTTAGTATTAACTTGATATGAAACAAGACACAAAATGTGAGGTTATAATTACCTGCAAGGTTGGCCTGTTGTGCGAGCTGCAATCACTCGTCCTGAATAGTTGACTTATTCACTACCTCTAATCCTCGCCCCGGCCTTTATAATAGGTCGGGGTGCGTGTGTAAATAATGTAGCACTTCCCTGGAAGGAGCGTCAGCCGGGTTAGCCGCAGAGGAGATGGGACACCACGAGAGGGAGACTCCCCTCTCTGTTGCTTCCTTCATTAATTCCGTATACAACATCAATATATACACATACTTATGTAACACTAGTCCACGACCCGTTTTCAGGGTCCATAAAGTAACGGCACTGTCAGTATACACTACAATGTGATTATGCCCATGGGGAACATCTTTCAAGGTCCAGAGTACGGCTGTGATGGCGGCCGCAGTCTCGGCTGCATGGATAGGCGCTGGTTCTTGGAAAGCCTGCGCCCATCCCATGTTGTACGTCGGAGCCACCGTTGCGATCGAATTAGGTATTGCGTCTGCATATACGACGACGGTTTGCTGAGGGTAGGCTGTGCTGCGTGGCGTTGGTATGAAGTCGGGGGTAAGCAGCCTCCTGATCCAATAAGCCTCACCCGTAAGAGCATGTTTGGTAATGAAGTAGGGCCAGTGCATAACGTACGCCAGCCACGCGTAGTATCCGGCGATCTGCTGCCTCTCGTAGTCGTCTGCTTGAGCGATGAGTGGAATAAGCTGGAGGGCCCTCTGTTGGGTGGCATGATGGAGTGATAGCTGTTGTGATGCGATGTCTATGGTGACGCCCAGGTACGTTAAGACAGATTGTGGTTGAAGAATAGATTTTCTGTCATTAATCGTAATACCCAATATCACTTGGACATAGAGCAGAAGTTCCTGCAGGATGCGGTCTGTCCATTGTGTGCTATACACCAGCCAATCGTCCAGGTAAACTACCATGTGAACTGGAAACTCACTCTCTAGGACTTAGGCCACCGCCTAGCCCCACCGCTGCATAATGGAAGGGGCCAGGGCGTGGCCCATAGGCAAACGAATCCATACATACGATTTACCGGCATATCTGACACCCCAGGGGTGGAGAGTTCGTGGACTAAGTGGGATCTGGTAGAATCCGCTCCGCAGGTCCAATTTGATAGCCAGAGCTTGAGGAGGAATACGGTGAAGTGCATCCGCCGTTCCTTGCAAGGAAAAGGAAGGCTTGTCGATGTATTCTGTCCAAGGTGATAAATCATAGATCACCCTAGCCGCCCCGTCGTCCTTGGATACCAGGAAGAGTAGGAACGCTGACGATGGAGTGTCTTCCTGCAAGATGCCATGCCGGACCAAGTCGTCGACAACTGTCGTCATGACCTCTGATTTCCTTGTAGATCTGAAGACGGTGGGACTTCCTCGTGGCTTTGCTAGATGAACCCCTTCGTGCATAATACGCTGAGCGTAGCGCCCGAAGGGAGTGTCAAGATAAGCTCCTGGATGACCTGCCGGCACCGCTACTGATATGTAGCGGTGGGGCGTTTGGCGGGGAGGCGAAGAATGGGAGGCCGGATAGGATCAGGTGCTGGGGTGTGTCTAGGCAGAGGTCTAATGAAGCTACCATCCAGTCTGTATCCGTCAGAGACGCTACTTGCGCCGTCGTCATCGCCTTCAGATGACTCCGAACACTCAGGTGTGCCTGAGCGGGAGCCTGGGCCTCCATCAGCATCGTCATCGAGTATGTCCCACGGTGCTGATCGCTGTCTCACTTCCTGAAGAGGGTAGATGTCCTCCACTGGTGGAGGGTGGTGCTCTTGTTCGGCGGCCTCAGGATCAAATGTGTGCCAATATTCCTGAAGCGTTGAAGGAAGATCCGGCGCCGGTGCCAGGGGGGTCCAGGCTCCTGCGTAGGGCTTGTATGACCGCTCTACTACGCTTGCGACTCCCAACTCCGACCTTGAGACTCCCTGCTTCCGGCACATGATACTAGTTGTAATGACCCATCCACGAACCTGCTACGCAGGCGTAGCAGGGGGAGAGGTGATACTCCCACGTGGCGCGTCCCAGGTGGCGGATAGGGGGGTCCTAACCGGCTTGCCGGCGGACTTGAGGGAAATAAAATACCTCTCGCGGACCAAACACACTACCCCCTGCGGGTGGGGGACGCACAAATAAATACACCCGCGGTATCCCCTGTCTGTCGTAAGAGGCGACTAAAAGGGGCGACCAAGGGCTGACTGAATTAGAAACATGAAACTAATTTTGAATCGTACCATCACGCGGGGAACACCATAGGTTGCCTGTACTTGCGAGTAGTACCACTAAATTCGGTACGAAATAGGTTTGTGATTAGTAGCAGTAAAAGCCTGGCCTGGTGGATTCAAGTTCCCGTGCGTCGTACCCATGTGAGCAACACCGTGGGTCTGGGCGTAGCCTGTGCGTTGTACCACTATATGAGCAGCACCGTGGGCCTGCGTTGCCTGTGATTAGTACCCACTATGTGAGCAACACCACGGGAATACCGGCGCCCGTGTTTAGTACACCTAGGTGAGGAACCTTCTCGGTTTGCGTTGGCTATGAGTTGCGCCATTGTGTGAGACACACCGTAGGTCTGCGTTACTTGTACGTATTGTAATACTTGTGAGTAGTACCATCTTTTGTGGAACACCGTGAGTCTTCGCTGCTTCTGATTAATACCCCAACATGACACATACCATGGTTCTCTTTTACTCGCGACATGTACCATTCTGCCACGAACCTGCTACGCAGACGTAGCAGGGGGAGAGGTGATACTCCCACGTGGCGCGTCCCAGGTGGCGGATAGGGGGGTCCTAACCGGCTTGCCGGCGGACTTGAGGGAAATAAAATACCTCTCGCGGACCAAACACACTACCCCCTGCGGGTGGGGGACACACATGCAGAATACACCCGCGGTATTCCCTGCCTGTCGTAAGAGGCGACAAAAAGGGGCGACCTTGGCGCGGACATGGATTGCGGTTGGTATAATGTGATGGACCTCCTGTGGATGGGAGAGGCTGAATACATCCATAGGTAATCCCTGCCTGTCGTAGAAGGCGACTTAAAGGGTCATGTGGCCATGGTCCCCTCTTTATTTTTTATTATTTTTCTGAGGGTCAGATGTCGACCATTCAAAATTTGATGTGCGTGCTGCCCGGCGATGGAGCTCCTATGTGTGCGACTACGCTCGAAAGCCCGTGCCAGCAACCACCCAGGACGCGGCGGGTGGGAGTATCATGTACCCGGGCAGTGGTATCCGCCTGACAACGCAGGTCCCCGCACAGCCGAATGCCAGAAGGACATATTATTATTAATTATTTTTATTTATTTTTTCTATTGTTAGTGCTCTGTACACGCTATGGGGTACATGCTATTGCGGGTGACCGGAGGAAGGGAGTCCTAGTGCTCATTGCCTCAGTCATCCCGTATTAGGCATCGTTCAACATCGGACCCCGGGCAATACCTGCTACGACCAGGTGGGTATTGCCTTGGCTGCTTGGTTCGGCTACAGAGACCCCTGATCGGAGTGGGTGGCATTCGGGGAGGATGCTATCGGGCATGGCTTCCAAACGAAGTCGGCTCTCACAAGGTGGTCGCCCACCTAAGTCTTTAACTTTTGCTTCCCTGAGAGGTTCAACTCCCTGGGAACATGCGCAGCGTGAAGGAATGGGATCCAGCTTCCCTAGGTTTCTGGTCGCTACCAGAACCGATGGGCAGGATTTTAAGCTGGTGAAGTCGATCCTGTTTAGTAGACACATCGAAGGCGTCTATGGCGAACTGGAGGAACTTAAGAAAATGCGCAACGGTAGTTTGCTTCTAAAGACTCGTACAGCACTGCAAGCTGATCAGTTGCTTAAGTGCGAGCACTTTGGCGAAATCCCCGTCAAAGTGGAGGAGCATAAGTCCTTGAACCTGGTTCGCGGAGTCATCTTTCACCGCGACCTTATTTTGAACACTGACGACGAGTTGATGGAAGACATGAAGAACCGTGGCGTGACACACGTCCGGCGCATTACGCGCAAGGTCAACGGTGAAGACGTTGCCACTGGTGCCTTCATTGTCTCTTTCAAGTTGTCAGTGTTACCAGAGAAAGTCAAGGTAACAACTTATCGTTGCGATGTGAGGCCGTACATCCCGCCTCCTATGCGATGCTATCAATGCCAGCGATTCGGACATATGGTATCTCGCTGTTCGAATCAGGCTGTATGTGGTACATGTGGACGAGTAGCTCACGGCGCGGAGGAGTGCACAACTCCATACAAGTGCACTAACTGCTCCGGTTTTGATTCTCCTCGGGATCGGAATTGTCCGACATACCTGAGTGAGAAGAAGATCCAGGAGATCAAGACCCTGGATGGTCTTTCCTACCAGGAAGCGCGCCGTAAGTTTCATTCTATGAATACACCTGCCCGTACACTCGACTATAGCTTGATAGCTCAGAGTCTTCCAGGTTCGTCATTTACGACCAAGACACCTGTCCAGACCGCTGCGCCCAAGGCGACTGTTGCTGCTCCCAGCAACGTCGCAAATAGTCAAAGCTCGAAGGGGGGGACCACCCCACCTTCGACCAACCAGAAGTCTGTGCCGGCTGGGAACTCCCAGCCGGCACAGCAAGGGGGGAAGACTAAGTCTCCCCCCCCTAGGAGGTCGACGAAAGTCGTGCCCCAGCCGGCGGAGGCGGCTTCGTTGACCAGGGCTGGGAAACCATCTCCCAGCCCGTCTAAACTTGAACAGAAAAAGGGGAAGAAGAGCGCCCGTCCTGAGCGCTCTCGGACTTCCCCTGCGAAGGAGAAGTCATGCCCTCCATCTGGGGGATATGAGTCTGCGCCGGGAGGCACTCCTGCTCCCAAACCTGCGCGCTCTCCTCGTAGGGGACCCCCTCGCGCCCGAAAAGCGTCGAAGTTCTGGGCGGCACCCCTGCCATCTTTTGATGACGGGATGGATGTCGCGCTGTCCTCTACATCTACGGATGTAGAACTAGACAGTGTTTAGGCTTACGAGCATTTTGTTGCTCATAACCTAACACTCCTTTTATAGTCCACACTATGGCACTGTTACAGTGGAATTGTAACGGTTATGACAGGCATCTTGCTGAGTTACGGCAGCTTATTAGTGAGTACGCAGCGAGTATAGTCTGTATTCAGGAGACCAATTTCCGACCTGGTCATCACTCGGTCTTGAGGAATTTCAAACTATACTCGACAGAACGATACTATGCGCACCGGGCTTCCGGAGGCGTTGGAATTTTTGTACGTTCTGATAGCTACAGCGAAGAGGTTCCTTTAAGAACCCCTCTTGAGGCTGTAGCTGTTCGCGTCTCGCTGCCTATCATAGCCACAGTGTGTAATGTTTATCTTCCACCAGGCCAGCATCTGAACATCACTGATGTCGCTGATCTTATAGATCAGCTTCCACCACCCTTCCTCTTATTGGGCGATTTTAACGCCCATCACCCCATATGGGGCTCTGAGACGCCTTGCCCCCGAGGAAGAGAGCTGGAAACACTCCTATCAGATCTGGATTTATGTATTTTGAACACAGGGGAACCAACTCACTTTAGTGTACGTTACGGCACATATTCTCGCATAGACGTTAGTCTATGCAGCCGAACGTTGGTTCCACTGTTTCGGTGGAATGCACACGATGATCTCTGTGACAGTGACCATTTTCCCATCGTTCTTACTTTGTTGAATCATAAACCCGTCGAGGCTCCCCCTCGATGGATTCTTCAACATGCTGATTGGCCAAAGTACACATCACTAGCTGTCTTTAGCGAAGATGTCAGGCGGACCGTCGGCGAGGAAATAACTTACATCACCCAAGTTATTCTTGCTGCTGCTGAGGAGTCCATTCCGTTTTTCTCGGGGACTCCTCGCCGAAAACTCGTTCCTTGGTGGAACGATGAAATAGCAGCAGCCATCAAAGAACGCCGTCGCGCTCATAAGCGTTACCGTAGACAGCCTACTGTGGCCAACTTGGTAACATTTAAGAAATTCCGCGCTAAGGCGCGAGTTCTTATTCGACAAAGTAAGAAGGCTTCATGGGAGAGATATGTGTCGTCCATGACGTCACATACTTCATCATCTCAAGTGTGGACGAAACTTCGACGAATTTCGGGTATTCAAGGATCATCTGCTGTACCGGGAATTTCCATTGCAGGCAGTGTCGCCACTGATCCCCTCGCGATTGCTAACCATCTCGCTAGTCATTTCGCGGATGTCTCTGGCTCCGGGAATTACAATCCTGATTTCCTCCCTCTGAAGCGGGAGGCAGAACGTCATCACCTGAGTTTTGCCACCCAAGCTTCAGAGGACTACAACGTGCCCTTTACGGAGTGGGAACTCCGCAGCGCCTTAGCGCTTTGCAAGGACACGTCTCCTGGACCGGACAACATCCATAACCAGATGTTGAAACACCTTAGTGATGATAGTTTACTATATCTCCTTCGTGTGTTCAACCGAATCTGGACAGAGGGTGATTTTCCGTCTCAGTGGCGAGAGGGCATAGTCATCCCTGTCCTCAAGCCTGACAAAGATCCTAAGTATGCAGGAAGTTACAGACCGATTTGTCTTACAAATTGCCTGTGTAAGCTATTTGAGAGGATGGTAAATCGCAGACTCGTGTGGTGTCTGGAGAAACAAGGACTCTTGTCCGAGTACCAATGTGGATTTCGAGCCGCTCGATCCACCACAGACCACTTGGTACGCCTGGAGAGCTCTATCCAGGATGCGTTTCTCCGAAAACAGCACTTGGTAGCTGTCTTCTTTGACTTGGAGAAGGCCTACGACACCACCTGGCGATATGGCATCCTTTCAGTCCTGCATCAATGGAGATTCCGAGGTAACTTGCCGGTATTTATTGCGAATTTTTTGTCCCTCCGTCTATTCCGTGTCCGAGTAGGTAGGACATATTCGCAATACCACGTTCAAGAAAATGGAGTCCCACAGGGATCGGTTCTTAGTGTCACTCTGTTCGCGATTGCCATAAACGGTATTGTCGCTGCTGCTGGTCCAGCCGTAATACCGTCCCTATATGTGGATGATTTTGCTCTGCACTATAGCTCGTGCAGTATGGCAGTCGCAGAGCGACAGTTACAGCAAGCTATTAGGAGGGTGGAGAAGTGGACCTTTGAACATGGCTTTCGGTTTTCTGCCGCAAAGACCTCCGTTGTCCACTTTTGTCGTCAACGTACACTTCACCCTCATCCTGAGCTTTATCTAGGTAATGTCGTTCTTCCAGTTGTTGACACCTACCGATTTCTTGGGCTCCTTTTTGACAGTAAATTATCGTGGGAGCCACACGTGCGGGAGCTAAAAGTGCAATGCACCAAGAGGCTTAACCTCTTGAAGTTTCTTAGCAGCACTAATTGGGGAGCTGACCGCGTGGTGCTCCTGCGATTCTATCGGGCACACATTTTATCCCGGTTAGACTACGGCAGTGCAGCATATGGCTCCGCAAGACCAAGCGTTCTTGCGAAGCTGAACAGTATCCACCACAGCGGGGTTAGGTTGGCGACGGGAGCTTTTCGTACAAGCCCCATCGCTAGCCTGCTCGCTGAGTCTGGTGTGCCGCCTTTACACCTGAGGCGCCAGCAAATGCTTTTTTCGTATGCTGCAAATTTGCGACAGATGCCACTTCATCCGAGCTATCCCTGCGTATTCAGCAATGGCAACCGTTTGTTGTACGTTGCTCATCCTCGTGCGACGCGGCCGGTTGGGATACGCTTGGATAGCAGTTATGAATTGTTTGACGTACCTTCGATTCCTTGCCTTGTCAGACAACCAAGTGGGGTACCTCCGTGGGTTGTACGACGACCTGAAATCATCCTGTATTTGCACACTGGCCCGAAAGGAGACACGGACCCTTCGATTTATCGGAGGATCTATCTGTCCGTTCTTGGCCGCTATCCAGGTTCAGTCGTCGTTTACACGGATGGTTCAAGGACAGATACGAAGGTGGGCTGTGCGTTCGTTGTCGACAATGATCGGTTTCTTTTTGCTCTCCCGGACACCTGTAGTGTGTACACGGCAGAGCTCTATGCTATCTGTGAGGCTCTGCGGTACGCACTCGACAATGAGCGCCGACACTTTCTCGTATGTACTGACTCCTTGAGTTCGCTTCAGGCTATTGATACCTGTTTCCCTCGACACCCTCTGGTGCAGCGGATCCAGGACCTGCTGGCCGGGTGTTCGGATGCCGGCACCAGAATTACGTTTGTGTGGCTCCCCAGCCACATGGGCATAGAGGGAAACGAGTTAGCAGATCAGGCTGCCAAGGAGGCAGTTACACTGCCCCCGTTGCCTTTCAACGTTCCAGCAAGTGATATTCGCTCTCAGCTGAGACATCTGGTTATGTCTCATTGGGAGATGGAGTGGCAGGCCATCCCACTTCCCAATAAGCTGAGAGCGATAAAAGGAACAACGAAGGTATGGAGGACTTCCCTTCGGGCTTCGCGGAGGGAAGCCGTGGTATTATGTCGCCTTCGGATCGGCCACGGTATCTTGACGCACTCCCATCTACTGAAAGGAGAACCCCCTCCGGTGTGTACCTGCGGCGACCATCTTACCGTGGTACACATCCTTACGGAGTGCGTGGACCTGGTCGATCTGCGCCGTAGTCTTAACCTTCCGAGTACTATCTCCCTTATCTTGCGCGATGACGAGCAGTCAGCAGACCTCGTCATCCGCTTTATGAGGGATAGCGGTCTGTTTTATCGTGTGTAATGATGTCCTTTGTGCTTGTATCTTTGTGTCAATTGCGCTCTTATCCTATTGACTTCATTTTAGTTTGTGTTGCGTATTTTAATGTGTTCTTTTAACGTCTAATGTAAAGTATGTATATATATCTGTACTAGCAGGCAATGCCTTATTCCATTATCTCCTGTAATTTTTCTTCTTTTGTTCCACAATAAGGCATTGCGAATTAGATCCACTGATTGTTTTAATTTCATACTCATTTTTCATCGCATTCCTTTTTTTTAAACTCTAATCAGTGGCTACGTTTTAAATTTTAACTATCATATGTCATTTCGTCCATCTCGTTCCATTAGGGGCCGATGACCTTCGATGTTAGGCCCCTTTAAACAACAAGCATCATCATCATCATGTACCATTCTGTGGGTCCTTAGACGTGGATTTGGCACCCCCTTTAGACACCAAGCATCATTGTGCTTTATAAGTGGTTCCTTGGTCGGTAATAATGTTATTTTCGATCTGTATTGAGTCCGATCCACTGGTTTTTGTTTGTTTGTTTTGTTTTGTGTTTTGTTGGGTTCCTGTCCATCCATTCCTTCTTCATGCCATATTTTATTTTTATTTTGGTCAGTGGATGCCTTTGAAATTTTTGTTCTTTCATTTCGTACCATTAGGGGTCGATGACCTTCGATGTTAGGCCCCTTAAAACAACAAGCATCATCATCATCATCATCATCATCATCTATGACCTAAAAATGTATGTCACGAACCTGCTACGCAGGCGTAGCAGGGGGGGGATGTGATACTCCCACGTGGCGCGTCACAGGTGGCGGATAGGGGGGTCCTAACCGGCTTGCCGGCGGACGTTAGGGAAATAAAATACCTCTCGCGGACCAAACACACACCCCCTGTGGATGGGGGAGGCAGACGAAGAATACACCCACGGTATCCCCTGCCTGTCGTAAGAGGCGACTACAAGGGGCGACCAAGGGATAATTGAATTAGAACCATGAAACTACTCTTGATTCGTACCATCATGCGGGGAACACCATGGGTTGTATGTACTTGCGAGTAGTATCACTAACTTGGTACGAAAGGGTTTTGTGATTAGTTGCAGTAAAAACCCTGGCCCGGTGGATTCCAGTTTACGTGCGTTGTACCCATGTGGGCAACACCGCGGGTCTGGGCGTAGCCTGTGAGTTGTACTACTATATGAGCGACACCGTGGGTCTGCGTTGCCTGTGATTAGTACTCACTATGTGAGGAACACCACGGGGCCCTTGGGACCGGCACCCGTGACTAGTACACCTAGGTGAGGAAACTCATCGGTTTGCGTTGGCTGTAGGTGGCGCTATTGTGTGCGAAACACCATAGGTCTGAGTTCCCTGTACGAAGTACAATACTTGTGAGTAGTACCATTTTGTCTGGAACACTGTGAGTCTTCGGTACTTTTGATTGGTACCCCAAAATGACAAATACCATGGTTCTACTTTACTCGCGACATGTACCATTCTGTGGGGCCTTAGTTGTGGATTTTGCACCCCTATTGACAACAACCATCCTTGTGCTTTATAAGTGGTCCCTTGGCCAGTAATACTATTATTCACGATCTTTTTTTTTTTGTGTGTGATCCACTGTTTTTGTTTGTTTGTTTGTTTGTTTGTTTGTTTGTTGTTTTTTTTTTTGTAGGGTTCATGTCCATCCATTCTTTCTTCGTGACATTTTGTATTTCATTTTGGTCAGTGGATGAATCTGAATTTTTTGTTATTTCATTTCGTACCATTAGGGGCCGATGACCTCGATGTTAGACCCCTTTACACAACAAGCATCATCATCATCATAAAAATGTATGAAATATGTATGCATTTATGATCTAAAAAACATAAGAACATGACGTATAAAATTCTAAATATGACTTAATGAATAGCTTCTACTTTACATAGAAACACTTTTATTACGATTGCTACAGGCTGCAATTAATTTAGAGTTTAAAAAGTTTTAATTCTTCGAAATCTTTAACCCACAATCAACTAAAATTATGAATATTTCATGAACTCGTTAAGGTTACACTGCGTACTCCTAGGCAAGGACGGACTCTGTGGAAGACATTAAACAGTACAGTTACTTTCACTGTTCAATATTCAATAATTTTTAATTTATACACAAAACATATGTTATTTGAATGAAACTTGCATACCTGATCTAGTCTCCATTATGAGAATTGTTGCAATTTATGACCACATGCATCTTAAGATTGTTGAATGAGAATCCCCTCCTGTTGTCGCTGAGTATCGTCTTGTAGCGAGAAAAACTTCTTTCGACATCACATGATGTAAGGGGAGCGTACTTGAATAGAGTTAAATCACTTGGCGAAAATTCCTGGAAATCTGCAGATGAAGAGTTTCCACAAAGAATGTCACTTATCCCACGCAGGTACACAAGTCCGCTATTTTTTCCAGTACATTTTCTAATTTTCTTCACCCCCTAGATGCTATTGTTCGTTTCGCATGCTTTAATTCCTGTTCAATGCACTTTACAACACCTAGTGCATCGCTTAGTTCTGCACCTGAAACTTCCAGTTGCGTGATTGCTCTAGATAAAGAATTAAAATTGGACACTACGTAAGCCAGGTCCGCTTTTAATCTAGTGCTTGAAAATAAATCTTGAGTGGTTTTTATGGAGGACGATTCTGCAGAATCAAAGACTTCACGATGTTTTCCACGACGTCTAATTTGTTGCAGTAGTGCACTGCGGTATCAAGCCTCTCACAGTTCGATATTAATTTATCAACTTCAGGGTAGCTACTTCTAACTTATTCAGCTGCCCTATGCAAGGCATGTGCAAGACATGTCACATGTATCATTTTCGGGTATAGCATTTTAACTCACTTTGCTGCCTTCACCATATACGGAGCAGTGTCAGTTACAAATAGAAAAATGTGCTCTCTCTTTGCCCCGTTTGGCCACAACAGATTAATTGAATTGTCGAAGAAAGCTGCAATGGTGGAATGGTTTGTCTTCTCTGACACTTAACATGTCAGGAGGAACGTATCTCCAGGCCGGTTTTCCTTTAGCGTGCCAACGATCACATTTGCTACATATCTTCCATCCATATATGTGGTCTCGTCTGTTGAAACCCATATCTTACTGTCTCCCACGCCACGCCTTATTATATCCGACATCTCTTCATAACAAGGGGTCAGAGAGTCCTTCCTGAGAGTAGATTCGTTGGGAACAGGATGCTTAGTATATTTTTCAAGAAACTGTCTGAAGCTTCGGCTGTTTTCTTAAAAGGAATATTAGACGAAACCATCATCTTGCAGAGATCTTGTGAAAATTGTGAACACTGTGAACTTGATGTCGGGGTTTCGAATAGCAGACATAACCTATTTTCGAGAGCAGAATATCTAGTTACACAATTCTTATGTTTTACAGTATTACAGTGTTGTTGCACAGAGAAGTGTTTATCGGCAGTAACTTTTACCTCACACAATTTACAGAATAATATCACTCCATCCGTACTGATTATGTTTTCACCGAACTCGCGAACAAAACTTCCCACAAATTGATACTTTAGTTTTGGCATATTGAAAGGAACTGAATGACTGAAACTCCCTAATGACCTAGGTCATTCAGTGTGTTGATGGTGGAAGAGGGAAGGGCGAAGGGGAGAGATAAGAACAATGACAAATAACTGCAGAGTTACCTCTGCTTCCGTGTAAACAATTGCCCGGTTTCCAGGAATTGACCCAGCTAGCAAACAATAGCTCCTACCTGTTAGAAACATTCCATACACTACTTTAAAATGGTTCTTCAGTAGTATATTCCCGTCTATCCTGTTTTTTATAAAACGAAATTCAAGTGAAAATTACCCAAATATGCCGTTATAATGATATTTTGTTCAAATATGCCATAAAACTTAAGAAAGCCTAAATATGCCCTTATATGCCCAATAAAACCTGTTTAATTTTGATTAGCATGCTTGGAAACGTGTTGAAAATACAAGACTATAAGATATAATGTGAAGGGAAAAAATATGACTTGTCATAGAAATCCGCCCCCTAGATATAACAAATGTCACAGGTCCCAGAGACCACACAAGGTCAAGTGGGGGTCAAAATGTAAACATGTTTGAGTCAAAATATTTAGTTATCCATACACCGACAATTTGAGTAGTAAAAAATGACTTTTAGGTTTTGACCACGCCCCACTCCCCGACAGCAGCACTTGAAGAATTTTAAAACTAATTGATCAATGACTCTTAATCTCAAGATTAACATCAGAAGACGAATGTTTTGTGGTACTTTCTGCTATGTATCTAAGTGCTGTGGGTAATAAAAGTGATAACTGTTATTTCTCACAGTTAAGGAATGTCAGTTGGAATACTCTATCTTTCCGCAGCTTCATTTCACGACTTTATTTAGGCAAATTTCAACGAAAGTAACCTTTAGAATTAATCATGTTAACAGCATTAACCTATGTAACATTCTTCTAAATTATGATAAATCGACAATCAAAATCAATATATTTTTCATAGAAGAGTATGCATTTCTTAGGCCGCCAGCGCTTTGTGTCGAGCTTTGAAACTAACTGCTATTACAACGCGTGGACCTGATTGTCAAGGCCGGTAAGGAGCTAGGTAAAGCGACGCATCAAGTTGAAATTGGTATAAAAAAGCACCCAGTCCCCGAGGCAGTAGTATTAACCATACGTGATTAAAATACCCGACCGCGCAAATGGCCGGGTGGTTTGAGCCACCTGGCTATCATATCGCGTTCACTAGATAGTGGGTTCGAACCCCACTGTCGGCAGCCCTGAAGATAGTTTCCTACTTTCACATCAGGAAAATGCTGGGGCTGTACCGTAATTAATGCCACGGTCGTTTCCTTCCCACTTTTAGCCCTTTCCTATCCCCTCGTCGCCGTAAGACCTGTTTCGCTGCTGTCTAAAGCAAATTGTAAAAAAGAGGAACACGGCTCGACCGGGAATCGAACCGAGGACCCTCTGTGCCGAAGGACGATGTGCTGAGCATAGAGCCAAATGAATCGCATGACAATATCTCAATTGTACTGAATATTTAATAAAAGTGAGGTCACTTATAGGCTATTTGTAAAACTTTATTTACAGAGCTCGTTTTTTTCCTGGATGTTCTTTCTTCAAAATCTCTGAAGAACTGCGTGATTACTTCAGACTATGCATTTTTCTTTTCAACTTTATTGCTGTACTCGTTACAGTTTAGGTTTCAGACGGCTGGATGCTGCTCAATTTTTAGAATTAAGTCTTCGGTGTTTATTTGGTCCACTTGTTTTACGTAGATTGTTCATACTGAGAACGCACGAGAAACGCGCAATGGCACTGGAGGCGAGTAGCTGGGTTACACAGTCGCCTAGTGTGAAGAATCCAATACAAAACAATGGTTTACCAGCTGTCGCCAGCCGGGGTTGTGGAATCAGCCTCGGCGACCGGTAGCGGGAGTGAGCTAATGCAAGTTCGTTCGCGGGGCTTCTTCCGTAGCTCGGCTATTGAGTAGCCCAGTGTGAAGGACTCCATTTAACCCTCCAGTACTCGCGCGGGGTTTTGACACGCCAGTGCTCGCGCGGGGTAAAATATTACCCCATTAATTCACGTATATTTACTGTAACTTAAAAATGAAATTATGCACTTTTCATGACTCACCTGACTAAGGACCTTATAAATCAATAAATCACAATTAATATAACTCCTATTATTGCTATTAATATACACACCATGCAGAAAATTTTGCATATATCTTGCATAACCTCAAAGCAGGCAATTTTGTTCATAATAGCAAGTTCATGTAGTTTAAAAACTAGGAATATGAAAATCAATCCTACTTCATTACTGTTTGAACGCTGACGTTTGGTCTCATTTTGTCGTCTTCGTTTTCTTGTTGACGCATTTTTCACACACGGTACTGAAATGGTCTTGGCACACGTATTTTTCACACAGCACACAAGAGTTTCCGCTTTTCCTGTCCCGATTTCTAGGACATAAAGCACATCGTCCGGATGATCCTGGTGTTTATCTCTTCAAGGGTGGTGTCGGAGAGGTCTGGGAAATTTCTTCCTTACCTTTTGAACTCATTTTTATAATAGCGCTACCATAGCTGTCGGGGTGGTAGCATATTAGGACAAAGGTACAAGTAACGATAAATAATCAGAAGTACGCAGTGAAATATGCAAAGATATATGGCGATACAGTAGAGAGCTCAGTGTACTAGAATAAGTAATAATAATTGTTCCGAGGTTATCTGTGGAACAGCAGAGGTGAAAGAAGGTGCGGGGGTGAACGGGTCTCAAACTACGAAATTAAAGTTAAGGTAAAATTTAACAAGGTTATATTTTCTTTTCAAGAATACGAAATAACAATTGAACAGGTACTCAGTAGCCGAAACACAATTCGAAAATGTACAATTACAGTGATTACAGGGTTTTGGCTCCGAGAGCCAGACACACAATTCTTGAGCAATTAGCCCAATTTTACGATATACAGAATTCAACAAAGGGGCAGAAGACCCCAATCATGCCCAGAAGCACTTGCTCCCAATTACACAGTAAAGCCTCCTCGAGGCGCGCAGAAAACACAATTTATATTTTGGAAAGAGCAACCCGCTCTAAAGGTTCTAGCCTATCAAAGGCCACACCAAATTCCACCTTCAAGCTGTCCTCTAAGGACATAAACACAGGGGTAAAATACCCAACCTACTGAGGCCTATTAAGTGAGAAAAGGTTAATTACATGGCCTCTAAAATACCAATTTGAGAGGAGGCGATCTGCACTCCTAATGCATTTTTCTAAAACCTACTTGGCACTAGGCCGCTTATGCAAGGGCTAATCCCATACTAAAGAGGTGACTTATATGAGGAAATAATTTACATTACGTTAAGGAAAAAGGTTGTGAAAATAATTTCACCTCAATGCAGTATGAGTGGGAGCTCGAGAGGGTTAAGCACTCTCTATCCCAATATGTAGTTAAAACAGAAAGAATTGACACCGAGTGTCTTTACATTATTAAAGGAATGTTACATGGAAAAGGCTTCGGACCTGCCCCGAGAGTTAAACTGCTGAGCTAGCAAGAAAAGAAGTTATTAAAAGGCCATTACCTTGTGGTTGAACTGTTGCCCGAAGAAAGAGGCGCTTCCCGCCCCCTGCTACGTACTTTACACACTGAAAGATGTTACTGAAGTGGCCCGGAGACCCGAAAATCAGCAGTTTATATACTCTCGCGGAAAGTTCGAGGCGTTTCAGGAATGAGAACACCCTCCCACAAAAACTTTATTGGCTAGGGTTAAGCAACATATCCCCTTTGGAGAAGATACACCTGATTGGTCATAAATTAATTAAAGAAATTCGGGATTGGCTAAATTCAAAACAAGGGGAAAGAAACGGTTATACAGCCAACTTAAACAATAACAGAAAGAAATTTAACAAGGAACAAACTTTTGAAATAAAAATTTCTCCAAAAAACAGTTCTTTCACTTCGCACTAGGGTGCACCATTGTAGTTCTTTAGTAGTGTCCTCTAGAAGAGAAAGTTCACACTTCTTACTACAGGTAAAACAAAAATACATCGAAAACGACCCAGTTCAGAAACTTCAAAATTTCCAAGTAGTGACATCTTCTGAGAAACTAGAAAATTAACACATTAGATAACGTTCAGACTTCCTCCAGTAGGGGAGTTTCAACAGGCGCAAAGTTTGAATTAGCGACGTGGAGGTGTACCGCCCGGTACAATAATAATAAATGATGATGAGGAGTACAGTAGTATAAATCAAGGAAAAAGCTAGGCCCAATAGAAGATCACCAAAATAACAATGCGAAATATAATATATATTTAACAACCATAATTTAACAGCAAGATAAATAATTGCAAATAGAAGAAAATCCAAAGGTGTGCCACATTTACAAATAATTATCCAATGGTAGATAAAAGGAAAGCCTGTTGAATAAATTGGAAGTGTACAATATACATCGAAACTGAACCCTGAAAGAGAAAAAGCATGAAAGGGAGGGGGAAGGGAAGTAGGATGAGGATTTGGACGGGGAAAGGATTTTCTTCACCGGGTATTCCTGAAGTTTAGTAATAGCATAGATCTAGGATGACATCTGAAAATAATTTACAATCGTCCGTAGCGCAGTGCGTGAATAGAAGCAGTCTAAGTTATGAGTTTTTAAAGGGGAACCATAACCACTCGACAGAAGAAAGTATTACAGCAGGCAATAGCCCGAATGAAAGTTTTGAGTCCAAATGCAGATAAATATTATAAGTCTTGCTCACCGAGTCGCTGTAGATAGAGTCCAGATGAAATTGACATGATTACAATAAGCACTGTATTAGTGTGTGGTCCACCACTTCGCCACGTAGCCCGACTCAGCGGTGGAAAGGCGGAGTGAGCAATATATAGTAGAAAGGAAGATTCCAGAAAAAGAGCGCAGGCTACAAGGCTGTGAGTTCTAGAAACATAATGTCACGTGGTTACACAGCGCACAGGCACAGCGAAGTGCAGCGAAGATCAGTCAAGTAGACGACAGGTGAGCGGGGTGCATGATGCGGCGAGAAGGAAGTTGAGACGAGCAGCAGTAAACAAGGTAGGGATATGTACAGTAGATACGGCGATCGTAATATTTTCAAGGCTTTCACTCTGATATTGCGAGGCAAACTTGTCTGTGGTGTTCCAACAGCTATCCAAGATTTCACCAGTTCCATTGCAATTGAGCTGTCATCAATAAAAAAATTAAACAATGTCACTGGATCCGTAACCCCACGTGTTTTCAGCCTAGAGCCAGGCAAGTACGATGAAACTTTGTTGTGAGCACGAGTATGAATATTTTAGAAGGTTCTCCATTTAGTCACACCATCACGTCCATTATATGTAGATTTGGCAGGGCCTTGTTTGAAGCGTCGTCATTTTCACTCCCTGATGTATTGGCGCAGTCCTCTTCAGGTAAGTCACTTACATCGTGTTCTGATAGTGAATCATGCTCTATGTTGTCCTATTCACCGTCGTCTTCTGAATCCACTGATTCTTCGTTAAATAATTCAGAAAGAAGTTGACGAATTCGTTCCTGGTCTTTCCTAATGAGCACGGCTCTTATTTACAGTCTACACTAAAGTAACTAGTCGTTCTCACAATAAACACACACGCAAGAATGAAAATTAACAAAACGGGAGTCTGCCAATTTACTTCCGCCAGTGCTCGCATGGGGCAATATGTTACCCCAGTCAACCTTTTGTCACTGTCGGAAACGTACTGACGGACGAAGATTTATGGTAGAGAGCTCAGGAGGCGCCAAACAGTGTCCTTGAAAGGTACACAACAGCCCAGTGTACAGTACACGACAGAAAAAATCGGCGGCCGTTTTCCAAAGGTTGGGGTAGTTTATTAACCCGCGCGATTACTGAACAATGTTCCACAAGCACGGGCGACTGGTCGCCGATTACAGTCGCCTAGTGTAAAGCGGCCCTTACCCATGCCAGTCTTCGGGCACCTTTCGCCCCGCTCGTCCATCACCGCGTTGCAGTCTGTATAAGAAGCGGTCAGAACAAACGAGCTTCCAGTTCACACGAAATCTTTATACACATTATTCTTTACACAACACTAGTAGGCATTACTGTACGTTCTAGTTCACTAAAATAAATAATACATTTTCTTTCTACTCAGGTAAAGTACTAAGACTAATATTCACACAAGCTAATAGTGGAGGCTTTAAGTCAGTCCCTCTACACCTGACATCGCCGTGTCTTCACTGTCTCCTGATTGAATGTTCTCTTCGGATTCACTGTCACTGCCAGTAATCTCGCTACTGCCATTAACTGTGAATGCTATTCTTTCAACCGTACCTTCGTCTAGTCCGTCCCGTTCATAATATTCTGCTTCATTTTTCTTCTTTGCGACGGCAAACCATTCTTCATACCTCTTCTCCGATTTCTGAAAATCTTCGCCTGCACAAAGCGAAAACATCGCCCATTTTAAAAGTGGTGTCCCTACTTCCTACCCATTGCTTCACGTTAGCTCATGTCACTTCTATGGGGTTTAAATCAGGATGGTATGGGGGTAGTCTCAATTGTTGGCCCACGAACCTACTACGATGGCGTAGCAGGGGGAGAGGTGATACTCCCACGTGGCGCGTCCCAGGTGGCGGATAGGGGGGTCCTAACCGGCTTGCCGGCGGACTTGAGGGAAATAAAATACCTCTCGCGGACCAAACACACTACCCCCTGCGGGTGGGGGACACACATGCAGAATACACCCGCGGTATCCCCTGCCTGTCGTAAGAGGCGACAAAAAGGGGCGACCTTGGCGCGGACATGGATTGCGGTTGGTATAATGTGATGGACCTCCTGTGGATGGGAGAGGCTGAATACATCCATAGGTAATCCCTGCCTGTCGTAGCAGGCGACTTAAAGGGTCATGTGGCCATGGTCCCCTCTTTATTTTTTATTATTTTTCTGAGGGTCAGATGTAGACCATTCAAAATTTGATGTGCGTGCTGCCCGGCGATGGAGCTCCTATGTGTGCGACTACGCTCGAAAGCCCGTGCCAGCAACCACCCAGGACGCGGCGGGTGGGAGTGTCATGTACCCGGGCAGTGGTATCCGCCTGACAACGCAGGTCCCCGCACAGCCGAATGCCAGAAGGACATATTATTATTAATTATTTTTATTTATTTTTTCTATTGTTAGTGCTCTGTACACGCTATGGGGTACATGCTATTGCGGGTGACCGGAGGAAGGGAGTCCTAGTGCTCATTGCCTCAGTCATCCCGTATTAGACATCGTTCAACATCGGACCCCGGGCAATACCTGCTACGACCAGGTGGGTATTGCCTTGGCTGCTTGGTTCGGCTACAGAGACCCCTGATCGGAGTGGGTGCCATTCAGGGAGGATGCTATCGGGCATGGCTTCCAAACGAAGTCGGCTCTCACAAGGTGGTCGCCCACCTAAGTCTTTAACTTTTGCTTCCCTGAGAGGTTCAACTCCCTGGGAACATGCGCAGCGTGAAGGAATGGGATCCAGCTTCCCTAGGTTTCTGGTCGCTACCAGAACCGATGCGTAGCAGGGGGAGAGGTGATACTCCCACGTGGCGCGTCCCAGGTGGCGGATAGGGGGGTCCTAACCGGCTTGCCGGCGGACTTGAGGGAAATAAAATACCTCTCGCGGACCAAACACACTACCCCCTGCGGGTGGGGGACGCACATGTAGAATACACCCGCGGTATCCCCTGCCTGTCGTAACAGGCGACTAAAAGGGGCGACCAAGGGCTGACTGAATTGGAACCATGACACTAATTTTGAATCGTACCATCACGCGGGGAACACCATAGGTTGCCTGTACTTGCGAGTAGTGCCACTAAATTCGGTACGAAATCGGTTTGTGATTAGTAGCAGTAAAAGCCTGGCCTGGTGGATTCCAGTACCCGTGCGTCGTACCCACGTGTGCAACACCGCGGGTCTGGGCGTAGCCTGTGAGTTGTACCACTATATGAGCAGCACCGTGGGTCTGCGTTGCCTGTGATTAGTACCCACTGTGTGAGGAACACCACGGGAATACCGGCGCCCGTGTTTAGTACACCTAGGTGGGTAACCTTCTCGGTTTGCGTTGGCTATGAGTTGCGCCATTGTGTGAGACACACCATAGGTCTGCGTTACTTGTACGTATTGCAATACTTGTGAGTAGTACCATCTTTTGTGGAACACCGTGAGTCTTCGCTACTTCTGATTAATACCCCAAGATGCCACATACCATGGTTCTATTTTACTCGCGACATGTACCATTCTGAGGGGCCTTAGACGTGGATTTTGCACCCCCTTTAGACACCAAGCAACATTGTGCTTTATAAGTGGTTCCTTGGTCGGTAATAATGTTATGTTCGATTTGTATTGAGTCCGATCCACTGGTTTTTGTTTGTTTGTTTGTTTTTTTGTGTTTTGTTGAGTTGCTGTCCATCCATGCATTCTTCATGCCTTATTTTATTTTTCTTTTGGTCAGTGGATGGCTTTGGAATTTTTGTTCTTTCATTTCGTACCATTAGGGGCCGATGACCTTCGATGTTAGGCCCCTTAAAACAACAAGCATCATCATCAGAACCGATGGGCAGGATTTTAAGCTGGTGAAGTCGATCCTTTTTAGTCGGCACATCGAAGGCGTCTATGGCGAACTGGAGGAACTTAAGAAAATGCGCAACGGTAGTTTGCTTCTAAAGACTCGTACAGCACTGCAAGCTGATCAGTTGCTTAAGTGCGAGCACTTTCGCGAAATCCCCGTCAAAGTGGAGGAGCATAAGTCCTTGAACCTGGTTCGCGGAGTCATCTTTCACCGCGACCTTATTTTGAACACTGACGACGAGTTGATGGAAGACATGAAGAACCGTGGCGTGACACACGTCCGGCGCATTACGCGCAAGGTCAACGGTGAAGACGTTGCAACTGGTGCCTTCATTATCTCTTTCAAGTTGTCAGTGTTACCAGAGAAAGTCAAGGTAACAACTTATCGTTGCGATGTGAGGCCGTACATCCCGCCTCCTATGCGATGCTATCAATGCCAGCGATTCGGACATATGGTATCTCGCTGTTCGAATCAGGCTGTATGTGGTACATGTGGACGAGTAGCTCACGGCGCGGAGGAGTGCACAACTCCATACAAGTGCACTAACTGCTCCGGTTTTCATTCTCCTCGGGATCGGAATTGTCCGACATACCTGAGTGAGAAGAAGATCCAGGAGATCAAGACCCTGGATGGTCTTTCCTACCAGGAAGCGCGCCGTAAGTTTCATTCTATGAATACACCTGCCCGTACACTCGACTATAGCTTGATAGCTCAGAGTCTTCCAGGTTCGTCATTTACGACCAAGACACCTGTCCAGACAGCTACGCCCAAGGCGACTGTTGCTGCTCCCAGCAACGTCGCAAATAGTCAAAGCTCGAAGGGGGGGACCACCTCACCTCCGACCAACCAGAAGTCTGTGCCGGCTGGGAACTGCCAGCCGGCACAGCAAGGGGGGAAGACTAAGTCTCCCCCACCTAGGAGGTCAACGAAAGTCGTGCCCCAGCCGGCGGAGGCGGCTTCGTTGACCAGGGCTGGGATACCATCTCCCAGCCCGTCTAAACTTGAAAAGAAAAAGGGGAAAAAGAGCGCCCGTTCTGAGCGCTCCCGGACTTCCCCTGCGAAGGAGAAGTCATGCCCTCCATCTGGGGGATATGAGTCTGCGCCGGGAGGCACTCCTGCTCCCAAACCTGCGCGCTCTCCTCGTAGGGGACCCCCTCGCGCCCGAAAAGCGTCGAAGTTCTGGGCGGCACCCCTGCCATCTTTTGATGACGGGATGGATGTCGCGCTGTCCTCTACATCTACGGATGTAGAACTAGATAGTGTTTAGGCTTACGAGCATTTTGTTGCTCATAACCTAACACTCCTTTTATAGTCCACACTTTGGCACTGTTACAGTGGAATTGTAACGGTTATGACAGGCATCTTGCTGAGTTACGTCAGCTTATTAGTGAGTACGCAGCGAGTATAGTCTGTATTCAGGAGACCAATTTCCGACCTGGTCATCACACGGTCTTGAGGAATTTCAAACTATACTCGACAGAACGATACTATGCTCACCGGGCTTCCGGAGGCGTTGGCATTTTTGTACGTTCTGATAGCTACAGCGAAGAGGTTCCTTTAAGAACCCCTCTTGAGGCTGTAGCTGTTCGCGTCTCGCTGCCTATCATAGCCACAGTGTGTAATGTTTATCTTCCACCAGGCCAGCATCTGAACATCACTGATGTCGCTGATCTTACAGATCAGCTTCCACCACCCTTCCTCTTATTGGGCGATTTTGACGCCCATCACCCCATATGGGGCTCTGAGACGCCTTGCCCCCGAGGAAGAGAGCTGGAAACACTCCTATCAGATCTGGATTTATGTATTTTGAACACAGGGGAACCAACTCACTTTAGTGTACGTTACGGCACATATTCTCGCATAGACGTTAGTCTATGCAGCCGAACGTTGGTTCCACTGTTTCGGTGGAATGCACACGATGATCTCTGTGACAGTGACCATTTTCCCATCGTTCTTACTTTGTTGAATCATAAACCCGTCGAGGCTCCCCCTCGATGGATTCTTCAACATGCTGATTGGCCAAAGTACACATCACTAGCTGTCTTTAGCGAAGATGTCAGGCGGACCGTCGGCGAGGAAATAACTTACATCACCCAAGTTATTCTTGCTGCTGCTGAGGAGTCCATTCCGTTTTTTTCGGGGACTCCTCGCCGCAAACTCGTTCCTTGGTGGAACGATGAAATAGCAGCAGCCATCAAAGAACGCCGTCGCGCTCATAAGCGTTACCGTAGACAGCCTACAGTGGCCAACTTGGTAACATTTAAGAAATTCCGCGCTAAGGCGCGAGTTCTTATTCGACAAAGTAAGAAGGCTTCATGGGAGAGATATGTGTCGTCCATGACGTCACATACTCCATCATCTCAAGTGTGGACGAAACTTCGACGAATTTCGGGTATTCAAGGATCATCTGCTGTACCGGGAATTTCCATTGCAAGCAGTGTCGCCACTGATCCCCTCGCGATTGCTAACCATCTCGCTAGTCATTTCGCGGATGTCTCTGGCTCCGGGAATTACAATCCTGATTTCCTCCCTCTGAAGCGGGAGGCAGAACGTCATCACCTTAGTTTTGCCACCCAAGCTTCAGAGGACTACAACGTGCCCTTTACGGAGTGGGAACTCCGCAGCGCCTTAGCGCTTTGCAAGGACACGTCTCCTGGACCGGACAACATCCATAACCAGATGTTGAAACACCTTAGTGATGATAGTTTACTATATCCCCTTCGTGTGTTCAACCGAATCTGGACAGAGGGTGATTTTCCGTCTCAGTGGCGAGAGGGTATAGTCATCCCTGTCCTCAAGCCTGACAAAGATCCTAAGTATGCAGGAAGTTACAGACCGATTTGTCTTACAAATTGCCTGTGTAAGCTATTTGAGACGATGGTAAATCGCAGACTCGTGTGGTGTCTGGAGAAACAAGGACTCTTGTCCGAGTACCAATGTGGATTTCGAGCCGCTCGATCCACCACGGACCACTTGGTACGCCTGGAGAGCTCTATCCAGGATGCGTTTCTCCGAAAACAGCACTTGGTAGCTGTCTTCTTTGACTTGGAGAAGGCCTACGACACCACCTGGCGATATGGCGTCCTTTCAGTCCTGCATCAATGGAGATTCCGAGGTAACTTGCCGGTATTTATTGCGAATTTTTTGTCCCTCCGTCTATTCCGTGTCCGAGTAGGTAGGACATATTCGCAATACCACGTTCAAGAAAATGGAGTCCCACAGGGATCGGTTCTTAGTGTCACTCTGTTCGCGATTGCCATAAACGGTATTGTAGCTGCTGCTGGTCCAGCCGTAATACCGTCCCTATATGTGGATGATTTTGCTCTGCACTATAGCTCGTGCAGTATGGCAGTCGCAGAGCGACAGTTACAGCAAGCTATTAGGAGGGTGGAGAAGTGGACCTTAGAACATGGCTTTCGGTTTTCTGCCGCAAAGACCTCCGTTGTCCACTTTTGTCGTCAACGTACACTTCACCCTCATCCTGAGCTTTATCTAGGTAATGTCGTTCTTCCAGTTGTTGACACCTACCGATTTCTTGGGCTCCTTTTTGACAGTAAATTATCGTGGGAGCCACACGTGCGGGAGCTAAAAGTGCAATGCACCAAGAGGCTTAACCTCTTGAAGTTTCTTAGCAGCACTAATTGGGGAGCTGACCGCGTGGTGCTCCTGCGATTCTATCGGGCACACATTTTATCTCGGTTAGACTACGGCAGTGCAGCATATGGCTCCGCAAGGCCAAGCGTTCTTGCGAAGCTGAACAGTATCCACCACAGCGGGGTTAGGTTGGCGACGGGAGCTTTTCGTACTAGCACCATCGCTAGCCTGCTCGCTGAGTCTGGTGTGCCGCCTTTACACCTGAGGCGCCAGCAACTACTACTTACGTATGCTGCAAATTTGCGACAGATGCCACTTCATCCGAGCTATCCCTGCGTATTCAACAATGGCAACCGTTTGTTGTACGTTGCTCATCCTCGTGCGACGCGGCCGGTTGGGATACGCTTGGATAGCAGTTATGAATTGTTTGACGTACCTTCGATTCCTTGCCTTGTCAGACAACCAAGTGGGGTACCTCCGTGGGTTGTACGACGACCTGAAATCATCCTGGATTTGCACACTGGCCCGAAAGGAGACACGGACCCTTCGATTTATCGGAGGATCTACCTGTCCGTTCTTGGCCGCTATCCAGGTTCGGTCGTCGTTTACACGGATGGTTCAAGGACAGATACGAAGGTGGGCTGTGCGTTCGTTGTCGACAATGATCGGTTTCTTTTTGCTCTCCCGGACACCTGTAGTGTGTACACGGCAGAGCTCTATGCTATCTGTGAGGCTCTGCGGTACGCACTAGACGATGTACGCCGACACTTTCTCGTGTGTACTGACTCCTTGAGTTCGCTTCAGTCTATTGATACCTGTTTCCCTCGGCACCCTCTGGTGCAGCGGATCCAGGACCTGCTGGCCGGGTGTTCGGATGCCGGCACCAGAATTACGTTTGTGTGGCTCCCCAGCCACATGGGCATAGAGGGAAACGAGTTAGTAGATCGGGCTGCTAAGGAGGCAGTTACACTGCCCCCGTTGCCTTTCAAGGTTCCAGCAAGTGATATTCGCTCTCAGCTGAGACATCTGGTTATGTCTCATTGGGAGATGGAGTGGCAGGCCACCCCACTTCCCAATAAGCTGCGAGCGATAAAAGGAACAACGAAGGTATGGAGGACTTCCCTTCGGGCTTCGCGGAGGGAAGCCGTGGTATTATGTCGCCTTCGGATCGGCCACGGTATCTTGACGCACTCCCATCTACTGAAAGGAGAACCCCCTCCGGTGTTTACCTGCGGCAACCATCTTACCGTGGTACACATCCTTACGGAGTGTGTGGACCTGGTCGATCTGCGCCGTAGTCTTAACCTTCCGAGTACTATCTCCCTTATCTTGCGCGATGACGAGCAGTCAGCAGACCTCGTCATCCGCTTTATGAGGGATAGCGGTCTGTTTTATCGTGTGTGATGATGTCCTTTGTCCTAGTGGTGTGTATGTCAGTTGCGCTTTTATCTCATTGACTCCATTTTAGTTTGTGTTGCGCATTTTAATGTGTTATTTTAACGTCTAACGTACATTATGTGTTAATATCTTTATTACTGGGCGATGCCTTATTCCTTCGATTTCCTGTACTTTCTCTTATTTTAATAGAACATAAGGCATTGCGTATTAGATCCACTGACTGTTTTAATCTCACCCTCATTTTTCTTCGTTACCATTCTTTTTTATCTCTAGTCAGTGGATACTTTTTAAAATTTTTGTTACCGTGTTTTGGTGGTAGTTATGCGTGAAAGAAGGTGCGGGTGTGAACGGGTCTCAAACTACGAAAGTAAAATTAATTTAAAATTTAACAAGGTTATATTTTCTTTTCAAAAACAAAGAAATAAGCATGACAGGTACAAAGTAGCAAGTCAAAGGGTAGTTACAAGATTTACAGGATTTGGGCTTCGAGCCCCGGAAAACACAATGCTTGGGCAATCAGCTCAGTTTTACCCCAAACACAAGTTCCAACAGAGGGGCAGAAAACCCCATTCATGCCTAGGAGCCCTAGCTCCAAATTACACTGAAAAGCCTCCACGAGGCATACAACACTCAATTTACAAAAAGAGCCACTCGCTCTCAACTTTAAGCCTCTCAAAGGCCACACCGAACTCCACCTTCAAGTTGTTCTCACTGGACATAGACACAGGGGTAAAATACCCAACCTACTGAGGTCTATTAAATGAAAAGGGGTAATTACATGACCTCTAAAATAACAATTTGAGAGGAGGCGATCTGCACTCCTAATACACTAGTTTTTAAAACCTAATCCGGCTCTAGGCCACTAATGCAAGGGCTAATCCCATACTACAGAGGTGACTTTAGAAAAGAACAATTTGTTTTACGTTAACGAAGAATAGGTTGAGAAAATAAGTTCACCTCAAAACAATATGATTGGGAGCTCGAGAGGGTTAAGCACTCTCTATCCCGATATGCAGTTTAAAAGATAGGATAGATACCAGTTTCTTTACATTTTACGGAAGGTTACATAATGGAAAAACTTCGGACCCGCCCCGAGAGTTAAACTGCTGAGCTAGCAAAGAAAGAAGTTATTAATTGGCCATTACCTGGTGTTGAATAGCTGGAGAAGAAAGAGGCGCTTCCCGCCCCCTGCTATGTACTTTACACACAGAAAGATGGAACAGAAGTGGCGCAGAGACCCTAAAATCAGCAGTTTATATACTCTCGCGGAAGGTTCTAGGTGTTAGGGGAATGAAAACACCCTCCCACAAACTTTTTATTGGGTAGGATACAGCAACATATTCAAGTTGGGGGAAGATACCTATGATTTGTCAGAAATTAATAACGGAAATTCGGGATTGGTTAAATGCCAAACAAGGGGAAAGAGAGGGGTATACAGCCAACTTAAACAATAACAGAAAGAAATTTAACAAAGAACAAACTTTTGAAATAAAATTTTCTCCAAAGAACAGTTATTTTTCTTCGCACTAGGGTGCACTATTGTAGTTCTTCAGTAGTGTCCTCTAGAAGAGAAAGTTCACACTTCTTACTTCAAGCAAAACAAAAACACATCAAAAATGACACAGTTCTAAAACTCCGAAATTTACAGGTAGTGACATCTTCTGTGAAAGTAGAAAATTAATACCGTCAATAAAGTTCAGACTTCCTCCAGCAGAGGAGTTTCAACTGGCGCATATTTTAAATTAGCGGCGTGGAGGTGTACCGCCCGGTACAGACCTCCCCCCCCCAAAAGTTCCTCCAGGGGTTACACATGAAATCTCTTTGAGACAAGGTCCAAGTTATGATGTGGATATGAAGATTAATTGCTGAAGAATTTATAAGATTTTCGTAATGAGGTTTGATTCAGTTTCAAAATTTTTGTTGTAACTGGAGAAGTACAGTTTTTATGTTTGTAGAAGTTGAATTCAGAAGGAAAACTTTAGTTTTTAAAGTTGTGGAAAATTTTCTAAGTTCACCAAAAATTGCCGTAGAATACCCAAGAAAGGGTAGTAAAGTTGATCTGGAATGTCCATATAGTTGATGTTGATTAAGTTGGATGGCCAGACCGGCCATTGCAGCTTGCGTCCAGAGGAGGCCGCCCGGACCCCTCAAGTACCCTGAGATACCGCTCGCCCGCACTATGAGGGGAGCAGTGGTTTTGAAACACGCCGCGCCCGCGGTGAACATATACAGGCTGCGGGCAAGTAGCAGGTCGTGCGCCGCACAGCAGCCTTGGCCGGGAGGAGAGCTCCGGCTCGCCGTGCACAAGTCGTCCTCGCTGGGGTCGAGGGGGCCCTTCCTCGAGCCCAGGCGCGGCACGGCGCCACGCGGCTGCGGGGAACTAAAACATTAAAACTAGGCGGCAGAATTGTTGGACCATCATCATTTTTTGAGGGCACAGGCTTGGTGGAGAAGTTGAGGGGCCAGCGGCGTGCAGATATCCATGGCATTTAATATACGCAAGCCACAGTGTGTATCGCAGGAGACGGGAGCGTGGTAATGGCCGTGGTAAGGACAGAAGGGCAGTTTAACGGATCGGGGAAGGTCTTACAAAAGCTTACATATAAAACAAAATATAATAGGAGGAGCAGAATGCCTTAAAAGTGAAACTCAAAAAAAATATAACCTTCATATTCCTTTCAAATTATATGAAGCAAGTTAACACAGAAATTATACCGGTTTCACCTGGGACAGGTGAACCCTAAATATCCTCTCGGTGGCTGGATTGCTTACTAACAATGTAACCGGCGTAAGAAAATCGAGAATGATACAAGTCCCATGAAATCTGGGGGCAAGCTTGCCCGCGGGAACAAAGTTCTTGACCATAACTTGGTCACCTACCTTCAAAGGGGTGGGTCTCCGTCCACGATCATACCTTTCCCTAACCTTTTCATGAGACACTTTAAGATTGGCTTTAGCCTTCTTCCAAAGATCTTTAATGTTGTCCGGATCTATTGTCTCGGGTAGAATGTTACTCAGAGACCAGAGGTTAGAGAGCGGCGTGTTGGGGACAAACTTGAACATCAACGAGGCTGGAGTAAATTTATGTGATTCATGAACCGCCGAATTCAAAGCAAAAGCTAACCAATGCAAGGACGTGTCCCACCTGGAATGATCTTCATGATGATAGGCAATAAGCGCGGACCTGAGATTACGGTTGACCCGTTCAGCCAGCGATGGTTGAGGGTAATAAGCAGAAGTAGTTACATGAGAAATAGACAAGTCAAAACAGAATTTACGAAAAAGGTTTGATGTGAACGCCTTAGCATTATCAGACACAACATATTGGCACGGACCAAAAGAAGCAAAAATAGAATTTAGGCAAGTAATGGTGGACTGAGCGGTAGCCAGCTTAGTCGGAAATAACCAGGAAAATCTTGTAAAACCATCTACACATACAAAAATGAATTTGTTGGCATTTCCCTTCGACTGGGGGAAGGGTCCTACATAATCGATATACAGGCCTTCCATGGGGCGCGACGCTTGATGCGAAGACAGAAGGCCTCCCTTGGTGGACATGGTGGGTTTACTAAGCAAACAAGATTTACACGCTTTTACAAGTTCACGGATTTCACCGTCCATACCCTTCCAGATGAACATTTCACGAATCTTTTCACGAGTTTTAAATATTCCCAGATGCCCCCCCAATGGGATCTCATGATAGTATTTGAAGATCATAGGCACAAGAACAGCTGGAACGACAACCTTCATCATCTTGTCATGCCTCGAAGGGCAACATAAAACACCATTCCACAGAACATAAGGGACGACATGTTCCCCAGAAGAAAGGGTTTCCATTATCGGAGCCAGCGTCGGATCTTCACGTTGGTATTTCTCAATATCCCTAAAAAGCATGGGAGCATCTGTTAAGATGGCATTAACACCAGATAGTATGGACTCGGGAGGTGATGAACTGTCGACCGGTTCCTGGGTCTCGACGTCGTTAGAAAACATACGGCTGAGTCCATCCGCAACACCACGAACCTGCTACGCAGGCGTAGCAGGGGGAGAGGTGATACTCCCACGTGGCGCGTCCCAGGTGGCGGATAGGGGGGTCCTAACCGGCTTGCCGGCGGACTTGAGGGAAATAAAATACCTCTCGCGGACCAAACACACACCCCCTGTGGGTGGGGGAGGCTGACGAATAATACACCCACGGTATCCCCTGCCTGTCGTGCGAGGCGACTAAAAGGGGCGCCCAAGGAATGAATGAATTAGAACCATGAAACTACTCTTGATTCGTACCATCATGCGGGGAACACCATGGGTTGCATGTACTTGCGAGTAGTATCACTAACATGGTACGAAATATGTTTGTGATTCGTTGCAGTATAAAGCCTGGCCTGGTGGATTCCAGTACCCGTGCGTTGTACCCTTGTGGGCAACACCGCGGGTCTGGGCATAGCCTGTGAGTTGTACCACTATATGAGCGACACCGTGGGTCTGCGTTGCCTGTGATTAGTACTCACTATGTGCGGAACACCACGGGGCCCTTGGGACCGGCACCCGTGACTAGTACCCTAGGTGAGGAAACTCATCGGTTTGCGTTGGCTGTAAGTGGCGCCATTGTGTGCGAAACACCATAGGTCTGCGTTACCTGTACGAAGTACAGTACTTGTGAGTAGTACCATCTTTTGTGGAACACCGTGAGTCTTCGCTACTTCTGATTAATACCCCAACATGACACATACTATGGTTCTATTTTACTCGCGACATGTACCATTCTGTGGGGCCTTAGACATGGATTTTGCACCCCCTTTAGACACCAAGCATCTTTGTGCTTTATAAGTGGTTCCTTGGTCGGTAATAATGTTATTTTCGTTCTCTATTGAATCCGATCCACTCGTTTTTGTTTTTGTTTGCTTGTTTTGTGTTTTCTTGGGTTCCTGTCCATCCATTCATTCTTCATGACATTTTTTATTTTTATTTTGGTCAGTGGATGCCTTTGTAATTTTTGTTCTTTCATTTCGTACCATTAGGGGCCGATGACCTTCGATGTTAGGCCCCTTAAAACAACAAGCATCATCATCATCAACCATCCGCAACAACATTTTCGGTACCTCTGATATGCCTGACATCGAATTGGAAGGCAGAAATACGGATGGCCCAACGGGCTATACGACCAGTACGACGCGGCCTACCTATGACCCAGCTTAAAGCATGATTATCTGTCTCCAGGTCGAATTTGACGTGTTCCAGATAGAGACGGAACTTTTCTAAGGCGAATAAGACTGCCAAATCTTCGAGCTCATAGATGGAATACTTGGCTTCTTGAGCCGATAGAGTCCTAGATGCATAGGCGATGGGTCGCCTCCCTAGTTCAGTCTCTTGAAGAAGGACTGCCGCAACAGCTGACGACGACGCGTCGGTTTGGACGATGAATTTCTTCGAGAAATCAAGCATAGCAAGTACAGGGGCATTACAGAGATCTAATTTAAGATCTTCAAAAGCGGCTTGTTGAGAAGGTCCCCACTCGAATTTGATGCCTTTCCTACGAAGAAGGTTTAAGGGCGCCGCTCTATTAGCGAAGTTAGGAATAAACTTCCTGAAGAAATTCACCATACCAATGAACCTGGCGATACCTTTAATGTCCTTGGGAGGTTTAAAATCACGGATGGCCTGTGTTCTAGAATGATCGACTGCTACACCATCAGGTGACACAATATGCCCTAGGAATGACATAGAGGGCTTAGCAAAGGCGACCTTGGACAACTTAACGGTTAACCCAGCCTTACGAAGGCGATTGAGAACTTCTCGCAGATGATCTAGATGTTCTTCAAAAGTCTCTGAAAATACGACGACATCATCCAAGTAGTGATATAAGTACTCAAATTTGATGTCGGAGAAGACCCTATCTAGTAGCCTAGTGAGTACAGCTGCTCCCGTAGGGAGCCCGAAAAGCACGCGGTTGTATTCGTATAAGTTCCAGTCCGTGGCAAACGCTGTAAGATGTTTAGACTCTTCGGCAAGGGGAATTTGATTATAGGCCTGATTCAAGTCCAAGATAGTAAAGAACTTGGCCTTACGAAACCATGAAAAGCAAGAATGAAGGTCAGGAAGGGGCACAGATTGCAACACCACCTTCCGATTGAGAGCCCTATAATCAATGACAGGCCTGAAGCCTCCTTGGGGTTTCGGGACTAGAAAAATAGGCGAAGAATACGCCGACTTAGAGGGCCTAATAATACCATCCTTCAACATTTGATCGATGATTTCTTTCAATGCCTTCATTTTAGGTGGAGATAGCCTATATGGTGGAAAACGGACAGGAATCGAATCCGTGACCTCAATTTTGTATTCAATAAGGTCAGTAACACCAAGAGTATCAGAAAACACCTCTGTAAATGACTGACATAATTTACGAATACTATCAGCCTGCTCCTCAGGTAGATGTCTAAGGTCTAACAACATCTCATCCTGGGTAGGCGAAATAGATGAACATGACACAGAATTACACTTTAACAAGGGAATTTTACATTTGGACGCAAATTTGAATGTGCACGACTTACTCTGAAGATCGAGCACAAGACCAGTGTGAGAAATGAAGTCCGCTCCCAGTATGATGGGGCAAGACAAGTGCTTAGCCACAAACAGTTTGGTTTTCCATGTAAATTTAAAAATACGAATTTTGACCAGTAAGGAACCTAGAATTTCTAATGGGGATGAATTAGCCGAAACATATTGAACAGGAGAGGAGACATAGTCAGGTAGTTTACAAACAGACTTAAATTTTGAATACCATTGGTCCGAAACAATTGAACAAACACTACCTGAATCTAATAGAGCGGTTATAGGCTGGTTATTTAACTCAACCTTAAGAAAAGGAATAGGTGCGGGGGTATCCGCCGCAATCCTAAGACATTCTTTAGGGCATTCAAAAGATGAATTTGAAGACTGCTCGTTCCCTGAATTTACAACCTGTTTACCAGGGGCTGAGTCCCGGGAAGATGGATTAGTCGACTCAGCCGAAGCCACTAGTCACTTTTTATTATTGGCATAGCTGGAATTTGCACCAGAAGTTGAGCAGGAGGGGGTGCTATTTGAGTTTGGGCAATTCTTGGCGATATGTGAGAAAGCCCCACATTTAAAACAGCCTTGTGATGAACCAGCCCCATTCCTTGTCCCACTCGACTTGATCAGTGGACACTTATTGCGCAGGTGGTCAGGCGACCCACAAGCATAACATTTACGAGGGGTGACTGATCGGCGAGGTGGAGGCCGAGTATTACTAAAGGAAGGCGGGGGTTCTTTCGCTACACGCAAAGAATCGGCGTATCTAACTCCTGCTGAGACGGCCAATGCTTCAAGTTCAGAGAAAGTTTGCGGGCACGCCGCGAAACACAAATATGACCTATAGGGAGGTGAAATTCCCTCTACAATAGCCTGTACAATCTGATCCTCCGGAAAGTGAAGAGCAAACACCCTAGTATAGAATTTAATATCTTGGATGAAGTCAGCCAGGTTTTCATCCAAACGCTGTACACGATAATAGTACTTCTGAATCAGAGATGACCTCGCGCGGGCGGGAATAAAATTTGCAAGCAGATATGCATGAAAATCTTCAATAGATGACTGTTCGGCTATGGCTCTTACTATTTTGTCAGAGAGAATACCAATTGCATAAGGATAGATAATTAGCAAAATTTGACATGGAGAAAGAGAAAACACAAGGGCATGATCCTGAAATTCAACTAGAAATCTTAAAAATGAAATTACGTCACTGGTGGTGTTAACGGAAAATTTAGAGATACCTCTGAGCAACATTGCCAATGGATGAGGCAAGCTACTGAACCCGGGTGACATAGTAGGCAAAGGTTTCAATGGCAAGGAAGTTAATTCCGAACGGATGTTACTCAACGATTCACGGCGTTCAGATTCGTTGTCCAATGGGGCAGGGATAGTTTGAGCAGCAACGGTTATCCTATTGACTTCTCCCTTGGGAGGCGCTTCCTCACTACCTGCATTCACTGTGGTGGGTAGGTCGCTTTTGGGAGGAACTTCCCCAGTTAACAATTGAGTGACCTTGCTAGATAATTCAGACATATTTTCAAGCAGCGTACTAGCTTCCTTCCTCTGAACGTCATTCAACTTTAGAGACAACAGATCGTTAACTCTGTTTGAAAAATGAAATAGCCTAGCTTGCACACGCTTAATTTGATTGGGAGAAGGATCATTTTCATCAAAAAAACTAACTACAGAAGCTAGCCCAGTAATATTCTCCGTGATCGTGGAAAGAGAGTCGTCAATTTCTTTCTCTCCCAAATTGGGGATGGAAATGGGCAAATCTAGTGACTCTCTAAGCTTGTTTGTACTACTGCAACCGTGCCTCCAGATTGTACATTTCTGATAGTTAACTCATAGATCAACTCCTCCTTGCGCAAATAGTTAAGATGGAGAACATCGCGAGGTCCGGGCATGATGACAGAACAATTTTGAAAAACTCAAAAAAAAATGAGACCCATTCAACCACGCTCTGCTACCACTTGTTACCGTGTTTTGGTGGTAGTTATGCGTGAAAGAAGGTGCGGGTGTGAACGGGTCTCAAACTACGAAAGTAAAATTAATTTAAAATTTAACAACGTTATATTTTCTTTTCAAAAACAAAGAAATTAACATGGCAGGTACAAAGTAGCAAGTCAAAGGGTAGTTACAAGATTTACAGGATTTGGGCTTCGAGCCCCGGAAAACACAATGCTTGGGCAATCAGCTCAGTTTTACCCCAAACACAAGTTCCAACAGAGGGGCAGAAAACCCCATTCATGCCTAGGAGCCCTAGCTCCAAATTACACTGAAAAGCCTCCACGAGGCATACAACACTCAATTTACAAAAAGAGCCACTCGCTCTCAACTTTAAGCCTCTCAAAGGCCACACCGAACTCCACCTTCAAGTTGTCCTCACTGGACATAAACACAGGGGTAAAATACCCAACCTACTGAGGTCTATTAAATGAAAAGGGGTAATTACATGACCTCTAAAATAACAATTTGAGAGGAGGCGATCTGCACTCCTAATACACTAGTTTTTAAAACCTAATCCGGCTCTAGGCCACTAATGCAAGGGCTAATCCCATACTACAGAGGTGACTTTAGAAAAGAACAATTTGTTTTACGTTAACGAAGAATAGGTTGAGAAAATAAGTTCACCTCAAAACAATATGATTGGGAGCTCGAGAGGGTTAAGCATCACCCGATATGCAGTTTAAAAGATAGGATAGATACCAGTTTCTTTACATTTTACGGAAGGTTACATAATGGAAAAACTTCGGACCCGCCCCGAGAGTTAAACTGCTGAGCTAGCAAAGAAAGAAGTTATTAATTGGCCATTACCTGGTGTTGAATAGCTGGAGAAGAAAGAGGCGCTTCCCGCCCCCTGCTATGTACTTTACACACAGAAAGATGGAACAGAAGTGGCGCAGAGACCCTAAAATCAGCAGTTTATATACTCTCGCGGAAGGTTCTAGGTGTTAGGGGAATGAAAACACCCTCCCACAAACTTTTTATTGGGTAGGATACAGCAACATATTCAAGTTGGGGAAGATACCTATGATTGGTCAGAAATTAATAACGGAAATTCGGGATTGGTTAAATGCCAAACAAGGGGAAAGAGAGGGGTATACAGCCAACTTAAACAATAACAGAAAGAAATTTAACAAAGAACAAACTTTTGAAATAAAATTTTCTCCAAAGAACAGTTATTTTTCTTCGCACTAGGGTGCACTATTGTAGTTCTTCAGTAGTGTCCTCTAGAAGAGAAAGTTCACACTTCTTACTTCAAGCAAAACAAAAACACATCAAAAATGACACAGTTCTAAAACTCCGAAATTTACAGGTAGTGACATCTTCTGTGAAAGTAGAAAATTAATACCGCCAATAAAGTTCAGACTTCCTCCAGCAGAGGAGTTTCAACTGGCGCACATTTTAAATTAGCGGCGTGGAGGTGTACCGCCCGGTACAATTTTAACTTCATATCTCATGTCCTTCATTTCGTTCCATTAGGGGCCGATGACCTTCGATGTTAGGCCCCTTAAAACAACAAGCATCATCATCATCATCATCAATTGTTGGCGCACATTTCTCTACAAGATAAAAGTCGTGCACTGTACGGCGGTCACAGACAGGTCGAAGTCATCCACACCAGTGATACGTTTCCTTATTGCGTGCTTTTTCCCAGGCGTTCCAAATGATGTTCCGTTTCTTCAGCGGCTTCCCTTTTCTTAATAATCCGTCTCGCAGATCGTTCAGACCCACGAGTCGCCCTTACGACCTATTCCTGAACCTCCTTCAAAGGGTTCATCACTTCACCGGCGGCTATTTCTCTCTTCATAAATTCGTGTACATTCGAAATAATTTCACGTGATTGACAATGCATCGTTTTGACGCTGGTTTCGAATGAGTGGGAGTTATTGTAAGAAAGTGAAAACGAATCACTAGTCACTATTCTTACCGCTTGCGTTACTCTGCTGTCCGCACGCTGTCAGCTCCAAGGGAGAACTGAGACCGTAATTATTATGCGCATGCCCTGCGCGGGGAGATCACTGCGCACGTCAAATATACTGGTTACCGTAGTGGGAAGAAAGTTAAGGCAGCCACAGACGAGCGATCCATTTGGCCCGAGTCGATTTAGATAGAGTCCATTTGGCAGCGGTCAAAATTAGCTAGACACACGCGAACGCTACGCGCCGAGCCCAGCTTCCATTTGTGATTATCTGCTTGCGAAGTTCACTCGTTCTGAACATGGAGGAAGAAGATTTCATCACCTTAGCAGCCGCTGCTGTGGCTGTGTGAATTAAGTTGAAGAAATCTGAGGAGCAAATGTCAAAAGGAGTGGTTGGCTAAAAGAAGGAAATTTACTCTGTTGAATCAGCTTTCACTCGAGCCTTCAGATTGGCGAAATTACTTGAAAATGGATGAACCAACTTATCTTGCTGAAGAAGGTTACGCCCATGATCGAGAAAAGGAATACATTTATGAAACAATCTATCAGCCCTCACGAGAGACTGACTGCTACTCTACGCTACGTAGCGTCTGGATGTACCTATGATGAACTGAAATTCGTTACTGCAATATCGCTTCAGGCTTTGGGAACTATAATACCAGAGACGTGTTGAGCGATTCTAGATGTCTGCAAGGATTCATGAAAGTAGGTAAATGTTTATTTCTGTTTCATTAGCAAACATATATGTACCCCTACGAAAACGTAGTTGTTCAGTCATAAAGTAGTGTACAGGGAAAATGATTTTCTAAATAATGTTATTGTTACCGTATTTTGTGGTAGTTAGAGGTGAAAGAAGGTGCGGGGGGTGAACAGGTCTCAGGTTACGAAATTAACGTGAATTTAAAATTGAACAAGGTTATATTTTCTTAGCAAAAACAAGAAATAACAATAATGGCAGGTACAGAGTAGCAAAACCACTAATCGAGAATGTACAATTACATGATTTGGGCTCCGAGAGCCAGACACACAATTCTTGAGCAATTAGCCCAACTTTACGATATACAGAATTCAACAAAGGGGCAGAAGACCCCAAACAAGCCCAGGAGCACTTGCTCCAAATTACACAGTAAAGCCTCCTCGAGGCATACAACACTCAATTTTCGAAAAAGAGCCACTCGCTCTCAACTTTAAGCCTATCAAAGGCCACACCAAACTCCACCTTCAAGTTGTCCCCTAAGGACATGTACACAGGGGTAACATACCCAACCTCCTGAGGTCTATTAAGTGAGAAAAAGGTTAAGTACATGACCTCTAAAATAACAATTTGAGAGGAGGCGATCTGCACTCCTAATACATTTGTTTAAAGCCTAATCTGGCTCTAGGCCGTTAATGCAAGGGCTAATCCCATACTACGGAGGTGACTTAGAAAAGAACAATTTACATTACATTAAGGGAGAATCGGTTGTGAGAAATAAGTTCACCTCAAAACAATATGAGTGGGAGCTCGAGAGGGGTAAGCACTCTCTCTCCCAATATGTAGCTTTAAAAGAGAATAGATGTTAAGAGTCTTTACATTTTAGGGAATGTTACATGGTAGAAACGCTTCGGACCCGCCCCGAGAGTTAAACTGCTGAGCTAGCAAGAAAAGAAGTTATTAACAGGCCATTACCTTGGTGTAGAACTGCTCCCCGAAGAAAGAGGCGCCTCCCGCCCCCTGCTATGTACTTTACACACTGAAAGATGGTACTGAAGTGGCCCAGAGACCCGAAAATCAGCAGTTTATATACTTTCGCGGAAAGTTCGAGGCGTTTCAGGAAGGAAAACACCCGCCCACAATCATTTTATTGGTGGATAAAGAAACCCCCTACACAATATGAAGAAGAAACACATTATTGGTGGAAAATTAATTAAAGAAATTCGGGATTGGCTAAATTCAAAACAAGGGGAAAGAAAGGGTTAATATTGCCAACTTAAACAATGACTGAAAGAAATTTAGCAAAGAACAAACTTTTGAAATTCAATTTTCTCCAAAAAAACAGTTCTTTCACTTCGCACTAGGGTGCACCGTTGTAGTTCTTCAATAGTGTCCTCTAGAAGAGAAAGTTCAAACCTCTTACTACAAGCAAAACAAAATTACATCGAAAACAACACAGTTCAGAAACTTCAGAATATCCAAGTAGTGGCATCTTCAGGGTAACTCCAAATTAACACATAAGACAAAGTTCAGACTTCTTCCAGTAGAGGAGTTTCAACTGGCGCAAAGTTTAAATAAGCGGCGTGGAGGTGTACCGCCCGGTACAGTTATAATAGCTTACTTACTTTTATTTATCTATTTATTTATTCATTTACAAACATAATGGCACGAAATCTTAAAAATACAAGAAAAATATGAAAGGAAAACCTCGGTTCAAAGGAGAAGAAACAACAGTTCTATTAATTCGAAAAGTCTACCGAAGAATTTATTATATCATTTAAATGTGAGATGTTGAAATATTTATGGATACGGCTCTACAGCATCGAATTACGCCCTCATTATGGGGTCTGGCTTCCTAAGGAAGAGGCAGGAAGGCGCCCTTCATCTGTGACGATTCTGGAAGTGGCGTTTAGCACTCCCATTTCAGCATAAAAAATAGCGTCATGTATGATTTTTTTTTTTTTTTTTGGCAAAAACGTGTCATCGAAGCCGAAATGGACCGCATATTCACCAAACGCATCACGAGGTTGCCTTATTTTTTCAATTGGTGTGGGAGTGGTGACAGGCTGCTCCATTCGTTTAGATATTTTCTCTAAAACTAGATCCACTCGTGGAAGGTGTTGCTTGAAAAAAAGGGATGATCTGGATGATGCTGAACATTGACTCCCAGCGCTCATGTGATCATCATTACCTGCCGAATCTCCATCATTAATCTGGAAAGAAATGAAATGAAAAAAATGAAAAAACATTAAATAAAAGTAACCAAATACAAAACAAATATATTCTTACAATAATAATCCATTTATACAAAAGTTGATGCTATAAGTTATATTTTATTCATCACACTTGTAATATTTTTTGTTCACGTTTTCTACCCCCTGCGGTTGGGGGACGCACATGTAGAATACATCCGCGGTATCGCCTACCTGTCGTAAGAGGCGACTAAAAGGGCCGACCTAGGCGCGGACATGGATTGCGGTTTGGTATAATGTGTTGGACCTCCTGTGGAAGGGAGGAGCTGAATACATTCACAGGTAATCCCTGCCTGTCATAGAAGGCGACTACTGCCTCAGTCATCCCGTATTAGGCATCGTCCAACATCGGACTCCGGGCAGTAACGATTATGTCCAGGTGGGTATTGCCTTGGCTGCTTGGTTCGGCTACAGAGACCCCTGATCGGAGTGGGTGGCATTCGGGGAGGATGATTTCGGGCATGGCTTCGAAACGAAGTCGCCCATCCCAAGGTGGTCCCCCACAGAAGTTTTTAACTTTTTCTTCCCTGAGAGGTTCAACTCCCTGGGAACAAGGGGAGCGTGAAGGAATGGGATCCAACTTCAGTAGGTAGGAATGGATGGATCCAGCTCACCTCAGCCTCTGCGCAAGCGCAGGCGCCAGCGCACCCTGCGAGGGCCTCCCACTGGAAGGCCACGAACCTGCTACGCAGGCGTAGCAGGGGGAGAGGTGATACTCCCACGTGGCGCGTCCCAGGTGGCGGATAGGGGGGTCCTAACCGGCTTGCCGGCGGACTTGAGGGAAATAAAATACCTCTCGCGGACCAAACACACACCCCCTGTGGGTGGGGGAGGCAGACGAATAATACACCCACGGTATCCCCTGCCTGTCGTGAGAGGCGACTAAAAGGGGTGACCAAGGGATGATTGCATTCGAACCATGAAAGTACATGTGCTTAGTACCACCACGCGGAGAACACCAAGGGTCGCTTTTACTTGTGCGTAGTACCACTATATTAGGTACGAAATAGGTTTATGATTAGTAGCACACAGGAGCACCGCGCGGTCGGCTTTTGCAGTACCTGTGATTAGTACCACTATATGAGCAGAACCATGGGATGATAGCTACCATGGTTCTGCCTTGCCTATGATTAGTACCCACTATATGAGGAACACCACGGGATAGGGAGAGGTCCCTGTGGTTAGTACTCTCATGTGATGAACACCATAGGTTTGCGTTGCCTGTAAATGGCGCCGCAAAGTGAGAAAAACATAGGTCTGTATTATACGTCGAATTTCATAACCTCTGAGTAGTACAATAATGTGTGGAATACCGCAAGTCTGTGCTACTTTTGATTAGTACCGCAACAGGACGGATACCATGGTTCTGCATTACAAGCGATAAGTATCATTCTGAGGGGCCTCTGATCTGTATTTTGGACCCATTTAGACACCAAGCATTCTCGATTCAGGATTGTGCTTTGGAAGTGGTCCCTTGGTCTGTACTACTATTAACTATGATAGTTTTTAGAGACGGATCCACTGATTGTTTTAAATTCATTTTCATTCATTCATTCATTCATTCATTCATTCATTCTTCATGACATTTTTTTATTTTGGTCAGTGGATGATTCTGAACTTTTTCTTTGTCGTTTCATTTCGTACCATTAGGGGCCGATGAGCTCGATGTTAGGCCCCTTTAAACAACAAGCATCATCATCATCAACCACTGGAAGGCCAGGCGTGTGAGGAATATTGCCCCCTGCGAGGGCCCCTTACTGGCAAGGCCATGAGTGTGCGGAATGTTGCTCCTTGCGGGGGCCTCTCAGTGACAAGGCCATGCATGTGCGGAATGTTGCTTCCTGCGCGGGCCCCCTACTGGCAAGGCCAGGCGTGTGTTGAAGGTTAACTGCACCTGTTACGGTGCTTGTTTTGGTATCCTTCACTGAAGGCTAATGTGAGTTCGGGCTTCACCAACCCTGCTCTCCAAGTGGGGTTGAGTTCTATTGGGTGTAAATAAGTGCTCAGTTCATACAATTCTTTATCTACAGAATTTATTCCAACCTAATTACCTATAATCATTTATGATCTTGATTAGCTCTCAAATTGTTTATGTTTGTGTCAGGAAGGGCATCCAGCCGTAATTCTTCATGTTGGATATTTGCATTGTCAACGAACTTTCAATTCGCTATTTACAGATTTTTCTTCCTACTTACCTATGATCATTTTTGATCTTGATTAGCTCTGAAATTGTTCGATGTTGGTGTCAGGAAGGGCATCCGGCCGTAAATCTTCATGCTGGATAATTGCATTGTCAACGTATTTTTTGTACAATTTGTTTTTTTTACGTCGCACTGACACAGGTAGGTCTTATGGCGATAGGAAAGGCACAGTCAACATAGTGAACTCGTATACAGTATGTGGAATTACTTCAAATAATACTACACAACTGGTATAAGATTAAAATTTACACTGCATTTATTGACTTATTTATTTTTTTATCCATTTTGGAACCTGAGTAGCATAACGACCTGCTGCGTCTTAACCAAAGCTCCTTTTGCTAATAGAGAAGTATTTCCAGAAGGGTATACAGCCTATCGTAGAGACCGAGGAGATAAAATGGGAGGGGGGGGGGTGTTTATTCTGGTGAAGGAAATTTATTGTTCACATGAATGGTTTACCGATGAAAGGGATGAAATATTAGGGATAAAATTTAGTTTGTGACAATATGAAGGAGGTGGAAATTAGAGGAACAGATAGGCCTGGAGGAGAGGAGACATGGAAATATTTGAGAAAATAATATATTATACTCATAAAAACAATAATAATGGTATGGTAATAATTGGGGGAGATCTAAACTTGCCTGAAGTTGAATGGAATGGAGCTGCAAGAGACGTCCATGAACAGAAACTGGCAAATAAGTTAATTTGGGAGGGAAGATTTACACAAGTAGTACAAGAACCGACTAAGTGGGGAAATGAAGAAAGTAATAAGATAGAATTAGTTCATTTGAATGATCCAAACAATCTAGTGGAGAGAGTGAGAAAGTTAATAGCATCTAGAAGTGCAGGTCATTCGTCACACAAAAACGAAATCTTGTCAATCGAAGAACAACTTCGAAAATCGGGTTTTATTGAATAATGAACACTGCGTGGTGGGACGAACTTCTATTCGCAAATGGATTTAAAGTGGTTGGATTCTCTAAGGATATATCAGTAATCTACGAAAATGAATGTGAGGACAGAAGGAGCAACTAGCAACAACTAGCTATAGACAGGCTTCGATTTAAGAAACGAATAGACGACCAAGAACGAATTCTTTTACCCATAGTTTATGAACAAAATCAGAGAAGAAATAGCGAAAGAATCCACGCTCCACTGCGAAAGAATTTTGAAAGACAGTATGTAATTAGCAGAGGAAAAGATGACCTTCACCAGGCTGATCTTATTAATATGTCTCTGTTTACGAAAATTAATAGTGGATATAAATATATGTTGACTGTAATTGATGTTTATTCAAAGTATTCAAAGTACGCATGGTCAGTTCCACTTAAAATAAAAACAGGAAAAGGAGTAGTAGAAATTGGAATGTATTTATTCAAAATGTAAACGCTATCCGAAACATACACAAACTGACAGAGGAAAATATATTTATAATAAGATTTTTCAACAGTGGATTACAAAAAGAAAAATTAAACACTATTCAACAGTGAGCAGTTTGAAGGCGAGCGTATTTGAACGTTTTAATCGAACACTGAAGCAGTGGATGTGACAGAAATTCTCCGCATGTGGTTCTTACCACTGGCTTCGTATGCTAGCAAAACTATTAGACGAATATAATAATCGAAAACATCGTACGATTGGTATGAAACCTATAGAAGTCGCAAATGATCCTCAACAACTTGTACAAATTACGAGAAATGAAGAAAAACAAGTCTTCTTATCTACCAAAATTGAAAGTAGGTGACAGTACGAATAAGTAAAATTAAGCGGTATTTCACAAAGGGTTATACTCCCAACTGGAGTATTGAATTATTTACTGTAAGAAAAGTATTAGAAACATTACCAAGAACTTATTTGCTTCGCGACTATCAAAATGTTCTATGAACAAGAACTGAAGAAGAAAAAAATATCCTAGAATATACCTCATTGATAAACTTTTACGCAGAAGAGGAAATTAAGTATTGGTGCCCTGGTTGGGTTTCGACGCCACTCATAATTCGTAGATTTCGAGGGAATATATATTATAAAAACTTGGCGGTTGGTACGGTGGTATAATATTTATAATTAAACTTCTACTCTAATGTCTGGTAGATTTGCCTGGTTATGGTAACCTCTCCCTATTGTTGCAGACTTCCCTCAGCCAAGAAACAGTGGTGTTTGGCTTGTTGATGTCGACGTAGCACTTTACCTCAATCAAGGAAATATTTACGTCTCAACTATACATAATTCATTCAAAACATTTATGTAACATATACAGTGGTGGTCAAAATAATAGAGCCACCTGGCAAAGGTTTAGAATAAAGTGCAAATTTATTACTAGACATGTTTGTACTATGATGGAAACAAAATTTTACGTTGTACAGGAACCATTACAACAGAGTCACATTGTACCACAGTCAGTTATATAGATAACACAGCTGAAACTAATCAATAATATTCAAAATAATACCAGACCACAGGGTCAAAAAAATAGAGTCAATTGACACAAATATTTTGTACTTGATCTCAGTCTTATGAAATTTACAGGAATAGTCGTTTTTGCATAGGAGTGCATTAGTACTTCGTGGTGTAACCCTTATTTTTGAGGATTTCCCTGCACCTCTTACCCATAGAGTCGACTAAACGCCTGCATTCGTCGCTGTTGATCGCATACAAGGCTCTCTGGATTTCTTCCCAAAGTTTATTTAAAGACGTAGCTTTTGAGCGGTCAATTCTCTTGTCTACGATCTCCCATAAGTTCTCGATGGATGATGCGTCAGGGGATTGAGGTGGCCACTCTAATACTTCGATATGGTGATATTGAAAAAACTGCCTTATGATCCTTGCAGTATGCTTTGGATCGTTATCGTGCTGAAATTTCCATTTCAGCGGCATTTCCTCTTCAGCATAAGGCAGCATCACATTTGCTAAGATGTCGTTGTACATTTCTGCGTTCATCATGCCGTTGATACGGTGTATTGGACCAATGCCGTGCCATGAAAAACATCCCCATACCGTAACACTTCCGCCACCGTATTTCACAGTTTTTAAAGTGTACTTGGGATTAAATTCCTGGTTTGGTGGGCGGCGCACATAGACTTTTCCGTCTGAGGCAAACCTATTATACTTGGATTCATCGGACCAAAGGATGTTTCTCCACCAAATATTGGGTTTGTGTTCATTTCTCCGGGCGAAGGCCAACCTTTTCCGAACATTAGCTTTTGAAACATGTGGCTCCTGTCTCGCAATGCGCCCATTCAATTTTGCGGATCTCAGTCGTCTTTGAATCGTTGAAGTTGATGGTTGAACATCATTTTTGTCGCTAAACAAAATGGTTTTCAGTCGTGGGGGTGACAAAAATGGGTTTCTTTACTTCCCTAGTGATGAGTCTGTCTACGCGAGGAGTAGTTACACGAGGTCGCCCCCTGTTCCCCACCTGCGGCTTTGTTTGTTTTGCCAGTCTAATGGCGTTCTGGACTCGTTTTCGCGAAACGTGTAAATCTTTGGCTATTTGATTCATGGATATCCCACTTTTGAACATCCGGAACATTACTATACGACCATCATCACTTGTATGCTCTGCTCTGCCCATCAAGAAGAATGTAAACAAAACCAAACGTCAGTTTACATACAAAATAATATTGAGTGGAGGTTTGTTGACAAATAATATCGCTAGCCCCCAAAACAACTGCAAAAAATCAATTTGAACGGGACTTCTGTAAAACGGCTCTATTATTTTGACCCATAAGATTTTTACCTTTATGCCTCTTTTCGAACGTCTAGCTCAAACGCTTCCTTTCGCACGACTACAGACAGCAGCGACGTCTTCCCTGATATTGTCTAAAAGGGACTGACAACACGGCACTCGTGGAGATTTTGCGAACTAATAGATATCCTACTTCTTAATCTCGTCAATAGAGGTGGCTCTATTATTTTCAACGCCACTGTATCTTAATAAATTACATTGAACAAATTGACTAAAGATGACTGAAAGTATAGATATAACCTTATATTTTCTTATCCTAAATTAGACTGTCTTCCGACTTTCTTACCTAAGAAAGAAGAAAGAAAGAAAGAAAGAAAGAAAGACAAGAAGGAAAGATACACTTAAGAAACTGGAAATTGCAACACCAAGAAGGCATTGGTATTTTGTGTTGATTTTCAAGATACGGAACGATGCCATGTAGGTATGTAAACGATCAAAGTTTCAGACCCATTAGATTGTTGCTACAGCTCTCCCCACGTGATTGGTAGCGGTGGAATCAACTCCAATATACGGACTCTGGTGTAGCGTAGTTGAGTTTGAGTCTGTGCAGTGAAGTGTTCCCCGTCAAACATGCCTCGACGACAGAGAAGAGCACGATATCAACAACATGTCGCCGTTTGAGACGGCTCGGATAATTGGGCTGTATGAGGCTTGATTATCGCTAAGGACTGCCGCTGCACGTGTTGGCCGACTGGCATCTACGGTACAACGTGGATGGCAGCAGCGGTCAAATAAAGGTACCCACACTCGTAGACCTGGCACAGGCCCAGCGCGACGGACAAATGTGAGAGAGGATCGCCGCATCATTCGGATGGCCCGGATGGAACCCCATGCAACAGCAGCGCAAATTCGAGCAGCTGTGGCACACCACGTTACATAACAAACAGTTGGTAATCGCCTGCGTGCAGCTGGCTTACGAGCCCGTGTCCCTGCAGAAAGTGTTCCATTGGCCCCACAACAGCGACGTGTATGGCTGGCCTGCTGTGGAGAAAGATCGACGTGGGTCGACGAATGGCATAGGGTCGTCTTTAGTGATGAATCGCGTTTCTGTCTTGCCCGCAGTAATCACCGGAATCGTGTGCGCCGACGTACCGGGGAGAGGGGCCGCCCAGATCTTATTGTCGAGAGGCACACAGGGCCAACACCAAGCATTATAGTCTGGGGAGCTTTTAGCTTTAATGTGAAACACAATTAGTGCGTGTTGAGGGCACTATGACTGCTCGACAGTACGTTGATAGGGTACTCAATCCAGTGGTTGTCCCTATGATGGGGAACATTGCTAATGGGATGTTTCAGCAGGACAATGCCCGGGTTCACACTGCACGCATCTCCAGACAAGCTCCCCACGACATCACAACCTTAGAATGGACCGCCAGATCCCCGGACCTCAATCCTATTGAGCATGTGTGGGACATGGTGAGTCGACAACTGGCCAACCGTCCTCAGCCACCCACAACTCTGGAACAACTGACCCGTGCAGTGCAGCAAGCATGGGCCAAAATTCCTCACGAAGCGATCCAGGGTCTTACCGACTCCATGACTCGACGAATTCATCAATGTATTGCAGCTCGTGGTGGGCACATCCTGTATTGATTGCTGTCCAAACTTGCGGTTAGAGGGATTTGAAAGGGCAATCATCGAATCACAACCGAACACTCGTCCTTCATGTTCAATTGCAGCAGTGTAGCATCACTCCTTCTGGGTGTTGCAATTTCCATTTTCTTCAGTGTATCTGTGAAGCTCTGCGGTACGCACTGTCCGGTGAGCGCAGACACGTTCTTCTGTGTACTGACTCCATGAGGTGGCTACAGTCTATTGATACCTGTTTCCTTCGGCACCGTCTGGTGCAGCGGATCCAGGACCTGCAGGCCGGGTGTTCGGATGCCGGCACTAGAATCACGTTTGTATGGCTCCCAAGCCACATGAGTGTAGAGGGAAATGAATTGGCAGATACGGCTGCCAACAGGCAGTTACACTGCCCCCGTTACCGTAAAAGGTTCCAGCAAGTGATATTCGCTCTCGTCTGAGACGTTTGGTTATGACCCACTGTGTGTGGGGGGAACGCAGATGAAGAATACACCCACGGTATCCCCTGCCTGTCGTAAGAGGCGACAAAAGGGGCCCAAGGGGCTCTCGACCTGGGAATGTGTGTTGGCGGCCACGGGGCCGTTAACTGAGTCCTGGCATTGCTTCCACTTACTTGTGCCAGGCTCCTCACTTTCGTCTATCCTGTCCGACCTCCCTTGGTTAACTCTTGTTCTTTTTCGACCCCGACGGTATTAGAGCATTCGAGGCCTAGGGAGTCTTTCATTTTCACGCCCTTCGTGACCCTTGCCTTTCTTCGTCCGTTACTTCACTTTTCGATGTGATGGATCACTTCTGTTTCTCCTTTTTCTGTATATCTACCTCCTGTGGGTGTGGGATGCAAACGAAAAATACACCAATGGTATGCCCTGCCCATCTTGAGAGGCGACTAAAGGGGGCGACCAAGGAATGATTGTATTAGAACCATGAAACTACTTTTGATTAGAACCATCTCGCGGGTAGTACCACTGTATTACTTACACCATAGGTTTGTGGTTAGTATGTGGCAGAGAGTGGTTCACTGTGGGTTTCCAGTACCAGTGATAAGTATCATTGTGAGCAATACCACGGGGCTGGGCGTTCCCTGTGATTAGTACCACTATATGAGTCACATCGTGGGTCTGCGTTGCCTGTGACTAGTACTCACTGTATGAGGAACACCACGGGGATACCGGGGTCCGTGATTAAGACACGTAGTTAAGGAACACCATCGGTTTGCGTTACCCGTGCGACGTACAATACTTGTGAGTTGAAGGGTTAGGGGAAAAAAGCAGGAGAGTCAATATTTTTTAAACTTGAGAAAAATATGTTTTAATGTTCAAATTGTTGTGAAATCAGTGTATCAGCACATTAAGTTATTTTGATTTCCCCACGAACCTGCTACGCAGGCGTAGCAGGGGGAGAGGTGATACTCCCACGTGGCGCGTCCCAGGTGGCGGATAGGGTTATCCTAACCGGCTTGCCGGCGGACTTGAGGGAAATAAAATACCTCTCGGGGACCAAACACACTACCCCCTGCGGGTGGGGGGCGCACATGTAGAATACACCCGCGGTATCTCCTGCCTGTCGTAAGACGCGACTAAAAGGGGCGACCAAGGGCTGACTGAATTAGAACCATGAAACTAATTTTGAATCGTACCATCACGCGGGGAACACCATAGGTTTGCCTGTACTTGCGAGTAGTACCACTAAATTCGGTACGAAATAGGTTTGTGATTAGTAGCAGTAAAAGCCTGGCCTGGTGGATTCCAATACCCGTGCGTCGTACCCATGTGAGCAACACCACGGGTCTGGGCGTAGCCTGTGAGTTGTTCCACTATATGAGCGACACCGTGGGTCTGCGTTGCCTGTGATTAGTACCCACTATGTGAGGAACACCACGGGAATACCGGCGCCCGTGTTTACTACACCTAGGTGGGGAACCTTCTCGGTTTGCGTTGGCTCTGAGTAGGGCCATTGTGTGAGACACACCATAGGTCTGCGTTACTTGTACGTATTGCAATACTTGTGAGTAGTACCATCTTTTGTGGAACACCGTGAGTCTTCGCTACTTCTGATTAATACCCCAACATGACACATACCATGATTCTATTTTACTCGCGACATGTACCATTCTGTGGGGCCTTAGACGTGGATTTTGCACCCCCTTTAGACACCAAGCATCATTGTGCTTTATAAGTGGTTCCTTAGTCGGTAATAATGTTATTTTCGATCTGTATTGAGTCCGATCCACTGGTTTTTGTTTGTTTGTTTTGTGTTTTGTTGAGTTCCTGTCCATCCATTAATTTTTCATGCCAAATTTTATTTTTATTTTGGTCAGTGGATGCCTTTGAAATTTTTGTTCTTTCATTTCGTACCATTAGGGGCCGATGACCTTCGATGTTAGGCCCCTTAAAACAACAAGCATCATCATCATCATCATTTTGATTTCCAGAAAAAAAAACTAGGGTCCAGGAAATATGGAATCAGAGCTCTAGGCATCGTGTTTGTCCCCACAATGGTTTAATTCCACAAAACCCTATCAAGGTACATGCTTGAAGCGGAAAAAAGAAAACTGGTAAGTCAAGTGGAACAGACTCGCATCATCTAGTCGTGAGGAAGCTGGAGAGCATGACAGAAAAATTTCATCAGACTTCGTATGTCTTTGATTTTTTCTTTGGAAATCGGGAGGAGACCTAGAATAAAGAACGGAAATATCTCAAGTAGACTGCGACAAATCGATATTTTATGACACAAGTATTTTTTTAAAATCTAATCTTACCGTTATAAGCTGGAGTGGGAAGTTCAAACAGCCCACCCTTCAATGGTCGACCTTGTCGTGGTGCCCTTATAATCCCCGTTTGCATTCTTCCAGATTAAGTCGTGCGATACTGCAGCATATGGCTCTGGCTAGATGCAGAAGCTATTACCTTAATAGGCTGACTTTTGAAAGGGCATTTTACAGCATATTTTGAATTCAACATTGTCTTCCAGTCTAGCACCATTTATTGGGTAACGCTGACCACCCAGTGAAAGGGGATGGTTTACATCTGGACGTTTTCACCATTTCTTTGAAATCTTCAGATGTTTCCATCAACGCTTTTACATTCCATAAGCCGACATTTTTATCGCACTCCAAGTACGAATGGCCACGCACGGGGAATGTAAGTTTGATGTCCTTCAGGCCAGCAGTTTGAGTGTGTTACATAATGAATGAAGCGGAAGACAGTATAGTTTTTATTCTGATCACCTGTGGAATCGCAGAAAATTGAGAGTTCTTCAGTGCCTTCATCCATGATATGTGTGATGAAGTGAAACAGGAGTGAGGTCACTTCATTCGGGCCTTTTTTTGCAATACATTCTGGATAGATATAAAAATTTGATTGGTCTGCTGCGAGAACATGGATATTGAACGAATACATAGACAGTTGTCTATAATAAACGTCATTGGTTGCTATATGTGGCAGGGATACATTTTTAGCAAAGTCTATGCAGATAGCCACCTTTTTTTTTCCTTGCCGAGAGCTTCCTTTTCCTTATAATTATAATAATTTCGTGTGGCTATTTCTAGCCGAGTGCAGCCCTTGTAAGGCAGACCCTCCGATGAGGGTGGCCGGCATCTGCCATGTGTAGGTAACTGCGTGTTATTGTGGTGGATGATAGTGTTATGTGTGGTGTGTGAGTTGCAGGGATGTTGGGGACAGCACAAACACCCAGCCCCCGGGCCATTGGAATTAACCAATTAAGGTTAAAATCCCCGACCCGGCCGGGAATCAAACCCGGGACCCTCTGAACCGAGGGCCAGTACGCTGACCATTCAGCCAACGAGTCGGACTCCTTTTCCTTATGAAGAATGTTCATCTTCGTTAAACGATCAATCTGTGTTTGCCATCTTCAGAGTTTTGACGTTTGCAGTGAATTCATCGCACTCTGCACAAGTGTCTGTTCAAGGATGGCCAAACGAAGTATTAAATTCCCTGTTGCAAATCATTCGATATGTGTCATCAGACACAGTCGTCGTAGGATGAAGTTCTTTTAAAAGATGGAACATTTTCTTAATGTTTAAATCTTCCGGCAAGTATGTTCTCTTGGAGTCCTTGAGGCTGTAGTGACTCTGACGGCCTCTGAAACTTTTAATGTGATTTTCAATCATAGTCGCAATTGCTTTACCTAATTGTGTGTGTTTTGTAGAATGCTTACCCTTTTATCCACTGGTGCACATCCATGTGATATCAGACCTTTCTGCAGATGCCATGAATTGCAGAAGATGCTTTCGCACATACCTGAACTCCTGAACTGCCAACGACTCTCGACCGATACGCACTCTGTAAGTATAGCTAGCTTCGCGATACTGGGCAACTTCTTCATCTTTCCGCGGCCTTCCTTGAACCACGGGCATAATCGTAATCAACCCTCCCAAATACCTATTTTGTTTTGTTATTTGTGAGACTGTACTGCACCCGTCATGCCGGGCTCAGCTCGGCCGGTGAGCGAAGATCTCCAGCGTGTAGATCGTTCGCTTATCGGCTGTGCGAAAATTTTAAAGTGCAGGGATAGATGATGAACTAGTGGCAAATGAGAGAAAGCTAAATAGGTTTTACACATTTATTATAACTACTGCTCTTCATAAACTTCACAATAATTTACAAAATCTAGGTATTTTGTTTATATGATTTGTCTTCTTTTATGTCGTAATCACATAGACACTTCATCCAAAAAACGGAACAGCAAATGGCTGAATCTGCAAATATAATTGTACCGGGCGGTACACCTCCACTCCGCTAATTTAAAATGTGCGCCTGTTGAAACTCCTCTGCTGGAGGAAGTCTGAACCTTATTGACAGTATTAATTTTCTACCGTCTCAGAAGATGTCACCACGTGGAAAATTTTGAGTTTTTGAACTGTGTCATTTTTGATGTGTTTTTGTTTCGCTTGAAGTAAGAAGTGTGAACTTTCTCTTCTAGAGGACACTACTGAAGATCTACAATAGTGCAACCTAGTGCGGAGTCAAAGAACTATTTTTTGAAGAAAATTTAATTTCAAGAGTTTGTTCTTTGTTAAATTTTTTTTCTATCATTGTTTAAGTTGGCAATATTTACCCCTGTCTTCCCCTGGTTATGAATGTATCCAATCCCGAATTTCTTCAATTAATTTCTATCCAATCAGATGTATCTTCCCCCAACTTGAATCTGTTGCGGGGTCCTATCCAATAAAGAGTTTGTGGGAGGGTGTTTTCCTTCCCCTAACGCCTAGAAACTTCCGCGAGAGTATTTAAACTGCTGATTTTTGGGTCTCTCTGCCACTTCTGTTCCATCTTTCAGTGTGTTAAGTACATAGCAGGGGGCGGGAAGCGCCTCTTTCTTCTCCAGCCGTTCAACACAAGGTAATGGCCGATTAATAACTTATTTCTTTGCTAGCTCAGCAGTTTAACTTTCGGGGCGGGTTCTAAGCGTTCAACCATGTAACCTTTTCCTAAAATGTAACTTCCCTTTTCATCTATTCTCTTGTAAAACAACATATTGGGATAGAGAGTGCTAACCCTCTCGAGCTCCCACTCACATTGTCTTGAGGTGAACTTATTTTCTCAACCTATCTTTCGTTAATGTAAAACAAATTGTTCTTTTCTTAAGTCACCTCTTTAGCATGGGATTAGCCCTTGTATTAACGGCCTAGTGCCAAGTAGGTCTTAATCAAAGTGTATTAGGAGTGCAAGTTCGCCTCCTCTCAAATTGTTATTTTAGAGGTCATTTAATTAACCTGCTTTTCTTTTAATAGACCTCAGTAGATTGGGTATTTTACCCCTGTGTTTATGTCCGTTGAGGACAACTTGAAGGTGGAGTTTGGTGTGGCCTGGGAGAGGCTTAAATTTTGAGAGCGAGTGGCTCTTTTGAAAATTCTGGGTTGTATGCCTCATGGAGGTTTTTCAGTGTAATTTGGAGCAAGGGCTCCTAGGTATAAATGGGGTTTTCTCCCCCTCTGTTAAAACTTGTGTTTGGGGTAAAACTGAGCTGATTGCCCAAGCATTGTGAAGTCAGGGCGCGAAGCCCAAATTCTGTAAATACTGTAACTAACCCCTTTTGAATTGCTACTTTGTACCTGCCATGCTTGTTATTTCTTTGTTTTCGAAAAGAAAATATAACCTTGTTGAATTTTAAATTAATTTTACGTTGCACTATATTTCGTAGCTTGAAACCCATTCACACCCGCACCTTCTTTCACCTCTACCTACCACGGAAAAGTCCGTAACAAGTGGTAGCAGAGCGTGGTTTCGATCCACGGACCTCTGGGTTATGGGCCCAGCACGCTTCCACGCTCGTGTCGATCAAAACTTTGCCTTTAACAGACTCATCCACGACTAATCCCTCATAAATACTCAAATCTTCTCCAAAAACAACAACATCAGAAGCCAGCCAAGCTCTTTCAACATCAAGTGAGACCAGATGTGAGGCTGTCAACACTGACGTTAACCCTTCACGTCGAGCTATCATTGCTGGCACGCCACTGCTTATGATTCTGGCCGAATGCGAGTTTGGATGCCGCTTAAAGTATTGCTTAGCGACCTCCAATAATTCAGATGCCTTGACATTATTTGGCCCAGTTGGAATTAACTCCCAAAGTCCTTCGCTCCTGAATATACTCTCACCTCGCTTATGATAGGGGAGCAATGCAGGCTGTGCGATCGGCACCATGACACTTGGTTGGCGCTGTCGTAGCAATTTGCGCAACAGAGACAGTCGTATGTCGTGGATGCGAGGTGAGTATCTGACTTTAAGAGGCCAGTTTCTAACGATGTCCAGATAATGCAGAGGGTGTGAACAGACACGACCAAGAAAATGGAACATTAGAGTCAACCAAGATGGATTTAAGATTTTTACGACTAACGTAAAGAAATCCCATAGTTTCAACAATTTCTCGTCTACATTTTCTACTACAATCCAGTCACACACTCTGCACCACATAACCCATGCGCATCTAACCAAGTGGTAAAGGACCCCCGACAATGACGGAATCACGAGTAACGCGATTATTGCAACTGCCTGCAGGTCAACTTCACCTATTTCTCTGCCAAAATCATACGCGTAGGTGTAGGTCGCCATGGCACTTAGCAGCAGCCCGAGCGACACAATGAAATTACCTGAGACAAACAAGAAAACTGACGCATATAACAAAGCTATTGTGGCTACAATTTTTAAAAGTCTTCCCTGGAAGAATTCTACATTCAACCAGCTGGGCAAGCTAAGTCCTAAGAGCGAGTCTCCCAGCCAATCCATAGGCGTGCTAGCAGCCTTTTCAGCAATTGCTTGCGTGATATTTATAGTCTGATATACATGTTGCCATACGGCATTCCACTTCCTCTCGAGACCAGTAATTGGATAGCTCTTCACGACATTAGCAGAAAGTCTCAAGTAAAACTTCGCTGCTACTCTAAGCCCGCAGCTGACATAAAATTTTACTGGCGCTAATGGTGCTATAGATAGCCTCGTCCCCCCCTGTTTGCTACAAGGGTAAACGTCTATCAGCACGTAACAAGCACTGGTGACCTCTATTTCAGCCTCCACCTCTTGCCAACTATCGTCAACTGCGTTTCCGACCACGGTGAAAGTGGCCTTTTTGACTGCCACACACTGTGTCAAGTCTTTGTCCCTTATCACATGTACCGACTTCACGCCGACTACCGTGCTTGCCAAAGGATGACTCACGAGGATGTTCGAACCTTGTTGTTCGTGTATTTTCTTCAGATAACTGGCGTGGACGAATTTCTTCATGACCTGGTTGAATTGATCACTAGCATAAAGGAACTGAATCCCATCGTATGACACTTCAAATCTACCATCCAGACACCTGGCGTTCACGAGTTTGGATGCGTTTTTGGGATCCATACTCCGACAAAGCTCATCAATTTGAAATATTTCCTCAGTTGCCAAAAGCTTCTCTGATTCTTCACCGCTCTGATATGCTATGTAGGTTGGCGCGGAGTAACCAGCTGCGTTATACAGAATAAATGACATTCCATGCTCTCTGTATTGGACGCCAGCTTCCACAGTCACCACCTCGGATTTCCCGTGGGTGATCCTCTTGAGCAGCACTCTCACGCTCTCTCTATCCTGTTTCGCTTTATACAGATGATACGCAGGCTCCTTACCCTTGAGACAGTAGTAATTCACAAGTCGTAAAGTTGTCGTGGTCAAATCGTGGCAACCACTTCCTTTGAATAGTGGGTAATCTATGCAATTAAATTGCATAAAAGTTCCCGATTCGCTACACCTGGCACGATACTCTTTGCCATAGAAATTGCAACAATTCGTTACTCCGACGCTCCCGCTCCTGCAACACCAGGTGGTGTCTGAGTCCATAATAACAAATTTCGAAAAAACAGTGCCAACATAAGTATATCTACGATGCTCCACTATTTCAGTTACTCTGTAAATATCGTCGCCTATGGTAAAGCAGGCTCCGGCTTGCAAGGTTACACTGCCCTGGTAGATTGTCTTACCATCTGTATAAGCCGTGGGCTGGATTGCCACACCGAACATGTCGTTGGAACACTCTGCACTGGCAGTCTTGTTGTAGATTATCCACAGTATCACAGTGCCAGCTCCCAACCAGGGCCCTACTAAACGTGATGAAATAGCGACAAGCAGGATCAAAGATACCACGTGTACGATTTCATATGCTAAGCTGTTGTCGATCTTGACAGGGGTGTCTCTGGCTCTATAGCTACACCAACAAATGCTATCCACTCGGACAGCTATCTCACCCTTCTTCGCCAGTATCATACCTTCAGGGCAGCACGCTCGATCATAATTTCTCAATGTCTCGCAACAAACCCTCGTTGACGCATCACAGATATAATCATGGCACACGTTAACGCCTGGTTGTTCCTCGGGTACGCACTTGTCGCTTGCTAATAATCGTATGATTGGAACCGTGCAAGCCGCATATATGGGCTGTTTCTCTAGCAAGCCGATCAACACGTCGTCGTTCAAGCAACCGAGAGCTAGGTACCCAGAACACTCTTTAAAGCTTTGTTGCAACCTTCCTAGCCCATTCTGATACAGCCCTGAAAAGGCTACTTGAGGGAAAGATCCCTTGGCGCATCCAATGTAACGAGTAGGCTGTGTTTTTCCGCCTACACAGTGAGCTATTGGGTCAGCCCTCACTTCCGAGACATTCCTCGCATCGTGGGTACAGCAGTCAGTCGTGTTCAATTGGCCTATAAAATACTGGTATTGTCGTCCTTTGCAAACACTATCTTCGTGTTCACAGTCTTTTTCGGAGACATTGCCAATCGCTGGGAGCATTGCAAGAGAATCACCTCGTATTGTCCCGTTCCCATAGGTCATTACTTCTATGTTCTTCAACGATGGTGCCACCGTCGGTGCGGCTCTGGCGAACATTGCGAGGAACAGCACCCCTAAAAGCAGTGACATTCGTCTCGGTACGAAGAACAATGATAACGCCAAGAGGTAATATGCCTTGTCGTCCACATTCTTTGAGTTACCCTGATAGTGGTACGCCTGTAGGACATATTGATAGGCTTCTGCATGCATTTCTTTGAGTATGATATTCGCCTGCTGCATAGTGTCAACGACGCGAGTCCAGTCCAGGTCTTCTACTGATCGGTAATTGCGGTGGGCTATTTCCCTTGCCTGGTTGCTTAGTGTGTTCACCTGCTCCAGTTTATTGACATCCTCTTGCTCCAGTTGAACAATGAGATGCCTCCAAGCGTCAGAAATATTACTGATCGTAATGGCAAACTCAGACGTAAGGTTCAGTGCTGTCAGAGCTGCCACTCTATATACTCTTATGCTGTGCTGGAAAGCTCCAATTTGTTGAGTTATCGCATCCAAAGCCTTTGCCGCATTAGAGGTGCGCAACGTCTTGTCTGTTGGCAAGTAATATTCAACTTCAAGTCCAGTGTAGTTTAACCTCTCTGCCTGGTCGAACGCATGTCTCACAGATTTCATGATCTCATCCAGTCTCGTCAGTTCAATTGACGTAGACTCTATTGGCCTAATCATAAATTTGGTCCTGCTCTTCGATCTTTTAACTAGTTCGCCCAGCTCATGAGTCACTTCTTTGATCTTCTGCCTAGTCGCAATAATATTTATATTTTTAGTGGAAAATTAATTAAATAATTAATAATAATTGATTTGAGATGATCTCTCCCATTGATAATTTAATAACTTGAAAATAAACTTCCTTCCTTCATAGATTTGATTTTAAACAAGTTTGAAAATGATCATTTTCATTCCTCTTTGAAAATTAAATAAAAAATTTTCTCTCATAAAATTATGGTTAAATCGTCTTCCTTGACCTTTAAATTAATTAATAAACTCAACTTTATAATTATTTAGTAGTTGCTTCTCACATAATAGCTTGGAACTTGACATTATGTCAATCTATGTTTATCCATTAATTGAAATAATTAATTAATTAACGCTTACAATTTTTGATTTTGTGAGTTCAATCCACTGACATGGCCTATACTTATTTATGTGTATTCGTTAAATAAGATCCTATTCTTCCTTAAAAACGAATAAAATTCACTAAAGGTTTAAATTCATTCAAATGGTGAACCACTAAAGTTGGCGTAAATTAGGCCAAAATTCCACGAAATAACGAAGAGCATCATCACAAATATGGATTGGAAACTTACATTAAGCAAAATACAGTCAAATCACACACACTACACTCACACAAAGATACACGGAAATATTATATACATATTTACACGAACGCTAGCCCTTGACTATTAATTTTCATGTTTAGACAAAGTTAGGAAAATTATTCTCATGATGACACTATCGTGGTGACCTCCTCTCATCAACTGGAAATGTGACAGAGCAATGATTGTCACTTTATTAAAGAACATAGTTATACGACGATGTTCAGAGAAAATTTACGAACACAAAATCATCCAAAAATCATCGATAAAATCGCTTAAACATAGGCCAGAATTAACATTCCGCGCACGCGGTTCATGAGCTACGATATTTATTTTTACTTCTCCACTATAATTGTGATTCTCGATTAATCTGCACTCACAACGAAGAAATTACATCAAGTAACATATTTTATTCTTAAATTGACTCACTAATGGATGCACAGCTCGACTGCTGAATTCAATAATATCCATCTACCAGTCAACTAATCATCACAACACAGCAAATATATAAAAAATTGTATCGGTCAGATACTGCCATTTCCCAGGCCTAAATTACTATAAATGAGCGCACATCAACCATATTCAATAATAACTAATATTATGCTCATGACCTTAGGTGTTCTTTTACGCGATAATTTAGTTAAATTATTTTTATTATTATTATTATTATCCCTGGCCGCGCAAGATCATACGTGCGGAAGCTACTGCTCAATAATATTTCAGATGACTCTATTGCACACAAAATTCAACCATACGTCGCATAATTGAAGAATGAACTCTGACATAATAGAATCTACGAAATTACTGTCCCATTTCATCTCATTTTAAGTCTAAAAATATTCAAATAGTCCTAGTTTAACGTTGAGGTCGTTTTACATTTATTTCTCCTGCCACAATGAACTCGGGACAGTTGAAACACTTCTCGAAGACATCCACTCAAACAAACTAATAGGTTCAAATACTCACACATCCTCAATCTACCATCACCAAGAAAGAAGAGATGGAAAAATTCTAACTAATAGAAAGTTTCTAAACAAAGAAGTAGAGGCTATGTCATTACAATTACATTACAAAAGGAAAGAAAGAATAACAAAGTTTAAATATTACTTGGTGGTGACTGTCGGTTGTAGAACTCGGGCTGATGACCTAGTGCATTATCACATTACGCACCATCGATCCTGGTCACGCCCGCCTGGACTGCCTCACATTTTACTCGTGCATTGGAGACATGCTGGCGCGCTGGAAATCACACCATTCACCAAGAAAGAAGACTGGCATCCTGACTTGAACTCGAACCGGTGATCTCTTCTGTGGAATTTCTTGTGAAGCTGAAACTGAAAATCACGTCTGAGACAAGGTCCAAAACTCACACCGATGTTTGATAAGATGGGAAAGAAACTTAACTTTTAAAATCTGTTGAATTATAGGTGGAATCCGTAAATATCTGAACTGCAGTTGCAACAAGTTGTAGGCTCTGAATGACGAAGTTCCCTCAGCAAGCGAAGTGCGTCTTCTTCCGTCCGTAGTTGAAGCTAGAGTAATTCTCCACACGACGTGTTCAGAGGTAGAAATTTCTGAGTAAATTTTCCTTAGGAAAATCCATTATTCACTGTCTTAAGACAGGGGTGCGTCTTTTCCTCATAAGCGATTGGTTAATTTATTAACTTCGCACCAAATTAATCGCTTGATTGGCTGCCATAGTCAGACGTCATGCACCTTCACTATTATCGATCGAGCACTTGACACACATTCTGCCTGGTCACGTGGCATTCACGGCTGATTTGAAGGTTATTTGGCTAGCTGTATCTGCGCTCTCCCCTCGTTTGCCCTTGAGTGGAATTCCCTGACACCTGGCGTATCTCGCTCAGCCGACTCGATGTGATAAAACTCCCTTCCTGGTTCACGAAATAATATTTCAACACACAGTAGAAATAAAATATTTTCCAATAAATGATTTTTACCAATTTTGAAGGGGACAGTACACTGTTGAACTGGCGTAATATTTCTTTCCTGTCCCCTTCACTCGTGATGTTGTAACGGTCAAATCGTTTAGAATGACAAGGGGCGCCAGGTTCTTGGGTAGAAAGTTTCAGTTTCTTGTTCACCTCTGACATCCGTCCAGTAATCTCTCGTTTTTTGCTTCATTTTTAACAAGTTCATCACCACTGGAAGCCATAACCGCTAACACACATTCGCGAAACACATCTCGCAATATAACCATAACCTAGAGGAGGAACACAAACACACATCAACTAAATGGAAGGAAGCACAGAGAACAAGGTCAAGATAGGGAGCGCCTTCATATTTGCTCTGCCCTCTCTTGGCCAGCTGAGGCATCACTGACTTGCCTGCTTCTTTTTCCTCCACGGACCTACTACGTTGGCGTAGCAGGGGGAGAGGTGATACTCCCACGTGGCGCGTCTCAGGTGGTGGATAGGGGGGTCCTAACCGGCTTGCCGGCGGACTTGAGGGAAATAAAATATTTCTCGAGCACCAAACACACAACCCCGTCAGGTGGGGGACGCGCATGTAGAATACACCTGCGGTACCCCCTGCCTGACGTATGAGGCAACAAAAAGGGGCGACCTAGGCGCGGACATGGATTGCGGTTTGGTAAAATGTGTTGGACCTCCCTTTGGATGGGAGGGGTTGAATACATCCTTAGGTAATCCATGCCTGTCGTGGAAGGCGACTTAAAGGGTCATGTGGCCATGGTCCCCTCTTTACTTTTCTTGTTTTTCTGAAGGTCAGTTGTAGACCATTTCCAAATTTTGATGTGCGTGCTGTTCGGCGATGGAGCTCCTACGTGTGCGACTACGCTCGAAAGCCCGTGCCAGCAACCACCCATGAAGCGGCGGGTGGGAGTGTCATGTACCCGGGCAGTAGTATCCGCCTGACAACACAGGTCCCCACACAGCCGAATGCCAGAAGGACATATTATTATTATTATTATTATTATTATTAATTATTTTTATTTATTTTTTCCTATATTTAGTGTTCTGTACACGCTATGGGGTACATGCTATTGCGGGTGACTGGAGGAAGGGAGTCCTAGTGCTCATTGCCTCAGTCATCCCGTATTAGGCATCGTCTAACATCGGATCCCGGGCAGTACCTGCTACGACCAGGTTGGTATTGCCATGGCTGCTTGGTTCGGCTACAGAGACCCCTGATCGGAGTGGGTGGCATTCGGGGAGGATGATTTCGGGCATGGCGTCGAAACAACTTCCGTCTACCACCTCGGGTAGTTCGCTACCCAAGTCTTAAACTTTCAATTTCCTAAGGGGTTTCCCTAGGTTCCTGGTTGCTACCAGAACCGATGGGCACGACTTCAAGTTGGTGAAATCCATTCTCTTTAGTCGCCACATTGAAGGTGGATACGATGAACTTGAGGACCTTAAGAAAATGCGCAATGGTGATTTGCTTTTAAGGACGAGCACTGCGCTCCAAGCAGATCGGTTGCTTAAGTGCGACCACTTTGGCGACGTCCCCGTCAAGGTGGAAGAGCACAAAAGCTTGAATCTGGTTCGTGGAGTTATTTTCCACCGTGATCTCGTCCTGTACACTGACGATAAATTGATGGGGGCATGAAGCGCCGTGGCGTGACCCACGTCCGGCGTATCACATGCAAAGTCAACGGTAGACGTTGCCACGGGTGCGTTTATAGTCTTTTTCAAATTGTCAGTGTTGCCAGAGAAAGTCAAGGTGACAGCCTATCGTTGCGATGTGAGGCCGTACATCCCGCCTCCTATGCGGTGCTATCAATGCCAGAGATTCGGACACATGGTATCTCGTTGTTCGAAACAGTCAGTGTGTGGTACATGTGGGAAAGTAGCTCACGGCGCGGAGGAGTGCACACTTCCGTACAAGTGCACTAACTGCTCTGGTCTTCATTCTCCTCGGGATCGGAACTGTTCGACCTATCTGAGTGAAAAGAAGATCCAGGAGATCAAGACCCTGGATGGTCTCTCCTACCAGGAAGCGCGCCGTAAGTTTAATTCACTGAATGCACCGGCCAAGACACTAGACTTCAGCTTGATAGCTCAGTCCCTGCCAGGTTCCTCATTTTCATCTGCAACACCTGTCCAGAAGATCGCTGCGCCCCAGGCGGCGGTTGCTCCTGCGAGCAACGCCGCAAAGAGAACAAGCTCGAAGGCTGGTCCGTCCCGGCCTCGACCACCAATCTGCCTGTGCCGGCTAAGAAACCTACGCCGACACAGAAGGGGAAGAAGACAACGTCTCCTTCCTCTACAAGGTCGGCGAAAGCCGCGCCTAAGCCGGCGGAGGCGTCATCGTCGACCAGGGCTGGAAAATCCCCTCCCAGCCCGTCTAAACAAGAATCGACGGCGGGGAAGAAGAGCGCCCTTACCAGGCGCTCTTCCAAATCTCCTACCAATGGGGCCTCACGCCCTCCACCTGGAGGGCCTGAATCTGCGTCAGCAGATCTTCCTTCGGGGAAAACTGTGCGCTCCCCTCGTGGGCAGAAACGCCGCACCCGGACCATGTCGAAGAAATTGAAGGCCTGCATCACCTCGGATGGGGATGTGAGTGTAGGTTAGGTTAGGTAGCATTACGCTACTCCTATCCTAAACCTCCGAAGTCCACACTTACACAATGGCACTGTTACAATGGAATTGTAACTGTTATGATAGGCATCTTGCTGAGCTGCGCCAGCTCATTAGCGAGTATTCGGCGAGTATAGGCTGTATTCAGGAAACAAATTTCCGACCAGATCATCATACGGTCTTGCGAAATTTTCGACTATACTCGACAGAACGACATTATGCTCACCGGGCTTCCGGTGGCGTTGGCATTTTTGTCCGTTCTGATACCTACAGCGAGGAGGTTCCACTAAGAACCCCGTTGAATGCTGTGGCTGTTCGCGTTCCGCTGCCGGTCATAACAACACTGTGTAATGTCTATTTTCCGCCAGGGCTACCTCTTAACATTAATAATGTCAATGATCTTCTACATCAGCTTCCACCTCCCTTCCTCTTGTTGGGCGGTCTTAACGCCCATCACCACATCTGGGGATCTGAGACGCCTTGCCCCCGGGGAAGAAAGCTGGAAACATTGGTAACAGACCTGGATTTATGTATTTTGAACACAGGGGAACCAACACACTTCAGTATACGTTACGGCACATGTTCTCGCATAGACCAATATTCGGTGGAACACACACGACGATCTTTGTAACATTGACCATTTTCCCATCATTCTTACTTTGATGAACCAAAAATCCGTCGAGGCTCCAAGTCGATGGATTTTTAAACATGCTGATTGGCCAAAGTACACATCACTAGCTGTCCTTACCGACTGTATCAGGCGGACCATCGGCAAGGAAATAACTTACATCACTCAAGTTATTCTTGCTGCTGCTGAGGAGTCTATTCCGTTCTTCTCGGGGACTCCTCGCCGAAAACTCGTTCCTTAGTGGAACGAAGAAATAGCAGCAGCTATCAAAGAACGCCGTCGTGCTCATAAACGTTACGTAGACAGCCTACTGCGGCCAACTTGGTAACATTTAGGAAATTCCGCGCTAAGGCGCGGGTTATTATTCGCCAAAGTAAGAAGGCTTCATGGGAGAGATATGTATCGTCTATGACGTCACACACTCCATCGTCTCAAGTGTGGACTAAACTTCGGCGTATTTCGGGTATCCATGCATCATCTTCGGTACCGGGAATTTCCATTGCAGGCATTATCGTCACTGAACCACTCTCGATAGCTAACCATCTTGCTCGCCATTTCGCGGATGTGTCTGGTTCTGGGAATTACCATCGTGACTTCCTATCTCTGAAGCGGGAGGCAGAACGTCGTCATCTCAGTTTTGCCACTCAGGCTTCAGAGGACTATAATGTGCCCTTTACGGAGTGGGAACTCCGTAGCGCATTAGCGCTTTGCAAGGACACGTCTCCTGGACCAGACAATATCCATAACCAGATGTTGAAACACCTTAGTGAGGACAGTCTTCTCTATCTCCTCCGTGTGTTCAACCGAATCTGGATGGAGGGTGATTATCCGTCTCAGTGGCGAGAGGGCATCGTTATTCCTGTCCTCAAGCGTGACAAAGATCCTAAATATGCAGGAAGTTACAGACCTATTTGTCTTATCAGCTGCCTGTGTAAGCTCTTTGAGAGGATGGTAAATCGCCGCCTTGTGTGGTGTCTGGGGAAACAAGGACTCTTGTCCGAGTACCAGTGTGGTTTCCGAGCCGCTCGATCCACCACTGACCACTTGGTACGCCTGGAGAGCTCTGTCCAGGATGCGTTTCTCCGCAAACGGCATCTGGTAGAGCTGTTTCCTTTGACTTGGAGAAGGCCTACGACACCACCTGGCGATATGGTATCATTTCAGTCCTGCATCAATGGAAATTCTGAAGTAAGTTGCCGGTTTTCATTGCGAATTTTTTGTCCCTCCGTCTATTGCGTGTCCGGGTAGGGAGGAAATATTCGCAATACCACGTCCAAGAAAATGGAGTCCCGCAGGGATCGGTTCTTAGTGTCACTCTGTTCGCGATTGCCATAAACGGTATTGTTGCTGCTGCTGTTACGGCAGTAGTACCGTCGCAATTTGTGGACGATTTTGCTCTTCACTATAGCTCGCACAGTATGGCTGTCTCAGAGCGACAATTACAGCAAGCTATCAGGAAGGTGGAGCAGTGGCTTTTGGACATGGCTTTCAGTTTTCTACTGCAAAGACCTGTGTTGTCCACTTTTGTCGTCAACGTACTCTACATCCAGATCCTGAACTTTCTCTAGGAAATATCGCTCTTCCCGTGGTTGACACTTACCGATTTCTTGGGCTCCTTTTCGACAGTAAATTATCGTGGGAGCCACACGTGCGGGAGCTAAAAGTGCAATGCACCAAGAGGCTAAATCTCTTGAAATTTCTTAGCAGCACTAATTGGGGAGCTGACCGTGCGGTGCTCCTACGATTCTACAGGGCACACGTTTTATCTAGGTTAGACTACGGCAGTGCAGCATATGGCTCCGCAGGACCAAGTGTTCTTGCGAAGCTGAACAGCATCCACCACGCCGGGGTTAGGTTGGCGACGGGACCTTTTCGTACAAGCCCCATCGCTAGCCTGCTCGCTGAGTCCGGTGTGCCGCCTTTACACCTGAGGCGCCAGCAAATGCTTCTTACGTATGCTGCTAATTTGCGACAGATGCCACTTCATCCCAGCTATCCTTGCGTATTCAACAATGGCAACCGTTTGCTGGACGCTGCTTGTCCTCGAGCAACGCGGCCGGTTGGAATACTCTTGGATAGCGTTTACAGATTGTTTAACGTACCTTCGGATCCTTGCCTTGTCAGACAACCGAGTGGGGCACCTCCGTGGGTAGTACGACGTCCTAAAATAATCCTGGACCTACACACTGGCCAGAAGAAAAACACGGACCCTTCGATTTATCGGAGGCTCTTCCTGTCCGTTGTTGGCCGCTATCCAGGTTCAGTCGTCGTCTACACGGATGGTTCAAGGACAGATACGAAGGTGGGCTGTGCGTTCGTTGTCGATAACGATCTGTTTCGTGTACACGGCAGAGCTCTATGCTATCTGCAGAGCTCTGCGGTACGCACTATACAATGAGCGCCGACACTTTCTTGTGTGTAGTGACTCCTTAAGTTCGCTCCAGTCTATTGATACCTCTTTCCCTCGACACCCTCTGGTGCAACGGATCCAGGACCTGCTGGCCGGGTGTTGGGATGCCGGCACCAGAATCACGTTTCTGTGGCTCCCAAGCCACATGTGCATAGAGGGAAACGAGTTAGCAGATCAGGCCGCCAAGGAGGCAGTTACTCTGCCCCCGTTGCCTTTCAAGGTTCCAGCAAGTGATATTCGCTCTCAGCTGCCACATCTGGTTATGTCCCATTTGGAGATGGAGTGGCAGGCCATTTCACTTCCCAATAAGTTGAGAGCGATAAAAGGAACAACGAAGGTATGGAGGACTTCCCTTCGGGCTTCGCGGCGGGAAGCCGTAGTATTATGTCGTCTTCGGATCGGCCACGGTATCGTGAGTCACTCACATCTTTTGAAAGGAGAACCTCCTCCGATGTGTACCTGCGGTGACCATCTTACCGTGGTACACATCCTGACGGAGTGTACGGACCTGGTTTATCTTCGCCGTAGTCTTAACCTCCCGAGTACCATCTCCCTTATCCTGCGTGATGACGAGCAGTCAGCAGACCTCGTCATCCACTTTATGAGGGATAGTGGTCTGTTTTATCGTATGTAATGATGTCCATTGTGCTTGTGTTTTTGTGCCAATTACGCTTTTATCCTGTTGACTTCTTTTTAGTTTGTGTTGCGTAATTTAATGTGTTCTTTTAACGTCTAATGTAAAGTATATATATATCTACTAGCAGGCAATGCCTTATTCCATTGTATCTTGTAATTTTTCTTCTTTTATTCCAAAATAAGGCATTGCGAATTAGATTCACTGAGTTGTTTTAATCTCATGCTCATTTTTCATCGCCATTTTTTAACTCTAATCAGTGGCTATGTTTTAAAATTTTAACTGTCATATGTCATGTCGTCCATCTCGTTCCATTAGGGGCCAATGACCTTCGATGTTAGGCCCCTTTAAACAACAAGCATCATCATCATCATCATCATCATCATCAAAAGAAACTCAGAGAAAAATTGAAAACTTAGAACTATGTACAATTCCAGGTTGTCATGCATATCAGTGGCATGACAAGAAGTGGCTCTGATGTTCACATCATGCAGCATATTAAATCTACAATTTATAGTTATGGTAAGATTAGGGGTTTCTACACGTATTATATGAAGGCAAAGTAACAAGCTGTATATACAGAAAATGCACTCAATAGCTTTTACTACAATAAACACAGTCAAAAAGTGAAAAATGTAGAACTATGTACAATTCCAGGCTGTCATGCACAGCAGTGAGTGGCATTACAAGAAATGGAAAGAAATACATGTAAATTAATCCATCAGGTTAATCTCTAACAACTGAATAGGCATGATAGTGAGAAAGTACCAATAATTACATTATACCCGTCAGTATAATCAGTACTGTAAGAAATGTTGAAAAATTCAACATGACCTGATAATAATGAAGGGCAACAGTGTATCACCTATTGGTTGCAAAACAAAATTTTTTTTTTAGCCTACTTCTGACATTGGGATCATGCATGCATGCATGTATGACCTGCCAATGTGATGCATTCGTATATTTGTATACTCTTTCACAATTAGCTTGATTAACCTGATAACATGATTTTCTGGATATTCACTTTCAAAGGTATGGCCAGTTAGTGAAAGAAAAATGTCATCCTTTATATTTCCTAAGACGTTAATTTCAGTCCTCAATGTAATGTCCTTCATAGGTGGAGGAACATTACCATAGTTAAGTAATATGCTACGAAGATACCTTTCTGTCAGGAGGCACACACTGACAGTATCTTTTGAGGGTACAATGAGAACACCCCTCTGCTTCCTGTTGAGAAGATGACTTTTCTTGAAAGTCCTCTTTCCTTCAAGAGCAAAGCAGCATACAGAACATTTCACCTTCTTCAACAAACAACGTACAACAAACCCAGACACATATGTAACGATTTCCTTTGATATTTCAGACAATGAGGGATCTGGAAAATCAGGTACTTCATGAAGCTCATTTTTTGGGTCCTGTTCTTCAAGACGAGTGTTGCAACTTATTACACTGTCTGAAATATGGGGCGTTCACAGCACAAGGGATCAAGTCCATTTTTGGTCATTTTGGACTTATTCCACCTTTAAGTACTATTTATGAAGCTGCTTTCAGAGCATAAAAGATTCATGTCCAGATATTGTACATAACTGTTATATGATTGGCAATTCTGTTGAGCACGGAAGGATGCAGTCATTTGTTCAGAGCACAATGGGAACATGTCCATTGGCACAGTTTCCATGGTTTGCTTTGTCGGTGTGTGAGATTTAAATAAAATGCCATTGTCTCTGATGAAGTTGTGTCAAGATCCGAGCATGAATGTCTCAGCCATTGATTACAAATTCTTGGTATCAGGACATTATTACTTACCTAATGACAGTGATTTTGGTTTAGTGGAGAAAGCCAGTAGGACAATCTCGCTCTTTTACGCACCAAATGATTGGATGGATATCGTTAGACAAGCAAAGAAAACGTCCCCTGGATTTGAGGTCATTGGAATGAAATTCTCAGACTTCTTATCCACCAGAAACTAGGAGAATTCAGTAACGAACAGAAAACAAAAACGTTGATGGTTATGACAGCAACTGGCTGACTATTAGTTGGTTACTTTATAAAAGTGAATCCCCTTTTACCCTGATGTTTAAGCAGACTCTGAACCCTGATAAGCAATTTGACGAAGTTGACGTAAGAAAGAAGTCTCCCGACCATCGCATAACACACCTTTATAACATCCAGCAAGGCCCTCTTTATACCCAACGTCGACCAGTAACAAAAGCGAAGAAAAAGGACATAGAGGATTTACTGCTATACATTCCGCCTGAGCATCATAATTTTTTCAAGAGCCTACCGTGTGAAACTGCCACAAGAGCTTCCTCGGCTTTGCAAGGGCAAGCAGACTAAAGTGAATACGTATTTCTTTGAATCTGAATTGTATAACTTACTGTTTGGAAATATTTGCTGTAAGCATACATAGAGAAGAAAATTATAATTATATATTCAAGAAAGGTATTTCCTTTACTGTTTCCTTAATAAAACCAGAAGCCTATAATAAAGAGGAAGATACAAGTTCAGTACATTCAGAGCACAAAAGATTCAAGTCCAAAACTTTACTTTTCTATTTTAGTTAGCATGTATTAGCACTTATATTTACCCTTTTGTAATATGCGAATACATTGTACAAAATAACTTCTATTATTGAAACACTTTAAAACATTGTAAACGTCTTCCTGTAATTAATTATTCAGCAAAACCTTTATGTCTATTTTTTTCAAAACATACTTATTGTGACTTGATTCCTTTGTGCACTGAACGCCCCATATCATGGTCACCTACCTGAGTTACTAATATACTTGTAACATCCTGTGGAACACAATTTCCCGTTGCAACAACTTTTATACTGTTGTTTATAAGGAGTTTTCTGTACGCTGCTTGGAACTGAATGCAAGAAGGGTTATTATTCCAACTTCCTTTTGCACGAATTAGGCTAAAAAACATTTCAACATGGTCCTGACTCATTTTGTATGTTGGCAGGTAGTCAATATCCCCTGTTGCCATGAGCTCCTCAAACATCTGGTTAAAAACCACAGCATTACAAATAAATCCAACAAGTCCTGTTCTTCTGTCGGTATCAACAATTCTTTTACCTGTAACAGGGTCAGTTATACCTAAAATATAGCTACACAAACTGTTCAGGAATGGTCTCCAGCAGGATTCATTACTAGCTCTGAGCGCTGCTTTGTTTCCCTTTGCAAAGGGGTTCTTAGAATTGAATATGTCAAACATTTTGTTAAAAGTATAACAAAGCCTAGCAGTTGGACCAGAGCCCTGAAAGTCAGGATCTTTGAGATCATGCTCTAACACAGTTAATGCATCACCAACAGAGGTACTTAGGAGCTCAGCAGCTAATTTAACTTTCATTTTCTGATTGTACCACAACAAATGATTGGCTCGTAATTTATTTGCTAGCGTCAGTCCCTCCTTTTCTTGCAGTGCATGCAATTTTCCAAAGTACTTCCAGTTTATAACCTCACCATTATGTTCCAGAAGTTGTTTCTTATCTCCTAAAAGATTTCTAACCAGTTTTAGCATATGGCAAGGATCGAGTACAACAAATATTTTCCTGCTCTCATCTGAAGGGTCTGGAAACCAGGGCTTAGGATCATCTGCAGAAAATGATGCCCTAAGCTTTTTACTGCATTTAAATTTGCAGCTGCCCCATCAAAAGTTACAGAAATTATCCTTAGCCCTATATCATTAAGAATATGAAGTGACTGGACCAGTAAATTACATTTTTCTTCTGATGATATTCCATCAACAAAAAAAATAACCTATGGGCACTTTCCATGAGGCATTTAATGTCACCACCATGAAAACCAATACTTCTTTACCAACAGACAAATTTTCACTACTACTAATCCCCAATCCATAGTCAACATAGCCCACAAAATTTAATCTATTCCATTCAATTTTTTTTTCCTTATAGCCATTTCATCAAACATCAAACAGCCATATAATGGAGCAGACTCTTTCCAGTTTTCAACGTTATGTTTAATTGCCACGAACCTACTACGATGGCGTAGCAGGGGAAGAGGTGATACTCCCACGTGGCGCGTCCCAGGTGGCGGATAGGAGGGTCCTAACCGGCTTGCCGGCGGACTTGAGGGAAATAAAATACCTCTCGCGGACCAAACACACTACCCCCTGCGGGTGGGGGACACACATGCAGAATACACCCGCGGTATCCCCTGCCTGTCGTAAGAGGCGACAAAAAGGGGCGACCTTGGCGCGGACATGGATTGCGGTTGGTATAATGTGATGGACCTCCTGTGGATGGGAGAGGCTGAATACATCCATAGGTAATCCCTGCCTGTAGTAGAAGGCGACTTAAAGGGTCATGTGGCCATGGTCCCCTCTTTATTTTTTATTATTTTTCTGAGGGTCAGATGTAGACCATTCAAAATTTGATGTGCGTGCTGCCCGGCGATGGAGCTCCTATGTGTGCGACTACGCTCGAAAGCCCGTGCCAACAACCACCCAGGACGCGGCGGGTGGGAGTGTCATGTACCCGGGCAGTGGTATCCGCCTGACAACGCAGGTCCCCGCACAGCCGAATGCCAGAAGGACATATTATTATTAATTATTTTTATTTATTTTTTCTATTGTTAGTGCTCTGTACACGCTATGGGGTACATACTATTGCGGGTGACCGGAGGAAGGGAGTCCTAGTGCTCATTGCCTCAGTCATCCCGTATTAGGCATCGTTCAACATCGGACCCCGGGCAATACCTGCTACGACCAGGTGGGTATTGCCTTGGCTGCTTGGTTCGGCTACAGAGACCCCTGATCGGAGTGGGTGGCATTCGGGGAGGATGCTATCGGGCATGGCTTCCAAACGAAGTCGGCTCTCACAAGGTGGTCGCCCACCTAAGTCTTTAACTTTTGCTTCCCTGAGAGGTTCAACTCCCTGGGAACATGCGCAGCGTGAAGGAATGGGATCCAGCTTCCCTAGGTTTCTGGTCGCTACCAGAACCGATGGCGAACTGGAAGAACTTAAGAAAATGCGCAACGGTAGTTTGCTTCTAAAGACTCGTACAGCACTGCAAGCTGATCAGTTGCTTAAGTGCGAGCACTTTGGCGAAATCCCCGTCAAAGTGGAGGAGCATAAGTCCTTGAACCTGGTTCGCGGAGTCATCTTTCACCGCGACCTTATTTTGAACACTGACGACGAGTTGATGGAAGACATGAAGAACCGTGGCGTGACACACGTCCGGCGCATTACGCGCAAGGTCAACGGTGAAGACGTTGCCACTGGTGCCTTCATTGTCTCTTTCAAGTTGTCAGTGTTACCAGAGAAAGTCAAGGTAACAACTTATCGTTGCGATGTGAGGCCGTACATCCCGCCTCCTATGCGATGCTATCAATGCCAGCGATTCGGACATATGGTATCTCGCTGTTCGAATCAGGCTGTATGTGGTACATGTGGACGAGTAGCTCACGGCGCGGAGGAGTGCACAACTCCATACAAGTGTACTAACTGCTCCGGTATTCATTCTCCTCGGGATCGGAACTGTCCGACATACCTGAGTGAGAAGAAGATCCAGGAGATCAAGACCCTGGATGGTCTTTCCTACCAGGAAGCGCGCCGTAAGTTTAATTCTACCAATATACCTGCCCGTACACTCGACTATAGCTTGATAGCTCAGAGTCTTCCAGGTTCGTCATTTACGACCAAGACACCTGTCCAGACCGCTGCGCCCAAGGCGACTGTTGCTGCTCCCAGCAACGTCGCAAATAGTCAAAGCTCGGAGGGGGGGACCACCCCACCTTCGACCAACCAGAAGTCTGTGCCGGCTGGGAACTGCCAGCCGGCACAGCAAAGGGGGAAGACTAAGTCTTCCCCCCCTAGGAGGTCGACGAAAGTCGTGCCCCAGCCGGCGGAGGCGGCTTCGTTGACCAGGGCTGGGAAACCATCTCCCAGCCCGTCTAAACTTGAAAAGATAAAGGGGAAGAAGAGCGCCCGTCCTGAGCGCTCTCGGACTTCCCCTGCGAAGGAGAAGTCATGCCCTTCACCTGGGGGATATGAATCTGCGCCGGGAGGCACTCCTGCTCCCAAACCTGCGCGCTCTCCTCGTAGGGGACCCCCTCGCTCCCGAAAAGCGTCGAAGTTCTGGGCGGCACCCCTGCCATCTTTTGATGACGGGATGGATGTCGCGCTGTCCTCTACATCTACGGATGTAGAACTAGATAGTGTTTAGGCTTACGAGCATTTTGTCGCTCATAACCTAACACTCCTTTTATAGTCCACACTATGGCACTGTTACAGTGGAATTGTAACGGTTATGACAGGCATCTTGCTGAGTTACGTCAGCTTATTAGTGAGTACGCAGCGAGTATAGTCTGTATTCAGGAGACCAATTTCCGACCTGGTCATCACACGGTCTTGAGGAATTTCAAACTATACTCGACAGAACGATACTCTGCTCACCGGGCTTCCGGAGGCGTTGGCATTTTTGTACGTTCTGATAGCTACAGCGAAGAGGTCCCATTAAGAACCCCTCTTGAGGCTGTAGCTGTTCGCGTCTCGCTGCCTGTCATAGCAACAGTGTGTAATGTTTATCTTCCACCAGGCCAGCATCTGAACATCAATGATGTCGCTGATCTTATAGATCAGCTTCCACCACCCTTCCTCTTATTGGGCGATTTTAACGCCCATCACCCCATATGGGGCTCTGAGACTCCGTGCCCCCGAGGAAGAGAGCTGGAAACACTTCTATCAGATCTGGATTTATGTGTTTTGAACACAGGGGAACCAACTCACTTTAGTGTACGTTACGGCACATATTCTCGCATAGACGTTAGTCTATGCAGCCGAACGTTGGTTCCACTGTTTCGGTGGAATGCACACGATGATCTCTGTGACAGTGACCATTTTCCCATCGTTCGTACTTTGTTGAATCATAAACCCGTCGAGGCTCCCCCTCGATGGATTCTTAAACATGCTGATTGGCCAAAGTACACATCACTAGCAGTCTTTAACGATGATGTCAGGCGGACCGTCGGCGAGGAAATAACTTACATCACCCAAGTTATTCTTGCTGCTGCTGAGGAGTCCATTCCGTTTTTCTCGGGGACCCCTCGCCGAAAACTCGTTCCTTGGTGGAACGATGAAATAGCAGCAGCCATCAAAGAACGCCGTCGCGCTCATAAGCGTTACCGTAGACAGCCTACTGTGGCCAACTTGGTAACATTTAAGAAACTCCGCGCTAAGGCGCGAGTTCTTATTCGACAAAGTAAGAAGGCTTCATGGGAGAGATATGTGTCGTCCATGACGTCACATACTCCATCATCTCAAGTGTGGACGAAACTTCGACGAATTTCGGGTATTCAAGGATCATCTGCTGTACCGGGAATTTCCATTGCAGGCAGTGTCGCCACTGATCCCCTCGCGATTGCTAACCATCTTGCTAGTCATTTCGCGGATGTCTCCGGCTCCGGGAATTACAATCCTGATTTCCTCCCTCTGAAGCGGGAGGCAGAACGTCATCACCTTAGTTTTGCCACCCAAGCTTCAGAGGACTACAACGTGCCCTTTACGGAGTGGGAACTCCGCAGCGCCTTAGCGCTTTGCAAGGACACGTCTCCTGGACCGGACAACATCCATAACCAGATGTTGAAACACCTTAGTGATGATAGTTTACTATATCTCCTTCGTGTGTTCAACCGAATCTGGACAGAGGGTGATTTTCCGTCTCAGTGGCGAGAGGGCATAGTCATCCCTGTCCTCAAGCCTGACAAAGATCCTAAGTATGCAGGAAGTTACAGACCGATTTGTCTTACAAATTGCCTGTGTAAGCTATTTGAGAGGATGGTAAATCGCAGACTCGTGTGGTGTCTGGAGAAACAAGGACTCTTGTCCGAGTACCAATGTGGATTTCGAGCCGCTCGATCCACCACAGACCACTTGGTACGCCTGGAGAGCTCTATCCAGGATGCGTTTCTCCGCAAACAGCACTTGGTAGCTGTCTTCTTTGACTTGGAGAAGGCCTACGACACCACGTGGCGATATGGCATCCTTTCAGTCCTGCATCAATGGAGATTCCGAGGTAACTTGCCGGTATTTATTGTGAATTTTTTGTCCCTCCGTCTATTCCGTGTCCGAGTAGGGAGGACATATTCGCAATACCACGTTCAAGAAAACGGAGTCCCACAGGGATCGGTTCTTAGTGTCACTCTGTTCGCGATTGCCATAAACGGTATTGTCGCTGCTGCTGGTCCAGCCGTAATACCGTCCCTATATGTGGATGATTTTGCTCTGCACTATAGCTCGTGCAGTATGGCAGTCGCAGAGCGACAGTTACAGCAAGCTATTAGGAGGGTGGAGAAGTGGACCTTAGAACATGGCTTTCGGTTTTCTGCCGTAAAGACCTCCGTTGTCCACTTTTGTCGTCAACGTACACTTCACCCTCATCCTGAGCTTTATCTAGGTAATGTCGTTCTTCCAGTTGTTGACACCTACCGATTTCTTGGGCTCCTTTTTGACAGTAAATTATCGTGGGAGCCACACGTGCGGGAGCTAAAAGTGCAATGCACCAAGAGGCTTAACCTCTTGAAGTTTCTTAGTAGCACTAATTGGGGAGCTGACCGCGTGGTGCTCCTGCGATTCTATCGGGCACACATTTTATCTCGGTTAGACTACGGCAGTGCAGCATATGGCTCCGCAAGACCAAGCGTTCTTGCGAAGCTGAACAGTATCCACCACAGCGGGGTTAGGTTGGCGACGGGAGCTTTTCGTACTAGCCCCATCGCTAGCCTCCTCGCTGAGTCTGGTGTGCCGCCTTTACACCTGAGGCGCCAGCAACTACTACTTATGTATGCTGCAAATTTGCGACAGATGCCACTTCATCCGAGCTATCCCTGCGTATTCAACAATGGCAACCGTTTGTTGTACGTTGCTCATCCTCGTGCGACGCGGCCGGTTGGGATACGCTTGGATAGCAGTTATGAATTGTTTGACGTACCTTCGATTCCTTGCCTTGTCAGACAACTAAGTGGGGTACCTCCGTGGGTTGTACGACGACCTGAAATCATCCTGGATTTGCACACTGGCCCGAAAGGAGACACGGACCCTTCGATTTATCGGAGGATCTACCTGTCCGTTCTTGGCCGCTATCCAGGTTCAGTCGTCGTTTACACGGATGGTTCACGGACAGATACGAAGGTGGGCTGTGCGTTCGTTGTCGACAATGATCGGTTTCTTTTTGCTCTCCCGGATACCTGTAGTGTGTACACGGCAGAGCTCTATGCTATCTGTGAGGCTCTGCGGTACGCACTAGACAATGAGCGCCGACACTTTCTTGTGTGTACTGACTCCTTGAGTTCGCTTCAGTCTATTGATACCTGTTTCCCTCGACACCCTCTGGTGCAGCGGATCCAGGACCTGCTGGCCGGGTGTTCGGATGCCGGCACCAGAATTACGTTTGTGTGGCTCCCCAGCCACATGGGCATAGAGGGAAACGAGTTAGCAGATCAGGCTGCCAAGGAGGCAGTTACACTGCCCCCGTTGCCTTTCAAGGTTCCAGCAAGTGATATTCGCTCTCAGCTGAGACATCTGGTTATGTCTCATTGGGAGATGGAGTGGCAGGCCATCCCACTTCCCAATAAGCTGAGAGCGATCAAAGGAACAACGAAGGTATGGAGGACTTCCCTTCGGGCTTCGCGGAGGGAAGCCGTGGTATTATGTCGCCTTCGGATCGGCCACGGTATCTTGACGCACTCCCATCTACTGAAAGGAGAACCCCCTCCGGTGTGTACCTGCGGCGACCATCTTACCGTGGTACACATCCTTACGGAGTGCGTGGACCTGGTCGATCTGCGCCGTAGTCTTACCTTCCGAGTACTATCTCCCTTATCTTGCGCGATGACGAGCAGTCAGCAGACCTCGTCATCCGCTTTATGAGGGATAGCGGTATGTTTTATCGTGTGTGATGTTTTCCTTTGTCCTAGTGTTGTTTATGTCAGTTGCGAATTTATTCCATTGACTTCATTTTAGTTTGTGTTGCGCATTTTAATGTGTTATTTTAACCTCTAACGTAAATTATGTGTTAATATCTGTATTACTGGGCAATGCCTTATTCCTTCAATTTCCTGTACTTTCTCTTATTTTAATAGAACATAAGGCATTGCGTATTAGATCCACTGACTGTTTTAATCTCACCCTCATTTTTCTTCATTACCATTCTTTTTTAACTCTAGTCAGTGGATACTTTTTAAAATTTTAACTTCATGTCTCATGTCATTCATTTCGTTCCATTAGGGGCCGATGACCTTCGATGTTAGGCCCCTTAAAACAACAAGCATCATCATCATCATCACGAAAGTCGTTACTTCGAAGGCGGCCAGGTACAAACAAAACAAATGCACCCGAACAAGTGCACCAAAAACGTGATGGATTCGAGACCAAATTCCCAAATTAGCAGTAATCATAATATTAACCTCAGACAGTCACACACACCATTTACACGAACCGAAATAGAAGATGCACATCGACCGGCCCATCAGGGATCGTAAAAAGGTAATGCAAACGTAGTAATAATAAAGAGACAACAGAAAGCACATACCTGTTAAATCAAGACATTAATTATGGCATGAATGGTGGTAAACCCACGTTTAAATAAGGTAAAAATCCACCTAAAGCAAAGGAAGGCGATTTCACATCGTCTAGCCTCCATTGTTAAAAAAAAAAAATCACGAGTGAGGAAGGCAAAGATATGCGTCAAAAGATGAAAACAGTAGTCTAGTACGGCAAAAGATCGTCAATACACACCACGCAGAGTGCTGCGCTCTGTGGCCTATCAAGGGATATACTCAGGTTTTTCCTCGAACTGAGGTCAACAAAACTTGTATGAGTAGTAAACATAACATATGAGAAACATGCAAAAGGAGCATGGTTCACCATCCAGCAGCCCCACGTTTAAAATGTGTCTTATCTTGGTGATCAAGCAAGTAGACACGTTTTAAACGAGATTTCCCTTAAAATAAATGCGCGCATTTATTACAACTAAGACCTTAAAATTAAATTATGCCTATATACAAGCACAACATAAATGATTTTAACCATATGTTTCAACAACATTCAAATAAGTCAGTTCGTTACATATTGACGTGTGTATTTTCTCACAAAGGGTTACGCTGAATCAATCAGTCTATGCCTTATTGCATTAAACGATCCACTTCATTCATAAATTCGAGACCGGGCTTGAAAGAGGAATGGTACAAACAGGTGAACCTCTCCCGTTATGCCAAGGTTTTGAAATTCATTCGGTTCATTTTCATCGAAAAATACCAGCATCCATTCTAACCATTTCATTTTGCGTCGTTATCCCTGAAACAGGAAGGACTTTAGAATGCAAGTAATGGTATGACAGTTCACTCAACTATACGATGCTACCAAACTACAAGGCAAAAGCATCAAACATTACTGGCCCGTTGACGATAGGGCTTCAACAAACTCACGTGAGCTTTTGATACCCTCTTATCGGCTAAATCCATTAACTCCACTGTAACTGGTCCCAGGAATCTTACGATTTTTTTGGGGCTAGACCATTTCAGACACAATTTACCAGTAATTTGGTCAGCAGCAGAGCTTATTGGAAACATCTTCACCACGACCAAGTCTCCAATTTCAAGAGTGACTCTTTTTCTCTCTTGGTCGAATCTTTTAGCCACTCGGTTCCGGGCTCTGACTAACTGGTCCAAAGCTTCTTTCCATTTCTCCTCCACGCTCCTGTTTCTGGATGCCTCCGACAGATAGTTTATGTCCCATTTCAATTGGAGCGGGTCAGTAAGATTTCTCCCTAGAAACAGAACAGCTGGGGAATTTCGATGAGACTCATGAAGTGCATTATTAAAAGCTAAAACAAAGAAAGACAGGTTATTGTCCCAGCTACGCTGGTCCGCGCTGTGGAAGGCTGACAGACAGGCTTTCAAATTTCTATGGAAACGTTCGACATGGGAAGGCTTGGGGTAGTGGGGACTCAGAAAAACGTGTTTAACACCCCATCCGAAACACAAATGCCGAAATTGGCGACATCTGAAAGTAGAACCATTGTCAGACACTAGGACTTTCGGGGGACCATGAACACCAAATACATGTCGGGTTAAAAGCTGAACAGCGTTGCTCGAATTCATTTTACGCACGGGGAACAACCATTCGAACTTGGAAAAGGCGTCGACGACGGACAGAATTCCGACGTTGCCATTCTTAGATTTTGTGAGAGGACCAAAATAATCGATAAACAGTTTTTCCCCCGGATATGTCGCAACATCGGCAGAGTGGAAACCGGTTAGGGATGATTGAGCAGGTTTAGACCGCTGACACACATCGCAGCTCCTTACATACTCAAGTACGTCCTTTTTGAGGTTGGGCCAAAAGAAATCACGAGAAACGCGGTGCAAGGTTTTGTACTGGCCAAGGTGAGCGCCTAGGTAGGAATCGTGGTAATAATGCAACATCATGGGCCTTAATTTAACCGGGACATAAACCTTGTCCTTTCCTTTTTTGCAATTACGATGAACCAACAAACCCCTTTTGACACAGAACGACTTGTCTCGGACAGACCCATCAGCGACTCCTTTTAACAATTCCTGACACTCATAATCATCCTTCTGATGCTCGGAGATGTCCGTGAAGGACCAGGGATAATTCTGCAAGATATTGATACTCTCAATACTATCAGTTTGACAATGGTCTTCCTCCAGTTCGGCTTCACTCTCCATTTCCCCGTCAAACATTCGCGTCAGACAATCGGCCACGACATTTTCCTTACCACGTACATGCACAATTGTAAATTTATAGGCCGACAGCCGGAGAATCCATCTAGCCGTGCGACCGAGCCGCTTGACATTCGCGCTCATCCACGACAGGGCTTGGTTGTCCGTATGGACGAAGAAATGACGGTGTTCCAAGTATGAGCGGAATTTTTCAACACCTAATACAACAGCCAGGCATTCCTTCTCGTAAATCGAGTACTTCAATTCAGCTCCACGTAACAGTTTGCTAAAGTATGCAATGGGGACTAGCTTCCCATCCTCATCAGACTGATTAAGCACGGCAGAAATGGCGATTTCACTAGAGTCGCACTGCAGAACAAAGTCTCGTGAAAAGTCGGGACTGTGGAGGACCGGGGCTTCACAAAGAGCTTTCTTCAGTAGCTCAAAGGCACGGGTTTGATCTTGCTCCCATACGAAACGACAATTTTTCCTTTTCAAAAAATTAAGGGGGGCCGAAATGTGAGAAAAATCCTTGATGAAACGGCTGTAGAAACCGACCATACCGAGAAATCTCCTGACGCCACGGACATTTTTGGGCTGAGGAAACTCCCTAATACATTTAACTCTGTCAGGGTTAACAGCGATTCCAGAATCGGAGATGATATGACCCAGAAAGTTCAAACGTTTGGAGCAAAGGGACACCTTTTTGGGGTTGATTGTAAATCCGTGCTTTCGCAAGCGAGTCAGAACTTCACGCAGATGAGCCAGGTGCTCGTCGAAAGTGGCAGAGTAAATGAGAAGATCGTCCAGAAAATTAAACACGTAGGAAAATTTTAAATCGCCGAAGATCGTATCCATCACCCGGCTGAGCGCTTGGCCACCAATAGAGATGCCCATCGGGACTTTATTGAACTCAAATAAGCCAAAAGGGGTGGCAAAGGCAGTGCAGGGGCGGCTTTTGGGGTTCAAGGGGATTTGGAAGTAAGCAGAATTGAAGTCGAAAACAGTGAAATATTTGGCCCCATGGAAATGTTGAAACGCACTCTCGATAGTGGGCAACGGGAAGCTGTCGAAGACGACGTTCTTATTTATTTTTCGATAGTCGATCACCAATCTAGATTTACCGTCCTTTTTGGGGACTAGGAAGGCGGGGCTACTATAGGGCGACTTGGAGGGGGAGATGACCTTCTTCTCCAACAGGTCGTTCACACATTCACGCATGGCGCGTAACTTAGGGGGCGAGCAACTGAACGGAGGAGATCTTACAGGGGTATTTTCTTTCAGTTCAATGGTGTAGGAGAAATCTTTAGCACATCCTACCTCGACACTTAGAACATCACAAAACTCTTCCAACAGCCCATTTAACATAAGATTTTGATTGTCAGAAAGGTCACATGAGGCATTGGGAAGTTGGCATTGAGTTATGGTACACACAGAGGCACGTTGGAATGGGGCTTCAAAGGGGTAGCTAACGCCCGATTTAAAACGGAAGGCAAAGGTTCGAGTGATAAAGTCAAGAGACAGGCCAGTAGCTAGCATGAAATCAGTTCCAAGAATCATCGGTACCGACAGGTCGGGAACGACATTGAAAGTCCAATCCCAGGACAAACCATGAATTTTAATGTGACATATGACTCGACCCACCGGACATACCTCACGACCGTCAGCAGACATGAACTTTCCTAAGCTTTCACAACCTTGCAGATACGCTAAATTGACAGAAGACACCAAGGATTGATTGACAAACGAAACACACGAACCGGTGTCCAACAGAGCATAAAATATGCGCGATCCTATAAGAATTTTGGCCCAGGGTGTAGACGAAGGAAGGCCCCAGATCCTCTTATTCACACCATCATCAGGCGCCAACGACGGGCCACCACGCCGGCGCGCCTCTAGTTTCCCTGCTGGGAGTTGCACCGAGGGCATACGCGCAGTGTAACACCAGCAAGACCACACTTAGAGCATTTAGCGGGACACCTTGACCAACAATTTTTAGAAACGTGCCCCATTTTCCCACAATTCCAACAATTTCTCACTGTGGGCACACTTGCACTGGGTGGGTTGGAAGGTTGGATAAAATTTACACAACGCTGAGGGGCAGATGCAAAGTCGGGTCTACGATTTGGGGTACTAAAAGGGGGGATGCAGAAGGTGCAGTAGCGAAGGAGACGGATTTGGCGGGCGCACGGCAAGCAACATCGGGGAAAGAACAATCAGATGGGGTAGGAGGTGGGCGATACAGTTTATTTTGATTTACGGCAGACTCAAACTCGCGACCAAGGTTTATGATGTCCTCTACACACTCGACCTCAGACCGCTTGATATGCAATTTATAATCAGGGGCTAAATTCCGGTAAAACTGATCGAAAACCTCGGACTCAGGTACCTTCACGCACATCCGATTAAACAAGGTGAGAATTCCAGTAGCATAATCATCAATGCTTTCCCCTATCCCTTGCGTTCTTCTAAAAGTTTCCTGCCTCAAACAATAGTCCATGTCGGACAATCCAAAGCGCTGTTTTATTCGAGCAGCAAACTCCTCCCACGACTGGATGTTACTTTTAATTAATCGGAACCATCGCAACGCCGGGCCTTCCAGCATTCCAGGAATAACAGGGATAAACAAATCAAGGGGTATTGAGCTACATTGAGCGATATCTTCCACCCGTTCCAAAAACTCGACTACACTGAAGCCGTTCCCTTCCCCCGAGAAGTTTAATTTCCACTTACGTACAACCTCGAACACAGGGTTAACATTAACCTTATAATCGCTAGTGAATCTGGAATTTGGAGAAAAAGGGTCAACACGATTTTCGCCGAGGGCGCGATTACCATATGCAATGGGATGCCTATCATCAGTACATCTATCACTGTTACTACCAGAAGCAGGCATTTCATTAATTCTACCACTACGATCTCTCTTATCATTCTCAAGATTAGACATATCTGCCGCGAATACCTCGCTATCTTTACTCAACTCTAAATCTTTGGGGTTTTCCATGATGCAGATTATTTCTCAGAGATATTAAACAACACACACATATAATAACAAACAAACACAGAAGGTTAGAATTAAATTATATATATATATATATTGGCTTCATGAACTTAAGGCATGGGAATTTGCACTAGACTAATATGTACATAATCTCCATCTCCAGCTCTATCTCGTCTGAATTTCCTTCTTTTCAGAAGAGATACCCTAATCGAGTACGCCTCTGCTACCATTTGTGCCGAACCCCTCCCTTACGGATAGCATATGACGAAAATGAAACACACGTAACGGGAGAATGAGGTGCGGACCGCGATTAGGGAAGGCAGAAAACGGCCCTGAGCTCAAGATGGGCCTCGTTATTAACCAACGAGGACGATTATAGAACACTACTATAAATGAAACGTAGAATAAACATAAGGACAAGGTTTATTAGTAAATTAATAATAGAATCCAAACATGGAAAAAAGAAGCCAATCGCATAACAGAGAAAAGAAAAAACAAGACATAAACATACCTTCACAAGCGTTTCTGCCGAGGTCGTGGGGTGAGCTCAACATAAATAATTATAACACACACCAAATATTTCGTTATCAGCTCACTGATACAGTAATGACCTCATTACCATTAATATTTCAATTAAATTTGCCGTGCGCACGGTAGTACAGCCAATATATATTTTTTTATTTTTTTAAACTTCAGATTAAATTATTCACAGCGCATATCTTTCCATTCTCCATTCGCACGACAATAATAGAAGCCTCCTACTACAAAAACATTTTAACCCACTTCACCACAGAGATCAACATAAGACGCAAGGAGTAAAGGAATGAACCAGCCAAAGGCGCTGAGTACAGCAACTTTGGTCCAGCAAAATAAAACAGGCATGCGCAGAGATACGAAAAATAAGAATACCAACATCGCCGACCGGCGGTTAGGCCGAGCCCCAACCAACACATGGCCAAGTAAATGACAAATCTGTACCAAGATAAGGAAATGAGGTACCAAAACAAAATCGAAATGAAACCGAAATAAAACATGAATGAACCAATCGATAGCCCATCTTCTACTTGCTTCAGACACCAGCATTCACTCATAACATTCACATGAGGTACAAATACACGCCACATGACTCACCTTAACACAGTTCCAGATCTCGCATATTGAACTAATAACGTGCACTATGGGAGCACAATATAAGATTATACGTATATTGTATAATCGGGCAAAACAGGCAGGATCGTGCACCAAATCACATTAAGCTTGAGTTTCGTACGACTTCAAATTAAACTTTGTCGACACGAAAGTCGTTACTTCGAAGGCGGCCAGGTACAAACAAAACAAATGCACCCGAACAAGTGCACCAAAAACGTGATGGATTCGAGACCAAATTCCCAAATTAGCAGTAATCATAATATTAACCTCAGACAGTCACACACACCATTTACACGAACCGAAATAGAAGATGCACATCGACCGGCCCATCAGGGATCGTAAAAAGGTAATGCAAACGTAGTAATAATAAAGAGACAACAGAAAGCACATACCTGTTAAATCAAGACATTAATTATGGCATGAATGGTGGTAAACCCACGTTTAAATAAGGTAAAAATCCACCTAAAGCAAAGGAAGGCGATTTCACATCGTCTAGCCTCCATTGTTAAAAAAAAAAATCACGAGTGAGGAAGGCAAAGATATGCGTCAAAAGATGAAAACAGTAGTCTAGTACGGCAAAAGATCGTCAATACACACCACGCAGAGTGCTGCGCTCTGTGGCCTATCAAGGGATATACTCAGGTTTTTCCTCGAACTGAGGTCAACAAAACTTGTATGAGTAGTAAACATAACATATGAGAAACATGCAAAAGGAGCATGGTTCAAGTTTCAACTGGCGCAAAGTTTAAATAAGCGGCGTGGAGGTGTACCGCCCGGTACAGTTATAATAGCTTACTTACTTTTATTTATCTATTTATTTATTCATTTACAAACATAATGGCACGAAATCTGAAAAATACAAGAAAAATATGAAAGGAAAACCTCGGTTCAAAGGAGAAGAAACAACAGTTCTATTAATTCGAAAAGTCTACAGAAGAATTTATTATATCATTTAAATTTGAGATGTTGAAATATTTATGGATACGGCTCTACAGCATCGAATTACGCCCTCATTATGGGGTCTGGCTTCCTAAGGAAGAGGCAGGAAGGCGCCCTTCATCTGTGACGATTCTGGAAGTGGCGTTTAGCACTCCCATTTCAGCATAAAAAATAGCGTCATGTATGATTTTTTTTTTTGGCAAAAAGGTGTCATCGAAGCCGAAATGGACCGCATATTCACCAAACGCATCACGAGGTTGCCTTATTTTTTCAATTGGTGTGGGAGTGGTGACAGGCTGCTCCATTCGTTTAGATATTTTCTCTAAAACTAGATCCACTCGTGGAAGGTGTTTCTTGAAAAAAGGGATGATCTGGATGATGCTGAACATTGACTCCCAGCGCTCATGTGATCATCATTACCTGCCGAATCTCCATCATTAATCTGGAAAGAAATGAAATGAAAAAATGAAAAAACATTAAATAAATGTAACCAAATACAAAACAAATATATTCTTACAATAATAATCCATTTATACAAAAGTTGATGGTATAAGTTATATTTTATTCATCACACTTGTAATATTTTTTGTTCACGTTTTCTACCCCCTGCGGTTGGGGGACGCACATGTAGAATACATCCGCGGTATCCCCTACCTGTCGTAAGAGGCGACTAAAAGGGCCGACCTAGGCGCGGACATGGATTGCGGTTTGGTATAATGTGTTGGACCTCCTGTGGAAGGGAGGAGCTGAATACATTCACAGGTAATCCCTGCCTGTCATAGAAGGCGACTACTGCCTCAGTCATCCCGTATTAGGCATCGTCCAACATCGGACTCCGGGCAGTAACGATTATGTCCAGGTGGGTATTGCCTTGGCTGCTTGGTTCGGCTACAGAGACCCCTGATCGGAGTGGGTGGCATTCGGGGAGGATGATTTCGGGCATGGCTTCGAAACGAAGTCGCCCATCCCAAGGTGGTCCCCCACAGAAGTTTTTAACTTTTTCTTCCCTGAGAGGTTCAACTCCCTGGGAACAAGCGGAGCGTGAAGGAATGGGATCCAACTTCAATAGGTAGGAATGGATGGATCCAGCTCACCTCAGCCTCTGCGCAAGCGCAGGCGCCAGCGCACCCTGCGAGGGCCTCCCACTGGAAGGCCACGAACCTGCTACGCAGGCGTAGCAGGGGGAGAGGTGATACTCCCACGTGGCGCGTCCCAGGTGGCGGATAGGGGGGTCCTAACCGGCTTGCCGGCGGACTTGAGGGAAATAAAATACCTCTCGCGGACCAAACACACACCCCCTGTGGGTGGGGGAGGCAGACGAATAATACACCCACGGTATCCCCTGCCTGTCGTGAGAGGCGACTAAAAGGGGCGACCAAGGGATGATTGCATTCGAACCATGAAAGTACATGTGCTTAGTACCACCACGCGGAGAACACCAAGGGTCGCTTTTACTTGTGCGTAGTACCACTATATTAGGTACGAAATAGGTTTATGATTAGTAGCACACAGGAGCACCGCGCGGTCGGCTTTTGCAGTACCTGTGATTAGTACCAATATATGAGCAGAACCATGGGATGATAGCTACCATGGTTCTGCCTTGCCTATGATTAGTACCCACTATATGAGGAACACCACGGGATAGGGAGAGGTCCCTGTGGTTAGTACTCTCATGTGATGAACACCATAGGTTTGCGTTGCCTGTAAATGGCGCCGCAAAGTGAGAAAAACATAGGTCTGTATTATACGTCGAATTTCATAACCTCTGAGTAGTACAATAATGTGTGGAATACCGCAAGTCTGTGCTACTTTTGATTAGTACCGCAACAGGACGGATACCATGGTTCTGCATTACAAGCGATAAGTATCATTCTGAGGGGCCTCTGATCTGTATTTTGGACCCATTTAGACACCAAGCATTCTCGATTCAGGATTGTGCTTTGGAAGTGGTCCCTTGGTCTGTACTACTATTAACTATGATAGTTTTTAGAGACGGATCCACTGATTGTTTTAAATTCATTTTCATTCATTCATTCATTCATTCATTCATTCATTCATTCATTCATTCTTCATGACATTTTTTTATTTTGGTCAGTGGATGATTCTGAACTTTTACTTTGTCGTTTCATTTCGTACCATTAGGGGCCGATGACCTCGATGTTAGGCCCCTTTAAACAACAAGCATCATCATCATCAACCACTGGAAGGCCAGGCGTGTGAGGAATATTGCCCCCTGCGAGGGCCCCTTACTGGCAAGGCCATGAGTGTGCGGAATGTTGCTCCTTGCGGGGGCCTCTCAGTGACAAGGCCATGCATGTGCGGAATGTTGCTTCCTGCGCGGGCCCCCTACTGGCAAGGCCAGGCGTGTGTTGAAGGTTAACTGCACCTGTTACGGTGCTTGTTTTGGTATCCTTCACTGAAGGCTAATGTGAGTTCGGGCTTCACCAACCCTGCTCTCCAAGTGGGGTTGAGTTCTATTGAGTGTAAATAAGTGCTCAGTTCATACAATTCTTTATCTACAGAATTTATTCCAACCTAATTACCTATAATCATTTATGATCTTGATTAGCTCTCAAATTGTTTATGTTTGTGTCAGGAAGGGCATCCAGCCGTAATTCTTCATGTTGGATATTTGCATTGTCAACGAACTTTCAATTCGCTATTTACAGATTTTTCTTCCTACTTACCTATGATCATTTTTGATCTTGATCAGCTCTGAAATTGTTCGATGTTGGTGTCAGGAAGGGCATCCGGCCGTAAATCTTCATGCTGGATAATTGCATTGTCAACGTATTTTTTGTACAATTTGTTTTTTTTTACGTCGCACTGACACAGGTAGGTCTTATGGCGATAGGAAAGGCACAGTCAACATAGTGAACTCGTATACAGTATGTGGAATTACTTCAAATAATACTACACAACTGGTATAAGATTAAAATTTACACTGCATTTATTGACTTATTTATTTTTTTATCCATTTTGGAACCTGAGTAGCATAACGACCTGCTGCGTCTTAACCAAAGCTCCTTTTGCTAATAGAGAAGTATTTCCAGAAGGGTATACAGTCGTCTATCGTAGAGACCGAGGAGATAAAATGGGAGGGGGGTGTTTATTCTGGTGAAGGAAATTTATTGTTCACATGAATGGTTTACCGATGAAAGGGATGAAATATTAGGGATAAAATTTAGTTTGTGACAATATGAAGGAGGTGGAAATTAGAGGAACAGATAGGCCTGGAGGAGAGGAGACATGGAAATATTTGAGAAAATAATATATTATACTCATAAAAACAATAATAATGGTATGGTAATAATTGGGGGAGATCTAAACTTGCTTGAAGTTGAATGGAATGGAGCTGCAAGAGACGTCCATGAACAGAAACTGGCAAATAAGTTAATTTGGGAGGGAAGATTTACACAAGTAGTACAAGAACCGACTAAGTGGGAAAATGAAGAAAGTAATAAGATAGAATTAGTTCATTTGAATGATCCAAACAATCTAGTGGAGAGAGTGAGAAAGTTAATAGCATCTAGAAGTGCAGGTCATTCGTCATACAAAAACGAAATCTTGTCAATCGAAGAACAACTTCGAAAATCGGGTTTTATTGAATAATGAACACTGCGTGGTGGGACGAACTTCTATTCGCAAATGGATTTAAAGTGGTTGGATTCTCTAAGGATATATCAGTAATCTACGAAAATGAATGTGAGGACAGAAGGAGCAACTAGCAACAACTAGCTATAGACAGGCTTCGATTTAAGAAACGAATAGACGACCAAGAACGAATTCTTTTACCCATAGTTTATGAACAAAATCAGAGAAGAAATAGCGAAAGAATCCACGCTCCACTGCGAAAGAATTTTGAAAGACAGTATGTAATTAGCAGAGGAAAAGATGACCTTCACCAGGCTGATCTTATTAATATGTCTCTGTTTACGAAAATTAATAGTGGATATAAATATATGTTGACTGTAATTGATGTTTATTCAAAGTATTCAAAGTACGCATGGTCAGTTCCACTTAAAATAAAAACAGGAAAAGGAGTAGTAGAAATTGGAATGTATTTATTCAAAATGTAAACGCTATCCGAAACATACACAAACTGACAGAGGAAAATATATTTATAATAAGATTTTTCAACAGTGGATTACAAAAAGAAAAATTAAACACTATTCAACAGTGAGCAGTTTGAAGGCGAGCGTATTTGAACGTTTTAATCGAACACTGAAGCAGTGGATGTGACAGAAATTCTCCGCATGTGGTTCTTACCACTGGCTTCGTATGCTAGCAAAACTATTAGACGAATATAATAATCGAAAACATCGTACGATTGGTATGAAACCTATAGAAGTCGCAAATGATCCTCAACAACTTGTACAAATTACGAGAAATGAAGAAAAACAAGTCTTCTTATCTACCAAAATTGAAAGTAGGTGACAGTACGAATAAGTAAAATTAAGCGGTATTTCACAAAGGGTTATACTCCCAACTGGAGTATTGAATTATTTACTGTAAGAAAAGTATTAGAAACATTACCAAGAACTTATTTGCTTCGCGACTATCAAAATGTTCTATGAACAAGAACTGAAGAAGAAAAAAATATCCTAGAATATACCTCATTGATAAACTTTTACGCAGAAGAGGAAATTAAGTATTGGTGCCCTGGTTGGGTTTCGACGCCACTCATAATTCGTAGATTTCGAGGGAATATATATTATAAAAACTTGGCGGTTGGTACGGTGGTATAATATTTATAATTAAACTTCTACTCTAATGTCTGGTAGATTTGCCTGGTTATGGTAACCTCTCCCTATTGTTGCAGACTTCCCTCAGCCAAGAAACAGTGGTGTTTGGCTTGTTGATGTCGACGTAGCACTTTACCTCAATCAAGGAAATATTTACGTCTCAACTATACATAATTCATTCAAAACATTTATGTAACATATACAGTGGTGGTCAAAATAATAGAGCCACCTGGCAAAGGTTTAGAATAAAGTGCAAATTTATTACTAGACATGTTTGTACTATGATGGAAACAAAATTTTACGTTGTACAGGAACCATTACAACAGAGTCACATTGTACCACAGTCAGTTATATAGATAACACAGCTGAAACTAATCAATAATATTCAAAATAATACCAGACCACAGGGTCAAAAAAATAGAGTCAATTGACACAAATATTTTGTACTTGATCTCAGTCTTATGAAATTTACAGGAATAGTCGTTTTTGCATAGGAGTGCATTAGTACTTCGTGGTGTAACCCTTATTTTTGAGGATTTCCCTGCACCTCTTACCCATAGAGTCGACTAAACGCCTGCATTCGTCGCTGTTGATCGCATACAAGGCTCTCTGGATTTCTTCCCAAAGTTTATTTAAAGACGTAGCTTTTGAGCGGTCAATTCTCTTGTCTACGATCTCCCATAAGTTCTCGATGGATGATGCGTCAGGGGATTGAGGTGGCCACTCTAATACTTCGATATGGTGATATTGAAAAAACTGCCTTATGATCCTTGCAGTATGCTTTGGATCGTTATCGTGCTGAAATTTCCATTTCAGCGGCATTTCCTCTTCAGCATAAGGCAGCATCACATTTGCTAAGATGTCGTTGTACATTTCTGCGTTCATCATGCCGTTGATACGGTGTATTGGACCAATGCCGTGCCATGAAAAACATCCCCATACCGTAACACTTCCGCCACCGTATTTCACAGTTTTTAAAGTGTACTTGGGATTAAATTCCTGGTTTGGTGGGCGGCGCACATAGACTTTTCCGTCTGAGGCAAACCTATTATACTTGGATTCATCGGACCAAAGGATGTTTCTCCACCAAATATTGGGTTTGTGTTCATTTCTCCGGGCGAAGGCCAACCTTTTCCGAACATTAGCTTTTGAAACATGTGGCTCCTGTCTCGCAATGCGCCCATTCAATTTTGCGGATCTCAGTCGTCTTTGAATCGTTGAAGTTGATGGTTGAACATCATTTTTGTCGCTAAACAAAATGGTTTTCAGTCGTGGGGGTGACAAAAATGGGTTTCTTTACTTCCCTAGTGATGAGTCTGTCTACGCGAGGAGTAGTTACACGAGGTCGCCCCCTGTTCCCCACCTGCGGCTTTGTTTGTTTTGCCAGTCTAATGGCGTTCTGGACTCGTTTTCGCGAAACGTGTAAATCTTTGGCTATTTGATTCATGGATATCCCACTTTTGAACATCCGGAACATTACTATACGACCATCATCACTTGTATGCTCTGCTCTGCCCATCAAGAAGAATGTAAACAAAACCAAACGTCAGTTTACATACAAAATAATATTGAGTGGAGGTTTGTTGACAAATAATATCGCTAGCCCCCAAAACAACTGCAAAAAATCAATTTGAACGGGACTTCTGTAAAACGGCTCTATTATTTTGACCCATAAGATTTTTACCTTTATGCCTCTTTTCGAACGTCTAGCTCAAACGCTTCCTTTCGCACGACTACAGACAGCAGCGACGTCTTCCCTGATATTGTCTAAAAGGGACTGACAACACGGCACTCGTGGAGATTTTGCGAACTAATAGATATCCTACTTCTTAATCTCGTCAATAGAGGTGGCTCTATTATTTTCAACGCCACTGTATCTTAATAAATTACATTGAACAAATTGACTAAAGATGACTGAAAGTATAGATATAACCTTATATTTTCTTATCCTAAATTAGACTGTCTTCCGACTTTCTTACCTAAGAAAGAAGAAAGAAAGAAAGAAAGAAAGAAAGACAAGAAGGAAAGATACACTTAAGAAACTGGAAATTGCAACACCAAGAAGGCATTGGTATTTTGTGTTGATTTTCAAGATACGGAACGATGCCATGTAGGTATGTAAACGATCAAAGTTTCAGACCCATTAGATTGTTGCTACAGCTCTCCCCACGTGATTGGTAGCGGTGGAATCAACTCCAATATACGGACTCTGGTGTAGCGTAGTTGAGTTTGAGTCTGTGCAGTGAAGTGTTCCCCGTCAAACATGCCTCGACGACAGAGAAGAGCACGATATCAACAACATGTCGCCGTTTGAGACGGCTCGGATAATTGGGCTGTATGAGGCTTGATTATCGCTAAGGACTGCCGCTGCACGTGTTGGCCGACTGGCATCTACGGTACAACGTGGATGGCAGCAGCGGTCAAATAAAGGTACCCACACTCGTAGACCTGGCACAGGCCCAGCGCGACGGACAAATGTGAGAGAGGATCGCCGCATCATTCGGATGGCCCGGATGGAACCCCATGCAACAGCAGCGCAAATTCGAGCAGCTGTGGCACACCACGTTACATAACAAACAGTTGGTAATCGCCTGCGTGCAGCTGGCTTACGAGCCCGTGTCCCTGCAGAAAGTGTTCCATTGGCCCCACAACAGCGACGTGTATGGCTGGCCTGCTGTGGAGAAAGATCGACGTGGGTCGACGAATGGCATAGGGTCGTCTTTAGTGATGAATCGCGTTTCTGTCTTGCCCGCAGTAATCACCGGAATCGTGTGCGCCGACGTACCGGGGAGAGGGGCCGCCCAGATCTTATTGTCGAGAGGCACACAGGGCCAACACCAAGCATTATAGTCTGGGGAGCTTTTAGCTTTAATGTGAAACACAATTAGTGCGTGTTGAGGGCACTATGACTGCTCGACAGTACGTTGATAGGGTACTCAATCCAGTGGTTGTCCCTATGATGGGGAACATTGCTAATGGGATGTTTCAGCAGGACAATGCCCGGGTTCACACTGCACGCATCTCCAGACAAGCTCCCCACGACATCACAACCTTAGAATGGACCGCCAGATCCCCGGACCTCAATCCTATTGAGCATGTGTGGGACATGGTGAGTCGACAACTGGCCAACCGTCCTCAGCCACCCACAACTCTGGAACAACTGACCCGTGCAGTGCAGCAAGCATGGGCCAAAATTCCTCACGAAGCGATCCAGGGTCTTACCGACTCCATGACTCGACGAATTCATCAATGTATTGCAGCTCGTGGTGGGCACATCCTGTATTGATTGCTGTCCAAACTTGCGGTTAGAGGGATTTGAAAGGGCAATCATCGAATCACAACCGAACACTCGTCCTTCATGTTCAATTGCAGCAGTGTAGCATCACTCCTTCTGGGTGTTGCAATTTCCATTTTCTTCAGTGTATCTGTGAAGCTCTGCGGTACGCACTGTCCGGTGAGCGCAGACACGTTCTTCTGTGTACTGACTCCATGAGGTGGCTACAGTCTATTGATACCTGTTTCCTTCGGCACCGTCTGGTGCAGCGGATCCAGGACCTGCAGGCCGGGTGTTCGGATGCCGGCACTAGAATCACGTTTGTATGGCTCCCAAGCCACATGAGTGTAGAGGGAAATGAATTGGCAGATACGGCTGCCAACAGGCAGTTACACTGCCCCCGTTACCGTAAAAGGTTCCAGCAAGTGATATTCGCTCTCGTCTGAGACGTTTGGTTATGACCCACTGTGTGTGGGGGGAACGCAGATGAAGAATACACCCACGGTATCCCCTGCCTGTCGTAAGAGGCGACAAAAGGGGCCCAAGGGGCTCTCGACCTGGGAATGTGTGTTGGCGGCCACGGGGCCGTTAACTGAGTCCTGGCATTGCTTCCACTTACTTGTGCCAGGCTCCTCACTTTCGTCTATCCTGTCCGACCTCCCTTGGTTAACTCTTGTTCTTTTTCGACCCCGACGGTATTAGAGCATTCGAGGCCTAGGGAGTCTTTCATTTTCACGCCCTTCGTGACCCTTGCCTTTCTTCGTCCGTTACTTCACTTTTCGATGTGATGGATCACTTCTGTTTCTCCTTTTTCTGTATATCTACCTCCTGTGGGTGTGGGATGCAAACGAAAAATACACCAATGGTATGCCCTGCCCATCTTGAGAGGCGACTAAAGGGGGCGACCAAGGAATGATTGTATTAGAACCATGAAACTACTTTTGATTAGAACCATCTCGCGGGTAGTACCACTGTATTACTTACACCATAGGTTTGTGGTTAGTATGTGGCAGAGAGTGGTTCACTGTGGGTTTCCAGTACCAGTGATAAGTATCATTGTGAGCAATACCACGGGGCTGGGCGTTCCCTGTGATTAGTACCACTATATGAGTCACATCGTGGGTCTGCGTTGCCTGTGACTAGTACTCACTGTATGAGGAACACCACGGGGATACCGGGGTCCGTGATTAAGACACGTAGTTAAGGAACACCATCGGTTTGCGTTACCCGTGCGACGTACAATACTTGTGAGTTGAAGGGTTAGGGGAAAAAAGCAGGAGAGTCAATATTTTTTAAACTTGAGAAAAATATGTTTTAATGTTCAAATTGTTGTGAAATCAGTGTATCAGCACATTAAGTTATTTTGATTTCCCCACGAACCTGCTACGCAGGCGTAGCAGGGGGAGAGGTGATACTCCCACGTGGCGCGTCCCAGGTGGCGGATAGGGTTATCCTAACCGGCTTGCCGGCGGACTTGAGGGAAATAAAATACCTCTCGGGGACCAAACACACTACCCCCTGCGGGTGGGGGGCGCACATGTAGAATACACCCGCGGTATCTCCTGCCTGTCGTAAGACGCGACTAAAAGGGGCGACCAAGGGCTGACTGAATTAGAACCATGAAACTAATTTTGAATCGTACCATCACGCGGGGAACACCATAGGTTTGCCTGTACTTGCGAGTAGTACCACTAAATTCGGTACGAAATAGGTTTGTGATTAGTAGCAGTAAAAGCCTGGCCTGGTGGATTCCAATACCCGTGCGTCGTACCCATGTGAGCAACACCACGGGTCTGGGCGTAGCCTGTGAGTTGTTCCACTATATGAGCGACACCGTGGGTCTGCGTTGCCTGTGATTAGTACCCACTATGTGAGGAACACCACGGGAATACCGGCGCCCGTGTTTACTACACCTAGGTGGGGAACCTTCTCGGTTTGCGTTGGCTCTGAGTAGGGCCATTGTGTGAGACACACCATAGGTCTGCGTTACTTGTACGTATTGCAATACTTGTGAGTAGTACCATCTTTTGTGGAACACCGTGAGTCTTCGCTACTTCTGATTAATACCCCAACATGACACATACCATGATTCTATTTTACTCGCGACATGTACCATTCTGTGGGGCCTTAGACGTGGATTTTGCACCCCCTTTAGACACCAAGCATCATTGTGCTTTATAAGTGGTTCCTTAGTCGGTAATAATGTTATTTTCGATCTGTATTGAGTCCGATCCACTGGTTTTTGTTTGTTTGTTTTGTGTTTTGTTGAGTTCCTGTCCATCCATTAATTTTTCATGCCAAATTTTATTTTTATTTTGGTCAGTGGATGCCTTTGAAATTTTTGTTCTTTCATTTCGTACCATTAGGGGCCGATGACCTTCGATGTTAGGCCCCTTAAAACAACAAGCATCATCATCATCATCATTTTGATTTCCAGAAAAAAAAACTAGGGTCCAGGAAATATGGAATCAGAGCTCTAGGCATCGTGTTTGTCCCCACAATGGTTTAATTCCACAAAACCCTATCAAGGTACATGCTTGAAGCGGAAAAAAGAAAACTGGTAAGTCAAGTGGAACAGACTCGCATCATCTAGTCGTGAGGAAGCTGGAGAGCATGACAGAAAAATTTCATCAGACTTCGTATGTCTTTGATTTTTTCTTTGGAAATCGGGAGGAGACCTAGAATAAAGAACGGAAATATCTCAAGTAGACTGCGACAAATCGATATTTTATGACACAAGTATTTTTTTAAAATCTAATCTTACCGTTATAAGCTGGAGTGGGAAGTTCAAACAGCCCACCCTTCAATGGTCGACCTTGTCGTGGTGCCCTTATAATCCCCGTTTGCATTCTTCCAGATTAAGTCGTGCGATACTGCAGCATATGGCTCTGGCTAGATGCAGAAGCTATTACCTTAATAGGCTGACTTTTGAAAGGGCATTTTACAGCATATTTTGAATTCAACATTGTCTTCCAGTCTAGCACCATTTATTGGGTAACGCTGACCACCCAGTGAAAGGGGATGGTTTACATCTGGACGTTTTCACCATTTCTTTGAAATCTTCAGATGTTTCCATCAACGCTTTTACATTCCATAAGCCGACATTTTTATCGCACTCCAAGTACGAATGGCCACGCACGGGGAATGTAAGTTTGATGTCCTTCAGGCCAGCAGTTTGAGTGTGTTACATAATGAATGAAGCGGAAGACAGTATAGTTTTTATTCTGATCACCTGTGGAATCGCAGAAAATTGAGAGTTCTTCAGTGCCTTCATCCATGATATGTGTGATGAAGTGAAACAGGAGTGAGGTCACTTCATTCGGGCCTTTTTTTGCAATACATTCTGGATAGATATAAAAATTTGATTGGTCTGCTGCGAGAACATGGATATTGAACGAATACATAGACAGTTGTCTATAATAAACGTCATTGGTTGCTATATGTGGCAGGGATACATTTTTAGCAAAGTCTATGCAGATAGCCACCTTTTTTTTTCCTTGCCGAGAGCTTCCTTTTCCTTATAATTATAATAATTTCGTGTGGCTATTTCTAGCCGAGTGCAGCCCTTGTAAGGCAGACCCTCCGATGAGGGTGGCCGGCATCTGCCATGTGTAGGTAACTGCGTGTTATTGTGGTGGATGATAGTGTTATGTGTGGTGTGTGAGTTGCAGGGATGTTGGGGACAGCACAAACACCCAGCCCCCGGGCCATTGGAATTAACCAATTAAGGTTAAAATCCCCGACCCGGCCGGGAATCAAACCCGGGACCCTCTGAACCGAGGGCCAGTACGCTGACCATTCAGCCAACGAGTCGGACTCCTTTTCCTTATGAAGAATGTTCATCTTCGTTAAACGATCAATCTGTGTTTGCCATCTTCAGAGTTTTGACGTTTGCAGTGAATTCATCGCACTCTGCACAAGTGTCTGTTCAAGGATGGCCAAACGAAGTATTAAATTCCCTGTTGCAAATCATTCGATATGTGTCATCAGACACAGTCGTCGTAGGATGAAGTTCTTTTAAAAGATGGAACATTTTCTTAATGTTTAAATCTTCCGGCAAGTATGTTCTCTTGGAGTCCTTGAGGCTGTAGTGACTCTGACGGCCTCTGAAACTTTTAATGTGATTTTCAATCATAGTCGCAATTGCTTTACCTAATTGTGTGTGTTTTGTAGAATGCTTACCCTTTTATCCACTGGTGCACATCCATGTGATATCAGACCTTTCTGCAGATGCCATGAATTGCAGAAGATGCTTTCGCACATACCTGAACTCCTGAACTGCCAACGACTCTCGACCGATACGCACTCTGTAAGTATAGCTAGCTTCGCGATACTGGGCAACTTCTTCATCTTTCCGCGGCCTTCCTTGAACCACGGGCATAATCGTAATCAACCCTCCCAAATACCTATTTTGTTTTGTTATTTGTGAGACTGTACTGCACCCGTCATGCCGGGCTCAGCTCGGCCGGTGAGCGAAGATCTCCAGCGTGTAGATCGTTCGCTTATCGGCTGTGCGAAAATTTTAAAGTGCAGGGATAGATGATGAACTAGTGGCAAATGAGAGAAAGCTAAATAGGTTTTACACATTTATTATAACTACTGCTCTTCATAAACTTCACAATAATTTACAAAATCTAGGTATTTTGTTTATATGATTTGTCTTCTTTTATGTCGTAATCACATAGACACTTCATCCAAAAAACGGAACAGCAAATGGCTGAATCTGCAAATATAATTGTACCGGGCGGTACACCTCCACTCCGCTAATTTAAAATGTGCGCCTGTTGAAACTCCTCTGCTGGAGGAAGTCTGAACCTTATTGACAGTATTAATTTTCTACCGTCTCAGAAGATGTCACCACGTGGAAAATTTTGAGTTTTTGAACTGTGTCATTTTTGATGTGTTTTTGTTTCGCTTGAAGTAAGAAGTGTGAACTTTCTCTTCTAGAGGACACTACTGAAGATCTACAATAGTGCAACCTAGTGCGGAGTCAAAGAACTATTTTTTGAAGAAAATTTAATTTCAAGAGTTTGTTCTTTGTTAAATTTTTTTTCTATCATTGTTTAAGTTGGCAATATTTACCCCTGTCTTCCCCTGGTTATGAATGTATCCAATCCCGAATTTCTTCAATTAATTTCTATCCAATCAGATGTATCTTCCCCCAACTTGAATCTGTTGCGGGGTCCTATCCAATAAAGAGTTTGTGGGAGGGTGTTTTCCTTCCCCTAACGCCTAGAAACTTCCGCGAGAGTATTTAAACTGCTGATTTTTGGGTCTCTCTGCCACTTCTGTTCCATCTTTCAGTGTGTTAAGTACATAGCAGGGGGCGGGAAGCGCCTCTTTCTTCTCCAGCCGTTCAACACAAGGTAATGGCCGATTAATAACTTATTTCTTTGCTAGCTCAGCAGTTTAACTTTCGGGGCGGGTTCTAAGCGTTCAACCATGTAACCTTTTCCTAAAATGTAACTTCCCTTTTCATCTATTCTCTTGTAAAACAACATATTGGGATAGAGAGTGCTAACCCTCTCGAGCTCCCACTCACATTGTCTTGAGGTGAACTTATTTTCTCAACCTATCTTTCGTTAATGTAAAACAAATTGTTCTTTTCTTAAGTCACCTCTTTAGCATGGGATTAGCCCTTGTATTAACGGCCTAGTGCCAAGTAGGTCTTAATCAAAGTGTATTAGGAGTGCAAGTTCGCCTCCTCTCAAATTGTTATTTTAGAGGTCATTTAATTAACCTGCTTTTCTTTTAATAGACCTCAGTAGATTGGGTATTTTACCCCTGTGTTTATGTCCGTTGAGGACAACTTGAAGGTGGAGTTTGGTGTGGCCTGGGAGAGGCTTAAATTTTGAGAGCGAGTGGCTCTTTTGAAAATTCTGGGTTGTATGCCTCATGGAGGTTTTTCAGTGTAATTTGGAGCAAGGGCTCCTAGGTATAAATGGGGTTTTCTCCCCCTCTGTTAAAACTTGTGTTTGGGGTAAAACTGAGCTGATTGCCCAAGCATTGTGAAGTCAGGGCGCGAAGCCCAAATTCTGTAAATACTGTAACTAACCCCTTTTGAATTGCTACTTTGTACCTGCCATGCTTGTTATTTCTTTGTTTTCGAAAAGAAAATATAACCTTGTTGAATTTTAAATTAATTTTACGTTGCACTATATTTCGTAGCTTGAAACCCATTCACACCCGCACCTTCTTTCACCTCTACCTACCACGGAAAAGTCCGTAACAAGTGGTAGCAGAGCGTGGTTTCGATCCACGGACCTCTGGGTTATGGGCCCAGCACGCTTCCACGCTCGTGTCGATCAAAACTTTGCCTTTAACAGACTCATCCACGACTAATCCCTCATAAATACTCAAATCTTCTCCAAAAACAACAACATCAGAAGCCAGCCAAGCTCTTTCAACATCAAGTGAGACCAGATGTGAGGCTGTCAACACTGACGTTAACCCTTCACGTCGAGCTATCATTGCTGGCACGCCACTGCTTATGATTCTGGCCGAATGCGAGTTTGGATGCCGCTTAAAGTATTGCTTAGCGACCTCCAATAATTCAGATGCCTTGACATTATTTGGCCCAGTTGGAATTAACTCCCAAAGTCCTTCGCTCCTGAATATACTCTCACCTCGCTTATGATAGGGGAGCAATGCAGGCTGTGCGATCGGCACCATGACACTTGGTTGGCGCTGTCGTAGCAATTTGCGCAACAGAGACAGTCGTATGTCGTGGATGCGAGGTGAGTATCTGACTTTAAGAGGCCAGTTTCTAACGATGTCCAGATAATGCAGAGGGTGTGAACAGACACGACCAAGAAAATGGAACATTAGAGTCAACCAAGATGGATTTAAGATTTTTACGACTAACGTAAAGAAATCCCATAGTTTCAACAATTTCTCGTCTACATTTTCTACTACAATCCAGTCACACACTCTGCACCACATAACCCATGCGCATCTAACCAAGTGGTAAAGGACCCCCGACAATGACGGAATCACGAGTAACGCGATTATTGCAACTGCCTGCAGGTCAACTTCACCTATTTCTCTGCCAAAATCATACGCGTAGGTGTAGGTCGCCATGGCACTTAGCAGCAGCCCGAGCGACACAATGAAATTACCTGAGACAAACAAGAAAACTGACGCATATAACAAAGCTATTGTGGCTACAATTTTTAAAAGTCTTCCCTGGAAGAATTCTACATTCAACCAGCTGGGCAAGCTAAGTCCTAAGAGCGAGTCTCCCAGCCAATCCATAGGCGTGCTAGCAGCCTTTTCAGCAATTGCTTGCGTGATATTTATAGTCTGATATACATGTTGCCATACGGCATTCCACTTCCTCTCGAGACCAGTAATTGGATAGCTCTTCACGACATTAGCAGAAAGTCTCAAGTAAAACTTCGCTGCTACTCTAAGCCCGCAGCTGACATAAAATTTTACTGGCGCTAATGGTGCTATAGATAGCCTCGTCCCCCCCTGTTTGCTACAAGGGTAAACGTCTATCAGCACGTAACAAGCACTGGTGACCTCTATTTCAGCCTCCACCTCTTGCCAACTATCGTCAACTGCGTTTCCGACCACGGTGAAAGTGGCCTTTTTGACTGCCACACACTGTGTCAAGTCTTTGTCCCTTATCACATGTACCGACTTCACGCCGACTACCGTGCTTGCCAAAGGATGACTCACGAGGATGTTCGAACCTTGTTGTTCGTGTATTTTCTTCAGATAACTGGCGTGGACGAATTTCTTCATGACCTGGTTGAATTGATCACTAGCATAAAGGAACTGAATCCCATCGTATGACACTTCAAATCTACCATCCAGACACCTGGCGTTCACGAGTTTGGATGCGTTTTTGGGATCCATACTCCGACAAAGCTCATCAATTTGAAATATTTCCTCAGTTGCCAAAAGCTTCTCTGATTCTTCACCGCTCTGATATGCTATGTAGGTTGGCGCGGAGTAACCAGCTGCGTTATACAGAATAAATGACATTCCATGCTCTCTGTATTGGACGCCAGCTTCCACAGTCACCACCTCGGATTTCCCGTGGGTGATCCTCTTGAGCAGCACTCTCACGCTCTCTCTATCCTGTTTCGCTTTATACAGATGATACGCAGGCTCCTTACCCTTGAGACAGTAGTAATTCACAAGTCGTAAAGTTGTCGTGGTCAAATCGTGGCAACCACTTCCTTTGAATAGTGGGTAATCTATGCAATTAAATTGCATAAAAGTTCCCGATTCGCTACACCTGGCACGATACTCTTTGCCATAGAAATTGCAACAATTCGTTACTCCGACGCTCCCGCTCCTGCAACACCAGGTGGTGTCTGAGTCCATAATAACAAATTTCGAAAAAACAGTGCCAACATAAGTATATCTACGATGCTCCACTATTTCAGTTACTCTGTAAATATCGTCGCCTATGGTAAAGCAGGCTCCGGCTTGCAAGGTTACACTGCCCTGGTAGATTGTCTTACCATCTGTATAAGCCGTGGGCTGGATTGCCACACCGAACATGTCGTTGGAACACTCTGCACTGGCAGTCTTGTTGTAGATTATCCACAGTATCACAGTGCCAGCTCCCAACCAGGGCCCTACTAAACGTGATGAAATAGCGACAAGCAGGATCAAAGATACCACGTGTACGATTTCATATGCTAAGCTGTTGTCGATCTTGACAGGGGTGTCTCTGGCTCTATAGCTACACCAACAAATGCTATCCACTCGGACAGCTATCTCACCCTTCTTCGCCAGTATCATACCTTCAGGGCAGCACGCTCGATCATAATTTCTCAATGTCTCGCAACAAACCCTCGTTGACGCATCACAGATATAATCATGGCACACGTTAACGCCTGGTTGTTCCTCGGGTACGCACTTGTCGCTTGCTAATAATCGTATGATTGGAACCGTGCAAGCCGCATATATGGGCTGTTTCTCTAGCAAGCCGATCAACACGTCGTCGTTCAAGCAACCGAGAGCTAGGTACCCAGAACACTCTTTAAAGCTTTGTTGCAACCTTCCTAGCCCATTCTGATACAGCCCTGAAAAGGCTACTTGAGGGAAAGATCCCTTGGCGCATCCAATGTAACGAGTAGGCTGTGTTTTTCCGCCTACACAGTGAGCTATTGGGTCAGCCCTCACTTCCGAGACATTCCTCGCATCGTGGGTACAGCAGTCAGTCGTGTTCAATTGGCCTATAAAATACTGGTATTGTCGTCCTTTGCAAACACTATCTTCGTGTTCACAGTCTTTTTCGGAGACATTGCCAATCGCTGGGAGCATTGCAAGAGAATCACCTCGTATTGTCCCGTTCCCATAGGTCATTACTTCTATGTTCTTCAACGATGGTGCCACCGTCGGTGCGGCTCTGGCGAACATTGCGAGGAACAGCACCCCTAAAAGCAGTGACATTCGTCTCGGTACGAAGAACAATGATAACGCCAAGAGGTAATATGCCTTGTCGTCCACATTCTTTGAGTTACCCTGATAGTGGTACGCCTGTAGGACATATTGATAGGCTTCTGCATGCATTTCTTTGAGTATGATATTCGCCTGCTGCATAGTGTCAACGACGCGAGTCCAGTCCAGGTCTTCTACTGATCGGTAATTGCGGTGGGCTATTTCCCTTGCCTGGTTGCTTAGTGTGTTCACCTGCTCCAGTTTATTGACATCCTCTTGCTCCAGTTGAACAATGAGATGCCTCCAAGCGTCAGAAATATTACTGATCGTAATGGCAAACTCAGACGTAAGGTTCAGTGCTGTCAGAGCTGCCACTCTATATACTCTTATGCTGTGCTGGAAAGCTCCAATTTGTTGAGTTATCGCATCCAAAGCCTTTGCCGCATTAGAGGTGCGCAACGTCTTGTCTGTTGGCAAGTAATATTCAACTTCAAGTCCAGTGTAGTTTAACCTCTCTGCCTGGTCGAACGCATGTCTCACAGATTTCATGATCTCATCCAGTCTCGTCAGTTCAATTGACGTAGACTCTATTGGCCTAATCATAAATTTGGTCCTGCTCTTCGATCTTTTAACTAGTTCGCCCAGCTCATGAGTCACTTCTTTGATCTTCTGCCTAGTCGCAATAATATTTATATTTTTAGTGGAAAATTAATTAAATAATTAATAATAATTGATTTGAGATGATCTCTCCCATTGATAATTTAATAACTTGAAAATAAACTTCCTTCCTTCATAGATTTGATTTTAAACAAGTTTGAAAATGATCATTTTCATTCCTCTTTGAAAATTAAATAAAAAATTTTCTCTCATAAAATTATGGTTAAATCGTCTTCCTTGACCTTTAAATTAATTAATAAACTCAACTTTATAATTATTTAGTAGTTGCTTCTCACATAATAGCTTGGAACTTGACATTATGTCAATCTATGTTTATCCATTAATTGAAATAATTAATTAATTAACGCTTACAATTTTTGATTTTGTGAGTTCAATCCACTGACATGGCCTATACTTATTTATGTGTATTCGTTAAATAAGATCCTATTCTTCCTTAAAAACGAATAAAATTCACTAAAGGTTTAAATTCATTCAAATGGTGAACCACTAAAGTTGGCGTAAATTAGGCCAAAATTCCACGAAATAACGAAGAGCATCATCACAAATATGGATTGGAAACTTACATTAAGCAAAATACAGTCAAATCACACACACTACACTCACACAAAGATACACGGAAATATTATATACATATTTACACGAACGCTAGCCCTTGACTATTAATTTTCATGTTTAGACAAAGTTAGGAAAATTATTCTCATGATGACACTATCGTGGTGACCTCCTCTCATCAACTGGAAATGTGACAGAGCAATGATTGTCACTTTATTAAAGAACATAGTTATACGACGATGTTCAGAGAAAATTTACGAACACAAAATCATCCAAAAATCATCGATAAAATCGCTTAAACATAGGCCAGAATTAACATTCCGCGCACGCGGTTCATGAGCTACGATATTTATTTTTACTTCTCCACTATAATTGTGATTCTCGATTAATCTGCACTCACAACGAAGAAATTACATCAAGTAACATATTTTATTCTTAAATTGACTCACTAATGGATGCACAGCTCGACTGCTGAATTCAATAATATCCATCTACCAGTCAACTAATCATCACAACACAGCAAATATATAAAAAATTGTATCGGTCAGATACTGCCATTTCCCAGGCCTAAATTACTATAAATGAGCGCACATCAACCATATTCAATAATAACTAATATTATGCTCATGACCTTAGGTGTTCTTTTACGCGATAATTTAGTTAAATTATTTTTATTATTATTATTATTATCCCTGGCCGCGCAAGATCATACGTGCGGAAGCTACTGCTCAATAATATTTCAGATGACTCTATTGCACACAAAATTCAACCATACGTCGCATAATTGAAGAATGAACTCTGACATAATAGAATCTACGAAATTACTGTCCCATTTCATCTCATTTTAAGTCTAAAAATATTCAAATAGTCCTAGTTTAACGTTGAGGTCGTTTTACATTTATTTCTCCTGCCACAATGAACTCGGGACAGTTGAAACACTTCTCGAAGACATCCACTCAAACAAACTAATAGGTTCAAATACTCACACATCCTCAATCTACCATCACCAAGAAAGAAGAGATGGAAAAATTCTAACTAATAGAAAGTTTCTAAACAAAGAAGTAGAGGCTATGTCATTACAATTACATTACAAAAGGAAAGAAAGAATAACAAAGTTTAAATATTACTTGGTGGTGACTGTCGGTTGTAGAACTCGGGCTGATGACCTAGTGCATTATCACATTACGCACCATCGATCCTGGTCACGCCCGCCTGGACTGCCTCACATTTTACTCGTGCATTGGAGACATGCTGGCGCGCTGGAAATCACACCATTCACCAAGAAAGAAGACTGGCATCCTGACTTGAACTCGAACCGGTGATCTCTTCTGTGGAATTTCTTGTGAAGCTGAAACTGAAAATCACGTCTGAGACAAGGTCCAAAACTCACACCGATGTTTGATAAGATGGGAAAGAAACTTAACTTTTAAAATCTGTTGAATTATAGGTGGAATCCGTAAATATCTGAACTGCAGTTGCAACAAGTTGTAGGCTCTGAATGACGAAGTTCCCTCAGCAAGCGAAGTGCGTCTTCTTCCGTCCGTAGTTGAAGCTAGAGTAATTCTCCACACGACGTGTTCAGAGGTAGAAATTTCTGAGTAAATTTTCCTTAGGAAAATCCATTATTCACTGTCTTAAGACAGGGGTGCGTCTTTTCCTCATAAGCGATTGGTTAATTTATTAACTTCGCACCAAATTAATCGCTTGATTGGCTGCCATAGTCAGACGTCATGCACCTTCACTATTATCGATCGAGCACTTGACACACATTCTGCCTGGTCACGTGGCATTCACGGCTGATTTGAAGGTTATTTGGCTAGCTGTATCTGCGCTCTCCCCTCGTTTGCCCTTGAGTGGAATTCCCTGACACCTGGCGTATCTCGCTCAGCCGACTCGATGTGATAAAACTCCCTTCCTGGTTCACGAAATAATATTTCAACACACAGTAGAAATAAAATATTTTCCAATAAATGATTTTTACCAATTTTGAAGGGGACAGTACACTGTTGAACTGGCGTAATATTTCTTTCCTGTCCCCTTCACTCGTGATGTTGTAACGGTCAAATCGTTTAGAATGACAAGGGGCGCCAGGTTCTTGGGTAGAAAGTTTCAGTTTCTTGTTCACCTCTGACATCCGTCCAGTAATCTCTCGTTTTTTGCTTCATTTTTAACAAGTTCATCACCACTGGAAGCCATAACCGCTAACACACATTCGCGAAACACATCTCGCAATATAACCATAACCTAGAGGAGGAACACAAACACACATCAACTAAATGGAAGGAAGCACAGAGAACAAGGTCAAGATAGGGAGCGCCTTCATATTTGCTCTGCCCTCTCTTGGCCAGCTGAGGCATCACTGACTTGCCTGCTTCTTTTTCCTCCACGGACCTACTACGTTGGCGTAGCAGGGGGAGAGGTGATACTCCCACGTGGCGCGTCTCAGGTGGTGGATAGGGGGGTCCTAACCGGCTTGCCGGCGGACTTGAGGGAAATAAAATATTTCTCGAGCACCAAACACACAACCCCGTCAGGTGGGGGACGCGCATGTAGAATACACCTGCGGTACCCCCTGCCTGACGTATGAGGCAACAAAAAGGGGCGACCTAGGCGCGGACATGGATTGCGGTTTGGTAAAATGTGTTGGACCTCCCTTTGGATGGGAGGGGTTGAATACATCCTTAGGTAATCCATGCCTGTCGTGGAAGGCGACTTAAAGGGTCATGTGGCCATGGTCCCCTCTTTACTTTTCTTGTTTTTCTGAAGGTCAGTTGTAGACCATTTCCAAATTTTGATGTGCGTGCTGTTCGGCGATGGAGCTCCTACGTGTGCGACTACGCTCGAAAGCCCGTGCCAGCAACCACCCATGAAGCGGCGGGTGGGAGTGTCATGTACCCGGGCAGTAGTATCCGCCTGACAACACAGGTCCCCACACAGCCGAATGCCAGAAGGACATATTATTATTATTATTATTATTATTAATTATTTTTATTTATTTTTTCCTATATTTAGTGTTCTGTACACGCTATGGGGTACATGCTATTGCGGGTGACTGGAGGAAGGGAGTCCTAGTGCTCATTGCCTCAGTCATCCCGTATTAGGCATCGTCTAACATCGGATCCCGGGCAGTACCTGCTACGACCAGGTTGGTATTGCCATGGCTGCTTGGTTCGGCTACAGAGACCCCTGATCGGAGTGGGTGGCATTCGGGGAGGATGATTTCGGGCATGGCGTCGAAACAACTTCCGTCTACCACCTCGGGTAGTTCGCTACCCAAGTCTTAAACTTTCAATTTCCTAAGGGGTTTCCCTAGGTTCCTGGTTGCTACCAGAACCGATGGGCACGACTTCAAGTTGGTGAAATCCATTCTCTTTAGTCGCCACATTGAAGGTGGATACGATGAACTTGAGGACCTTAAGAAAATGCGCAATGGTGATTTGCTTTTAAGGACGAGCACTGCGCTCCAAGCAGATCGGTTGCTTAAGTGCGACCACTTTGGCGACGTCCCCGTCAAGGTGGAAGAGCACAAAAGCTTGAATCTGGTTCGTGGAGTTATTTTCCACCGTGATCTCGTCCTGTACACTGACGATAAATTGATGGGGGCATGAAGCGCCGTGGCGTGACCCACGTCCGGCGTATCACATGCAAAGTCAACGGTAGACGTTGCCACGGGTGCGTTTATAGTCTTTTTCAAATTGTCAGTGTTGCCAGAGAAAGTCAAGGTGACAGCCTATCGTTGCGATGTGAGGCCGTACATCCCGCCTCCTATGCGGTGCTATCAATGCCAGAGATTCGGACACATGGTATCTCGTTGTTCGAAACAGTCAGTGTGTGGTACATGTGGGAAAGTAGCTCACGGCGCGGAGGAGTGCACACTTCCGTACAAGTGCACTAACTGCTCTGGTCTTCATTCTCCTCGGGATCGGAACTGTTCGACCTATCTGAGTGAAAAGAAGATCCAGGAGATCAAGACCCTGGATGGTCTCTCCTACCAGGAAGCGCGCCGTAAGTTTAATTCACTGAATGCACCGGCCAAGACACTAGACTTCAGCTTGATAGCTCAGTCCCTGCCAGGTTCCTCATTTTCATCTGCAACACCTGTCCAGAAGATCGCTGCGCCCCAGGCGGCGGTTGCTCCTGCGAGCAACGCCGCAAAGAGAACAAGCTCGAAGGCTGGTCCGTCCCGGCCTCGACCACCAATCTGCCTGTGCCGGCTAAGAAACCTACGCCGACACAGAAGGGGAAGAAGACAACGTCTCCTTCCTCTACAAGGTCGGCGAAAGCCGCGCCTAAGCCGGCGGAGGCGTCATCGTCGACCAGGGCTGGAAAATCCCCTCCCAGCCCGTCTAAACAAGAATCGACGGCGGGGAAGAAGAGCGCCCTTACCAGGCGCTCTTCCAAATCTCCTACCAATGGGGCCTCACGCCCTCCACCTGGAGGGCCTGAATCTGCGTCAGCAGATCTTCCTTCGGGGAAAACTGTGCGCTCCCCTCGTGGGCAGAAACGCCGCACCCGGACCATGTCGAAGAAATTGAAGGCCTGCATCACCTCGGATGGGGATGTGAGTGTAGGTTAGGTTAGGTAGCATTACGCTACTCCTATCCTAAACCTCCGAAGTCCACACTTACACAATGGCACTGTTACAATGGAATTGTAACTGTTATGATAGGCATCTTGCTGAGCTGCGCCAGCTCATTAGCGAGTATTCGGCGAGTATAGGCTGTATTCAGGAAACAAATTTCCGACCAGATCATCATACGGTCTTGCGAAATTTTCGACTATACTCGACAGAACGACATTATGCTCACCGGGCTTCCGGTGGCGTTGGCATTTTTGTCCGTTCTGATACCTACAGCGAGGAGGTTCCACTAAGAACCCCGTTGAATGCTGTGGCTGTTCGCGTTCCGCTGCCGGTCATAACAACACTGTGTAATGTCTATTTTCCGCCAGGGCTACCTCTTAACATTAATAATGTCAATGATCTTCTACATCAGCTTCCACCTCCCTTCCTCTTGTTGGGCGGTCTTAACGCCCATCACCACATCTGGGGATCTGAGACGCCTTGCCCCCGGGGAAGAAAGCTGGAAACATTGGTAACAGACCTGGATTTATGTATTTTGAACACAGGGGAACCAACACACTTCAGTATACGTTACGGCACATGTTCTCGCATAGACCAATATTCGGTGGAACACACACGACGATCTTTGTAACATTGACCATTTTCCCATCATTCTTACTTTGATGAACCAAAAATCCGTCGAGGCTCCAAGTCGATGGATTTTTAAACATGCTGATTGGCCAAAGTACACATCACTAGCTGTCCTTACCGACTGTATCAGGCGGACCATCGGCAAGGAAATAACTTACATCACTCAAGTTATTCTTGCTGCTGCTGAGGAGTCTATTCCGTTCTTCTCGGGGACTCCTCGCCGAAAACTCGTTCCTTAGTGGAACGAAGAAATAGCAGCAGCTATCAAAGAACGCCGTCGTGCTCATAAACGTTACGTAGACAGCCTACTGCGGCCAACTTGGTAACATTTAGGAAATTCCGCGCTAAGGCGCGGGTTATTATTCGCCAAAGTAAGAAGGCTTCATGGGAGAGATATGTATCGTCTATGACGTCACACACTCCATCGTCTCAAGTGTGGACTAAACTTCGGCGTATTTCGGGTATCCATGCATCATCTTCGGTACCGGGAATTTCCATTGCAGGCATTATCGTCACTGAACCACTCTCGATTGCTAACCATCTTGCTCGCCATTTCGCGGATGTGTCTGGTTCTGGGAATTACCATCGTGACTTCCTATCTCTGAAGCGGGAGGCAGAACGTCGTCATCTCAGTTTTGCCACTCAGGCTTCAGAGGACTATAATGTGCCCTTTACGGAGTGGGAACTCCGTAGCGCATTAGCGCTTTGCAAGGACACGTCTCCTGGACCAGACAATATCCATAACCAGATGTTGAAACACCTTAGTGAGGACAGTCTTCTCTATCTCCTCCGTGTGTTCAACCGAATCTGGATGGAGGGTGATTATCCGTCTCAGTGGCGAGAGGGCATCGTTATTCCTGTCCTCAAGCGTGACAAAGATCCTAAATATGCAGGAAGTTACAGACCTATTTGTCTTATCAGCTGCCTGTGTAAGCTCTTTGAGAGGATGGTAAATCGCCGCCTTGTGTGGTGTCTGGGGAAACAAGGACTCTTGTCCGAGTACCAGTGTGGTTTCCGAGCCGCTCGATCCACCACTGACCACTTGGTACGCCTGGAGAGCTCTGTCCAGGATGCGTTTCTCCGCAAACGGCATCTGGTAGAGCTGTTTCCTTTGACTTGGAGAAGGCCTACGACACCACCTGGCGATATGGTATCATTTCAGTCCTGCATCAATGGAAATTCTGAAGTAAGTTGCCGGTTTTCATTGCGAATTTTTTGTCCCTCCGTCTATTGCGTGTCCGAGTAGGGAGGAAATATTCGCAATACCACGTCCAAGAAAATGGAGTCCCGCAGGGATCGGTTCTTAGTGTCACTCTGTTCGCGATTGCCATAAACGGTATTGTTGCTGCTGCTGTTACGGCAGTAGTACCGTCGCAATTTGTGGACGATTTTGCTCTTCACTATAGCTCGCACAGTATGGCTGTCTCAGAGCGACAATTACAGCAAGCTATCAGGAAGGTGGAGCAGTGGCTTTTGGACATGGCTTTCAGTTTTCTACTGCAAAGACCTGTGTTGTCCACTTTTGTCGTCAACGTACTCTACATCCAGATCCTGAACTTTCTCTAGGAAATATCGCTCTTCCCGTGGTTGACACTTACCGATTTCTTGGGCTCCTTTTCGACAGTAAATTATCGTGGGAGCCACACGTGCGGGAGCTAAAAGTGCAATGCACCAAGAGGCTAAATCTCTTGAAATTTCTTAGCAGCACTAATTGGGGAGCTGACCGTGCGGTGCTCCTACGATTCTACAGGGCACACGTTTTATCTAGGTTAGACTACGGCAGTGCAGCATATGGCTCCGCAGGACCAAGTGTTCTTGCGAAGCTGAACAGCATCCACCACGCCGGGGTTAGGTTGGCGACGGGACCTTTTCGTACAAGCCCCATCGCTAGCCTGCTCGCTGAGTCCGGTGTGCCGCCTTTACACCTGAGGCGCCAGCAAATGCTTCTTACGTATGCTGCTAATTTGCGACAGATGCCACTTCATCCCAGCTATCCTTGCGTATTCAACAATGGCAACCGTTTGCTGGACGCTGCTTGTCCTCGAGCAACGCGGCCGGTTGGAATACTCTTGGATAGCGTTTACAGATTGTTTAACGTACCTTCGGATCCTTGCCTTGTCAGACAACCGAGTGGGGCACCTCCGTGGGTAGTACGACGTCCTAAAATAATCCTGGACCTACACACTGGCCAGAAGAAAAACACGGACCCTTCGATTTATCGGAGGCTCTTCCTGTCCGTTGTTGGCCGCTATCCAGGTTCAGTCGTCGTCTACACGGATGGTTCAAGGACAGATACGAAGGTGGGCTGTGCGTTCGTTGTCGATAACGATCTGTTTCGTGTACACGGCAGAGCTCTATGCTATCTGCAGAGCTCTGCGGTACGCACTATACAATGAGCGCCGACACTTTCTTGTGTGTAGTGACTCCTTAAGTTCGCTCCAGTCTATTGATACCTCTTTCCCTCGACACCCTCTGGTGCAACGGATCCAGGACCTGCTGGCCGGGTGTTGGGATGCCGGCACCAGAATCACGTTTCTGTGGCTCCCAAGCCACATGTGCATAGAGGGAAACGAGTTAGCAGATCAGGCCGCCAAGGAGGCAGTTACTCTGCCCCCGTTGCCTTTCAAGGTTCCAGCAAGTGATATTCGCTCTCAGCTGCCACATCTGGTTATGTCCCATTTGGAGATGGAGTGGCAGGCCATTTCACTTCCCAATAAGTTGAGAGCGATAAAAGGAACAACGAAGGTATGGAGGACTTCCCTTCGGGCTTCGCGGCGGGAAGCCGTAGTATTATGTCGTCTTCGGATCGGCCACGGTATCGTGAGTCACTCACATCTTTTGAAAGGAGAACCTCCTCCGATGTGTACCTGCGGTGACCATCTTACCGTGGTACACATCCTGACGGAGTGTACGGACCTGGTTTATCTTCGCCGTAGTCTTAACCTCCCGAGTACCATCTCCCTTATCCTGCGTGATGACGAGCAGTCAGCAGACCTCGTCATCCACTTTATGAGGGATAGTGGTCTGTTTTATCGTATGTAATGATGTCCATTGTGCTTGTGTTTTTGTGCCAATTACGCTTTTATCCTGTTGACTTCTTTTTAGTTTGTGTTGCGTAATTTAATGTGTTCTTTTAACGTCTAATATATATATATATATATATATATATATATCTACTAGCAGGCAATGCCTTATTCCATTGTATCTTGTAATTTTTCTTCTTTTATTCCAAAATAAGGCATTGCGAATTAGATTCACTGAGTTGTTTTAATCTCATGCTCATTTTTCATCGCCATTTTTTAACTCTAATCAGTGGCTATGTTTTAAAATTTTAACTGTCATATGTCATGTCGTCCATCTCGTTCCATTAGGGGCCAATGACCTTCGATGTTAGGCCCCTTTAAACAACAAGCATCATCATCATCATCATCATCATCATCAAAAGAAACTCAGAGAAAAATTGAAAACTTAGAACTATGTACAATTCCAGGTTGTCATGCATATCAGTGGCATGACAAGAAGTGGCTCTGATGTTCACATCATGCAGCATATTAAATCTACAATTTATAGTTATGGTAAGATTAGGGGTTTCTACACGTATTATATGAAGGCAAAGTAACAAGCTGTATATACAGAAAATGCACTCAATAGCTTTTACTACAATAAACACAGTCAAAAAGTGAAAAATGTAGAACTATGTACAATTCCAGGCTGTCATGCACAGCAGTGAGTGGCATTACAAGAAATGGAAAGAAATACATGTAAATTAATCCATCAGGTTAATCTCTAACAACTGAATAGGCATGATAGTGAGAAAGTACCAATAATTACATTATACCCGTCAGTATAATCAGTACTGTAAGAAATGTTGAAAAATTCAACATGACCTGATAATAATGAAGGGCAACAGTGTATCACCTATTGGTTGCAAAACAAAATTTTTTTTTTAGCCTACTTCTGACATTGGGATCATGCATGCATGCATGTATGACCTGCCAATGTGATGCATTCGTATATTTGTATACTCTTTCACAATTAGCTTGATTAACCTGATAACATGATTTTCTGGATATTCACTTTCAAAGGTATGGCCAGTTAGTGAAAGAAAAATGTCATCCTTTATATTTCCTAAGACGTTAATTTCAGTCCTCAATGTAATGTCCTTCATAGGTGGAGGAACATTACCATAGTTAAGTAATATGCTACGAAGATACCTTTCTGTCAGGAGGCACACACTGACAGTATCTTTTGAGGGTACAATGAGAACACCCCTCTGCTTCCTGTTGAGAAGATGACTTTTCTTGAAAGTCCTCTTTCCTTCAAGAGCAAAGCAGCATACAGAACATTTCACCTTCTTCAACAAACAACGTACAACAAACCCAGACACATATGTAACGATTTCCTTTGATATTTCAGACAATGAGGGATCTGGAAAATCAGGTACTTCATGAAGCTCATTTTTTGGGTCCTGTTCTTCAAGACGAGTGTTGCAACTTATTACACTGTCTGAAATATGGGGCGTTCACAGCACAAGGGATCAAGTCCATTTTTGGTCATTTTGGACTTATTCCACCTTTAAGTACTATTTATGAAGCTGCTTTCAGAGCATAAAAGATTCATGTCCAGATATTGTACATAACTGTTATATGATTGGCAATTCTGTTGAGCACGGAAGGATGCAGTCATTTGTTCAGAGCACAATGGGAACATGTCCATTGGCACAGTTTCCATGGTTTGCTTTGTCGGTGTGTGAGATTTAAATAAAATGCCATTGTCTCTGATGAAGTTGTGTCAAGATCCGAGCATGAATGTCTCAGCCATTGATTACAAATTCTTGGTATCAGGACATTATTACTTACCTAATGACAGTGATTTTGGTTTAGTGGAGAAAGCCAGTAGGACAATCTCGCTCTTTTACGCACCAAATGATTGGATGGATATCGTTAGACAAGCAAAGAAAACGTCCCCTGGATTTGAGGTCATTGGAATGAAATTCTCAGACTTCTTATCCACCAGAAACTAGGAGAATTCAGTAACGAACAGAAAACAAAAACGTTGATGGTTATGACAGCAACTGGCTGACTATTAGTTGGTTACTTTATAAAAGTGAATCCCCTTTTACCCTGATGTTTAAGCAGACTCTGAACCCTGATAAGCAATTTGACGAAGTTGACGTAAGAAAGAAGTCTCCCGACCATCGCATAACACACCTTTATAACATCCAGCAAGGCCCTCTTTATACCCAACGTCGACCAGTAACAAAAGCGAAGAAAAAGGACATAGAGGATTTACTGCTATACATTCCGCCTGAGCATCATAATTTTTTCAAGAGCCTACCGTGTGAAACTGCCACAAGAGCTTCCTCGGCTTTGCAAGGGCAAGCAGACTAAAGTGAATACGTATTTCTTTGAATCTGAATTGTATAACTTACTGTTTGGAAATATTTGCTGTAAGCATACATAGAGAAGAAAATTATAATTATATATTCAAGAAAGGTATTTCCTTTACTGTTTCCTTAATAAAACCAGAAGCCTATAATAAAGAGGAAGATACAAGTTCAGTACATTCAGAGCACAAAAGATTCAAGTCCAAAACTTTACTTTTCTATTTTAGTTAGCATGTATTAGCACTTATATTTACCCTTTTGTAATATGCGAATACATTGTACAAAATAACTTCTATTATTGAAACACTTTAAAACATTGTAAACGTCTTCCTGTAATTAATTATTCAGCAAAACCTTTATGTCTATTTTTTTCAAAACATACTTATTGTGACTTGATTCCTTTGTGCACTGAACGCCCCATATCATGGTCACCTACCTGAGTTACTAATATACTTGTAACATCCTGTGGAACACAATTTCCCGTTGCAACAACTTTTATACTGTTGTTTATAAGGAGTTTTCTGTACGCTGCTTGGAACTGAATGCAAGAAGGGTTATTATTCCAACTTCCTTTTGCACGAATTAGGCTAAAAAACATTTCAACATGGTCCTGACTCATTTTGTATGTTGGCAGGTAGTCAATATCCCCTGTTGCCATGAGCTCCTCAAACATCTGGTTAAAAACCACAGCATTACAAATAAATCCAACAAGTCCTGTTCTTCTGTCGGTATCAACAATTCTTTTACCTGTAACAGGGTCAGTTATACCTAAAATATAGCTACACAAACTGTTCAGGAATGGTCTCCAGCAGGATTCATTACTAGCTCTGAGCGCTGCTTTGTTTCCCTTTGCAAAGGGGTTCTTAGAATTGAATATGTCAAACATTTTGTTAAAAGTATAACAAAGCCTAGCAGTTGGACCAGAGCCCTGAAAGTCAGGATCTTTGAGATCATGCTCTAACACAGTTAATGCATCACCAACAGAGGTACTTAGGAGCTCAGCAGCTAATTTAACTTTCATTTTCTGATTGTACCACAACAAATGATTGGCTCGTAATTTATTTGCTAGCGTCAGTCCCTCCTTTTCTTGCAGTGCATGCAATTTTCCAAAGTACTTCCAGTTTATAACCTCACCATTATGTTCCAGAAGTTGTTTCTTATCTCCTAAAAGATTTCTAACCAGTTTTAGCATATGGCAAGGATCGAGTACAACAAATATTTTCCTGCTCTCATCTGAAGGGTCTGGAAACCAGGGCTTAGGATCATCTGCAGAAAATGATGCCCTAAGCTTTTTACTGCATTTAAATTTGCAGCTGCCCCATCAAAAGTTACAGAAATTATCCTTAGCCCTATATCATTAAGAATATGAAGTGACTGGACCAGTAAATTACATTTTTCTTCTGATGATATTCCATCAACAAAAAAAATAACCTATGGGCACTTTCCATGAGGCATTTAATGTCACCACCATGAAAACCAATACTTCTTTACCAACAGACAAATTTTCACTACTACTAATCCCCAATCCATAGTCAACATAGCCCACAAAATTTAATCTATTCCATTCAATTTTTTTTTCCTTATAGCCATTTCATCAAACATCAAACAGCCATATAATGGAGCAGACTCTTTCCAGTTTTCAACGTTATGTTTAATTGCCACGAACCTACTACGATGGCGTAGCAGGGGAAGAGGTGATACTCCCACGTGGCGCGTCCCAGGTGGCGGATAGGAGGGTCCTAACCGGCTTGCCGGCGGACTTGAGGGAAATAAAATACCTCTCGCGGACCAAACACACTACCCCCTGCGGGTGGGGGACACACATGCAGAATACACCCGCGGTATCCCCTGCCTGTCGTAAGAGGCGACAAAAAGGGGCGACCTTGGCGCGGACATGGATTGCGGTTGGTATAATGTGATGGACCTCCTGTGGATGGGAGAGGCTGAATACATCCATAGGTAATCCCTGCCTGTAGTAGAAGGCGACTTAAAGGGTCATGTGGCCATGGTCCCCTCTTTATTTTTTATTATTTTTCTGAGGGTCAGATGTAGACCATTCAAAATTTGATGTGCGTGCTGCCCGGCGATGGAGCTCCTATGTGTGCGACTACGCTCGAAAGCCCGTGCCAACAACCACCCAGGACGCGGCGGGTGGGAGTGTCATGTACCCGGGCAGTGGTATCCGCCTGACAACGCAGGTCCCCGCACAGCCGAATGCCAGAAGGACATATTATTATTAATTATTTTTATTTATTTTTTCTATTGTTAGTGCTCTGTACACGCTATGGGGTACATACTATTGCGGGTGACCGGAGGAAGGGAGTCCTAGTGCTCATTGCCTCAGTCATCCCGTATTAGGCATCGTTCAACATCGGACCCCGGGCAATACCTGCTACGACCAGGTGGGTATTGCCTTGGCTGCTTGGTTCGGCTACAGAGACCCCTGATCGGAGTGGGTGGCATTCGGGGAGGATGCTATCGGGCATGGCTTCCAAACGAAGTCGGCTCTCACAAGGTGGTCGCCCACCTAAGTCTTTAACTTTTGCTTCCCTGAGAGGTTCAACTCCCTGGGAACATGCGCAGCGTGAAGGAATGGGATCCAGCTTCCCTAGGTTTCTGGTCGCTACCAGAACCGATGGCGAACTGGAAGAACTTAAGAAAATGCGCAACGGTAGTTTGCTTCTAAAGACTCGTACAGCACTGCAAGCTGATCAGTTGCTTAAGTGCGAGCACTTTGGCGAAATCCCCGTCAAAGTGGAGGAGCATAAGTCCTTGAACCTGGTTCGCGGAGTCATCTTTCACCGCGACCTTATTTTGAACACTGACGACGAGTTGATGGAAGACATGAAGAACCGTGGCGTGACACACGTCCGGCGCATTACGCGCAAGGTCAACGGTGAAGACGTTGCCACTGGTGCCTTCATTGTCTCTTTCAAGTTGTCAGTGTTACCAGAGAAAGTCAAGGTAACAACTTATCGTTGCGATGTGAGGCCGTACATCCCGCCTCCTATGCGATGCTATCAATGCCAGCGATTCGGACATATGGTATCTCGCTGTTCGAATCAGGCTGTATGTGGTACATGTGGACGAGTAGCTCACGGCGCGGAGGAGTGCACAACTCCATACAAGTGTACTAACTGCTCCGGTATTCATTCTCCTCGGGATCGGAACTGTCCGACATACCTGAGTGAGAAGAAGATCCAGGAGATCAAGACCCTGGATGGTCTTTCCTACCAGGAAGCGCGCCGTAAGTTTAATTCTACCAATATACCTGCCCGTACACTCGACTATAGCTTGATAGCTCAGAGTCTTCCAGGTTCGTCATTTACGACCAAGACACCTGTCCAGACCGCTGCGCCCAAGGCGACTGTTGCTGCTCCCAGCAACGTCGCAAATAGTCAAAGCTCGGAGGGGGGGACCACCCCACCTTCGACCAACCAGAAGTCTGTGCCGGCTGGGAACTGCCAGCCGGCACAGCAAAGGGGGAAGACTAAGTCTTCCCCCCCTAGGAGGTCGACGAAAGTCGTGCCCCAGCCGGCGGAGGCGGCTTCGTTGACCAGGGCTGGGAAACCATCTCCCAGCCCGTCTAAACTTGAAAAGATAAAGGGGAAGAAGAGCGCCCGTCCTGAGCGCTCTCGGACTTCCCCTGCGAAGGAGAAGTCATGCCCTTCACCTGGGGGATATGAATCTGCGCCGGGAGGCACTCCTGCTCCCAAACCTGCGCGCTCTCCTCGTAGGGGACCCCCTCGCTCCCGAAAAGCGTCGAAGTTCTGGGCGGCACCCCTGCCATCTTTTGATGACGGGATGGATGTCGCGCTGTCCTCTACATCTACGGATGTAGAACTAGATAGTGTTTAGGCTTACGAGCATTTTGTCGCTCATAACCTAACACTCCTTTTATAGTCCACACTATGGCACTGTTACAGTGGAATTGTAACGGTTATGACAGGCATCTTGCTGAGTTACGTCAGCTTATTAGTGAGTACGCAGCGAGTATAGTCTGTATTCAGGAGACCAATTTCCGACCTGGTCATCACACGGTCTTGAGGAATTTCAAACTATACTCGACAGAACGATACTCTGCTCACCGGGCTTCCGGAGGCGTTGGCATTTTTGTACGTTCTGATAGCTACAGCGAAGAGGTCCCATTAAGAACCCCTCTTGAGGCTGTAGCTGTTCGCGTCTCGCTGCCTGTCATAGCAACAGTGTGTAATGTTTATCTTCCACCAGGCCAGCATCTGAACATCAATGATGTCGCTGATCTTATAGATCAGCTTCCACCACCCTTCCTCTTATTGGGCGATTTTAACGCCCATCACCCCATATGGGGCTCTGAGACTCCGTGCCCCCGAGGAAGAGAGCTGGAAACACTTCTATCAGATCTGGATTTATGTGTTTTGAACACAGGGGAACCAACTCACTTTAGTGTACGTTACGGCACATATTCTCGCATAGACGTTAGTCTATGCAGCCGAACGTTGGTTCCACTGTTTCGGTGGAATGCACACGATGATCTCTGTGACAGTGACCATTTTCCCATCGTTCGTACTTTGTTGAATCATAAACCCGTCGAGGCTCCCCCTCGATGGATTCTTAAACATGCTGATTGGCCAAAGTACACATCACTAGCAGTCTTTAACGATGATGTCAGGCGGACCGTCGGCGAGGAAATAACTTACATCACCCAAGTTATTCTTGCTGCTGCTGAGGAGTCCATTCCGTTTTTCTCGGGGACCCCTCGCCGAAAACTCGTTCCTTGGTGGAACGATGAAATAGCAGCAGCCATCAAAGAACGCCGTCGCGCTCATAAGCGTTACCGTAGACAGCCTACTGTGGCCAACTTGGTAACATTTAAGAAACTCCGCGCTAAGGCGCGAGTTCTTATTCGACAAAGTAAGAAGGCTTCATGGGAGAGATATGTGTCGTCCATGACGTCACATACTCCATCATCTCAAGTGTGGACGAAACTTCGACGAATTTCGGGTATTCAAGGATCATCTGCTGTACCGGGAATTTCCATTGCAGGCAGTGTCGCCACTGATCCCCTCGCGATTGCTAACCATCTTGCTAGTCATTTCGCGGATGTCTCCGGCTCCGGGAATTACAATCCTGATTTCCTCCCTCTGAAGCGGGAGGCAGAACGTCATCACCTTAGTTTTGCCACCCAAGCTTCAGAGGACTACAACGTGCCCTTTACGGAGTGGGAACTCCGCAGCGCCTTAGCGCTTTGCAAGGACACGTCTCCTGGACCGGACAACATCCATAACCAGATGTTGAAACACCTTAGTGATGATAGTTTACTATATCTCCTTCGTGTGTTCAACCGAATCTGGACAGAGGGTGATTTTCCGTCTCAGTGGCGAGAGGGCATAGTCATCCCTGTCCTCAAGCCTGACAAAGATCCTAAGTATGCAGGAAGTTACAGACCGATTTGTCTTACAAATTGCCTGTGTAAGCTATTTGAGAGGATGGTAAATCGCAGACTCGTGTGGTGTCTGGAGAAACAAGGACTCTTGTCCGAGTACCAATGTGGATTTCGAGCCGCTCGATCCACCACAGACCACTTGGTACGCCTGGAGAGCTCTATCCAGGATGCGTTTCTCCGCAAACAGCACTTGGTAGCTGTCTTCTTTGACTTGGAGAAGGCCTACGACACCACGTGGCGATATGGCATCCTTTCAGTCCTGCATCAATGGAGATTCCGAGGTAACTTGCCGGTATTTATTGTGAATTTTTTGTCCCTCCGTCTATTCCGTGTCCGAGTAGGGAGGACATATTCGCAATACCACGTTCAAGAAAACGGAGTCCCACAGGGATCGGTTCTTAGTGTCACTCTGTTCGCGATTGCCATAAACGGTATTGTCGCTGCTGCTGGTCCAGCCGTAATACCGTCCCTATATGTGGATGATTTTGCTCTGCACTATAGCTCGTGCAGTATGGCAGTCGCAGAGCGACAGTTACAGCAAGCTATTAGGAGGGTGGAGAAGTGGACCTTAGAACATGGCTTTCGGTTTTCTGCCGTAAAGACCTCCGTTGTCCACTTTTGTCGTCAACGTACACTTCACCCTCATCCTGAGCTTTATCTAGGTAATGTCGTTCTTCCAGTTGTTGACACCTACCGATTTCTTGGGCTCCTTTTTGACAGTAAATTATCGTGGGAGCCACACGTGCGGGAGCTAAAAGTGCAATGCACCAAGAGGCTTAACCTCTTGAAGTTTCTTAGTAGCACTAATTGGGGAGCTGACCGCGTGGTGCTCCTGCGATTCTATCGGGCACACATTTTATCTCGGTTAGACTACGGCAGTGCAGCATATGGCTCCGCAAGACCAAGCGTTCTTGCAAAGCTGAACAGTATCCACCACAGCGGGGTTAGGTTGGCGACGGGAGCTTTTCGTACTAGCCCCATCGCTAGCCTCCTCGCTGAGTCTGGTGTGCCGCCTTTACACCTGAGGCGCCAGCAACTACTACTTATGTATGCTGCAAATTTGCGACAGATGCCACTTCATCCGAGCTATCCCTGCGTATTCAACAATGGCAACCGTTTGTTGTACGTTGCTCATCCTCGTGCGACGCGGCCGGTTGGGATACGCTTGGATAGCAGTTATGAATTGTTTGACGTACCTTCGATTCCTTGCCTTGTCAGACAACTAAGTGGGGTACCTCCGTGGGTTGTACGACGACCTGAAATCATCCTGGATTTGCACACTGGCCCGAAAGGAGACACGGACCCTTCGATTTATCGGAGGATCTACCTGTCCGTTCTTGGCCGCTATCCAGGTTCAGTCGTCGTTTACACGGATGGTTCACGGACAGATACGAAGGTGGGCTGTGCGTTCGTTGTCGACAATGATCGGTTTCTTTTTGCTCTCCCGGATACCTGTAGTGTGTACACGGCAGAGCTCTATGCTATCTGTGAGGCTCTGCGGTACGCACTAGACAATGAGCGCCGACACTTTCTTGTGTGTACTGACTCCTTGAGTTCGCTTCAGTCTATTGATACCTGTTTCCCTCGACACCCTCTGGTGCAGCGGATCCAGGACCTGCTGGCCGGGTGTTCGGATGCCGGCACCAGAATTACGTTTGTGTGGCTCCCCAGCCACATGGGCATAGAGGGAAACGAGTTAGCAGATCAGGCTGCCAAGGAGGCAGTTACACTGCCCCCGTTGCCTTTCAAGGTTCCAGCAAGTGATATTCGCTCTCAGCTGAGACATCTGGTTATGTCTCATTGGGAGATGGAGTGGCAGGCCATCCCACTTCCCAATAAGCTGAGAGCGATCAAAGGAACAACGAAGGTATGGAGGACTTCCCTTCGGGCTTCGCGGAGGGAAGCCGTGGTATTATGTCGCCTTCGGATCGGCCACGGTATCTTGACGCACTCCCATCTACTGAAAGGAGAACCCCCTCCGGTGTGTACCTGCGGCGACCATCTTACCGTGGTACACATCCTTACGGAGTGCGTGGACCTGGTCGATCTGCGCCGTAGTCTTACCTTCCGAGTACTATCTCCCTTATCTTGCGCGATGACGAGCAGTCAGCAGACCTCGTCATCCGCTTTATGAGGGATAGCGGTATGTTTTATCGTGTGTGATGTTTTCCTTTGTCCTAGTGTTGTTTATGTCAGTTGCGAATTTATTCCATTGACTTCATTTTAGTTTGTGTTGCGCATTTTAATGTGTTATTTTAACCTCTAACGTAAATTATGTGTTAATATCTGTATTACTGGGCAATGCCTTATTCCTTCAATTTCCTGTACTTTCTCTTATTTTAATAGAACATAAGGCATTGCGTATTAGATCCACTGACTGTTTTAATCTCACCCTCATTTTTCTTCATTACCATTCTTTTTTAACTCTAGTCAGTGGATACTTTTTAAAATTTTAACTTCATGTCTCATGTCATTCATTTCGTTCCATTAGGGGCCGATGACCTTCGATGTTAGGCCCCTTAAAACAACAAGCATCATCATCATCATCACGAAAGTCGTTACTTCGAAGGCGGCCAGGTACAAACAAAACAAATGCACCCGAACAAGTGCACCAAAAACGTGATGGATTCGAGACCAAATTCCCAAATTAGCAGTAATCATAATATTAACCTCAGACAGTTACACGAACCGAAATAGAAGATGCACATCGACCGGCCCATCAGGGATCGTAAAAAGGTAATGCAAACGTAGTAATAATAAAGAGACAACAGAAAGCACATACCTGTTAAATCAAGACATTAATTATGGCATGAATGGTGGTAAACCCACGTTTAAATAAGGTAAAAATCCACCTAAAGCAAAGGAAGGCGATTTCACATCGTCTAGCCTCCATTGTTAAAAAAAAAAATCACGAGTGAGGAAGGCAAAGATATGCGTCAAAAGATGAAAACAGTAGTCTAGTACGGCAAAAGATCGTCAATACACACCACGCAGAGTGCTGCGCTCTGTGGCCTATCAAGGGATATACTCAGGTTTTTCCTCGAACTGAGGTCAACAAAACTTGTATGAGTAGTAAACATAACATATGAGAAACATGCAAAAGGAGCATGGTTCACCATCCAGCAGCCCCACGTTTAAAATGTGTCTTATCTTGGTGATCAAGCAAGTAGACACGTTTTAAACGAGATTTCCCTTAAAATAAATGCGCGCATTTATTACAACTAAGACCTTAAAATTAAATTATGCCTATATACAAGCACAACATAAATGATTTTAACCATATGTTTCAACAACATTCAAATAAGTCAGTTCGTTACATATTGACGTGTGTATTTTCTCACAAAGGGTTACGCTGAATCAATCAGTCTATGCCTTATTGCATTAAACGATCCACTTCATTCATAAATTCGAGACCGGGCTTGAAAGAGGAATGGTACAAACAGGTGAACCTCTCCCGTTATGCCAAGGTTTTGAAATTCATTCGGTTCATTTTCATCGAAAAATACCAGCATCCATTCTAACCATTTCATTTTGCGTCGTTATCCCTGAAACAGGAAGGACTTTAGAATGCAAGTAATGGTATGACAGTTCACTCAACTATACGATGCTACCAAACTACAAGGCAAAAGCATCAAACATTACTGGCCCGTTGACGATAGGGCTTCAACAAACTCACGTGAGCTTTTGATACCCTCTTATCGGCTAAATCCATTAACTCCACTGTAACTGGTCCCAGGAATCTTACGATTTTTTTGGGGCTAGACCATTTCAGACACAATTTACCAGTAATTTGGTCAGCAGCAGAGCTTATTGGAAACATCTTCACCACGACCAAGTCTCCAATTTCAAGAGTGACTCTTTTTCTCTCTTGGTCGAATCTTTTAGCCACTCGGTTCCGGGCTCTGACTAACTGGTCCAAAGCTTCTTTCCATTTCTCCTCCACGCTCCTGTTTCTGGATGCCTCCGACAGATAGTTTATGTCCCATTTCAATTGGAGCGGGTCAGTAAGATTTCTCCCTAGAAACAGAACAGCTGGGGAATTTCGATGAGACTCATGAAGTGCATTATTAAAAGCTAAAACAAAGAAAGACAGGTTATTGTCCCAGCTACGCTGGTCCGCGCTGTGGAAGGCTGACAGACAGGCTTTCAAATTTCTATGGAAACGTTCGACATGGGAAGGCTTGGGGTAGTGGGGACTCAGAAAAACGTGTTTAACACCCCATCCGAAACACAAATGCCGAAATTGGCGACATCTGAAAGTAGAACCATTGTCAGACACTAGGACTTTCGGGGGACCATGAACACCAAATACATGTCGGGTTAAAAGCTGAACAGCGTTGCTCGAATTCATTTTACGCACGGGGAACAACCATTCGAACTTGGAAAAGGCGTCGACGACGGACAGAATTCCGACGTTGCCATTCTTAGATTTTGTGAGAGGACCAAAATAATCGATAAACAGTTTTTCCCCCGGATATGTCGCAACATCGGCAGAGTGGAAACCGGTTAGGGATGATTGAGCAGGTTTAGACCGCTGACACACATCGCAGCTCCTTACATACTCAAGTACGTCCTTTTTGAGGTTGGGCCAAAAGAAATCACGAGAAACGCGGTGCAAGGTTTTGTACTGGCCAAGGTGAGCGCCTAGGTAGGAATCGTGGTAATAATGCAACATCATGGGCCTTAATTTAACCGGGACATAAACCTTGTCCTTTCCTTTTTTGCAATTACGATGAACCAACAAACCCCTTTTGACACAGAACGACTTGTCTCGGACAGACCCATCAGCGACTCCTTTTAACAATTCCTGACACTCATAATCATCCTTCTGATGCTCGGAGATGTCCGTGAAGGACCAGGGATAATTCTGCAAGATATTGATACTCTCAATACTATCAGTTTGACAATGGTCTTCCTCCAGTTCGGCTTCACTCTCCATTTCCCCGTCAAACATTCGCGTCAGACAATCGGCCACGACATTTTCCTTACCACGTACATGCACAATTGTAAATTTATAGGCCGACAGCCGGAGAATCCATCTAGCCGTGCGACCGAGCCGCTTGACATTCGCGCTCATCCACGACAGGGCTTGGTTGTCCGTATGGACGAAGAAATGACGGTGTTCCAAGTATGAGCGGAATTTTTCAACACCTAATACAACAGCCAGGCATTCCTTCTCGTAAATCGAGTACTTCAATTCAGCTCCACGTAACAGTTTGCTAAAGTATGCAATGGGGACTAGCTTCCCATCCTCATCAGACTGATTAAGCACGGCAGAAATGGCGATTTCACTAGAGTCGCACTGCAGAACAAAGTCTCGTGAAAAGTCGGGACTGTGGAGGACCGGGGCTTCACAAAGAGCTTTCTTCAGTAGCTCAAAGGCACGGGTTTGATCTTGCTCCCATACGAAACGACAATTTTTCCTTTTCAAAAAATTAAGGGGGGCCGAAATGTGAGAAAAATCCTTGATGAAACGGCTGTAGAAACCGACCATACCGAGAAATCTCCTGACGCCACGGACATTTTTGGGCTGAGGAAACTCCCTAATACATTTAACTCTGTCAGGGTTAACAGCGATTCCAGAATCGGAGATGATATGACCCAGAAAGTTCAAACGTTTGGAGCAAAGGGACACCTTTTTGGGGTTGATTGTAAATCCGTGCTTTCGCAAGCGAGTCAGAACTTCACGCAGATGAGCCAGGTGCTCGTCGAAAGTGGCAGAGTAAATGAGAAGATCGTCCAGAAAATTAAACACGTAGGAAAATTTTAAATCGCCGAAGATCGTATCCATCACCCGGCTGAGCGCTTGGCCACCAATAGAGATGCCCATCGGGACTTTATTGAACTCAAATAAGCCAAAAGGGGTGGCAAAGGCAGTGCAGGGGCGGCTTTTGGGGTTCAAGGGGATTTGGAAGTAAGCAGAATTGAAGTCGAAAACAGTGAAATATTTGGCCCCATGGAAATGTTGAAACGCACTCTCGATAGTGGGCAACGGGAAGCTGTCGAAGACGACGTTCTTATTTATTTTTCGATAGTCGATCACCAATCTAGATTTACCGTCCTTTTTGGGGACTAGGAAGGCGGGGCTACTATAGGGCGACTTGGAGGGGGAGATGACCTTCTTCTCCAACAGGTCGTTCACACATTCACGCATGGCGCGTAACTTAGGGGGCGAGCAACTGAACGGAGGAGATCTTACAGGGGTATTTTCTTTCAGTTCAATGGTGTAGGAGAAATCTTTAGCACATCCTACCTCGACACTTAGAACATCACAAAACTCTTCCAACAGCCCATTTAACATAAGATTTTGATTGTCAGAAAGGTCACATGAGGCATTGGGAAGTTGGCATTGAGTTATGGTACACACAGAGGCACGTTGGAATGGGGCTTCAAAGGGGTAGCTAACGCCCGATTTAAAACGGAAGGCAAAGGTTCGAGTGATAAAGTCAAGAGACAGGCCAGTAGCTAGCATGAAATCAGTTCCAAGAATCATCGGTACCGACAGGTCGGGAACGACATTGAAAGTCCAATCCCAGGACAAACCATGAATTTTAATGTGACATATGACTCGACCCACCGGACATACCTCACGACCGTCAGCAGACATGAACTTTCCTAAGCTTTCACAACCTTGCAGATACGCTAAATTGACAGAAGACACCAAGGATTGATTGACAAACGAAACACACGAACCGGTGTCCAACAGAGCATAAAATATGCGCGATCCTATAAGAATTTTGGCCCAGGGTGTAGACGAAGGAAGGCCCCAGATCCTCTTATTCACACCATCATCAGGCGCCAACGACGGGCCACCACGCCGGCGCGCCTCTAGTTTCCCTGCTGGGAGTTGCACCGAGGGCATACGCGCAGTGTAACACCAGCAAGACCACACTTAGAGCATTTAGCGGGACACCTTGACCAACAATTTTTAGAAACGTGCCCCATTTTCCCACAATTCCAACAATTTCTCACTGTGGGCACACTTGCACTGGGTGGGTTGGAAGGTTGGATAAAATTTACACAACGCTGAGGGGCAGATGCAAAGTCGGGTCTACGATTTGGGGTACTAAAAGGGGGGATGCAGAAGGTGCAGTAGCGAAGGAGACGGATTTGGCGGGCGCACGGCAAGCAACATCGGGGAAAGAACAATCAGATGGGGTAGGAGGTGGGCGATACAGTTTATTTTGATTTACGGCAGACTCAAACTCGCGACCAAGGTTTATGATGTCCTCTACACACTCGACCTCAGACCGCTTGATATGCAATTTATAATCAGGGGCTAAATTCCGGTAAAACTGATCGAAAACCTCGGACTCAGGTACCTTCACGCACATCCGATTAAACAAGGTGAGAATTCCAGTAGCATAATCATCAATGCTTTCCCCTATCCCTTGCGTTCTTCTAAAAGTTTCCTGCCTCAAACAATAGTCCATGTCGGACAATCCAAAGCGCTGTTTTATTCGAGCAGCAAACTCCTCCCACGACTGGATGTTACTTTTAATTAATCGGAACCATCGCAACGCCGGGCCTTCCAGCATTCCAGGAATAACAGGGATAAACAAATCAAGGGGTATTGAGCTACATTGAGCGATATCTTCCACCCGTTCCAAAAACTCGACTACACTGAAGCCGTTCCCTTCCCCCGAGAAGTTTAATTTCCACTTACGTACAACCTCGAACACAGGGTTAACATTAACCTTATAATCGCTAGTGAATCTGGAATTTGGAGAAAAAGGGTCAACACGATTTTCGCCGAGGGCGCGATTACCATATGCAATGGGATGCCTATCATCAGTACATCTATCACTGTTACTACCAGAAGCAGGCATTTCATTAATTCTACCACTACGATCTCTCTTATCATTCTCAAGATTAGACATATCTGCCGCGAATACCTCGCTATCTTTACTCAACTCTAAATCTTTGGGGTTTTCCATGATGCAGATTATTTCTCAGAGATATTAAACAACACACACATATAATAACAAACAAACACAGAAGGTTAGAATTAAATTATATATATATATATATTGGCTTCATGAACTTAAGGCATGGGAATTTGCACTAGACTAATATGTACATAATCTCCATCTCCAGCTCTATCTCGTCTGAATTTCCTTCTTTTCAGAAGAGATACCCTAATCGAGTACGCCTCTGCTACCATTTGTGCCGAACCCCTCCCTTACGGATAGCATATGACGAAAATGAAACACACGTAACGGGAGAATGAGGTGCGGACCGCGATTAGGGAAGGCAGAAAACGGCCCTGAGCTCAAGATGGGCCTCGTTATTAACCAACGAGGACGATTATAGAACACTACTATAAATGAAACGTAGAATAAACATAAGGACAAGGTTTATTAGTAAATTAATAATAGAATCCAAACATGGAAAAAAGAAGCCAATCGCATAACAGAGAAAAGAAAAAACAAGACATAAACATACCTTCACAAGCGTTTCTGCCGAGGTCGTGGGGTGAGCTCAACATAAATAATTATAACACACACCAAATATTTCGTTATCAGCTCACTGATACAGTAATGACCTCATTACCATTAATATTTCAATTAAATTTGCCGTGCGCACGGTAGTACAGCCAATATATATTTTTTTATTTTTTTAAACTTCAGATTAAATTATTCACAGCGCATATCTTTCCATTCTCCATTCGCACGACAATAATAGAAGCCTCCTACTACAAAAACATTTTAACCCACTTCACCACAGAGATCAACATAAGACGCAAGGAGTAAAGGAATGAACCAGCCAAAGGCGCTGAGTACAGCAACTTTGGTCCAGCAAAATAAAACAGGCATGCGCAGAGATACGAAAAATAAGAATACCAACATCGCCGACCGGCGGTTAGGCCGAGCCCCAACCAACACATGGCCAAGTAAATGACAAATCTGTACCAAGATAAGGAAATGAGGTACCAAAACAAAATCGAAATGAAACCGAAATAAAACATGAATGAACCAATCGATAGCCCATCTTCTACTTGCTTCAGACACCAGCATTCACTCATAACATTCACATGAGGTACAAATACACGCCACATGACTCACCTTAACACAGTTCCAGATCTCGCATATTGAACTAATAACGTGCACTATGGGAGCACAATATAAGATTATACGTATATTGTATAATCGGGCAAAACAGGCAGGATCGTGCACCAAATCACATTAAGCTTGAGTTTCGTACGACTTCAAATTAAACTTTGTCGACACGAAAGTCGTTACTTCGAAGGCGGCCAGGTACAAACAAAACAAATGCACCCGAACAAGTGCACCAAAAACGTGATGGATTCGAGACCAAATTCCCAAATTAGCAGTAATCATAATATTAACCTCAGACAGTCACACACACCATTTACACGAACCGAAATAGAAGATGCACATCGACCGGCCCATCAGGGATCGTAAAAAGGTAATGCAAACGTAGTAATAATAAAGAGACAACAGAAAGCACATACCTGTTAAATCAAGACATTAATTATGGCATGAATGGTGGTAAACCCACGTTTAAATAAGGTAAAAATCCACCTAAAGCAAAGGAAGGCGATTTCACATCGTCTAGCCTCCATTGTTAAAAAAAAAAATCACGAGTGAGGAAGGCAAAGATATGCGTCAAAAGATGAAAACAGTAGTCTAGTACGGCAAAAGATCGTCAATACACACCACGCAGAGTGCTGCGCTCTGTGGCCTATCAAGGGATATACTCAGGTTTTTCCTCGAACTGAGGTCAACAAAACTTGTATGAGTAGTAAACATAACATATGAGAAACATGCAAAAGGAGCATGGTTCAAGTTTCAACTGGCGCAAAGTTTAAATAAGCGGCGTGGAGGTGTACCGCCCGGTACAGTTATAATAGCTTACTTACTTTTATTTATCTATTTATTTATTCATTTACAAACATAATGGCACGAAATCTGAAAAATACAAGAAAAATATGAAAGGAAAACCTCGGTTCAAAGGAGAAGAAACAACAGTTCTATTAATTCGAAAAGTCTACAGAAGAATTTATTATATCATTTAAATTTGAGATGTTGAAATATTTATGGATACGGCTCTACAGCATCGAATTACGCCCTCATTATGGGGTCTGGCTTCCTAAGGAAGAGGCAGGAAGGCGCCCTTCATCTGTGACGATTCTGGAAGTGGCGTTTAGCACTCCCATTTCAGCATAAAAAATAGCGTCATGTATGATTTTTTTTTTTGGCAAAAAGGTGTCATCGAAGCCGAAATGGACCGCATATTCACCAAACGCATCACGAGGTTGCCTTATTTTTTCAATTGGTGTGGGAGTGGTGACAGGCTGCTCCATTCGTTTAGATATTTTCTCTAAAACTAGATCCACTCGTGGAAGGTGTTTCTTGAAAAAAGGGATGATCTGGATGATGCTGAACATTGACTCCCAGCGCTCATGTGATCATCATTACCTGCCGAATCTCCATCATTAATCTGGAAAGAAATGAAATGAAAAAATGAAAAAACATTAAATAAATGTAACCAAATACAAAACAAATATATTCTTACAATAATAATCCATTTATACAAAAGTTGATGGTATAAGTTATATTTTATTCATCACACTTGTAATATTTTTTGTTCACGTTTTCTACCCCCTGCGGTTGGGGGACGCACATGTAGAATACATCCGCGGTATCCCCTACCTGTCGTAAGAGGCGACTAAAAGGGCCGACCTAGGCGCGGACATGGATTGCGGTTTGGTATAATGTGTTGGACCTCCTGTGGAAGGGAGGAGCTGAATACATTCACAGGTAATCCCTGCCTGTCATAGAAGGCGACTACTGCCTCAGTCATCCCGTATTAGGCATCGTCCAACATCGGACTCCGGGCAGTAACGATTATGTCCAGGTGGGTATTGCCTTGGCTGCTTGGTTCGGCTACAGAGACCCCTGATCGGAGTGGGTGGCATTCGGGGAGGATGATTTCGGGCATGGCTTCGAAACGAAGTCGCCCATCCCAAGGTGGTCCCCCACAGAAGTTTTTAACTTTTTCTTCCCTGAGAGGTTCAACTCCCTGGGAACAAGCGGAGCGTGAAGGAATGGGATCCAACTTCAATAGGTAGGAATGGATGGATCCAGCTCACCTCAGCCTCTGCGCAAGCGCAGGCGCCAGCGCACCCTGCGAGGGCCTCCCACTGGAAGGCCACGAACCTGCTACGCAGGCGTAGCAGGGGGAGAGGTGATACTCCCACGTGGCGCGTCCCAGGTGGCGGATAGGGGGGTCCTAACCGGCTTGCCGGCGGACTTGAGGGAAATAAAATACCTCTCGCGGACCAAACACACACCCCCTGTGGGTGGGGGAGGCAGACGAATAATACACCCACGGTATCCCCTGCCTGTCGTGAGAGGCGACTAAAAGGGGCGACCAAGGGATGATTGCATTCGAACCATGAAAGTACATGTGCTTAGTACCACCACGCGGAGAACACCAAGGGTCGCTTTTACTTGTGCGTAGTACCACTATATTAGGTACGAAATAGGTTTATGATTAGTAGCACACAGGAGCACCGCGCGGTCGGCTTTTGCAGTACCTGTGATTAGTACCAATATATGAGCAGAACCATGGGATGATAGCTACCATGGTTCTGCCTTGCCTATGATTAGTACCCACTATATGAGGAACACCACGGGATAGGGAGAGGTCCCTGTGGTTAGTACTCTCATGTGATGAACACCATAGGTTTGCGTTGCCTGTAAATGGCGCCGCAAAGTGAGAAAAACATAGGTCTGTATTATACGTCGAATTTCATAACCTCTGAGTAGTACAATAATGTGTGGAATACCGCAAGTCTGTGCTACTTTTGATTAGTACCGCAACAGGACGGATACCATGGTTCTGCATTACAAGCGATAAGTATCATTCTGAGGGGCCTCTGATCTGTATTTTGGACCCATTTAGACACCAAGCATTCTCGATTCAGGATTGTGCTTTGGAAGTGGTCCCTTGGTCTGTACTACTATTAACTATGATAGTTTTTAGAGACGGATCCACTGATTGTTTTAAATTCATTTTCATTCATTCATTCATTCATTCATTCATTCATTCATTCATTCATTCTTCATGACATTTTTTTATTTTGGTCAGTGGATGATTCTGAACTTTTACTTTGTCGTTTCATTTCGTACCATTAGGGGCCGATGACCTCGATGTTAGGCCCCTTTAAACAACAAGCATCATCATCATCAACCACTGGAAGGCCAGGCGTGTGAGGAATATTGCCCCCTGCGAGGGCCCCTTACTGGCAAGGCCATGAGTGTGCGGAATGTTGCTCCTTGCGGGGGCCTCTCAGTGACAAGGCCATGCATGTGCGGAATGTTGCTTCCTGCGCGGGCCCCCTACTGGCAAGGCCAGGCGTGTGTTGAAGGTTAACTGCACCTGTTACGGTGCTTGTTTTGGTATCCTTCACTGAAGGCTAATGTGAGTTCGGGCTTCACCAACCCTGCTCTCCAAGTGGGGTTGAGTTCTATTGAGTGTAAATAAGTGCTCAGTTCATACAATTCTTTATCTACAGAATTTATTCCAACCTAATTACCTATAATCATTTATGATCTTGATTAGCTCTCAAATTGTTTATGTTTGTGTCAGGAAGGGCATCCAGCCGTAATTCTTCATGTTGGATATTTGCATTGTCAACGAACTTTCAATTCGCTATTTACAGATTTTTCTTCCTACTTACCTATGATCATTTTTGATCTTGATCAGCTCTGAAATTGTTCGATGTTGGTGTCAGGAAGGGCATCCGGCCGTAAATCTTCATGCTGGATAATTGCATTGTCAACGTATTTTTTGTACAATTTGTTTTTTTTTACGTCGCACTGACACAGGTAGGTCTTATGGCGATAGGAAAGGCACAGTCAACATAGTGAACTCGTATACAGTATGTGGAATTACTTCAAATAATACTACACAACTGGTATAAGATTAAAATTTACACTGCATTTATTGACTTATTTATTTTTTTATCCATTTTGGAACCTGAGTAGCATAACGACCTGCTGCGTCTTAACCAAAGCTCCTTTTGCTAATAGAGAAGTATTTCCAGAAGGGTATACAGTCGTCTATCGTAGAGACCGAGGAGATAAAATGGGAGGGGGGTGTTTATTCTGGTGAAGGAAATTTATTGTTCACATGAATGGTTTACCGATGAAAGGGATGAAATATTAGGGATAAAATTTAGTTTGTGACAATATGAAGGAGGTGGAAATTAGAGGAACAGATAGGCCTGGAGGAGAGGAGACATGGAAATATTTGAGAAAATAATATATTATACTCATAAAAACAATAATAATGGTATGGTAATAATTGGGGGAGATCTAAACTTGCTTGAAGTTGAATGGAATGGAGCTGCAAGAGACGTCCATGAACAGAAACTGGCAAATAAGTTAATTTGGGAGGGAAGATTTACACAAGTAGTACAAGAACCGACTAAGTGGGAAAATGAAGAAAGTAATAAGATAGAATTAGTTCATTTGAATGATCCAAACAATCTAGTGGAGAGAGTGAGAAAGTTAATAGCATCTAGAAGTGCAGGTCATTCGTCATACAAAAACGAAATCTTGTCAATCGAAGAACAACTTCGAAAATCGGGTTTTATTGAATAATGAACACTGCGTGGTGGGACGAACTTCTATTCGCAAATGGATTTAAAGTGGTTGGATTCTCTAAGGATATATCAGTAATCTACGAAAATGAATGTGAGGACAGAAGGAGCAACTAGCAACAACTAGCTATAGACAGGCTTCGATTTAAGAAACGAATAGACGACCAAGAACGAATTCTTTTACCCATAGTTTATGAACAAAATCAGAGAAGAAATAGCGAAAGAATCCACGCTCCACTGCGAAAGAATTTTGAAAGACAGTATGTAATTAGCAGAGGAAAAGATGACCTTCACCAGGCTGATCTTATTAATATGTCTCTGTTTACGAAAATTAATAGTGGATATAAATATATGTTGACTGTAATTGATGTTTATTCAAAGTATTCAAAGTACGCATGGTCAGTTCCACTTAAAATAAAAACAGGAAAAGGAGTAGTAGAAATTGGAATGTATTTATTCAAAATGTAAACGCTATCCGAAACATACACAAACTGACAGAGGAAAATATATTTATAATAAGATTTTTCAACAGTGGATTACAAAAAGAAAAATTAAACACTATTCAACAGTGAGCAGTTTGAAGGCGAGCGTATTTGAACGTTTTAATCGAACACTGAAGCAGTGGATGTGACAGAAATTCTCCGCATGTGGTTCTTACCACTGGCTTCGTATGCTAGCAAAACTATTAGACGAATATAATAATCGAAAACATCGTACGATTGGTATGAAACCTATAGAAGTCGCAAATGATCCTCAACAACTTGTACAAATTACGAGAAATGAAGAAAAACAAGTCTTCTTATCTACCAAAATTGAAAGTAGGTGACAGTACGAATAAGTAAAATTAAGCGGTATTTCACAAAGGGTTATACTCCCAACTGGAGTATTGAATTATTTACTGTAAGAAAAGTATTAGAAACATTACCAAGAACTTATTTGCTTCGCGACTATCAAAATGTTCTATGAACAAGAACTGAAGAAGAAAAAAATATCCTAGAATATACCTCATTGATAAACTTTTACGCAGAAGAGGAAATTAAGTATTGGTGCCCTGGTTGGGTTTCGACGCCACTCATAATTCGTAGATTTCGAGGGAATATATATTATAAAAACTTGGCGGTTGGTACGGTGGTATAATATTTATAATTAAACTTCTACTCTAATGTCTGGTAGATTTGCCTGGTTATGGTAACCTCTCCCTATTGTTGCAGACTTCCCTCAGCCAAGAAACAGTGGTGTTTGGCTTGTTGATGTCGACGTAGCACTTTACCTCAATCAAGGAAATATTTACGTCTCAACTATACATAATTCATTCAAAACATTTATGTAACATATACAGTGGTGGTCAAAATAATAGAGCCACCTGGCAAAGGTTTAGAATAAAGTGCAAATTTATTACTAGACATGTTTGTACTATGATGGAAACAAAATTTTACGTTGTACAGGAACCATTACAACAGAGTCACATTGTACCACAGTCAGTTATATAGATAACACAGCTGAAACTAATCAATAATATTCAAAATAATACCAGACCACAGGGTCAAAAAAATAGAGTCAATTGACACAAATATTTTGTACTTGATCTCAGTCTTATGAAATTTACAGGAATAGTCGTTTTTGCATAGGAGTGCATTAGTACTTCGTGGTGTAACCCTTATTTTTGAGGATTTCCCTGCACCTCTTACCCATAGAGTCGACTAAACGCCTGCATTCGTCGCTGTTGATCGCATACAAGGCTCTCTGGATTTCTTCCCAAAGTTTATTTAAAGACGTAGCTTTTGAGCGGTCAATTCTCTTGTCTACGATCTCCCATAAGTTCTCGATGGATGATGCGTCAGGGGATTGAGGTGGCCACTCTAATACTTCGATATGGTGATATTGAAAAAACTGCCTTATGATCCTTGCAGTATGCTTTGGATCGTTATCGTGCTGAAATTTCCATTTCAGCGGCATTTCCTCTTCAGCATAAGGCAGCATCACATTTGCTAAGATGTCGTTGTACATTTCTGCGTTCATCATGCCGTTGATACGGTGTATTGGACCAATGCCGTGCCATGAAAAACATCCCCATACCGTAACACTTCCGCCACCGTATTTCACAGTTTTTAAAGTGTACTTGGGATTAAATTCCTGGTTTGGTGGGCGGCGCACATAGACTTTTCCGTCTGAGGCAAACCTATTATACTTGGATTCATCGGACCAAAGGATGTTTCTCCACCAAATATTGGGTTTGTGTTCATTTCTCCGGGCGAAGGCCAACCTTTTCCGAACATTAGCTTTTGAAACATGTGGCTCCTGTCTCGCAATGCGCCCATTCAATTTTGCGGATCTCAGTCGTCTTTGAATCGTTGAAGTTGATGGTTGAACATCATTTTTGTCGCTAAACAAAATGGTTTTCAGTCGTGGGGGTGACAAAAATGGGTTTCTTTACTTCCCTAGTGATGAGTCTGTCTACGCGAGGAGTAGTTACACGAGGTCGCCCCCTGTTCCCCACCTGCGGCTTTGTTTGTTTTGCCAGTCTAATGGCGTTCTGGACTCGTTTTCGCGAAACGTGTAAATCTTTGGCTATTTGATTCATGGATATCCCACTTTTGAACATCCGGAACATTACTATACGACCATCATCACTTGTATGCTCTGCTCTGCCCATCAAGAAGAATGTAAACAAAACCAAACGTCAGTTTACATACAAAATAATATTGAGTGGAGGTTTGTTGACAAATAATATCGCTAGCCCCCAAAACAACTGCAAAAAATCAATTTGAACGGGACTTCTGTAAAACGGCTCTATTATTTTGACCCATAAGATTTTTACCTTTATGCCTCTTTTCGAACGTCTAGCTCAAACGCTTCCTTTCGCACGACTACAGACAGCAGCGACGTCTTCCCTGATATTGTCTAAAAGGGACTGACAACACGGCACTCGTGGAGATTTTGCGAACTAATAGATATCCTACTTCTTAATCTCGTCAATAGAGGTGGCTCTATTATTTTCAACGCCACTGTATCTTAATAAATTACATTGAACAAATTGACTAAAGATGACTGAAAGTATAGATATAACCTTATATTTTCTTATCCTAAATTAGACTGTCTTCCGACTTTCTTACCTAAGAAAGAAGAAAGAAAGAAAGAAAGAAAGAAAGACAAGAAGGAAAGATACACTTAAGAAACTGGAAATTGCAACACCAAGAAGGCATTGGTATTTTGTGTTGATTTTCAAGATACGGAACGATGCCATGTAGGTATGTAAACGATCAAAGTTTCAGACCCATTAGATTGTTGCTACAGCTCTCCCCACGTGATTGGTAGCGGTGGAATCAACTCCAATATACGGACTCTGGTGTAGCGTAGTTGAGTTTGAGTCTGTGCAGTGAAGTGTTCCCCGTCAAACATGCCTCGACGACAGAGAAGAGCACGATATCAACAACATGTCGCCGTTTGAGACGGCTCGGATAATTGGGCTGTATGAGGCTTGATTATCGCTAAGGACTGCCGCTGCACGTGTTGGCCGACTGGCATCTACGGTACAACGTGGATGGCAGCAGCGGTCAAATAAAGGTACCCACACTCGTAGACCTGGCACAGGCCCAGCGCGACGGACAAATGTGAGAGAGGATCGCCGCATCATTCGGATGGCCCGGATGGAACCCCATGCAACAGCAGCGCAAATTCGAGCAGCTGTGGCACACCACGTTACATAACAAACAGTTGGTAATCGCCTGCGTGCAGCTGGCTTACGAGCCCGTGTCCCTGCAGAAAGTGTTCCATTGGCCCCACAACAGCGACGTGTATGGCTGGCCTGCTGTGGAGAAAGATCGACGTGGGTCGACGAATGGCATAGGGTCGTCTTTAGTGATGAATCGCGTTTCTGTCTTGCCCGCAGTAATCACCGGAATCGTGTGCGCCGACGTACCGGGGAGAGGGGCCGCCCAGATCTTATTGTCGAGAGGCACACAGGGCCAACACCAAGCATTATAGTCTGGGGAGCTTTTAGCTTTAATGTGAAACACAATTAGTGCGTGTTGAGGGCACTATGACTGCTCGACAGTACGTTGATAGGGTACTCAATCCAGTGGTTGTCCCTATGATGGGGAACATTGCTAATGGGATGTTTCAGCAGGACAATGCCCGGGTTCACACTGCACGCATCTCCAGACAAGCTCCCCACGACATCACAACCTTAGAATGGACCGCCAGATCCCCGGACCTCAATCCTATTGAGCATGTGTGGGACATGGTGAGTCGACAACTGGCCAACCGTCCTCAGCCACCCACAACTCTGGAACAACTGACCCGTGCAGTGCAGCAAGCATGGGCCAAAATTCCTCACGAAGCGATCCAGGGTCTTACCGACTCCATGACTCGACGAATTCATCAATGTATTGCAGCTCGTGGTGGGCACATCCTGTATTGATTGCTGTCCAAACTTGCGGTTAGAGGGATTTGAAAGGGCAATCATCGAATCACAACCGAACACTCGTCCTTCATGTTCAATTGCAGCAGTGTAGCATCACTCCTTCTGGGTGTTGCAATTTCCATTTTCTTCAGTGTATCTGTGAAGCTCTGCGGTACGCACTGTCCGGTGAGCGCAGACACGTTCTTCTGTGTACTGACTCCATGAGGTGGCTACAGTCTATTGATACCTGTTTCCTTCGGCACCGTCTGGTGCAGCGGATCCAGGACCTGCAGGCCGGGTGTTCGGATGCCGGCACTAGAATCACGTTTGTATGGCTCCCAAGCCACATGAGTGTAGAGGGAAATGAATTGGCAGATACGGCTGCCAACAGGCAGTTACACTGCCCCCGTTACCGTAAAAGGTTCCAGCAAGTGATATTCGCTCTCGTCTGAGACGTTTGGTTATGACCCACTGTGTGTGGGGGGAACGCAGATGAAGAATACACCCACGGTATCCCCTGCCTGTCGTAAGAGGCGACAAAAGGGGCCCAAGGGGCTCTCGACCTGGGAATGTGTGTTGGCGGCCACGGGGCCGTTAACTGAGTCCTGGCATTGCTTCCACTTACTTGTGCCAGGCTCCTCACTTTCGTCTATCCTGTCCGACCTCCCTTGGTTAACTCTTGTTCTTTTTCGACCCCGACGGTATTAGAGCATTCGAGGCCTAGGGAGTCTTTCATTTTCACGCCCTTCGTGACCCTTGCCTTTCTTCGTCCGTTACTTCACTTTTCGATGTGATGGATCACTTCTGTTTCTCCTTTTTCTGTATATCTACCTCCTGTGGGTGTGGGATGCAAACGAAAAATACACCAATGGTATGCCCTGCCCATCTTGAGAGGCGACTAAAGGGGGCGACCAAGGAATGATTGTATTAGAACCATGAAACTACTTTTGATTAGAACCATCTCGCGGGTAGTACCACTGTATTACTTACACCATAGGTTTGTGGTTAGTATGTGGCAGAGAGTGGTTCACTGTGGGTTTCCAGTACCAGTGATAAGTATCATTGTGAGCAATACCACGGGGCTGGGCGTTCCCTGTGATTAGTACCACTATATGAGTCACATCGTGGGTCTGCGTTGCCTGTGACTAGTACTCACTGTATGAGGAACACCACGGGGATACCGGGGTCCGTGATTAAGACACGTAGTTAAGGAACACCATCGGTTTGCGTTACCCGTGCGACGTACAATACTTGTGAGTTGAAGGGTTAGGGGAAAAAAGCAGGAGAGTCAATATTTTTTAAACTTGAGAAAAATATGTTTTAATGTTCAAATTGTTGTGAAATCAGTGTATCAGCACATTAAGTTATTTTGATTTCCCCACGAACCTGCTACGCAGGCGTAGCAGGGGGAGAGGTGATACTCCCACGTGGCGCGTCCCAGGTGGCGGATAGGGTTATCCTAACCGGCTTGCCGGCGGACTTGAGGGAAATAAAATACCTCTCGGGGACCAAACACACTACCCCCTGCGGGTGGGGGGCGCACATGTAGAATACACCCGCGGTATCTCCTGCCTGTCGTAAGACGCGACTAAAAGGGGCGACCAAGGGCTGACTGAATTAGAACCATGAAACTAATTTTGAATCGTACCATCACGCGGGGAACACCATAGGTTTGCCTGTACTTGCGAGTAGTACCACTAAATTCGGTACGAAATAGGTTTGTGATTAGTAGCAGTAAAAGCCTGGCCTGGTGGATTCCAATACCCGTGCGTCGTACCCATGTGAGCAACACCACGGGTCTGGGCGTAGCCTGTGAGTTGTTCCACTATATGAGCGACACCGTGGGTCTGCGTTGCCTGTGATTAGTACCCACTATGTGAGGAACACCACGGGAATACCGGCGCCCGTGTTTACTACACCTAGGTGGGGAACCTTCTCGGTTTGCGTTGGCTCTGAGTAGGGCCATTGTGTGAGACACACCATAGGTCTGCGTTACTTGTACGTATTGCAATACTTGTGAGTAGTACCATCTTTTGTGGAACACCGTGAGTCTTCGCTACTTCTGATTAATACCCCAACATGACACATACCATGATTCTATTTTACTCGCGACATGTACCATTCTGTGGGGCCTTAGACGTGGATTTTGCACCCCCTTTAGACACCAAGCATCATTGTGCTTTATAAGTGGTTCCTTAGTCGGTAATAATGTTATTTTCGATCTGTATTGAGTCCGATCCACTGGTTTTTGTTTGTTTGTTTTGTGTTTTGTTGAGTTCCTGTCCATCCATTAATTTTTCATGCCAAATTTTATTTTTATTTTGGTCAGTGGATGCCTTTGAAATTTTTGTTCTTTCATTTCGTACCATTAGGGGCCGATGACCTTCGATGTTAGGCCCCTTAAAACAACAAGCATCATCATCATCATCATTTTGATTTCCAGAAAAAAAAACTAGGGTCCAGGAAATATGGAATCAGAGCTCTAGGCATCGTGTTTGTCCCCACAATGGTTTAATTCCACAAAACCCTATCAAGGTACATGCTTGAAGCGGAAAAAAGAAAACTGGTAAGTCAAGTGGAACAGACTCGCATCATCTAGTCGTGAGGAAGCTGGAGAGCATGACAGAAAAATTTCATCAGACTTCGTATGTCTTTGATTTTTTCTTTGGAAATCGGGAGGAGACCTAGAATAAAGAACGGAAATATCTCAAGTAGACTGCGACAAATCGATATTTTATGACACAAGTATTTTTTTAAAATCTAATCTTACCGTTATAAGCTGGAGTGGGAAGTTCAAACAGCCCACCCTTCAATGGTCGACCTTGTCGTGGTGCCCTTATAATCCCCGTTTGCATTCTTCCAGATTAAGTCGTGCGATACTGCAGCATATGGCTCTGGCTAGATGCAGAAGCTATTACCTTAATAGGCTGACTTTTGAAAGGGCATTTTACAGCATATTTTGAATTCAACATTGTCTTCCAGTCTAGCACCATTTATTGGGTAACGCTGACCACCCAGTGAAAGGGGATGGTTTACATCTGGACGTTTTCACCATTTCTTTGAAATCTTCAGATGTTTCCATCAACGCTTTTACATTCCATAAGCCGACATTTTTATCGCACTCCAAGTACGAATGGCCACGCACGGGGAATGTAAGTTTGATGTCCTTCAGGCCAGCAGTTTGAGTGTGTTACATAATGAATGAAGCGGAAGACAGTATAGTTTTTATTCTGATCACCTGTGGAATCGCAGAAAATTGAGAGTTCTTCAGTGCCTTCATCCATGATATGTGTGATGAAGTGAAACAGGAGTGAGGTCACTTCATTCGGGCCTTTTTTTGCAATACATTCTGGATAGATATAAAAATTTGATTGGTCTGCTGCGAGAACATGGATATTGAACGAATACATAGACAGTTGTCTATAATAAACGTCATTGGTTGCTATATGTGGCAGGGATACATTTTTAGCAAAGTCTATGCAGATAGCCACCTTTTTTTTTCCTTGCCGAGAGCTTCCTTTTCCTTATAATTATAATAATTTCGTGTGGCTATTTCTAGCCGAGTGCAGCCCTTGTAAGGCAGACCCTCCGATGAGGGTGGCCGGCATCTGCCATGTGTAGGTAACTGCGTGTTATTGTGGTGGATGATAGTGTTATGTGTGGTGTGTGAGTTGCAGGGATGTTGGGGACAGCACAAACACCCAGCCCCCGGGCCATTGGAATTAACCAATTAAGGTTAAAATCCCCGACCCGGCCGGGAATCAAACCCGGGACCCTCTGAACCGAGGGCCAGTACGCTGACCATTCAGCCAACGAGTCGGACTCCTTTTCCTTATGAAGAATGTTCATCTTCGTTAAACGATCAATCTGTGTTTGCCATCTTCAGAGTTTTGACGTTTGCAGTGAATTCATCGCACTCTGCACAAGTGTCTGTTCAAGGATGGCCAAACGAAGTATTAAATTCCCTGTTGCAAATCATTCGATATGTGTCATCAGACACAGTCGTCGTAGGATGAAGTTCTTTTAAAAGATGGAACATTTTCTTAATGTTTAAATCTTCCGGCAAGTATGTTCTCTTGGAGTCCTTGAGGCTGTAGTGACTCTGACGGCCTCTGAAACTTTTAATGTGATTTTCAATCATAGTCGCAATTGCTTTACCTAATTGTGTGTGTTTTGTAGAATGCTTACCCTTTTATCCACTGGTGCACATCCATGTGATATCAGACCTTTCTGCAGATGCCATGAATTGCAGAAGATGCTTTCGCACATACCTGAACTCCTGAACTGCCAACGACTCTCGACCGATACGCACTCTGTAAGTATAGCTAGCTTCGCGATACTGGGCAACTTCTTCATCTTTCCGCGGCCTTCCTTGAACCACGGGCATAATCGTAATCAACCCTCCCAAATACCTATTTTGTTTTGTTATTTGTGAGACTGTACTGCACCCGTCATGCCGGGCTCAGCTCGGCCGGTGAGCGAAGATCTCCAGCGTGTAGATCGTTCGCTTATCGGCTGTGCGAAAATTTTAAAGTGCAGGGATAGATGATGAACTAGTGGCAAATGAGAGAAAGCTAAATAGGTTTTACACATTTATTATAACTACTGCTCTTCATAAACTTCACAATAATTTACAAAATCTAGGTATTTTGTTTATATGATTTGTCTTCTTTTATGTCGTAATCACATAGACACTTCATCCAAAAAACGGAACAGCAAATGGCTGAATCTGCAAATATAATTGTACCGGGCGGTACACCTCCACTCCGCTAATTTAAAATGTGCGCCTGTTGAAACTCCTCTGCTGGAGGAAGTCTGAACCTTATTGACAGTATTAATTTTCTACCGTCTCAGAAGATGTCACCACGTGGAAAATTTTGAGTTTTTGAACTGTGTCATTTTTGATGTGTTTTTGTTTCGCTTGAAGTAAGAAGTGTGAACTTTCTCTTCTAGAGGACACTACTGAAGATCTACAATAGTGCAACCTAGTGCGGAGTCAAAGAACTATTTTTTGAAGAAAATTTAATTTCAAGAGTTTGTTCTTTGTTAAATTTTTTTTCTATCATTGTTTAAGTTGGCAATATTTACCCCTGTCTTCCCCTGGTTATGAATGTATCCAATCCCGAATTTCTTCAATTAATTTCTATCCAATCAGATGTATCTTCCCCCAACTTGAATCTGTTGCGGGGTCCTATCCAATAAAGAGTTTGTGGGAGGGTGTTTTCCTTCCCCTAACGCCTAGAAACTTCCGCGAGAGTATTTAAACTGCTGATTTTTGGGTCTCTCTGCCACTTCTGTTCCATCTTTCAGTGTGTTAAGTACATAGCAGGGGGCGGGAAGCGCCTCTTTCTTCTCCAGCCGTTCAACACAAGGTAATGGCCGATTAATAACTTATTTCTTTGCTAGCTCAGCAGTTTAACTTTCGGGGCGGGTTCTAAGCGTTCAACCATGTAACCTTTTCCTAAAATGTAACTTCCCTTTTCATCTATTCTCTTGTAAAACAACATATTGGGATAGAGAGTGCTAACCCTCTCGAGCTCCCACTCACATTGTCTTGAGGTGAACTTATTTTCTCAACCTATCTTTCGTTAATGTAAAACAAATTGTTCTTTTCTTAAGTCACCTCTTTAGCATGGGATTAGCCCTTGTATTAACGGCCTAGTGCCAAGTAGGTCTTAATCAAAGTGTATTAGGAGTGCAAGTTCGCCTCCTCTCAAATTGTTATTTTAGAGGTCATTTAATTAACCTGCTTTTCTTTTAATAGACCTCAGTAGATTGGGTATTTTACCCCTGTGTTTATGTCCGTTGAGGACAACTTGAAGGTGGAGTTTGGTGTGGCCTGGGAGAGGCTTAAATTTTGAGAGCGAGTGGCTCTTTTGAAAATTCTGGGTTGTATGCCTCATGGAGGTTTTTCAGTGTAATTTGGAGCAAGGGCTCCTAGGTATAAATGGGGTTTTCTCCCCCTCTGTTAAAACTTGTGTTTGGGGTAAAACTGAGCTGATTGCCCAAGCATTGTGAAGTCAGGGCGCGAAGCCCAAATTCTGTAAATACTGTAACTAACCCCTTTTGAATTGCTACTTTGTATCTGCCATGCTTGTTATTTCTTTGTTTTCGAAAAGAAAATATAACCTTGTTGAATTTTAAATTAATTTTACGTTGCACTATATTTCGTAGCTTGAAACCCATTCACACCCGCACCTTCTTTCACCTCTACCTACCACGGAAAAGTCCGTAACAAGTGGTAGCAGAGCGTGGTTTCGATCCACGGACCTCTGGGTTATGGGCCCAGCACGCTTCCACGCTCGTGTCGATCAAAACTTTGCCTTTAACAGACTCATCCACGACTAATCCCTCATAAATACTCAAATCTTCTCCAAAAACAACAACATCAGAAGCCAGCCAAGCTCTTTCAACATCAAGTGAGACCAGATGTGAGGCTGTCAACACTGACGTTAACCCTTCACGTCGAGCTATCATTGCTGGCACGCCACTGCTTATGATTCTGGCCGAATGCGAGTTTGGATGCCGCTTAAAGTATTGCTTAGCGACCTCCAATAATTCAGATGCCTTGACATTATTTGGCCCAGTTGGAATTAACTCCCAAAGTCCTTCGCTCCTGAATATACTCTCACCTCGCTTATGATAGGGGAGCAATGCAGGCTGTGCGATCGGCACCATGACACTTGGTTGGCGCTGTCGTAGCAATTTGCGCAACAGAGACAGTCGTATGTCGTGGATGCGAGGTGAGTATCTGACTTTAAGAGGCCAGTTTCTAACGATGTCCAGATAATGCAGAGGGTGTGAACAGACACGACCAAGAAAATGGAACATTAGAGTCAACCAAGATGGATTTAAGATTTTTACGACTAACGTAAAGAAATCCCATAGTTTCAACAATTTCTCGTCTACATTTTCTACTACAATCCAGTCACACACTCTGCACCACATAACCCATGCGCATCTAACCAAGTGGTAAAGGACCCCCGACAATGACGGAATCACGAGTAACGCGATTATTGCAACTGCCTGCAGGTCAACTTCACCTATTTCTCTGCCAAAATCATACGCGTAGGTGTAGGTCGCCATGGCACTTAGCAGCAGCCCGAGCGACACAATGAAATTACCTGAGACAAACAAGAAAACTGACGCATATAACAAAGCTATTGTGGCTACAATTTTTAAAAGTCTTCCCTGGAAGAATTCTACATTCAACCAGCTGGGCAAGCTAAGTCCTAAGAGCGAGTCTCCCAGCCAATCCATAGGCGTGCTAGCAGCCTTTTCAGCAATTGCTTGCGTGATATTTATAGTCTGATATACATGTTGCCATACGGCATTCCACTTCCTCTCGAGACCAGTAATTGGATAGCTCTTCACGACATTAGCAGAAAGTCTCAAGTAAAACTTTGCTGCTACTCTAAGCCCGCAGCTGACATAAAATTTTACTGGCGCTAATGGTGCTATAGATAGCCTCGTCCCCCCCTGTTTGCTACAAGGGTAAACGTCTATCAGCACGTAACAAGCACTGGTGACCTCTATTTCAGCCTCCACCTCTTGCCAACTATCGTCAACTGCGTTTCCGACCACGGTGAAAGTGGCCTTTTTGACTGCCACACACTGTGTCAAGTCTTTGTCCCTTATCACATGTACCGACTTCACGCCGACTACCGTGCTTGCCAAAGGATGACTCACGAGGATGTTCGAACCTTGTTGTTCGTGTATTTTCTTCAGATAACTGGCGTGGACGAATTTCTTCATGACCTGGTTGAATTGATCACTAGCATAAAGGAACTGAATCCCATCGTATGACACTTCAAATCTACCATCCAGACACCTGGCGTTCACGAGTTTGGATGCGTTTTTGGGATCCATACTCCGACAAAGCTCATCAATTTGAAATATTTCCTCAGTTGCCAAAAGCTTCTCTGATTCTTCACCGCTCTGATATGCTATGTAGGTTGGCGCGGAGTAACCAGCTGCGTTATACAGAATAAATGACATTCCATGCTCTCTGTATTGGACGCCAGCTTCCACAGTCACCACCTCGGATTTCCCGTGGGTGATCCTCTTGAGCAGCACTCTCACGCTCTCTCTATCCTGTTTCGCTTTATACAGATGATACGCAGGCTCCTTACCCTTGAGACAGTAGTAATTCACAAGTCGTAAAGTTGTCGTGGTCAAATCGTGGCAACCACTTCCTTTGAATAGTGGGTAATCTATGCAATTAAATTGCATAAAAGTTCCCGATTCGCTACACCTGGCACGATACTCTTTGCCATAGAAATTGCAACAATTCGTTACTCCGACGCTCCCGCTCCTGCAACACCAGGTGGTGTCTGAGTCCATAATAACAAATTTCGAAAAAACAGTGCCAACATAAGTATATCTACGATGCTCCACTATTTCAGTTACTCTGTAAATATCGTCGCCTATGGTAAAGCAGGCTCCGGCTTGCAAGGTTACACTGCCCTGGTAGATTGTCTTACCATCTGTATAAGCCGTGGGCTGGATTGCCACACCGAACATGTCGTTGGAACACTCTGCACTGGCAGTCTTGTTGTAGATTATCCACAGTATCACAGTGCCAGCTCCCAACCAGGGCCCTACTAAACGTGATGAAATAGCGACAAGCAGGATCAAAGATACCACGTGTACGATTTCATATGCTAAGCTGTTGTCGATCTTGACAGGGGTGTCTCTGGCTCTATAGCTACACCAACAAATGCTATCCACTCGGACAGCTATCTCACCCTTCTTCGCCAGTATCATACCTTCAGGGCAGCACGCTCGATCATAATTTCTCAATGTCTCGCAACAAACCCTCGTTGACGCATCACAGATATAATCATGGCACACGTTAACGCCTGGTTGTTCCTCGGGTACGCACTTGTCGCTTGCTAATAATCGTATGATTGGAACCGTGCAAGCCGCATATATGGGCTGTTTCTCTAGCAAGCCGATCAACACGTCGTCGTTCAAGCAACCGAGAGCTAGGTACCCAGAACACTCTTTAAAGCTTTGTTGCAACCTTCCTAGCCCATTCTGATACAGCCCTGAAAAGGCTACTTGAGGGAAAGATCCCTTGGCGCATCCAATGTAACGAGTAGGCTGTGTTTTTCCGCCTACACAGTGAGCTATTGGGTCAGCCCTCACTTCCGAGACATTCCTCGCATCGTGGGTACAGCAGTCAGTCGTGTTCAATTGGCCTATAAAATACTGGTATTGTCGTCCTTTGCAAACACTATCTTCGTGTTCACAGTCTTTTTCGGAGACATTGCCAATCGCTGGGAGCATTGCAAGAGAATCACCTCGTATTGTCCCGTTCCCATAGGTCATTACTTCTATGTTCTTCAACGATGGTGCCACCGTCGGTGCGGCTCTGGCGAACATTGCGAGGAACAGCACCCCTAAAAGCAGTGACATTCGTCTCGGTACGAAGAACAATGATAACGCCAAGAGGTAATATGCCTTGTCGTCCACATTCTTTGAGTTACCCTGATAGTGGTACGCCTGTAGGACATATTGATAGGCTTCTGCATGCATTTCTTTGAGTATGATATTCGCCTGCTGCATAGTGTCAACGACGCGAGTCCAGTCCAGGTCTTCTACTGATCGGTAATTGCGGTGGGCTATTTCCCTTGCCTGGTTGCTTAGTGTGTTCACCTGCTCCAGTTTATTGACATCCTCTTGCTCCAGTTGAACAATGAGATGCCTCCAAGCGTCAGAAATATTACTGATCGTAATGGCAAACTCAGACGTAAGGTTCAGTGCTGTCAGAGCTGCCACTCTATATACTCTTATGCTGTGCTGGAAAGCTCCAATTTGTTGAGTTATCGCATCCAAAGCCTTTGCCGCATTAGAGGTGCGCAACGTCTTGTCTGTTGGCAAGTAATATTCAACTTCAAGTCCAGTGTAGTTTAACCTCTCTGCCTGGTCGAACGCATGTCTCACAGATTTCATGATCTCATCCAGTCTCGTCAGTTCAATTGACGTAGACTCTATTGGCCTAATCATAAATTTGGTCCTGCTCTTCGATCTTTTAACTAGTTCGCCCAGCTCATGAGTCACTTCTTTGATCTTCTGCCTAGTCGCAATAATATTTATATTTTTAGTGGAAAATTAATTAAATAATTAATAATAATTGATTTGAGATGATCTCTCCCATTGATAATTTAATAACTTGAAAATAAACTTCCTTCCTTCATAGATTTGATTTTAAACAAGTTTGAAAATGATCATTTTCATTCCTCTTTGAAAATTAAATAAAAAATTTTCTCTCATAAAATTATGGTTAAATCGTCTTCCTTGACCTTTAAATTAATTAATAAACTCAACTTTATAATTATTTAGTAGTTGCTTCTCACATAATAGCTTGGAACTTGACATTATGTCAATCTATGTTTATCCATTAATTGAAATAATTAATTAATTAACGCTTAATATTTTTTGATTTTGTGAGTTCAATCCACTGACATGGCCTATACTTATTTATGTGTATTCGTTAAATAAGATCCTATTCTTCCTTAAAAACGAATAAAATTCACTAAAGGTTTAAATTCATTCAAATGGTGAACCACTAAAGTTGGCGTAAATTAGGCCAAAATTCCACGAAATAACGAAGAGCATCATCACAAATATGGATTGGAAACTTACATTAAGCAAAATACAGTCAAATCACACACACTACACTCACACAAAGATACACGGAAATATTATATACATATTTACACGAACGCTAGCCCTTGACTATTAATTTTCATGTTTAGACAAAGTTAGGAAAATTATTCTCATGATGACACTATCGTGGTGACCTCCTCTCATCAACTGGAAATGTGACAGAGCAATGATTGTCACTTTATTAAAGAACATAGTTATACGACGATGTTCAGAGAAAATTTACGAACACAAAATCATCCAAAAATCATCGATAAAATCGCTTAAACATAGGCCAGAATTAACATTCCGCGCACGCGGTTCATGAGCTACGATATTTATTTTTACTTCTCCACTATAATTGTGATTCTCGATTAATCTGCACTCACAACGAAGAAATTACATCAAGTAACATATTTTATTCTTAAATTGACTCACTAATGGATGCACACCACGAACCTACTACGATGGCGTAGCAGGGGGAGAGGTGATACTCCCACGTGGCGCGTCCCAGGTGGCGGATAGGGGGGTCCTAACCGGCTTGCCGGCGGACTTGAGGGAAATAAAATACCTCTCGCGGACCAAACACACTACCCCCTGCGGGTGGGGGACACACATGCAGAATACACCCGCGGTATCCCCTGCCTGTCGTAAGAGGCGACAAAAAGGGGCGACCTTGGCGCGGACATGGATTGCGGTTGGTATAATGTGATGGACCTCCTGTGGATGGGAGAGGCTGAATACATCCATAGGTAATCCCTGCCTGTCGTAGAAGGCGACTTAAAGGGTCATGTGGCCATGGTCCCCTCTTTATTTTTTATTATTTTTCCGAGGGTCAGATGTAGACCATTCAAAATTTGATGTGCGTGCTGCCCGGCGATGGAGCTCCTATGTGTGCGACTACGCTCGAAAGCCCGTGCCAGCAACCACCCAGGACGCGGCGGGTGGGAGTATCATGTACCCGGGCAGTGGTATCCGCCTGACAACGCAGGTCCCCGCACAGCCGAATGCCAGAAGGACATATTATTATTAATTATTTTTATTTATTTTTCCTATTGTTAGTGCTCTGTACACGCTATGGGGTACATGCTATTGCGGGTGACTGGAGGAAGGGAGTCCTAGTGCTCATTGCCTCAGTCATCCCGTATTAGGCATCGTTCAACATCGGACCCCGGGCAATACCTGCTACGACCAGGTGGGTATTGCCTTGGCTGCTTGGTTCGGCTACAGAGACCCCTGATCGGAGTGGGTGGCATTCGGGGAGGATGCTATCGGGCATGGCTTCCAAACGAAGTCGGCTCTCACAAGGTGGTCGCCCACCTAAGTCTTTAACTTTTGCTTCCCTGAGAGGTTCAACTCCCTGGGAACATGCGCAGCGTGAAGGAATGGGATCCAGCTTCCCTAGGTTTCTGGTCGCTACCAGAACCGATGGGCAGGATTTTAAGCTGGTGAAGTCGATCCTGTTTAGTAGACACATCGAAGGCGTCTATGGCGAACTGGAGGAACTTAAGAAAATGCGCAACGGTAGTTTGCTTCTAAAGACTCGTACAGCACTGCAAGCTGATCAGTTGCTTAAGTGCGAGCACTTTGGCGAAATCCCCGTCAAAGTGGAGGAGCATAAATCCTTGAACCTGGTTCGTGGAGTCATCTTTCACCGCGACCTTATTTTGAACACTGACGACGAGTTGATGGAAGACATGAAGAACCGTGGCGTGACACACGTCCGGCGCATTACGCGCAAGGTCAACGGTGAAGACGTTGCCACTGGTGCCTTCATTGTCTCTTTCAAGTTGTCAGTGTTACCAGAGAAAGTCAAGGTAACAACTTATCGTTGCGATGTGAGGCCGTACATCCCGCCTCCTATGCGATGCTATCAATGCCAGCGATTCGGACATATGGTATCTCGCTGTTCGAATCAGGCTGTATGTGGTACATGTGGACGAGTAGCTCACGGCGCGGAGGAGTGCACAACTCCATACAAGTGCACTAACTGCTCCGGTTTTCATTCTCCTCGGGATCGGAACTGTCCGACATACCTGAGTGAGAAGAAGATCCAGGAGATCAAGACCCTGGATGGTCTTTCCTACCAGGAAGCGCGCCGTAAGTTTAATTCTACCAATACACCTGCCCGTACACTCGACTATAGCTTGATAGCTCAGAGTCTTCCAGGTTCGTCATTTACAACCTCGACACCTGTCCAGACCGCTGCGCCCAAGGCGACTGTTGCTGCTCGCAGCAACGTCGCAAATAGTCAAAGCTCGAAGGGGGGGACCACCCCACCTTCGACCAACCAGAAGTCTGTGCAGGCTGGCAGTTGCCCGCCGGCACAGCAAGGGGGGAAGACTAAGTCACCCCCCCCTAGGAGGTCGACGAAAGTCGTGCCCCAGCCGGCGGAGGCGGCATCGTCGACCAGGGCTGGGAAACCACCTCCCAGCCCGTCTAAACTCGAAAAAACGAAGGGGAAGAAGAGCGCCCGTCCTGAGCGCTCTCGGACTTCCCCTGCGAAGGAGAAGTCATGCCCCCCATCTGGGGGATATGAGTCTGCGCCAGGAGGCACTCCTGCTCCTAAACCGGCGCGCTCTCCTCGTAGGGGACCCCCTCGCGCCCGAAAAGCGTCGAAGTTCTGGGCGACACCCCTGCCATCTTTCGATGATGGAATGGATGTCGCACTGTCCTCTACATCTACGGATGTAGAACTAGATAGTGTTTAGGCTTACGAGCATTTTTTCGCTCATAACCTAACGCTCTTTTATAGTCCACACTATGGCACTGTTACAGTGGAATTGTAACGGTTATGACAGGCATCTTGCTGAGTTACGTCAGCTTATTAGTGAGTACGCAGCGAGTATAGTCCGTCTTCAGGAGACCAATTTCAGACCTGGTCATCATACGGTCTTGAGGCATTTCAAACTATACTCGACAGAACGATACTATGCTCACCGGGCTTCCGGAGGCGTTGGCATTTTTGTACGTTCTGATAGCTACAGCGAAGAAGTTCCATTAAGAACCCCTCTTGAGGCTGTAGCTGTTCGCGTCTCGCTGCCTGTCATAGCAACAGTGTGTAATGTTTATCTTCCACCTGGCCAGCATCTGAACATCAACGATGTCGCTGATCTTATAGATCAGCTTCCACCACCCTTCCTCTTATTGGGCGATTTCAACGCCCATCACCACATATGGGGCTCTGAGACACCTTGCCCCCGAGGAAGAGAGCTGGGAACACTTCTAACAGATCTGGATTTATGTATTTTGAACACAGGGGAACCAACTCACTTTAGTGTACGTTACGGCACATACTCTCGCATAGACGTAAGTCTATGCAGCCGAACGTTGGTTCCACTGTTTCGGTGGAATGCACACGATGATCTCTGTGACAGTGACCATTTTCCCATCATTCTTACTTTGTTGAAACATAAACCCATCGAGGCTCCCCCTCGATGGATTCTTAAACATGCTGATTGGCCAAAGTACACATCACTAGCTGTCTTTCACGATGATGTCAGGCGGACCGTCGGCGAGGAAATAACTTACGTCACCCAAGTTATTCTTGCTGCTGCTGAGGAGTCCATTCCGTTTTTCTCGGGGACTCCTCGCCGAAAACTCGTTCCTTGGTGGAACGATGACATAGCAGCAGCCATCAAAGAACGCCGTCGGGCTCATAAACGTTACCGTCGACAGCCTACTGTGGCCAACTTGGTAACATTTAAGAAACTCCGCGCTAAGGCGCGAGTTCTTATTCGACAAAGTAAGAAGGCTTCATGGGAGAGATATGTGTCGTCCATGACGTCACATACTCCATCATCTCAAGTGTGGACGAAACTTCGACGAATTTCGGGTATTCAAGGATCATCTGTTGTACCGGGAATTTCCATTGCAGGCAGTGTCGTCACTGATCCCCTCGCGATTGCTAACCATCTCGCTAGTCATTTCGCGGATGTCTCTGGCTCCGGGAATTACAATCCTGATTTCCTCCCTCTGAAGCGGGAGGCAGAACGTCATCACCTTAGTTTTGCCACCCCTGCTTCAGAGGACTACAACGTGCCCTTTACGGAGTGGGAACTCCGTAGCGCCTTAGCGCTTTGCAAGGACACGTCTCCTGGACCGGACAACATCCATAACCAGATGTTGAAACACCTTAGTGATGATAGTTTACTATATCTCCTTCGTGTGTTCAACCGAATCTGGACAGAGGGTGATTTTCCGTCTCAGTGGCGAGAGGGCATAGTCATTCCTGTCCTCAAGCCTGACAAAGATCCTAAGTATGCAGGAAGTTACAGACCGATTTGTCTTACAAATTGCCTGTGTAAGCTATTTGAGAGGATGGTAAATCGCAGACTCGTGTGGTGTCTGGAGAAACAAGGACTTTTGTCCGAGTACCAATGTGGATTTCGAGCCGCTCGATCCACCACAGACCACTTGGTACGCCTGGAGAGCTCTATCCAGGATGCGTTTCTCCGCAAACAGCACTTGGTAGCTGTCTTCTTTGACTTGGAGAAGGCCTACGACACCACCTGGCGATATGGCATCCTTTCAGTCCTGCATCAATGGAGATTCCGAGGTAACTTGCCGGTATTTATTGCGAATTTTTTGTCCCTTCGTCTATTCCGTGTCCGAGTAGGGAGGACATATTCGCAATACCACGTTCAAGAAAACGGAGTCCCACAGGGATCGGTTCTTAGTGTCACTCTGTTCGCGATTGCCATAAACGGTATTGTCGCTGCTGCTGGTCCAGCCGTAATACCGTCCCTATATGTGGATGATTTTGCTCTGCACTATAGCTCGTGCAGTATGGCAGTCGCAGAGCGACAGTTACAGCAAGCTATTAGGAGGGTGGAGAAGTGGACCTTAGAACATGGCTTTCGGTTTTCTGCCGCAAAGACCTCCGTTGTCCACTTTTGTCGTCAACGTACTCTTCACCCCCATCCTGAGCTTTATTTAGACAACGTCGTTCTTCCAGTTGTTGACACTTACCGATTTCTTGGGCTCCTTTTTGACAGTAAATTATCGTGGGAGCCACACGTGCGGCAGTTAAAAGTGCAATGCACTAGGAAGCTTAATATCCTTAAGTTTCTTAGCAGCACTTCTTGGGGGGCTGACCGCACGGTACTCCTGCGATTCTATCGGGCACACATTTTATCCCGGTTAGACTACGGCAGTGCAGCATATGGCTCCGCAAGACCAAGCGTTCTTGCGAAGCTGAACAGTATCCACCACAGCGGGGTTAGGTTGGCGACGGGAGCTTTTCGTACAAGCCCCATCGCTAGCCTGCTCGCTGAGTCTGGTGTGCCGCCTTTACACCTGAGGCGCCAGCAACTTCTACTTACATATGCTGCAAATTTGCGACAGATGCCACTTCATCCAAGCTATCCTTGCGTGTTCAACAATGCCAACCGTTTGCTGTACGCTGCTCGTCCTCGAGCGACGCGGCCGGTTGGGATACGCTTGGATAGCATTTCCGAATTGTTTGATGTACCTTCGGTCCCTTGCCTTGTCAGACAACCAAGTGGGGTACCTCCGTGGGTCGTACGACGACCTGAAGTCATCCTGGATCTGCACACTGGCCCAAAGGAAAACACGGACCCTTCGATCTATCGGAGGCTCTTCCTGTCCGTTGTTGGCCGCTATCCAGGTTCAGTCGTCGTCTACACGGATGGTTCAAGGACAGATACGAAGGTGGGCTGTGCGTTCGTTGTTGGTAATGATAGGTTCCTTTTTGCTCTTCCGGCAACCTGTAGTGTGTACACAGCAGAGCTCTATGCTATCTGTGAGTCTCTGCGGTACGCACTGTACAATAAGCGCCGCCACTTCCTTCTGTGTACTGACTCCTTGAGTTCGCTTCAGTCTATTGATACCTGTTTCCCTCGACACCCTCTGGTGCAGCGGATCCAGGACCTGCTGGCCGGGTGTTCGGATGCCGGCACCAGAATCACGTTTCTGTGGCTCCCAAGCCACATGGGCATAGAGGGAAACGAGTTAGTAGATCGGGCTGCCAAGGAGGCAGTTACACTGCCCCCGTTGCCTTTCAAGGTTCCAGCAAGTGATATTCGCTCCCAGCTGCGACATCTTGTTATGTCCCATTGGGAGATGGAGTGGCAGGCCATTCCACTTCCCAATAAGCTGAGAGCGATAAAAGGAACAACGAAGGTATGGAGGACTTCCCTTCGGGCTTCGCGGAGGGAAGCCGTGGTATTATGTCGTCTTCGGATCGGCCACGGTATCTTGACTCACTCGCATCTTTTGAAAGGAGAACCCCCTCCGGTGTGTACCTGCGGCGACCATCTTACCGTGGTGCACATCCTTACGGAGTGTGTGGACCTGGTCGATCTCCGCCGTAGTCTTAACCTTCCGGGTACCATCTCCCTTATCTTGCGAGATGACGAGCAGTCAGCAGACCTCGTCATCCGCTTTATGAGGGATAGTGGTCTGTTTTACCGTGTCTAGTGATGTCCTTTGTCTTCGTGTCTTTGTTTCCATTACGCTTTTAACCTATTGACTTCATTTTAGTTTGTGTTGCGTATTTTAATGTGTTCTTTTAACGTCTCTCTTAAATTATGTACTACCAGGCAATGCCTTATTCTTTTGGTTTCCTGTATATTCTCTTATTTTATTAGAAAATTAGGCATTGCGTATTAGATCCACTGATTGTTTTAATCTCACCCTCATTTTTCTCCATCATCATTTTTTTTTTAACTTTAGTCAGTGGATATGTTTTAAAATTTTAACATCATCTCTCACGTCGTTTATCTCGTTCCATTAGGGGCCGATGACCTTCGATGTTAGGCCCCTTTAAACAACAAGCATCATCATCATCAATAGATGCACAGCTCGACTGCTGAATTCAATAATATCCATCTACCAGTCAACTAATCATCACAACACAGCAAATATATATTAAAAAAAAAAAATTGTATCGGTCAGATACTGCCATTTCCCAGGCCTAAATTACTATAAATGAGCGCACATCAACCATATTCAATAATAACTAATATTACCCCCTGCGGGTGGGGGACGCACATGTAGAATACACCCGCGGTATCCCCTGCCTGTCGTAAGAGGCGACAAAAAGGGGCGACCTTGGCGCGGACATGGATTGTGGTTTGGTATAATGTGTTGGACCTCCTGTGGATGGGAGAGGTTGAATACATCCATAGGTAATCCCTGCCTGTCGTAGAAGGCGACTTAAAGGGTTATGTGGCCGTGGTCCCCTCTTTATTTTTTATTATTTTTCTGAGGGTCAGATGTAGACCACTCAAAATTTTGATGTGCGTGCTGCTCGGCGATGGAGCTCCTATGTGTGCGGCTACGCTCAAAAGCCCGTGCCAGCAACCACCCAGGACGCGGCGGGTGGGAGTGTCATGTACCCGGGCAGTGGTATCCGCCTGACAACGCAGGTCCCCGCACAGCCGAATGCCAGAAGGACATATTATTATTAATTATTTTTATTTATTTTTTCTATATTTAGTGCTCTGTATACGCTATGGGGTACATGCTATTGCGGGTGACTGGAGGAAGGGAGTCCTAGTGCTCATTGCCTCAGTCATCCCGTATTAGGCATCGTTCAACATCGGACCCCGGGCAATACCTGCTATGACCAGGTGGGTATTGCCTTGGCTGCTTGGTTCGGCTACAGAGACCCCTGATCGGAGTGGGTGGCATTCGGGGAGGATACTTTCGGGATGGCGTCGAAACAACTTCCGCCAGCAACCTCGGGTAGTTCGCTACCCAAGTCTTTAACTTTGGATTCTCTAAGGGGGGCAACCCCTTGGGAACAGGCGCAGCGATTGAATTTGGGATCCAGCTTCCCTAGGTTCCTGGTTGCTACCAGAACCGATGGGCAGGACTTCAAGCTGGTTAAATCCATTCTATTCAGTAGATACATCGAAGGTGTATATGGCGAACTTGCGGACCTGAAGAAAATGCGCAATGGTGGTTTGCTACTGAAGACGAGCACTGCGCTCCAGGCCGATCAATTGCTTAAGTGTGACCATTTTGGCGACATCCCCGTCAAAGTGGAAGAGCACAAAACATTGAATCTGGTTCGTGGAGTTATTTTCCACCGTGATCTCGTCCTGAACACTGACGATGAATTGATGGAAGACATGAAGCACCGTGGCGTGACCCACGTCCGGCGTATCACACGCAAAGTCAACGGTGAAGACGTTGCCACGGGTGCGTTCATAGTCTCCTTCAAATTGTCAGTGTTGCCCGAGAAAGTCAAGGTAACAACCTATCGTTGCGATGTGAGGCCGTACATCCCGCCTCCTATGCGATGCTATCAATGCCAGAGATTCGGACACATGGTATCTCGTTGTTCGAATCCGTCAGTGTGTGGTACATGTGGGAAAGTAGCTCACGGCGCGGAGGAGTGTACACCTCCGTTCAAGTGCACTAACTGCTCTGGTCTTCATTCTCCTCGGGATCGGAATTGTCCGACCTATCTGAGCGAGAAGAAGATCCAGGAGATCAAGACCCTGGATGGTCTTTCCTACCAGGAAGCGCGCCGTAAGTTTAATTCTCTGAATGCACCGGCCAAGACACTTGACTTCAGCTTGATAGCACAGTCCCTGCCAGGTTCCTCATTTTCAACTGGAACACCTGCCCAGAAGATCGCTGCGCCCAAGCCAAAGAGAACCAGCTCGAAGGTGGGTCCGTCCCGACCTTCGACCACCAACATACCTGTGCCGGCTAGGAAACCTACGCCGGCACAACAGGGGAAGAAGACAACGTCTCCTTCCCTCACGCGGTCGGCGACAGCCGAGCCCTAGCCGGCGGAGGCGGCATCGTCGACCAGGGCTGGGAAACCACCTCCCAGCCCGTCTCAACAAGAATCGACTGTGGGGAAGAAGAGCGACCTTAGCAGGCGTTCTTCCACTTCTCCTACGAATGGGGCTTCACGCCCTCCACCCGGAGGGCCTGATTCCACGCCAGCGGGTCTTCCTCCTAGAAGACCTGCGCGCTCCACTCGTAAGAGGAAACCCCACCCCAAAACAACGTCGAAGAAATTGAAGGCATGCTTCACCTCGTCTAGTGACGGGGAGATGCACGTGGAGCATGAATCTCCATCCTCGGATGGGGAGGTGAGTGTAGGTTAGGTTAGGTGGCATTACGCTGCTCCTAACCTAAACCACAATAGTCCACACTTACATTATGGCACTGTTACAATGGAATTGTAACGGTTATGATAGGCATCTTGCCGAGTTGCGCCAGCTCATTAGCGAGTATTCGGCGAGTATAGTCTGTATCCAGGAAACAAATTTCCGACCTGGTCATCATACGGTACTGAGAAATTTTCGACTATACTCGACAGAACGACATTATGCTCACCGGGCTTCCGGTGGCGTTGGCATTTTTGTCCGTTCTGATACCTACAGCGAGGAGGTTCCACTACGAACCCCGCTGGCGGCAGTAGCTGTTCGCGTACCGCTGCCTGTCATAACTACAGTGTGTAATGTTTATTTTCCACCAGGTGAGGCTCTTAACATCAATGATGTCACTGATCTTCTAGATCAGCTTCCACCTCCCTTCCTCTTGTTGGGCGATTTCAACGCCCATCACCCCTTCTGGGGCTCTGAGTCACCTTGCCCCCGGGGAAGAGAGCTGGAAACATTAGTAACAGAGCTGGATTTATGTATTTTGAACACAGGGGAACCAACACACTTCAGTATACGTTACGGCACTTATTCTCGCATAGACGTAAGCCTGTGCAGCCGAACGTTGGTTCCGCTGTTTCGGTGGAACACACATGACGATCTTTGTGACAGTGACCATTTTCCCATAATTCTTACTTTGCTGAACCACAAATCCGTCGAGGCTCCCCCTCGATGGATTTTTAAACATGCTGATTGGCCAAAGTACACATCACTAGCTGTCTTTAACGACAAAATCAGGCGGACCGTAGGCGAGGAAATAACTTACATCACCCAGGTTATTCTTGCTGCTGCTGAGGAGTCCATTCCGTTCTACTCGGGGACTCCTCGCCGAAAGCTCGTTCCTTGGTGGAACGAAGACATCGCAGCAGCTATCAAAGAACGCCGTCGCGCTCACAAACATTACCGTAGACAGCCCACTGCGGCCAACTTGGTAACATTTAAGAAACTCCGCGCTAAGGCGCGAGTTCTTATTCGCCAAAGTAAGAAGGCTTCATGGGAGAGATATGTGTCGTCTATGACGTCACATACTCCATCATCTCAGGTGTGGACTAAGCTTCGACGTATTTCGGGTATCCAAGGATCATCTTCTGTACCGGGAATTTCCATTGCAGGCAATATCGTTACTGAACCCCTCCTGATTGCTGACCACCTCGCTAGTCATTTCGCGGATGTATCTGGCTCCGGGAATTGCCATCCTGATTTCCTCGCTCTGAAGCGGGAGGCGGAACGTTCTCACCTTAGTTTTGCCTCTCGAGCTTCAGAGGACTACAACGTGCCCCTTACGGAGTGGGAACTCCGCAGCGCCCTAGCGCTTTGCAAGGACACGTCTCCTGGACCGGACAACATCCATAACCAGATGTTGAAACACCTTAGTGATGATAGTCTACTCTATCTCCTTCGTGTGTTCAACCGAATCTGGATGGAGGGTGATTTTCCGTCTCAGTGGCGAGAGGGCATAGTTATTCCTGTCCTCAAGCCTGACAAAGATCCTAAGTATGCAGGAAGTTACCGACCGATTTGCCTTACAAACTGCCTGTGTAAGCTGTTTGAGAGGATGGTTAATCGCCGGCTTGTGTGGTGTCTGGAGAAACAAGGACTCTTGTCCGAGTACCAATGTGGATTTCGAGCCGCTCGATCCACCACTGACCACTTGGTACGGCTGGAAAGCTCTATCCAGGATGCGTTTCTCCGCAAACAGCACTTGGTGGCTGTTTTCTTTGACTTAGAGAAGGCTTATGACACCACATGGCGATATGGTATCCTTTCAGCCCTGCATCAATGGAGATTCCGAGGTAATTTGCCGGCGTTTATTGCGAATTTCTTGTCCCTCCGTCTATTCCGTGTCCGAGTAGGGAGGACATATTCGCAATACCACGTTCAAGAAAATGAAGTCCCACAGGGATCGGTCCTTAGTGTCACTCTGTTCGCAATTGCCATCAACGGTATTGTTGCTGCTGCTGGTCCAGCAGTTATACCGTCGCTATATGTGGACGATTTTGCTCTGCACTATAGCTCGCGTAATATGGCAGTCGCAGAGCGACAATTACAACACGCTATTAGGAGGGTGGAGCAGTGGACCTTAGAACATGGCTTTCGGTTTTCTGCCGCAAAGACCTCCGTTGTCCACTTTTGTCGTCAACGTACTCTTCACCCCCATCCTGAGCTTTATTTAGACAACGTCGTTCTTCCAGTTGTTGCACCGATTTCTTGGGCTCCTTTTTGACAGTAAATTATCGTGGGAGCCACACGTGCGGCAGTTAAAAGTGCGATGCACTAGGAAGCTTAATATCCTTAAGTTTCTTAGCAGCACTTCTTGGGGGGCTGACCGCACGGTGCTCCTGCGATTCTATCGGGCACACATTTTATCCCGGTTAGACTACGGCAGTGCAGCATATGGCTCCGCAAGACCAAGCGTTCTTGCGAAGCTGAACAGTATCCACCACAGCGGGGTTAGGTTGGCGACGGGAGCTTTTCGTACAAGCCCCATCGCTAGCCTGCTCGCTGAGTCTGGTATGCCGCCTTTACACCTGAGGCGCCAGCAACTTCTACTTACATATGCTGCAAATTTGCGACAGATGCCACTTCATCCAAGCTATCCTTGCGTGTTCAACAATGGCAACCGTTTGCTGTACGCTGCTCGTCCTCGAGCGACGCGGCCGGTTGGGATACGCTTGGATAGCATTTCCGAATTGTTTGACGTACCTTCGGTTCCTTGCCTTGTCAGACAACCAAGTGGGGTACCTCCGTGGGTCGTACGACGACCTGAAGTAATCCTGGATCTGCACACTGGCCCAAAGGAAAACACGGACCCTTCGATTTATCGGAGGCTCTTCCTGTCCGTTGTTGGCCGCTATCCAGGTTCAGTCGTCGTCTACACGGATGGTTCAAGGACAGATACGAAGGTGGGCTGTGCGTTCGTTGTTAACAATGATAGGTTCCTTTTTGCTCTTCCGGCAACCTGTAGTGTGTACACAGCAGAGCTCTATGCTATCTATGAAGCTCTGCGGTACGCACTGTACAATGAGCGCCGACACTTTCTTCTGTGTACCGACTCCTTGAGTTCGCTCCACTCTATTGATACCTGTTTCCCTCGGCACCCTCTGGTGCAGCTAATCCAGGACCTGCTGTCCGGGTGTTGGGATGCTGGCACCAGAATCACGTTTCTGTGGCTCCCAAGCCACATGGGCATAGAGGGAAACGAGTTAGTAGATCAGGCTGCCAAGGAGGCAGTTACACTGCCCCCGTTGCCTTTCCAGGTTCCAGTAAGTGATATTCGCTCCCAGCTGCGACATCTTGTTATGTCCCATTGGGAGATGGAGTGGCAGGCCATTCCACTTCCCAATAAGCTGAGAGCGATAAAAGGAACAACGAAGGTATGGAGGACTTCCCTTCGGGCTTCGCGGAGGGAAGCCGTGGTATTATGTCGTCTTCGGATCGGCCATGGTATCTTGACTCACTCGCATCTTTTGAAAGGAGAACCCCCTCCGGTGTGTACCTGCGGCGACCATCTTACCGTGGTACACATCCTTACGGAGTGTGTGGACCTGGTCGATCTGCGCCGTAGTCTTAACCTTCCGAGTACTATCTCCCTTATCTTGCGTGATGACGAGCAGTCAGCAGACCTCGTCGTCCGCTTTATGAGGGATAGTGGACTGTTTTCTCGTGTGTGATGCTGTCCTTTGTCCTAGTGTGTTTTGTGTCACTTTCGCTTTTATCCTATTGACTTAATTTTAGTTTGTGTTGCGTATTTTAATGTGTTATTTTAACGTCTCTCGTAAATTATGTACTACCAGGCAATGCCTTATTCTTTTGGTTTTCTGTAGATTCTCTTAATTTATTCGAAAATAAGGCATTGCGTATTAGATCCACTGATTGTTTTAATCTCACCCTCATTTTTCTCCATCATTTTTTTAAAACTCTAGTCAGTGGATATGTTTTTTAAAATTTTAACATCATCTCTCATGTCGTTTATCTCATTCCATTAGGGGCCGATGACCTTCGATGTTAGGCCCCTTTAAACAACAAGCATCATCATCATCAATAACTAATATTATGCTCATGACCTTAGGTGTTCTTTTACGCGATAATTTAGTTAAATTATTTTTATTATTATTATTATTATCCCTGGCCGCGCAAGATCATACGTGCGGAAGCTACTGCTCAATAATATTTCAGATGACTCTATTGCACACAAAATTCAACCATAAGTCGCATAATTGAAGAATGAACTCTGACATAATAGAATCTACGAAATTACTGTCCCATTTCATCTCATTTTAAGTCTAAAAATATTCAAATAGTCCTAGTTTAACGTTGAGGTCGTTTTACATTTATTTCTCCTGCCACAATGAACTCGGGACAGTTGAAACACTTCTCGAAGACATCCACTCAAACAAACTAATAGGTTCAAATACTCACACATCCTCAATCTACCATCACCAAGAAAGAAGAGATGGAAAAATTCTAACTAATAGAAAGTTTCTAAACAAAGAAGTAGAGGCTATGTCATTACAATTACATTACAAAAGGAAAGAAAGAATAACAAAGTTTAAATATTACTTGGTGGTGACTGTCGGTTGTAGAACTCGGGCTGATGACCTAGTGCATTATCACATTACGCACCATCGATCCTGGTCACGCCCGCCTGGACTGCCTCACATTTTACTCGTGCATTGGAGACATGCTGGCGCGCTGGAAATCACACCATTCACCAAGAAAGAAGACTGGCATCCTGACTTGAACTCGAACCGGTGATCTCTTCTGTGGAATTTCTTGTGAAGCTGAAACTGAAAATCACGTCTGAGACAAGGTCCAAAACTCACACCGATGTTTGATAAGATGGGAAAGAAACTTAACTTTTAAAATCTGTTGAATTATAGGTGGAATCCGTAAATATCTGAACTGCAGTTGCAACAAGTTGTAGGCTCTGAATGACGAAGTTCCCTCAGCAAGCGAAGTGCGTCTTCTTCCGTCCGTAGTTGAAGCTAGAGTAATTCTCCACACGACGTGTTCAGAGGTAGAAATTTCTGAGTAAATTTTCCTTAGGAAAATCCATTATTCACTGTCTTAAGACAGGGGTGCGTCTTTTCCTCATAAGCGATTGGTTAATTTATTAACTTCGCACCAAATTAATCGCTTGATTGGCTGCCATAGTCAGACGTCATGCACCTTCACTATTATCGATCGAGCACTTGACACACATTCTGCCTGGTCACGTGGCATTCACGGCTGATTTGAAGGTTATTTGGCTAGCTGTATCTGCGCTCTCCCCTCGTTTGCCCTTGAGTGGAATTCCCTGACACCTGGCGTATCTCGCTCAGCCGACTCGATGTGATAAAACTCCCTTCCTGGTTCACGAAATAATATTTCAACACACAGTAGAAATAAAATATTTTCCAATAAATGATTTTTACCAATTTTGAAGGGGACAGTACACTGTTGAACTGGCGTAATATTTCTTTCCTGTCCCCTTCACTCGTGATGTTGTAACGGTCAAATCGTTTAGAATGACAAGGGGCGCCAGGTTCTTGGGTAGAAAGTTTCAGTTTCTTGTTCACCTCTGACATCCGTCCAGTAATCTCTCGTTTTTTGCTTCATTTTTAACAAGTTCATCACCACTGGAAGCCATAACCGCTAACACACATTCGCGAAACACATCTCGCAATATAACCATAACCTAGAGGAGGAACACAAACACACATCAACTAAATGGAAGGAAGCACAGAGAACAAGGTCAAGATAGGGAGCGCCTTCATATTTGCTCTGCCCTCTCTTGGCCAGCTGAGGCATCACTGACTTGCCTGCTTCTTTTTCCTCCACGGACCTACTACGCTGGCGTAGCAGGGGGAGAGGTGATACTCCCACGTGGCGCGTCTCAGGTGGTGGATAGGGGGGTCCTAACCGGCTTGCCGGCGGACTTGAGGGAAATAAAATATTTCTCGAGCACCAAACACACAACCCCGTCAGGTGGGGGACGCGCATGTAGAATACACCTGCGGTACCCCCTGCCTGACGTATGAGGCAACAAAAAGGGGCGACCTAGGCGCGGACATGGATTGCGGTTTGGTAAAATGTGTTGGACCTCCCTTTGGATGGGAGGGGTTGAATACATCCTTAGGTAATCCATGCCTGTCGTGGAAGGCGACTTAAAGGGTCATGTGGCCATGGTCCCCTCTTTACTTTTCTTGTTTTTCTGAAGGTCAGTTGTAGACCATTTCCAAATTTTGATGTGCGTGCTGTTCGGCGATGGAGCTCCTACGTGTGCGACTACGCTCGAAAGCCCGTGCCAGCAACCACCCATGAAGCGGCGGGTGGGAGTGTCATGTACCCGGGCAGTAGTATCCGCCTGACAACACAGGTCCCCACACAGCCGAATGCCAGAAGGACATATTATTATTATTAATTATTTTTATTTATTTTTTCCTATATTTAGTGTTCTGTACACGCTATGGGGTACATGCTATTGCGGGTGACTGGAGGAAGGGAGTCCTAGTGCTCATTGCCTCAGTCATCCCGTATTAGGCATCGTCTAACATCGGATCCCGGGCAGTACCTGCTACGACCAGGTTGGTATTGCCATGGCTGCTTGGTTCGGCTACAGAGACCCCTGATCGGAGTGGGTGGCATTCGGGGAGGATGATTTCGGGCATGGCGTCGAAACAACTTCCGTCTACCACCTCGGGTAGTTCGCTACCCAAGTCTTAAACTTTCAATTTCCTAAGGGGTTTCCCTAGGTTCCTGGTTGCTACCAGAACCGATGGGCACGACTTCAAGTTGGTGAAATCCATTCTCTTTAGTCGCCACATTGAAGGTGGATACGATGAACTTGAGGACCTTAAGAAAATGCGCAATGGTGATTTGCTTTTAAGGACGAGCACTGCGCTCCAAGCAGATCGGTTGCTTAAGTGCGACCACTTTGGCGACGTCCCCGTCAAGGTGGAAGAGCACAAAAGCTTGAATCTGGTTCGTGGAGTTATTTTCCACCGTGATCTCGTCCTGTACACTGACGATAAATTGATGGGGGCATGAAGCGCCGTGGCGTGACCCACGTCCGGCGTATCACATGCAAAGTCAACGGTAGACGTTGCCACGGGTGCGTTTATAGTCTTTTTCAAATTGTCAGTGTTGCCAGAGAAAGTCAAGGTGACAGCCTATCGTTGCGATGTGAGGCCGTACATCCCGCCTCCTATGCGGTGCTATCAATGCCAGAGATTCGGACACATGGTATCTCGTTGTTCGAAACAGTCAGTGTGTGGTACATGTGGGAAAGTAGCTCACGGCGCGGAGGAGTGCACACTTCCGTACAAGTGCACTAACTGCTCTGGTCTTCATTCTCCTCGGGATCGGAACTGTTCGACCTATCTGAGTGAAAAGAAGATCCAGGAGATCAAGACCCTGGATGGTCTCTCCTACCAGGAAGCGCGCCGTAAGTTTAATTCACTGAATGCACCGGCCAAGACACTAGACTTCAGCTTGAAAGCTCAGTCCCTGCCAGGTTCCTCATTTTCATCTGCAACACCTGTCCAGAAGATCGCTGCGCCCCAGGCGGCGGTTGCTCCTGCGAGCAACGCCGCAAAGAGAACAAGCTCGAAGGCTGGTCCGTCCCGGCCTCGACCACCAATCTGCCTGTGCCGGCTAAGAAACCTACGCCGACACAGAAGGGGAAGAAGACAACGTCTCCTTCCTCTACAAGGTCGGCGAAAGCCGCGCCTAAGCCGGCGGAGGCGTCATCGTCGACCAGGGCTGGAAAATCCCCTCCCAGCCCGTCTAAACAAGAATCGACGGCGGGGAAGAAGAGCGCCCTTACCAGGCGCTCTTCCAAATCTCCTACCAATGGGGCCTCACGCCCTCCACCTGGAGGGCCTGAATCTGCGTCAGCAGATCTTCCTTCGGGGAAAACTGTGCGCTCCCCTCGTGGGCAGAAACGCCGCACCCGGACCATGTCGAAGAAATTGAAGGCCTGCATCACCTCGGATGGGGATGTGAGTGTAGGTTAGGTTAGGTAGCATTACGCTACTCCTATCCTAAACCTCCGAAGTCCACACTTACACAATGGCACTGTTACAATGGAATTGTAACTGTTATGATAGGCATCTTGCTGAGCTGCGCCAGCTCATTAGCGAGTATTCGGCGAGTATAGGCTGTATTCAGGAAACAAATTTCCGACCAGATCATCATACGGTCTTGCGAAATTTTCAACTATACTCGACAGAACGACATTATGCTCACCGGGCTTCCGGTGGCGTTGGCATTTTTGTCCGTTCTGATACCTACAGCGAGGAGGTTCCACTAAGAACCCCGTTGAATGCTGTGGCTGTTCGCGTTCCGCTGCCGGTCATAACAACACTGTGTAATGTCTATTTTCCGCCAGGGCTACCTCTTAACATTAATAATGTCAATGATCTTCTACATCAGCTTCCACCTCCCTTCCTCTTGTTGGGCGGTCTTAACGCCCATCACCACATCTGGGGCTCTGAGACGCCTTGCCCCCGGGGAAGAAAGCTGGAAACATTGGTAACGGACCTGGATTTATGTATTTTGAACACAGGGGAACCAACACACTTCAGTATACGTTACGGCACATATTCTCGCATAGACCAATATTCGGTGGAACACACACGACGATCTTTGTAACATTGACCATTTTCCCATCATTCTTACTTTGATGAACCAAAAATCCGTCGAGGCTCCAAGTCGATGGATTTTTAAACATGCTGATTGGCCAAAGTACACATCACTAGCTGTCCTTACCGACTGTATCAGGCGGACCATCGGCAAGGAAATAACTTACATCACTCAAGTTATTCTTGCTGCTGCTGAGGAGTCTATTCCGTTCTTCTCGGGGACTCCTCGCCGAAAACTCGTTCCTTAGTGGAACGAAGAAATAGCAGCAGCTATCAAAGAACGCCGTCGTGCTCATAAACGTTACGTAGACAGCCTACTGCGGCCAACTTGGTAACATTTAGGAAATTCCGCGCTAAGGCGCGGGTTATTATTCGCCAAAGTAAGAAGGCTTCATGGGAGAGATATGTATCGTCTATGACGTCACACACTCCATCGTCTCAAGTGTGGACTAAACTTCGGCGTATTTCGGGTATCCATGCATCATCTTCGGTACCGGGAATTTCCATTGCAGGCATTATCGTCACTGAACCACTCTCGATTGCTAACCATCTTGCTCGCCATTTCGCGGATGTGTCTGGTTCTGGGAATTACCATCGTGACTTCCTATCTCTGAAGCGGGAGGCAGAACGTCGTCATCTCAGTTTTGCCACTCAGGCTTCAGAGGACTATAATGTGCCCTTTACGGAGTGGGAACTCCGTAGCGCATTAGCGCTTTGCAAGGACACGTCTCCTGGACCAGACAATATCCATAACCAGATGTTGAAACACCTTAGTGAGGACAGTCTTCTCTATCTCCTCCGTGTGTTCAACCGAATCTGGATGGAGGGTGATTATCCGTCTCAGTGGCGAGAGGGCATCGTTATTCCTGTCCTCAAGCGTGACAAAGATCCTAAATATGCAGGAAGTTACAGACCTATTTGTCTTATCAGCTGCCTGTGTAAGCTCTTTGAGAGGATGGTAAATCGCCGCCTTGTGTGGTGTCTGGGGAAACAAGGACTCTTGTCCGAGTACCAGTGTGGTTTCCGAGCCGCTCGATCCACCACTGACCACTTGGTACGCCTGGAGAGCTCTGTCCAGGATGCGTTTCTCCACAAACGGCATCTGGTAGAGCTGTTTCCTTTGACTTGGAGAAGGCCTACGACACCACCTGGCGATATGGTATCATTTCAGTCCTGCATCAATGGAAATTCTGAAGTAAGTTGCCGGTTTTCATTGCGAATTTTTTGTCCCTCCGTCTATTGCGTGTCCGAGTAGGGAGGAAATATTCGCAATACCACGTCCAAGAAAATGGAGTCCCGCAGGGATCGGTTCTTAGTGTCACTCTGTTCGCGATTGCCATAAACGGTATTGTTGCTGCTGCTGTTACGGCAGTAGTACCGTCGCAATATGTGGACGATTTTGCTCTTCACTATAGCTCGCACAGTATGGCTGTCTCAGAGCGACAGTTACAGCAAGCTATCAGGAAGGTGGAGCAGTGGCTTTTGGACATGGCTTTCAGTTTTCTACTGCAAAGACCTGTGTTGTCCACTTTTGTCGTCAACGTACTCTACATCCAGATCCTGAACTTTCTCTAGGAATTATCGCTCTTCCCGTGGTTGACACTTACCGATTTCTTGGGCTCCTTTTCGACAGTAAATTATCGTGGGAGCCACACGTGCGGGAGCTAAAAGTGCAATGCACCAAGAGGCTAAATCTCTTGAAATTTCTTAGCAGCACTAATTGGGGAGCTGACCGTGCGGTGCTCCTACGATTCTACAGGGCACACGTTTTATCTAGGTTAGACTACGGCAGTGCAGCATATGGCTCCGCAGGACCAAGCGTTCTTGCGAAGCTGAACAGCATCCACCACGCCGGGGTTAGGTTGGCGACGGGACCTTTTCGTACAAGCCCCATCGCTAGCCTGCTCGCTGAGTCCGGTGTGCCGCCTTTACACCTGAGGCGCCAGCAAATGCTTCTTACGTATGCTGCTAATTTGCGACAGATGCCACTTCATCCCAGCTATCCTTGCGTATTCAACAATGGCAACCGTTTGCTGGACGCTGCTTGTCCTCGAGCAACGCGGCCGGTTGGAATACTCTTGGATAGCGTTTACAGATTGTTTAACGTACCTTCGGATCCTTGCCTTGTCAGACAACCGAGTGGGGCACCTCCGTGGGTAGTACGACGTCCTAAAATAATCCTGGACCTACACACTGGCCCGAAGAAAAACACGGACCCTTCGATTTATCGGAGGCTCTTCCTGTCCGTTGTTGGCCGCTATCCAGGTTCAGTCGTCGTCTACACGGATGGTTCAAGGACAGATACGAAGGTGGGCTGTGCGTTCGTTGTCGATAACGATCTGTTTCGTGTACACGGCAGAGCTCTATGCTATCTGCAGAGCTCTGCGGTACGCACTATACAATGAGCGCCGACACTTTCTTGTGTGTAGTGACTCCTTAAGTTCGCTCCAGTCTATTGATACCTCTTTCCCTCGACACCCTCTGGTGCAACGGATCCAGGACCTGCTGGCCGGGTGTTGGGATGCCGGCACCAGAATCACGTTTCTGTGGCTCCCAAGCCACATGTGCATAGAGGGAAACGAGTTAGCAGATCAGGCCGCCAAGGAGGCAGTTACTCTGCCCCCGTTGCCTTTCAAGGTTCCAGCAAGTGATATTCGCTCTCAGCTGCCACATCTGGTTATGTCCCATTTGGAGATGGAGTGGCAGGCCATTTCACTTCCCAATAAGTTGAGAGCGATAAAAGGAACAACGAAGGTATGGAGGACTTCCCTTCGGGCTTCGCGGCGGGAAGCCGTAGTATTATGTCGTCTTCGGATCGGCCACGGTATCGTGAGTCACTCACATCTTTTGAAAGGAGAACCTCCTCCGATGTGTACCTGCGGTGACCATCTTACCGTGGTACACATCCTGACGGAGTGTACGGACCTGGTTTATCTTCGCCGTAGTCTTAACCTCCCGAGTACCATCTCCCTTATCCTGCGTGATGACGAGCAGTCAGCAGACCTCGTCATCCACTTTATGAGGGATAGTGGTCTGTTTTATCGTATGTAATGATGTCCATTGTGCTTGTGTTTTTGTGCCAATTACGCTTTTATCCTGTTGACTTCTTTTTAGTTTGTGTTGCGTATTTTAATGTGTTCTTTTAACGTCTAATGTAAAGTATATATATCTACTAGCAGGCAATGCCTTATTCCATTGTATCTTGTAATTTTTCTTCTTTTATTCCAAAATAAGGCATTGCGAATTAGATTCACTGAGTTGTTTTAATCTCATGCTCATTTTTCATCGCCATTTTTTAACTCTAATCAGTGGCTATGTTTTAAAATTTTAACTGTCATATGTCATGTCGTCCATCTCGTTCCATTAGGGGCCAATGACCTTCGATGTTAGGCCCCTTTAAACAACAAGCATCTTTTATTTATTTATTTATTTATTTATTTATTCACAAAGCACAAGATACAGCTACACTGAGCAAATTTCACTTGCACTGCCAACAGACTATTTAACCAATGTAAACTTTCATAATAAAATATAACAAACATAACAAAATATAACAAGATCAGGTACACAGCCTACTAATAACAACTGTCCAAATCGAAAACCATAAGAATGTCCATATTCATAGCCAAGTCGTCGTGGGTCAAGATGGCGAAGAAACTCAGAGAAAAATTGAAAACTTAGAACTATGTACAATTCCAGGTTGTCATGCATATCAGTGGCATGACAAGAAGTGGCTCTGATGTTCACATCATGCAGCATATTAAATCTACAATTTATAGTTATGGTAAGATTAGGGGTTTCTACACGTATTATATGAAGGCAAAGTAACAAGCTGTATATACAGAAAATGCACTCAATAGCTGTTACTACAATAAACACAGTCAAAAAGTGAAAAATGTAGAACTATGTACAATTCCAGGCTGTCATGCACAGCAGTGAGTGGCATTACAAGAAATGGAAAGAAATACATGTAAATTAATCCATCAGGTTAATCTCTAACAACTGAATAGGCATGATAGTGAGAAAGTACCAATAATTACATTATACCCGTCAGTATAATCAGTACTGTAAGAAATGTTGAAAAATTCAACATGACCTGAAAATAATGAAGGGCAACAGTGTATCACCTATTGGTTGCAAAACAAATTTTTTTTTTTTTAGCCTACTTCTGACATTGGGATCATGCATGCATGCATGTATGACCTGCCAATGTGATGCATTCGTATATTTGTATACTCTTTCACAATTAGCTTGATTAACCTGATAACATGATTTTCTGGATATTCACTTTCAAAGGTATGGCCAGTTAGTGAAAGAAAAATGTCATCCTTTATATTTCCTAAGACGTTAATTTCAGTCCTCAATGTAATGTCCTTCATAGGTGGAGGAACATTACCATAGTTAAGTAATATGCTACGAAGATACCTTTCTGTCAGGAGGCACACACTGACAGTATCTTTTGAGGGTACAATGAGAACACCCCTCTGCTTCCTGTTGAGAAGATGACTTTTCTTGAAAGTCCTCTTTCCTTCAAGAGCAAAGCAGCATACAGAACATTTCACCTTCTTCAACAAACAACGTACAACAAACCCAGACACATATGTAACGATTTCCTTTGATATTTCAGACAATGAGGGATCTGGAAAATCAGGTACTTCATGAAGCTCATTTTTTGGGTCCTGTTCTTCAAGACGAGTGTTGCAACTTATTACACAGTCTGAAATATGGGGCGTTCCCAGCACAAGGGATCAAGTCCATTTTTGGTCATTTTGGACTTATTCCACCTTTAAGTACTATTTATGAAGCTGCTTTCAGAGCATAAAAGATTCATGTCCAGATATTGTACATAACTGTTATATGATTGGCAATTCTGTTGAGCACGGAAGGATGCAGTCATTTGTTCAGGGCACAATGGGAACATGTCCATTGGCACAGTTTCCATGGTTTGCTTTGTCGGTGTGTGAGATTTAAATAAAATGCCATTGTCTCTGATGAAGTTGTGTCAAGATCCGAGCATGAATGTCTCAGCCATTGATTACAAATTCTTGGTATCAGGACATTATTACTTACCTAATGACAGTGATTTTGGTTTAGTGGAGAAAGCCAGTAGGATAATCTCGCTCTTTTACGCACCAAATGATTGGATGGATATCGTTAGACAAGCAAAGAAAACGTCCCCTGGATTTGAGGTCATTGGAATGAAATTCTCAGACTTCTTATCCGCCAGAAACTTGGAGAATTCAGTAACGAACAGAAAACAAAAACGGTTGATGGTTATGACATCAACTGGCTGACTATTAGTTGGTTACTTTATAAAAGTGAATCCCCTTTTACCCTGATGTTTAAGCAGACTCTGAACCCTGATAAGCAATTTGACGAAGTTGACGTAAGAAAGAAGTCTCCCGACCATCGCATAACACACCTTTATAACATCCAGCAAGGCTCTCTTTATACCCAACGTCGACCAGTAACAAAAGCGAAGAAAAAGGACATAGAGGATTTACTGCTATACATTCCGCCTGAGCATCATAATTTTTTCAAGAGCCTACCGTGTGAAACTGCCACAAGAGCTTCCTTGGCTCTGCAAGGGTAAGCAGACGAAAGTGAATACGTATTTCTTTGAATCTGAATTGTATAACTTACTGTTTGGAAATATTTGCTGTAAGCATACATAGAGAAGAAAATTATAATTATATATTCAAGAAAGGTATTTCCTTTACTGTTTCCTTAATAAAACCAGAAGCCTATAATAAAGAGGAAGATACAAGTACAACACATTCAGAGCACAAAAGATTCAAGTCCAAAACTTTTCTTTTTTATTTTAGTTACCATGTATTAGCACTTATATTTACCCTTTTGTAATATGCGAATACATTGTAGAAAATAACTTCTATTATTGAAACACTTTAAAACATTGTCAACGTCTTCCTGTAATTAATTATTAAGCAAAACCTTTATGTCTATTTTTTTCAAAACATTCTTATTGTGACTTGATTCCTTTGTGCACTGAACGCCCCATATCTTGGTCACCTACCTGAGTTACTAATATACTTGTAACATCCTGTGGAACACAATTTCCCGTTGCAACAACTTTTATACTGTGGTTTATAAGGAGTTTTCTGTACGCTGCTTGGAACTGAATGCAAGAAGGGTTATTATTCCAACCTCCTTTTGCACGAATTAGGCTAAAAAACATTTCAACATGGTCCTGACTCATTTTGTATGTTGGGAGGTAGTCAATATCCCCTGTTGCCATGAGCTCCTCAAACATCTGGTTAAAAACCACAGCATCACAAATAAATCCAACAAGTCCTGTTCTTCTGTTGGTATCAACAATTCTTTTACCTGTAACAGGGTCAGTTATACCTAAAATATAGCTACACAAACTGTTCAGGAATGGTCTCCAGCAGGATTCATTACTAGCTCTGAGCGCTGCTTTGTTTCCCTTTGCAAAGGGGTTCTTAGAATTGAATATGTCAAACATTTTGTCAAAAAGTATAACAAAGCCTAGCAGTTGGACCAGAGCCCTGAAAGTCAGGATCTTTGAGATCATGCGCTAAGACAGTTAATGCATCACCAACAGAGGTACTTATTAGCTCAGCAGCTAATTTAACTTTCATTTTCTGATTGTACCACAACAAATGATTGGCTCGTAATTTATTTGCTAGAGTCAGTCCCTCCTTTTCTTGCAGTGCATGCAATTTTCCAAAGTACTTCCAGTTTATAACCTCACCATTATGTTCCAGAAGTTGTTTCTTATCTCCTAATAGATTTCTAACCAGTTTTAGCATATGGCAAGGATCGAGTACAACAAATATTTTCCTGCTCTCATCTGAAGGGTCTGGAAACCAGGGCTTAGGATCATCTGCAGAAAATGATGCCCTAAGCTTTTTACTGCATTTAAATTTGCAGCTGCCCCATCAAAAGTTACAGAAATTATCCTTAGCCCTATATCATTAAGAATATGAAGTGACTGGACCAGTAAATTACATTTTTCTCCTGATGATATTCCATCAACAAAAAAAATAACCTATGGGCACTTTCCATGAGGCATTTAATGCCACCGCCATGAAAACCAATACTTCTTTACCAACAGACAAATTTTCACTACTACTAATCCCCAATCCATAGTCAACATAGCCCACAAAATTTAATCTATTCCATTCAATTTTTTTCCTTATAGCCATTTCATCAAACAACAAACAGCCATATAATGGAGCAGACTATTTCCAGTTTTCAACGTTATGTTTAATTGCATTAAGGGCTTCTGGTGTAAAACCTGGTAGCCCTTTCACAACCCTACACCAGCGTCTCAATGTGCAAGGATGAGGCAAACACAAACCAAGAGATTCTCTTACAAAGTCATATATCCTAGGTGAATGGAAATGCAAAGTTAAAGCAAATGATTGCATTGTCTCATCATATTAACCATGGAGGGTACCGGTATAAGACTTCCTTTTGATGGTGGAAGCAAGAATGTCTGGGAAATTGTCTAAGATTATATCATTATTCACCTGAGTCATAAGCCCTTCCTCCTTCAAAGTATCAAGTAACTCCTGCAGCGAATTAACTTTGATGCTTTTCCGCTTCAGCTTCTGTTCCAAGGCATGAACTTGCTTTTGCTTCTTTTCCCTATACATTTTCAGAGTCGAAATAGCATTGGAGTATTTTCTTTTTGCTTCTGATGGTGAAACAGGGAAGCTGTAGGAATGATCTTGTAAAGAACACTCTGGACTCTGGACTCCAGAATGGGCATCATCTGTAGTATTAGAAGTAGAAGGGCTTGGTGTTTCTGAATGATGTTATCGTACAGGTCTTGCCTTCTGCACCTTGGGATAGAAAATAACACAATGTGTTATCACTAGGTATTTTCTTTCCTTGCAAGAAAAGAAGTGGTTACAGAAAATACTTTAATCTACAGTTTCTATTGTGTCAGAAAATGTACCAATGAGGCACTAAACTACCACAAACTCATTAGGTTGTCAATAGCAAAATAATATTACTAAAATTGACCTATCTTCAGCAAATGCTGAGGGAAATTAAACACTGAAGGTACTGCATCATGCTTCAATTGTCTTCTGCATGCTTTCCCTATGGTAAAATCATCATCTTTAGAATGTTTGGAACATATAAACTGATGCTTGGTTGGCAACCAGTTTTCTCATGCTCAGTATCCACCGTTTCAGCATTTCCTTCCTATGCAGAGGGAACCTGTGGATAGCAATACCAAAAATTTCCATTCACTCGGACAGGAAAATTTAAAAAATTCGGCGCGAGCAAGCCAATCCACATGACAATGAGTGCCACACAAAATATTTTCTACACACGAAAATGAATTTCAATGAAACATACCTGTGAAATGATACGCCATTGCACTTTATGAACCGTTCAGTGCACCCATAAGCTGCACAAGAGACTGGCATTGTCCTTCACAGACGTATATATTATAATTTATCAGAAATCTGCAGTAGTGACAGTGCCAAACAATCCACCTTCTGCCAAACAGCGCGCTCGCTCAACTTCGCACGCTACTGCAGCGCCAATGCTACCTCTAGTGTATAATTTACTGACTCTATAGTCCTGACCGGCTTGCCGGCGGATTTGAGGTAAATAAAATACCTCTCGCGGATCAAACACTACACCCCCTGTGGGTGGAGAACGCAGATGAAGAATACACCCACGGTATCCCCTGCCTATCGTAAGAGGCGACTAAAAGGGGCCCAAGGGACTCTCAACTTGGGAGTGTGGATTGGACCCTTAGCTGAGTCTAGGTATTGTTTCCACTTACTTGTGCCAGGCTCCTCACTTTCGTCTATCCTGTCCGACCTCCCTTGGTCAACTATTGTTCCTTTCCGACCCCGACGGTATTAGAGCATTCGAGGCCTAGGGAGTCTTTCATTTTCGCGCCCTTTGTGGCCCTTGCCTTTCTTCGTCCGTTACTTCAGTTTTCGAAGTGACGGATCCCTTCTTTCTTCATCTTTTTTCTCTTTATCTACCCCTGTCGGTGGGGGACGCAGACGAAAAGTACACCCACGGTATCGCCTGCCTGTCGTGAGAGGGGACTAAAAGGGGCGACCAAGGGATGATTTTCTTAGAACCATGAAACTACTTTTGATTCGTACCATCACGCGGGGAACAACATGAGTCGCCGTTACTTGCGAGTTGTACCACTATGTTACGTACGAAGTAGGTTTGTGATTAGTAACAGTAACGAGCCTGGCCTGGTGGTTTCCAGTACCGGTGCGTCGTATCCATGTGAGCAACACCGCGGGTTTGGGCGTTGCCTGTGAGTTGTACCGCTATATGAGCGACACCGTAGATCAGCGTTTGCCTGTGATTGGTACCCACTATGTGAGGAACACCACGGGATAGTGCGAGTCCCTGTGGTTAGTACACCTAGGTGAGAAACCTTATCGGTTTGCGTTGGCTATGAGTGGCGCCATTTTGTGAGAAACACTATGGGTCTGCGTTACTTGTACGATGTACAATACTTGTGAGTAGTACCATCTTGTGTGGAACACCGTGAGTCTTCGCTACTTTTGATTAGTACCCCAACATGACAAATGCCATGGTTCTACTTTACTCGCGACATGTACCATTCTGTGGGGCCTTAGACATGGATTTTGCACCCCTTTAGTCATCAAGCATCATTGTGCTTTATAAGTGGTCCCTGGGTCTGTAATACTATTATCTACGATTTTTTTTAGTCTGATCCACTGTTTTCCCTTTTTTGTTTTTTGTTTCTTTGGTTTCCATCCATCCATTCTTCATGACATTTTTATTTAATTTGGTCAGTTGATGAATTTGAACTTTTTGTTGTTATTTCATTTCGTACCATTAGGGGCCGATGACCTCGATGTTAGGCCCCTTTAAGCAACAAGCATCATCAACAACTTGGGAGTGTGGATTATCGACCACGGGCCCTTAGCTGAGTCTTGACATTGCTTTCACTTACTTGTGCCAGGCTCCTCACTTTCGTCTATCCTGTCCGACCTCCCTTGGTCAACTCTTGTTCTTTTCCGATCGCGTCGGTATTAGAGCATTCGAGGCCTAGGGAGTCCTTCAATTTCACGCCCTTCCTGGCCCTTGCCTTTCTTCGTCCGTTACTTCATCTTTCGAAGTGACGGATCCCTTCTTTCGTCTTTTTTCCTCTCTCTCTTCACCCCCTGTGGCTGGGGGACGCAGACGAATAATACACCCACGGTATCTCCTGCCTGTCGTGAGTGCCGACTAAAAGGGGCGACCAAGGGATGATTGAATAAGAACCATGAAACTACCATTGATTAGTGCCATCACGTGGGGAACACAATGGGTCGCCTTTACTTACGAGTAGTACCACTATATTTGTTACACAGTGGGTTTGTGATTAGTAGCAGCAGAGAGTGGTTCCCCTGGTGGTTTCCAGTACCCGTGCGTCGTACCCATGTGAGGAACACCGCGGGTCGGGGCGTAGCCTGAGAGTTGTACCACTATATGAGCGACACCGTGAGTCTGCGTTGCCTGTGATTAGTACCCCATTTGTGAGGAACACCGCGGGGCCCGTGGAACCAGCACCCGTGACTAGTACACCTAGGTGAGGAAACTCATCGGTTTGCGTTGGCTATGAGTGGCGCCATTGTGTGAGAAATACCATAGGTCTGCGTTACGTGTACGTAGTACAATACTTGTGAAAACTACCATCTTGTGTGGAACACTGTGAGTCTTCGCTACTTACTTTTAATTAGTACCGCAACATGACAAATAGCATGGTTCTACTTTACTCGCGACATGTACCATTGTTAGGGGCCTTAGCCGTGGATTTTGCACCCCTTTCGACATCAAGCATCCTCGATTCAGGATTCTGCTTTATGAGTGGTCCCTTGGTTAGTAATAAATTATATATGATCCTTTTTTTTTGTTGAATCAACTAATTTTTGTTTCTCGTTTTTTGTTGTTTTTTGCTACGTGTCCATCGATTCCTTCTTCATGACGATTTTTTTTCTTTTGGTTAGTTTATGATTTTGAATTTTTTGTTGTCATTTCATTTCGTACCATTAGGGGTCGATGACCTCGATGTTAGGCCCCTTTGAACAACAAGCAGCATCATCATCATCATCAGAACAGAATTATACGCACTGAAGGGGTAATGAGACGCAGAGCGCGTACGATCACCTCTCTAGACACCTTCGCACCTTCTCCCCTGCCATTTTATAACCGATGAAGGAAAAATGGAAATCACGTGTGTATCACAAGATATCGCGTTTCACATTCAGAAAACTGAAGACTTTCGAGGAAAAACTGGAAAGTTTAGTACGTACCTTAATATAAATTCAACTCTTCTGATATAAGATGATGTAAAGAAACGAATATTTCTTCACAGCACAAGAAACATACGCAACTCAGGCTGACATTCGGTTCGCATCAACTTTATGGTGACTCCCCATTAGATTGAAGCAGATTACAGAATGCTTGCTACCAGGGGAGGGGATTGAGAGGGGTGCTTCCCATTGCTCCTCTCTCGCATATATGCACTAAAATTAAATAATATGCAATGAAGTTTACTGCATGTACAAAAATACATTTAAATACACTTCATATTAATACTGGAAATACAAAATCACAGAAGATCTAACAATTAAATCTCATTTGTCTTTCATGACACACTAAGCTAGTAAATAACATACCAATCTAAATCAATGCTTCTTCTAGTCCAGAGAATATCCAATGTCATCAGTCACTGTACAGTTTACACTGTTTGAATTGTAGTTGTGGTCCACACCCAATTTCTTCAGGACAATGACTACACACAGTCATTCTTTCTCAACTACCACAGTGAAGGAAGTAATCCATTTTCCTCCTTTTGTGTTGAGCTAAAGTTTTTTGTGAGAATTTATCATTAACATCACTTACAAAATTATTAAACAAGATATTGTTAGCAGTACCTAGGAGAGTTTTCTTGATGAAAGTTAAAGGTTGTTGCTGACAATCATGTCCAAGTGGCAAACACTTCAATGTTACCAAAATTAACACAGCCTTCTTGTCCCGATGGTGCAAAAATTCTTCTTTGAGAAGTTGGTAATAAGTTCATTCATCACTATAAATGCAAATGCTGGGCATTTGACATCATCTTGTGGATAGCTCAGTCCTCCTCTGTTGTTTCACTTACAAGACTTGAATGATCGCCATGACCTGTTTCATTGCAAAGAAAAACTTCACAGTAATTACAACTGTGCTGCTTCAAGAAGCTATAAGCACAATAACCATCAATGCATTTTAAAAGAGGCCAATACTCCTCTTGTAAATCATCCACGTCACTTTCTTCTGCAACACAGGTACTGAAGGTACTGACATCACATGACACTTCTTCTTCAATGTAGTTACATCACCTTTGAAATCTAGGACACTCTGAAGTCGCAGCTTATTCTCAACTTCAAATATTTGCCGCAGGGATATATTATACTGACTACCTGCTAGTTGTGGATACATTCTAGATCTTGCCTCCAAGTTATCAGTTTGCATTTTCCCTGGTAGGAAGAGATTATGTCCTTTCTCAGTAAGACAAAATTTGGCCATTTCTATCACACATATTGTAGTCAAAGAAAGAGCTTTATGGGTTTCATTGCTGAGTTTTCCAGGTGAGTGCAGGATTTCCAGGCATCTAACCATGACAACATCTCATTCATTGGATGTTATGGGTTCCTGAAGAGGATTTCTGAAACGCTTCCAATTCCACAGAGTTTTTACATTAATTACCGTACATCCCGCCACCTCCAAATCAAATGTTTTAAATGTGCTGAGCTCTCCCAGTTGGTCAAAATCTTCTTTGGTCCTATCTCCTTCATTGCAGTAGCTAAAGGGCCGTTGAATATTTGTAAAGCCAACTGAACATTCTGGCGTTCTATGTTTGATACAATGACTTAAGGGTTAGGCTAAATCCATACTTTAGCAAATTCTTCTTCTCTAGAGCATGATGTTCCTTTAATGAATCAAATGAGGCTATTTCTATTTTGTTGTGATCTGTAAAATTAGGAAAGTGTCGTTCCTGGTTTTTTGCATTTAACCAGTTATTCCTAATGCATTTTAAGTTGTGGACAGAATCAATGGCAAAGAACAACTTACGGCAAGGGTCTTTAGGATGAGCATATACAAATTTCAATTCAGGAGGGTCACTCAAGAAAGGGTAAAACTTCCGTACCCGGTGTGCGAAAGTCAGGTTAGAGATCCAACATGGCGCGACTCGGGCGACGTCACGCAACACTAAGCAGGCTTGCCAACTTATGCATTGTTAGTGACAAGACCATTGGACTGGATTGGTTAGGGTAGCAGCGCATTCTATGCAACACAGTGTTCAGCACTTTAATTAATAAACAATGACTTACCTTAACGTGCTCGCTGCAAGAAGAAATTCGTGGATTCTTTCTCCGCGAGGGAAGGTGTATTTAAATAGATGTTCCGATAGGTAGCCAAGGAAATGCTCTTTTTTCCGTCCAGAAACAGGTGGGGATTCCGTAATGTTCCTCCACTTCCTCTCAATAGTGTTTGTATGCACTACGAGTTCTTCCCCCGCGAGACGTTCCTCATTCAAGGCGTGGACGTGTTCGCTCTTCTCCGTGTGCACAAATTCCACTGAATGGTTCACTTTCAGGTGGAGAAATCCCTCGTCCTGGAGGCCGTTGCAGGCTCTCCAGCAGTCGGAGATTATTGTAGTTCCGGTCAAGATGTAGTCTTTAATAATGGCGAGTAGTGTAGCGCTGTCGCGAGATTCCACAGGCACAACGAAAAATTTCTTATTATGTTCGCGTTCAACCCCACCGAAAACCCACTGACCTTCCACACGACGTCCGCTGTTGTACTTTCTTTTGCCAAACTTGGCCTCGTCTATCTCGACAACTACACCTACCCCTCCAAGTCGTGTGGAATGCCGAATGGCCCAATCTTCACAAACTTCCGTACAGTACGAGGACCAATATGACACTGTTTCCGAACTCATTTTGAGCTCAGACTCAATTAAGGAGTAGTGGGGTATATTTCCCAGTAGCCAGTAAGCTACGAATGTTATAACTTTCTGCGGAGAAAGGTGTGCCTCTATAAAGGTACTCGTCTTCGCAGACTGTTTGAACCGACACGTGCGTTTCTCATACGAGAAAAAATACCGGCTTCCGGATACTTTCACTTCTCGATCCCTACCACAGACTCCACAGGGAATAGCTCTCTTTATTATGCCGTGACTTATTATAAAATCCGTGAATTTTACTTCGTCACAACACAAGGTTATAATGTCGCGGATAGAACACTCACATCCAGCACACGCCATGACACTAGTAAAGTGGCGGTTTTCTTATTTTTGGCCAGTCGCAGTTTTCTTACTTTTACCGAACTTCGAAATTGGCGGTGAACTTTGAAATTCTTGGTTCTCTTAATTTCAGCAAACATGGCAGCCCTGTACTTGCACACGGTGCGATCTCTGCCAGAGACATTAGGAAGCTTGTCCGGCGAATAGGAACACATCGCGAACATTGGTCGGCCAATAGGAACACAGTACATGGTCGCAATAACCTGATTTACACAGCCTCGGTTTTAATTCTTCTTTATAAGTAAGAATACTTTTTGGGGCGGGATGGTGGGTTTCTAGCAAGCATAAAGGAAGGATCTCTCCTCTCTGCTACTTCAGGTATCGTTTCACATCATTTTTATATGATTTCAATCATCCCTAAGTCTGCACACCGGGTACGGAAGCGGCACCCAAGAAAGATATAGCTTTCCTGTTTAGAACACTGTTTTCGGCAACCAAACAGAGAACCTCAAACCCTATCTCCTCCAAACCAAAAATAACATCCTTTAGAATTTTAAACAGCCCCCCACTCCTCTGACATTTGTTACAGGCACAATGTGAGCTACATCCTTGTATGGTGATTGTAAACTATTCACCATAAAAACATAAGCACTAGTGGCACATTCACTACTGTTCACTGAACTACCCACAATTCTGCCCTGCTTGACGTCTAACTGAGGTTTTATGAGGACTTCATCCATTAAAATTGAAACCAACGTATCTTCTTTAGATAAGACAGAAAGTGTGTTCTTCGTGTAGAGAAGAAAATTGCCACTTTACTCCTTTAGTGAGTTGGTTAACAGCTTTGAACAAACAGTTTTCAAAGTCCGTGGTGCAGGAAGAATCATATTACCAGATGACCGAATAAATTTCTAGCAATGAGGGGAAATAGAATAAGCTAAAATCTAAAAACAAGTATTTCCCATGAATAATTCCTAACTCGAGGCTTGTGAAGCAAATGAATTTGACCCACTAAAGATGATACCATATGTTTTCCTTGGAGGAAACTTTTTTTTAAAAGATTATCTAATATAGTGTTAAAAATAACCATAGAGTCTTTAGCACTGTCAGTTACAAATTGATCACAGCATGTACAGAATGCACACTGTCAGTGACATTTTCAATATCCATCAGTGAGCCAACAGGTATAGGAAGATTTAAGTTTCTACATCTTCTTACTTCAATATTCTTCACAAACAAAGAGGCACGTAAGTCACTGCCCACCTTAACACAATAATGAAGATGTGGGAGAGGCTCTTCCTTGATTAAAATGAAGTAAACACACTGTCCTTTTTAATGCAGTTCCAGTCTAGTTGTACAGATATTGCAGTTCATTTTTCTTTAAAATTCTGGAAGTTCTTGAAAGAAACAGTACTGATATGATCTAGATAGGTCTATAAACTTTGAGCAAGAGGCTTGGCCAAACTTTCATTGTCTACTCGACAATAAGTATACATTTGCATTATGTCTTTCCGAGGAATCTAACAAGCCTTCTTCAGCCACCTACGACGCAAAGCTGAGGGATAAAGAGAAGACCCGCACTGTACGAACCAGTTTACTACAATAAGGAGATTCCTAGATGGATGGAAAAGATAGAAGGCATGAAATTCTTGATGGTGTGCAAATTTCGGAGTTTCCTGGGCACATAATATCTATCAATATAAAACCCTTGCAAGGTAAATTACATCAGATCTGTTTGAACAATACGTTATTGTAAAGTGTTGGCTAGTAGATAAATATGATTAATTTGTTTCAGGATCAACAGGTACAATGCCTGGTATTTCTGTAGCTATGGTAGCAGGATACTTAGTGCGTGTGGCAAAAGAACAGACTGTAAAAGCTGTTTAGAACATATATCTTCTCCAGTACTCAAAGTCCAACATTGAGTCTCATTCGATTTCAATATCGAGGAGCCCTCACGTATCCGAACTCATGATTTGTGGGATTTCTCCAGTGCTCGACGGAATTTTTCTCCTCTGTTGTGCAGTACTGGGCCCCAAGACAGTTACTAAAAATGTGTACGTTTTTTTCTGAAAGACGTTTATCACTGATATTACGTGTAGAATGTGTAAAGACAACAAACTACCTCCTTTTCTACTCCGAAAATTTCTGAAACCTCTTTTAGACAACAAGCCACTCAAGTAGAAGAGAGAGAGAGGGAGAGAGAGAGAGAGTTTTGAAACTTAACAAGATCCCATCAATAGGGAAGTTTTAAAACTTTAGTTACCTATCCAAGTCAATGAAGCACCGCTTTATAAATAAGGTACTGTAAATAATGACAAAACATTCAGCTCTTTTCATTTAGGATATAATTTTATTTATTGACATATACAGCCATGCTTACAAAAGGGGGCAAGAACGCGATCCTAGTGACTTAATGGTCAATTAGGATGCCGCCCGCTTTCATGAGAGCATTTCAATGCCTTTTATGATAGCCTAGGCACGTCTGTAGCATTGACAGTTTGAACCACCGCCTATTCGATATGCATCCGATGGCTGCTTATATTTACTTATATGAAGGACCTGACTGCAAAAGTCACATTCTCCACATTAGCAAATTGTATAGGAGGCATGAAAAACCTCTAACCTCAATAAAACAAGGTTTTTAAACTTGATTTTTTAAAATTATAACGTAGCCGCACAATGTGGTTCTCAATGTTGTTTCAAATCATACATAACACATAACTCGGAAAAATACTTGATAATATGGAGAATGTGAATTTTGCTACTTACAGATGGAGAATGTGAGTTCTGCACTTTAATAGCTTGGAGAATGTTACTTTTGACACCAAGCGTTCTCGAAAGTTTCAGACAACAAAATGTAACTCAAGATGATATTTAGTTCTTTTAGGGTGAAAAATTAAAATACAGGCATACTTGTTGTCATACAACTTTGTTCATTGAAGACACAAATTTTATACATTATTCTCACAATGTACAAATATCACTTGTAAATATATATATTATTATCAAACAGTTTAGTTTATTATAGAAACTCAGATGTGGAAAGTCGGCAGTTCATCCACAACATGGCATTCCCCCTCATACTCTCCTGGCTTTTGTACTTCAGGTCCGTCTAAAACATGGACGAAACATTTCAACTCCTCCTTAGATCGCCACTGTTCTCCATAGTATTTTCTTTTGGTCGTTTGCAATATAGCTGCTTTTGACGATAGTCAATGGAACTAAATTTTGCACGTGCTTCCTTCTCTTCGTTATGCTTTTCGCACTTGCTGCGAAGTCACTTTTCAAAGTGTAAGTATTTTTCCCGCGTACGAAAATGGTAGTTGAATCGCTAACAGTTTTTCTGGGAAACTGAATTCGTTTTGCAGCCTGATTACCAAACTGCAGACTAGCTGGCTTTTTCATTTTTTTCGCTGCTGTTTTCCAGTCTCGAATTGTAACATCACCAAGCCTTTTTACAATAGCAAACCTGCCGATACTCTTCTCGTCTTATGATTACCTCAGAATTTCTTATATCCTTCGGTATGAGGACTATTACCAGTCATCGGAAACGCAAGTTGAATTTCCTTGATGTTAGTTGGTGCATTGTTCTTAAACCAATAGCAGAACATGCTGAGTAAAATACTGTTCTTGTTTTGATCCCCACAACCGCCACTAATTACACGAAAAACATTGTAAGGGTCATATAAGGGAAATTCAGGCTATCAAATAAGCATGATGCTATAACGTTTTAGCCTTCACTAAACTCATTTTCCGTCCACACGCAGATAAGTTTGGACTTCGAATGTCCTTTGACCACACAAAAATTATTAAAGTGTAGTTGCCTACTGTAATAGGTGGACTGATCTGGCAGTTTTGGGAGAAGCTGGTTCTTTTGACAGTCAAATACAATATTAGCAGGTCATCTTTCTTCTCTTTAAGAAGCTTGTAAAAGCTTTTATATCTTAACCTATGTACTCGCTTCGTTGTTATTAAAGATGTTTTCTCTGCATCATTCTTGCACGCTTTTATTTTTTCATCAAGCGACAAACACATTGAACACACATCTACCCAAGGGCTCTCAAATCCTAAGTTGTATGATCTGTTGAATATGTACCTAACATAATGCTGCTAAACTTTGAGAGATTCTTCTTCAGCTTCTGCGAAATACATTCTCCAAAGCTTTGTTATATTTAGTTCCGCTGGAAGGTACTTCCGACCAGTCCTATGGGCACAGTAATGGGTTTTGGTGCATATTAATTTATTAAACAAATACATTTTATTTCCCTTCTTTGCAAGAAACTTATTTCCAGTAGTGTTTCCTCCCCTTCGTTCTTTAGGCATTTCACCATTCTGCAATTGAGATTTACTCGGAATCTTGAAACATGTAATGCTTTGAGAAAAGTATTGTAACAAGCAGGGATCATTTCCTTATTTTGGTTGCGAATGAAGTATTTAGCTTTGGCCTGTTTCTGTGTGTTGGTGCCACTTTTTGGACGTCTTCTTTTGATTGGCTGCATAGTTAAATGTTCTAGAATGAAATTATGTTGGTAAATTTTATCTTTTTCTGAATAGAACGCTGAATGGAATCGCCTAATATCTTGAGCGGTTAAAGTTTTGCATCGCAGTGCACCTTGCTGATGCTCGCATGTTGCAAATTCTGGGAAGCCCTTCGCCGCATAGCTAGGGGACAAAAATGGAAATGGTTTTAGAAACTATTTTTTTCTTATCTGAAAATATCAGATTATTGTTTGATATTAACAGAACTTAAGTTTAGGCTTGTACATAACTAGGGATACAAGTGATGTTTTGATGTTTGCCTGTTTTTCTTGGCCTGAGTTCTTTTCCATTTCTGCGGTGTATTCACACGCTTCCTTGGAACTTCTCCAATACTTCTATCAATAGGTTTAACACTTATATTCATTATAATACTAATTATTAGTGTTCCGAGGTATCTGTGGAACAGCAGAGGTGAAAGAAGGTGTGGGGGTGAACAGGTCTCAGGCTACGAAATTAAAGTTAATTTAAAATTTAACAAGGTTATATTTTCTTTGCAAAATCAAGAAATAACAAGCATGGCAGGTACAGAGTAGCAAAGCAATAAAAGTACAATTACAGTATTTACAGAATTTGGGCTTCGAGCCCCGAACTCACAATTCTTGAGCAATTAGCCCAGCTTTACCCCAAAACAAGTTTCAACGGAGGGGCAGAAAACCCCATTCATGCCCAGGAGCACTTGCTCCAAATTACACAGTAAAGCCTCCTAGAGGCACGCAGTAACAAATTCCAAAAGAGCGATCCGCTCTCAAAGTTTAAGCCAATCAAAGGCCACACCAAACTCCACCTTCAAGTTGTCCTCTAAGGACATACGCACAGGGGTAAAATACCCAACCTAATGAGGCCTATTAAGTAAGAAAACATGAAAATTACATGGCCTCTAAAATACCAACTTGAGAGGAGGCGTTCTTGCACTCCTAATACATTTGTTTACAACCTAATCTGGCTCTAGGCCGCTAATGCAAGGGCTAATCCCATACTAAAGCCCATACTAAAGAGGTGACTTATAGAAGGAAACAATTTACATTACGCTAGACAGGAAGAATCGGTTGAGAAAATAAGTTCACCTCAAAGCAACGTGAGTGGGAGCTCGAGAGGGTTAAGCACACTCTATCCCAAATTTTTAGTTTAAAAAGATAGAATTGAAACTAAGTGTCTTTACATTTTAGAGGAAAGTTACATGGTGAAAGGCTTCGGACCTGCCCCGAGAGTTAAACTGCTGAGCTAGCAAGAAAAGAAGTAATTAAACGGCCATTACCTTGTGGTTGTACTGCTGCCCGAAGAAAGAGGCGCTTCCCGCCCCCTGCTACGTACTTTACACTTTGAAAGTTGGTACTGAAATGGCGCAGAGACCCGAAAATCAGCAGTTTATATACTCTCGTGGAAAGTTCGAGGCGTTTCAGGAATGAAAACACCCGCCCACAATCATTTTATTGGATAACCAAGAAAACCCTTACACAATATGAAGAAGAAACACATAATTGGTGGAAAATTAATTCAAGAAATTCGGGATTGGCTAAATTCAAAACAAGGGAAAAGAAAGGGTTAATATTGCCAACTTAAACAATGACTGAAAGAAATTTAACAAAGAACAAACTTATGAATTCAAAATTTCTCCAAAAACATAGTTCGTTCACTTCGCACTAGGGTGCACCATTGTAGTTCTTCAGTAGTGTCCTCTAGAAGAGAATGTTCACACTTCTTACTACAGGAAAAACAAAAATACGTCGAAAACGACCCAGTTCAGAAACTTCAAAATTTCCAAGTAGTGACATCTTCTGAGAAACTTGGAAATTAATACAGTAGATAAAGTTCAGACTTCCTCCAGCAGAGGAGTTTCAACTGGCGCAAAGTTTGAATTAGCGGCGTGGAGGTGTACCGCCCGGTACAATTAGTAAACAATAAGGACATCACAATGAATCATACACTTCACTCTTAAACAAACATCCACGAACCTACTACAAAGGCGTAGCAGGGGGAGAGGTGATACTCCCACGTGGCGCGTCCCAGGTGGCGGATAGGGGGGTCCTAACAGGCTTGCCGGCGGACTTGAGGGAAATAAAATACCTCTCGCGGACCAAACACACTACCCCCTGCGGGTGGGGGACGCACATGTAGAATACACCCGCGGTATCCCCTGCCTGTCGTAAGAGGTGACAAAAAGGGGCGACCTTGGCGCGGACATGGATTGCGGTTTGGTATAATGTGATGGACCTCCTGTGGATGGGAGAGGTTGAATACATCCATAGGTAATCCCTGCCTGTCGTAGAAGGCGACTTAAAGGGTCATATGGCTATGGTCCCCTCTTTATTTTTATTATTTTTTATTATTTTTCCGAGGGTCAGATGTAGACCATTCCAAATTTTGATGTGCGTGCTGCTCGGTGATGGAGCTCCTATGTATGCGACTACGCTCGAAAGCCCGTGCCAGCAACCACCCAGGACGCGGCGGGTGGGAGTGTCATGTACCCGGGCAGTGGTATCCGCCTGACAACGCAGGTCCCCGCACAGCCGAATGCCAGAAGGACATATTATTATTAATTATTTTTATTTATTTTTTCTATTGTTAGTGCTCTGTACACGCTATGGGGTACATGCTATTGCGGGTGACCGGAGGAAGGGAGTCCTAGTGCTCATTGCCTCAGTCATCCCGTATTAGGCATCGTTCAACATCGGACCCCGGGCAATACCTGCTACGACCAGGTGGGTATTGCCTTGGCTGCTTGGTTCGGCTACAGAGACCCCTGATCGGAGTGGGTGGCATTCGGGGAGGATGCTATCGGGCTTGGCTTCCAAACGAAGTCGGCTCTCACAAGGTGGTCGCCCACCTAAGTCTTTAACTTTGGCTTCCCTGAGAGGTTCAACTCCCTTGGAAAATGCGCAGCGTGAAGGAATGGGATCCAGCTTCCCTAGGTTTCTGGTCGCTACCAGAACCGATGGGCACGATTTTAAGCTGGTAAAGTCAATCCTGTTTAGTACGCACATCGAAGGCGTCTATGGCGAACTGGAGGAACTTAAGAGAATGTGCAACGGTAGTTTGCTTCTAAAGACTCGTACAGCACTGCAAGCTGATCAGTTGCTTAAGTGCGACCACGTTGGCGAAATCCCCGTCAAAGTGGAGGAGCATAAGTCCTTGAACCTGGTTCGCGGAGTCATCTTTCACCGCGACCTTATTTTGAACACTGACGACGAGTTGATGGAAGACATGAAGAACCGTGGCGTGACACACGTCCGGCGCTTTACGCGCAAGGTCAACGGTGAAGACGTTGCCACTGGTGCCTTCATTGGCTCTTTCAAGTTGTCAGTATTACCAGAGAAAGTCAAGGTAACAACTTATCGTTGCGATGTGAGGCCGTACATCCCGCGTCCAATGCGATGCTATCAATGCCAGCGATTCGGACATATGGTATCCCGCTGTTCGAATCAGGCTGTATGTGGTACATGTGGACGAGTAGCTCACGGCGCGGAGGAGTGCACAACTCCATACAAGTGCACTAACTGCTCCGGTTTTCATTCTCCTCGGGATCGGAATTGTCCGACATACCTGAGTGAGAAGAAGATCCAGGAGATCAAGACCCTGGATGGTCTTTCCTACCAGGAAGCGCGCCGTAAGTTTAATTCTACGAATAGACCTGCCCGTACACTCGACTATAGCTTGATAGCTCAGAGTCTTCCAGGCTCGTCATTTACAACCTTGACACCTGTCCAGACCGCTGCGCCCAAGGCGTCTGTTGCTGCTCCCAGCAACGTCGCAAATAGTCAAAGCTAGATGGGGGGAAAACCCCACCTTCGACCAACCAGAAGTGTGTGCAGGCTGGCAGTTCCCAGCAGGCACTGCAAGGGGGGAAGACTAAGTCTCCCCCCCCCTAGGAGGTCGACGAAAGTGGTGCCCCAGCCGGCGGAGGCGGCATCGTCGACCAGGGCTTGGAAACTATCTCCCAGGCCGTCCAAACTATAAAAGAAAAAGGGGAAGAAGAGCGCCCGTCCTGAGTGCTCTCGGACTTCCCCTGCGAAGGAGAAGTCGTGCCCCCATCTGGGGGGTATGAGTCTGCGCCAGGAGGCAATCCTGCTCCCAAACCTGCGCGCTCTCCTCGTAGAGGACCTACTCGCCCCCGAAAAGCCTCGAAGTTCTGGGCGGCACCCCTGCCATTTTTGATGACGGGATGGATGTCGCGCTGTCCTCTACATCTACGGATGTAGAAGTAGATAGTGTTTAGGCGTACGAGCATTTTGTCGCTCATAACCTAACACTCATTTTATAGTCCACATTATGGCACTGTTACAGTGGAATTGTAACGGTTATGACAGGCATCTTGCTGAGTTACGTCAGATCATTAGTGGGTACGCAGCGAGTATAGTATGTATTCAGGAGACTAACTTCAGACCTGATCATCATACGGTCTCGAGAAATTTCAGACTATACTCGACAGAACGGTACTATGCTCACTGGGCTTCCGGTAGTGGTGTCATTTTTGTACGATCTGACGCCTACAGCGAAGAGGTTCCATGAAGAACCCCACTTGAGGCTGTCTCTGTTCGCGTTCCGCTGCCTGTCATAGCAACAGTCTGTAATGTTTATCTTCCACCAGGCCAGTATCTGAACATAAATGATGTCGCTGATCTTATAGCTCAGCTTCCACCACCCTTCCTCTTATTGGCCGATTTTAACGCCCATTAACACATATGGGGCTCTGAGACGCCTTGCCCCCGGGTTAGGAAGCTGGAAGCACTACTAACAGATCTGGATTTATGTATTTTGAACACAGGGGAACCAACTCACTACGCTACGGCACATATTCTCGCATAGACGTAAGTCTATGCAGCCGAACGTTGGTTCCACTGTTTCGGTGGAATGCGCATGAAGATCTCTGTGACAGTGACCATTTTCTCATCATCCTTACTTACTTGAAACAAAAACCCGTCGAGGCTCCCCCTCGATGGATTCTTAAACATGCTGATTGGCCAAAGTACAAATCACCAGCTGTCTTTAACGATGATATCAGGCGGACTGTCGGCGAGGGATTGTTATTCTTGCTGCTGCTGAGGAGTCCATTCCGTTTTTCTCGGGGACTCCTCGCTGAAAACTCGTTCCTTGGTGGAACGCCGTCGCGCTCATAAACGTTACCGTAGACAGCCTACTGTGGCCAACTTTGTAACATTTAAGAAACTCCGCTTTAAGGCGCGAGTTCTTATTCGACAAAGTAAGAAGGCTTCATGGGAGAGATATGTGTTGTCTATGACGTCACCTACTCCATCATCTCAAGTGTGGACTAAGCTTTGACGTATTACGGGTATCCAAGGATCATCTTCTGTACCGGGAATTTCCATTGCAGGCAATATCGTCACTGACTACAACGTGCCCTTTACAGAGTGCGAACTCCGCAGCGCTCTATCGCCTTGCAAGGACACGTCTCCTGGACCGGACAACATCCATAACCAGATGTTGAAACATCTTAGTGATGATAGTCTACTATATCTCCTTCGTGTGTTCAACCGAATCTGGACAGAGGGTTTTTTTTCCGTCTCAGTGCCGAGAGGGCATAGTCATTCCTGTCCTCAAGCCTGACAAAGATCCTAAGTATGCTGGAAGTTACAGACCGATTTGCCTTACAAACTGCCTGTGTAAGCTGTTTGAGAGGATGGTAAATCGCCGACTCGTGTGGTGTCTGGAGAAAAAAGGACTCTTGTCCGAATACCAGTGTGGATTTCGAGCCGCTCGATCCACCACTGACCACATGGTACGCATGGAGAGCTCTATCCAGGATGCGTTTCTCCGCAAACAGCACTTAGTAGCTGTTTTCTTTGACTTAGTGAAGGCCTATGACACCACATGGCGATATGGTATCCCTTCAGGTCTGCATCAATGGAGATTCCGAGGTATCTCTCCGGCGTTTATTGCGAATTTCTTGTCCTTCCGTCTCTTCCGTGTCCGAGCAGGGAGGACATATTCGCAATACCATGTTCAGGAAAATGGAGTACCACAGGGATCGGTCGTTAATGTCACTCTGTTCGCGCTTGTCATAAACGGTATTCTCGCTGCTGCTGGTCCAGCAGTTATAACGTCGCTATATGTGGATGATTTTGCTCTGCACTATAGCTCGCGTAACATGGCAGTCGCAGAGCGACAATTACATCAAGCTATTAGGAGGGTGGAGCAGTGGACCTTAGAACATGGCTTCCGGTTTTCTGCCGCAAAGACCTCTGTTGTCCACTTTTGTCGTCAACGGAGCTTTATTTAGGAAATGGCGTTCTTCCCGTTGTTGACACTTACCGATTTCTTGGGCTCCTTTTCGATAGTAAATTATCGTGGGAGCCACACGTGCGGCAGCTAAAAGTGCAATGCCCAAGGCTTAATCTCTTGATGCTTCTTAGCAGCACTAATTGGGGAGCGGATCGCACGGTGCTCCTGCGATTCTATCGGGCACACATTTTATCCCGGTTAGACTACGGCAGTGCAGCATATGGCTCCGCAAGACCAAGCGTTCTTGCGAAGCTGAACAGTATCCACCACAGCGGGGTTAGGTTGGCGACGGGAGCTTTTCGAACAAACCCCATCGCTAGCCTGCTCGCTGAGTCTGGTGTGCCGCCTTTACACCTGGGGCGCCAGCAACTTCTACGTACGTATGCTGCATATTTGCGACAGAAGCCACTTCATCCAAGCTATCCCTGCGTGTTCAACAATGGCAACCGTTTGTTGTACGCTGCTTGTCCTCGTGCGACGCGGCCGGTTGGGATACGCTTGGATAGCAGTTATGAATTGTTTGAGGTACCTTCGGTTCCTTGCCTTGTCAGACAACCAAGTGGGGTACCTCCGTGGGTTGTACAACGACCTGAAATCATCCTGGATTTGCACACTGGCCTGAAAGGAGACACGGACCCTTCGATTTATCGGAGGCTCTACCTGTCCGTTGTTGGCCGCTATCCAGGTTCCGTCGTCGTGTACACGGATGGTTCAAGGACAGATACGAAGGTGGGCTGTGCGTTCGTTGTCGGAAATGATCGGTTTCTTTTTCCTCTCCCGGAAATTGTAGTGTGTACACAGCGGAGCTTTATGCTATCTGTGGAGCTCTGCGGTACGCACTGTACAATGAGCGCCGACACTTTCTTGTGTGTACTGACTCCTTGAGCTCGCTCCAGTCTATTGATACCTGTTTCCCTCGGCACCCTCTGGCGCAGCGGATCCAGGACTTGCTGGCCTGGTGTTCGGATGCCGGCACCAGAATCACGTTTGTGAGGCTCCTCAGCCACATGGGCATCGAGGGAAACGAGTTAGCAAATCAGGCTGCCAAGGAGGCAGTTACACTGCCCCCGTTGCCTTTCCAGGTTCCAGCAAGTGATATTCGCTCTCAGCTGAGACATCTGGTCACGTCTTATTATGAGATGGAGTGGCAGGCTGTTCTACTTCCCAATAAGCTGAGAGCGATAAAAGGAACAACGGAGGTATGGAGGACTTCCCTTCGGGCTTCGCGGAGGGAAGCCGTGGTATTATGTCGCCTTCGGATCGGCCACGGTATCTTGACGCACTCCCATCTACTGAAAGGAGAACCCCCTCCGGTGTGTACCTGTGGCGACCATCTTACCGTGGTACACCTCCTTACGTTGTGTGTGGGCCTGGTAGATATGCGCCGTAGTCTTAACCTTCCGAGTACAATCTCCCTTATCTTGCGAGATGACGAGCAGTCAGCAGACATCGTCATCCGCTTTATGAGGGATAGCGGTCTGTTTTATCGTGTGTGATGATGTCCTTTGTCCTAGTGTTGTTTATGTCAGTTGCGCTTTTATCCCATTGACTTCATTTTAGTTTGTGTTGCGTATTTTAATGTGTTATTTTAACGTCTACTGTAAATTATATATCTGCACTACCAGGCAATTTCTTATTCCTTTTTTCCTTGTATTTTCTCTTATTTTATTGGACAATAAGGCATTGCGAATTATATCCACTGGTATTTTAATGTCATACTCATTTTCTCATCACCATATTTTCTAAGTTTTGTCAGTGGATACATTTTAAAATTTTATATAACATGTATGATGTCGTCCAGCACGTTCCATTAGGGGCCGAGGACCTTCGATGTTAGGCCCCTTAAAACAAGAAGCATCATCATCATCACTATTGACAATCCGTCTCGGATGTCGCCGGTCACGGTCATCGAGAGTGGCTGGACGGCCGGTCGGTTCGCCTGTTGTGGGCGTTGACACCCGCATTCAACCATTCACGATACACCCTGAACACGGTTGATCGTGTGAAGCCGAATTCCCGCACCACTTCCGAAATCTCACTTCCTATCCGTCGGGCACCGACCACCATACCCCGTTCGAACGGTGTCAGCTCACGACGACGTTCCATGTTACACCTGTTACATGCACAGCCACTACTCACAAGGTCTCTTATACATTTGCCGCTGGCACAGGGGGCGTGTGCTGCGCAGACAACAAACCTGCGTATCAGTGCTCCGCTATCCCATGACATTTGCTCAGTCAGTGTATATCTGCAACTCCAGGCAATGCCTTATTTCTTTGTTCCCTGTATTTTCTCTCTTTTTATTAGAAAATAAGGCATAAGAATTTGATCCATTGATTGTTTTAATCTCATACTCATTTTTCTTCATCACCATTTTTTAAACTCTAGTCAGTGGGTACATTTTAAAACTTCAACTATCATATATCGTATCGTCCATCTCGTTCCGTTAGTGGGCGATAACGTTCGATGTTAGGCCCCTTAAAACAACAAGCATCATCATCATCACCTAGTCAACTGGCCCCCGAGGTTCCAGGACATTGCTTCGTCAGATGCCCCGCGAGTCCACATCTAATGCATACAACACCACCAGTCCTAAAGGGACAATCGTGTTAGTGCCCACGCCAGGTGACAGCACGCCCGAAGGCCGAGAAGGGCAACGGTTTTGCAAATGCTCTAGGGAGCCGCAGACATGTTATTTCCTTTGAGTGGCCGGTTTCCGAGACACGGAAGCCCTAGTAGCATTAAACGAAACTCTGTCAATCCCCACACGTAGAGTGTCCGCATGCCGAACTCCTACCGAGGAGATCACCATCGCCTCCAATTCAGAAAAATTGCGGGGATGAGCCGCCAAGCAAAAGCAGGAACGATATGAGGGGAAATAACCCTCGACGATGGTAGAAACAATCTGTTCTTCCGAGAAATGCAGAGTGAAAACCCTAGCGTAAAACTTGATATCTGAAATAAAATCTGATAACGATTCATCAATACACTGCCCCCTAAAATATTTTCATTGATTGAAAGTATTTAGGGCCTGAGCGGGTAATGAAGTGAGTTAGCCGATTAGCGTGAAGTGGTTGGAGATAATTTTGTTGGGCAATAGCATTAACTATTCTTTGAGATAGAACACCGAACGCCAATGGATACATTATTTGTAAAATTTGAGTATGCGATAGGCCAAAAACTAGCGCATGGTCCTGAAATTCCACGGGGAAGCGGAGGAACGAAAAACACATCACCTGCCGAATTAACAGAGTAATGGGGCGCGCCTTTTAACATTAAGGTTAAGGGTTGGGGAATGTTAGAATAGGCTGAAACGTTCGAAGATGAGGTTGACGGCAAGGGTGCTGTTCTACAAACTCCGTACACTCTATAGGGTTACCCACCTCGTCTTCACCTAAGGCAGAAGGGCAGATTTGGTTTTAACAACTAACTTAGATAGCCACGAATCAACCTCCTCTAAAAGATCAACAGCTCTAGATTCCAAGTCCTTAACTTGGCTCCTCACTTCCTCCTTTCAATCGATGGACGTAATGAGTCAAACGACCTTGAACTCTCCTTAACTGGTGGCTTGATGGCACATCACTCTCTAAGAAATGCATACCCGAAAGAATATTAGTTAAATGTGCATCAATCAGGGACACGGCATTACCAACCTCACCGTCAGTATAGCGGGGCACAGCGATAACCTTGTGTAAGTTAGATCTTAATAACGCTTCGTCATTTTTAACCCTACCTCTGGATTCTAGGTTACGGATCGTTAGTTCGTATAGAAGCTTCTCCTTTCGGAGAGACCTCGGTTAGGCGACATCTCGCGTTGCCATTTGAATGAAGAAAGTAATTCAGTGAACCCCGCGACTGAAGAACGTTCATAGTGCACCCCTTTCAAAAGGTCACGTACACTCGGTGGTACTAGGCCAGCCCCATTCAACCACGCTCTGCTACCAGTTCTGAACCGGCAATTTACCCGGTAGCTATTTCGAAAGAAGCAGATGACCTTAGGAATTGGAGTGGAAGGCACAATAAGTCAACAATGCCCGAAATTTCTTTTGATGAAAGGGACTACTTGATTTACTTCCTAACAATATGCCTTAAAAAGAATAAGAATGATACAGCAAGTGTTTGCATAGTGATACAATCTGACAAGTTTTCTTGCATAACTAACCGATTACCGTAGTAATACATAACAGAGGGGTCCAGCCCTCATAAAATAAGCCTTCATAATTTCACAGTATTCAACTCGGAAGGGTTTCCTAAACTGCTGAATAACAAGTTCGAACAGGGTAATTCTAGAGTAATGTGGCATTAACCGTCTAGTTAATAAACACTTCGTATAACAAGAAAGTAAAAACATGCCCAGGGCTAAACACAGCAAATGTAATAATAAAAGGCTAAGGCTTTCTAGGATGCACTAGCACCTTTCATACTTCGACAGAGTAAACATATGCGAAGCGTATAGTTTTCCACCAAAGTTAATTACAAGCCTTCGAAAGTAAATATGTAAGTACACTATGAGATAAGTTTAACCATATTTACATTATTTGTCCTCCAATTCAATAAGGATGAATGTACCTAAAGGAAATGTAAGTCCAAGCAGACTGAAATACATAATACTTCAATCCAAACAAGTCCTGCCTTACATCGAACCGGGCCTCAGCCTTTTGAAGTTTTTAACCTAACGGGGGCTTCACTCGTACAAAGTATAATTATACATGGTGAATACAATCTTTTCAACTACCTCAAGTCCTTCCCAACATCTACATTGCACAGGCGAAGCGTAAAGTTCTCGCTTTCTTACTTCCACACCCGAGATTGCCCAGTTCAAGCCGCTGCGAGACCAGCCCGCAATGATCAGCGTTCAGCCTGACAGCAAGAATGGCACCGAGCACAATTAGCCTGCCCGAGAGCGGACCAGGTCACGTGTTAAAGCGACTCCTGTTTCATTGGACAGGGCATGGAGGCAAGAGGGAGAGGATAACGCGAACACTCCAGAGCGGGAAGACATTCCCAATTACCCTGGAGCCATGCGGAACAAGGGGAAAAATTACTTTGCTATGGGTAGGGATGAATAAAAGTCAGATAAAGCATACATTCAAACAAATACACATTAAGATAAACAGTTGACAAACACAGTTTGCAAGCGTAATACGAAAACGGCCAGGCCATAAAACAAGAAACCACGAACCTACTACGATGGCGTAGCAGGGGGAGAGGTGATACTCCCACGTGGCGCGTCCCAAGTGGCGGATAGGAGGGTCCTAACCGGCTTGCCGGCGGACTTGAGGGAAATAAAATACCTCTCGCGGACCAAACACACTACCCCCTGCGGGTGGGGGACGCACATGTAGAATACACCCGCGGTACCCCCTGCCTGTCGTATGAGTCGACTAAAAGGGGCGACCTAGGCGCGGACATGGATTGCGGTTTGGTATAACGTGTTGGACCTCCTGTGGATGGGAGGGGTCGAGTACATTCACAGGTAATCCCTGCCTGTCGTAGAAGGCGACTTAAAGGGTCATGTGGCCATGGTCCCCTCTTTATTTTTTATTATTTTTTCGAGGGTCAGATGTAGACCATTCAAAATTTGATGTGCGTGCTGCCCGGCGATGGAGCTCCTATGTGTGCGACTACGCTCGAAAGGCCGTGCCAGCAACCACCCAGGACGCGGCGGGTGGGAGTATCATGTACCCGGGCAGTGGTATCCGCCTGACAACGCAGGTCCCCGCACAGCCGAATGCCAGAAGGACATATTATTATTAATTATTTTTATTTATTTTTCCTATTGTTAGTGCTCTGTACACGCTATGGGGTACATGCTATTGCGGGTGACTGGAGGAAGGGAGTCCTAGTGCTCATTGCCTCAGTCATCCCGTATTAGGTATCGTTCAACATCGGACCCCGGGCAATACCTGCTACGACCAGGTGGGTATTGCCTTGGCTGCTTGGTTCGGCTACAGAGACCCCTGATCGGAGTGGGTGGCATTCGGGGAGGATGCTATCGGGCATGGCTTCCAAACGAAGTCGGCTCTCACAAGGTGGTCGCCCACCTAAGTCTTTAACTTTTGCTTCCCTGAGAGGTTCAACTCCCTGGGAACATGCGCAGCGTGAAGGAATGGGATCCAGCTTCCCTCGGTTTCTGGTCGCTACCAGAACCGATGGGCAGGATTTTAAGCTGGTGAAGTCGATCCTGTTTAGTAGACACATCGAAGGCGTCTATGGCGAACTGGAGGAACTGAAGAAAATGCGCAACGGTAGTTTGCTTCTAAAGACTCGTACAGCACTGCAAGCTGATCAGTTGCTTAAGTGCGAGCACTTTGGCGAAATCCCCGTCAAAGTGGAGGAGCATAAATCCTTGAACCTGGTTCGCGGAGTCATCTTTCACCGCGACCTTATTTTGAACACTGACGACGAGTTGATGGAAGACATGAAGAACCGTGGCGTGACACACGTCCGGCGCATTACGCGCAAGGTCAACGGTGAAGACGTTGCCACTGGTGCCTTCATTGTCTCCTTCAAGTTGTCAGTGTTACCAGAGAAAGTCAAGGTAACAACTTATCGTTGCGATGTGAGGCCGTACATCCCGCCTCCTATGCGATGCTATCAATGCCAGCGCTTCGGACATATGGTATCTCGTTGTTCGAATCAGTCTGTATGTGGTACATGTGGACGAGTAGCTCACGGCGCGGAGGAGTGCACAACTCCATACAAGTGCACTAACTGCTCCGGTTTTCATTCTCCTCGGGATCGGAACTGTCCGACATACCTGAGTGAGAAGAAGATCCAGGAGATCAAGACCCTGGATGGTCTTTCCTACCAGGAAGCGCGCCGTAAGTTTAATTCTACGAATACACCTGCCCGTACACTCGACTATAGGTTGATAGCTCAGAGTCTTCCAGGTTCGTCATTCACAACCTCGACACCTGTCCAGACCGCTGCGCCCAAGGCGACTGTTGCTGCTCCCAGCAACGTCGCGAGTAGTCAAAGCTCGAAGGGGGGGACCACCCCACCTTCGACCAACCAGAAGTCTGTGCCGGCTGGCAGTTCCCAGCCGGCACAGCAAGGGGGGAAGACTAAGTCTCCCCCCCCTAGGAGGTCGACGAAAGTCGTGCCCCAGCCGGCGGAGGCAGCATCGTCGACCAGGGCTGGGAAACCATCTCCCAGCCCGTCTAAACTCGAAAAAAAGAAGGGGAAGAAGAGCGCCCGTCCTGAGCGCTCTCGGACTTCCCCTGCGAAGGAGAAGTCATGCCCCCCATCTGGGGGATATGAGTCTGCGCCAGGAGGCACTCCTGCTCCAAAACCGGCGCGCTCTCCTCGTAGGGGACCCCCTCGCGCCCGAAAAGCGTCGAAGTTCTGGGCGACACCCCTGCCATCTTTCGATGACGGAATGGATGTCGCACTGTCCTCTACATCTACGGATGTAGAACTAGATAGTGTTTAGGCTTACGAGCATTTTTTCGCTCATAACCTAACACTCCTTTTATAGTCCACACTATGGCACTGTTACAGTGGAATTGTAACGGTTATGACAGGCATCTTGCTGAGTTACGTCAGCTTATTAGTGAGTACGCAGCGAGTATAGTCTGTCTTCAGGAGACCAATTTCAGACCTGGTCATCATACGGTCTTGAGGCATTTCAAACTATACTCGACAGAACGATACTATGCTCACCGGGCTTCCGGAGGCGTTGGCATTTTTGTACGTTCTGATAGCTACAGCGAAGAGGTTCCATTAAGAACCCCTCTTGAGGCTGTAGCTGTTCGCGTCTCGCTGCCTGTCATAGCAACAGTGTGTAATGTTTATCTTCCACCTGGCCAGCATCTGAACATCAATGATGTCGCAGATCTTATAGATCAGCTTCCACCGCCCTTCCTCTTATTGGGAGATTTTAACGCCCATCACCCCATATGGGGCTCGGAGACACCTTGCCCCCGAGGAAGAGAGCTGGGAACACTTCTAACAGATCTGGATTTATGTATTTTGAACACAGGGGAACCAACTCACTTTAGTGTACGTTACGGCACATACTCTCGCATAGACGTAAGTCTATGCAGCCGAACGTTGGTTCCACTGTTACGGTGGAATGCACACGATGATCTCTGTGACAGTGACCATTTTCCCATCATTCTTACTTTGTTGAAACATAAACCCGTCGAGGCTCTCCCTCGATGGATTCTTAAACATGCTGATTGGCCAAAGTACACATCACTAGCTGTCTTTCACGATGATGTCAGGCGGACCGTCGGCGAGGAAATAACTTACGTCACCCAAGTTATTCTTGCTGCTGCTGAGGAGTCCATTCCGTTTTTCTCGGGGGCTCCTCGCCGAAAACTCGTTCCTTGGTGGAGCGATGAAATAGCAGCCGCCATCAAAGAACGCCGTCGCGCTCATAAACGTTACCGTCGACAGCCTACTGTGGCCAACTTGGTAACATTTAAGAAACTCCGCGCTAAGGCGCGAGTTCTTATTCGACAAAGTAAGAAGGCTTCATGGGAGAGATATGTGTCGTCCATGACGTCGCATACTCCATCATCTCAAGTGTGGACGAAACTTCGACGACTTTCGGGTATTCAAGGATCATCTGCTGTACCGGGAATTTCCATTGCAGGCAGTGTCGCCACTGATCCCCTCGCGATTGCTAATCATCTCGCTAGTCATTTCGCGGATGTCTCTGGCTCCGGGAATTACAATCCTGATTTCCTCCCTCTGAAGCGGGAGGCAGAACGTCATCACCTTAGTTTTGCCACCCATGCTTCAGAGGACTACAACGTGCCCTTTACGGAGTGGGAACTCCGCAGCGCCTTAGCGCTTTGCAAGGACACGTCTCCTGGACCGGACAACATCCATAACCAGATGTTGAAACACCTTAGTGATGATAGTTTACTATATCTCCTTCGTGTGTTCAACCGAATCTGGACAGAGGGTGATTTTCCGTCTCAGTGGCGAGAGGGCATAGTCATCCCTGTCCTCAAGCCTGACAAAGATCCTAAGTATGCAGGAAGTTACAGACCGATTTGTCTTACAAATTGCCTGTGTAAGCTATTTGAGAGGATGGTAAATCGCAGACTCGTGTGGTGTCTGGAGAAACAAGGACTTTTGTCCGAGTACCAATGTGGATTTCGAGCCGCTCGATCCACCACAGACCACTTGGTACGCCTGGAGAGCTCTATCCAGGATGCGTTTCTCCGCAAACAGCACTTGGTAGCTGTCTTCTTTGACTTGGAGAAGGCCTACGACACCACCTGGCGATATGGCATCCTTTCAGTCCTGCATCAATGGAGATTCCGCGGTAACTTGCCGGTATTTATTGCGAATTTTTTGTCCCTTCGTCTATTCCGTGTCCGAGTAGGGAGGACATATTCTCAATACTACGTTCAAGAAAACGGAGTCCCACAGGGATCGGTTCTTAGTGTCACTCTGTTCGCGATTGCCATAAACGGTATTGTCGCTGCTGCTGGTCCAGCCGTAATACCGTCCCTACATGTGGATGATTTTGCTCTGCACTATAGCTCGTGCAGTATGGCAGTCGCAGAGCGACAGTTACAGCAAGCTATTAGGAGGGTGGAGAAGTGGACCTTAGAACATGGCTTTCGGTTTTCTGCCGCAAAGACCTCCGTTGTCCACTTTTGTCGTCAACGTACTCTTCACCCTCATCCTGAGCTTTATCTAGGAAATGTCGTTCTTCCAGTTGTTGACACCTACCGATTTCTTGGGCTCCTTTTTGACAGTAAATTATCGTGGGAGCCACACGTGCGGGAGCTAAAAGTGCAATGCACCAAGAGGCTTAACCTCTTGAAGTTTCTTAGCAGCACTAATTGGGGGGCTGACCGCGTGGTGCTCCTGCGATTCTATCGGGCACACATTTTATCCCGGTTAGACTACGGCAGTGCAGCATATGGCTCCGCAAGACCAAGCGTTCTTGCGAAGCTGAACAGTATCCACCACAGCGGGGTTAGGTTGGCGACGGGAGCTCTTCGTACTAGCCCCATCGCTAGCCTGCTCGCTGAGTCTGGTGTGCCGCCTCTACACCTGAGGCGCCAGCAACTACTACTTACATATGCTGCAAATTTGCGACAGATGCCACTCCATCCGAGCTATCCCTGCGTGTTCAACAATGGCAACCGCTTGTTGTACGTTGCTCATCCACGTGCAACGCGGCCGGTTGGGATACGCTTGGATAGCAGTTATGAATTGTTTGACGTACCTTCGATTCCTTGCCTTGTCAGACAACCAAGTGGGGTACCTCCGTGGGTTGTGCGACGACCTGAAATCATCCTGGATTTGCACACTGGCCCGAAAGGAGACACGGACCCTTCGATTTATCGGATGATCTACCTGTCCGTTCTTGGCCGCTATCCAGGTTCAGTCGTCGTTTACACGGATGGTTCAAGGACAGATACGAAGGTGGGCTGTGCGTTCGTTGTCGACAATGATCGGTTTCTTTTTGCTCTCCCGGACACCTGTAGTGTGTACACGGCAGAGCTCTATGCTATCTGTGAGGCTCTGCGGTACGCACTAGACAATGAGCGCCGACACTTTCTTGTGTGTACTGACTCCTTGAGTTCGCTTCAGTCTATTGATACCTGTTTCCCTCGACACCCTCTGGTGCAGCGGATCCAGGACCTGCTGGCCGGGTGTTCGGATGCCGGCACCAGAATTACGTTTGTGTGGCTCCCCAGCCACATGGGCATAGAGGGAAACGAGTTAGCAGATGAGGCTGCCAAGGAGGCAGTTACACTGCCCCCGTTGCCTTTCAAGGTTCCAGCAAGTGATATTCGTTCTCAGCTGAGACATCTGGTTATGTCTCATTGGGAGAAGGAGTGGCAGGCCATCCCACTTCCCAATAAGCTGAGAGCGATAAAAGGAACAACGAAGGTATGGAGGACTTCCCTTCGGGCTTCGCGGAGGGAAGCCGTGGTATTATGTCGCCTTCGGATCGGCCACGGTATCTTGACGCACTCCCATCTACTGAAAGGAGAACCCCCTCCGGTGTGTACCTGCGGCGACCATCTTACCGTGGTACACATCCTTACGGAGTGCGTGGACCTGGTCGATCTGCGCCGTAGTATTAACCTTCCGAGTACTATCTCCCTTATCTTGCGCGATGACGAGCAGTCAGCAGACCTCGTCATCCGCTTTATGAGGGATAGCGGTCTGTTTTATCGTGTGTGATGATGTCCTTTGTCCTAGTGTTGTTTATGTCAGTTGCGCTTTTATTTCATTGACTTCATTTTAGTTTGTGTTGCGCATTTTAATGTGTTATTTGAACGTCTAACGTAAATTATGTGTTAATATCTGTATTACTGGGCAATGCCTTATTCCTTCAATTTCCTGTACTTTCTCTTATTTTAATAGAACATAAGGCATTGCGTATTAGATCCACTGACTGTTTTAATCTCACCCTCATTTCTCTTCATCACCATTCTTTTTTAACTCTTGTCAGTGGATACTTTTTAAAATTTTAACTTCAAGTCTCATGTCATTCATTTCGTTTCATTAGGGGCCGATGACCTTCGATGTTAGGCCCCTTAAAACAACAAGCATCATCAGCATCATAAAACAAGAAAGGGGGGAGGAGAAAGTTGTCCACGATACAACTATGTTAAGTGGAATCAGCTATTTGTTAGATAAAATGTATCCATTGCATGTCATATTTACTTACATGTTTTGTTATGTCAGTGTTGTGTTATTCATATTTTAAACGACGCTTAGGTAATGCATTAACGTAACTAATACATTCATTCGTAATCCTCTTCTTGGTTATTGTGCATCAGTTCAATTATTTTCTACAAAGTACATGATTTTGAAATTAATCTTGGAATTTCTGGAGGAAAGAAATTTAATATGCGAAGCTTTCGCATCGAAATGAAGTTATATGAAGTTATATGACTGCCTAACCTTGAACGGTAGGCAGCTGATACCCCTATGAAGCCCATCATTTTGGTTTTGATGTTATGGTCTGATGATGTATTGTAGTCGGTCTTGGTTATATGAACTGCTTGTTTCTCTAGTCGAAGTCTTTTTCTTCCCGTCTATATTATGGCCGATAACCAAGTCTTTTCACGTATCTTAAATATATACATAACGCGTTTTATATTAATATTATTCTCTGTTTTGCATTATTTTGTTATTCTACCGAACATAACTTGTTTTTCTAAAATTTTCTTTCTTGATATTTTAAAAGATTCCGTTTGCTTCTCAGTCGCAGTGCGTCTGCTTCCTAAGCTTGCTTCTTCATTTATGTCATTTGTATAGTGTTGGTTCTTTTAACAGTTCGAATTCTTACTTTGTCTTTCACTGCCATTACGATTCTATATATCTCGGCATTGCGTTACTCTGAACTTCCATGACATTTTATAATGTAATTCGTTGTGTTTAATGACATTGTCAGTAATCGTCTTCATTGCGACTCGACTGATTTTTATTTCTGGAATAGTGGAATAGCACAGTAGTAAAATAACTAACGACCCCCTGCGGGTGGTGAACGCACATATAGAGTACACCCGCGGTATCCCCTCCCTGACGTAAGAGGCGACTAACAGGGGTCCAAGCGGCTCTCAACTGGGGGAGTGTGGATTGGCGATCACGGGGCCCTTAGCTGAGTCTTGGCATTGTTTCCACTTACTTGTGCCAGGCTCCTCACTTTCGTCTATCCTGTCCGACCTCCCTTGGTCAACTCTTGTTCTTTTCTGACCCCGACGATATTAGAGCATTCGAGGCCTAGGGAGTCTCATTCCACGCCCTTCGTGGCCCTTGCCTTTCTTCGTCCGTTACTTCATCCTTCGAAGTGACGGTCCCTTCTTTCTTCTTCTTCTTTTCTCCCTTTCTTTACCCCCAGTGGGTGGGGGACGCAGACAAATAATACACTCACGGTATCCCCTGCCTCTCGTGAGAGGCGACTAAAAGGGGCGACCAAGGGATGATTGAATTAGAACTATTAAACTGCTTTTGATTCGTTCCATCACGCGGGGAACACCATGGGTTGCCTGTACTTGTGAGTTCTACCCCTATATTCGCTACGAAATGGGTTTGTGATTAGTAGCAGCCTGACCGGGGCTTTCCGGTACCCGCGCGTCGTACCCATGTGAGCAACACCGCGGGTCTGGGCGTTGCCTGTGAGTTGTACCACTATATGAGCGACACCGTGGGTCTGCGTTGCCTGTGATTATTTATTTATGTATTTATCATAAGTCTGTACAGAGTTCTCCTCCATTTTCACAGACACTATACATGGGTGTACATAAATGCATGAATGAGTTTTTTTTTAATGATTCCATGACCGAGTAATATTGTCATGCATGCATGAATAAATGAATAAACACTTCTCTCCCAGTCACGGATAGCCACCAACTGAGGAGAGAGCATTCGGTTGGCAGGATAAATGCATGGATGGGATTATGTATGACTACTGCCCGGTCGTGTTATCCACCCCTGGTGAGAAAAAGGAGCCACCTTCCCAAGGATAACACGTCCGGCCCTTTCCCTTGAGGCCCAAACGGAAGACCCCACCTGATCTAATAGCTGTCAAACACTAATTTCTCACCATTCCCTAATTTCTGCGAGGCACACGTAAACGGAAATCCCTCACCCCATGTGCCACCCTCCCTATTCTTCTTTCTCTGTTGCATTTAGATCACTCTACATATTCGATTGGGATAGGCCCGTCCTATCCCGTCCTACTTCGGTTATAGCCTTACATAAGTGTATGAATTAATGAATGAATTAATTAATTGGCTATGATTCCCTATCTAAAATAGTGCCCTTTGCACAGGCGGATCGCCATTCCACGTGCATGGGCCATGCCTACGATTATCTACATGAGTGTATGAATAAATAAATAAATTAATTAATTAATTACCAATTCCCTAACTGTATTGAGAAAACACGTATGGATGGATTTATGATTGGGTATATGGATATTCATGCATGCATGTTAGGAAAAAATACTCATCCCTCCCAGTACGGATAACCAGTAACTGGGGAGAGAGCCCTTATTGTGAATAAAATAAATGATTGAATGAATAATATATGTGGAATGAGTAGTGAATGAATGTTATCAACCTACAGCCACGGATCACCAGCAGCTGAGGATGAAACATTATATCCATTGCGCCCTGTCTCATTACAAACAGTTTGACAGTTAATTACGTTATGGCTTACTAACATATCGACTTTACAGTGCTATATATACTAATATTCCTTTTACTACATAGCCCTATTGGCAATTTCTTAACTAATCGGTTCGCAACACAATCATCCATCCGTAATATGACCTACCCTCATTGTAGGCTCTTTCAACACTCTTCTACATGAATTTCTAATTACAATTAACAGTTTACTGAGATTACCAGGTTTATACCATTCTTTGCTTATCATCTTAATAATCCTATAGCAATTCTCATCCTCATTTATCATATATTGTTCCTTGTTATTCAAAAATTTCCTTCTCACCGCTATGGTTTCTTTACATGATTTCAACATGTGAAATTCTTCTCTGTTTTCACCACAGAGAAGGCACCTTGTTGCATCTTTCACTTTAATCCATCCCCTATTCTTGTAAATTCCCATTAACCACCATATCAAACCCCTGATTTCTCTTCTATTTACACTCACAATATTTATGTTCATATCCTGCCTTATCCTAAATAAACTCTGAGAGGGTCGCCTTGCTTCTACACTCGGATACCAACCACTGTCTTTGAATATCTCTGAGTCGTCTAATGATTAGTTTATTCGTTGATCTTTCCAACCTCTCCCAATAACTTCCATATCCCAACCTATCTAATATACTTCTGATTTTCGTTAACCAATACTCTCCCTGGATATTATCTCTCTGATGTTGATATGCGATCTGCAGAAGCTCGCCACCCTCTCTTCCTTTCAATCTCAACAGATATTTCAGAACTCTCTTAAGAACATCTACTTGGATATTTTCTTCACATATTAATCTTACTCCACAATTTGCTGTACAATTTGGTAACCCCATTACAATTTTACAGAACTTACTTATAACCTGATTCAGCATCTCACACTCTTTCTCTACACCCCATAGCTCAGCTCCATAAAGCATTCGATTTTTAACTACGGCTTGCAGGACATTTCTCTGAATCTTATAGTCTATATTTGGGAATTTATTTTCAAGAATTCTAATTACTGATAATGCTACAAGACCTTTCCATTTGGCTTGTTTTATTTGATGGATCCACTTCCCGTTGTTTGCTATATATATTCCCAGGTACTCTAATCTATTTGTGACCTCCACTTGACAACCATCAATCGTCCATTGTTCATTCTTCGCTCGTTTACAGCCTTTCTTACAGATCAAAACTTTCGTCTTGGAAATGTTGATTTTTAATGACCACATTTTAGCAAACTCTGTCACAGCATTAATGCTTTTTTGCATGCCTCCGGCCGTTAACGTCATCAGCAGGACATCGTCCGCGAAAATTAGGCCTGGTATTTCTTGATTTACTAAAACTGGACTCATCCAGTTATCACCTCCATGTCCATTTAATATATCGTTTATAAATAACAGAAATAAAATAGGAGATAGCTTACATCCTTGTTTCAAACCCAATAAAGAATCTATTTGACCACATGCTACCCCGTCACCTACCCTTATACTGCATTGCACCCTTCGGTAAACTGCCTCCAATGCTTGTACCATCTTACTAGATACCCCTAATAGGCGTAATTTTGCGAACAATGCACCCCTGCTGACTGTGTCAAAGGCCTTTTCAAAATCTATAGCCGATATATATAATTTTCCTGCTTTCGGTTTTATATACTTATCTATTATTGTTTTTACAATCATGATGTTATCTATTGTTCTGCGTTTTCTAAAACCACTTTGATATTTCGAGAGGATGGAGAATTCCTCCGCCCATTTCATCAGTCTATTTGCCAGAATTCCTGTATATAATTTACTTACGGAGTCCAATAGTGTTATACCTCTGTAGTTGTTTGGATTACTTCTCTCCCCACGCTTCTTGTAAATTGGACATATTATACCTGTCTGCCATGCCTTAGGAAACTCCAAAGAATCAAATATGCTATTGAACAATTTTACTAATATTTCCAGCATTTGTTGACTTTTTACTGCTTCTTTCCAAAATTCATTAGTTATACCACTGAAGCCACCCGCTTTCCTACATTTGCCCTTTCTAATCATTTCTAAAACCTCACATTCTGTTATTTCTTCATCTAAGCAGGGGATACAAATCTCTAAGCCCCTCGAGATATCCATACATGTTCTATTATTTATCCAAGTATCCTGTCCTCCTAGCAATTTATTAAAATAATCAATCCAGACTCCATTCTCAATTTTAACATTGGCATATCCTCTCTCACCTCTACTTATTTTGTTAATTCTATTCCATACCTTATCACTTTGATTATTCTTACAGTCTATGTTTATTAATTTAACCTCCTCCTGTTGCCATATCCTCTTTTGCTCTACTAACAACACTTTATATTCTTTTCTTAGTTTACAATAGTGTGCCCGAACCTTAGGGTCCCCCTCTTTTCTATATGCCTTTAGGGCTCTAATCACCTCCATTTTCTTTGTTTTACACACATCATTGTACCATCCTTTCCTTTTATCTTCACTATTATTATTCTGTTTCCTTTTCACATGAGCTATAGTTTTAAAGGGTTTCTCTACCAGTTCTACCGCTAAGTCCACCTTACTACTCAGTAACGCAACCTCTATTCCACTCTTAATTATCTGGAATTCTTCTCCCTTTAAATATGACTCTACTCTTTTTGGGGTATTCTCGCACCACTTGTATTTATTGATTATCCTAATATTATCTTTTTCTGTTACAGTGTTACGTTCCTCCTGTTCTTTCTCATACACTTCTAGGGTAACAGATACCGGGGAATGATGTGATTCGGCCCATTCTAATACCTCTATTTCTTTTACCATCTCTAAAATATCTCCCGTACACACAACCAAATCAATTACACTACCTTCCTGCGCTGTAATATATGTTAGCTTTCCCGTTTCATCTCCCCGCCACCATCCATTTAGAATATATAAATTCTCTGCGGTACATAGTTCTAGTAGTTTATCCCCATATACATTACGTTCCTTATCCCGACTGTTTCTGCTACCTCTCACTGGCTCTATTCCTTCTTTACTATATGCTGGAATTGACTCTCCAATTCGTGCGTTCCAATCCCCCAACATAATGATTCCTGCTTCTTCATATTTACCTCTCATTAGGTTAATCTCCTCTATTAAATCCTCAAAAAAGTTCACATTGGTATATGGTGACCCCATCGGATGGTTATATATAAAGGCTAAGCATATGTCTCTCTGTTTACTCCCTTCCAGTTTAAGTTTAATCCAAATTACATCTTGCATATCGTTAGGCAATTCTTCTATCTGACTACTAAACTCTTCCTTTATCAGAAGTGTTATTCCTCCCGGAATTCTCCCTCGAGTCCCTCGTTTTCTTTTTATTACACTTCTCGTAACATAGCCCTTCCATGTTAAAATCTTTCCTTCCGGCATCCATGTTTCTAAGAAAGCAAATATCTCAAAATTTTCCACAAGCTCAGACACTCCATCATTCCCCAGTTTACTTAATATGCCTTCTATATTTACAAAACCAATTTTCAATGCTAGTTATTTCACTTTCCTATTATCTGAGACACTACCTGTTTTACTACGTGTGTTTATTGTTTTATCAATTTGTACTATACTTCCATGAGGGGAACTATAAATTTCCCCTAACTTCTTTCCTTCCCGTTTATTACATTTTCCATCTGAGAACACTCCCTTCGTAGCCCATAAGTCCTTCAAGCTCTGTCCCTGCTTCTTTTTCTTATCGTCCTCTGTCCTGCAGCTGCTTTTTTCAGCTACCGGAGTAGTACACGAGCTATTACCCGGTTCCTCATCAGGTGTTAAACATTTACTTACAGGTCGTCTCTCCGTAGTAGTGGCAACGCCCTCACTGTCAGTAGGTGTCAGCATCCTTGGCGACACGAGCTCTGCTCCTGTTTCCTGCACGTCATCATTCTTTCTTCCGTGTTGCGCCGGTACCGCACTTCCTCCTCGCGCCAGGGCTTCCAGCTGGGATGGCGTGTAGTTCTTTCTCCAACCATCGCCTGTGATGAATAGTCTCTTGCCTCTAATAAACGCTGTAAGGCCCTCCCTTCTTGCTCTTCCCAAGTGAAATCGTATTATTTTCATCTCTTTCCTTTCTTCAACTCTCAGGTCTCTCTGGATCCAGACTTCCGTCCCTTTTAAATTCCTGGCATTCCGGGGAATTTGGTGGGTTTTCATTCCAGATACCAATTGTACTTTAATCGGCCTGTTCCCTTGGATCCTTCCTATTCTCTGCACGTCGTCCACATCGGATTCCGTACAATTTACTTTCACTCCTTGTGTGAACACTTCCAACACAGCATCTAGTAACGCCAGTTTGTCCTCGCTTCTATTGTCCTTAATCCCATGTATGACCAGACATTTGCTACGTTGGGCAAGCACTGAACTCCGGACCTGCATCTCCAGCTCCCGTGTGCGCTGCTCCAATACCAGTCGGTGTTCCTTAGCAATTTTCATTTCTTCCTGGTATTTATCTAGAGATTCTTTTATACCTGCCATATCACCCCGAAGGCTGTCTTTCATATCCTGAATATCTTTATTCTGTGCCATAATGAGCTCCCTCGTTGTGTCTGTTTGGCTGCCCTCTTTTATCACCTCCTTGATCTTAGCTATATCTTCCCAATTCAGTGGCCCAGGGTTGCTTTCCACTCCTCCAATTATTAATAATGCAGCAATCACTAACGCCGCCAGCACAATTTCAGAGTATTTTATATCACATTTTAAACCACATACCTGATATTTTATTCGATTGTTCCATCGGCCGATGACCGCTCGGTAGAGTTCCATGCTTATTCCCATTATGCTTACGCCACAACACTCAGCACTCCGCACACACGTCTGCTTCGTTTGCAGGGCTCCAATCGACTGTGGTTGCCTGTGATTAGTATCCACTATGTGAGAAAAACCACGGGGCCCGTGGGACCGGCACCCGTGACTAGTACACCTAGGTGAGGAAACTCATCGGTTTGCGTTGGCTCTGAGTGGCGCCATTGTGTGAGAAACACCATAGCTCTGCGTTACCTGTACGAAGTACAATACTTGTGAGTAGTACCATCTTGTGTGGAACACCGTGAGTTTCGCTACTTTTGATTAGTACCCCAACATGACAAATACCATGGTTCTACTTTACTCGCGACATGTACCATTCTGTGGGCCCTTAGACATGGATTTTGCACCCCTATAGACATCAAGCATCATTGTGCTTTATGAGTGGTCCCTTGGTCAGTAATTCTATTATTTACGATCTTTTTTTAGTCTGATCCTTTGTTTTTTGTTTTTTGTTGGGTTCATGTCCATCCATTCATTCTTCATGACATTTTTTATTTTATTTTGGTCAGTGGATGAATTTCAACTTTTTGTTATTTTCTTTCGTACCATTAGGGGCCGATGAACTCGATGTTAGGCCACTTTAACCAGCAAGCATCATCATCATCATCATCAAAATAACTAACGATGGCAGAAGTAAGGAGGACATGAAATGCAGGCTAGCACAAGCAAGGAAGGCCTTTCTTAACAAAATAAATTTGCTCACTTCGAATATTGATATAGGAATTAGAAAAATATTTTTGAAGACTTTCATTTAGCGCTTGGCATTGTATGGAAGCGAAACAAGGACGATAACTCGCTCAGAAAGAAAGATATTAGAAGCTGAAGGTGAGATGGATAGATCTAATCACGAATGAAGAGATGCTGAATCGAATTGGTGACAGGAATTCGTTGTGGCTAAATTTGACGAGAAGAAGATATAGAATAACAGGACACATCTTAGGACACCCACGATTGTGCAGTTGTGTTTTTGAGGGAAGTGTAGGGGGTAAGAACGGTAGGGGTAGAACAAGGTATGAATATGACAAGCAGATTAGAGCAGATGTAAGATGTAGCAGTTATTTTTAAATGAAAAGGTTAGCACAGGATAGGGTTGACTGGAGAGCTGCATCAAACCAGTCTATGGATTGATGCTGAACAATAACATCCCTGTTTCACTCCCCTAGAGGTGGAATATTTTGAAACCCTTCCTTGGTTAGTCCCTACACTTTTATAAAAGTGAATCCCCAAAATTACATTGACTTTATGTCCAGTAGTTTTGCCTGAGTGTTGATTGGCAATCAGTGGATTTAGTAATTTGATAAAATTAATCGTTCCTCGGTACTGCACTAAGACATGATCTGAAAATTCCTGAAGTATAAAAACCCACCTACCGAGCTCGATAGCTGCAGTCGCTTAAGTGCGGCCAGTGTCCAGTATTCGGGAGATAGTAGGTTCGAACCCCACTGTCGGCAGCCCTGAAAATGGTTTTCCGTGGTTTCCCATTTTCACACCAGGCAAATGCTGGGGCTGTACCTTAATTAAGGCCACGGCCGCTTCCTTCCCACTCCTAGCCCTTTCCTGTCCCATCGTCGCCGTAAGACCTATCTGTGTCGGTGCGACGTAAAACAACTAGCAATAAAAAAACCCACCTAAAAATTGAGTTTCACATACTCCAGTACCTCCTTGTAAACCACGTTTGTCGTATTACCTTTTGGGGCTAAGATGACCAGGCTACTGTCAGAGCTAACTCTGGGACATGCGACATATAACTGTCCATGTGACAAACTGGAACATGGGAGAAACAGTCTTCTCTTAAGTCGATGTTGGCCATTTTCAGTGACTGTCCTTGAGATTTATTACTACTCATGTCAGTAGCGGCTCCTGGATATCAGCAGTGGGGGTGTGCCTTAGTTTCATAATTCCACAAATATCACAAGTTCCTGAAACTCTTTTATCAAGATACACACTTCGAACACTATACGGTGCAATGCATGTGCAATTATTTTGAATATTATTATTATTAATGGATTTAGTACAAGATAGTACATACCTTCATCCTCTGAATACGTTCTGGTCCAGCGGTTACCGTTTTTGGTTGCTCTACAGGAGGTCCCAGCTCAGCCAGAGAAATATGAAGCATTGATAGCATTTGGTTTGTGCTACTCCATCCTCGACATAAGAAGTAGAAAATCACCTAATGCTGTGGGTGGAAGAGCGTAGAACAACTTACCACCCTGCCGCAAGTAAAGTCCTGCACAGGATGCCTGTTCTCTGCATGTCTCTTGTTCCGATTCCTGGCGCTCAGTATTAAGATACTTGCTGAGAATTTTTCAACGTCTGTTTCACAATTTCACAATAATATCACGACACTTTTCCCTAACATAATTAACGTGAATATATGCTTTGATATTTAATTCAATTATTTACACAGACCTAATTCACCAACCCTAATTTCTATAGTCAAAATCTATTCGCCGCTCTTTCAATTTCACAAATTTGTCCAACACTTTCTTGCCAAAGTCTGGAATTGATTGTATCATACCTTTGTTTATAGACATCATTGACAAAGCGTTCAACCTCTCATTTTTCATTGTGTTCCTAAGAAACGGTCTTATGCGTTTCAAAGTGGAGAAACATATTTTTGATTCAGCCATTGTCATGGGGCTGGTAATGATAATTTTCAGAAGTTTATGCACTTCCCTAAAAGCAATTCCCTCAGAAATCTAAACAAATTAATTGCTCCTCTAATACTCCGTAAATCTTGTGTTCGGTACATAACATGAATTTCTGTTTTGAGGTTTTTCTCTTTCAAGCATGGGATGAAATGAACAGACATGGTTAAATGATTCCTGTGGGAACTTGGTAGAATGTGTCTCAAGGTGAACATCATTCAATAAAACAGGAACTTCCAAATGGTCAGTAAACGAAAATCTCTCTGTCACTTGCATTGAAACCACATCGCATATTTCTTTGGCTGATACTATTCGTGTACTATGTGGAGAAATATCATCCTTTTTCCTCTTTCTACCCGGTTCTGGAAAGTTTTGTTCAATTTCCCTGTGAATTACATCAACTTGTGTTCTTTCTCTCATTACGCGTTTTTCGAAAGAATCAGTGTCATTTCTTATTTGAACACTATCTTTGTTTCGGGACTGAATTTGATTATATAGAAGATCAACGTGAGGAAGTAGACTGTGGAACACATATAGCCAGAAAACAAATTCAGGATCACAAAGAACGCGTCTTAAGCCACTTGCTTCATTTAATGTGATCTTGTTTGTATCTTTCTCTTCAATTTCTTCACAGCAGTCTATTGGATTTTCTCTATTTCCGTACACCACGTTCACAGTTCTTATGTTATAATTCCAGCGTATGGGTACAACTTTCGGCATTTTCTTCTTAACGATGTTTTCGAGGAAATCCGATCTCTGAGATGAATTCTTAAGGAATCGCTGATAAATTTGAAAAGAAAATCCTCACTTTAGGAATATGATTTGTTGATTGTCCCATGATAATATTAAGCTTATGGGCACAGCAATGTGCGTAATATGCGTACGGATAGTGATCACGAACCTTTGCCTGAACTCCACCAAGAGAGCCGCTAAGAACATGGGCTCCATTATAGCTCTGTGCAATCAGCTCATCGCGAGAATGTCCCACCAGGGTATTAATCTGTTCCAATAAGGATTTTGTTATTCCATTCGCCGATTTGTCAGATGGATAAAAGAATCCCCAGAATCTTTCATGTACCGAGCCGTCGTGAAGGTATCTTTAAAAAATGACCAACTGACAATGGTTCGAGGTGTCGGTTGTTTCATCACACTCTTTAATCTGTTGAGATATTTCCTCCCTACATACTGCCAGCATTCAACTTAAAATGCCATTTTGAATCGTCTTTGACGTTCCTTTAAATGCACTAGCTGTTTCTAAGTGTTGCTTCAGTACGCAATCCAGATCAGCCGTGAAGTTAACTAATCCCCTAATACACCTGGATTTAAAAAAATTATCTTCTTCTTTGTGGCCTCGGAGCGGTAATTCAAATTCTGCACAAAAACGTATGCAAGTGATGAGTCTCTTTAACATTTGCCTGTTCTTGTCCACGATCGAATTATGTTTGCGAATAGTTTCGCTGTATTGATCACTTAAACAAGACACGACATTGACTTTATCAAGCATTTCAAAGTCTACCGTACTAGTGATATGTTCTTGAGATCTTTCATGCTTTTTAATTTTCTCATTAATATGCTTGATATCACTTACCCCTGTGCTGATCCATTTATGTCCTTTCTTAGAACGGGACAATAGCAGGCAAGGAAAGCAGTAAAAGGTTTCTCAGATATCACTTCCACATATCCACGGGTTCTTGTTATATACGTCAGAAGAATTCATTTGTCTTTCGAGAGCCCTATTTTCATTTTCCTTGGTCTCCGACTTTTTCAACGAGAAGTCTGGTGTCGGCCAATCACACTCCTTCAGTTCGACTTTCTTCTCGATAGAAAGAGAAGAAAATGATAGTTCTTTAATATGTTCGACGGTAATCATACTGTACGAAGTGCAAACATAACACTACGCCTACATGTAAATCACAACCTTTCTCCTAATTTCACCTTGTCACAGTCACCTCACGAGATCATTCATCAACACAAAGCTAAAGATCGCGCTCACTAGTGATATTGAGTATGGCCAACATGAATCAAGTCCGAGGAGACAGTAGTTACAGTCGTTACTCGTTTCGTTAGTTAATAATCCTGAAAATTACAAGACTGTTTTAAATATTTACCGGCACATTAACTCAGGTAAGTGCCTCAGTAAAATAGTTCCTAGTTTTAGGAGAAAAATGGCACAAACTGACCCCTGTTAAATAGAAATCAAATCACCAATGTTTCGGATAGGTTGGTTGCAATGATAGGCCGCGGCAGAAACGTGCCGGAATCTCCGTTAGAACAGCACATCTCTAATGTGCCTCTGATTGGCTCCTTCAAGGCCAGTCAAGCGAGACTCGGAGTGTTTGGTCCGCTGTGAGAGAGCGCCCTTCTGCGCAGGGCCAGTAGCGCATCGGCCCTCAGCACAGTACAACTCGCGCCCTTGATAATAATCTTATAGTAAAATATTTCTCTTGTTAACATTTAAGACTAAAATTTCCTAATTTAATGGAACCCCGTGGGAGACGCGCGCTTTAGTGCCTCCCAAACGAGCCGCTACTGACTCATGTCAAAGTACGCCTTGAGAGGGAGCTGTATTCTTTTAAATTCGGACGGATATTCCGTTGGGATTAACGGTATTCTTGGGATGAAAACTGTCTTCCCCCGAGCGGACCCAGTGATTATTGTGGCTTCTACAATGTTTTTATGCATAGCTTTTACTTGTAGCCTAGTTCCATTGCACTATTTAGTCGGATTAAGAATTCTTAGTAACATTACAGGTGATCCGATTTTAAGAATGAGTTTATGTGATGGAAGAGCAGAAGGATTAAGAGTATTAAGAATTTCTACATGGCAGTGGACGGCGTCGTCCGCAGGGATCACTGAGTCAAAAGACCTGTAAACAACATCTTGTTCTTTGAAGGCATTTCATAGGATGTCGTTAATTGCGGCTGCTTTATCGTTGTTTGGAGTTAAGATGGCAGGCTCTTACAACCATTCTATGGGCTTCTCCTTGATGTTACTTATATCAGGATATATTCCAGAAATTAGCTCTGGTAGGGAGGTAACCACTGTAACCAAATCTGAGAGGATGATGACTTTACCTTCCACTGAGGTTTTTTTTGTTTTTTTTTACTATCGCCTAATTTCAATAATATCTAAGCGAAAAGGCGAGCAGATTTATCACCTCTTAAATAGACTCTCATATTCATATGAAGTTAAGTTTCCGGATATGTTGCCACAAATATGAAGCCTTTAGGCACGTTTTGACTTCGTCTGTCCCTGTACGGGTAATGTTGGGCGAAAATCTCCAGCTAACAGCACGGTAACCCCTCCCATCAAGCTATTGTTTTCTCTTGTAATCTTGTCATTTTCTACTGAGAGCCTCGAATCAGCCCTTGTGGGCCATTGTGTATTCATCCCGAATTATTAGCTTACACTCTCTCAAAACTTGCGCCATGTTACTCTGTTTGAAAATATTACACATAGGTGTCTCTACTCGCATCGTGTTCAACGGCAGTTTGAAAGCAGATTGAGATGTTTTGCCTCCATCCAGCAGCGTAGCAGCAATGCCTGAAGAAGCAACAGCCAAGGCTATCCCACGATATTTTTGTATTTTTGCCAATAAAATATTTATGACAAATCTCTTACCAGTGCCCCTAGAAGCGTCTAAGAAAAATGTCTAACCTGTGTCTTTTTCGATGCTTTCTAAAATTTGGTCATAAGCGTAGGACTGTTCATCGTTTAAACGAATTTTCGTTAGCACTTACAACCTGTGATAAAATATTTGGATCGTAGCTGATCTCCCGGAGGTAGTTTGTGTTTTGTAAGACAGCTTCACATCTTGATGGCTGAGGTAAACCATACTGTTGTAGGCACTGACCTCCCAAATATAGCACCGTATCTTCAAGACAAACCAAGCATTTATTGTATCCACGAACCTGCTACGCAGGCGTAGCGGGGGGAGAGGTGATACTCCCACGTGGCGCGTCCCAGGTGGCGGATAGGGGGGTCCTAACCGGCTTGCCGGCGGACTTGAGGGAAATAAAATACCTCTCGCGGACCAAACACACATCCCCTGTGGGTGGGGGAGGCACACGAATAATACACCCACGGTATCCCCTGCCTGTCGTGAGAGCCGACTAAAAGGGGCGACCAAGGGATGATTGCATTCGAAACATGAAACTACTTGTGATTAGTACCACCAGGCGGAGAACACCAAGGGTCGCTTTTACTTGTGCGTAGTACCACTATATTAGGTACGAAATAGGTTTATGATTAGTAGCACACAGGAGCACCGCGCGGTCGGCTTTTGCAGTACCTGTGATTAGTACCACCATATGAGCAGGACCATGGGATGATAGCTACCATGGTTCTGCCTTGCCTATGATTAGTACCCACTATATGAGGACCACCACGGGATAGGGAGAGGTCCCTGTGGTTGGTACTCTTATGTGCTGAACACCATAGGTTTGCGTTGCCTGTAAATGGCGCCGCGAAGTGGGAAAAACATAGGTCTGTATTATACGTCGAATTTCATAACCTCTGAGTAGTACTATAATGTGTGGAATACCGCAAGTCTCTGCTACTTTTGATTAGTACCGCAACAGTACAGATACCATGGTTCTGCATTACTAGCGATAAGTATCATTCTGAGGGGCCTTTGACCTGTATTTTGGACCCATTTAGACACCAAGCATCCTCGATTCAGGATTGTGCTTTGGAAGAGGTCCCTTGGTCAGTAATACTATTAACTATGATAGTTTTTTGAGTCGGATCCACTGATTGTTTTAAATTCATGTTCATTCATTCATTCTTTCATTCATTCATTCTTCATGACATTTTTTATTTTGGTCAGTGGATGATTTTGAACTTTAACTTTGTCGTTTCATTTCGTACCATTAGGGGCCGATGACCTCGATGTTAGGCCCCTTTAAACAACAAGCAAAGCAAAGCATTTATTGTAGGCTTCATTTAAAATTAGGTGAACATCTCCATGTTTTAATTCGGTATCCTTTCGATGCCGTATACCTTCAGAAATGCAATCATTGTATTTCTCCCAAAGATTTAAAGCATCTGACAATTGACAAAATATCAACATTATTGCAAAACGTTCACGTAATCTAAACGGAAATTGACAAAGCGCAGCTTCTTCTGTAGTTCATCTCAGTGCCTTTCGTCCTCCAGCAAGCCTTGAGCCTTACATGCCGACTGGTATGTGGGTTGAATCGTGCCATTAACAGTCTTCACGAACCTGCTACGAAGGCGTAGCAGGGCGAGAGGTGATACCCCCACGTGGCGTGTCCCAGGTGGCGGATAGGGGGGTCCTAACCGGCTTGCCGGCGGACTTGAGGAAAATAAAATACCTCTCGCGGACCAAACACACTACCCCCTGCGGGTGGGGGACGCACATGTAGAATACACCCGCGGTACCCCCTGCCTGTCGTATGAGTCGACTAAAAGGAGCGACCTAGGCGCGGACATGGATTTCGGTATGGTATAATGTGTTGGACCTCCTGTGGATGGGAGGGGTTGAGTACATTCACAGGTAATCCCTGCCTGTCGTAGAAGGCCACTTTAAGGGTCATGTGGCCATGGTCCCCTCTTAATTTTTTATTATTTTTTCCGAGGGTCAGATGTAGACCATTTCCAAATTTTGATGAATAACGAGTCCTATAACTACTAGTTAAGAGAAAATAAAGAAAATATATACATTTCTACAGTACACCGAGATATCGCCTTCAATTGAGAGATGAAGAGAAGGATTAGTAAGAAGAAGAACTGTGAAAGGAAGAGGGGAAATCATGATGAAGAGGCCGTAGGAGGTGTTTCCAGGTCAAAACTTGATGATTCATGCGTGTTTACCTAATATTTCGACACAGGCATGTTTAGAAGCTGAGTTGTTGGACATGCTTCTGACGTCCACTGGTAAGAGATTCCTCTGTCGGGATGCAGTAACTGTGAATGATTTCGTATAGATTGCTGTTCTTTGTACTGGTAGATATAAACACATGGTGCTGCAGGATGGGGTATTTTTATGGTCTGTGGAGAGGAGCTTGATGCGATCACGGAGATCGGCTGGTTGACAAGTTTGAGTGTGAAGTGTGCGTCGTTCTTGCAGACGAAGCCGCCCGCGCCGTGAGTAAGACGGTGTGACATTGTCAGCGTAACGAAGTCCACAGATAAATATTACACAGGCATTCTGAGCACGCTGTAATTTCCTTCCCCAGTCTGCTCCTAGGTTGTTGTAAACTGTATCGCAATAATGAAAATGAGGTACTGCGAGTGTTTCAACAAGACTTAGTTTGAAAGGGAAAGTGAATTTGAATTTACCGAGACAATGTAGCGTTCCGTATATTTTTCTGCACACAGATTTAGTTTGGACAGACCAGGACAGATGTTCGTCAAGTATGATACCAAGATTTCTTACATTTTGGTTTACTGTAAGGGAGTACCACTTACGGACAATTGCGGTAACGCTGTTCGATTGAGTATACAAAGTCATTTAGGGTAACCAATAATTTTTACCTGGGATTTTGATGGGTTTAATTTTAATCCGTGATTTTTGGACAGTATATCTATGGTCTTCAAGAGTTCATTCAGGTGAAGTGTGTCTGAGTGTAGGTTTTCGGGTTTGCTGTGTATATATATCTGTAAGTCGTCTGCGTATAATTGGTATTTACAGTGGAATGTATATGATCAGGGTGCAGATTCATTATCAAACTATATAGCGGCTCTGGAAGGGAAAAAAGTCGGAAGCTGCACGTTACCAGCGCTACAGCACATACCAGGTGACTCTTCTTTAAACTTACGGGCGTTACAGTATACGCATTTATGACTCAGACTGCCCAGGGATACGGCTTTATCCGTTTCATAAGCTCTCTCAGAGTCATATTTCATCGCAGAAAATGCTATAATCTTCCATGCAAGAGATCGACTTTCCGATCGTCCTCTTCGATTATTCTGCTTATTTCTACGAACGACTGCTCTGTGAACCTCTTGGTGATTCTTCTGATGATTAGCTGCTCTGTGAACCTCCGGATGTTTTTGTTGGTAATTAGCGACTGCTCCTCTGTGAATCTCCGGATGATTCTGCTGGTAATTAGCTGCTGCTGGTGTTCTATGGACCTCCGGGTGGATTTTCTAGTAATTAGCTGCTGCTGTTGCTGCTGCTCTGTGAACCTCTGGGTGGATTTCCTGGTAATTAGCTGCTGCTGTTGCTGCTGCTCTGTGAACCTCTGGGTGGATTTCCTGGTAATTTGCTGCTGCTCTGTGAACCTCTGGGTGGATTTTCTAGTAATCAGCTGCTGCTGTTGCTGCTACTCTGTGAACCTCCGGATGTTTTGCTGGTAATTAGCTGCTGCTGTTGCTGTTCTGTGAACCTCCGGGTGGATTTTCTGGTAATTAGCTGCTGCTGTTGCTGCTGCTCTGTGAACCTCTGAGTGGATTTTCTGGTAATTAGCTGCTGCTGTTGCTGCTGCTCTGTGAACCTCTGGGTGGATTTTCTAGTAATTAGCTGCTGCTGTTGCTGCTGCTCTGTGAACCTCTGGGTGGATTTTCTGGTAATTAGCTGCTGCTGTTGCTGCTGCTCTGTGAACCTCTGGGTGGATTTTCTGGTAATTAGCTGCTGCTGTTGCTGCTGCTCTGTGAACCTCTGGGTGGATTTCCTGGTAATTAGCTGCTGCAGTTGCTGCTACTCTGTGAACCTCCAGATGTTTTGCTGGTAATTAGCTGCTGCTGTTGCTGTTCTGTGAACCTCCGGGTGGATTTTCTGGTAATTAGCTGCTGCTGTTGCTGCTGCTCTGTGAACCTCTGGGTGGATTTCCTGGTAATTAGCTGCTGCTGTTGCTGCTGCTCTGTGAACCTCTGGGTGGATTTCCTGGTAATCAGCTGCTGCTGTTGCTGCTTATCTGTGAACCTCTGGGTGGATTTCTTGGTAATTAGCTGCTGCTGTTGCTGCTGCTCTGTGAACCTCTGGGTGGATTTTCTAGTAATCAGCTGCTGCTGTTGCTGCTACTCTGTGAACCTCCGGATGTTTTGCTGGTAATTAGCTGCTGCTGTTGCTGCTGCTCTGTGAACCTCTGGGTGGATTTTCTAGTAATCAGCTGCTGCTGTTGCTGCTACTCTGTGAACCTCCGGATGTTTTGCTGGTAATTAGCTGCTGCTGTTGCTGTTCTGTGAACCTCCAGATGAGTCTGCTGGTAATTAGCTGCAGCTGTTCTATTGTCTTCCGGATGATTCTGCTGGTAATTAGCTGCAGCTGTTCTGAAAACCTCCGGATGATTCTGCTGGTAATTAGCTGCAGTTGCTCTGTGAACTTCTCGGTTTTTTGTTGATATTTAGTAAACGATTGTATGAGCTGTTTTTTCTAATGGCGTCGGTAAATGTAGCACGACGTTTTCTAGTATGATTCTTCAAGGTGGGTATTCTATCAGAGCTGTCACATTCAGAAATAGATCTAATCGACCCACGTCCATGAGACAGGTCTCGCATAAAAATAAAACGCACTTTCTTTGCGGGGTTCCCTTCTATACCCAACTTCTTATATAGCTTTCCATTGCCATAGACTTTGAAAATTGTGAAATACATTTGTGCGGAGGCCACTAACTCGCATAAAGTATGAAATTGCGACATATCCGTGAAGTAGTCGGCAGAACTGCTATAATTATTTCCATCCCTATCATCTGACATTATACAAAAATCTTTCCAGTGACACCACGTGAGCCACTATCTCAATTCGTACCTCTCGGGACCCCCTGCGGGTGGGGGACGCTCATATAGAATACACCCGCAGTATCCCCTGCCTGTCGTAAGAGGCGACTAAAAGGGGCTACCAAGGGATGATTGAATTAGGACCATGAAACTACTTTTGATCCGTACCATCATGCGGGGAACACCATGGGTTGCCTGTATTTGCGAGTAGTACCATTCTGTTAGGTACTGAATAGTTTTGTGATTCGTAGCACTCAAGCGGGGTTTAGTGTGGTTTTCCAGTACCCGTGAGTCGTACTCATGTGAGCAACACCACGGGTCTGGGCGGTGCCTGTGAGTTGTACCACTATATGAGCGACACCGTGGGTCTGCGTTGCCAATGATTAGTACCCACTATGTGAGGAACACCACGGGAATGCCGGCGCCGGTGATTAGTACACCTAGGTGAGGAACCTCATCGGTTTGCGTTGGCTATGAGTGGCGCCATTGTGTGAGAAACACCATAGGTCTGCGTTACCTTTACGACGTACAATACTTGTGAGTAGTACCTTAATGTTTGGAACACCGTGAGTTTGCGCTACCTTTGATTAGTACCGCAGCTTGAAAAATATCATGGTTCTACTTTACTCGCGACATGTACCATACTGAGAGGCCTTAGACCTGGTTTTTGGACACCTTTAGACATCAAGCATAATCGATTCAGGACTGTGCTTTATAAGTGGTCCCTTGGTCAGTAATACTATTATTTATGACCGTTTTTGAGTCGGATCCACTGTTTTTTATTTGTTTGTTTCTTGTTTTTTTGGTTCATGTCCATCCATTCATTTTTCATGACATTTTTATTTATTTTCTTCTGTGGATTTTTTGAACTTTTTGTTGCCATTTCATTTCGTACCATTAGGGGCCGATGACCTCGATGTTAGGCCCCTTTAAACAATGCACCTTTCGTCTATTAATGTTCCCGCGGTGAGTTCCTCTATTACGCCGCGTTGGAGCATTAACTGAATATACACCTGTTAATGCCTTTGCTGGCAGGACCTAGTGTTTACAGTGCACTATGTCTTCTGGTATGGGCTAGAGCAATTTTGTTACTTTCATTGATCTGTCTCTGTCTTATCCTTGGCTTTGACAATATGAAAGTGACTGAGGTATGAGCGATGTTAGTAATGCCATTCCTTGTGCAGCCAGTCCCTGCAATGAATGGTGTGAAAACGTTGCTCATAGGGTCGGTTGATGCATGCATTTCAGTGGGCTTGGCAGACTGATATGTAATAGCAACTTCTGGCTCGGTGAGGAAAGCAACGGGAAACTACCTCACTCCTCATTTCCCTAGTACGCCTTTTCAGTGATGCCTAGGCCATCTATGACAGCTGATGGCAGAGCTGTTGAGGATCCAACCAGCCTTAGGGCTGAAGACTGAACATACATACACCTGTTTAAATATTGCTCCGGCTACAAAATTCAAAGCATCGGGTCGTAAATCATACCTAGACTCTGAACTGGGATATAATTTATGAACACGAGCTACCACAACATAGTGCATATTCGTTTCTCAGGGTAAATTCGCTTCATTATATTCCCATACGCTTTAGACAAATCGTAGATTCCGTTGAAGAGTATCTGTCCGTTCAACCAGTCATTCCGTATCCATACGTCAAGGAAATTATCTGATCATCACCTAGTATTTAGCATAAATTAATTCAATAGATCCGTATATTATCATACTGCTATGTACTACAAGTTACTTAAGGAATAGAAACGCAAAATCAAAACTATATCTAGTTTATTAGCATGCTAATGTATTATAAAATTGAATAATATGCATCCATCGGCAATAAAAAAAAGGAAAATCGTGTGAAATTACAAATATCATCATATTTGCTTACATTTTCGTTAAGTTTCAACAATATACCATATCTTCCATGTTTAAATTGATACAAGGGGAAGAATAGTTACGAAAACTTTATTAATCCAAGGAGGAGTGGAATATCTTCCTTTTAATATTGTTTGGGATTTTCTTTGGGGCATCATTTAGGTTTCATCTTTCATTTCGGTCTGTTTGACCTAATTTACTTGGATACATGTTTGGATTCTTGTTTGGATTTTCACTTGTGACTCATCACGTTACGAGATAAGCATTACCATGTTTAAATCTGGGTTCAAAACACCCATGCAGTTATTAACATTCCTATCATAACCAAAAAATGAATAAATTAAAACTGCACATCACCGTATGTACAAAATAAATCAAATAATCTTACTACAGAGTGCCATAGATATGATAGTACGTCAGTCTAACCTGCGAAAATCGTGCCATGCATTCCTAATCATATGGCAATATATTTACTTATTCTCAAATATCTCTTCGCTGTGCCAAGATTTTGTCAAAGAAACCGTACTTCATATTAGTGTTGACGCGCTGACCTTCAAATATGTAAATATGCGAGACTCCGTTCTAATCTTGTATATTCATATTACGTAATGTATAACAAACACGTAACCTATCAATATCTTCCGCTGAAAGTTACTACGAGACACATTATGCTTGGCTCAAGACATACATTCAACTTAACATGGCGTAAATCCTTCACTTGCAGTGCTAATGCAAATATAAATATAATATGTAACACAGGAATTCGCAATTCAGTCATCTATCCCTTTCTCAAGCAACGAACAGAAACATATCTCCTCACTCTAATTACAACTTGCCACATTAACATTCCATTTCCTTCATATATATATATATATATATATGTAAAAGTTGCGGTATGGTTGATTGGAATGCAATGACGGAATAAGATGGCTGGTTTGGCATGCAATCGTGTAATGTTGCTGTTGTAGCTTATTTTGGAGTAGGTCAGGGAACAATAAAGGTGTTGAAAATGCTGAAGCATGAAGGTTGCATGACGAGTGGGTACGTGTGAGTGATAACAAGCAGAAAGTTGCAACACCAGCAGTGGAATGTAAATATAGACCCGGCTGAGGAGGTCTGGTCTATAACTGTAGCGTTAGGTCTTATTGTTTTATTTTGTACTAGCTGATGTACCCGTGCTTCGCTACGGGATTCTCAGAAAGACTGACTTTTTGGTTTTCCTAACCTGAAATCAACATAGGTCATTACAAAAATGTAAGTATGAATGTAGCGATTAAAAGCAATGCTATCATATAAAATACTCGATCAAATGGAAAGCCGCACGTTTTATCACTTTTAACGAACAGTGCTGCGGTTAGATTGCGGTGCCAATCTAATAGTCCAAAGTTCCAGAGCTGGGATGACCAGGCCGCAGATTGCCATGAACACTCATCTGCCATTATTCCGCTTAATATGCACACTGTTCATTCCAATCAATGCCTCAGAGTAGGGATTGACTAGCCCGAATTCTATAATGATCCAGTGTGTTACGTACCAGTAGTATCAGAAAATTTATAAACCAGGGGAATGGCATGCTAAAGAAGAAAGTTATCTAACTCCCCAGCTACTTCCCATCAGTATTCAGACAGGCTGTTACACTCTGTACGACTGGGTGAGTTGACCGTGTGATTAGCGGTGCGCAGCTGTGAGCTTACATCCGAGAGATAGTGGATTCGAACCCCATTGTCGGCAGCGCTAAAGATAGTATTCTGTGGTTTCCCACTTTCACACCAGTCAAATGCTGGGCCTGTACCTCAATTAAGACCTAAGGCACTCCTAGCCCTTTCCTACCCCATCGTCACCATAAAACCTATCTATGTCGGTGCAACGTAAATCAAATAAAAAATACTCTGTACGCAGCAGTAATCCTATCTACCGGAGATGAGGGGCAGCAGAAGACACAAAGCACATCACGACAAACAATGGTCAATGTAATGTTATTGTTGATCAATGTTATGAGCTTTCTATATTGTAGGCCTTCACATTTAGTTTTCTTTCGACTTTGTGATTTGTAAAATATTTTATACCATAAACTGTAGTTTCTTATTCTCCGACTTTACATACAAATACTGTTTACCCAGTTTCTCGTTACTCGGCGCTGATATGGACTTAGTAACAAAAATCCAAATTCATGAATATCTTTGTGATCATAGCCAGTACGGTAACAATGTATAAGACATGAATAATAGGAAATTTAATACTATATAACCTTAGTTATGTAGCATTCATCGATTACACCTCTAATAAGAAATATTTGAGAATTACATTTTAGGCCTTCCCCTAAACTACCATTTCACCCAGCGTGAATAAAATAATTTACAGCCTAGACTATAGCGACTTATTTCCTGACTTTGCATACCGATTTTCATCAAGATAGGACTACTAACAACAACAATATTTGAGAATTAAATTTTAGGCCTTCCCCTAAACTACAATTTTTCTCAGTGTGAATACAATTATTGATAGCCTAGATTGTAACAACTTATTCCCCAACTTGGCATACCCATTTTCTTTAAAATACGACCACTAATAACATAAATAGTTGAGAATTCAATTTTAGGCCTTACCCTAAACTACCATTTCACTCAGCGTGAGTAAAATGATTTATAGCCTAGATTGTAGAGGCTCATCCCCCGACTTCACATACCGATTTTCATTAGACCACTAATAACATAAATAGTTGAGAATTCAATTTTAGGCCTTCCCCTAAACTACCATTTCACTCAGCGTGAGCAAAATGATTTATAGCCTAAATTGTAGAGGCTCATCCCCCGACTTCACATACCGATTTTCATTAAATTCTCTTCAACCGTTTTCTCGTGATGCGTGTACAGACAGACAGACAGACAGACAGACAGACAGACAGACAGACAGACAGACAGACAGACAGACAGACAGACAGAAATTACGGAAAAGTAAAAAATGCATTTTCTTGTTACTATGGACATGACTGATACAGAAGTACCATTATTTTCAAATTCTGAGCAATGTACAGACAAAACTCTTATTTTATATATATAGACTAGCTGATGTACCCGTGCTTCGCTACGGGATTCTCAGAAAGACTGACTTTGTGGTTTTCCTAACTGAAATAAACATAGGTCATTACAAAAACGTATGAATGTAGCGATTAAAAGCAATGCTATCATATAAAATACTCGATCAAATGGAAAGCCGCACGTTTTATCACTTTTAACGAACAGTGCTGCGGTTAGATTGCGGTGCCAATCTAATAGTCCAAAGTTCCAGAGCTGGAATGACCAGGCCGTAGATTGCCATGAACACTCATCTGCCATTATTTCGCTAAATATGCACACTGTTCATTCCAATCCGTGCCTCAGAGTAGGGATTGAATAGCCCGAATGCTATGATGATCCAGTGTGTTACGTACCAGTAGTATCAGAAAATTTATAAACCAGGGGAATGGCATGCTAAAGAAGAAAGTTATCTGACTCCCCAGCTAATTCCCATCAATATTCAGGCAGGCTGTTACACTCTGTACGACTGGGCGAGTTGACCGTGTGGTTAGCGGTGCGCAGCTGTGAGCTTGCATCCGAGAGATAGTGGATTCGTACCTCATTGTCGGCAGCGCTGAAGATGGTATTCCGTGGTAAGGCCTAAGACACTCCTAGCCCTTTCCTATCCCATCGTCGCCATAAAACCTATCTATGTCGGTGCGACGTAAATCAAATAAAAAATACTCTGTACGCAGCAGTAATCCTATCTACCGGAGATATGGGGGAGAGGGGTGGCTTAGGTTGGACTACGTTTATTAATTTTATTAGTTATTGATGTTTTAAGTGTGAATTTAGAATTAGACAGGGGAGTAGCTGGACGTGGCATGAAGAGACGGAGGATGACTACCGTGGTGACCTAACTTTTGAGGTCACGCTTCCGGAGTATCTGACAGGCTTCATGGCACGGCCAAGGTGTACAGTAGCAGTATTTAGTATTTATTTATTTATTATTATTATGAACATGTACTCGGGGCTGAACGCCTGTTATGTTCATTAATAAATACATATATATATATATATATATATATATATATATATATATATATATATATATATACCTCCATATTTAAAAATATATTCACTCAATTCCTCTTAAATAACCTCTGTGTTACGGTAGCAATACTTAATAGCCTGATTACTTTCTCATACACTGCAACTTCGTTAATATATCAAACATTTCCTCATAATACAATTATCGTACTGGCCATGATTGCAACACATATTGACCTGAAGTTTTAGGTTACGTCTCGTATCTCGCCTGCATTTTCTACAACCACAACTGGTTAAACGTTTCACGGTCTGCACGTATGGATTGGCACTAAACATGCACGAATACTCAATCAGATCTAGTTTCTATTAACCTTAAAATTATTACATTAGCACCATAGTTATATTGCAGAAATTGGCACACATCATCGGCTAATAATTGGCATTTATATTCTAATATCCTTTCATTGGCACTAAAGCTCTTACTTCTAGCACTCCTGCACACATATAAATATTTTTCATCAATTGATTTCAAATTCATTACGATGCAACTCATAATACTTATCTCGTAACGGGATTTTGCTGCTGGATCTCTCCAGGTCTAGGGCATCTTGGAGTAGGTAGCTCCTGCAGTCCAAAGATTACGTCATCTGCGGCTCCGGCTGGGAATCTTGGCTTGAGCCATTTCATCTTGAGCGACCATTTCCATCTGTTTAAGCTGACTCCATCTTGTCACCAGTTCTCATGAAATCATAAAAGAACAAATACATAGTAGAATTCATATTATACTGGTGAATAGTAGGCTACTCAATACGTAATATTTGTCTTCAGAATCTCGTATTGGTCGAAAATATTCTTTTTTAAATTTAGAGGTTTCTCTAATTCGGCCTACTTTTTGCTATTTCTTTCGCTTAAACAGATATTGTCTCCCTCCTGGAAACAATAAATTATGCCTTCCTTAGCAAGGATTTGCCGCTATAATACTAATTTCGGCAATGTATGACTCGGCTGTAGTTTCCTTTCGCTTCTGAGTTTAGGTGTTACAGTAACAAATATTTTCCTTCAAATCTACGCCTTTTCTGCCGATATTTTTGCAGATGTAATTTTCACTGCTGTTTGTATATTAATACTTTAGTATTTAACGTTGCGTTGACCTTTTTATATCCTTCCGTAAGTCGTGCTGCTCCTCTTCAACTCGTAACTTTTTCTTCTCAAGGTAGTCAAGAATTGGTTTCATTCAAATTTTTTAGTCCATCATTATTTAATCTTGAGATTCCTTTTCCTTGCGGCCGGACGATATCGATTTACTAGATCTCTACTCTGTGTATTTGCACATTACCTGAAGCTATTGTGCGCCATATTTGTCCATTGTTTCCATGACATTTACGGCCGCTAATGTAACGTAATGGTACAACAAGCATCATCATCATCATCGTACCTCTCGGGCAATGACTTGAGTGTCATAAAGAGTAAAGGATATTGTCCTAAGCAGGCAAGCTCCGTCACCAGTAATTGGAACGATACAATGGGGCGTCATGGTGCCATTTATATTCAACCATTCAACAGATATACTAAATGAATTAGAATGCCTTAACTGTTTTCAGTTGAACACACAACTGTATATGCGCCATTGTGTGAGATACACCATAGGTCTACGTTACCTGTACGGCGTAGAATACTTGTGAGCAGTACCATCATGTATGGACCACCGTGAGTCTTTGCTACTTTTGATCAGTACCCCAACATGACAAATACCATGGTTCTACTTTACTAGCCATAAGCACCATTTTGAGGGGCCTTAGACCTGGATTTTAAACCCCTTTAGACATCAAGCATACTCGATTCAGAATTGTGCTTTATAAGCGGTCCCTTGGTCAGTAATACTACTATATATGACCTTTCTTGAGTTGAATCTACTGTTTTTTTTTTTTTTTTGTCTCATGTCCATCCATCCATTCATTCTTCATGACATTTTTTTACTTTGATCAGTGGATGATTTTGTACTTTTTGTTGTAATTTCATTTCGTACCATTAGGGGCCGATGATCGATGTTAAGCCCCTTTAAACAACAAGCATCATCATCATCATCATCATCATCAAAATAACACAAGCTAAAATAGGCAAAATAATAAATAATGATAATAGTTAATAATAACCGATGCTACTGTTCCCAAATGTTTGCAAACTTGTTCATCTCTATTGGACACCTCGATATATCCACCCTCAAAGCGGAGGCAAGACAGGATTTTCTTCGGGTACTCCGGTCTTCCCTGGCATCTTTCATTCCATTAACATTTCATCTGTCAGTCATTCATCATTGCCCCCAGAGGAGTGCGACAGTCTTCGGCAGCCGTCACAATTCCTATCCTCGCTGCTAGATGGGGGCTTCATTCATTCCATTCCTGAGCCGGTCAATGAATGGAAACAGGCTGTGGATTTTAATTTTCATATTATACACCCTGGTAAAAAAAAGGCATCTTGCCTAACTTGCGTGCTCTACTTGTACGGATTCTTTTTCTTTCCCTTTCAACCTTCAGTTCATTAACATAACTGTGACATGAAAATGGCAACAAGTATTAATCTGGGCATGTCTGCTTATGTATTGGAATGATATCTCCCTTTATCAAACATTGTTTGGAACGCTAGTCTATTTGTGCAGTCTGCAATGCAAATTTATTTTAAAACTGTTGTCTGCAATTATTACGTCCTTGCTGATTTCTTCCTTATTCGCTCAATATGTGGATCAATAAGTTGCGCGCATGCGCATCACGGACTTCTGCTCTGTGCGCACTGGTCGCTTGGAGTTAGAGATGGGAATAACGGACATTTTTTAAATCACAGTTATAACTGTGAATGCTACTTTTCAGTATCTGTTATTTTTACCTGTGATTTGATAAGTTAGTAACAACACGTATTTTCACATTGTAATTTTTAAGCTATACTAAAGAGGCTAATAAAAATAAATGGTATGATTTAAATTACTTATACATATTACGCACCGTATAATGCCTGTTGTACACCATCAACTTTTTCTTTCAGTTCAATACTTCAGAGGAAAAACTATCAAATCTTGTTAAAGGTTGTTCAACATTGTTGAAAGTTTGACATAATTTGGCAACGTCTGATAGCATTTTGTTTTACAGTGGAGGAAATGCAAGCAGCAGTTCTGGTTCTTGGACTAGCAGTGGGATATAATCTTAAAAAGAGGAGAAAGGCGCAATGTAGCATAATTCACACGAGGAAAATAAATGTGGTTACCTTCAACATAATTTTTGTAATGTATTTAGGCCACTGCACACAGGAACACCAGGGATAGTGGAAGGTCCCTATGGTTGGTACTCTTACGTGATGAACACCATAGGTTTGCGTTGCCTGTAAATGGCGCCGCAAAGTGAGAAAAACATAGGTCTGTATTATATGTTGAATTTCATAACCTCTGAGTAGTACAATAATGTGTGGAATACCGCAAGTCTCTGCTACTTTTGATTAGTACCGCAACAGGACAAATACAATGGTTCTACTTTCCTAGCGATCAGTACAGTCATGAGGTGCCGATAACCTGGATTTTGGACCCCCTTTAGACTGCAAGCATCATCGTTTCAGTGTTATGCTATAGCAGCAGTCCCTTGGTCAGTAATCCTATTCTTTTACGCCAGTTTATGAAGCATTGCGGGGCGGCATCCACTGATTGTTTTAACGTCATGTCCATCCATTCATTCTTCGTTCTCACGCTTTGTATTCTGGTCAGTGGAGAATTTTAGACTTTTAATTTGTCATTCCATTTCGTCTCATTTCTTACCATTAGGGGCTGGTGACCTCGATGTTAGGCCCCTTTAAACAACAATCATCATCATCATCATTAATACGCAGTTACGCACACAACATTCCCGGGCTATGAAGACGAAGCCATTTTTGTTGTTTATATTCCCAGCATGCTTAGCGGCCTAGAGCGCACCGCTAATACTCATATTTCATTGGTCAGTTCTGTTAAAGACTTCCGTAATTCTTTGACCGATTATAACATGTTCCGATTCGCTTTCAAGACTTTTGAAAACTTCTGAATAACTGCAAACGGTTTGACAAGTAAAATAGAGGAATATTGGAAGTTCTCTTGAAGTCTCCTTAACAAATAAACTGTAAGGTTATGAAAAATAAAAATCATTGAAACTTGTTTAATCACAAGCACGCGGCATTTAGGAACAAATAAAATCGTGAATTTATTTTAAAAACTACAACTAGAGGTCTATCTAATTACGCTTGTCTCCTTAATCTACAGTTAAATCTACTAAATCAACATCCAAACATAAAATAAAATAAGCCCACACGTCAACAAGCTTAAGCCTACTTATGTAACTAACACAGTACACTAAATTACAGTTAGAATCTGGGATGTCACCAAATTAGGCCTGCTTGTTAAGTGATGCATTCGCATTCAGAAACAAAAGCATGCTAGTTTTCTTGTCACTTAACCTGGTGCGACGTTCGTTCAGCACATTACCAGCTTTGGAAAATACCTTTTCGCATGGCACGGACGAAGCCAAAGCACACAAATACTCTCTAGCAACCAAACTATGAAGTGGATAGTTGTACACACACACTCTCTCTCTCTCTCTCTCTCGCCACCATTGGAAAGGGTCCATTTGCCGTGGTAGAATGTCATCTTCTAAATATCTCTGTACTTCAATTATAGCTCTAGACTTTCCAGCACTGCAGCGCTTTAGCCACAGACTTGTCGAATGAATCCCACAAAGAAAATTCATCTGGATCATCATGAGAAACAGCTTGATTAGTCTGAGTTTCAGTTGGAGTATTTTGATTACGTTTTCCAGCAATCATTTCAATCACATGCTTTTTTGCGTCCACGAACCTGCTACTCAGACGTAGCAGGGGGAGAGGTGATACTCCCACGTGGCACGTCCCAGGTGGCGGATAGGGGGGTCCTCACCGGCTTGCCGGCGGACTTGAGGGAAATAAAATACCTCTCGCGGACCAAACACACACCCCCTGTGGGTGGGGGAGGCAGACGAATAATACACCCACGGTATCCCCTGCCTGTCGTGAGAGGCGACTAAAAGGGGCGACCAAGGGTTGATTGTATTAGAACCATGAAACTACTTGTGATTCGTACCACCACGCGGAGAACACCAAGGGTCGCTTTTACTTGTGCGTAGTACCACTACATTAGGTACGAAATTGGATTGTGATTAGTAGCACACAGGAGCACCGTGCGGTCGGCTTTTGCAGTACTTGTGATTAGTACCACCATATGAGCAGGACCGTGGGATGATAGCTACCATGGTTCTGCCTTTCCTATGATCAGTACCCACTATATGAGGAACACCACGGGATAGGGAGAGGTCCCTGTGGTTAGTACTCTTATGTGATGAACACCATAGGTTTGCGTTGCCTGTAAATGGGAGCCGCAAAGTGAGAGAAACATAGGTCTGTATTATATGTCGAATTTCATAAGCTCTGAGTAGTACAATAATGTGTGGAATACCGCAAGTCTCTGCTACTTTTGATTAGTACCGCAACAGATCAAATACCATGGTTCTACTTTGCTAGCGATCAGTACCGTTATGAGGGGCCGATAACTTCGATTTAGGATCCCCTTTTGACTGCACGCATAATCGATTGTGTTATGCTATAACAGTACTCCCTTTGTCAGTAATACTCTTTTGTCACGTCAGTTTATGTGAATGTGCGACATTGCGGGTCGCATCCACTGACTGTTTTAAATTCATGTCCATCCATTCATTCTTCGTTCTCACGCTTTTGAATTCTGGTCAGTGGAGAATTTTAGACTTTTAATATGTCATTCCATTTTGTCTTATTTCGTACCATTAGGGGCCGATGACCTCGATGTTAGGCCCCTTTAAACAACAATCATCATCAGCTTTTTTGCGTTTTCAGCAGCAGTGGCATTTTTGAACGGCAGAATCTTAAAACATGGATCAAGGAATGTGCAGATAGTCTGAACTGATCCCAGCATTGTTAACAAACCACCTTCAATTTTCAAGACCACAGCTGTTACTTTTTCGCTCAAGTTACTGCTAAGCGATTTTCGGCACATATCACTTAAGCAGTTAACCAACACAATGACGACTGATGCAGTGGCATAGTGTTCCCCACAAATAAACCTTGTTTGTAGCACTTTCGAATTGTTTTAGAATGCGACACTTTTCTTTCATTTTTGCCCACTCATCTGCAGTGATCACTGATAAATCTGTGTCAAGTAATGCAACTGTGCTACGTATGGCATCTTCAATTTCAACAAATCTGTCAAACATAAAATAAACAGAGTTCCAACGTGTCGCCACTTGCTGCAATAACTTTTTCGGCTGTCCTGGGCCATTCTTGGTCTGGTAGCTGCACAGCTTCTTGTTGGCAATAGTGCTTCTCTTGAAGTGCGCAACTATACTTTTTACCTTCTCGACGACTGGCATCACTAATCTCAAGGCAACTATTAAAATAAAATTCAGTGTGTGTGCGAAACATCCGAAATGTTCCCATTAAGTTCGTTAACTATAGCATTTTTAATATTGGCTGCATTGTCCGAAACAGCTAGCAAAATAGCACTTTCCAGACCCCATGAACTGACACATTCTTTTATTTTTTTTTAGCAATCAATCAAAGTACAGCCAAGCATTACTGACACCATTTCGATGTTTTCATTTACGAAGTGGATTGTTATGGCTGAGAAGCTCTGATTATTTAGTGAAGTCCAACAGTCTGTAGTCAAACACAGTTTTGTAACAGACTTCAAAATACTTCTGACATTTGTCACACACTGTTCATATAGTGCAGGAAATGGTTTTGCGGCTTGGTGGCTGATAATTTGAATTCAGTGCCGTAGAATATGCTAGAAAACTTTCTTCTTCGACCACACTAAATGATGGTAAGTCACAAACAAACAATTTCAGTAATGAATTATCAATGTGAGGTTTTTCTTTAGCGGTTAACTTGTTCGGAACAAATTTTGATACAGATTCCTGACGTAATGTTGTTCAGGGTGCTATGGGTCTGGGAACATTAGAAAATGGCCAAGGTATCTCAGTTAAATATTCTCCTGCAAACGAAGAGCAGGTAGGCATTTCATCAGGTGGAGTATTTAAACTTTACCCTATTGAAGATATAGGGGCAAGAGACATTTGTTGCGAGTCATGGCTGTCTTTTTTACGGTGGGACACCTACAGTAAACACACATACTAGAGATGTAACATTTTCAATATAAATTGGTCATCTGTACATTAAAAATAACACCACCGATTAATAAACTTATAGCTAAAAATATAGTAAATTTACTTGATTCAGACTTACTGAGGGCGCCGACACGGTTGGATGTTTACTGGTGATGTGCTTTTTCAGATTCGATGTTGAAGTTTTGTACGGAAATTTATTCTTACACATTCTACACTGAGCGAAGTTATTGCCAATTATATCATAGAACGTCTATATATCACTTGTTTTACTCCTTTTCGTTGAAGGCTCCATTTTATTGCCCCTATATTACCCACAACACTAACTAATAACAACATCGGCAAATTAAAAGTAACCGCTCATCAGGTGTAAAAACAAAGGAACAAAATAGTAGGTATATTTTGTGGGTGCTCTCTATCGGATATTGGTGGTGATTCGATTAGGTGACATGTGACCATCTGGGTAGCAGGTATAAGGACTCCTGCCCTATTGGCTGCAAAGTTACTCTTGTGCACGGGACTGTGACTCCATAAGGTGACAGACGGGCCTCTGTGTAGGAGATATAAGAACTCCTCTCCTATTCGCTGCACGTTAGCAATCACAACTAAGCCGGAAGATCGACTGCAATTGGTCGGCCGGTAGCATTCCCAGGCTCTCAGCTGCGTGGCACTTTATCGCGAGCGGTAGTAGCAGCGTCACACAATAATAGTTTTTAATGTTGCCACTCGAGTTCGTTGCTATGAGAATGCCTAATTCGGCACATTTTTAATACAAATATGATTTAAATCAGTTTAATGCATGTTCTAGAGGGACTAGAGTTATTCGTCCAACAGGTCGAATAAATTATAAATCACAGATATTTTGCTCCATCAGTAACATATTGTGATTGCTACTCTTTGGTATCTGTGAGTAAATAACAGTTCGTGATTGTGATGCACATCTCTACTTGGAGTAAAGAGCTCGATTTCTCTGGCGGCAGTTGCACAATATGGCTGTGTCAGAGCGTGTACTTTGGAAGACATATTGGTGTGGTTGGAATGTCTTGAAAATGGAGTTAGACACTCCAGGCCAGTTGGTGGAGAATTAAGGCTATGCCTTTAACGTAAATGTATTGTGGCTCCAACCTATCTTTAAACTTATTATATTTAGAAATATGGTGTGAGTGTTGACCGTTACCGGCATGGCTAGCTTATAAATGTGGTGAAAGTTGTGAATTTGGATATTCTACCACAAGGATGTAAGTACTGAAAAATCTTAATATATTTGGGAGCTTATTTAGGCCGTGGATTATTAGAAGTAAAGGACTTTATCGTGAATCTAACCTACATATTAATGGACCTTTTCGGTAACCGTTTGCTTACGTAATTGAACTGTGTTCACTTCTGCTGGTCAAATTTTCTTAAAAGGTACCAATTCATCATCAAGATTAATTTTGAAATATGTAACTACCTTGTAAAGTTTTGATTATGGACTAAAATTTCAAGGTCTAATAGAAATTAAATTGCGAGGGAATTTGGAATCGCTAGTTACGCGCTTAATGAGGTTGTGTGTTGTTCTATTTGTTTAACCCTCTAGTACCCATGACAATTAACACTGGCTTGAGAAGTGAACTTTTTCTCTGCAAATGGTTATAGTTGTCTCTGTATTGAAGGCAGTTTATAAAAATATTTAAAATTTGCTTTTATAGCATTTTATAGCCTTTTTACGTTGTTGTTACAAATGTATAACAGTGGGCTTTAAAGGATACTGATCGTTCAAATTCAGTATTAAGTACGGTATATACATGTGTTTTAGTTCAAATGAAAGAATTTATTGCTTATTTGACAAAACAAACATATTCAGCCTTTACATTCTATTCATTTACACTCCTGATAAAATTCACAAATGTACAGAAATACAGAAATATTTTCGATTGAGGACATTGAACAATAGCTTTTACATTCCTGAAATGTCAGTGCTTCAATTTTAGATATCACACTGAAGAAATATTTAAGTAACACTCAAAAATTGCGTATTTTAGACCTAGATCCCCTAAAAACTCAACTCTCTAATAATGGAACCTCCTGAAACAGTTGCGGTCTCTGTTCAGGCAGAGGAAAATTTTGCACTTTTGGCACTGAACAAAAGAGTTTATATTTTTGCAAATCTTGTACTTTCCTCGAGTCTCGTTCCACTGTGGGAAGTGATCATACTTGTCCTTCTGGCAGTCCAGCACCGGTGTCATTGTAGTTGCTGCTTTCTTCACTTTCTTGGACATATCCTCAGCACTTGGTTGTCCCCTCTTCAACTTTCCCTGACCTGCAGAGATCAGTGTGCTGGCAAGGTCAGCCTGAGATTTTTTCAGAGGAACATGTTTCTCACACAGTACCTTGCAGTCTTCCCTGTATATCACCAGCAGTTTACAACGGCAATCATAACAATGTGCCTTGATTTTATGGGAAATTTGTACAGGGAAGTCAACATACCATGCAGATCAACACCTCCCATATGATAGTTATACTCGTGAACAGTGTTTGGTCTTGGGACAAGAATGTGCTCTTTCTTAGTCTTTTCCCATCTTTTGGCCTTATCTTGAGGTTCTATCCCAGTCAAAGACGACAATAATGTGACAGATTTTTTTATCATACCATTTCACAAAAGTATACTTGCCAGTCGTATCTATTTTTGAAACTGCAGTGCCTCGTCCCTGGGCTTTCAGTTCTTTTTCGTCAGGCAAGGTGCATTGTCTGAATCTTCCAGCTCTTATGGTACCGGTATAATAGAATCCTCTTCTAAGTCAGGATTGAGTAATTTGACATGTTGTAAGAAAAGGTGTCTACAAAGACCATAAAATATCGATTATTTTCCAGTGTTCTTGAAAATTTGAAAGGAATTCCTCACATTCATCATCATTTTCATCGAGATCCGAAAGGTCACTCAAATTTTAATCATTTACAAGCTCGGGTATGTCAGTGACAGACAGCTGTAACAAATATAAATGACAAACTGTGATTAAAGTAAACGTGCTGAAAATATGTAAACATAACCACGAATATCCAACGTTACATATATGTAACATAACTTCATTGAGACGTATTGTACTCGTGTAAATACTTTAAATATCATACAAACTAATGATTTATTGTTTCATTCGTTCCTGGAATGTAACATATATGTAACAATGAATTAACTGAATAGTAATACATACCTTGTGTTCCATGCTAGCTGCCATCTTGCAAACTGCTCACCAAGAAATATACAAAACGCTTCTCCAAGGAATACCTGCGTATTAGTTTTTAGTTCTGTTCACAGAATGCGACACATACATCTCACAAATATGTAACACTGGGTATTAGTGAAGGAAAGATACCTGGAGGCCAGTGGGATGCTTGAAAGCGCGGTGTTACATATATGTAACACGGGGTCCTAGTGTACCGTACCCAGGGGTAGTAACCTACTAGGACGATGCCTCCATTCCTGTGTAAACATCCGACTAACTCAGGGTTGGGCAGAGAAGTGGGTTGGTTTTCGATGGGCCAGGCTAAAAGTCGAATTTGTCACTTAATTATAAGTAAATGGCAGAAAAATGGAGGTATAACTCGAATGAGAAACGATAATATGGGGTAGGATGAGTTTATTCACAAAATAACCCCGAATTATACTAATATAAGACAAGAAAATAAAATAATAAAGATGACATTGACATAGCCTCAAAAACTGAAGAAAGAACTGGACATTAAAAACGTTAATTAATCAAAGAAATAAATGTGAAATGAAATTTCAAGCACAACATTGAATACTTGTGAACTTTCAAAAATATACTTCATCTGATTGTCCAGTGTTCATTTTATATAATACTATACGTATGCGTATACTAATACGTATTCGATTCGCATGCAGTAACACGATTTGAAGTATCACATTGATACGGGTTTTAATTTTATCGAGTCGTCACAAGATTAAACATTAAAAGGAAAATTAAGATACAAGAAAATTACGAAAAAAGAAAATTAAGACGCAGTGGAACACGAAATGAATTATGAAAAATACTAGTGGCATTTCCCTACGCTATATGTACAATGCACACAAAATAAGCAAAGTATCTCACATTTCTTCATCGGATAAAGGAAAGGAAGTTAAATACTACACTGACTCGACGTGAAACGCGGTTCAGCAAAATATCTAGTGAGAACTAGATTGACCATCAATATTACTCAGCACTCGGGCTGTTCCCCATTAAACAACAAGACAACATTTCCAAACAACATGAAATATCACAAAACACCATCCTGTAAGAGAAAACATATTGTTATCCTTAATTAACCATATGGAAAGCAATGGGTAACATTGCCTCCTTCTCCTGCATTTGCGCACCCAAAAGCGCGTTCATCCGTCACGTATTTCCCGCTGTGCTGTGGGCTGAAAGGAAATGTTATAACTCAGTACTGTACTGAGGCTTGATTTCTGTTCGCCAAGATTGTATCACGGAAATACCATCTCATTCACGCTGTCTATGTAAACACGGCTAATGAGTAAACCTGTAAGGCGATACATCTTTCCTCGACTGCACGGAAACTCACATAAAATCGTGCTTCTTCGTAGCATGCTTCAATAATTTATTTCACACATCAGACTGGCATCAATCTCCGACAGTTCTGATAACATTCTCGCAGAAGACAATAGCAGGGACATATTCACTGCACAACATTCTTTTCACTTCATCAGGCATGCAATCGGCCTGCATAATCAACTTCATAAATTAGCATGCATTAAAACCTCTTATATTTCTTATAATTCTCATCAGCCTTTTCCATTATGAATCCAGGTTCGATTCCCGTACAAATCATTGTGCGAAACAGTTTCCAACCTACATTGGAAGATCCTGCAGCTGCCATGCAGCTCCACACGTGTCAGCTTCTGAAATACCATGCGTCATGCAATCTAACTGTTACTAACTTTCTAAATGCCTAAAATTAAATTGAATTTACTCTTAACGTAGCAAGTGTTTAACTCGGAAGTTGGATGATCTTGTCAATCTAATCCTCCTATCACTAATATACAAGAAAAAATCGGAATAATACTAAACTAATTATCATGCATAATATAACTACAAAATAAACCTAACAACACCCTCATTATCCCATCTAACTAATCGTAAATAAAAATATAGAGATCATGCATTCCTCTCTTATCCGTGTTTACAACATGTGAAATAAACACATGCCGTCAGGTTTAATTTACGTTAAAGAAAAATCCCTACACTAAACTGCACTAGTATATTAACATAACCCATATAACATGCCATAATTAAAACATGCGTCTTATCTTGGACGATTCTCAGGACACTGGCAACGGCTCACATCCTTGCCGTGGTATGTGGTTACTCCATGTTAATCACCGTTTTAACACATAGAAACAACGTCCTTCATCCATGGGCGGTGCCATCTTCTTGCTAAAAGTTCCTGAATACTGCAACACAGAAGGCTGTAGGTGAATATCTCTTCACCGCTCAATTCTGCACGTGCCGAACAAACCTTTGTTAGCTGTGAACTCAGCCAACACACTGACAAATAAACACACTTGAATTTTAACAATTCGGGTTTCTATATACAGTTATTTAGAGCGGCTCGCGGTACGGTTCGAAAGTTCTTCGCGAAACGCGACCGACACGAAAATGTGAAACAACTGAGCGTCTCCTCTTCACTTTTTAGTCTGCGGCTATTATTGCCGTCTATTTATCTGTAGTAACTTTGCGCCATAACATAATCGGCAATTTAACACTGCACCAGTTAATTTAGTCAACTGCACGACTGAAAAACAATGTTTATCGGTCTTAAAACCATACACTGTTATTTATATATATCCACAGTAAAACCTCCCTATAACGGACATCTTCGGAGCCGAAAAAACTGTCCGTTTTGAAGGGGTGTCCGCCCGCGAGAGGTTATGAAACCGGTACCATTAAACATAAGTTGGAACACAATAACTCATGTATTGTATGTGTTAACAATTCTCGCAAATGTACCTGTAATTGTATACTGTATACAGTATTGTACAATATACTGCACTGTACTCACATGAGAAAGTTGTAGATGGGCTGCTGCAGCTGCGATGCACTGTATTAAAGAGACAAAAACACTTCTGTGGAAACCTCTATTGAACACACTACACACTGTTACCATTCACCATGTTAAAATTAAGAAGAACGTATGAATTTTTGAAACTTCAAATCAGTATGTAGATGTAGCAATATCTAGCACAGTACAGTAAAATATTAGCACTTGAGAAAAAATCCTTAATGTTCGTTTGTTTTGTCCATTTCGGTTTAGCAATGATGTTTTCACTATGAGCAGTTAAATCCTGGGTCAAATTTACACCTTTTTCATCGTTTTGTTTATAATAAAATTCTTTCAGTCACTTAACAATGCCGAGAGCCTCACGGTACGAGGTTATTGGCAGCACATTCATTTCGGTATTTTCTTCAAAGTCGTCATTACCATCACCTTCACTCCCGCTTTCGTCAGAATCTTCATTTTAAACCTTTTTCCCTTGGATTGTCTGAAGAATCGTTTTCGTATTTCCACTCTCACACTCTGTTGGAATATTGAATCAATTTCGATATAGGTGTTCACTTGTACACTGGAACCTGCTGCATTAATCAACTCTTGTGTTGTTTCCATGCTGTCAGGAAGGGTATCTGATTCTATTTCGGGATGTCCACTACTAGCGGAAAACCCAGCTTTCAGAAAGCAGTTACGAATTGTTGAAGCCGTGACGTTTTTCCATGCATTGGTTATCCATGAAATTGCTTGGAGAACATTCAGCCCTTTTGTCAGTGTTTGAAGGGTTACTTCATTCCCGTTAAGTTCTGATACTATGTGCTTCATCACTAACTGTCTGTATATAACCTTGAAGTTCTGGATCACTCCTTGGTCAAGCGGCTGAGAAATTGATGTTACATTTGTGGGAGAAAGACGATCTTCACATTTTGCAACTTAATTGTATCCGGATGCGATGCTGCATTATCGAGGAACAACACTTTTCGCTCCTCGCGTGTCATTTTTCTGTCCAATTGTCCTAGCCAATCTGTCATTATTTTTCTGGTCATGCATGCTTTCCCATTCGTTTTCCATTCAGTGCCAAACTTCGTAACGTCTATATATTTAAAACACCTTGGTTTTGCAGCTTTTCCTATCACAAGGGGCTCCTCCCGTTCTCCACTCATACTTGCACATAACAAGACCGTAAGTCGTTCTTTCGCAACTTTTCCACCAGTACAACGATTTCCTTTGAAACACAAAGTTTTACCGCGTAAAGCACGGAAAAGTAATCCAGTTTCTTTTTCTTGTCAGTCGTCAACATTCTCCATATTAACACTGGATGATTCTCCGCAAATCACTCTGAAGTTGATACCATGTCGCTTTCTGAATCTTTCTAGCCAGCCATTCGAGGCTTTGAAATCTCCAATACCTAATTCTGTCGCGAATTCTAACGCTTTTGCTTGTATCATTGGTCCGGAGACAGGGACATTCTGACTTCTTATTTTAGCGAACCACTCTAGCGTTGCCTTGTCAGTGAGCGCCACCACTTTTAAACAGTTTAATGCGCTGTTCGTTGCCATTTAAATGCCATTCTTTAACTAGTTCCTCTAGCTTTTTCACAGTTTCGCTGCCTGTGTCTTTCCAATCTTAAACACTTCGGACAGTTTACGCTCACCACACTTCTCACCTTTATGATAGTCTGTTATGCCTACCTTTTCTTTTAAAGTTGAAAACTTCCTCGGAGCCATGTTTACACGCACTTACTAACGTAAAATTGAACACATCAAAAGCCCACGAGTCAATGAAAAGTAACCTGACAGTGAAGGTTGAGCCACACCCTCCCCATCTATCACTACATAAATCAGCGATTCAAGCAATAACTTAGTGAAATATTCACGGGGAACAATATTTGAGGCCCGGATCGTGTCGACTGGGCAAGGCGCATACATAACCCTGAGCTGAAAACCCCCCCTTGTAATCAGGCAACAAGGGCAAGACTACATCTAATTGAAATAAAAGAAGAAATGGTTTAAACCAGGGGATTTATTAAATAAATATGAGAGAAAAATTAAAGCAAGAAAAGAAAATCACACAAAATAAATGGGGAAATTCATCGTAATACTGATGGACATACCTTGTTCTTTCTCACATAGTTGAAACATGGCGTGAAAACTCACTAATACTCTTAAAAAAAATGATACGTAATTTAAAATGCTCACTGCTCCTCGACACATCGCTATTACGATACCAGCAGCTTCCTTTCATCATAAACTATTCAACTAGGTCGCCCGTTTTACCAAGATTCAAATATCCAAGGCACTGCATCATGTATTCATTAGGCAACTAACAATGCGAAAAGTTCGCATAACAATAAGCCGTGCCGGGGAACAAAAGGCAGATAAGAATAACGACAGATGAGACTGAGCACAGCCTCCATGGACCAATCAAAGCCAAGACAAGACCCAAAGAATACAATAGGTACGCCCATGCGCAAATATGAAACCAACATGGCGGGTACTCAAGCTGAGCATCAGCCATGAATGATAAATAAATATAGGTCTGCGCTGAAAACCAAACAAGGCGCAGAATTTGAAAGACAAATACAACAGGTCAACCGGCATATCAACCTTTCCTCTCCCACACATTCGAACTCACATGCATACCACATTCACGCACACACAATGAGGGTATCGGGAAAATAAAACACGAACGGCCGTTCAGATTTCGTGGTCAAATACAAACCATAAATTGTGACTCCACGGTCATTATCAGTGGGTCTCAATTACTCAAATGTTTGCGTGCGGCGTGCAATTACACATAAGGTCAGAATTGGACATTACTTTATTCACATCACTGGCATGTTGCGCCTCGTACAACCAGGATTGGTGTCTCCTGCGGTCGAGACAAGGGGCACATCACGAGGATCACGCAGTATTAAAGCACGCAGTGCACCAAATCATAACCACAGAGACCCTTTTTCAATCATAACAACAAGACCACAAATACATTCATCCAAAGCACATCGTATGACGGAGCGGAAAGATGTATGCCATCGACCGTAACATACGGGAATAAATCGTCCCCAAATTTAAATATAAACCAAGTATCACATACCTGTGATTATCAATAGTAAAATCGAATAGCAGTTAGCGCGAAAGGTCCAGGCTTGAACACATTAAATGAATATTTGAGGCATAAAAATGCCACACCGAACATAGCGGCAGCCATTGTTAGTATCTGCCCCACATAGAACAGCAGAAGAACTCCACAGAGTAAAAATTATCGCTCAGCAAAACGAACGACCTCACAGATAAAAACATAGCGTGTGCTGCTCCCTACTGGACGTCATTAGACTGACACATGTAAACATTGAAAGACAAAACTGAAGGAAGCCATTCACATAATTAAATGTCAAATCGTGGAACATGCGATAAGCATGGTTCAAATATCCAGCGGCACCGCCTTTTAAAATGCTCCGAAACTCGTTGATCAGACGAGTGGACGCATTTTAAAAGAGGTCCATAACTTAAAACTACGAGCGCGCGCCCACTTAACCTAGGTACTTATGAACTATTTATATCTACAATTATTTACGAACACATGAAATTTACAAGAACAGTCACCACATTATACATTTTAAATGAGAAAGTCTGCCTCATGGGAGGTCTGTATTAGCTTGTCACGTGCAACGCTGATTTACATCAGTCCATTATTACACTGTTTCATTCGCGCACTCAGGTTGAAATCTAGGCATTCAAAAGTCAAGGCGGTTGGGTATAATATTTCCATGCACTCAGGGATCTGGATGTGAATTCAGTTCAACTCCAGCAATTCGAACCACTTCCCTTTTTTTTTCTATTTCCTTTCTCTCCTTTCTTTCATTTCCGTTCTCATTCATGAAACACGATTTTTACCTGAAAGAAAAGGCATGTTAGAAAACTGGGAATTCATTAAGGACAGGGTTAATATACACCACTACAGATACGTAAGATATGGAAATATACGAGGTTTACTGGCTTCTTTGATGGTAAGCCTTTACCATCGAGACGTGAGCTTTGCTCACCCTCTTACTTACTACGTCTTCCAGTTCTACTGTCACAGGTCCCAGGAATCTGGTTACCTTTTTGGGCTGAGACCATTTATAACATAATTTGGCCGTGACTTGATTTGCCGTTGAGCTCAATGGAAAAACTTTCACTACGACCAAGTCTCCAACTTCAAGCTTTACTCTCTTTCTGTTCCGATTGTACCTCTCAGCCACACGGTCTCGAGCCCTGGTTAACTGTGTCACTGCTTCCTTCCATTTGGCCTCTACGTCCATCGTCCTGGACGGTTTGGACAGATACCCAATATTCCACTTCAACTGCAGTGGGTCGACAAGATCCCTGCCTAGAAATAGAGCAGCCGGGGCTTGCCGGTGCGACTCATGTACACTGCTGTTGAATGCTAAAACAAAGAAATCAAGATTACAGTCCCAGCTGCGCTGGTCAGCGTTGTGAAATGCCGTCAAGCAAGCTTTGAGATTTCGATGGAACCTTTCAACGTGCGAGGGTTTGGGATAGTGAGGGCTTAAAAACACATGCTTTATTCCCCACCCAAAGCATAAGTGTCGGAGCTTACGACAGTTAAAGGTGGACGCATTGTCGGTCACTATCGTCTTAGGGGGTCCGTAAATTCCAAAAATGTGCCGGGATAAGAAATGCACAACGTTGTTCGAATTTATCTTGCGCACGGGAAATAGCCAAACAAATTTTGAAAATGCATCAACGACGGACAAGATCCCAACGTTGCCACTCTTGGACTTGGTGAGGGGGCCAAAATAGTCAATGAATAACCTTTCTCCGGGGCATGTTGCTATGTCGGCAGAATGGGGTCCAACGAGAGAAGACTGCGCGGGTTTAGCCCTCTGGCAAACATCGCAACTTCTTACATACTCCAAAACATCCCTTTTCAAGTTAGGCCAGAAGTAGTTGCGAGAGATTCGATTTAAAGTTTTATATTGACCTAAATGAGCGCCCAGATAGGAGTCGTGATAAAACTGAAGTAGCATGGGCCTCAATTTCAAGGGTACGTAAATTCTGTCACTACCATTTTTCCGACATCGACGGGACAACAATCCTCTCTTAACACTATACGACTCGTCTTCAAGAGAGCCATCCGCGATTCGTTTTAACAACTCACGACACTCGGAGTCGTCCTTCTGGTGTTCGGAGATATCCGTGAAGGACCATGGGAAATTTTGCAAAATACTAATGGTGTTATCTTCTTCGGTTGGGACACGGTCTTCCTCAGGTTCGACCGCACTCTCCTTCACTCCCTCGAACATGCGCGACAAGCAGTCGGCTACAACATTGTCCTTTCCACGGACATGTACGACAGTAAATTTGTACGCAGATAATCGGAGAATCCATCTGGCGGTTCGACCAAGTCTTTTCACATTAGCGCTCATCCACGAGAGAGCTTGATTGTCCGTGTGGATGTAAAAATGGCGGTGCTCAAGATACGAGCGAAACTTTTCGACACCCAAAACTACTGCTAGGCATTCTTTTTCGTAAATGGAATACCTCAGTTCAGCTCCATGTAGTAGTTTACTGAAGTACGCGACGGGGACTAGCTTACCCTGCTCATCGGCTTGATTGAGCACCGCGGACACAGCGAGCTCGCTGGAGTCGCATTGCAAGATGAAATCGCGGGAAAAATCCGGACTATGTAATACAGGGGCTTCACAGAGTGCCTGTTTCAATTGTTCGAAGGCCTGGGTTTGATCATGGCTCCAGACAAAGCGACAACCTTTTCTTTTCAGCAGGTTTAAAGGGGCCGAAATCTGAGAGAAATTTTTGATGAACCGGCTGTAAAATCCTACCATACCAAGAAATCTTCGCACACCGCGAACGTTTTTGGGCGGGGGAAAATCTTTGATGCACTTAACCCGATCAGGGTTTACAGCGATTCCAGAGTCAGATACAACGTGGCCTAGAAAATTTAGCCGTTTGGTACAAAGAGAGACCTTCTTTGGGTTGATCGTGAAGCCGTGCTTGCGCAACCGACTGAGAACTTCGCGAAGATGGGCCAGGTGCTCGTCAAAGCTGGGCGAAAAGATTAGAAGATCGTCCAAAAAATTAAATACACAGGAAAATTTGAGGTCACCGAAAATTGAGTCCATCACGCGGCTAAGCGCTTGTCCTCCCACAGAAATGCCCATCGGGACTTTATTGAATTCGAACAATCCAAACGGAGTGGCGAAGGCAGTACAGGGGCGACTTTTAAGGTCCAAGGGGATCTGATAATATGCGGAATTGAAGTCAAATACAGTGAAGTACTTGGCGCCATGAAAATGCTGGAAGGCACTTTCGATGGTGGGTAACGGGAAGCTGTCGAAGACAATGTTCTTGTTGACCTTTCTGTAGTCTATCACGAATCTCAGCTTGCCGTCCTTTTTAGGGATTAGGAAGGCGGGACTACTAAAAGGGGACTTGGAGTGACTGATGACCTTCTTGTCTAGCAGGTCGTTGACATATTCCCTCATAGCGGACAACTTCGGGGGCGAACAACTGAACGGAGGGGACCTCACAGGAGTGTCATCTTTGAGTTCGATGCAGTATGAAAAATTCTTAGCACACCCAAGCTTATCGGTCAAGACGTCGGAAAACTCCTCTAACAGGCAGTTCAACATGAGATTTTGGTTTTCGCTGAGCTCACATGAGGCATTGATAAGAGGAGGTTCCGTCAGAGCGGACACAGTGGGACGCTGAAATGGTGTCTCAAAGGGGTAACTGACATCAGATTTAAAGCGAAAGGCAAAGGATCGATTAATGAAATCGAGGGACAAGCCGGTAGCCAACATAAAATCGGTGCCTAGTATGATCGGCGCGGACAGGTTGGGCACAACATGAAACGTCCAATCCCACGACAAACCATGTATCTTGATATGGCACTTGGTTCTACCAACGGGACACACCTCACGACCATCGACAGACACGTACTTTCTCGGGTTCTCACTTTCAGGAAGATACTCTAATTTCATAGAAAGCACTAGGGATTTGTCTACAAGAGAAATACACGAGCCGGTATCCAACAAGCCATACAATACACGAGACCCAATATAAACTTTGGCCCATGGGGTAGATGACGGAAGGCCCCAGATCCTTTTATTGAGACCGACCTTAGGCGCCAACGGCGGGCCATCACGCCGGCGCGCCTCTAGTTTCCCTGCTGAGGGTTACAACGAGGACATACGCGCGCTGTGACACCAACAAGACCACACTGAGAACACTTTGCAGGGGACCTGGACCAACAGTTCTTTGAGACGTGGCCTAATTTACCACAATTCCCACATGACTTGACTCTACCACCCTTTACAGGAGCAGTGTTGGATGGTTGGGTTGCATTGATATAAAGCGGGGGCGGAGTTTGAGGGCTGGGCCTGCGTTCGGGGCTACGGACGAGACGAGACGGAGGAGGGGAGGTACCAAAACTAACAGATTTGATGGGCGTACGACAAGCGACGTCAGGAAAAGAGCACTCGGATGGGATGGGAGGCGGACGGTATTGTTTGTTTTGGCTGACTACCCCCTCGAATTCGCGACCCAGGTTGATGATGTCGTCGACGCTCTGAACTAGAGACCGTTTAATATGTAGCTTGTAGTCGGGGGCAAGATTTCTATAGAATTGGTCGAAAATCTCGTCTTCGGGCACCTTAACATTCATGCGGTTAAATAACGTCAAAATCCCAGTGGCATAGTCGTCGATGCTTTCACCTACTCCTTGCGTTCTACGGAAGATTTCCTGCTTCAGACAGTAGTCCATATCAGATACCCCGAATCGCTCCTTTATGCGGCTGGCGAATTCACTCCACGTTATGATACTCCCTTTAATAAGCCTATACCATTTTAGAGCAGGCCCTTCCAGCATTCCCGGGATGACGGGCACAAACAAATCGAGAGGTAACGAGCTACACTCAGCTATGTCCTCAACTCGCTCCAAAAATTCAATTACACTGGAGGTTTTCCCTTCACCAGAGAAATTTAACCTCCATTTTCTCACAATTTCAAACACGGGGTTCACTTCAGCATGCCGGTCGGAACTGGGCCTAGGAGATGGGGAAGTTAATCGCTTACGATTTTCGTCAGGAATACGATTACGAAAGGTAATGACATTGTTATCGTCAGGGCATGAATTACAGCGGTTGCTTCCCGCGGACGAAACATGGGCTTCATTCGTCCCTTGCTCCATTTCGCTTTCCGGGTTAGGCATGTCGCTAGTAATACTATCGTTACGATTATTTATTTCTACAGCCTTCTGATTATCCATATCGCAACCCAAGTTTCAAAGGTTTGAACACGAGACACATACACAATATAACAACAATGGATTTGAATTCAACAATGGACATAAATTATAGATCACACTTAAAATTAGGGCCAGAGACTAACTGAATCATGAGATTAAATTAAAGCGACCAGAACTGACTTCGAATGGGTTTCCAGCTCTACCTCGTCCGATTTCCTTTCAGAGGAGGTATCCCAGTCGAGCACGCTACTGCTACCATTTACTGAGCCACACCCTCCCCATCTATCACTACATAAATCAGCGATTCAAGCAATAACTTAGTGAAATATTCACGGGGAACAATATTTGAGGCCCGGATCGTGTCGACTGGGCAAGGCGCATACATAACCCTGAGCTGAAAACCCCCCCTTGTAATCAGGCAACAAGGGCAAGACTACATCTAATTGAAATAAAAGAAGAAATGGTTTAAACCAGGGGATTTATTAAATAAATATGAGAGAAAAATTAAAGCAAGAAAAGAAAATCACACAAAATAAATGGGGAAATTCATCGTAATACTGATGGACATACCTTTTTCTTTCTCACATAGTTGAAACATGGCGTGAAAACTCACTAATACTCTTAAAAAAAATGATACGTAATTTAAAATGCTCACTGCTCCTCGACACATCGCTATTACGATACCAGCAGCTTCCTTTCATCATAAACTATTCAACTAGGTCGCCCGTTTTACCAAGATTCAAATATCCAAGGCACTGCATCATGTATTCATTAGGCAACTAACAATGCGAAAAGTTCGCATAACAATAAGCCGTGCCGGGGAACAAAAGGCAGATAAGAATAACGACAGATGAGACTGAGCACAGCCTCCATGGACCAATCAAAGCCAAGACAAGACCCAAAGAATACAATAGGTACGCCCATGCGCAAATATGAAACCAACATGGCGGGTACTCAAGCTGAGCATCAGCCATGAATGATAAATAAATATAGGTCTGCGCTGAAAACCAAACAAGGCGCAGAATTTGAAAGACAAATACAACAGGTCAACCGGCATATCAACCTTTCCTCTCCCACACATTCGAACTCACATGCATACCACATTCACGCACACACAATGAGGGTATCGGGAAAATAAAACACGAACGGCCGTTCAGATTTCGTGGTCAAATACAAACCATAAATTGTGACTCCACGGTCATTATCAGTGGGTCTCAATTACTCAAATGTTTGCGTGCGGCGTGCAATTACACATAAGGTCAGAATTGGACATTACTTTATTCACATCACTGGCATGTTGCGCCTCGTACAACCAGGATTGGTGTCTCCTGCGGTCGAGACAAGGGGCACATCACGAGGATCACGCAGTATTAAAGCACGCAGTGCACCAAATCATAACCACAGAGACCCTTTTTCAATCATAACAACAAGACCACAAATACATTCATCCAAAGCACATCGTATGACGGAGCGGAAAGATGTATGCCATCGACCGTAACATACGGGAATAAATCGTCCCCAAATTTAAATATAAACCAAGTATCACATACCTGTGATTATCAATAGTAAAATCGAATAGCAGTTAGCGCGAAAGGTCCAGGCTTGAACACATTAAATGAATATTTGAGGCATAAAAATGCCACACCGAACATAGCGGCAGCCATTGTTAGTATCTGCCCCACATAGAACAGCAGAAGAACTCCACAGAGTAAAAATTATCGCTCAGCAAAACGAACGACCTCACAGATAAAAACATAGCGTGTGCTGCTCCCTACTGGACGTCATTAGACTGACACATGTAAACATTGAAAGACAAAACTGAAGGAAGCCATTCACATAATTAAATGTCAAATCGTGGAACATGCGATAAGCATGGTTCAAGGTACGAATTCCAGCGCTGTCGAGCATGTCAGATCACACAACTTCCGGAAATGATAGCGTAGCTCAGTGTTGCCTTCCAAAAATGTGTACAGCCAGGATCAAAAGTGACGATGTCTGTGATTCTTGGAAGTACCGGCTGTGCAAAAAGTAAGCGAATACATAATGTCCAGGACACAAATACAGAATTTTTTGAAAAAGAAATTGTCCGTTAGGAGAGATTTAATTGGAGTTTTTGTGGCTATGGTGTGTCCGTGTCCGTAATAAAGGGTGTCCATATAAGAGGGGTTTAATTACTCATACACAACATGCATTTAATTACGGACCTCCACGAACCTGCTACGCAGGCGTAGCAGGGGGAGAGATGATACTCCCACGTGGCGCGTCCCAGGTGGCGGATAGGGGGGTCCTAACCGGCTTGCCGGCGGACTTGAGGGAAATAAAATACCTCTCGCGGACCAAACACACTACCCCCTGCAGGTGGGGGACGCACATGTAGAATACACCCGCGGTATTCCCTGCCTGTCGTAAGAGGCGACTAAAAGGGGCGACCAAGGGCTGACTGAATTAGAACCATGAAACTACTTTTGAATCGTACCATCACGCGGGGAACACCATAGGTTGCCTGTACTTGCGAGTAGTACCACTAAATTGGGTACGAAATAGGTTTGTGATTAGTAGCAGTAAAAACCTGGCCAGGTGGATTCCAGTACCCGTGCGTCGTACCCATGTGTGCAACACCGTGGGTCTGAGGGTAGCCTGTGAGTTGTACCACTATATGAGCAGCACTGTGGGTCTGCGTTGCCTGTGATTAGTACCCACTATGTGAGGAACACCACGGGAATACCGGCGCCCGTGTTTAGTACACCTAGGCGGGGAACCTTCTCGGTTTGCGTTGACTCTGACTTGGGCCATTGTGTGAGACACACCATAGGTCTGCGTTACTTGTACGTATTGCAATACTTGTGAGTAGTACCACCTTTTGTGGAACACCGTGAGTCTTCGCTACTTCTGATTAATACCCCAACATGACACATACCATGGTTCTATTTTACTCGCGACATGTACCATTCTGTGGGGCCTTAGACGTGGATTTTGCAACCCCTTTAGACACCAAGCATCATTGTGCTTTGTAAGTGGTTCCTTGGTCGGTAATAATGTTATTTTCGATCTGTATTGAGTCGCATCCACTGGTTTTTGTTTGTTTGTTTTGTGTTTTGTTGAGTTCCTGTCCATCCATTCACTCTTCATGCCATATTTTATTTTTATTTTGGTCAGTGGATGCCTTTGCAATTTTTGTTCTTTCATTTCGTACCATTAGGGGCCGATGACCTTCGATGTTAGGCCCCTTAAAACAAGCATCATCATCATCATTACGGATCTAGACAATCGTCCGCCAATGAGAGGTGCCCGTTAAGACAGGTTTTACTGTATACATACATACGTATATATATATATATCCACGTGGCAACATTCACGTACAAGTATCGGAGCAATACCGAACAACGTTCACATCACGTCGGCTTCCACGATCAGAGTGACGCTCTCCAAAGCTTGAGACGCTAAGGAAGCGTGGCTAACGCCGTTGTAGCTATGGGATTCCCGCATGTTTAGAAAACCACCAATCAGCGTGCTTACCATTCATAATAACTTCATATTAATTATAACATACCATAAAACACACTCCAAATAACATCAAAATTCTTTAGGTTATCACTATACCGTGCTGCCGATTATATTTCACTTGTCGACCTGTGGAAATCCGTCAACTAACAGAACTGATTTCAAGCAATTGTCCATATTGGTTAACCTGGGATTATGACTTCGCGTGATCCAGACTCCATATTTGCCACACCCACGCGTTATCATTGGCTGAATATTTCTCTTGGTCAACATCTTCTCCACGAACCTACTACGATGGTGTAGCAGGGAAATAAATTACCTCTCGCGGACCAAACACACTACCCACTGCGGGTGGGGGACGCACATGTAGAATACACACGCGGTATCCCCTGCCTGTCGTACGAGGCGACAAAAGGGGGCGACCTTGGCGCGGACATGGATTGCGTTTGGTATAATGTGATGGACTTCCTGTGGATGGTAGAGGCTGAATACATCCACAGGTAATCCCTGCCTGTCGTAGAAGGCGACTTAAAGGGTCATGTGGCCATGGTCCCCCTTTATTTTTTATTATTTTTCCGAGGCTCAGATGTAGACCATTCAAAATTTTGATGTGCGTGCTGCTCGCCAATGGTGCTCCTATGTGTGCGACTACGCTCAAAAGCCCGAGCCAGCAACCACCCAGGACGCGGCGGGTGGGAGTGTCATGTACCCGGGCAGTTGTATCCGCCTGACAACGCAGGTCCCCGCTCAGCCGAATGCCAGAAGGACATATTCTTATTAATTATTTTTATTAATTTTTTCCTATTGTTAATGCTCTGTACACGCTATGGGGTACATGCTATTGCGGGTGACTGGAGCAAGGGAGTCCTAGTGCTCATTGCCTCAGTCATCCCGTATTAGGCATCGTTCAACATCGGACCCCGGGCAATACCTGCTACGACCAGATGGGTATTGCCTTGGCTGCTTGGTTCGGCTACAGAGACCCCTGATCGGAGTGGGTGGCATTCGGGGAGGATGATTTCGGGCATGGCGTCGAAACAACTTCCGCCTGCACCTCGGGTAGTTCGCTACACAAGTGTTCAGCTTTAGATTCTCTAAGGGGGGCAACCCATTGGGAACAGGCGCAGCGATTAAATTTGGGATCCAGCTTCCCTAGGTTCCTGGTTGGTACCAAAACCGATGGGCAGGACTTCAAGCTGGTTAAATCGATCCTATTCAGTAGGTACATCGAAGGTGTATATGGTGACTTGCGGACCTGAAGAAAATGCGCAATGGTGGTTTGCATCTGGCGACGAGCACGGCGCTCCAGGCTTATCAATTGCTTATGAGCGACCATTTTCGCGACATCCCCGTCAAAGTGGAAGAGCACAAAACATTGAATCTGTTTCGTGGAGATATTTTCCACCGTGATCTCGTATTGAACACTGACGATGAATTGATGGAATACATGAAGCACCGTGGCGTGACCCACGTCCGGCGTATCACACGCAAAGTCAACGGTGAAGACGTTGCCACGGGTGCGTTCATAGTCTCCTTCAAATTGTCAGTGTTGCCCGAGAAAGTGAAGGTAACAACCTATCGTTGCGATGTGAGGCCGTACATCCCGCCTCCTATGCCATGCTATCAATGCCAGAGATTCGGACACATGGTATCTCGTTGTTCGAATCAGTCAGTGTGTGGTACATGTGGGAAAGTAGCTCACGGCGCGGAGAAGTGCACACCTCCGTTCAAGTGCACTAACTGCTCTGGTCTTCATTCTCCTCGGGATCGGAACTGTCCGACCTATCTGAGCGAGAAGAAGATCCAGGAGATCGAGACCCTGGATGGTCTTTCCTACCAGGAAGCGCGCCGTAAGTTTAATTCTCTGAATGCACCAGCCAAGACACTTGACTTCAGCTTGATAGCACAGTCCCTGCGAGGTTACTCATTTTCAACAGGAACACCTTTTCAAAAGATCGCTGCGCCCAAGATAGCAGTTGCTCCTGGGAGAAACGCTGGAAAACGAACGAGCTCGAGGGCGGGTGCATCCCGGCCTTCGACCACCAATATACCTGTGCCTGCAAGGAAACCTACGCCGGCACAGACGGGGAAGAAGACGACGTCTCCCTCCCCCACGAGGTCGGCGAAAGCCTCGCCTAAGCCGGCGGAGGCGGCATCGTCTATCAGGGCTGGGAAACCACCTCCCAGCCCGTCTAAACAAGAATCGACGGTGGGGAAGAAGAGCGACCTTAGCGGGCGTTCTTCCACTTCTCCTATGAATGGGGCTTCACGCCCTCCATGCGGAGGGCCTGAATCCACGCCAGCGGGTCATCCTTCTAGAAGACCTGCGCGCTCCCCTCGTAAGAGGACACCCCACCCCAAAACAACGTCGGAGAAATTGAAGGCATGCTTCACCTCGTCTAGTGACGGTAATATGCACGTGGAGCATGAATCCGCAACTTCGGATGGGGATGTGAGTGTAGGTTAGGTTAGGCGGCATTACGCTGCTCCTAACCTAAACGACAGTAGTCCACACTTACAATATGACACTGTTACAATGGAATTGTAACGGTTATGATAGGCATCTTGCTGAGTTGCGCCAGCTCATTAGCGAGTATTCGGCGAGTATAGTCTGTATTCAGGAAGCAAATTTCAGACCAGGTCATACTACGGTACTGAGAAATTTTCGACTATACTCGACAGAACGACATTATGCTCACTGGGTTTCCGGAAGCGTTGGCATTTTTGTCCATTCTGATACCTACAGCGAGGAGGTTCCAATAAGAACCCCGCTGGAGGCTGTAGCTGTTCGCGTTCCGCTGCCTGTCATAACTACAGTGTGTAATGTTTATTTTGCACCAGGTGAGACTCTTAATTTCAATGATGTCACTGATCTTTTAGATCAGCTTCCACGTCCCTTCCTCTTGTTGGGCGATTTCAGCGCCCATCACCACATCTGAGGCTCTGAGTCGAATTGCCCCCGGGGAAGAGAGCTGGAAACATTAGTAACAGAGCTGGATTTATGTATTTTGAACACAGGGGAACAACACACTTCAGTGTACGTTACGGCACATATTCTCGCATGGACGCAAGTCTATGCAGCCGAACGTTGGTTCCACTATTTCGGTGGAACACACACGACGATCTTTGTGACAGTGACCATTTTCCCATCATTCTTACTTTGATGAACCAAAAATCCGTCGAGGCTCCCCGTCGATGGATTTTTAAACATGCTGAGTGGCCAAAGTACACATCACTAGCTGTCTTTAATGACAAAATCAGGCGGACCGTCGGCGAGGAAATAACTTACATCACCCTGGTTATTCTTGCTGCTGCTGAGGAGTCCATTCCGTTCTACTCGGGGACTCCTCGCCGAAAGCTCGTTCCTTGGTGGAACGAAGAAATAGCAGCAGCTATCAAAGAACGCCGTCGCGCTCACAAACATTACCGTAGACAGCCCACTGCGGCCAACTTGGTAACATTTAAGAAACTCCGCGCTAAGGCGCGAGTTCTTATTCGCCAAACTAAGAAGTCTTCGTGGGAGAGATATGTGTCGTCTATGACGTCACATACTCCATCATCTCAAGTGTGGACTAAGCTTCGACGTATTTCGGGTATCCAAGGATCATCTTCTGTACCGGGAATTTCCATTGCAGGCAACATCGTAACTGAACCCCTCCTGATTGCTGATCATCTCGCTAGTCATTTCGCGGATGTATCTGGCTCCGGGAATTACAATCCTGATTTCCTCGCTCTGAAGCGGGAGGCGGAACGTTCTCACCTTAGTTTTGCCTCTCAAGCTTCAGAGGAGTACAACGTGCCCTTTACGCACTTGGAACTCCGCAGCGCCCTAGCGCTTTGCAAGGACACGTCTCCTGGATCGGACAACATCCATAACCAGATGTTGAAACACCTTAGTGATGATAGTCTATTATATCTCCTTCGTGTGTTCAACCGAATCTGGATGGAGGGTGATTTTCCGTCTCTGTGGCGAGAGGGCATAGTTATTCATGAACTCAAGCCTGACAAAGATCCTAAGTATGCAGGAAGTTACAGACCGATTGGTCTTACAAACTGCCTGTGTAAGCTGTTTGAGAGGATGGTTAATCGCCGACTAGTGTGGTGTCTGGAGAAACAAGGACTCTTGTCCGAGTACCAATGTGGATTTCAAGCCGCTCGATCCACCACAGATCACTTGGTACGCCTAGAGAGCTCTATCCAGAATGCGTTTCTCCGCAAACAGCACTTGGTAGCTGTTTTCTTTGACTTAGAGAAGGCCTATGACACCACATGGCGATATGGTATCCTTTCAGTCCTGCATCAATGGAGATTCCGAGGTATCTTGCCGGCGTTTATTGCGAATTTCTTGTCCCTCCGTCTATTCCGTGTCCGAGTAGGGGGGACATATTCGCAATACCACGTACAAGAAAATGGAGTCCCACAGGGATCGGTCCTTAGTGTCACTCTGTTCGCGATTGCCATCAACGGTATTATTGCTGCTGCTGGTCCAGCAGTTACACCGTCGCTATATGTGGACGATTTTGCTCTGCACTATCGCTCACATAATATGGCAGTCGCAGAGCGACAATTACAACACGCTATTAGGAGGGTGGAGCAGTGGACCCTAGAACATGGCTTTCGGTTTTCTGCCTCAAAGACCTCTGTTGTCTACTTTTGTCGTCAACGTACCCTTCACCCCCATCCTGAGCTTTATTTGGACCATGTCGTTCTTCCAGTTGTTGACACTTACCGATTTCTTGGGCTCCTTTTTGACAGTAAATTATCGTGGGAGCCACATGTGCAGCAGTTAAAAGTGCAGTGTACTAAGAAGCTTAATATCCTGAAGTTTCTTAGCAGCACTTCTTGGGTGGCTGACCGCACGGTGCTCCTACGATTCTATAGGGCACATATTTTATCTCGACTTGACTGCGGCAGTGCAGCATATGGCTCAGCAAGACCAAGCTTTCTTGCGAAGCTAAACAGCATCCACCACAGCTGGGTTAGTTTAGCGACGGGAGCTTTTCCTACAAGCCCCATAGCTAGCCTGCTCGCTGAGTCTGGTGTGCCGCCTTTACACCTGCGGCGCCAGCAAATGCTTCTTTCGTATGCTGCTAATTTGCGACAGATGCCACTTCATCCCAGCTATCCGTGCGTATTCAACAATGGCAACCGTTTGTTGTACGCTGCTTGTCCTCGAGCAACGCGGCCGGTTGGAATACGCTTGGAGAGCAGTTACAGGTCGTTTAACGTACCTTCGGTTCCTTGCCTTGTCAGACAACCAAGTGGGGTACCTCCGTAGGTAGTACGGGTGCCTGAAATCATCCTGGACCTACACACTGGCCTGAAGGAAAACACGGACCCTTCGATTTATCGGAGGCTCTTCCTGTCCGTTGTAGGCCGCTATCCAGGTTCAGACGTCGTCTACACGGATGGTTCAAGGACAGATACGAAGGTGGGTTGTGCGTTCGTTGTCGACAATGATAGGTTTGTTTATGTTCTCCCGGAAACCTGTAGTGTGTACACAGCAGAGGTCTATGCTATCTGTGGAGCTTTGCGGTACGCACTGTACAATGAGCGCCGACACTTTCTTGTGTGTTCTGACTCCTTGCGTTCGCTTCAATCTATTGATACCTGTTTCGCTCGGCACCCTCTGGTGCAGCGGATCCAGGACCTGCTGGCCGGGTGTTCGGATGCCGGCACCAGAATAACGTTTCTGTGGCTCCCAAGCCACATGGGCATAGAGGGAAACGAGTTAGCAGATCAGGCTGCCAAGGAGGCAGTTACACTGCCCCCGTTGCCTTTTAAGGTTCCAGCAAGTGATATTCGCTCTCAGCTGAGACATCCGGTTATGTCCCATTGGGAGATGGAGTTGCAGGTCATTCCACATCCCAATAAGCTGAGAGCGATGAAAGGAAAAACGAGGGTTTGGAAGACTTCCTTTCGGGCTTCGCGGATGGAATCCGTGGTATTATGTCGCCTTCGGATCGGCCATGGTATCGTGACTCACTCGCACCTTTAGAAAGGAGTACCTCCTCCGGTGTGTACCTGCGGTGACCATCTTACCGTGGTAACATCCTTACGGAGTGTACGGACCTGGTCGATCCTCGCCATAGTCTTAATCTCCCGAGGCACACAGAGATCAAATTTAGGAAAAAGCTGATCTGCTCTCAATAGTTCAAGCCTATCAGAAGGCCATAAACAAACTTTACACTTGACTGCCCTTAATGCATACTTACAAATAAACAGGGGTATCTTGTACCCAATCTACTGGGCCTTAGAGTGGAAAAACCAGGTTAATTTAAATGGCCCAAAACAAAAGGAGGCGTGAATTTGCACTCTTAAATCTACATTATAAAACCTAAGTGGCTCTAGGCCGATATACAGGGTCTAATTCCAAGCTAGGGAGGTGACTCGTATAAAAAAAAATTAATATATTATGGAAGAGAAGATACGGTTGTGAAAACGTAGTCACCTTAATTTCAAAATGAAGGGGAGCTCGAGAGGGTGAAGCACTCTCTATCCCCGCATTAAAGTTCAAGAAAACTGAAGTTTACCAGGAAAAGGGTTTACATGTTGAATAGGTTACATATTAAAGGTTTCGAACCCTCCCCGAGAGTTTGACTGCTGAGCTAGCAAGAAATTAAGATGTTAAGAGGCCATTACCTTGTAGAAGTACTGCTGTCAGAAGAACGAGGCGCTTCCCGCCCCCTGCTACATATTCACACACTGAGTTAGATGTTATACTAGTGGCCCGGAGACAAGTAAATCAGCAGTTTTTATACCCTCGTGGAAAATTCGAGACCTTTCAAGAATGAGGAGACACACCCCCTCAATTTTATTGGATAGGTTAGAGCTACATATCCATATCGAAGAAGACATACATGATTGGCTGAAAATTAATTAAAGAAATTCGGGATTGGCTAAGTTCAAATTTGGGGGAAGGAAGGATTAATATTGCCGACCGAAAAAAATAAAAGAACGAAATTTAGTAAAGACAACGACTTTTGAATACAAAATTTCTTCAAGAAGGTACATTCCATTGCACCAGAGTGTATTACCATAGTTTTTGGTAGAGACATCTGTTAGCGAATGTCCACACTTCTTGATCACTGAAAAACAAAAGTAAATCAAAAACACTGTGACATCTTCTGATAAACCGTAGAGTTAGTTCGGTTTTTAAAGTTCAGGGTTTCTCCTGTAGAGTAGATTAAATTGGCGCAAGATTTGAACTTGCGTCGTAGAGGTGTACCGCCCGGTACAGGCCTCCCGCCCCCCCCCCAAATAAAAGACCTTCCAAGGGGTGACACAGAAGAGAAAGGAAAAATTTTCGAAACAAAGACTAAGTCTGTTGCTGATTATTTGAAGAAGAATTCCGAAGAGAAAAATATAACTTTTCAGTAGTGGGAGGTCTCTGAAGTTGATTAACAATGGATGGATAGGACAAGTTAAAATCCGGGTTTAGAGTTTCTTGGTAGTAGTAGAATTGCGAAACAAAACATTAATTCATGGAAGTAATATTTCCTATGTCCACCAAATGTTGATTTGAAGTCTAAAATTTTTTAATAGAGTGTCTATGTAGCAGAAGAAGTATATTAGCAGTCAATTAATTTTGACCGCAAAACCAGTCGCTGCTGCGAAAGATCAGTCGAGGTCGACCGGACCCCTCATGTACCCTGAGATACACCTCTCCCGTTACTATGAGAGGGGTAGTCGTGGTGAAGCACGCCACAGACGCGACGATTTTTTACAGTCCTTGAGCAGTTTGCAGGTGATGCGCCGCACATCAGCCTTGGCCGGAAGGAGGACTCCGGCTCGCCGTACACTGGTTGACCTCACTGGAGTGGAGTGGGCCCGTACCCCAGCTCAGTGGCGGTACGGCGCCGCACTGCTTCGGGGGCACTGAAACATTAAGATCTCGGCGGCAGAATTTTGTTGGAATATAATGTTTTAGGGTACTGTCTTGGAGTTGTGGCTGAGGGGCCAGCTGCGTGGAAACGTTTATTTCATTTTTATTTTTAATGCCACTGGTGTGATTTAGCAGGAGACGGGAGCTTGGTAATGGCCGTTCCGAGAGGACAGCAGAGTACCCTCGGAGGAGGTTTTACAAAATGTATACTAAGCAGATTCAACCAAATATACAATTATAAGGGGCAGAAGGCCTAGGATTTAGAGAAAAATATAACCTTTGGGGTTCTAACAAGATGTTGAAGATCCAATGAGCAAGTAATTTACACAGGTTTCACCTGAGACAGGTGAACCCTAAAGATTCTCTCGGTGGCTGGATTGCTCACTAGCAAGGTGACCGGCGTAAGAAAATCCAAGACGGTGCACGGCCCATGAAATCTGGGGGCAAGCTCTCCCGCGGGAACAAAATTCTTGACCATAACTTGGTCTCCTACTTTTAAATTGGTGGGCCTCCGTCCACGATCATATCTTTCCCTAACCTTTTCATGAGAAATTTTAAGATTGGCCTTAGCCTTCTTCCAAAGATCTTTAATACTATCAGGATGTATTGTCTCAGGTAGAATATCATTAAGAGACCAAAGGTTAGAGAGCGGCGTGTTGGGAACAAATTTAAACATCAAAGAAACTGGAGTAAAGTTATGGGATTGATGAACCACCGAATTCAAAGCGAAAGCTAACCAATGCAGGGGTGTGGGTGTGTCCCACCTGGAATAATCATCATGATGATAGGCAATAAGAGCCGACCTCAGATTACGATTGACCCGCTCAGCCAAAGGTGGTTGAGGATAGTATGCAGAAGTAGTTACATGTTCGATGGATAGGTCAAAACAGAATTTACGAAAGAGATTGGAAGTGAAGGCTTTAGCTTTATCGGACACAACATATTGACACGGACTAAAAGAAGCAAAGATAGAATTTAAACAAGAAATGGTGGACTGAGCGGTAGCCAGCTTAGTCGCAAATAACCAAGAAAATCTAGTAAAACCATCTACACACACAAGGATGAATTTATTGGCATCCCCCTTTGACTGGGGAAAGGGTCCGACGTAGTCGACATAGAGTCGTTCCATGGGGCGCGACGCTTGATGACAGGACAATAGACCTAGCTTAGTGGACATAGTGGGTTTACTAAGCAAGCAAGATTTACAAGCTTTTACCAATTCTCTAATTTTACCGTCCATACCTTTCCAGATGAACATTTCACGGATCTTTTCACGGGTTTTGAAGATGCCTAAATGCTCCCCTAGTGGTGTCTCATGGTAATACTTGAAGATCGTAGGTACGAGAACAGCTGGAACCACAACTTTCATCTTCTTATCATGCCCCGATGGGCAACATAAAACACCATTCCTCAACACATAAGGGACGACATGTTCCCCAGAAGAAAGGGTTTCCATGATAAGGGCCAGCGTCGGAACTTCACGTTGATATTTTTCGATATCCCTAAACAACAAGGGAGCATCAGGTAGAATTGCATACACACCATAAGGTAATGGACTCGGGAAGTGAAGAGCTGTCTTCCAGAGCAGAGGTCTCTACGTCATTAGAAAACATACGGCTAAGTCCGTCTGCCACAACATTTTCAGTTCCTCTTATATGCCTATCATCAAACTGAAAGGCAGAAATTCTGATGGCCCATTGGGCGATACGACCCGTACGATGCGGTCTAGCTAAGACCCAGCTTAAGGCTTGGTTTTCTGTTTCCAAGTCGAACTTGACATGTTCCAGATAGAGGCGGAACTTTTCTAGAGCAAATAAGACTGCTAAATCTTCAAGTTTATAGATGGAATAGTTGGATTCTTGAGCCGATAATGTCCTAGAGGCATAGGCGATGGGTCGCCTCCCTAGTTCAGTCTCCTGAAGAAGGACTGCAGCTACCGCCGACGACGACGCGTCGGTTTGGACGATGAATTTCTTAGAGAAATCAGGCATAGCGAGGACAGGTGCATTACAAAGGGCTAATTTGAGGTCCTCGAAAGCGGCTTGTTGAGAAGACCCCCACTCAAATTTGACGCCTTTCCTGCGGAGTAAGTTTAAGGGCGCCGGTCTATTGGCGAAATTTGGAATAAATATGCTGAAGAAGTTCACCATGCCTATGAACCTGGCAATACCTTTGATGTCCTTGGGAGGTTTGAAATCACGGATGGCCTGGTTCTAGAATGATCGACTGCGACACCATCGGGCGACACAATATGCCCTAGGAATGACATGGGAGGTTTAGCGAAGGGAACCTTGGATAACTTCACCGTTAACCCTGCCTTACGAAGGCGACTCAGGACCTCTTTCAGATGATCTAGGTGTTCTTCGAAGGTCTCAGAAAAAACGACATCATCCAGATAATGATACAAATACTCAAATTTGATGTCAGAGAAGACCCTATCTAGCAGTCTCGTAAGCACGGCTGCTCCCGTGGGGGGGGGGGGGGGGCCGAAAGGCACGCGGTTGTGTTCGTACAAGTTCCAATCAGTGGCAAACGCTGTAAGATGTTTAGATTCTTCCGCCAGAGGGATCTGGTTATAAGCCTGGTTGAGGTCTAAAATGGTGAAGAATTTAGCCTTTCGAAACCATGAAAAACAAGAGTGAAAGTCTGGAAGGCGCACAGATTGGAACACCACCTTCCGATTGAGAACCCTGTAATCAATCACAGGCCTGAAGCCACCTTGGGGTTTCGGAACAAGGAATATAGGCGATGAATACGCTGACTTAAAGGGCCGAATCATACCATCATTCAACATCTATCTGATCTTTGATTTCCTTCAAAGCCTTCATTTTAGGTGGAGATAGCCTATAAGGTGGAAGGCGGACATTAATCGAATCCGTAACCTCGGTGTTGTATTCGATGGGCTCAGTAACACCTAGAGTATCAGAAAAAACCTCTGGAAACGACTGACACAACTTACGAATGGTCTAACATCTCATCCTGGGTAGGCGAAACAGATGAACATAACACAGAATTACACTGACTGACAGAGCAAATGCAACACCAAGAAGGAGTGGTTCGAAAGGGATGAAAGTTGGGGAAAAAACAGAGACGGCACGGACAAATAATTGATGTTTATTTCAAACCGATATGCAGGTTACACAATGCGCACGGCATCGACTCAGTAGGATGTAGGACCACCGCGAGCGGCGATGCACGCAGAAACACATCGAGGTACAGAGTCAATAAGAGTGCGGATGGTGTCCTGAGGGATGGTTCTCCATTCTCTGTCAACCATTTGCCACAGTTGGTCGTACGTACGAGGCTGGGGCAGAGTTTGCAAACGGCGTCCAATGAGATCCCACACGTGTTCGATTGGTGAGAGATCCGGAGAGTACGCTGGCCACGGAATCATCTGTACACCTCGTAGAGCCTGTTGGGAGATGCGAGCACTGTGTGGGCGGGCATTATCCTGCTGAAACAGAGCATTGGGCAGCCCCTGAAGGTACGGGAGTGCCACCGGCCGCAGCACATGCTGCACGTAGCGGTGGGCATTTAACGTGCCTTGAATACGCACTAGAGGTGACATGGAATCATGCGCAATAGCGCCCCAAACCATGATGCCGCGTTGTCTAGCGGTAGGGCGCTCCACAGTTACTGCCGGATTTGACCTTTCTCCACGCCGACGCCACACTCTTCTGCGGTGACTATCACTGACAGAACAGAAGCGTGACTCATCGGAGAACACGACGTTCCGCCATTCCCTAATCCAAGTCGCTCTAGCCCGGCACCATGCCAGGCGTGCACGTCTATGCTGTGGAGTCAATGGTAGTCTTCTGAGCGGGCGCCGGGAGTGCAGGCCTATTTCAACCAATCGACGGGAAATTGTTCTGGTCGATATTGGAACAGCCAGGGTGTCTTGCTCATGCTGAAGAATGGTGGTTGACGTGGCGTGCGGGGCTTCCACCGCTTGGCGGCGGATGCGCCGATCGTCGCGTGCTGACGTCACTCGGGCTGCGCCTGGACCCCTCGCACGTGCCACATGTCCCTGCGCCAACCATCTTCGCCACAGGCGCTGCACCGTGCACACATCCCTATGGGTACCGGCTGCGATTTGACGAAGCGACCAACCTGCCCTTCTCAGCCCGATCACCATACCCCTCGTAAAGTCGTCTGTCTGCTGGAAATGCCTCCGTTGACGGCGGCCTGGCATTCTTAGCTATACACGTGTCCTGTGGCACACGACAACACGTTCTACAATGACTGTCGGCTGAGAAATCACGGTATGAAGTGGGCCATTCGCCAACGCCGTGTCCCATTTATCGTTCGCTACGTGCGCAGCACAGCGGCGCATTTCACATCATGAGCATACCTCAGTGACGTCAGTCTACCCTGCAATTGGCATAAAGTTCTGACCACTCCTTCTTGGTGTTGCATTTGCTCTGTCAGTCAGTGTACATTTTAATAAAGGAATTTTGAAATTACCGACGAAATTGAAACTGCACGACTTACTCTGAATGTCGAGCACAAGACCGGTGTGTGACATGAAATCCGCTCCTAGTATAATGGGGCAAGACAAGTGCTTAGCCACAAACAATTTAAATTTCGGAGTACATTTTGCAATTCTAATTTTGGCATACAGGAACCCTAAAATTTCTAATGGAGAAGCGTTAGCCGAAACATATTGAACCAAAGACGAAGAATAATCCGGAAGTTTACACACAGATTTCTATTTGGAGTACCACTCGGCCGTAATAATGGAACACACACTGCCAGAATCTAAAAGGGCACTTACGGGCTCATTATTCAATTCAATTTTGAAAAATGGAACAGGTGCGGGGGAATCCGCCGCAATCTTAAGACATTCTTTGGGACCTTCAAAAGATAAATTTGAAGACTGAGTTTTCGATGAGAATTCGGCAGGTTTACTTGGGGGTGACCCTGGGGAAGATGGGTTAGCCGACTCAGCCGAAGCCACTAGTCACTTATGATTGTTGGTGGAAGTTACACCTGAAGTTGAGCAGGAGGGAGTGCTATTAGAATTCGGGCAATTTTTTGCAATATGGGAGAACGCGCCGCATCTAAAACAGCCTTGGTATGACCCTGCTCCATTCCTTGACCCGCTAGATTTAATTAATGCACACTTGTTCCGAAGATGGTCCGGCGACCCGCAAGCATAACATTTACGGGGTGTGATGGGTCGGCGAGGTTGAGGCCGAAAATTACTAGAGGATGGAGGGGGTTCTTTCGTTACACGTAACCACGAACCTGCTACGCAGGCGTAGCAGGGGGAGAGGTGATACTCACACGTGGCGCGTCCCAGGTGGCGGATAGGGGGGTCCTAACCGGCTTGCCGGCGGACTTGAGGGAAATAAAATACCTCTCGCGGACCAAACACACACCCCCTGTGGGTGGGGGAGGCTGACGAATAATACACCCACGGTATCCCCTGCCTGTCGTGAGAGGCGACTAAAAGGGGCGACCAAGGGTTGATTGTATTGGAACCATGAAACTACTTGTGATTAGTACCACCACGCGGAGGACACCAAGGGTTGCTTTTACTTGTGCGTAGTACCACTACATTAGGTACGAAATTGGTTTGTGATCAGTAGCACACAGGAGCACCGCGCGGTCGGCTTTTGCAGTACCTGTGATTAGTACCACCATATGAGCAGGACCATGGGATGATAGCTACCATGGTTCTGCCTTGCCTATGATTAGTACCCACCACGGGATAGGGAGAGGTCCCTGTGGTTAGTACTCCTATGTGATGAACACCATAGGTTTGCGTTGCCTGTAAATGGCGCCGCAAAGTGAGAAAAGCATAGGTCTGTATTATGTCGAATTTCATAAGCTCTGAGTAGTACAATAATGTGTGGAATGCCGCAAGTGTCTGCTACTTTTGATTAGTACCGCAACAGAACAAATACCATGGTTCTATTCTGATAGCGATCAGTACCGTTATGAGGGGCGGATAACTGCGATTTAGGACCCCCTTTTGACTGCACGCATAATCGATTCCGTGTTATGTTATAGCAGTAGTCCCTTGGTCAGTAATACGATATTTCACGTCAGTTTATGTGAATGTGAGACCTTGCGGGTCACATCCACTGATTGTTTTAAATTCATTTCCATCCATTCATTCTTCGTTCTCACGTTTTTGAATTCTGGTCAGTGGAGAATTTTAGACTTTTAATATGTCATTCCATTTCGTCTCATTTCGTACCATTAGGGGCCGATGACCTAGATGTTAGGCCCCTTTAAACAACAATCATCAATCAATCAATCGTTACACGTAAGGTGTCGGCGTATCTAACTCCTTCCGCTGAGACAGCCATAGCTTCCGACTCGGCAAAAGTTTGCGGACGCGACGCAAAACACAAGTATGACCTGTAAAATGGTGAAATTCCTTCCACTATAGCCTGAACAATATGGTCTTCAGGAAAATGAAGAGCAAACACCCTAGTATAGAACTTAATATCCTGGATGAAGTCAGCCAAGTTTTCATCCAACCGCTGTACTCTATAATAGTACTTCTGAATTAGCGATGACCTAGCTCGAGCGGGGATAAAATTTGCCAGAAGGTGTGCATGAAACTCTTCAATAGTTGATTGTTCGGCGATTGCCCTAACTATTTTGTCAGATAGAACCCCAATAGAATAGGGATAAATAATCTGCAGAATTTGACACGGGGAAAGAGAAAAAAAAAGAGCATGATCCTGAAACTCAACAAAAAATCTTAGAAAGGCAATAACATCACTGGTGGAATTGACGGAGAACTTCGAAATACCTGTGAGCAACATTGCTAAAGGATGGGGCAAACTGCTGAAGCCAGGGGACGTAGTAGGTAGAGGCCTAAGTGGCGGAGAAGCTGTTTCAGAAGGTGCATTATTCAAAGAGGTACGACGTTCAAACTCATTGTCTAATGGGGCAGAAGTTTGTTGAACTCCTACCGATTTCCTATTTTCTTCTCCTTTAGCATATTCTTCCTCGCTAACTACGTTTACCGTAGCAGGTTGATCAGATTTGGGAGGGACTGCTCCAGTTAACAATAGGCTAACCTTACTGGACAATGTGGAAAGGTTTTCGAGAAGAGCACTAGCCTCCTTCCCTTGAATGTCCTTCAACTTTAGAGACAACAGATCGTTAACTCTATTAGAAAAATGAAATAATCTGGCTTGCACACGTTTAAGTTGATTAGGAGAAGGATCATTTTCTTCAAAAAAACTAAGTACAGGTGCTAGCTCAGTAGTATTGTCAGTGATCGTGGAGAGAGAGTCATCAATCTCTTTCTCTCCCAAAGTGGGGATGGAAATAGGCAAATCAAGGGACTCTTTAAGCTTGTTGGTATCTATTGCAACCGTGCCTCCAGATTGCACATTTCTAATTGTTAATTCATAGATCAATTCCTCCTTGCGCAAATAGCCGGGATGGAGGACATCGCGAGGTCCGGGCATGATGACAGACACTACAAATTTAGAAAAATCGAAAAGATTCCAGCAACGGAGAACATTATTAGAGTTCGAACAAAAGCAATGTTTAGCTGTCAAAAGGGGCTAAATTGAGACACATTCAACCACGCTCTGCTACCACTTGTTACGGAGTTATCCGTGGTAGTCAGAGGTGAAAGAAGGTGCGGGCTGGAATAGGTCTCAACTACAAAATTAAGGTTAATTTAAAACTTTAACAAAGGTTATATTTTTTTAAAATCAACAAATAACGGATAACAACATTTAACAATTTCCACTAGGTGAAATAACAACGAAAGGCAGGTACAAAATAACTTTACCCGTTCAGGGTTTTTTTACAAGGTTTTGGGCTTCGAGCCCCACATTCACAATCCTTGAGCTATTAGCCCAACTTTACCAAGGTACAAAATTGAACAAAGAGGCAGAAAACCCCATCATGCCAAGGAGCACTTGCTCCTAATTACAATGTTAAGCCTCCTAGAGGCACACAGAGATCAAATTGAGGAAACAGGAGACCTGCTCTCAATATTTCAAGCCTATCAGAAGGCCATAAACAAACTTTCCACTTGACTGCCCTTAAGGCATACTTATAAAGAAACAGGGGTATCTCGTACCCAATCTACTGGGCCTTCGAGTGGAAAAACCAGGTTAATTTACATGGCCCAAAACAAAACGATGGAGGTGTGAATTTGCACTCCTAAATCTACATTATATAACCTAAGTGGCTCTAGGTCGTTATACAGGGGCTAATCCCAAGCCAGGGAGGTGACTCGTATAAAAAAAATTAATACATTAAGGAAGAGAAGAAACGGTTGTGAAAACGTAGTCACCTCAATTTCAAAATGAAGGGGAGCTCGAGAGGGTGAAGCACTCTCTATCGCCGCATTAAAGTTCAAGAAAACTGAAGTTTACCAGGAAAAGGGTTTACATGTGTAATAGGTTACATATTAAAGGTTTCGAACCTTCCCCCAGAGTTGGACTGCTGAGCTACCAAGAAATTAAGATGTTAAGAGGCCATTATCTTATAGAAGTACTGCTGTCAGAAGAACGAGGCGCTTCCCGCCCCCTGCTACATGTTCACAGACTTAGATGTTATACTAGTGGCCCGGACACAAGAAAATCAGCAGTTTTTATACCCTCGTGGAAAATTCGAGACCTTTCAAGAATGAGTAGACACACCCCCTCAATTTTATTGGATAGGTTAGAGCTACATATCCATATCGAAGAAGACATACAGGATTGGCTGAAAATTAATTAAAGAAATTCGGGATTGGCTAAGTTCAGATCTGGGGGAAGGAAGGATTAATATTGCCAACCGAAAAAAATAAAAGAACAAAATTTAGTAAAGACAACGACTTTTGAATACAAAATTTCTTCAAGAAGGTACATTCCATTGCACCAAAGTGTATTACCATAGTTCTTGGTAGAGACATCTGTTAGCGAATGTCCACACTTCTTGATCACTGAAAAAAAAAGTAAATCAAAAACACTGTGAGATCTTCTGATAAACCGTAGAGTTAGTTCGGTTTTTAAAGTTCAGGGTTTCTCCTGTAAAGTAGACTAAATTGGCGCAAGATTTGAACTTGCGTCGTAGAGGTGTACCGCCCGGTATAATAATTATTATTATTATTAAATTTTCGCCCGTGTATTACTTTTTAGTTTTCATCGTTCTTTGAATTTTCTTTCTAGCTGTGCTGTTATTGTTCGCGTTGCCCGATGTTTTGTCATGGGATTGATATTTGCGTTTTCCTTGGATCTAAATTGTATGATACCTTATGCACGCATCTGGCCCTGTCCAAATTCTCCTGTATTCAAAATTAACAAAGCTCTTGGCGAACCGGGTAATGAAATGTAAATGTTCTTTCGTACTGGCATCCATGATAGTAATAGTAATTATTATTATTGTTCCGCGGTTAACTCTGGAACGCAGAGGTGAAAGAAGGTGCTGGTGGTAGTGGGTATATCTACGATAGTCAAAGATTAATTTAAAACTTTAAAATAAAGGTTGTATTTATTTTCAGATCTTAAATTTCAACAAATAACAAGCTTTCAGGTACAGAGGTAGTTTGTACAAAATAGAAAAACCAAGAATTGGTAATTTACAATTTTGATCTTCAAGCTCCTAATTTACATGGTTCCAACATCGCTAATGTTTCGTTTGATTAGGTAGACAAGGAGAGAAATCTCCCAAAGCACTATTTTCAAGAACACTTTCTCCAACATTCACAGTTTACGGCCTTCCGAAGACACCACTCAATGTTACACCAATATCTATTACATTATAAGAAAAGAGCTTACATGCTCTACAAATTCTACCAAGGAGACAGCCCTCCAGAACCGTTAAGGCCTACTCAAGGCAACCTTTAACTATTACAAGATTGAAAAGAGCGTCTTTGCTCAATACAATTACACCTTCAGGCCTCTCTAGGCACAACCTGCAATTTACAATACTATATTAATTACCTTTTAGATTACACAGTTGTATCTCGTACCCATTCTACTGGTCCTTTATGGAAATGAACAGGTTTAATTACTGGCCCCAAAACATGTATGGAGGCGGACACTTGCGCTTCTTGAAATTAAGAGGTTAAAATCCCACTTGGACTTGTGGCCCAACGATGCAGAGGCTAATCCCGTACCTCTGAGGTGACTAGATGTACAATTTAATTTACAAGTTACAAGCTGAAACGGTTACAAAATCATAGTCATCTCAAGTTTAATTGAAAGGGGAATTCGAGAGGGTAATGCACTCTCTATCCCCGGATTACAGTTTAAGTACTCGACTTACTCGAACTTTTATATTAGAAGGAAGAAAGATTACATTGTAGGAAATTGATGGTTACATAGTTAAAGATTGGAACCTTCCCCTCGGGTCAGCTTACGGAGATAACTACTTAGATGGAAAACTGTTGGCCATTACGTTAGCTGATGTTCTGCCTGCCGAAGAATGAGGCCCTCGCCTCCTGTGTTAAGACATGCACACACTCAGTAAGACGATGATCAGAAAGACAAGATAACTCGAAAAAGCGTTACCTTTTATACCTGAGAGGATGTTTCGAGAAGGCTCTGGACTAAATCCGGACACACCCTCTCATTTTATTGGACAGACAAAAAGTTACAAGAAGCCTACTATTGGCTGAAAAATAAATACGCAATATTTCTGATTGGTCAGAAACCAAAGCTGGTGGAATGAGAAGGAAGTGTTTGCAAACCTTGAAAGATCAAAAATACTGAAAGTCAATTCAGTTGAGAAAACCTATAAACACAATACTTCTTTAATTTTTGATCATCGTCCCGAATTCTTGTACTAGATGTTTCAATTTTTATATGATAGATAGCGTTGTTCAAGGCGCTTCACTTAAATGCACGGGGATAAGGTGTATCTCCTGGTACAGACCTCGCCCCCCCCAAAAGTCCTTTCCTGGTGTGACACAGTAGAACTTTGAAAAAAAGAAGATTTTTCTTCTTTTGATATTTGTTTTACGTCGTACCAACACAGATAAGTCTTGTGGCGACGAAGATTTTTTTTAAATGTTGGAAATGCACAGATGGAAAATTTCTTGCTGAAAGTTCATTTTAGAGAAAAATATTTTGTAACCCATCTTGAAGTCTTTCCGCAGTAGTCTAAGTCCGTGATGCCTAGTTCAAGTATGACGGCAAGATCGGCCGTCGCCGCTGATACCAGGGTGGTGTCCTCCGGAACCCCCAGGTACCCTCAGATACACCTCTCCCTCTACTGTGAGGGGGTAGTCATGGTGATGGTCGCCGCAGACCAAATGTGGATGTACTGTTTCAATATGGGTTGGCGGTGTTACCGCACCTCTGCTAAGGCGTTCACATCTAACTTATTCCGAAAATTCTGCTTTGATCTGTCCATATCACATATAACAACCTCCGTTTATTACCCTCAGCCATCTCTGGCTGAGCGGGTCAATCGTAATCTTAGATCTGCTTTAATTGCCTTTCATCATGGAGACCATTCCAGGTGGGATACTTCCCTGCATCGGTTAGCGTTTGCTCTAAATTCGGCGGTTCATGAGTCCCACAAGTTCACTCCGGCCGGCATCTCTTATGCTTAAGTTTTGTCCCAACACACCGCTCTTTAATCTTTGATCACTTGATGACATATTACCAGAGACATTAGATCCCGATAATATTAGAGATCTGTGGAAGAAGGCTAAGAGTAATCTTAAAGCTTCTCAGGACAAAGTTAAAGAAAGATATGATCGTGGACGGAGGCCCACTAATTTAAAAGTCGGGGATCAGGTCATGGTTAGATATTTTGTACCTGCGGGCAAGCTTTCCTCCAGATTTTATGGACCGTGTATCATTTTGGATTTTCTAACCCCGGTCACTTTATTGGTCAGAAATGAGATGTTGAGGCACGGCCGCCGACGGCTGAGAGGGCACTGAAACAATAATTATCTCGGCGATAGAGATTATTTGATGGAAATTGAGATTACTATATTTTCAGGAGGTGATGAGGCGGGCAGCATTGAGGAGCAGTCTGTGTTCAATTGGCAGGGTTTGGAGAAGGGGGCTAAGGTAATGGCCACCAGACTATGGAAAAACGGGAACCCTTATTGGAGGGGAAGATTGTACAAATTTACTTACAAATATGAATTTCTTATGATCGGGGCAGAAGGCCTCTGTATTACAATCATTCTTTGTCTAATCGATTTTAATATACCGGACCATAAGTGTAAGGAATATAACCTATTTCTTACTCTTTCCACATATGATAGAATTTCTGTCCTAGTGAATTTTTTAAACGAGGCCTTGGTTCTTGACAGTGATCTGGATATTGTAAGATGAAGAAAAATAAAATTTTCTCTAGAACAATTAGAAATGTGTGTAGTAAGTCATGTACAATTCGTCAGAGCTTCTTATATAGGCTGCCACAATTTCTTACTCATATCCAGGAGCCTATCAGTCCATTCGTAAAACTAACCTTATGCCTACCTCATCATGTATATCTTCGTCAGTTATTAGTTAGAATAGGTCCAAAAGGCTGTGGTATTGGATGTTCTCAAAAATATTTCCTAATGGAGAAGTCTAAACTTTTGAATGATGAGGATAAAGTTGTTACAGTCATGATGGATGCAATTTATGTTAATGTCAAGCTGACATATAAAGCAGGAAATATAATAGGGATTGCTGAAAATGTGTCTGAGTCTTAGGCAGCCACCACTATGCAGGTTTTAATGTGTTCATCCTTACATTCGAAGTACAAGGATGTCATAGGTCTCTTCCCAGTAAAATCATGAATGCTGAGACACTATTGAAGCTAACAGTAGATGTTCTCAAAGTTATGAACTTAACTTTGATGTAGTGTGCTTAGTCTCTGATAATCATCGAACAAATAGGAAAATGTTTGAGCAATTAAGCGTCGGGATCCTAAAAAATTGTGTCCCTAATCCAGCTGATCCTACCAAGTCTCTGTTTCTTCCCTTTGACAACTTGCATTTATTGAAGTGTATTCGGAATAATTTGTTAAACAGGTCCAGTGAGTCATTTGTTATCCCAGATGTTAAACAGACATTCACTGTATTGAGAACGTGTTGAACATTCCTGAGGTAAGACGACATGCCAATTCACAACCATTCAGGCTAATTTTTCAGACTTGAGAAACCTATTTCATTCTGAAAAGAGGATGTTATTAAAGCTAGCTCCAAATTTGACCAGGAAGGCTTTGTATTCCACGGCTATTGAGAGGCAGAACGTTGCTCTAGCTATGAGTATTTTTGACCCCGAAAATTGCAACACCCTCTAACAATGATAATGAATGACGTGCGTCATAGGGACGTGTGCACACAAGACAAATATAAACAAGGAAAAAATAAAACCAAAGCAGAAAAAGACACATCAAAATTACAATGGACCACGGAAAATGCTGGAACCTACCCATAAAAAAGGATAAATGAGGGGATCCTAGGAATCCGAGGCAATTCACCTCAAAATGACACCAGAATTTTCAGAAATTTAAAATAAAAATATAATTAATAATAATGATCACAACTATACACCAAATTTGGAAAAATTAAATAACTCTGAGGAATAATGAAAATTGCAAAAAAAAAAAAAAACACACACAACATAAAGGAGTAAAATGATTATTCATTAAATAAGTGACTTGGATGCGAATAAATTCATATCCCTAATAAATAGTACCTTTCTATCCCCCCAAAATATATACTGATGTATCAGCTTAGCCTAACTGTTACCCATGATAAACACATGTTTAAAGTATATTAATATTAAATTAATTTAAAATTCAACACAGAAAAAGGAAGTATTTGGATTGTAAATCGAGGGTTTTTGTCAGCACCCCAGTGAAGTTAAAATCCCACCAAACCACATATTAATGAAGGACACCCGACATATCTCCATTAACACTGAACACAACAAATACCGACCATAATGTCCCCCCACAGCAAACACGCCCACAAAATAAAAATACAACCCAGATAAAACCAAAATTTAAGACCACGAAGTCATGTTAAGGAGAGACAATAAATTAAACGCCGAAACATAATTTACAGGGTAGAACCAGTTCACATAACATCACCGAGACCAAAAAATAAACACACAGTTAGAGAAGGAAACAAATCATAATAATATTCACGGAGCAATCCACAAGCTGCTCTTTTCGCGCCCTCGACAATTCACAATATCCCCAATAATAATAATAATAATAAAAGGTTACGTAACCGTCAGGCACTAAGAGATAAACACAATAATCAGGATAGATAAGATAAGAACCAGGCTCAATATCTTTCGCACTAGGGTTGTCCAAGCCCTCGATTAAATGAACATGTTACAATGGCATTGTTGAACAACCGTTAACATAAATGCGGGTTTACAAAATAATTAGAACAAGGATCTCATTAAAAGCCCGCAATAGGAATGAAAATAAACTACACCCAAATAAATATTCCCAAAGAGAGAGATTTTTTTTTCAAATTAACGAAAATAATAATAATTGTACCGGTCGGTACACCTCTACGCCGCACATTTGAATTTTCCGCCTTAAAGTACTCCTCTACAGGAGAAACTCTGAACTTTAACAACTGTATCAATTTATAAGTTTCTCAGGAGATGTCACTACCGGAAATTTTGTGATTACGAAGTTGTCAGTACTGTGTGGATTTCAACGTATTTTGTTTTCTACTGATCAAGAAGTGTGGACATTCTCTCATAGATTTCTCTACTGTAAAACTGGGATCATGCACCCTGGTGCGAAGTGAATGAACTTTCTTGAAGAAATTTTGTATTCAGAAGTTTGTTTCTTTACTAAATTTTGTTCTTTCATTTGTGGGTTGGCAAAATTAATCTTTCTTTCCGCCAGTTTTGAACTTAGCCAATCAGTAATTTCTGCAATCAATTTCCAACCAATCCTAGGTTTCTTCTTCTATTTTGATGTGTAACTTTTAGCCAGCCAATAAAGTTGAGTGGGTGTGTTTTAATTATTCATGAAAGGTCTCGAATCTTCCCTGAGTGTGTAAAAACTGCTGATTTTCACGGCTCCTGGCCACTCGAATAACATCTAGCCTAGTGTATGGAAGTGTAGCAGGAGGCGGGAAGCGCCTCTTTCATCCGGCAACAGCTCTTCTACAAGGTAATGGCCACTTAACATCTATATTTTTTGCTAGCTCAGCAGTTTAATCCGCGGGAAAGGTCCGAAACCTTTATTATGTAACCTATCTTGAAACATGTAAACCTTTTTCGGTCTTTGTAAAACTTAGTTTATCTTTAACTGTAACTCGGCGATAGAGAGTGATTTACCCTCTCGAGCTCCCGTTCATTTGATTGGAGGTGACTACGTTTTCGTAACCGATTTTCTACTCTTCCTTAAAGTGTTAAACTTTTTCTTATACGAGTCACCTCCCTAGTTTGGGAATAGCCCCTGTGTCGTAGGCCTAGTGCCTCTTAGGTTTTAAAATGTGTATTTGGAAGTGTTAGACGCCTCCAATCTTTTTGCGTTTAGGGTCATTTAAGTTAACCTGTTAATTTTCTATTTAGGCCCAGTAGGCTGGGTACTAGATACTCCTGTTTCATTGTAAGTTGTGCCTTGATGGCAATCATGTGTAAAAGTCTGGTATTGCCTTTAATAGGCTTGGAAAATTGAGAACGGGTCAGGCTCTTTCTTGTGTTTGAAAAGTCCCTCTGGGAGGCTTGAGGTTAAAAGTTGGGAGCAAGTGCTCCTTGATGAAGGGGTTTTCTGCCCTTTGAAAAAAATGAGTGTACCTTGGTAAAGTTGGGCTAGTAGCTCAAGGATTGTGTAATTGGGGCTCGAAGCCTGAACTTGTAAAGACCCCGAAACTTGTGCTTTCTTTTGTAAAGTTCTCATTGTACCTGTGTTTTTTATTGTTATTTCACCTAGTGAAAAATTTGTTAAATCTTGTTGTCTATTGAAAATATAACCTTTATTGAAATTTTAATTCAGCTTTCGGCCTTGTAGTTAGACCCATTCCAGCCCGCACCTTCTTCCACCTCTGCCTTCCACGGGTAACCCCGTAACAATATAATAATAATAATAATAATAATAATAATAATAATAATAATAATAATAATAATAATAATAATAATAATAATAATTGTACCGGGCGGTACACCTCCACACCGTTTATTTAAAAGTTGCGCCAGTTGAAACTCCTCTTCTGGAGGAAGTCTGAACTTTATCTACGGTCTTAATTTCCAAATTTCTCAGAAGATGTCACTACCTGGAAAATTTTGAGTTTGTGAACTGTGTCATTTTCGACGTACTTTTGTCTTGCTTGTATTAAGAAGTGTGAACTTTCTCTTCTAGAGGACACTACTGAAGATCAACAATAGTGCACCCTAGTGCGGAGTCAAAGAACTGTTTTGGTGGAGAAAATTTAATTTCAGGAGTTTGTTCTTTGTTAAATTTCTTTCTGTCATTGTTTAAGTTGGCAATATTTACCCCTTTCTTCCCCTTGTTTTGAATGTATCCAATCACGAATTTTTTCAATTAATTTTTGACCAATCTGGTGTATCTTTCCCCAACTTGAATCTGTTGCGGGGTCCTACCCAATAAAATCTTTGTGGGAGGGTGTTTTCTTTCCCCTAACGCCTAGAACTTTCTGCGAGAGTATTTAAACTGCTGATTTTAGGGTCTCCGAGCCACTTCTGTTCCATCTTTCAGTGTATTAAGTACATAGCTGGAGGCGGGAAGCGCCTCTTTCCTCGGCAGCGGTCAACAATAAGGTAATGGCCGATTAATAAATTTTTTTCTTTGCCAGCTCAGCAGTTTAACTTTCGGGGCAGGTTCTAAGCGTTCCCCTATGTAACCTTTTCCTAAAATGTAACTTCTCTTTTCTTCTATTCTCTTGTAAAGCGACATACTGGGATAGAGAGTGTTAACCCTCTCGAGCTCCCACTCACATTGTTTGAGGTGAACTTATTTTTCGCAACCTATTCTTCAGTAATGTAAGTTAGTAGTTTCTTAAGTCACCTCTGTAGTATGGGATTAGCCCGTGCATCAGTGGCCTTAGAGCCAAAATAGGTCTTAAAGACAAAGTGTATTAGGAGTGCAAGTTCGCCTCCTCCCAAATTGTGATTTTAGAGGTCATGTATTAACTTTCTTGTCATTTAACAGACCTCAGTAGATTGGGTATTTTGCTCCTGTGTATATGTCCTTTGAGGACGGCTTAAAGGTGGAGTTCGGAGTGGCCTATGATAGGCTTGTATTTTAAGGGGAAATTGCCCTTTTTGAAAATTGTGTTTCTGCCTCAAGGAGGTTTTTGGATGTAATTGGAAGCCGGTATTTCTGGCATGTTTGGGGGTTTTCGGCCCCTTTGTTGTATGGTGTTCATTGTAAGGTTGGGCTCATGGCTCAAGAATTATGTTTCTGACCTTTTGAAGCCCCAAATGGGGTACCTATGTAAATGTAATTGTCAATCGTGTTTCGGCTACTAAGTACCTGTTCTATTTGTTGTTACCTAATTTTGAAAAAAAAATATAACCTTGTTAACTTTTAAATTAATTTTACATTGCACTATAATTTCGTAGCTTGAAACCCATTCACACCCGCACCTTCTTTCACCTCTACCTACCACGGAAAAGTCCGTAACAAGTGGTAGCAGAGCGCGGTTGAATGGGTCTCAATTTAGCCCCTTTTGACGGCTAAGCTCTGTTTTGATCCGAACTCTAACCATTTTCTCAGTTGCTGGAAATTTTTTATTGAGGTTTTTCAAAATTTTTCTGTTATCATGCCCGGCCCTCGCGATGTTCTCCTCCTTAACTACTTGCGCAAAGAGGAGTTGATCTACGAATTAACTATTAGAAACGTGCAATCTGGAGGCACGGTTGCTATCGACACTAACAAGCTTAGAGACTCCCTTGATTTGCCCATTTCCATCCCCAATTTGGGAGAGAAAGAAATTGATGACTCTCTTTCCACGATCGTCGAGAACATTACTGGGCTAGCATCGGTCGTTAGTTTTTTTGATGAAAATGATCCGTCTCCTAATCAAATTAAGCGTGTGCAAGGCAGGCTATATCATTTTTCAAATAGAGTTAATGATCTGTTGTCTCTAAAGGTGAATGACGTTCAGAGGAAGGAAGCTAATACGCTCCTTGAAACTATTTCTGAATTGTCTAGTAAAGTCACTCAATTGTTAACTGGGGAAATTCCTCCCAAATCTGATCAACCCACCATAGTGAATGTAGGTAGCGAGGAAGAGTCTCCTAAGGGAGAAGTAAATAGGAAAACCCCCACTGCTCAAACTATTTCTGCCCCATTGGACAACGAGTCTGAACGCCGTGCATCGTTGAGTAACATCCGTTCTGAATTAACTTCTTTGCCCCTGAAACCTCTACCTACTATGTCACCCGGGTTTAGCAGCTTGCCTCATCCATTGGCAATGTTGCTAAGAGGTATCTCTAAGTTTTCTGTCAACACCACCAGTGAAGTTATTTCGTTTTTAAGATTTTTAGTTGAATTTCAGGATCACGCCCTTGTGTTTTCTCTTTCCCCTTGTCAAATTTTACAAATAATCTATCCTTATGCTATTGGTGTTCTCTCAGATAAAATAGTAAGAGCTATTGCTGAACAGTCATCTATTGAAGATCTTCACGCACACTTGCTTGCAAACTTCATTCCTGCCCGCGCGAGGTCATCTCTGATTCAGAAATACTATTATCGGGTACAGCGCTTGGATGAAAACTTGGCTGATTTCATACAGGACATTAAGTTTTATACTAGGGTGTTTGCCCTTCATTTTCCTGAAGATCAGATTGTGCAGGCTATTGTAGAGGGAATTTCACCTCCCTATAGGTCATATTTGTGTTTCGCGGCGTGCCCGCAAACCTTCTCGGAACTTGAAGCGTTGGCCGTCTCGGCGGAAGGAGTTAGATACGCCGATTCTTTGCGTGTCGCGAAAGAACCCCCGCCTTCCTTTAGTAACACTCGGCCTCCACCTCGCCGACCAGTCAATCCCCGTAAATGTTATGCGTGCGGGGCGCCTGACCATCTGCGCAATAAGTGTCCTCTGATCAAGTCTAGTAGGGCAAATAATGGAGCTGGTTCATCACAAGGCTGTTTTAAATGTGGGGCTTTCTCACATATCGCCAAGAATTGTCCCAATTCTAATAGCACCCCCTCCTGCTCAACTTCTGGGGTAACTTCCAACAACAATCAAAAGTGACTAGTGGCTTCGGCTGAGTCAACTAATTCATCTTCCCGAGGCTCAGCCCCTGATAAGCAGATCGAAAATCCTGGGAACGTTAAATCTGCTAATCTGTCCTTTGAATGCCCCAAAGAGTGTCTTAAGATTGCGGCGGATACCCCCGCACCTGTTCCTTTCCTTAAGATTGAGGTAAATAACGAACCTATAACAGCTCTATTAGATTCAGGCAGTGTTTGTTCCATTATTTCGGCTGAATGGTACTCGAAATTGAAGTCTGTTTGTAACCTACCTGTCTATGGCTCTTCTCCTGTGAAATGTGTTTCTGCTAATACATCTCCATTAGAAATTCTAGGTTCCTTACTGGTCAAAATTCGTATTTTTAAATTTACATGGAAAATTAAATTGTTTGTGGCCAAGCAATTGTCTTGCCCCATTATATTGGGAGCTGACTTTATTTCTCACACTGGTCTTGTGCTCGATCTCCAGTCTAGGTCGTGCACATTCAAATTTGCTTCTAGTTGTAAAATTCCACTATTAAAGTGTAATTCTGTGTCATGTTCTTCTATTTCGCCTACCCAGGATGAGATGTTGTTAGACCTTAGACATCTACCTGAGGAGCAGGCTGATAGTATTCGCAAACTGTGTCAGTCGTTTCCCGAGGTATTCTCTGATACTCTTGGCGTTACTGACCTGATCGAATACAAAATTGAGGTCACGGATTCGATTCCTGTCCGTTTTCCACCGTATAGGCTATCTCCACCTAAAATGAAGGCTCTGAAAGAAATCATCGATCAGATGTTGAAGGATGGTATTATTAGGCCCTCTAAGTCAGCGTATTCTTCGCCTATTTTTCTAGTCCCGAAACCCCAAGTGGGCTTCAGGCCTGTAATTGACTACAGGGCTCTCAATCGGAAGGTGGTGTTACAATCTGTGCCCCTTCCCGACCTTCATTCTTGCTTTTCATGGTTTCGTAAGGCCAAGTTCTTTACTATCTTGGACTTAAATCAGGCCTATAATCAAATTCCCCTTGCTGAAGAGTCTAAACACCTTACTGCGTTTGCCACGGACTGGAATTTATACGAATACAACCGCGTGCCTTTCGGGCTCCCCACGGGGGCAGCTGTGCTCACTAGGCTACTAGATAGGCTCTTCTCCGACATCAAATTCGAGTACTTATATCACTACTTGGATGATGTCGTCGTGTTTTCGGAGACCTTCGAAGAACATCTAGATCATCTGCGAGAAGTTCTGAATCGCCTTCGTAAGGCTGGGTTAACTGTCAAGTTGTCCAAGGTCGCTTTTGCTAAGCCCTCTATGTCATTCCTAGGGCATATTGTGTCACCTGATGGTGTAGCAGTCGATCATTCTAGAACACAGGCCATCCGTGATTTTAAACCTCCCAAGGACATTAAAGGTATCGCCAGGTTCATTGGTATGGTGAATTTCTTCAGAAAGTTCATTCCTAACTTTGCTAATAGAGCGGCGCCATTGAACCTTCTTCGTAGGAAAGGCATCAAATTCGAGTGGGGACCTTCTCAACAAGCCGCTTTTGAAGATCTGAAATTAGCTTTCTGTAATGCCCCTGTCCTTGCCATGCCTGATTTCTCAAAGAAATTCATCGTCCAAACGGACGCGTCGTCGTCAGCGGTAGCGGCAGTCCTTCTTCAAGAGACTGAACTAGGGAGGCGACCCATCGCCTATGCATCTAGGACTCTATCGGCTCAAGAAGCCAAGTATTCCATCTATGAGCTCGAAGGGTTGGCAGTCTTATTTGCCTTAGAATAGTTCCGTCTCTATCTGGAACATGTCAAATTCGACCTGGAGACAGATAATCAAGCATTAAGCTGGGTCTTAGGTAGGCCGCGTCATACTGGTCGTATAGCCCGTTGGGCCATCCGTATTTCTGCCTTCCAATTCAATGTCAGGCATATCCGAGGTACCGAAAATGTTGTCGCTGATGGACTCAGCCGTATGTTTTCAGACGACGTTGAGAACCATGAACGGGTCGACAGTCCATCACCTCCCGAGTCCATGCTATCTGAGGTTAATGCCATCCTAACAGATGTTCCCATGCTGTTTAGGGATATCGAGAAATACCAACGTGAAGATCCGACGCTGGCTCCGATAATGGAAACCCTTTCTTCTGGGGAACATGTTGTCCCTTATGTTCTGAGGAATGGAGTTCTATGTTGCCCTTCGAGGCATGATAAGATGATGAAAGTTGTTGTTCCAGCGGTTCTTGTACCTATGATCTTCAAGTATTATCATGAGACCCCATTAGGAGGGCATCTTGGTATCTTTAAAACTCGTGAAAAGATTCGTGATATGTTCATCTGGAAAGGTATGGACGGTGAAATCCGTGAATTAGTAAAGGCATGTAAATCCTGTTTGCTTAGTAAACCGACCATGTCCACTAAGGTAGGTCTTTTGTCTTCTCATCAAGCGTCGCGCCCCATGGAGCGCCTGTATATTGATTATGTGGGACCCTTCCCCCAGTCAAAGGGGAATGCCAACAAGTTCATCTTTGTATGTGTAGATGGTTTTACTAGATTTTCCTGGTTATTTCCGACTAAGCTGGCTACCGCTCAGTCCACCATTTCTTGTCTTAATACTATCTTTGCTTCTTTTGGTCCTTGTCAATACATTGTTTCCGATAATGCTAAGGCTTTTACATCTAATTTATTTCGTAAATTCTGTTTTGACTTATCCATCTCTCATGTAACTACTTCTGCTTATTACCCTCAACCATCTCTGGCTGAACGGGTTAACCGTAATCTCAGGTCCGCACTCATTGCCTATCATCATGAAGATCCTTCCAGGTGGGACATGTCCCTGCATTGGATAGCTTTTGCTTTGAATTCAGCGGTTCATGAATCTCACAAGTTCACTCCAGCTTCTTTAATGTTCAAGTTTGTTCCCAACTCGCCGCTCTCTAACCTCTGGTCTCTGAATGACATTCTACCCGAGATAATAGATCCGGACAACATTAAAGATCTTTGGAAGAAGGCTAAAGCCAATCTTAAAGTGTCTCATGAAAAGGTTAGGGAAAGGTATGATCGTGGACGGAGACCCACCCCTTTGAAGATAGGTGACCAGGTGATGGTCAAGAATTTTGTTCCCGCGGGCAAGCTTGCCCCCAGATTTCATGGGCCTTGTATAATTCTCGATTTCCTCACCCCGGTTACGTTGTTATTAAGCAATCCAGCCACCGAGAGGATATTTAGGGTTCACCTGTCCCAGGTGAAACCGGTGTAATTTTGTGTTAACTTGCTTCATATTATTTTGAAAGGATATGAAGGTTATATTTTTTTTTTTTTGAGTTTCACTTTTATGGCATTCTGCCCCTTCTATAATATTTTGGTTTTAGATGTAAGCCTTTTGTAAAACCCGCCCCGATCCGTTAAACTGCCATCCTGTTCTTGCCACGGCCATTACCACGCTCCCGTCTCCTGCTCCACCTTACACTGTGGCTTCATTAGATTAAATGCCACGGATATCTACACGCCGCTGGCCCCTCAACCTCTGCATAATGCCTGTGCCTTCAAAAAGACGATGGTCCAACACAATTCTGCCGCCTAGCCTTAATGTTTCAGTGCCCCCGCAGCCGCGCAGCGCCGTGCAGCAACTGGGGAGGGGGATGGGCCCCCTCCTCTCCAGCGAGGACGACATGTGCACGGCGAGCCGGAGTTCTCCTCCCGGCCAAGGCTGATGTGCGGCGCACGACCTGCTTCTGGCGCGCAGCCTGTATATGTTCACCGCGGGCGCGGCGTGTTTCAACACTCTGCTCCCCTCATAGTGCGGGCGAGCGGTATCTCAGGGTACTTAAGGGGTCCGAGCGGCCTCCTTTTGGACGCAAGCTGCAACGGCCGGTCCGGCCATCCAACTTCATCAACATCAACTACATGGACAGTTACTATAAGAGATAACTACATTTGGGAATTCAACAGCAATATCTGATTGACATTGCAAATTTTTCCTTCACTTTTAAGTAGTAAAAGCTTATCTTCAGAAATTTCTCACCGCTCACCACCCTCTAGGACCCCGGTACCACCTAGGGATGATGAGGTGAATAACCTTACCCACCAGGGTGAGAGAAGAAGAGAGGGGAAAAGGACGGAGAGAGAGAGGAAGAGAGAGAGAGAGAGAGAGAGGTAGATAGAGACCCTGGCGAGAAGGTTGTTAGCGTGTCCGCCCCCAAATGGGAGGTATAACGAACACGAGGGAGAAGATGGGCACAAGAAGAGCAACAACAAGTACAGTCACAATATAAAAAACAAGAACCATAGAAAAACTTACCGGAAACAGCGGAGGAAGACGACTAAAAGGCCGTGGAAGTAAATGCACAAGAAAAACGGTGGCAGTGCTCCACCGAACGTGGCGAATGAAAACCAGCATTTACATGAAGTTTTAAAAAAAAATTTAATTGAAGGGCAAATGGTAGGTAACAAACCAAGTCATTAAGTAGATAAAACCTAAGTTTATTTTAAAACGTAAAGCCAAAATGTAAGTAAAATCAACGTAAGGTTGAAAAATGGAAAGGGTAATTAACAATAAATTAAATAAATAAGAATATACCCAGGTAGGGTTTAAAAGAAAATTAATTCATTACTAATTGACAATTAATGGAAAATAAATACTCTTTAACAGATAATAAATGGGGAACTTTATGAAAACAACAAAGAAAGGAAAGGGGTGACCTCCGTACCTAATAAAATGTGATCAGAAAACAACGGAAAACCAATAGACTCTCTGACATAAGTACAACTTGAAATAAAATGTGATCGATCACGGATAGTTATTTAATAAAAAACTAAGTTAACAATTATTCAATAAACTGGATCTTCAACGCGGTCGCTTCTCATAATTACCAAATTTGAAAACGTTCAGTTTACACCAAGGACAGTTTCCAAGGCAAACAGAATTTTACGTAAAAATACCTCCTCACGCGGGGCAAGGAAATGGTAACACAATATTAAAGGAGGAGAAAATAAATAAATTACTTTAAACAGTAAACGATACACTCAACCCCGAAATATATAAATCAAGATCCACACAGGCACAACACGCCAGACAACGCTTAATCCGACAACAATCCCCACACCAAAACGTTGCCAAGGTAACCACCAAAACAAAAGCAACGCCTCCAAAAAACACGGAGGAAAACAGGCGAGAAAAATTTTAATTCACCCAAAAACCCCAGAAGGGGGGAGGGGAGAAGAAAACATACCAAACGAATTAGAAAACAAACACACGAAAGCAAACAGAAAGCCGAAGAAGGCAAGGCTCGATACCTTGGAGGCTGTACCTTGGTTTACAAAGAAGGTTACAATTTGAAAGTGCCAAAAGTAGATCAGTAAAATTTTAAATTAATAATTCCAATTTAGTTCATGGTGAACCTTCTACATTACTGTGATTAGCTGCCGAAACTGTTTTTCAGATTTTCGATACCACACACGCAAATAGGAATTAATTTAACGGCGAAGTCCAAATATTTATTATTATTATTATTATTATTATTTTTCCAGAAATCTTCGAAAATATCAAAATCCTCTTCAGGACGACGTTTAAAGTGTGTCAAACACTGGTACATACCTTTGGTGATGAAGAAAAGAAAGGAATTTTAACCTGACATTGTTGACGAAGAAATACAGTCACACCACTGGCATCCAGACCTCGTTGTGAAGTATCCAGACGAAAAATAAATCCAAAACATGATCAGAAGGAAAGGCAGGAGGTCTCCAATTAGTTCATCTGGGGCAAATCCCCGTTATCGTGGAGATTACGGTGGTTTCCAGGTACTCCACGACTCCATGACGCCGGACACAAAACCACACGAGCTCGACAACATGGCTGATCAAAGCGAACTGCCTCTCGCGTCGGCAAGCAAGGAGCGGGCAAGTTTGCCTGGTCGTAGGCCAGCGCATGCGCAACCAAACAGAGCTAGGAGATACTGCGCGCGGCCTACATTAGGTTAAAACGGTATGTCGAGCAGTCAATTGACACAGATATTCTAGGGCTCACAGGCCAGTTCAAAATGTTTATAAGGGGGAGGCTCACATTATTTAATATTGTCTCAGCCCTCCCGCCCCGAATCGACGACAAAATCTCATGCATATGCCATCAATGATGAGGTGGTCACACATACACTAAATTTGGGCGGAGTAGTCCAACAGAAAACGACCACCAAGATTAACTAGTTTTAGTTAGAAGTTCACATGACCAGGTTAATAGACCAAGACACAGTTCCACATCACATAGTTTTTAGAAATAATTGGCGGGGTGCAATCAACATCAGTGTCCACAAACGTTAACCGATCACTCGGTAAATCACCAGAGTAATGTTTGTCATCAAATAGAGAGCACAATGACCAGAGTTCGCCAAATATTCAGGTTCACCCAATACACATTGTTTCAATGCATCACACAATGATATAGTTTATGACACATGACGCAGTTCACCTTGAGGTTTGGCAACTCTCACACTAATCACAGATATACTGACCAAAATTAAACAAAACCACATGATTATAAGTCCACGAATCCAGGTTATTTTCTCAAGCACGGTGGTAAATTAATTTTTAATGCATGAATACCTTTACAAGTCTCCTTTGATATTAAGGGAATGCATGATCTCGAGTTGCAAAAAGGGTGACAACAGGGGAAAGAAACGCACAACGGGATCAGGGGAGGACCAAAGAAAGCGCAATTGGTGAATGTAATCTTCAAAATAAGTGAACCGCAAATTTTAGATCAATACAGTTTTGTTACGCTTGATTGAGTCAGGGCCACGGTACACCACTCAAACATAGAAGTGAGTAGTCAACAGGGTAAGCACCAGCTAGTACACGGAGTATCCATAATACCAGAATGGGACGAGCAACCACACCCATCACCATAGCCAACCAAGACCTCAAACTTCAACACTCGGTTCGGTTAGCAATTAAATACCCAGAATTAAAATCACCGCAAAAACAACAACCCATAATCAAGAGCATCAACCACAACATAAGGTGCCATGACCGCAGTGCCAAAAAGCGATTTTCCACAGGAGCTCAAATTAGAAGCACAGAGTGAAAGAACACCTACCCTACAAGTACCATCACAACAGTACAACGGCTTACCATCACTAGCTAAACGTAATGAAATATGACATAGGTCAAGAAGGTTTTTCATCTAGACAAAGGTCATTACACAGGCATACTCCAATGAAAGCAAGTTAAGTCGAAGATATTGAATTTAGCAGATACAGGGCTACGACACAGTGAAGAATCGACCACTAACAGATTCCGAGATCCACTGACAAGAGCATTAGGGCAAAAAAAAAATTTCAAATACAGGTTCAACTTCCCACATCAAAACACACCACCTAGTTGAATAAGAGTGAGGACAAGAAACCAAAACGCAATAGATAAATCCAGCTTCAAGAAGTCAGAGTTAGGATATTAAATATGGAAAATCCAAGGCTTAAAAGGGTAAACATGTTTAGAGCAAGGGAAGGATTGACTGGACCTGTTGGAGACTTCTTAAGGTATCCAGATGGAGGGTTCGCGAACAGTCTGTCATCGACAACCGATCAGACAAGCAACACCAAGCAACCGCACACATCATTAGTCACAAATAAGCATCCAGGAATTAACGGAACAGAAATAGGGATAGAAGAATCACAGGAGGGAACACAATCTGGAATCAGTAACCAACCTACTACACAGAACCTTAAATACAATTAATTTCACAACGGCCAGCCAATCAAATTAAAAGGCAAAGTAAAACCTCAGATCGGAAGACCAAAATGGAAAATATCGAGCAATGACGCACACAACGTACACCACCGGATACCCAATAGGGTCTCGGCATTACCCGGTCTACAAATACGTGACTTTCCCATCACACTGTCCCAATACGGCCACAGGTACTTTCTCCTATCCACCAGGAGAGCAAGCAAATAAAACATAAGTGGCGGAATACGAGGCGAGTCCATGGAAAATGCTCACAGTAGCATGAAGAAGGCAGTACTCCACAAGAAGACCCCATAATCTACTCGCAGGAAGATTCCAGTACCGACCAAGGGAGCACTACTCCGTCCCATACCAGAGTAGCAAACCCAGAGCACGGTAAGATGACAAACACCAAAGTCAACAGACACCAAAGATCCACTGTGAACAATGAAACACCATAGAGTGGTAGGTAAAATTAAAAGAGCTTTACTGTTGAAGAAATTACAGACAACGACATCAGACCAATAGGAAATGCATGGAGACAGGGAAAGAAAACCCGAGCAAACCAAACAGACACATTACTGAAGACCAACAAGCTAATTCTGAGAGTAGTAGATTCATGTAGAAGAAATGGCCATATCCACAGAACACGGAGGTAAATCAAAGACAGACACGAACACTGCCCATACCAAGGTGCCAACATCACCAAATAATACAACACAAAGAATAACCCAACCATGACAAACCACACCGGACATGTGTCAGCTCCACAAAGGGATTAAAGGAACACAAACATCCTCAACAACATGCCGTGAAGTTCTCATGCCACCCCAAAATAATTCCCCAAAAATAATCCACGGTACCGTTACAACACAACCACCTTACATATGTCCAATGCCATCCCAATGAAGGTTCAAAAGGGCATATACCACCCCTCAGGCAGAGGATCATAAACAACACAACACAAGACCCGACAAGTAGATATGGTAGGAATACTTGAACCCACAACTCAAAGGAATTAGATAAGTACCAATAGGTTAACAAAATTTTGACAACACATATTCTAGGCCAATAATTACCACGGTAGTGCACGATACCAAAATGGAGTGAATAATCGGGCATAAGAAACACTAAACCATCAAGTAATGTTTACAGCAGGATGAAATCCAAAGCAGTAGTTCAGAAGAGGTCAGTCAGATTAATTAATACACAGCAAGACAAGTTACGAGTAGCAAAACTTGAAGTGGCCCAGACACCAGATAAATGTGCTTGAACTAGTTGATAGCTTACATGAAGAAGATGGTTCACGACACACCAGGAATAGTGAAACACGCTCGACCCAAAAATCAGGAAGGAAAAAACCAGTTAAAACTATAATAGCTCAGGCACAAGGCCATCCAGTTATCCCAACCTAATACCGGCCAACATGGCCCAACCATAACTGATGACTGCCTCGCAACCAGTTGGCAGAAAAGATAACTCCAATCACAAACCAAGACCAGGCATACATACATATTCACGGATGGGATGATGAAATGAAAAGACACTCAAGCCAACAACACACAACACTCAGCCAAGGCACAAACACACAAAGCTCGGTAATGATTGATGCACATCATATAAGCAGATTCAATATACCAAATTCCACACAAGGATGGGAACACCTCTCTAGTAACAGGTCAAATAAACCAGACATGATCTCACAAGGGTGCATATTTAACGGCACACAAAAAGCCAACTATACTTCAGATAACAGAAACTTAAACCAAATTTGAAGAAATAACAAAGGCAAGTAAGGTTAAGCAATTTCCAAATTAAAAACCAACCAAAGAGCACAGAAACATTACAGGCTTGATAAGTTTCAAAATACCATGATGTTGTCCACTAGATTATCAGATACTAACAGCCAAGAACGGTCACTGGCATGGAAACAACAGAGGTTAGCCATAAGTTAGTAGGGACAAATAACTTTACCCACACAGCCCCAATTAAATGAAAAGCACATACAACCATCGATGCCATAACACCAGGTCACATTTCAAAACCATGAAAGGGCATAACACATCACCGTGCACTTCAGCACATAACCGATTACACATATAAGTAGGCATATTTGGACATGCTTAGTGGCCAGGTCAAATTATAATCAGAATCACACACCAGAGTAAACGCAGTAAGAAGGTATTAAATTTAGAAGACCAATAAACGGTTAGCATGTACACCACCGAGGTACCATACAGGAAATATACTAGAAATGATAGTAACATCATTAAGTCTCGGAGCCCAAAGCAAGGCCAGAACAGGTAACACAACAAGGTGATCCCAGGACACACTATGTCACTCTCCAAAAGCAACCGAGCAACCTTCACATAACATAATGATCAGAAAAGCTCTCCACGATTAAACCAGATTAATTCCCACCGAAATCGCAACCACAGAGTGCAGGTAGGCAGCAAAGATACAAGGTTGACAGCCAGTACACATATTACAGGACATGTACTAAGCGGTAGTACACCAGTAGCCCTGAGTCAACCAAGTCATACTCCATTACAAGTTGTTCAATTATTACAACTTCCACCAACCCAGAATAATTAATTACATGCAATCACTCACCAAATCCGCCAGGAAAAAGGAAGAAAAATTTACAGGTCACCTCGAAACAGCAAGGCAGAAGCAGAATTCACAGCACAGGTACCCAAAGGGTTTCAAAATCATAGTCAGCAAGTAGGTAAGTCCATACAGCTCAGCATAAACACAGTTGAAAGCAACAGGGAACTCCAAAACACAGGTACATGAAACAAATAACATAGGGAATTACACGAGATCCTTGCATTTCCTTTTACAATAGTTTTTGACAACAACACTTTTAGTTTCTTAAGTCTTTGATTTTCATTCACCAACATTCACTACAGCACTGCACCAAGCAAGGATAGAAAGTGAGGAAAATTAGGCTGCACAAGGCAGAAACAACAGAGGTTAGGCAGCAGAGCAACAACGGTGGAACAACAAACAACCACGCTCTGCTACCACTCTCACCGCTCACCACCCTCTAGGACCCCGGTACCACCTAGGGATGATGAGGTGAATAACCTTACCCACCAGGGTGAGAGAAGAAGAGAGGGGAAAAGGACGGAGAGAGAGAGGAAGAGAGAGAGAGAGAGAGAGAGAGAGAGAGAGAGAGAGGTAGATAGAGACCCTGGCGAGAAGGTTGTTAGCGTGTCCGCCCCCAAATGGGAGGTATAACGAACACGAGGGAGAAGATGGGCACAAGAAGAGCAACAACAAGTACAGTCACAATATAAAAAACAAGAACCATAGAAAAACTTACCGGAAACAGCGGAGGAAGACGACTAAAAGGCCGTGGAAGTAAATGCACAAGAAAAACGGTGGCAGTGCTCCACCGAACGTGGCGAATGAAAACCAGCATTTACATGAAGTTAAAAAAAAAATTTAATTGAAGGGCAAATGGTAGGTAACAAACCAAGTCATTAAGTAGATAAAACCTAAGTTTATTTTAAAACGTAAAGCCAAAATGTAAGTAAAATCAACGTAAGGTTGAAAAATGGAAAGGGTAATTAACAATAAATTAAATAAATAAGAATATACCCAGGTAGGGTTTAAAAGAAAATTAATTCATTACTAATTGACAATTAATGGAAAATAAATACTCTTTAACAGATAATAAATGGGGAACTTTATGAAAACAACAAAGAAAGGAAAGGGGTGACCTCCGTACCTAATAAAATGTGATCAGAAAACAATGGAAAACCAATAGACTCTCTTACATAAGTACAACTTGAAATAAAATGTGATCGATCACGGATAGTTATTTAATAAAAAACTAAGTTAACAATTATTCAATAAACTGGATCTTCAACGCGGTCGCTTCTCATAATTACCAAATTTGAAAACGTTCAGTTTACACCAAGGACAGTTTCCAAGGCAAACAGAATTTTACGTAAAAATACCTCCTCACGCGGGGCAAGGAAATGGTAACACAATATTAAAGGAGGAGAAAATAAATAAATTACTTTAAACAGTAAACGATACACTCAACCCCGAAATATATAAATCAAGATCCACACAGGCACAACACGCCAGACAACGCTTAATCCGACAACAATCCCCACACCAAAACGTTGCCAAGGTAACCACCAAAACAAAAGCAACGCCTCCAAAAAACACGGAGGAAAACAGGCGAGAAAAATTTTAATTCACCCAAAAACCCCAGAAGGGGGGAGGGGAGAAGAAAACATACCAAACGAATTAGAAAACAAACACACGAAAGCAAACAGAAAGCCGAAGAAGGCAAGGCTCGATACCTTGGAGGCTGTACCTTGGTTTACAAAGAAGGTTACAATTTGAAAGTGCCAAAAGTAGATCAGTAAAATTTTAAATTAATAATTCCAATTTAGTTCATGGTGAACCTTCTACATTACTGTGATTAGCTGCCGAAACTGTTTTTCAGATTTTCGATACCACACACGCAAATAGGAATTAATTTAACGGCGAAGTCCAAATATTTATTATTATTATTATTATTATTATTTTTCCAGAAATCTTCGAAAATATCAAAATCCTCTTCAGGACGACGTTTAAAGTGTGTCAAACACTGCTACATACCTTTGGTGATGAAGAAAAGAAAGGAATTTTAACCTGACATTGTTGACGAAGAAATACAGTCACACCACTGGCATCCAGACCTCGTTGTGAAGTATCCAGACGAAAAATAAATCCAAAACATGATCAGAAGGAAAGGCAGGAGGTCTCCAATTAGTTCATCTGGGGCAAATCCCCGTTATCGTGGAGATTACGGTGGTTTCCAGGTACTCCACGACTCCATGACGCCGGACACAAAACCACACGAGCTCGACAACATGGCTGATCAAAGCGAACTGCCTCTCGCGTCGGCAAGCAAGGAGCGGGCAAGTTTGCCTGGTCGTAGGCCAGCGCATGCGCAACCAAACAGAGCTAGGAGATACTGCGCGCGGCCTACATTAGGTTAAAACGGTATGTCGAGCAGTCAATTGACACAGATATTCTAGGGCTCACAGGCCAGTTCAAAATGTTTATAAGGGGGAGGCTCACATTATTTAATATTGTCTCAAATTCAACTTCTATAAACCTAAAGACTTCACTTCACCTCCAACAACAAAATTTTGGAACCGAATTAAGAAATTTCTCAAATACTTCTGCAAGTTATCTTAATATCAACATCAAAACTTGGAACTTATTTTCAAACAAAAGTTTATGTTCTTCTGTGTTACCCCGTGGAGGAACTTTTGGGGGGGGAGGTCTGTACCGGGCGGTACACCTCCACACCGTTTATTTAAAAGTTGCGCCAGTTGAAACTCCTCTTCTGGAGGAAGTCTGAACTTTATCTACGGTCTTAATTTCCAAATTTCTCAGAAGATGTCACTACCTGGAAAATTTTGAGTTTGTGAACTGTGTCATTTTCGACGTACTTTTGTCTTGCTTGTATTAAGAAGTGTGAACTTTCTCTTCTAGAGGACACTACTGAAGATCAACAATAGTGCACCCTAGTGCGGAGTCAAAGAACTGTTTTGGTGGAGAAAATTTAATTTCAGGAGTTTGTTCTTTGTTAAATTTCTTTCTGTCATTGTTTAAGTTGGCAATATTTACCCCTTTCTTCCCCTTGTTTTGAATGTATCCAATCACGAATTTTTTCAATTAATTTTTGACCAATCTGGTGTATCTTTCCCCAACTTGAATCTGTTGCGGGGTCCTACCCAATAAAATCTTTGTGGGAGGGTGTTTTCTTTCCCCTAACGCCTAGAACTTTCTGCGAGAGTATTTAAACTGCTGATTTTAGGGTCTCCGAGCCACTTCTGTTCCATCTTTCAGTGTATTAAGTACATAGCTGGAGGCGGGAAGCGCCTCTTTACTCGGCAGCGGTCAACAATAAGGTAATGGCCGATTAATAAATTTTTTTCTTTGCCAGCTCAGCAGTTTAACTTTCGGGGCAGGTTCTAAGCGTTCCCCTATGTAACCTTTTCCTAAAATGTAACTTCTCTTTTCTTCTATTCTCTTGTAAAGCGACATACTGGGATAGAGAGTGTTAACCCTCTCGAGCTCCCACTCACATTGTTTGAGGTGAACTTATTTTTCGCAACCTATTCTTCAGTAATGTAAGTTAGTAGTTTCTTAAGTCACCTCTGTAGTATGGGATTAGCCCGTGCATCAGTGGCCTTAGAGCCAAAATAGGTCTTAAAGACAAAGTGTATTAGGAGTGCAAGTTCGCCTCCTCTCAAATTGTGATTTTAGAGGTCATGTATTAACTTTCTTGTCATTTAACAGACCTCAGTAGATTGGGTATTTTGCTCCTGTGTATATGTCCTTTGAGGACGGCTTAAAGGTGGAGTTCGGAGTGGCCTATGATAGGCTTATATTTTAAGGGGAAATTGCCCTTTTTGAAAATTGTGTTTCTGCCTCAAGGAGGTTTTTGGATGTAATTGGAAGCCGGTATTTCTGGCATGTTTGGGGGTTTTCGGCCCCTTTGTTGTATGGTGTTCATTGTAAGGTTGGGCTCATGGCTCAAGAATTATGTTTCTGACCTTTTGAAGCCCCAAATGGGGTACCTATGTAAATGTAATTGTCAATCGTGTTTCGGCTACTAAGTACCTGTTCTATTTGTTGTTACCTAATTTTGAAAAAAAAAATATAACCTTGTTAACTTTTAAATTAATTTTACATTGCACTATAATTTCGTAGCTTGAAACCCATTCACACCCGCACCTTCTTTCACCTCTACCTACCACGGAAAAGTCCGTAACAATAATAATAATAATAATAATAATAATAATAATAATAATAATAATAATAATGAACATTTAAAAATTAGAAACTAGTGTAAGCGTAGTGTTAGTTCGAACACGGGCAAACGAAATGCCTAAACATACAGAAAGATGTACGAAAACTTTTGATGAGAATCACGACAAAATCACACGCAGTTATGTGTACCAAACACACAGTACGACAGCAAAATAGGAACGGCACACGCATCAAACAAAGTCCATAATCACTCGCAAAAATACAGAAAACAAATAAATCGAAGGGAAAATCAACTTTCAATCAAGGCGGAGGAGAATTTTGAAATTACCTAGGCAATAATGGCCTACTTCTTTGCGCAGAGAACACATTGTAAACATGACGCCTTACCACCAAACTAAGATATATATTTAAGTCTTAACGGACACACGCACAAGCATATATCAAACTTACATAAGAAAAAAATATGAGCACAAGGAAATTATAAAGGCGTACTTACTTTAATCCATATATGCCTAGGTAAGGCAACCGTGTTCTGAACTATCACTACAACTCACCAGTAAGAAATAAAATTTACATATTCACATTCTTACAATTACATATTTACACTAGAAGAACTATAGTACAAAACTACACGTTTAAAAAACATAATTCCCCAGGTGTGAACGTTTTAGGGCATCACCCTATACCAGTCTGCCACGAACCTGCTACGCAGGCGAAGCAGGGGGAGAGGTGATACTCCCACGTGGCGCGTCCCAGGTGGCGGATAGGGGGGTCCTAACCGGCTTGCCGGCGGACTTGAGGGAAATAAAATACCTCTCGCGGACCAAACACACACCCCCTGTGGGTGGGGGAGGCTGACGAATAATACACCCACGGTATCCCCTGCCTGTCGTGCGAGGCGACTAAAAGGGGCGACCAAGGGATGAATGAATTAGAACCATGAAACGACTCTTGATTCGTACCATCATGCGGGGAACACCATGGGTTGCATGTACTTGCGAGTAGTATCACCAACATGGTACGAAGTATGTTTGTGATTCGTTGCAGTAAAAAGCCTGGCCTGGTGGATTCCAGTACCCGTGCGTTGTACCCATGTGGGCAACACCGCGGGTCTGGGCGTAGCCTGTGAGTTGTACCACTATATGAGCGACATCGTGGGTCTGCGCTGCCTGTGATTAGTACTCACTATGTGCGGAACACCACGGGGCCCTTGGGACCGGCACCCGTGACTAGTACCCTAGGTGAGGAAACTCATCGGTTTGCGTTGGCTGTGGGTGGCGCCATTGTGTGCGAAACACCATAGGTCTGCGTTACCTGTACGAAGTACAATACTTGTGAGTAGTACCATCTTTTGTGGAACACCGTGAGTCCTCGCTACTTCTGATTAATACCCCAACGTGACACATACCATGGTTCTATTTTACTCGCGACATGTACCATTCTTTGGGGCCTTAGACGTGGATTTTGCACCCCCTTTAGACACGAAGCATCATTGTGCTTTATGAATGGTTCCTTGGTCGGTAATAATGTTATTTTCGTTCTCTGTTGAATCCGATCCACTGGTTTTTGTTTTTGTTTGTTTGTTTTGTGTTTTGTTGGGTTCCTGTCCATCCATTCATTCTTCATGACATTTTTTATTTTTATTTTGATCAGTGGATGCCTTTGTAATTTTTGTTCTTTCATTTCGTACCATTAGGGGCCGATGACCTTCGATGTTAGGCCCCTTAAAACAACAAGCATCATCATCATCATCATACCAGTCTGCAGATGCATTGTATTTGCAGCGGTAATGTAAGCCATTGCTCCGAGACAACGTCTGCCTTCAAACACGTTCAAGCGTAGACCAGCGCACTTCCAAGTTCCCCGCTAGGAGCGACACGGACTAGTCCCGATACTCGCCCTGGTGGGCGCTGTCTAAGCACACACGTAGCAATGTAGTCTCATAGATGGCGTAAGAGTTCGTGTATCCGTCCGCAATGCAATTATACCCTTAGAGATAATAACACACAGTATAACTATGTGACGAAAGGTCCTCTGCGCCACATATGGACAGAGTAGATGACCAGTAGGCTAACAGTTCAAATCGCTCCTGCACTAAATTATCAGAGTCCACCAGATAAAAAGTTCTATTCATCCAATACTTCAAATAGAGTAGAATTCCAGTCTCATATAATCGTGGTAATATCACAGCTCCGTACAGCCACTAGGCCGCGAATACAAGGTCCATAGCAGAATGCAATAATTCACCAAAAATCACAAGTGCCGATAAGAGACACAATTTAAATATACGTCGCGTAGACAGTTGATCGTCCCAAGTATATCACATAACTTTTTTTTAAGTGTGGTTACTTTTGTTAATGCTATTACTGTTACTATTGTCCATATTATCATATTATTGTCATCAATAGTTATTATTAAGTGTTCTAGGTTAAGAATGGTTAAGTGTAAGAAAGGGAGTACATCCCTAACTTGGCCAGGATAAATAAAACATATTACTTACTTACTTACTTACTTTGTTAAATAACGCTTCAAAATATTGTGGCCTTAGAGATGCTACGAAATGAGGGTATGGTTATCTCTGAGGGTACCATCCAATTTTAAAAATTAATCTCTAAATGGTGGAACATTGTTAATGTTCAGCATGTTATGAAGGGAACATACACCTTAAATGATGATGCAAACCCAATTTATGGGGCGAATTACACCAAACTCCTCTTTTTGCAAACTTTGAAAAGTTACGTTGATATCTGGCACATGTCGCAGACCGAAGGGAATCTCACTAATGACACATACACAGCTCTAACTCATACACTTCTCGCAATTGTTGATCTATGTAAATACGTTTTTGATAAGTACAATTATGACTAGATACTCACATCCAAGCAACAGACAGATAATTTGGAGGGAACCTTCGCAGCTTATAGGAGACTTAGTGGCTGCACGTACAATGTACCTCTTGATCAGGTACTTGAATCTGATCGAAGACTCAAAGTCCTACGTTTGCTGAAGTTAAAGTATGCCAAGTTAGGAGAGTTTACCTTGAAATATCTAGTTGTAACATTCACCCAGAGGAAAGTAGATGAAAACTTGATGTTTTGGAACCTGCTATTGATGAGTCTCGTTGTTCAACTATTCCTGTAGAAACTCAGAGAATTTTGGTGTGTATTGCTTAGTTATACGAGCATGACCGTCCTGGAGAAACTAAGGAAAAGAGAGAAGTGTTTGGAATGTGAAGTTATGCTACAGTCTGATGAAGAGCTACTTCTTGATTGTGATAATCTGGAACTTTGTTCATACATCACTGAGCTAAACAGAAGTGGATTGAAGCACCCTTCAGCTTTCCTTCTATCCGTTACTTTTGATGTGTGTTACCGTGTTTTTGCGGTAGGTAGAGGTGAAAGAAGGTGCGGGCTTGAACGGGTCTCAAACTACGGAATCAAAGTTAATGTAAAATTTAACAAGGTTATATTTTCTTTTCAAAATTAAGAAATAACAAGTACGGCAGGTACAGAGTAGCAAGGCAACAAAAGGTGCAATTACAGTATTTTCAGTATTTGGGCTTCGAGCCCCGAATTCACACTTCTAGGGCAATTAGCCCAACTTTACTCCAAAATAAGTTTTACCAGAGGGGCAGAAAACCCCATTCATGTTCAGGAGCACTTGCTCCAAATTACACAGAAAAGCCTCCTCGAGGCATACAACACTCAGTTTTCAAGAAAGAGCCACACGCTCTCAAACTTTAAGCCTCTCAAAGGCCACACCAAACTCCACCTTCATGTTGTCCTCTCAGGACATAGACACAGGGGTAACATACCCAACCTACTGAGGTCTATTAAGTGAAAAAGGTTAATTACATGACCTCTAAAATAACAATTTGAGAGGAGGCGATCTGCACTCCTAATGTATTTGTTTCAAAACCTAATTTGGCTCTAGGCCACTGATGCAAGGGCTAATCCCATACTACAGAGGTGACTTTAGAAAAGAACAATTTACATTACATTAAGGAAGAATCGGTTGTGAGAAATAAGTTCACCTCAAAGCAATATGAGTGGGAGCTCGAGAGAGTTAAGCACTCTCTATCCCAATATGTAGCTTTAAAAGAGAATAGACGCTAAGAGTAGTTACATTTTAGGAAAAGGTTACATGGTGGAAACTCTTCGGACCCGCCCCGAGAGTTAAACTGCTGAGCTAGCAAGAAAAGAAGATATTAAAAGGCCATTACCTGGTTATTGAGCTGCTGCCCGAAGAAAGAGGCGCTTCCCGCCCCCTGCTATGTACTTTACACACTAAAAGATGGAACAGAAGTGGCACCGAGAGCCTAAAATCAGCAGTTTATATACTCTCGCGGAAAGTTCGAGGCGTTTCAGGGAAGAAAACACCCGCCCACAATCACTTTATTGGTTAGGGATAAGCAGCATATTCAAGTTGAGGGAAGATACATCAGATTGGTTAGAAATTAATTAAAGAAATTCGGGATTGGCTAAATACAAAACAAGGGGAAAGAGAGGGGTATACAGCCAACTTAAACAATAACAGAAAGAAATTTAACAAGAAACAAACTTTTGAAATACAAATTTCTCCAAAAAGCAGTTCTTTCACATCGCACTAGGGTGCACCATTGTAGTTATTCAGTAGTGTCCTCTAGAAGAGAAAGTTCACACTTCTTACTACCGGTAAAACAAAAATACATCAAAAGTGGCACACTTCAAAAACTCCAAACTTTCCAAGTAGTGACATCTTCTGAGAGACTTGAAAATTACTACCGTCGATAAAGTTCAGACTTCCTCCAGCAGAGGAGTTTCAACTGGCGCACATTTTAAATTAGCGGCGTGGAGGTGTACCGCCCGGTACAATGTGTATTGCCTTTTCCATACCCTTATCAGTGTTGAATATGAACCACATTTTTTGAAATTGGACAATCAGAGAGATGCTGCAGTGAAACTAGTTCTCCAAATGGCTGAAAATACCTTAAGTAATGCTGACTATGTCTGCAATTGTCGCATGCCATTAATAAAAATTTTGAAGAAGTGCTTTGAAGTCCTAGCGAACATTTGTGTCAAAAACTACTCAGAACTTCTGCAGGACAAAAATGTCTCCAAGGACATTGCTAAAAATCCATATTCAGCAGATGAAAAGGAGCAATACTGAGGACATAGGACCGAAGCAAAATATCCGCAAGTGTCTTAAGCTCAACAGCATGTAAATTTACCAAGTAAACTGCCATTTACATAACGATACTTTATATTTTCTACCTGTTCTCTCTTAATAGTCTTATTACTATTTATTTAGGCACAGTTATTCATCAGAAATAAGCCTATTACATGTGGTATTTGTTTACTTGAATATTTCTGTATGTCAGTGTTGTTTTATTTATTTATTTATTTATTTATTTATTTATTTACTGCGCACTACAGGATTTCTAATCCCAATTACAGTGGGAGATGTTTACACTTGTTTCTTTTTAATGTTTCAATCAGTCTAATAACATAATATCTAAACTATTCTAATATTATATTTACGTTGAGAAAGAAATAATATTACTTATCTAATCCTTACAAGAAACAAGTAGATAAAAAACATAATTTCGTATCTAAACTAGTCTAATAACCTACTACCAAAACTATTATAATATAGTATTTATAATGAGAAAGGAACAGTAGTTCACGTCTACTCTAATTTAATCTTTACATGAAAGAGTAAAATAAAAATCGTAGTTTCATATCTAAACTATTATTTTCTTCTGTTCTAACACTTATAATTACATTTATGGGATAGGGCTTAATGTACAATGTTTATAATACCTTTTGTGGTTCAAATCATCATTACAAATTAGAGATTTTTCGCGGAGATGATGAATTGTTGTAAAAACAGGTCTAGAGGTACATAGAAGTCTAAAGAATTATTTTATCTGAACTGCACTGTTGTAGACATTGCATAGCCTGTAGAGTGGGGAATTTTTGTGAGCGGTTGTTCTGACTTTTTTTGTTATGAAAAGTTAAATTTGTCCTCGCATTAGAGCGGGGCACGTGGAAGCTCAAGAGGCATAAAAAGTCAGGGTTGTCAATAATAGATTTCACAGTTTTGTACAGAAATTTCATGTCATCCTTTTTCCTCCTCATTTTCAAGCTTTCTGTTTCAAAATTTAGAAGTAGTTCGTTGTATGCTGTGTGTGGATGATTACCGGTTTTTTTGAAATGTAAGTATTTTAAATATCTCTTTTTGGATTTTTCGATCTGTGCAATATATATTTTGTTTGCTGGATTTCATATAGCTCTTGCGTATTCTACTTTGGGCCTGACGAGAGAGCTGTAGAGGAGTATACAGGTTTTTAGGAGTTTAAAGGGCTTGACATTCCTCATCCACGAACCTGCTACGCAGGCCTAGCAGGGGGAGAGGTGATACTCCCACGTGGCGCGTCCCAAGTGGCGGATAGGGGGGTCCTAACCGGCTTGCCAGCGGACTTGAGGGAAATAAAATACCTCTCGCGGACCAAACACACACGCCATGTGGGTGGGGGAGGCTGACGAATAATACACCCACGGTATCCCCTGCCTGTCGTGAGAGGCGACTAAAAGGGGCGACCAAGGGATGATTGAATTAGGACCATGGAACTACTTTTGATTCGTACCATCACGCGGGGAACACCATGGGTTGCCTGTACTTGCGAGTTGTACCACTATGTTCGGTACGAAATGGGTTTGTGTTTAGTAGTAGCCATGAGTGTGGCCTGGGGGTTTCCAGTACCCGTGCGTCGTACCCATGTGAGCACCACTGCGGGTCTGGGCGTAGCCTGTGAGTTGTACCACTATATGAGCGACACCGTGGGCTGCGTTGCCTTTGATTAGTATCCACTCTGTGAGGAACACCACGGGGCCCGTGGGACCGGCATCCGTGCCTAGTACACCTAGGTGAGGAAACTCATTGGTTTGCGTTGGCTATGAGTGGCGCCATTGTGTGAGAAATACCATAGGTCTGCGTTACCTGTACGAAGTACAATACCTGTGAGTAGTACCGTCTTGTGTGGAACACCGTGAGTTTCGCTACTTTTGATTAGTACCCCAACATGCCAATACCATGGTTCTACTTTACTCGCGACATGTACCATTCTGTGGGGCCTTAGACATGGATTTTGCACCCCTTTCGACATCAAGCATCATCGTGCTTTATGAGTGTTCCCTTGGTCAGTAATCAATTATGTATGATCTTTGAGTCTGATCCACTGTATTTTGGTTGTTTGTTTGTTTTTTTTTTTTTTTTTGTTGGATTCATGTCCATCCATTCATTTTTCATGACGACATTGTTATTTTTTTGGTCAGTGGATGAATTTGACATTTTTGTTCTTTCATTTCGTACCATTAGGGGCCGATGACCTCGATGTTAGGCCCCTTTATACAACAAGCATCATCTTCATCATCGACATTCCTCATCACAAATCCTAATGTCCTGTATGACTCAGCAACTACATTCTGTATATGTGGGGTGAAGGTGAGTTCTCCGTCTAATAATATCCCGAGGTCTTGAACCACATTTACCGGTTTCAGGTCATCGTGACCTAGTTTATACTTAAAGGAAATACACGTTTTATTTCGAGTGAACGACATGGATACACATTTATGTACATTTAGATATAGTTGATTTTCAGTCGTCCATTGTATTAAATTACTTAAGTCAACCTGGAGAAGTTCGCAGTCGTTAATGGTGACAATGGATCTGAATACCTTAAAGTCATTGGCGTACAAGAGAAAGTCCGAGAATTTTATTCGCTCAGGTAAGTCATTGATTAGTACCAGGAACGTCCACGGCCCTAGATTAGAGCCCTGGACTGTTCCTGAATTTACAGGCCATCCTCTGGATGAGTTTCTTTGATAAGTTACATACTGCTTTCTATCTCTTATGTAGGAGCTGAAAAGACATAGTAATGGGTAAGATAATCCAAGCATATTTAATTTTTTTAGCAGTATGTTGTGGTCAATTTTGTCAAAGGCCTTTTCGAAATCTGTAAATATTGCATCTATCTAGCCAACTCTATCAAGTTCTGCGAATATTGCTTGTGTCAAATTTAGGAGATTTGTTACTCTAGATCGTCCTGAAATAAATCCATGTTGCTGTTCTGATATTAAAGGTCTTGTATAGACTGTGAGTCTACGACATAAAATAAATTCGAAAACCTTGGCTGTAGCTGAAATAAATGATATTGGTCGGTAGTTTTTTATTAACATTGGATTACCCGATTTAAACACAGGACTTACTCGGGACAGTTTCCATACTGTGGGAAATACGGATGTTTTGAGAATTAAGTTATAAATGAAGAGGAGGGGATATTTCAGTACATCTTTGCAACCTTTTATAACATACGGCGGTATCTGATCTGGTCCCGCAGAAAACTTTGGCTTGAGCTTTTTTAACGCTAGTTCAACATCGCCTACAGTAATGCTGTCAATGTGGATATTGCCAGTGGTTCCTGATGGAACGTTTGGAATGTTATACTGAGCTCTATCTTGGGAATATACAGATCGAAAGTACGTTGCAATCCCTTCTGTAATATTCCTATCATTCTCTAATACTTTAGAGTCGTATTCATAGGTATTGCGATTATTGTTGTTTTTTCTTTTATTCTTTACCCACGTCCAAAAGGTTTTGGTGTTATCAGTGATATCCTGCTCTACTGTTTTTACATAATCGTTATATGAGGATTTAATTGCCGACTTAGTTTCGGACCTTAACGTCTTAAATCGCCTATTGTAATATTCTGAAAGGTGCTTCCGTTTTCGGTAGTATTCTTTCTCTTTCAGTTTTTGTTTTATGCTCTCTGTGAATGAAACTGGGTATGTCCTGACCTTCCACGAGCCGCTTTTAGGAACAGTCTCATTTAACACTGCGTAAATTTTAGAATAAAGGCAGGCTACTGCTTTGTCTACATCAGTGCATTCGTACATGTCTTCCCAAGTAAGATCTCTTAGTCCTGTGAACAAGTGTTCAAATTTAGCTTTTTTGAAATTATAAGTATTTTGAGCTTCCGTTTTTGCAGTTTCCACGGTTTGGAGTGATATGTACTTCTATTTCTAGGGCGGGGTGATGGGAGTCCTCAGGTAGTAGCGGATCAGTGTTCTTTTTACAGGTGACATTCGTTATTGTCTGACTGGCGAATACTAAATCTAAAATTTTACCGTTACTATTGGGAACGGAATTATAGGAATTCAAGTCGTGTAAACTGAGGAAGTTTTTTAGTTCTTGGGTTTGTCTCGTTAAATTTAAGTCACTGTTTTCATTAATTACTGTTGGCATGTTGAAGTCTCCAGTAATGATTACATTACTATCCATTATTTCATAGTGAGATTCCATCCACCTAAATACCTCGCAATGAACCTCTAGTGTTGCGCTTGGAGGTACGTACACGTTAATTAGATAACAGACCTTTCCCCAAATATTTACCTTCAAAAATAACCCCTCGAAGTGTTCAGTTGTTTGCTCAACCTTGAGAACTGGTAATCCGCCTCTAACTGCAATGACTAACCCACCTCCCCGCTCCGTTGAGCCCCTTACTCTGTCAGCACGGTACACTTTGTACTTATTATAACAGACCTCGCTATCATAGACACTAGCATCCAGCCGGGATTCAGTGAGCATTATAACATCGAAATTATTACTAAGAATATTTACATTTAAGTCGTCTAGTTTAGTCTTAAGACCACGTACATTCTGGTAATAAATGGAAAGCCTACTCTTCTCCAACACAATTACAATTTAGATAGGTCATCCTGGTTATTTATAACAATGACTCCAGACCCTTGGGTCTTGCGTATTTTAATTATACCATTCCTTACCCAAATGTAAACGTAATTCTTCTCCCTCCGGACTGCACGGGCCTGGGAGAGCAATTTCTTCTTCTGAGGAGACAGACTCTCGTTTACATATATGATATTGTCACCAGGAAATCCTACTTGTCTGTTGGAGAGATTTCGCTTCACTCGCCTCCGCTCCATGAAGTGGTCCTTGTCCATTCTTCTTACAAATTTCAATATGATCCCGCTGTGTTTCTGGTTTGGTGCCTTAGGGAGTTGATGGCAAACATCCACCATTTCTTCTTTAAGTTCTATGTCCAACGCACGCCCGACTTTCTTTACCGTGTCTAGAACGAATTCATTCGGTATATCCGGAATCCCATGTATTTCGATGGTATTCCTTCTCGTATACTGTTCAGCTTCCCCCACACGGATTTCTAAGGATTTTATTTTATCCTTCAGAAGATGATTTTCCTCGGTGAGGTTTTCTATATCTTGAAAACACTCTTCCATATCTTTTTGTTGTTTGGAAATCAGAAGTACAGTATCATTTAATTTCTTGTGACACAGTTCAAGGGAATTACGTAAGTCTGTCTCTCGAGTCTTCTGGTCTTCTTTCATTTGCCTCATTTCTTCAGTTAACTCTTTCAATTATTGGTGAATGTTCGTGGTAGTCAATGATGTTGATTTCCGCGCACTGTTTCTTGGTTCATGTATTGTACACTTATCGCAAGTCCACTCCGTGTATCTGTTTACACTGTTCGTACACTTCTTGTTGTACCGCTTTTTACATGTACCTTGGGAGCCCAACCCAAGTCGACCGCACATTCTTCGCAGGCGCTCATTTCGCTGAGTAGTTTATGTGCTCCTTACTTCTCAAATTCCTCGGGTTTATTGGTTAATCAGAATATTGTCACTTTGGTGGTAGTTGTGAAATACCGCACACTATTATCACACCAAAGATACACTCTCAAGTCCCGATCTGACACTAGTTAATACACACTTTGCAGGAGCTCGTTATTCTCGTGCTCTTCACTCAGCCGCCATCATAATGTACCTGATGCTAAAGGAACTGATCCACGAACCTGCTACGCCTGCGTAGCAGGGGGCGAGGTGATACTCCTACGTGGCGCGTCCCAGGTGGCGGATAGGGGGGTCCTAACCGGCTTGCCGGCGGACTTGAGGGAAATAAAATACCTCTCGCAGACCAAACACACTACCCCCTGCGGGTGGGGGACGCACATGTAGAATACACCCGCGGTATCCCATGCCTGTCGTAAGAGGCGACAAAAAGGGGCGACCTAGGCGCGGACATGGATTGCGGTTTGGTATAATGTGATGGACCTCCTGTGGATGGGAGAGGCTGAATACATCCATAGGTAATCCCTGCCTGTCGTAGAAGGCGACTTAAAGGGTCATGTGGCCATGGTTCCCTCTGTATTTTTTATTATTTTTCCGAGGGTCAGATGTAGACCATTCGAAATTTTGATGTGCGTGCTGCTCGGCGATGGAGCTCCTATGTGTGCGACTACGCTCGAAAGCCCGTGCCAGCAACCACCCAGGACGCGCCGGGTGGGAGTGTCATGTACCCGGGCAGTGGTATCCGCCTGACAACGCAGGTCCCCGCACAGCCGAATGCCAGAAGGACATATTCTTATTAATTATTTTTATTTATTTTTTCTATTGTTAGTGCTCTGTACACGCTATGGGGTACATGCTATTGCGGGTGACTGGAGGAAGGGAGTCCTAGTGCTCATTGCCTCAGTCATCCCGTATTAGGCATCGTTCAACATCGGACCCCGGGCAATACCTGCTATGACCAGGTGGGTATTGCCTTGGCTGCTTGGTTCGGCTACAGAGACCCCTGATCGGAGTGGGTGGCATTCGGGGAGGATGCTATCGGGCATGGCTTCCAAACGAAGTCGGCTCTCTCAAGGTGGTCGCCCACCTAAGTCTTTAACTTTTGCTTCCCTGAGAGGTTCAACTCCCTGGGAACATGCGCAGCGTGAAGGAATGGGATCCAGCTTCCCTAGGTTTCTGGTCGCTACCAGAACCGATGGGCACGATTTTAAGCTGGCGAAGTCGATCCTGTTTAGTAGACACATCGAAGGCGTCTATGGCGAACTGGAGGAACTTAAAAAAATGCGCAACGGTAGTTTGCTTCTAAAGACTCGTACAGCACTGCAAGCTGATCAGTTGCTTAAGTGCGAGCACTTTGGCGAAATCCCCGTCAAAGTGGAGGAGCATAAGTCCTTGAACCTGGTTCGCGGAGTCTTCTTTCACCGCGACCTTATTTTGAACACTGACGACGAGTTGATGGAAGACATGAAGAACCGTGGCGTGACACACGTCCGGCGCATTACGCGCAAGGTCAACAGCCCGTCTAAACTCGAAAAAAAGAAGGGGAAGAAGAACGCCCGTACTGAGCGCTCTCGGACTTCCCTGCGAAGGAAAACTCATGCCCCCCATCTGGGGGATATGAGTCTGCGCCAGGAGGCACCCCTGCTCCCAAACCTGCGCGCTCTCCTCGTAGGGGACCCCCTCGCGCCCGAAAAGCGTCGAAGTTCTGGGCGGCACCCCTGCCATCTTTCGATGACGGGATGGATGTCGCGCTGTCCTCTACATCTACGGATGTAGAACTAGATAGTGTTTAGGCTTACGAGCATTTTGTCGCTCATAACCTAACACTCCTTAAATTTGGGATCCAGCTTCCCTAGGTTCCTGGTTGCTACCAGAACCGATGGGCAGGACTTCAAGCTGGTTAAATCCATCCTATTCAGTAGGTACATCGAAGGTGTATATGGCGAACTTGCGGACCTGAAGAAAATGCGCAATGGTGATTTGCTTCTGAAGACGAGCACTGCGCTCCAGGCCGATCAATTGCTTAAGTGCGACCATTTTGGCGACATCCCCGTCAAAGTGGAAGAGCACAAAACATTGAATCTGGTTCGTGGAGTTATTTTCCACCGTGATCTCGTCCTGAACACTGACGATGAATTGATGGAAGACATGAAGCACCGTGGCGTGACCCACGTCCGGCGTATCACACGCAAAGTCAACGGTGAAGACGTTGCCACGGGTGCGTTCATAGTCTCCTTCAAATTGCCATTGTTGCCCGAGAAAGCCAAGGTAACAACCTATCGTTGCGATGTGAGGCCGTACATCCCGCCTCCTATGCGATGCTATCAATGCCAGAGATTCGGACACATGGTATCTCGTTGTTCGAATCCGTCAGTGTGTGGTACATGTGGGAAAGTAGCTCACGGCGCGGAGGAGTGTACACCTCCGTTCAAGTGCACTAACTGCTCTGGTCTTCATTCTCCTCGGGATCGGAATTGTCCGACCTATCTGAGCGAGAAGAAGATCCAGGAGATCAAGACCCTGGATGGTCTTTCCTACCAGGAAGCGCGTCGTAAGTTTAATTCTCTGAATGCACCGGCCAAGACACTTGACTTCAGCTTGATAGCACAGTCCCTGCCAGGTTCCTCATTTTCAACTGGAACACCTGCCCAGAAGATCGCTGCGCCCAAGCCAAAGAGACCTAGCTCGAAGGTGGGTCCGTCCCGGCCTTCGACCACCAATATACCTGTGCCGGCTCGGAAACCTACGCCGGCACAAAAAGGGAAGAAGACAACGTCTCCTTCCCTCACGAGGTCGGCGACAGCCGAGCCCAAGCCGGCGGAGGCGGCATCGTCGACCAGGGCTGGGAAACCATCTCCCAGCCCGTCTCAACAAGAATCGACTGTGGGGAAGAAGAGCGACCTTAGCAGGCGTTCTTCCACTTCTCCTACGAATGGGGCTTCACGCCCTCCACCCGGAGGGCCTGATTCCACGCCAGCGGGTCTTCCTTCTAGAAGACCTGCGCGCTCCCCTCGTAAGAGGAAACCCCACCCCAAAACTACGTCGAAGAAATTGAAGGCATGCTTCACCTCGTCTAGTGACGGGGAGATGCACGTGGAGCATGACTCTCCATCTTCGGATGGGGAGGTGAGTGTAGGTTAGGTTAGGTGGCATTACGCTGCTCCTAACCTAAACCACACTAGTCCACACTTACATTATGGCACTGTTACAATGGAATTGTAACGGTTATGATAGGCATCTTGCCGAGTTGCGCCAGCTCATTAGCGAGTATTCGGCGAGTATAGTCTGCATTCAGGAAACAAATTTCCGACCTGGTCATCATACGGTACTGAGAAATTTTCGACTATACTCGACAGAACGACATCATGCTCACCGGGCTTCCGGTGGCGTTGGCATTTTTGTCCGTTCTGATACCTACAGCGAGGAGGTTCCAATACGAACCCCTTCTGGAGGCAGTAGCTGTTCGCGTACCGCTGCCTGTCATAACTACAGTGTGTAATCTTTATTTTCCACCGGGTGAGGCTCTTAACATCAATGATGTCACTGATCTTCTAGATCAGCTTCCACCTCCCTTCCTCTTGTTGGGCGATTTCAACGCCCATCACCCCATCTGGGTCTCTGAGTCGCCTTGCCCCCGGGGAAGAGAGCTGGAAACATTAGTAACAGAGCTGGATTTATGTATTTTGAACACAGGGGAACCAACACACTTCAGTGTACGTTACGGCACTTATTCTCGCATAGACGTAAGTCTGTGCAGCCGAACGTTGGTTCCGCTGTTTCGGTGGAACACACACGACGATCTTTGTGACAGTGACCATTTTCCCATAATTCTTACTTTGCTGAACCACAAATCCGTCGAGGCTCCCCCTCGATGGATTTTTAAACATGCTGATTGGCCAAAGTACACATCCACGAACCTGCTACGCAGGCGTAGCAGGGGGAGAGGTGATACTCCCACGTGGCGCGTCCCAGGTGGCGGATAGGGGGGTCCTAACCGGCTTGCCGGCGGACTTGAGGGAAATAAAATACCTCTCGCGGACCAAACACACACCCCCTGTGGGTGGGGGAGGCTGACGAATAATACACCCACGGTATCCCCTGCCTGTCGTGAGAGGCGACTAAAAGGGGCGACCAAGGGTTGATTGTATTAGAACCATGAAATTACTTGTGATTAGTACCACCACGCGGAGAACACCAAGGGTTGCTTTTACTTGTGCGTAGTACCACTACATTACGTACGAAATTGGTTTGTGATCAGTAGCACACAGGAGCACCGCGCGGTCGACTTTTGCAGTACCTGTGATTAGTACCACAATATGAGCAGGACCATGGGATGATAGCTACCATGGTTCTGCCTTGCCTATGATTAGTACCCACCACGGGATAGGGAGAGGTCCCTGTGGTTAGTACTCCTATGTGATGAACACCATAGGTTTGCGTTGCCTGTAAATGGCGCCGCAAAGTGAGAAAAGCATAGGTCTGTATTATGTCGAATTTCATAAGCTCTGAGTAGTACAATAATGTGTGGAATGCCGCAAGTCTCTGCTACTTTTGATTAGTACCGCAACAGAACAAATGCCATGGTTCTATTTTGATAGCGATCAGTACCATTATGAGGGGCGTATAACTGCGATTTAGGACCCCCTTTTGACTGCACGCATAATCGATTCCGTGTTATGCTATAGCAGTAGTCCCTTGGTCAGTAATACGATATTGCCACGTCTGTTTATGTGAATGTGAGACATTGCGGGTCGCAACCACTGATTGTTTTAAATTCCTGTCCATCCATTCATTCTTCGTTCTCACGTTTTTGAATTCTGGTCAGTGGAGAATTTTAGATTTTTAATATGTCATTCCATTTCGTCTCATTTCGTACCATTAGGGGCCGATGACCTAGATGTTAGGCCCCTTTAAACAACAATCATCATCATCATCATCATCAAAGTACACATCACTAGCTGTCTTTAACGACAAAATCAGGCGGACCGTCGGCGAGGAAATAACTTACATCACCCAGGTTATTCTTGCTGCTGCTGAGGAGTCCATTCCGTTCTACTCGGGGACTCCTCGCCGAAAGCTCGTTCCTTGGTGGAACGAAGAAATAGCAGCAGCTATCAAAGAACGCCGTCGTGCTCACAAACATTACCGTAGACAGCCCACTGCGGCCAACTTGGTAACATTTAAGAAACTCCGCGCTAAGGCGCGAGTTCTTATTCGCCAAAGTAAGAAGGCTTCATGGGAGAGATATGTGTCGTCTATGACGTCACATACTCCATCATCTCAAGTGTGGACTAAGCTTCGACGTATTTCGGGTATCCAAGGATCATCTTCTGTACCTGGAATTTCCATTGCAGGCAACATCGTCACTGAACCCCTCCTGATTGCTGACCATCTCGCTAGTCATTTCGCGGATGTTTCTGGCTCCGGGAATTACAATCCTGATTTCCTCGCTCTGAAGCGGGAGGCGGAACGTTCTCACCTTAGTTTTGCCTCTCAAGCTTCAGAGGACTACAACGTGCCCTTTACGGAGTGGGAACTCCGCAGCGCCCTAGCGCTTTGCAAGGACACGTCTCCTGGACCGGACAACATCCATAGCCAGATGTTGAAACACCTTAGTGATGATAGTTTACTATATCTCCTTCGTGTGTTCAACCGAATCTGGATGGAGGGTGATTTTCCGTCTCAGTGGCGAGAGGGCATAGTTATTCCTGTCCTCAAGCCTGACAAAGATCCTAAGTATGCAGGAAGTTACCGACCGATTTGCCTTACAAACTGCCTGTGTAAGCTGTTTGAGAGGATGGTTAATCGCCGACTTGTGTGGTGTCTGGAGACACAAGGACTCCTGTCCGAGTACCAATGTGGATTTCGAGCCGCTCGATCCACCACTGACCACTTGGTGCGGCTGGAAAGCTCTATCCAGGATGCGTTTCTCCGCAAACAGCACTTGGTGGCTGTTTTCTTTGACTTAGAGAAGGCTTATGACACCACATGGCGATATTGTATCCTTTCAGCCCTGCATCAATGGAGATTCCGAGGTAACTTGCCGGCGTTTATTGCGAATTTCTTGTCCCTCCGTCTATTCCGTGTCCGAGTAGGGAGGACATATTCGCAATACCACGTACAAGAAAATGGAGTCCCACAGGGATCGGTCCTTAGTGTCACTCTGTTCGCGATATCCATCAACGGTATTGTTGCTGCTGCTGGTCCAGCAGTTATACCGTCGCTATATGTGGACGATTTTGCTCTGCACTATAGCTCGCGTAATATGGCAGTCGCAGAGCGACAATTACAACACGCTATTAGGAGGGTGGAGCAGTGGACCTTAGAACATGGCTTTCGGTTTTCTGCCGCAAAGACCTCTGTTGTCCACTTTTGTCGTCAACGTACTCTTCACCCCCATCCTGAGCTTTATTTAGACAACGTCGTTCTTCCAGTTGTTGACACTTACCGATTTCTTGGGCTCCTTTTTGACAGTAAATTATCGTGGGAGCCACATGTGCGGCAGTTAAAAGTGCAATGCACTAGGAAGCTTAATATCCTTAAGTTTCTTAGCAGCACTTCTTGGGGGGCTGACCGGACGGTGCTCCTGCGATTCTATCGGGCACACATTTTATCCCGGTTAGACTACGGCAGTGCAGCATATGGCTCCGCAAGACCAAGTGTTCTTGCGAAGCTGAACAGTATCCACCACAGCGGGGTTAGGTTGGCGACGGGAGCTTTTCGTACAAGCCCCATCGCTAGCCTGCTCGCTGAGTCTGGTGTGCCGCCTTTACACCTGAGGCGCCAGCAACTTCTACTTACATATGCTGCCAATTTGCGACAGATGCCACTTCATCCAAGCTATCCTTGCGTGTTCAACAATGGCAACCGTTTGCTGTACGCTGCTCGTCCTCGAGCGACGCGGCCGGTTGGGATACGCTTGGATAGCATTTCCGAATTGTTTGACGTACCTTCGGTTCCTTGCCTTGTCAGACAACCAAGTGGGGTACCTCCGTGGGTCGTACGACGACCTGAAGTAATCCTGGATCTGCACACTGGCCCAAAGGAAAACACGGTCCCTTCGATTTATCGGAGGCTCTTCCTGTCCGTTGTTGGCCGCTATCCAGATTCAGTCGTCCACGAACCTGCTACGCAGGCGTAGCAGGGGGAGAGGTGATACTCCCACGTGGCGCGTCCCAGGTGGCGGATAGGGGGGTCCTAACCGGCTTGCCGGCGGACTTGAGGGAAATAAAATACCTCTCGCGGACCAAACACACACCCCCTGTGGGTGGGGGAGGCTGACGAATAATACACCCACGGTATCCCCTGCCTGTCGTGCGAGGCGAGGCGACTAAAAGGGGCGGCCAAGGGATGAATGAATTAGAACCATGAAACTACTCTTGATTCGTACCATCATGCGGGGAACACCATGGGTTGCATGTACTTGCGAGTAGTATCACTAACATGGTACGAAATATGTTTGTGATTCGTTGCAGTAAAAAGCCTGGCCTGGTGGATTCCAGTACCCGTGCGTTGTACCCATGTGGGCGACACCGCGGGTCTGGGCGTAGCCTGTGAGTTGTACCACTGTATGAGCGACACCGTGGGTCTGCGTTGCCTGTGATTAGTACTCACTATGTGCGGAACACCACGGGGCCCTTGGGACCGGCACCCGTGACTAGTACCCTAGGTGAGGAAACTCATCGGTTTGCGTTGGCTGTAAGTGGCGCCATTGTGTGCGAAACACCATAGGTCTGCGTTACCTGTACGAAGTACAGTACTTGTGAGTAGTACCATCTTTTGTGGAACACCGTGAGTCTTCGCTACTATTGATTAGTACCCCGACATGACAAATACCATGGTTCTACTTTACTCGCGACATGTACCATTCTGAGGGGCCTTAGATCTGGATTTTGGACCCCTATCGACATCAAGCATTCTCGATTCAGGATTGTGCTTTATGAGCGGTCCCTTGGTCAGTCATACATTAATTATGATCTTTTTTGAATTGGATCCACTGTTTTTTTGTTTGCTCGTTTTTTGTTTTTGTGGTTCATGTCCATCCATTCTTTCTTCACGACATTCTTATTTTATTTTGGTCAGTGGATGAATTTGATTTCTTTTGTTATTTCATTTCGTACCATTAGGGGCCGATGACCTCGATGTTAGGCCCCTTTAAACAACAAGCATCATCATCATCAACGATTCAGTCGTCGTCTACACGGATGGTTCAAGGACAGATACGAAGGTGGGCTGTGCGTTCGTTGTTAACAATGATAGGTTCCTTTTTGCTCTTCCGGCAACCTGTAGTGTGTACACAGCAGAGCTCTATGCTATCTATGAGGCTCTGCGGTACGCACTGTACAATGAGCGCCGACACTTTCTTCTGTGTACCGACTCCTTGAGTTCGCTCCAGTCTATAGATAGCTGTTTCCCTCGGCACCCTCTGGTGCAGCTAATGCAGGACCTGCTGGCCGGGTGTTGGGATGCTGGCACCAGAATCACGTTTCTGTGGCTCCCAAGCCACATGGGCATAGAGGGAAACGAGTTAGTAGATCAGGCTGCCAAGGAGGCAGTTACACTGCCCCCGTTGCCTTTCAAGGTTCCAGTAAGTGATATTCGCTCCCAGCTTCGACGTCTTGTTATGTCCCATTGGGAGATGGAGTGGCAGGCCATTCCACTTCCCAATAAGCTGAGAGCGATAAAAGGAACAACGAAGGTATGGAGGACTTCCCTTCGGGCTTCGCGGAGGGAAGCCGTGGTATTATGTCGTCTTCGGATCGGCCACGGTATCTTGACTCTCTCGCATCTTTTGAAAGGAGAACCCCCTCCGGTGTGTACCTGCGGCGACCATCTTACCGTGGTACACATCCTTACGGAGTGTGTGGACCTGGTCGATCTGCGCCGTAGTCTTAACCTTCCGAGTACTATCTCCCTTATCTTGCGTGATGACGAGCAGTCAGCAGACCTCGTCGTCCGCTTTATGAGGGATAGTGGACTGTTTTCTCGTGTATGATGCTGTCCTTTGTCTTAGTGTGTTTTGTGTCACTTTCGCTTTTATCCTATTGACTTAATTTTAGTTTGTGTTGCGTATTTTAATGTGTTATTTTAATGTCTCTCGTAAATTATGTACTACCAGGCAATGCCTTATTCTTTTGTTTTCCTGTAGATTCTCTTATTTTATTAGAAAATAAGGCATTGCGTATTAGATCCACTGATTGTTTTAATCTCACCCTCATTTTTCACCATCATTTTGTTTTTAAACTCTAGCCAGTGGATATGTTTTTAAAATTTAACATCATCTTTCATGTCGTTTATCTCGTTCCATTAGGGGCCGATGACCTTTGACGTTAGGCCCCTTTAAACAACAAGCATCAGCAGCTTTATGAGAGATAGTGGTCTGTTTTATCGTGTTTGATGATGTCCTTTGTCCTAGTGTTGTTTATGTCAGTTGCGCTTTTATCTCATTGACTTTATTTTAGTTTGTGTTGCGCATTTTAATGTGTTATTTGAACGTCTAACGTAAATTATGTGTTAATATCTGTATTACTGGGCAATGCCTTATTCCTTCGATTTCATGTACTTTCTCTTATTTTAATAGAACATAAGGCATTGCGTATTAGATCCACTGACTGTTTTAATCTCACCCTCATTTTTCTTCATCACCATTCCTTTTCTACTCTAGTCAGTGGATACTTTTTAAAATTTTAACTACATGTCTCATGTCAGTCATTTCGTTCCATTAGGGGCCGATGACCTTCGATGTTAGGCCCCTTAAAACAACAAGCATCATCATCATCATCAAAGGAACTGATTCGACATAACTACATATATGTATGCCTAAAACATATCAATAGGTTGTCATAAAACATAATGACAAATTATTATACATGTATGTGTGTAAGCTCTTAGGTACTCGTTTTTTAATGTACATCATTTCAGTCATTTTATTTTCTTCTAAGTACGTACGTTTTGGCATAACTCTTGAAATGAAGGTGTTCTTATACGTCAGTCTCGTATCGGTATTTTTACGCACGTAAAAAAACACCTGCGGGACTAAATTCTGGCCTGTTCGGAAACGTGAACATTAGTTAGTTGGACGTAAAAGAACATTATTATTATTATTATTGTTACCGTGGTTTGGTGGATTAGCAGAGCTGAAAGAAGGTACGGGGGTGAACGGGTCTCAAACTACCAAATTAAAGTTAATTTAAAATTTAACAAGGTTATATTTTCTTTGCAAAATCAAGAGATAACAAGAATGTCAGGTACAGAGTATCAAGGCAACAGAGTACAATTACAGTATTTACAGGATTTGGGCTTCGAGCCCCGAACTCACAATTCTTGAGCAATTAGCCAACTTTACCCCAAAATGAGATACAAGAGAAGGGCAGAAAACCCCAATCATGCCCAGGAGCACTTGCTCCCAATTACACAGTAAAGCCCCCTCGAGGCATTCAACACTCAATTTTCAAGAAAGAGCCACTCGCTCTCAAAATTTAAGCCTATCAAAGGCCACACCAAACTCGACCTTCAAGCTGTCCTCTAAGGACATAAACACGGGGGTAAAATACCCAACCTACTGAGTGAGAAAAGGTTAATTACATGGCCTCTAAAATACCAATTTGAGAGGAGGCGATCTTGCACTCCTAATACATTTGTTTAAAACCTAATCTGGCACTAGGCCGCTAATGCAAGGGCTAATCCCATACTAAAGAGGTGACTTATATAAGCAGACAATTTACATTACGCTAGACAGGAAGAAACGGTTGAGAAAATAAGTTCACCTCAAAGCAACATGAGTGGGAGCTCGAGAGGGTTAAGCACTCTCTATCCCAAATTTTTAGTTTAAAAAGATAGAATTGAAACTAAGTGTCTTTACATTTTAGAGGAAAGTTACATGGTGAAAGGCTTCGGACCTGCCCCGAGAGTTAAACTGCTGAGCTAGCAAGAAAAGGAAGTTATTAAACGGCCATTACCTGGTGGTTGATCTGCTGCCCGAAGAAAGAGGCGCTTCCCGCCCCCTGCTATGTACTTTACACTTTGAAAGTTGGTACTGAAGTGGCGCAGAGACCCGAAAATCAGCAGTTTATATACTCTCGTGGAAGGTTCGAGGCCTTTTGAGGAATGCAAACACCCGCCCACAATCATTTTATTGGATAACCAAGAAAACCCCTACACAATATGAAGAAGAAACACATTATTGGTGGAAAATTAATTCGAGAAATTCGGGATTGGCTAAATTCAAAACAAGGGGAAAGAAAGGTTTAATATTGCCAACTTAAACAATGACTGAAAGAAATTTAACAAAGAACAAACTTTTGAAATCAAATTTTCTCCAAAAACAGTTCTTTCACTTCGCACTAGGGTGCACCATTGTAGTTCTTCAGTAGTGTCCTCTAGAAGAGAATGTTCACACTTCTTACTACAGGCAAAACAAAAATACGTCGAAAACGACCCAGTTCAGAAACTTCAAAATTTCCAAGTAGTGACATCTTCTGAGAAATTTGAAAATCAACACATTAGATAAAGTTCAGACTTCCTCCAGTAGAGGAGTTTCAACTGGCCCAAAGTTTGAATTAGCGGCGTGGAGGTGTACCGCCCGGTACAATTATTATTATTATTATTATTATTATTATTATTATTATTATTATTATTATTATTATTATTATTATTACGGGGTTACCCGTTGACGCAGAGGTGAAAGAAGGTGCCGGGGTGAACGGGTCTAACTACAAAGTCAAGAATGTAATTTCAAAGTTTAACAAAGGTTATATTTTCTTTTCTTTTTTAGAATCAAACTTAACAATCTTTCACTAAGTGAACACAATAATATATCAGGTACAATGACAAACTAGAAACAAGCCAAGGAAGATCCCAATTTTAGTGATTTTTACACGATTGGGCTACAAGCCCCTAGTTTTACAACTTTGAGCTCCTAGCTCAATTTTACCAAAGCACAAATTTTAATGCATGGGCAGAAAATCCCCAATACATGGAGCACTAGCTCCAACAATGACAATTTCAATCCTCCCAGAGGCACTATTACAACACTTGTAAAAGAGCTAACGTGCTCTCAGTTCACAAGCCTACTCAAGGCAACTCCAACAGTATGTTATACCTTTTGGCCTTCCGTGGCCAAACTTACAATTGAAACAGGGGTATCTCGTACCCAACCTACTGGGCCTTCATGGAACACGAATAATGGTTAAGTAAATGGCCCGAAACACCAAATAGAATGGAGGCGTGAATTTGCACTCCTAAACCTGCATTCTTAAAACCTAAACGGCACTAGGCGAATGAAACAGGGGCTTTTCCCAAACTATGGAGGTGACCCGTATAAGAAAGAAATTTAAAACATTAAGGAAGAGAAGAAAATCAGTTACCAAACCGTAGTCAACTCAAACCAAAATGAAGGGGAACTCGAGAGGGTGCATCACTTTCTATCCCCAAATTACGGTTACAGATTTTATGAAGTTTTTACATAAGCCGGCAGAAAATTACATTTTTAAAAAGGTAGGTTACATGGTAAAAGTTTCGGACCTTTCCCGCGGGTTAAACTGTTGAGCGCCGGGCTGAGTGGCTCAGACTGTTAGGGCGCTGGCCTTCTAACCCCAACTTGGCAGGTTCGATCCTGGCTCAGTCCGGTGGTATTTGAAGGTGCTCAAATACGACAGCCTCGTGTCGGTAGATTTACCGGCACGTAAAAGAACTCCTCCGGGACTAAATTCCGGCACCTCGGCCTCTCCGAAGACCGTAAAACGTAGTCAGTGAGACATAAAGCAAATAGCATTATTATTAAACTGCTGAGCTAGCAAGAAATAAAGATGTTAAACGGCCATTACCTTGCTGAAATCCTGCTGCCTGATGAAAGAGGCACCTCCTGCTCCACATATACACACTTAGTTAGATGTTCATCGAGTTGCCAAGAGCCGTGAAAATCCGCACTTTATAAACTCTCGGGGAAAGTTCGAGACCTTTCATGAATAATCAAGACACACCCACAGAATTTTATTGGAGGATACAAAGTTTGCACTCAAAATCGAAGAAATACGTGATTGGTTGGAAATTAGTTAGAGAAATTCTTGATTGGTTAAATTAAAAACAGGGGGAAAGAAAGGATAAATATTGCCAACCCAAAAATGCATGAATGAAATTTAGTGAAGGAAAACTTATGAATACAAAATGTCTTCAAAAATGTTCCTTCACTTCGCACCAGGGTGCATGATCATAGTTTTTTGTAGTGACCTCTCTGAGAGAATGTCCAAATTTCTTGATGAACGGAAAACAAAAACAAGTTGAAATTCACACAGTACTGGCAACTTCATAATCACAAAATTACGGTAGTGACATCTTCAGAGGAAACGTTTAAATAGGTCTAGTTTCAAGTTCAGTGTTTTTCCTGTAGAGGAGTTTTAATTGGCGCAAGATTTAAATGTGCGGTGTAGACGTGTACCTCCCGGTACAATTATTATTATTATTATTATTATTATTATTATTATTATTATTATTATTATTATTATTATTATTATTATTATTATTATTATTATTATGTTGCGGTTTATCGTTGAAATTAAGTCATTACGTGCTACCCAACCTTCATCAGTCAGCACCTGCTGCGTCCACGACGTCCACCATTTTGGTTTCGGTATTATGGTCTGATATATTGTAGTCGGTCTTGGTCTGAGGCAGGACGAATAGAACTACATAGTGTGACGACTCCTGCTGTTTGATATGTTTCTACACTACGCGGCGCTGGGGTAGGTAAACAGAGATCAGATGTCCCTGAACATGTGATTTTAAATAAGATCTGATGTGACTTAATTCGGAATTCATCGTGTAAATAAATTATTAAAAACGTGTTTATTATTGTTATGTTTCAGGAATGTACATTCTCTTTACTGACGGATGACTGTGTTTTTGTGCGATCTGTGTTTCGTGCAAATTAACATGTAGTGTTCCTTGTTTTGAAAGTAATATGTGACAATTTCGTAGGAAATATTTTACATTTAGTAATAATTTAATGACTTTACTTCTGAAATTGGTTCGTCAGTGTCTTAACGAATATCTCAAACGGGTATGTGTGTATAGAGCTAAATTTCATTAATTCACCACGAACAGTTCCAGTTATTAATTATAACCTAAAAAATGCATTTTCAACTATTAGTGTACATGCTACATAATATAAACATATTCAAACTCTGCAGGCACCCACATGATTTTACGTACCGTTATGTCATACATATGTAATTCCTGCATAACTACTTCAGTTAAATTAAGGTAAGATAAGATAACTCTTTATTGCCCACCCTAGTTTACACCATCGGTTACAGGCAATAAAGACCATGAAATACACATAAACCAAAAACCAAACAAAACAATATAAACTGACTTACTATTATATCATGTAAAGCTCTTACTATCTACACTAAAACTATTTACTATCTACTCTAATTTAGTGGTGCCCGTGTCGGCGGAATCCAGCCTTGCACTGCACCACCTTGTCTAAAACTATTGAGATGCCTCTGATATGCGAGGAACACCTACCGCATGTTAGGGCATCCCCTACCTTAATTCTAATGTACTAACACATATTCTACTATCTACAGCTAACTAAACAAAAAGAGAAAGAAACATTGGCTGCACGCGGAATTCCGTAGTAAGGAGAGAACCTTCCCACCCAGCACCGCTATCAGCCACTCCTCCCGGGTTAGATATTACCCCCACCTATAACTCGTACTTCTCTCCTCTTTTACGTGGCGAATCGTAGAGGCGGTTACCAGTCCATCATACGATCCGTCACGCATTTATCTACTGCTCCGCCTATAACCGCGTCGTCTTACTTCATTCCTGCCACCATCTTGATTCACTTGTTATTCTGTGAGCGGACATGCTTCATCTTTCACCTTGGGATGGGACTGTACCATCCCACCCGTCTGGCTCTTATACCCCTCCCCCCCTTCCATCCCCAATCTTCCCCATTTACTTCTTCCTTGCCTCTGTTCATCTCTCTTATAATACTTATTCGCTAACTTTTACACATGATCATCTACTAAACCCTATAGTTAATATTTAAACACTATTTACAAACGTACTTGTTGACAGTTTTCCAGTTCCTTATTCATCACATTTCTTTCTTATTCTTTCGCCTCTTAGAATAAAACTACTACCTAATTACTTTTTTTTTTCTTCTTATAGTTGAACTTACATATTAAACCACCGAATTGCCACAAATCAGATCTGTCTTTTCCTTATTCCTCACATCACTTATCACTCATTTACATCTCTAAACAGTCCACCAGTTCCTCTTCCTCACGGCCACTCATTACTTATTAAAATTTTAAACTAGTGTTTAAAGTTTTCTTCTATTATGTTATCAACTCATCCCGACTCTTTCGCGCTATTACCAGTTCGGTACTTAATACTATTTTCTTCCCTTTCTTCTTTTGATCACTACCTTAGCTGCCACCTACGTTCTCTCACCTATGCAGTCCTCTCCCAATATATACAAATTTTCTTTTCATCATACAATCTTATCTGTTTATATTCCAACTCCTTTTCTTGTCCACTAACCCTATAGTTAATATTCAAACACTGTTCACAAATGTGCTTGTTGACAATTCTCCAGCTCCTTATTTCTTACATTTATTTCATCTTCTTACGACTCTTAGACTAAAACTAGAGACTACTCTCTAATTACATTTTTTTTTCTATAGTTGAACTTACATATTAATCCATCGAATTGCCAACAATCAGACCTGTCTTTTCCTTATTCCTCCCATTTCTTCCGCTTATTTCCGTTTCTAACAGTCCAACAGTTCCTCTTACTCACAGCCACTCATTAGAATCTTAAATTAATGTTTAGAGTTTTTCTTCTATTGTGTTAACAACTCATCCCGACTCTTTCCTGCTATTACCAACTCGATACTTAATACTATTATCGTCCTTTTTTAACTACATTAACTGCCCCCTACGTTCTCTCACGTATGCACTCCTCTCCCATATATACAAATCTTCTTTTCATCATACAATCTCATCAGAATATATTCCGAACTCCTCTTATTGTAACAAATTTTTTTATAACCTAGCAGTTTCGTCTACCTCTTTCCTTCCTCTGTAACCCTCCTCTACCCCTTATTCTCTTAATTTATTTATAAATCTAATTCTAACCATATTTAAATATTTGGAAATATTTGTTCCTCTCCCCTATTCTCTGGCTAACCATACCGCCATCCTTTCAATTTTTTCTACTTTTTCTATCTCTTTTTTACTCAACACTTTCTTTTTCGACCCCTCTAACTCCCTACATTCGATAAATATATGTAGGTCCGACCATCTTTCTCCACACAGAATACATCTACCCGCATTTTCTCTACGTATCCACCCTCTATTTCTTGGAATTTCAAAAATCCACCAGTATAGACCTCTTTTGCCCTTCCTGTCCTCAACTTCGATTTTCGGGTTCATGGTTTCTAACAATTTGTTTAATACTGTTAGTGAGGCTGTTTCTCTACATTTCATTATTAAACTCTGTCTCTCTATATCAGCAACTCTCCTTATAACCCTTCTCCATACCCATTCTTTCTTCTCACTCCATCTCTCATATCCTATACCACGAACCTACTACGATGGCGTAGCAGGGGGAGAGGTGATACTCCCACGTGGCGCTTCCCAGGTGGCGGATAGGGGGGTCCTAACCGGCTTGCCGGCGGACTTGAGGGAAATAAAATACCTCTCGCGGACCAAACACACTACCCCCTGCGGGTGGGGGACACACATGCAGAATACACCCGCGGTATCCCCTGCCTGTCGTAAGAGGCGACAAAAAGGGGCGACCTTGGCGCGGACATGGATTGCGGTTTGGTATAATGTGATGGACCTCCTGTGGATGAGAGAGGCTGAATACATCCGTAGGTAATCCCTGCCTGTCGTAGAAGGCGACTTAAAGGGTCATGTGGCCATGGTCCCCTCTTTATTTTTTTATTATTTTCCGAGGGTCAGATGTAGACCATTCAAAATTTGATGTGCGTGCTGCCCGGCGATGGAGCTCCTATGTGTGCGACTACGCTCGAAAGCCCGTGCCAGCAACCACCCAGGACGCGGCGGGTGGGAGTATCATGTACCCGGGCAGTGGTATCCGCCTGACAACGCAGGTCCCCGCACAGCCGAATGCCAGAAGGACATATTATTATTAATTATTTTTATTTTTTTCTCTATATTTAGTGCTCTGTAAACGCTATGGGGTACATGCTATTGCGGGTGACTGGAGGAAGGGAGTCTTAGTGCTCATTGCCTCAGTCATGCCGTATTAGGCATCGTCCAACATCGGACCCCGGGCAGTACCTGCTATGACCAGGTGGGTATTGCCTTGGCTGCTTGGTTCGGCTACAGAGACCCCTGATCGGAGTGGGTGGCATTCGGGGAGGATGCTATCGGGCATGGCTTCCAAACGAAGTCTGCTCTCTCAAGGTGGTCGCCCACCTAAGTCTTTAACTTTTGCTTCCCTGAGAGGTTCAACTCCCTGGGAACATGCGCAGCGTGAAGGAATGGGATCCAGCTTCCCTAGGTTTCTGGTCGCTACCAGAACCGATGGGAACGATTTTAAGCTGGTGAAGTCGGTCCTTTTTAGTCGGCACATCGAAGGCGTCTATGGCGAACTGGAGGAACTTAAGAAAATGCGCAACGGTAGTTTGCTTCTCAAGACTCGTACAGCACTGCAAGCTGATCAGTTGCTTAAGTGCGAGCACTTTGGCGAAATCCCCGTCAAAGTGGAGGAGCATAAGTCCTTGAACCTGGTTCGCGGAGTCATCTTTCACCGCGACCTTATTTTGAACACTGACGACGAGTTGATGGAAGACATGAAGAACCGTGGCGTGACACACGTCCGGCGCATTACGCGCAAGGTCAACGGTGAAGACGTTGCCACTGGTGCCTTCATTGTCTCTTTCAAGTTGTCAGTGTTACCAGAGAAAGTCAAGGTAACCACTTATCGTTGCGATGTGAGGCCGTACATCCCGCCTCCTATGCGATGCTATCAATGCCAGCGATTCGGACATATGGTATCTCGCTGTTCGAATCAGGCTGTATGTGGTACATGTGGACGAGTAGCTCACGGCGCGGAGGAGTGCACAACTCCATACAAGTGCACTAACTGCTCCGGTTTTCATTCTCCTCGGGATCGGAATTGTCCGACATACCTGAGTGAGAAGAAGATCCAGGAGATCAAGACCCTGGATGGTCTTTCCTACCAGGAAGCGCGCCGTAAGTTTCATTCTATGAATACACCTGCCCGTACACTCGACTATAGCTTGATAGCTCAGAGTCTTCCAGGTTCGTCATTTACGACCAAGACACCTGTCCAGACCGCTGCGCCCAAGGCGACTGTTGCTGCTCCCAGCAACGTCGCAAATAGTCAAAGCTCGAAGGGGGGGACCACCCCACCTTCGACCAACCAGAAGTCTGTGCCGGCTGGGAACTCCCAGCCGGCACAGCAAGGGGGGAAGACTAAGTCTCCCCCCCCCTAGGAGGTCGACGAAAGTCGTGCCCCAGCCGGCGGAGGCGGCTTCGTTGACCAGGGCTGGGAAACCATCTCCCAGCCCGTCTAAACCTGAAAAAAAGAAGGGGAAGAAGAGCGCCCGTTCTGAGCGCTCTCGGCCTTCCCCTGCGAAGGAGAAGTCATGCCCCCCATCTGGAGGGTATGAGTCTGCGCCAGGAGGCACTCCTGCTCCTAAACCTGCGCGCTCTCCTCGTAGGGGACCCCCTCGCGCCCGAAATTTGTCGAAGTTCTGGGCGGCACCCCTGCCATCTTTTGATGACGGGATGGATGTCGCGCTGTCCTCTACATCTACGGATGTAGAATTAGATAGTGTTTAGGCTAACGAGCATTTTTCGCTCATAACCTAACACTCCTTTTACAGTCCACACTATGACACTGTTACAGTGGAATTGTAATGGTTATGACAGGCATCTTGCTGAGTTACGTCAGCTTATTAGTGAGTACGCAGCGAGTATAGTCTGTATTCAGGAGACCAATTTCAGACCTGGTCATCATACGGTCTTGAGGAATTTCAAACTATACTCGACAGAACGATACTATGCTCACCGGGCTTCCGGAGGCGTTGGCATTTTTGTACGTTCTGATAGCTACAGCGAAGAGGTTCCATTACGAACCCCTCTAGAGGCTGTAGCTGTTCGCGTCTCGCTGCCTGTCATAGCAACAGTGTGTAATGTTTATCTTCCACCCGGCCAGCATCTGAACATCAATGATGTCGCTGATCTTATAGATCAGCTTCCACCACCCTTCCTCTTATTGGGCGATTTTAACGCCCATCACCCCATATGGGGCTCTGAGACGCCTTGTCCCCGAGGAAGAGAGTTGGAAACACTTATAACAGATCTGGATTTATGTATTTTGAACACAGGGGAACCAACTCACTTTAGTGTACGTTACGGCACATACTCTCGCATAGACGTAAGTCTATGCAGCCGAACGTTGGTTCCACTGTTTCGGTGGAATGCACACGATGATCTCTGTGACAGTGACCATTTTCCCATTATTCTTACTTTGTTGAAACATAAACCCGTCGAGGCTCCCCCTCGATGGATTCTTAAACATGCTGATTGGCCAAAGTACACATCACTAGCTGTCTTTCACGATGATGTCAGGCGGACCGTCGGCGAGGAAATAACTTACGTCACCCAAGTTATTCTTGCTGCTGCTGAGGAGTCCATTCCGTTTTTCTCGGGGGCTCCTCGCCGAAAACTCGTTCCTTGGTGGAACGATGAAATAGCAGCAGCCATCAAAGAACGCCGTCGCGCTCATAAACGTTACCGTCGACAGCCTACTGTGGCCAACTTGGTAACATTTAAGAAACTCCGCGCTAAGGCGCGAGTTCTTATTCGACAAGGTAAGAAGGCTTCATGGGAGAGATATGTGTCGTCCATGACGTCGCATACTCCATCATCTCAAGTGTGGACGAAACTTCGACGACTTTCGGGTATTCAAGGATCATCTGCTGTACCGGGAATTTCCATTGCAGGCAGTGTCGCCACTGATCCCCTCGCGATTGCTAATCATCTCGCTAGTCATTTCGCGGATGTTTCTGGCTCCGGGAATTACAATCCTGATTTCCTCCCTCTGAAGCGGGAGGCTGAACGTCATCACCTTAGTTTTGCCACCCAAGCTTCAGAGGACTACAACGTGCCCTTTACGGAGTGGGAACTCCGCAGCGCATTAGCGCTTTGCAAGGACACGTCTCCTGGACCGGACAACATCCATAACCAGATGTTGAAACACCTTAGTGATGATAGTTTACTATATCTCCTTCGTGTGTTCAACCGAATCTGGACAGAGGGTGATTTTCCGTCTCAGTGGCGAGAGGGCATAGTCATCCCTGTCCTCAAGCCTGACAAAGATCCTAAGTATGCAGGAAGTTACAGACCGATTTGTCTTACAAATTGCCTGTGTAAGCTCTTTGAGAGGATGGTAAATCGCAGACTCGTGTGGTGTCTGGAGAAACAAGGACTCTTGTCCGAGTACCAATGTGGATTTCGAGCCGCTCGATCCACCACAGACCACTTGGTACGCCTGGAGAGCTCTATCCAGGATGCGTTTCTCCGCAAACAGCACTTGGTAGCTGTCTTCTTTGACTTGGAGAAGGCCTACGACACCACCTGGCGATATGGCATCCTTTCAGTCCTGCATCAATGGAGATTCCGAGGTAACTTGCCGGTATTTATTGCGAATTTTTTGTCCCTCCGTCTATTCCGTGTCCGAGTAGGGAGGACATATTCGCAATACCACGTTCAAGAAAATGGAGTACCACAGGGATCGGTTCTTAGTGTCACTCTGTTCGCGATTGCCATAAACGGTATTGTCGCGGCTGCTGGTCCAGCCGTCATACCGTCCCTATATGTGGATGATTTTGCTCTGCACTATAGCTCGTGCAGTATGGCAGTCGCAGAGCGACAGTTACAGCAAGCTATTAGGAGGGTGGAGAAGTGGACCTTAGAACATGGCTTTCGGTTTTCTGCCGCAAAGACCTCCGTTGTCCACTTTTGTCGTCAACGTACACTTCACCCTCATCCTGAGCTTTATCTAGGTAATGTCGTTCTTCCAGTTGTTGACACCTACCGATTTCTTGGGCTCCTTTTTGACAGTAAATTATCGTGGGAGCCACACGTGCGGCAGTTAAAAGTGCAATGCACTAGGAAGCTTAATATCCTTAAGTTTCTTAGCAGCACTTCTTGGGGGGCTGACCGCGCGGTGCTCCTGCGATTCTATCGGGCACACATTTTATCCCGGTTAGACTACGGCAGTGCAGCATATGGCTCCGCAAAACCAAGCGTTCTTGCGAAGCTGAACAGTATCCACCACAGCGGGGTTAGGTTGGCGACGGGAGCTTTTCGTACAAGCCCCATCGCTAGCCTGCTCGCTGAGTCTGGTGTGCCGCCTTTACACCTGAGGCGCCAGCAACTTCTACTTACATATGCTGCAAATTTGCGACAGATGCCACTTCATCCCAGCTATCCTTGCGTGTTCAACAATGGCAACCGTTTGCTGTACGCTGCTCGTCCTCGAGCGACGCGGCCGGTTGGGATACGCTTGGATAACATTTCCGAATTGTTTGACGTACCTTCGGTTCCTTGCCTTGTCAGACAACCAAGTGGGGTACCTCCGTGGGTCGTACGACGACCTGAAGTAATCCTGGATCTGCACACTGGTCCAAAGGAAAACACGGACCCTTCGATTTATCGGAGGCTCTTCCTGTCCGTTGTTGGCCGCTATCCAGGTTCAGTCGTCGTCTACACGGATGGTTCAAGGACAGATACGAAGGTGGGCTGTGCGTTCGTTGTTAACAATGATAGGTTCCTTTTTGCTCTTCCGGCAACCTCTAGTGTGTACACAGCAGAGCTCTATGCTATCTATGAGGCTCTGCGGTACGCACTGTACAATGAGCGCCGACACTTTCTTCTGTGTACCGACTCCTTGAGTTCGCTCCAGTCTATAGATACCTGTTTCCCTCGGCACCCTCTGGTGCAGCTAATCCAGGACCTGCTGGCCGGGTGTTGGGATGCTGGCACCAGAATCACATTTCTGTGGCTCCCAAGCCACATGGGCATAGAGGGAAACGAGTTAGTAGATCAGGCTGCCAAGGATGCAGTTACACTGCCCACGTTGCCTTTCCAGGTTCCAGTAAGTGATATTCGCTCCCAGCTGAGACATCTTGTTATGTCCCATTGGGAGATGGAGTGGCAGGCCATTCCACTTCCCAATAAGCTGAGAGCGATAAAAGGAACAACGAAGGTATGGAGGACTTCCCTTCGGGCTTCGCGGAGGGAAGCCGTGGTATTATGTCGTCTTCGGATCGGCCACGGTATCTTGGCTCACTCGCATCTTTTGAAAGGAGAACCCCCTCCGGTGTGTACCTGCGGCGACCACCTTACCGTGGTGCACATCCTTACGGAGTGTGTGGACCTGGTCGATCTGCGCCGTAGTCTTAACCTTCCGAGTACTATCTCCCTTATCTTGCGTGATGACGAGCAGTCAGCAGACCTCGTCATCCGCTTTATGAGGGATAGTGGACTGTTTTCTCGTGTGTAATGCTGTCCTTTGTCCTAGTGTGTTTTGTGTCACTTTCGCTTTTACCCTATTGACTTAATTTTAGTTTGTTTTGCGTATTTTAATGTGTTATTTTAACGTCTCTCGTAAATTATGTACTACCAGGCAATGCCTTATTCTTTTGTTTTCCTGTAATTTCTCTTATTTTATTAGAAAATAAGGCATTGCGTATTAGATCCACTGATTGTTTTAATCTCACCCTCATTTTTCTCCATCATTTTTTAAACTCTAGTCAGTGGATATGTTTTTTTAAAATTTTAACATCATCTCTCATGTCGTTTATCACATTCTATTAGGGGCCGATGACCTTCGATGTTAGGCCCCTTCAAACAACAAGCATCATCATCATCATCATATCCTATATCTCCTAACCCTAGTTTTCGTAATTTATGTTTGCACTTATTCACCCAATACCTCTCGTTCTCCATATTTTTCTGGAACCTATACGTCTCTTGAAGTAAATTCCCTCCTTTCCCTTCTTCCAATCTCATCCAATACTTCATCACCCTCTTGGCTATAGTAATGTCTATCGATTCTTTACATACTAATCTAGCCCCCACATTTGCAGTACAGTTTGGGACCCCCATAATAATCTTACTAAATTTTGCCACCACCTGATTTAGTTCTTTTCTACTTTCCTCCAGTCCCCATATTTCTACCCCATATAACATTTTTCCTTTAACCATTGATTGGAACACCAATCTCTGTATTTTGTACTTTATATCTGGGAATTTATTTTCTAATATCCCCACTACTGCCAGTGCTCCCCTCCCTTTATATTTGGCTATTCTGCCTTGATTTTCCCACGAACCGTTACTACTAATTATAACTCCTAAATACTCCATTTTTTCTGGTCTGATTTCTTGCTGCTCGACTGTCCAGAATTTGTTTTCTTTTTTGGCTTTCCTTTTCCTACATATCATTATCTGCGTCTTCCGTACATTTATTTTGAGGGCCCATCTTCTAGTATATTCCATTACCTCATTTAGCCCTTCTTGCAATCCCTTTGCTGTTAATGCCAAGATCAATAAATCGTCTGCAAATAGCAGCCCCGGTATCTCCCTCTTCCCAATCCAAGGGCATTGCCATCTCTCGCCTCCATGTCTATCTAATATATTATTTATAAACAATAGAAATAATATCGGTGACAGCTTCCAACCCTGCCTCACACCCCTCTTCGATTCCATACACTTACTCAACCCACCCCCTTGTAGTTTAATCATCACCAATACTTTCTCATATATTCCTTCTATTGCCAGCCTCATTTTCTTCGATAACCCAACCTCTCTTAATCTAGTAAATAACGCCTCCCTATTTACTGCATCGAAGGCTTTCTCTAAATCTATTGCTGCTACGTATAATCTCTTCCCTGCTATTTTCACATACTTCGCAATTAAAGTATCCAGAATACATACATTATCCACAGTATTTTTCTCTTTTCGAATCCCATTTTGATAGTCCGAAATCCTTCCATATTTCTCTGCCCAATTTATAATCCTATTAGCTAGAATTCCTGTATATACCTTCGACAGCGAGTCCAGGAGTGTTATTCCTCTATAGTTGTTTGGATCACTTCGACTTCCTTTATTCTTGTATATAGGACAAAGTACTCCTTTTCTCCACTCGCTAGGAAATTTATTCGTTTCCCATATCTTGTTAAAAAATTTCACCATCACTTTCAGCATTACTTCATTTGCTCCTACTTCCTTCCATATCCTGTTAGTAATACCATTTGCCCCACCCGCTGTTTTGGTTTTTACTTTACTTAACACCCTGACTATTTCCTGACTTGTTATCTCCTCATCTAGTAACTGTACTCCTTTTTGTACTTCTTTTACAATATACGTCTTTTCCATACCCCCCTGTCCTTCTCCCCTCCCACCCAAAAGCTCTGCAAAATATCCTATCCACTCATTTTCTGCTATCATTGTTCCTCCCCCTGTCGATCTAGTTCTCTTTATCTTATTTATAGTTTCCCAAACCCTATCAAATCTTTTCTCTTTACAATATCTGTTCACTCTCTCAGTTTCCGCCTCTTTCCAGCATTTATTTTTCTCATTTAGTAACTTCTTGTAATCTCTTCTTAATTTACAATATTCCTCTCTTTTCCCTTGTTCCCCTCCTTTCTTAAAGTCCGCTAGAGCTGACATTACAACCTCTCGTTTCCTTGTACACTCTTTATCAAACCACCCCGTGCCTATGTTCCTGTCTTTCTCTTCTCTAATCCTCACTTTCTCACCCACCTTCCATATTGGGCGTTCTATTACTTTTAAAACTTCATCCAATCCCCTCCTTCCAACATCCTTTCACTTTCAACCCTTATACTTTCTTTACTCTCTTTTAACTCTGTTCTCAATCTCTCAATCGTAGTATCATTCCAAATGTACTTCCAACCCTCCTTATATCTGTCTCTTTTTCCTACCCTTCTCTTCACTCCATCATACTCCCCTCTTAATTTTATCTTGATGGGCATATGTTCTGTTATCACACATTCTGTCACCTCAAAACTTATAATTTTCTTTAGAGCTATTTCAGTGCTTACTCCTATATCTACTACACTCCCACCCTTCGATGTGATGAATGTCAGTTCCCCATTACTATCTCCCTTCATCCATCCATTTAAAATATATAATTTTTCTGTAGCACATAACTCTAATAGCCTTACACCATATCTATTTATATCTTTGTATTTACTATTTCTTCTGTACTCTCTCACTTCATTATCCTCTCTCCCATAATCAGGTACCCTATTACTCACTCTTGCATTCCAATCCCCTAACAATATCATTCCATCCTCCACATACAATCCTGTAATTTTGTTTATTTCTTCAATCAGTTCTTCAAAAAATGTTTTATTCGCATAAGTTGAGTCTTTAGGATGGTTGTATAATAGAGCCAGGCAAATTGCCTCCTTCGGATCATTTCCCATTTTAATTCTCAACCACACCACCCCTTCTACCTCATTCTATATTCTCTCTACTCTCTCTACTATCTCAATTTTTATTAAAACTGTTATCCCGCCCGGGTTTCTTCCCATTCTCCCCCTTTTTTCTTTATCACGTTGACTACTCTATACCCATCCCATTCAATTTCTATCCCTTTCCCTAACCACGTCTCTACTAGGGCAATAATCTCATACTCCTTTACTATTTTCTCCAATTCTTATTACCTATCTTCCCCATCAACCCCTCAATATTCCACAACCCAATCGCCACATCTAGTTATTCATTCACTCCCACTCTCTGCATCTGTGCTTCTCCACTTCCACCCCTACTCCTTGTCACTCTTCCCTGTGCGTCCTCTCCAGATCCCTTCTCATCCTCTTTTCTCCCGTCTTCCTTCCCCTTCTCCATACCTGCGCCTTTTTTCTTTCCCCATAAATCTTTCAAACTTAATGATCTTTCCTTATTTAGCGCCTGCCTTTTTTCCATTTTATTTTCTGTGTTCCTTTTACTCGGAGAGGATGCAACCTTACCCTGTCTACTGTTACCTTCATTCACAATTTTCACTGCACTCCTCACCAGTTGTGGCACATTACTTGCTTCCTCCTTCTCTGTGTTGTGCTGACTCTTCAAGGTCTCTGCATTTCCGCCCACCTGGTTGCTGGTACTGCTGTTCAGCATATCCCTACTTCCCGCACCTGATGTGATGTGGACTTCGCTCACTTCCGTAATATCACTCCTTTCTACGTCACTGCCTTTCCTTGCTACTTCCACTGTTGCCAAGGACATGTTCTGCGCTGTTGGTGTTCTTCATCAAGTTTTTTCAGCCTCGCCAACCCCCACACTCGATTCCACCTTCCGTTTCCAACCACCAGCTGCTGCCCTCTAATATATGCCTTAAGACCTTGTTTTCTTGCCTCTCTTAAATGTCTATTCAGAATTTTGTTCTTCTCTCTCGCTTCCCTGTCCATCTCACATTTTATCCACACCTTCTCTCCTTTTAGATTACTCGAATTTCTTATTACAATGTCCACCATCAGTGTCGATAATAATTTCACTCTAATTGGTCTCTTTCCTTTCACTCTCCCCACACGCTTCACATCGTCAATATCAACTTCACTGAAGTTGATCTTCATCATGTTCTGGATCACTTCTACCACTTTGTACACTATTTCAACTTTAGACTCTCTTTCCTCTTCTTGGACACCATCTATGAAGATATTTTTTCTTACGCTTTCTTGTATACTCTTCTCGACTACTCTCTTAGTTTCTCTTAGGTCCCACTCCAGACTTATTACCTTCTGCTTCAATAGGTCTAATTCATCTTCGGGCCGATGACCTTCGATGTTAGGCCCCTTAAAACAACAAGCATCATCAACAATTCATCTTTATTACACCCTTCCTCTTCCAACATCTTCTTTACATCTTCCTTAACACTCAATTTTAGGTCCATAAATTCCTTGGATAACTCTCGGAATATTTCTTTTATTTGCTCCGTCTGACAAGCCTCTCTTATCATCTCTCTAATCGCCTCGTACTCTTCCCATCCAATGGAACCTACTGGACCTGGGCCGGGATTAATCTCTACTCCTCCTATTATCAGCAACACCATCACCACCGCCGCCACCAGTAACATAGCCACCATCCTCCTTTTTTCACCCTTTAACTCCATCCTTGTTTCCATTCTACTTCCCTTTTTACAGTTCCATCTGCCGATCGCTATCCTATATTGTGTCAACGTGATACCCATTGCTCCGCGCTCCACTCAGCACATCCTCTCAGCTCACTGTCTCACAGACGTAAGTTAAATTATATGTTAACATTGAAACAGGAACGCCCGTACTTCAGTTTATTGGAGAGCATGAGAAACGACAAGGCGTGTACGGCCCATGCTAAGAGAGTAAGAGAGAGAAGGGTAGTGAAAAAAAAATGTTTATGATTAAGTGGATCCTTCAGTTTATTCAATAGATATGCAAAGAATTATGTCACCTTTTACAGCTGAATCGTGGAGTTTTCCTTGAAGGCGTGGAGGGAACGTCGTCCTGCGGCGGCTGCGTCGTCTTGCGGTCGGCGTCGGCGTTGTCTTCCGTCGTTGGTGTTTTCTCTGTATTAGTGTTGATGACTCGAACCTGAGGCAGGAACGGGGAAATGTGGAGCTTCCGCATCGGACGTCATGGGACTCTGGTGTGACACCTCTCTAAGGCGAAGTATGCCGAAATAGTTCCCACAGTCAATGACGTTGAACGCACTTTAGCAGCAAGGATAAAGTCAGAGTCACAGTTCCACGAGAACAAGATGGAAGGAATTATCGTATTTAGAATAATAAACAAACGAAAACAATCTAGGACCTTCCGAGGTGCAGTGATTAAGCACTTCACAAAGAAAATTAAATTCATCGGGTACAGTCTCTGCACTGTACACCATGAGCACAATATTCACACACTTGTTGAAATAAACGACAGTCCAAGTTCTGTTACGTCGTAATTTTTAGAAGATCATCACTGGCACTTAAGATCATACGTGATTCTGAACAGGTTATGATGGGAATTGGCATGGTCCCTCGGAAAGAAATCACGATACCGTATTCCACAAGTTAATACTGTCTTTAAGAGGGAATGTTGGAACAGTTTATTACGAACACAGTTCAACGGATAGACACAGTCTTTAAATGAAATGAAGGTCGGCACAGTTTTATTACGAACACAGATAAACACAGTCTTCAAATGAAATGTAGGCTGGCACAGTCTATGCTAGAAACACTATCGCTGTTTTCACACAGTCTTTAAATGAAATCAAAGTTGGCACAGTTTATGCTAGAAACACAGTCTTAAAATGAAATCAAGGCTGGCACAGTTTATGCTAGGAACACAGTCTTTAAATGAAATGAAGGTTGGCTAGAAACACTATCGCTGCTTTCACACAGTCTTTAAATGAAATCAAGGTTGGCTAGAAACACTATCGCTGTTTTCACACAGTCTTTAAATGAAATCAAAGTTGGCTAGAAACACTGTCGCTGTTTTCACACAGTCTTTAAATGAAATCGAGGTTGGCACAGTTTATGCTAGGAACACAGTCTTTAAATGAAATGAAGGTTGGCTAGAAACACTATCGCTGCTTTCACACAGTCTTTAAATGAAATCAAGGTTGGCTAGAAACACTATCGCTGTTTTCACACAGTCTTTAAATGAAATCGAGGTTGGCACAGTTTATGCTAGAAACACAGTCTTTAAATGAAGCCCACGGAGAAAGCTTCTAACACTAACGTTTCTGAACTCAAGTATACAGCCGGACCGAGTTACGAATTATATCGCGACGTGCTTACTTGCACACACACACACACACACACGCACACTGAACTCACGGCTTACTGCCGACTTCCCTCACTCTCTCTGCCTACGGCACACTTCAGCTGCATACTGCACATTCTGCACACACTCTGCTTTACCCCGGGCTGGTGATTCGCTTATATTGCCGAAGGTTGGTGGGCGTGGCTACACACGTGGGCCCCAAGTAATTTTTTATATCTTGGCCATCTTTGCACCGATTGACACGAAATTTCGGCTAGCAGCGTTCATTATCCCTGCCTGCAAGGTGACGTTATTGAAATATTGATATTACATTTCGTTTATGCAGCAATGCTATGGAACACGAAAGAACCTTCTGCGTGACGTCGCTTGACCTTGGCCGGTGTTCTGGAACAGCGCGAGCTTGCTTGCAGTACACAATGCCTGTGCGCTCGGCGCAAGTTTTAAATGCTTACGGCCGGGTGTTAGCGAGTTCCTCTTAATAAATGAATGAAACGTGAATGCTCGTAGGGCGTTCCCGTTTCAACATGCTCAGATTAATGAATCGCACCAGTACCGGTACTATACGCGCACTTTTTCTTGAGCCCGATTTTTACGGGGTGAGGAGCAAGGAGGGAGTTCTGCCAGTTCCAGTTATATTGCCAACTGGATGGAAATGAAATCTGAATTGAATCGATAATATGATCGATCGATATGAATTTTCTAAACATTTATTATCTTACGTCAACAATTGTCACACATACATTATTTAACATTATATAACATTTCTCAATGCGAATCTTGTTACTAGCATGAATTATATAGTTTGGCTTTGCTGTGTAAACAACAACAGTACTAGTTTGCAAAGTGTACGCCAGATGTCGCACAGCGATGAATAAGTGTTTCATAGTTTGTGTTTCAAAGGTTGCCGATATGGATGTCGAAGATAACCGAGGTCTACCGATTCAGCACTAGGGAGCTCCGGGCTCAAGAAAAAGTGCGCGTATAGTACTTCACCCCATCAGTCAGTTAACTGGACACCTTGGAAATTTTCCGGGTATGTTTTGCGGTCGTACAAGCTTGCATTTCTTTCCGTACTTCTTTTATTCGGAAATAAAATCGGCATCGTATGTAATGAAAAATTAATTTTGGTACCAAGTCCCCACGAACCTACTACGATGGCGTAGCAGGGGGAGAGGTGATACTCCCACGTGGCGCGTCCCAGGTGGCGGATAGGGGGGTCCTAACCGGCTTGCCGGCGGACTTGAGGGAAATAAAATACCTCTCGCGGACCAAACACACTACCCCCTGCGGGTGGGGGACACACATGCAGAATACACCCGCGGTATCCCCTGCCTGTCGTAAGAGGCGACAAAAAGGGGCGACCTTGGCGCGGACATGGATTGCGGTTTGGTATAATGTGATGGACCTCCTGTGGATGGGAGAGGCTGAATACATCCATAGGTAATCCCTGCCTGTCGTAGAAGGCGACTTAAAGGGTCATGTGGCCATGGTCCCCTCTTTATTTTCTTATTATTTTTCCGAGGGTCAGATGTAGACCATTCAAAATTTGATGTGCGTGCTGCCCGGCGATGGAGCTCCTATGTGTGCGACTACGCTCGAAAGCCCGTGCCAGCAACCACCCAGGACGCGGCGGGTGGGAGTATCATGTACCCGGGCAGTGGTATCCGCCTGACAACGCAGGTCCCCGCACAGCCGAATGCCAGAAGGACATATTATTATTAATTATTTTTATTTTTTTCTCTATATTTAGTGCTCTGTAAACGCTATGGGGTACATGCTATTGCGGGTGACTGGAGGAAGGGAGTCTTAGTGCTCATTGCCTCAGTCATGCCGTATTAGGCATCGTCCAACATCGGACCCCGGGCAGTACCTGCTATGACCAGGTGGGTATTGCCTTGGCTGCTTGGTTCGGCTACAGAGACCCCTGATCGGAGTGGGTGGGATTCGGGGAGGATGCTATCGGGCATGGCTTCCAAACGAAGTCTGCTCTCTCAAGGTGGTCGCCCACCTAAGTCTTTAACTTTTGCTTCCCTGAGAGGTTCAACTCCCTGGGAACATGCGCAGCGTGAAGGAATGGGATCCAGCTTCCCTAGGTTTCTGGTCGCTACCAGAACCGATGGGAACGATTTTAAGCTGGTGAAGTCGGTCCTTTTTAGTCGGCACATCGAAGGCGTCTATGGCGAACTGGAGGAACTTAAGAAAATGCGCAACGGTAGTTTGCTTCTCAAGACTCGTACAGCACTGCAAGCTGATCAGTTGCTTAAGTGCGAGCACTTTGGCGAAATCCCCGTCAAAGTGGAGGAGCATAAGTCCTTGAACCTGGTTCGCGGAGTCATCTTTCACCGCGACCTTATTTTGAACACTGACGATGAGTTGATGGAAGACATGAAGAACCGTGGCGTGACACACGTCCGGCGCATTACGCGCAAGGTCAACGGTGAAGACGTTGCCACTGGTGCCTTTATTGTCTCTTTCAAGTTGTCAGTGTTACCAGAGAAAGTCAAGGTAACCACTTATCGTTGCGATGTGAGGCCGTACATCCCGCCTCCTATGCGATGCTATCAATGCCAGCGATTCGGACATATGGTATCTCGCTGTTCGAATCAGGCTGTATGTGGTACAAGTGGACGAGTAGCTCACGGCGCGGAGGAGTGCACAACTCCATACAAGTGCACTAACTGCTCCGGTTTTCATTCTCCTCGGGATCGGAATTGTCCGACATACCTGAGTGAGAAGAAGATCCAGGAGATCAAGACCCTGGATGGTCTTTCCTACCAGGAAGCGCGCCGTAAGTTTCATTCTATGAATACACCTGCCCGTACACTCGACTATAGCTTGATAGCTCAGAGTCTTCCAGGTTCGTCATTTACGACCAAGACACCTGTCCAGACCGCTGCGCCCAAGGCGACTGTTGCTGCTGCCAGCAACGTCGCAAATAGTCAAAGCTCGAAGGGGGGGACCACCCCACCTTCGACCAACCAGAAGTCTGTGCCGGCTGGGAACTCCCAGCCGGCACAGCAAGGGGGGAAGACTAAGTCTCCTCCCCCTAGGAGGTCGACGAAAGTCGTGCCCCAGCCGGCGGAGGCGGCTTCGTTGACCAGGGCTGGGAAACCATCTCCCAGCCCGTCTAAACCTGAAAAAAAGAAGGGGAAGAAGAGCGCCCGTTCTGAGCGCTCTCGGCCTTCCCCTGCGAAGGAGAAGTCATGCCCCCCATCTGGAGGGTATGAGTCTGCGCCAGGAGGCACTCCTGCTCCTAAACCTGCGCGCTCTCCTCGTAGGGGACCCCCTCGTGCCCGAAATTTGTCGAAGTTCTGGGCGGCACCCCTGCCATCTTTTGATGACGGGATGGATGTCGCGCTGTCCTCTACATCTACGGATGTAGAATTAGATAGTGTTTAGGCTAACGAGCATTTTTCGCTCATAACCTAACACTCCTTTTACAGTCCACACTATGACACTGTTACAGTGGAATTGTAATGGTTATGACAGGCATCTTTCTGAGTTACGTCAGCTTATTAGTGAGTACGCAGCGAGTATAGTCTGTATTCAGGAGACCAATTTCAGACCTGGTCATCATACGGTCTTGAGGAATTTCAAACTATACTCGACAGAACGATACTATGCTCACCGGGCTTCCGGAGGCGTTGGCATTTTTGTACGTTCTGATAGCTACAGCGAAGAGGTTCCATTACGAACCCCTCTAGAGGCTGTAGCTGTTCGCGTCTCGCTGCCTGTCATAGCAACAGTGTGTAATGTTTATCTTCCACCCGGCCAGCATCTGAACATCAATGATGTCGCTGATCTTATAGATCAGCTTCCACCACCCTTCCTCTTATTGGGCGATTTTAACGCCCATCACCCCATATGGGGCTCTGAGACGCCTTGTCCCCGAGGAAGAGAGTTGGAAACACTTATAACAGATCTGGATTTATGTATTTTGAACACAGGGGAACCAACTCACTTTAGTGTACGTTACGGCACATACTCTCGCATAGACGTAAGTCTATGCAGCCGAACGTTGGTTCCACTGTTTCGGTGGAATGCACACGATGATCTCTGTGACAGTGACCATTTTCCCATTATTCTTACTTTGTTGAAACATAAACCCGTCGAGGCTCCCCCTCGATGGATTCTTAAACATGCTGATTGGCCAAAGTACACATCACTAGCTGTCTTTCACGATGATGTCAGGCGGACCGTCGGCGAGGAAATAACTTACGTCACCCAAGTTATTCTTGCTGCTGCTGAGGAGTCCATTCCGTTTTTCTCGGGGGCTCCTCGCCGAAAACTCGTTCCTTGGTGGAACGATGAAATAGCAGCAGCCATCAAAGAACGCCGTCGCGCTCATAAACGTTACCGTCGACAGCCTACTGTGGCCAACTTGGTAACATTTAAGAAACTCCGCGCTAAGGCGCGAGTTCTTATTCGACAAAGTAAGAAGGCTTCATGGGAGAGATATGTGTCGTCCATGACGTCGCATACTCCATCATCTCAAGTGTGGACGAAACTTCGACGACTTTCGGGTATTCAAGGATCATCTGCTGTACCGGGAATTTCCATTGCAGGCAGTGTCGCCACTGATCCCCTCGCGATTGCTAATCATCTCGCTAGTCATTTCGCGGATGTCTCTGGCTCCGGGAATTACAATCCTGATTTCCTCCCTCTGAAGCGGGAGGCTGAACGTCATCACCTTAGTTTTGCCACCCAAGCTTCAGAGGACTACAACGTGCCCTTTACGGAGTGGGAACTCCGCAGCGCATTAGCGCTTTGCAAGGACACGTCTCCTGGACCGGACAACATCCATAACCAGATGTTGAAACACCTTAGTGATGATAGTTTACTATATCTCCTTCGTGTGTTCAACCGAATCTGGACAGAGGGTGATTTTCCGTCTCAGTGGCGAGAGGGCATAGTCATCCCTGTCCTCAAGCCTGACAAAGATCCTAAGTATGCTGGAAGTTACAGACCGATTTGTCTTACTAATTGCCTGTGTAAGCTCTTTGAGAGGATGGTAAATCGCAGACTCGTGTGGTGTCTGGAGAAACAAGGACTCTTGTCCGAGTACCAATGTGGATTTCGAGCCGCTCGATCCACCACAGACCACTTGGTACGCCTGGAGAGCTCTATCCAGGATGCGTTTCTCCGCAAACAGCACTTGGTAGCTGTCTTCTTTGACTTGGAGAAGGCCTACGACACCACCTGGCGATATGGCATCCTTTCAGTCCTGCATCAATGGAGATTCCGAGGTAACTTGCCGGTATTTATTGCGAATTTTTTGTCCCTCCGTCTATTCCGTGTCCGAGTAGGGAGGACATATTCGCAATACCACGTTCAAGAAAATGGAGTACCACAGGGATCGGTTCTTAGTGTCACTCTGTTCGCAATTGCCATAAACGGTATTGTCGCGGCTGCTGGTCCAGCCGTCATACCGTCCCTATATGTGGATGATTTTGCTCTGCACTATAGCTCGTGCAGTATGGCAGTCGCAGAGCGACAGTTACAGCAAGCTATTAGGAGGGTGGAGAAGTGGACCTTAGAACATGGCTTTCGGTTTTCTGCCGCAAAGACCTCCGTTGTCCACTTTTGTCGTCAACGTACACTTCACCCTCATCCTGAGCTTTATCTAGGTAATGTCGTTCTTCCAGTTGTTGACACCTACCGATTTCTTGGGCTCCTATTTGACAGTAAATTATCGTGGGAGCCACACGTGCGGCAGTTAAAAGTGCAATGCACTAGGAAGCTTAATATCCTTAAGTTTCTTAGCAGCACTTCTTGGGGGGCTGACCGCGCGGTGCTCCTGCGATTCTATCGGGCACACATTTTATCCCGGTTAGACTACGGCAGTGCAGCATATGGCTCCGCAAGACCAAGCGTTCTTGCGAAGCTGAACAGTATCCACCACAGCGGGGTTAGGTTGGCGACGGGAGCTTTTCGTACAAGCCCCATCGCTAGCCTGCTCGCTGAGTCTGGTGTGCCGCCTTTACACCTGAGGCGCCAGCAACTTCTACTTACATATGCTGCAAATTTGCGACAGATGCCACTTCATCCCAGCTATCCTTGCGTGTTCAACAATGGCAACCGTTTGCTGTACGCTGCTCGTCCTCGAGCGACGCGGCCGGTTGGGATACGCTTGGATAACATTTCCGAATTGTTTGACGTACCTTCGGTTCCTTGCCTTGTCAGACAACCAAGTGGGGTACCTCCGTGGGTCGTACGACGACCTGAAGTAATCCTGGATCTGCACACTGGTCCAAAGGAAAACACGGACCCTTCGATTTATCGGAGGCTCTTCCTGTCCGTTGTTGGCCGCTATCCAGGTTCAGTCGTCGTCTACACAGATGGTTCAAGGTCAGATACGAAGGTGGGTTGTGCGTTCGTTGTTAACAATGATAGGTTCCTTTTTGCTCTTCCGGCAACCTGTAGTGTGTACACAGCAGAGCTCTATGCTATCTATGAGGCTCTGCGGTACGCACTGTACAATGAGCGCCGACACTTTCTTCTGTGTACCGACTCCTTGAGTTCGCTCCAGTCTATAGATACCTGTTTCCCTCGGCACCCTCTGGTGCAGCTAATCCAGGACCTGCTGGCCGGGTGTTGGGATGCTGGCACCAGAATCACATTTCTGTGGCTCCCAAGCCACATGGGCATAGAGGGAAACGAGTTAGTAGATCAGGCTGCCAAGGAGGCAGTTACACTGCCCACGTTGCCTTTCCAGGTTCCAGTAAGTGATATTCGCTCCCAGCTGAGACATCTTGTTATGTCCCATTGGGAGATGGAGTGGCAGGCCATTCCACTTCCCAATAAGCTGAGAGCGATAAAAGGAACAACGAAGGTATGGAGGACTTCCCTTCGGGCTTCGCGGAGGGAAGCCGTGGTATTATGTCGTCTTCGGATCGGCCACGGTATCTTGACTCACTCGCATCTTTTGAAAGGAGAACCCCCTCCGGTGTGTACCTGCGGCGACCACCTTACCGTGGTGCACATCCTTACGGAGTGTGTGGACCTGGTCGATCTGCGCCGTAGTCTTAACCTTCCGAGTACTATCTCCCTTATCTTGCGTGATGACGAGCAGTCAGCAGACCTCGTCATCCGCTTTATGAGGGATAGTGGACTGTTTTCTCGTGTGTAATGCTGTCCTTTGTCCTAGTGTGTTTTGTGTCACTTTCGCTTTTATCCTATTGACTTAATTTTAGTTTGTTTTGCTTATTTTAATGTGTTATTTTAACGTCTCTCGTAAATTATGTACTACCAGGCAATGCCTTATTCTTTTGTTTTCCTGTAATTTCTCTTGTTTTATTAGAAAATAAGGCATTGCGTATTAGATCCACTGATTGTTTTAATCTCACCCTCATTTTTCTCCATCATTTTTAAACTCTAGTCAGTGGATATGTTTTTAAAATATTAACATCATCTCTCATGTCGTTTATCACATTCCATTAGGGGCCGATGACCTTCGATGTTAGGCCCCTTTAAACAACAAGCATCATCATCATCATTGGTACCAAGTCCTAGGCATGTTCAGTACAGCACCCAAGTCTATGAGAAAAAGTAATTGGAGGTAAACTATCCAGGCATTCTTGAAATATTTCGCCTCATAATGTTTCTTGTACACTAATATTTCTCGCAGCAACTTCCTCTACATGAGAAAAGATCAATAATAATTCACTTGATGGGTAAATGAGATATTTGGATGCGTTACAATATTCCTATAGACTTGCTAAGGCTGAAAACGGGCTACCTTTTGCCTCCGCGGTATTATTTTGCAGAGACACAATACATGCTGTACAGTCTGTCACTTTGTTTGCATGTTTAACAATATACGCACAGAAGTGATAAATAACATTCATATTTGAACTGGTGAAAGGGACTATTTGTTCACCTTTCCAACTTGATAAGGATGGCTGATCAAAGGTAAGCTTGCTGTAAATTTTATCCTGAGCTGTACTTATGATTTTGGCATTATCTTTGTTAACGGCTTTTGCCATGGCTCTAATCTGACTGAAAAATTATATTGAGGGTACTTCAGACTGGCAGTTACCTCCTGTAGGTACAGCATTGCTTAGTGGGACATACACTGATTGTAACATGTGCAGATGCAAAAAGTCCACTGTAGAAGGATGATCATCACAGCTTATGGATCGTAGGATACCAAAGTGTCTTTCCAAGGGGTCTTGGTTGAATTTGCCTGTAATCACATACGAAAAACCGCGGCTCACAAATACTGTGTAAGTTCTATTGTGCTTTTAAGTGCCACACGCATGGACTCAAGTGTTCTCTCAGAGGCAAATGTCCACGAACTTACTACGCTGGCGTAGCAAGGGGAGAGGTGATACTCCCACGTGGCGCGTCCCAGGTGGCGGATAGGGGGGGTCCAAACCGGCTTGCCGGCGGACTTGAGGGAAATAAAATACCTCTCGCGGACCAAACACACTACCCCCTGCGGGTGGGGGACGCACATGTACAATACACCCGCGGTATCCCCTGCCCGTCGTAAGATGCGATTACAAGGGGCGACCAAGGGATGATTGAATTAGAACCATGAACCTACTCTTGATTCGTACCATCATGCGGGGAACACCATGGGTTGCATGTACTTGTGAGTAGTATCACTAAATTGGTACGAAATAGGTTTGTGATTAGTTGCAGTAAAAAGCCTGGCCTGGTGGATTCCAGTACCCGTGCGTTGTACCCATGTGAGCAACACCGCGGGTCTGGGCGTAGCCAGTGAGTTGTACCGCTATATGAGTGGCATCGTGGGTCAGCGTTGCCTGTGATTTGTACCCACTATGTGAGGAACACCACGGGAATACCGGCGCCCGTTACTTGTACACCTAGGTAAGGAACCTCATCGGTTTGCGTTGGCTATGAGTGGCGCCATTGTGTGAGAAACACCATAGGTCTGCGTTCCCTGTACGAATTGCAATACTTGTGAGTAGTACCATCTTCTGTGGACCACCGTGAGTCTTCGCTACTTTTAATCAGTACCCCAAAATGACAAATGCCATGGTTCTACTTTACTCTTGACATGTACCGTTCTGTGGGGCCTTGGACGTGAATTTAGCACCCCTTCAGACATCAAGCATCATTGTGCTTTATAAATGGTCCCTTGGTCAGTAATACTCTAATTAACTACCTTCTTTTTGAGTCTGATCCACTGTTTCTGTTTTTTTTTTGTTTTTTTGGGGGGTTCATGTCCATCCATTCATTCTTCATGACATTTTTAAATTTTATTTTGGTCAGTGGATGAATTTGAATTTTTGTTATTTCATTTCGTACCATTAGGGGCCGATGACCTCGATGTTAGGCCCCTTTAAACAACAAGCATCATCATCATCATCATCATCAGAGGCAAATGTATTGTTTGGTGCTTTTATGATCTCCCTCAGTTCACATAAACGATAAAATTTATCATAATCAGGAAATAATGCTTCGTTGGGTGTTTTGGCATTCAATGCATGAAAAATATCATTGAGGTCACTTGTTAAAATTTCTGTGGCTTCACTTCCTTCAAAACCAGTGCTGTGACTGTCTCTAAAAATGAATTGCGTTTGCCATGGCCCTGCTGAATAACTGGAACGCCAAACGAGCATTCATTTTCTGAAAATCGTTAGGGTTGATATGTGATGAGGTTATTTTTGGGCATACTCGCAAACCTGCAGAATCCTGGAGGGTGTCATTTTCATAAACTAGCCAGTGATAGTGGAAGCTGATATTGTGGCCTTTATAGGTAGAATTTTCTTTGGCAAGAAAATAGTTTCTAATGCATTTCAGGATAAGAAGTGCATCTGAAAATGCCCAAATCTTTCTGGAGGAGCTCACAGGATTGGAATGCTTACATTTAAGTTATTTAGTTTACCACTGATATCAAGATTTTGCCATGTTTTCTTGTTTGCCTGACTCCCATCGCACACAAATCCAACAATGTGAATCCCAGCATTTTCCAGTTGAATAATACCTTGGAATATTATTTTTGACAGTATGTCACCAAGTGTGGAATTGCGATTTGCATATATTGTAATAGGTTGCACCCAGTGCTTTAAGTGTGGTACAAACATAAACACTAGTGCATGATTTGCAATATTTGCTTGTTGATCTTCTGGTGTGAGATTATCAAAGTCCACGTATTCATTTATTTTTAAACTGCCGTTAAACTGTATTTCTTCTTTTAGTTTAACTTCATCATCATCATCATCATCGTCATCATCATCATCATCATCATAAGTGTTAAGGGCTTGAAAAATGGCATTGACTGAATGATGACTGCTACCGTATGAACACTTCATGCCTTTCAACAGACTGCGAAGATGTGATTGTGATGGCAGTGGCAGAAGGTCATGCTGTCTACAATGCCTATATCCTTTCGGTGCCTTAATTTTCAACAGGCGTGCTTCCAGTAGAAGTTTCTGATCATAACGCATGCCTTTTGTACTTGTGGTATTGCTCTTCTTCAGTAGGCTATGGTATCAATTATTATCTTCTGTTTCCTACTTAGTCTTTCATTAGGGGAATTTACCTGTTTTTTTGGGTGATTTAATTTCTTTAATCTCCCTTTCTAGTTCAGCATTCTTTATCTTTTTTTCTTGTAATCTTCTGCTAATACAGTAACTTTCCTCTGGAGATGTTTAATTCTCGTGTTTAAGATCACTACCCTCTTGTTATCAGCACTAACCTGCGATTTATCACCAGCACTAGAGCATTTAGAGCTAATACTAGGAAAAGTCACCTGTGGAAGGAATATCTAATTTGGAGATCTTCTTACTGTGATGTTTCGTGATAAGTATTTCGAAAGATTAGGAAAAATATGTGGGACTGTTGTTGGATCCAGTTTCCATCTTTGTTTTTGAATTTCCACTTTTTCCCCATTAATAATGAAATTGTCCCTTTTTTGATTAGTTCGGCCGCAAAATGCAGATCACAGATACGACTTTTATCACTTAAAGGCAGATGTTGACGTGGGATAGGTTTCGACCACTTAGAGAAAGAGGGATCTTTTGGGGGTGAAAAAAAAAGCCGCTTCTCATTCGATATTTTTTATCGTACCCCGACTTGCAACCGGGACATAGCAAGTTGTAGGCATATCCTGATACGGAAGAAAATTGAAGCATATGCCCCAGTATACGTCCTACTTCTCAAATGCCTAAATATTTTTCACTTTTTAGCTCACGAAAAGTTAACACCAGGTATTTTGCACGTATAAAACTACCGAAAAAGAGCACAAACTGTTTCCACACTTCCACATAAAGCCGTCAAAAATTGCTTGGCGTGGAACATGTGCACCGTGTCTGTTAACATGTTATTCAGAGGGAGTCGACACACTATTTATTTCTCTTCGTCCTGGTCTGAGGATCGGAGGCGGTCTTGGTTTTTCCCTGTAATTCTCGCGCACAGAGCAGGCAGCGTGTAGGATTGAGACGGTGTTGTGCCGGTTGCTTGACCATCGCCCTCTACTATGGCTGCGCTAATACGCCTTCCCAATACAGCGATATGAGCGATATGGGCCTAGTTCCCATTTTAACCGCGGAGCGCTGTTTCGCTGGCATTCAAACACGATTGTCCATTACAGTACATGTAAAGTAATTTATATATATCTTTTTAAATATTTAGCCAATCACTCGGTGAACATATTTAAATCACATCTTACATCTTAATAAATAATTCAATGAAGCGCCTGTCTCTCCGCAGCGGAAAAAGCCGTAAAAAATAATGTCAACGGTACCACAGGAAAGATACAAACACCTGTCTGTTTGAGAGCTACATACGCAGAACCTTTCTGTTTAAGGGTTTCGAGTTCAAGTATTTCGGTCTTTCAAAGATCTCTGTTGTTGATGTGGCTATGCTATTTAAAAATACAGGAATAGCACACTCGCAAATAACTTCACTAATTCACTGTGAATGTCCGATTTCAGGACAACTGAAGTGAGGAGAATCCCGCAAAACAGGCACTAAATAGTCGCACATAGACGCACCAGGATTTTTATGCATAAACGGTTGTGCTTTGAATACAAAATCATGAATAATTTTCAAAATCCACAGCAGCAAATCAGATGTGTACTGCAGCCTGCTGTTTTCATCTCTTTTATAAATCAAGTCCATTAGCACTGATGAACACCTCGGTCTTGTCAACAGAATCAAACAGAAGTCACACTTGATTTTTAGGAGTGCTTTTCGAACAACAAAACCTCCTATATACGACAGGCATGCTAACTTCATAGATGGGTAGCCCAGATCTGAAAGAGAAAATTTTCGGATTTTAAATCGTGCCTCAGACCAACAATAAAGAAATAGTTATTGTACAATATAATTAAACATTAGCTACCGTAACTATAGAAGTAACTTACCAGGGGACTTGTGCATATCCTCAAGGATACGCGTAACTTGATCTGGTAAATGCACTACATTGCGTTGACCTTGGGGCGTGTTTGGAACTCTCTCTTCCGCATTTCCGATCACAGAAGTGCCAGACTCCACCTCCACGTTACTGCTTGCAGGAATAGCTAAGATTCCCGTTTTCAAAATTCGGTTGAGACTGAAAATGACAGCTCTAGCATCCAGCATGTCATTGCTGCCTGACATTTGCCGCAGAGCGCTAAAAACCATCTCTATAGAGTCACTGTTAAATGCTCGGGTCAGTACGAAATGAAATCCTGACTGAAGAAGGTACTTGACACAACCCACTGTTGATGCTGTCGTTAACAGAATGGCCTCATACGTCTCCTTGCTGAGAAATTGTTTTCCGGCTTTCTCACTGGCGGTCTTAAGTTCTTTGAGGTACTGGGGAAATTCATTTTCCAGCCACTCCAATCTTTCGTCATCCAAGCTGAAGAAATGCATCTTGTCCGGCTGCAATGTTGCTACATGTGGGCTACTGGCATCATGTATATCAAACCATTTCTTTATTGATATCATGTATTTGATAGTGGCACCTGCATTAACAAAATCGCGCGCGTCTTTATGATATGAATGGTCTTTTAAGTATTCTAGGGCTGTTATTACTTCAGTCGAGAAAATATCTTTCGCGCGCCGCACATTCATTTTTTCAAAGTTAGACGGCTCAATGTGCTTGCGAGTAAGAAAAGGAACTGGTTTCACAGTTTCTTTTGATTGAATCTCATACAGTTTCTTTATAAAATCACCACTTATGTCTTGGGAACCATCAAACATAGATTTTTCAAGTAAAGAATTTCTTACGTTTTTTAGAATGTGGCATTGATCGAAGGCAAGAAAAAGAGGCCTTTCACTATTAACAGGATGACAGATGATTCGGTTTGATTTCGTTTGAAGAAGACATTCTTCTCATCATGGTGATATTCGTCTTATGATTATCACTCACAATGCGCAACACGAAAAAGAGCCACAAGCTTCAACTTCCTTTATTGTTGTGAGTGTCAAAGTATGTAGCTCTGTACCTGAAAGCCTCTTAGAGAAGAAGAATGCTGCTGGTAGTCTGTATTTAGTAGTCACACCAGAAATAAAAAAACAGAGAAGGTTATTGGCCAGGGTAACTGGATTTCTCTTTTCACATGCATGACAGTCATCTTGAGTGGTTTTTATTTGTTCAACATGGAATGAAGTGTCTTTCTGCCCAAAGAAGGAGTCGAGTTTCTTGTCGTATAACATCTGTTGCTTGATGGACATTTCATCGACTACCAATGAACACAATCTCTCCGCTTCATTTAGGCGCTGGCTCTCAGCTGAGAGGCGCTCCTTTATTAAGGGTGTTATACCAGTCTCACAGTTTATATCTCCTACATAGCACGAAAGTGTAGATTTACTCGGTATGGCAAGCATATAGTTTCTCCCAAATCTATAGCCCTTAGGAGAGACAGATTGAAAAATCACGCATTGCTTTATCATATTCTCGGACCACCTTGGTAGTTTTTTGCGAAAATTCTCCAGCATGTCTAGCAAAATGCATGCTTTGAGATGAGATTTATTGGCGTCATTTTGCTGTGCTTCAATTACGGAGGTAAAGAATCGTAATACTTATTCTGATATTGTTCTAGCTTATTATGTGCTAACTTTAGTCTGTCCTCTAACACTTTTATCTTCATGTTAGCCCGCCACAATTTCATTCGAAGGTTTGCTTCCTCTTTTCCCGCCTTATACAACCTACTTTCAAGGTCAGAATTTGTCTGTGTCCCTACTGAACAATAACTGACAGTCAGCTGAATTTCATTTTCACGTAAATCCTCGCCCAGTCCGCCAGTGGATTCAGAGCCTTCATCACACTTCCTTTTCTTGCTTCTGTGAGTAATTGGTGACTTATGAATACTACGCCTAATCTGCTTTTCAGCAGGAAGCTTGTGTGGTGGATAGGCGGGAAAAACGCTAGGAACAACATTGGGTCTCAGACGCCTTACTTTTAAACCGGGACAAAAGTCACTTTCCAAAAAGTGTACACTACAAACTACCGATGATCTTGAAGTGAAATTCGGCGAGAAATCCTTCCTTGAAATAATATTTAACCATTCTTGACGTTGTTGCTCCTTGAGAGGAAATTCATGAAATGAAATCCCATTTCCCGATCTGCTTTTGCTTTTACATAAAGGCACACAACAGTAAACCATATTATGAACATAAGCATAAGACGGTCCACGAACAAAGAAAACCACAAAGTAACATAAACACAGGCTCAAATTACTCCGGCCCTCTTAGCAATGATCGCTGAAATAGTCTCGTAAAGCAGACTAATGCCAGCTTGCCAGCGCCCCATGCGCCTGAACTGTTAACTACGCCGTGTTCGCTCGTTTACATGTATAACTGGACCGTTGCCTACGAGATAAGTACAGGCCTCTGCATGCGCGGTGTTTTCAAGCACTAAATTGGCAGAGCAGTAGCAGTTCAAATACCGCCGCTAGATGTCAGGCAAGCCCTCCATTCTTTAGCACAATCCCAATTGGCATTACGAGAATAATTTGCACATAAAAGCACATTAAGGAGGTAAAACATTGAGTTTTGAGTAGAAAAGCGATATTTCTATGATATTTAATAAATAAAAATAAATGTATCACACAGTAATTCAAGAAGAGCTCATACAGTCACGTCGTATAATAGTGACCGGAAAGATCACTTCCAAGTAGAAATGAAAATACTCCACTGTATATTTAAAACCACTTCAGTATTCACATAGCAGGATTTAATGTTATGAAAACTTCACTTACCGATATGTTTCTTGTGGTAATTGCGTCACGTCGTGTAGGCTACATCTACAACTTCATAACTTTCCTGTTGAGTGGCTTAAAACTGTACTGCTTCGCACGACCGTGTTTGTCCGTCACTTTTCTGCCAACATTGTCCAATAGAGGATTCAACAACTTGATGAGCAAAAGAGAGCAAAGTTTATCATTGTCACATTCACTGCATTTCAGTTCATTAAAAAACCTGGTTTTACAGTACTTAAACAGTTTTGCTCTAACATTTCTTCTCGGCAAAAGTGGAATAGCATTAGAGCAAAAATCCACAAGAAGTAGCACCAGAGAGATAAACGATGGCTTAGGGTATCTAAGTCCGCCCCTATCTTGTCTCTGAATCAGCATATTCAGTGGTGCGTTTGTGGTGATTGTTGTGAGCATGTCCAGGCAGTGATCGCAAGTTGTGTTCTCTTCAGCCACTCTTACGAGATAACCACATACAAACGTCACGGATGCTGCTTTCAACGTTGTTGGACAAGCTGGAAAAAAAAAATAGGAAAGAAAATTTTTGTTTCAAAAAGCATGTTAACATTGGAATTAATATAATGTGATTATTCGTACTTACTACTTAAAGGGCGCATTAATATTTCCATCACAGCATTCGGTAGCTGAATTTCTGCCATCTCCATCTGAGTCTCTTTATGCTGAGTTCCGAGCCAATTTTGTGAAAAATTATCAGGATTCATCTCGACATTTGCATGCATAGATGCACGTATGATTCCACTTTTCAGCGTGGTCTCAATTCCATGCGTACAAGCACGAGCATCCATCATATCATTAAATCCTCCCAATTGCCTGAGGTGACTAAAAAACAGTTCAACATCGTCACTGGAGAAATTTCGCGTTAACACATAGTGGAAGCCCATAGTTAACAAGTACTTGATACACGCAACCGTCGACTGTGTAGTAATGACAAGAGCACGGTAAGTCTCCGTACTTAACGTCTCATTTTTGTTTCTTCCTGCACCCTGAAGTTTCTCAATATAAGGCAAAAAGGTATCAGTTAGCCATTCAAGTCTTTCATCACTAACGGAAAAGAAATGCAACTTATCAGAATTTCGTGAGAATAGAGCATGAGTTCGATTGCAAACATCGTGGATATCGAACCACTTTCTCATTACATTCATGAAGTGTACCGTAGCATTAAGACTCTCCTTATCGGGAAAATGTTCACTTGCAACAGAACTACAGGTTTCCAGAGCAGCTGTAATTGAGACTGAAAATAAAAGTTTCGCACACTTAACGTTCATTTTCTCAAAATTGGAGGGTTATACCATCTTTCTGGTCAAGTAGCAAACTGGAGAAAAAATTAAGTTCCTCTGTAGTCTGTACAGAGTTTTTACGTGCTTTCCTGAGATTTCTTTTCCGTCATCTTGAAATGACTTTTCTAGAAACTGTGACCGAACATTCTTGATTATGTGACTTTGATCATAGCTCAGAAATAGTTTGCGAGTTTCATCTAAAGGATGGGCCGTCTCTGGTTTAACATGCCCACCACATAACTTTTCATACATAGACACGTTCACTTTGGCATTATCGGTCACGATTCTCAACACCGTAAATTCTAGTTCTTCTACGGCTGCTATTACTTGCAGTGTTCTTCTTTGGAGCTCAGTTCCGTCCAAATTACAGCAAAAGAAAAACGCCACGGGAATTCGAAATCTTGTTGCCAGACCTCTGAACATAAAGCAAAGCAATCTGTTAGCTAATTCTCCTTCCGTAGCAAGTTCATTACCCCCATGAAACTGGTCTAATTGTCGATCATATATAAGTTTAGGCTATATTGCCATTTCGTCGATAATAAGAGAGCCAACCTTTTCCTGTTTCGTAGAAAGTGTCTGTAATTCTGCTTCCAACCTATCTTTTATCTCCTGTGTAACTCCTGTTTCTCCAGATGATCTGCCAATATATTTCATTAGCGAACTTTTGTGTGGCAAATGCAATATTTCCATCTGCCTAGCAAATTCGTAGCCTTTTGGCGATTTCCTCTGCCACAGAACACAAATTTTTATAATATCTTCTGTATACTGTATCTTTTTCTTGCCAAATGCCTTCAGTTGTTCAAGTAAAAACGTAGCTTTCAAGTCCTTCGCTTCACTAGAAACCTGAAGTGTAGCAAAGAGTTTATCTGCATACGATTTTCTCTTTCGTTTCTTCACTTCAGCAAGCAACTTCCTATTCTTGCACCTCAATTGTTTTATGATAAGGTTTTTCCTTTTGAGAGTACGCGATGCCAGTTGTCTCGCATTTACCTTAGTTGTGGAAGTTGACTGTACTTTATACTGGGGGGTCATGTCAACTTGGACTGAACGTGAGATGGCTTTTTCGTCTTCTCTTTGCTCTTCTTGTACGTCATGTGAAACATTTGTACTTGGCTACGTGAATGCATCTTCATAGCTTCGTTTCTTGGGTAGCTTACGCGTTTTATTAAGCCTGCTCTTGTCATGAAAATACGATGGGTACCCTGAAAAAAGCGTTGGAATTGAATTCGGAAGAAGGCGTCTGATTTTAGTTTAAATGCTGAAGCACGTACTTTCAAAATGTTCGCTACATACTACAGATTTTGAGGAAGGTTGCCACATGCTATTTTTCTCGTCACCCCGACGAGATATAACTTTGACCCATTTTTCTCGTAATTCTGCATTTACTGGGAACTCGTGGAAGGAAATCCCACGACCTTTCTGCAGTTTACTTTTGCAGAATGGAACACAGCAATAAACCATTGTTTATCACGTGCAATAAACATCCTGTGAATAGAATGTTTACAGTAAATAACTCTCTCGGCGCCAAATACAGAACCTTGTATATTCATGAATATTCATAAAAAAATATCTTAATTTTATGTTTAAATAGAAACTATGTACTCACCACAAGCTGAATACACAAATCAACGCTTTATATAATTAATTTTAAGGCCTATATCACCTAAAAACTCACTAACTTAACTTTTTGTTCACTATTTCCGTATAAGTCTATTTTAAACAGTGGAGGAGTAACACGCAGTCTAGCGGCGAGTCTGGAACTAGAACGTATTGCACGCTGCATAAGCTGCCACGCGGAGGCCTTATTACTAATCACGTAGGCAACGAACTGGACGAATGAGAAGGCGTATTAGCGCAGTCATAGTAGAGGGCGATGGCTTGACTAACCATTGCAACGGTTTCGCAGCATTGATCTAGGTGGCCGTGGTCAGGCCTGCAGGGTTACCACCTCTGGTACTTTAGTACTAGATCTAGTACTTCATGATCATTTTTAGGACGTTAGTTCTTTTTATGGAAATCTTGTACCTTTTACGGGGTAGAGTATAAACTCTTCTAGTGCAGCAAAAGAACAAGAAAGAAATTGATAAGAAGCTTCAGAGCCATGTTGAAATTTGTAAACAGATTTTTTGGACGGTGGATTTTCGTGATCCTATTTTAAGAAATCTGTCCATGGCGAACCTGGAAAATTACTAATGAGGTGGCAGTTTCATCAGTATAATCCCATTAGCTATATATTTCCCGGCTGTAATTACAGAAAGTGTTAATAAAATTAGATGGGAAATAGTGGTAAGCGAAGTCCACATAAACTTAAAAGGTTTTCAGCCTGGTGTGAAAATGGGAAACCACGGAAAACCATCTTCAGGGCTGCCGACAATGGGGTTCGAACCCACTACCATCCGGATGCAAGCTCACAAGTGCGCACCTCTAACCTCACAGCCAACTCGCCCGGTGTTTTTGAAATTAAAAATCCTGTAGGCGACTACACCTTTCCAAATTTAACGAATTTTGTGAAGGCAGTGTTCTGTTTACTACATTCTTCTGCTCCAACAGACCGGTTTTTTTTTTCTGCTGTTACTACCAATAAGACCAATTCTAGAAACAAACTCCAATCCTGTATGATGAATGGGCTCCTTCTGACAAATGAGAAACTAAAACATACGTAATATTCACATTTCAAAACAGTTTATTGCTTCGGCATTGTTTTCCAAGGATTAAGAGAAGAGTGAAATATGAAGATGAAAACCGGTATGTTCTGTTCTCATTTAATAAATGTGTATTTTTGATAAGTATACTTTAATTTCTATAACTTACTGCCTTTGTGAATATTTAGTTCCTTTAGTTCCTTTTACCATAATCTAGTACCTTTTTAGGGGATGATTTAGTACGAAAATATTTTTTCCGGTGGCGACCCTGCCTTGGATGAATTCAAATGATGCCACGTCAGGCCACGCCATATTCAGGTGAAAGTTCTGGTAAATGGCCGTGGCCTCGCTGGTGTATCATCTGCTTACTTGCTGTATAGTAATTGCGAGTAGTGTGGATGATGTATGTTTCGTTATCTGTTCATCATTCGTTAATTATAAATATTAGGGGGCTAGGAGCGGGTTTGTTGGTGCCCAGCCTTAGTCTTGACCACATCAGTCTCCAGGAAATAATACGAGGTAAACATTCATATTATTTATTTTTCTTTTGTGGCGCCGAGAAGCAAGTTATCCGGGAGTAGGTTTTGTAATGTATTTTATGGTATGCTGAATGTAATTGTAAACTACTCAACATTTTTTGAGGAAGAAATGCTGCCTTTGCTCGTTAACTCGCCAGTGAACGGGTGACTGAAATACGTTTTAATCCTTGAAGTTAGTTTAATCTCGTTAATCTTATTCCGTTATAAATGCAGCATTATCCAATTTTGTTCACAAAATCAAAATATTTAATCATATTGATACTAGTTTGAAATGCATTTTTCGTTACTGCTGAATTTTTACACAATGTTCTATTTAACACAACTCAAAATGTATGAAAATTGGACAATTTCGTCCTAACAGTTAGTTCAATTCACTGGAACATTTACATGTCATATTCAAGAACATTCCTCAGAAATACAGCGGGCTCCAAACACTGGTACTTTTTCCATTGGCAGCACGAGTATCAAATCAAATCAAAATCTCTTTATTTGCAAATGAGTTGTCTACCTCGGTGGCAAATGGTACACTAAAATACATTATTTTCAAGCACTAAATTTTAAATTAACAAGAGAAAAGAACATTTTCCTAGAATACAATATTATACAATTTACATCAACAATTTTTCTATTAAACACACACCTCATCCTTAATAAATTTATATTGTAACGAATCTTTGTGTCTTTGCAATATGCACACCATTCTTTTAATCCCAATATTTCATGCTCTTCTTCCTTTGCTGCATATTTGGTATAGGAACTAACAAAACGCTCTGTATGACTGCAGTTTGTAAATGTGACAGAATAACATGATGAGAAATCTTGCATGACTGCATGGGTTGTGTCTGACGGGCGCACAGGGCACTAAAATATCCCACAGATCACAAGTAAAAGTGAATACTTCATTGCCAGTATATCGTGTAGGTAAACATGTTTAGACAGGAAGGTCTCTCTGTATACAATTCATTAAAAATGTTAGTGGAATTGTTTTAATTGGAATTTTAATAGAAGTTTTAGTGTCCGGACAAGATTTTAGTTTAATCATTGACAGTGTTTACATTAGCATCTTTATATATTGTATCATTTTTCACATTTTTATGTCCCGAATTTTAATAACTGGCTAAACTTTTAGCTTCCACTTTTAATATTAGTTGTACTCTTGATTGTTTTTAGGCTGAAGATGCCCTTAATTGAGGGCGAAACATATCCCATTTAACTGTGAGTCTATTTACGTAACCACTATAAGTGGAAATACAAGTATTGAATAGGTGGATTGAATTAAAACACCTTTCTTGTTGTTGAACTGTAAATTTTCAATGCGGACCAACAATGAGATTTATAACATGTAATATTAAGCTTTTCCGAAGCGAGTCCTGTTCCTTCGGCTGCCGTTTCGACTGCTTGTAAAATAACTGTCCGTATAGTAGTGTCCTTCATTAAAATCCTACCCAGAAGCTTTTCCATTATATGTAGGTTATCGTCTATTCCGTGCAAAAAAAATAAAAACAAAATGCCTAACCGAGCAATGTTGCTAATATCCCTCGACTCAAGTGTGATGGAGTATGCTGAGAAGTTTGCAATTTCTGCTGGCAATTGTTCATGCAAATTCCTGGCAATGTTGCTAATTTGCTGAGTTGTTGTCATATTTTGCTAAATGCTGGAGCTGATGTACGATTCATTGTCTCCTCTATGTCCAACAAAGTGCTTATTGTTAGTGGCGTATCCATAAACTGCTTCCCAGTCCTTGCTAAACGTAGATCAACTTTATAACTAGCTCAAAGAGTAGGGTTAGAACACCCGTAATCTTCATTGCCCTAATTTAGGTAAGGAAAAAAAGAGAAGTGTATTAGGAGTATCAGATGTAAAAAACAAGGACAAATACTCATTTGAATATCTTAGTTTATCTGAAGTTTCACATATTCGTTAGTCTCATTCGTAATGGAGGTTAGTAGCCGGTATGTAAAAAATATTGGCCGGTACTGTAATTCTGTAACAGGCCTAATGTCATGGCTTGCAAGTCCACTTACTGACCTAAAAGGGTATTTAGGCAGGCCTAAATCGTCTGTAGTCCACAATCTCCAAGCAGTATTAGAATTTTGTACATGCTGGTGACGTGCATGTCGCGGCAACACATTATCACCTCCCTTATTACTCAGATGACTTTCATCACTTGCCTCGGAAAGTTCATCACCAGAGCTCGACACGAGTTTTAGCGCTGAACGGCAGTTTCAACCTGTTATCGACATGCGAGCTGAAAGAGTTAATAGTCCTTATAAATTAAAATACAACAAAAAGCTATTTATTTCAACAGACAAAAGGCATAGCTTGCAATGTTATGTATGATGGACACTGATACAGTCTTTTACTGGACTTTAAATATCCCAAATAATAAGGACTTTACAATGTACACATATATTATAATTTGGTAATGTTTTAATATAGGTCGCTGAAGATGACTGATAAGTAGTTGAAAGATGAAATAATGTATTGAACAGGAGAGTCATAAATACATATATTATTGTAAGAGTTATAGGGTATACTCGACCATGTGTGACTGCAAGCCTTTGAATGACTGCCTGCCATTTTGAATTAGATAAATCTTCGACCAACTCGAGTCGTCGAGTCAAGACTCGTGTGATTTTTAACATTTGCGCCACGCCACCTCTGTGACCTTAGATACGGATGCCAGTCGACTTTCTGAAAGATTTTAATTTTGCCTTCATTAGTAAGAAATTCCAAGAATTTTTCTCTATTTATAACTAGGCTCTCTCAAGACAAATAAAGCACCATGCTTGTCAACTTCACACTATTGTTTCTAATCCAGATCATGCGACAAATATTTGTTACCATTCACTCTACCACTCAACACAAAAAATATTTCTAAAAAATTCTGAATGGAATACAAAATATAAGCACAAACAGGTTCACTGTGTTACTCAGCAATGTCGCTGCTAACCAGCAAGCAGACTGGACCATTCCTCAGTTTGACAGCTTGCTCCCCAAAGGTGCATCTTATCCTGTGAAGTTTCGGAATTCAAGGCCTTTTTCCTTTATCTCACAACTGTGATGAGGGCTCTTAATGAGTTGGAAATAATGTTTTTGTTGTTTTTTTTCACAAGGGATGACAAACATTTTCAGGGCTAGCAAAAATGTGATCACCGGGCGAGTTGGCCGTGCGCGTAGAGGCGCGCGGCTGTGAGCTTGCATCCGGGAGATAGTAGGTTCGAATCCCACTATCGGCAGCCCTGAAGATGGTTTTCCGTGGTTTCCCATTTTCACACCAGGCAAATGCTGGGGCTGTACCTTAATTAAGGCCACGGCCGCTTCCTTCCAACTCCTAGGCCTTTCCTCTCCCAACGTCGCCATAAGACCTATCTGTGTCGGTGCGACGTAAAGCCCGTAGCAAAAAAAAAAAAAAAAAAAAAATGTGATCGTACTAAGCGGTAATAGCAAAAATTTGAGGTGCGGTAAGTGAGGTATTTTTTATTTAGATTTAACCCTTTGGAGTTCAGTTGATATTCTGCCTGGATCCTGCACAGGTCCAATTTGACATTGGGCAAATATGGGAAGGAATGACTCACAAAAGTAAAAAGCTGAATTTTTACATTAATAATATGAACTGCAAATTTATCAGTGAAGTTAACCACATTATCAGCGATATTTTTTCAAAGTATGGTACTTCCGGAAGGTTTTGTTCGGGTGTAGTCCTGGGTTCCCTGGACAGGTCTCTCAAAAAAAAGTCTCCTTTCTGCCTCCTTTCATTTTCCTGTCGGGACGCATAGCACAATCCTTGGTTTTTTGTCTTCACGAGCATCTATGATGTGTAGCTTCCCGTTCAGTCGAAATTCTTCATCACAGCTGCTCCGTCGGCCATGCTTACGGGCATTTTTGTTTTCCTAACGTCCCCAACAATCCCCATAATAACTCTGTCCCTGAAAGTTTTGTGATTCACCTCAGGCTTATTTTCTGCCTTTTGTTGCAACTTATATAGGTGAAAACTGTTCAACATAGCTACCTCCAACACAGACTTGACTTTTCACTACGAAACCGTAAGATGAGCAGTAGTGACCAGCATGATCAATCCCTCCCATTTTGGCTGTGTAATCTACAATGGCAACAGGCTTCAAAATTCTTTCTTCTCCTTGCCCATTCTGGTAGTGTCTGACTACCTCCACCATTGCTTTGTTGTGCCATGTTCTAAGAACTGACAGTGCGCTTGTCTTTCCACGAAAATACCATGAACTTTTCTTCCTTCCGCAGAGTATGGATTTCATGCTTCTTCAGATTTAGTTTCCTATCCTTCAGCTGAGGTGGTAGTCCCGATTCAATACCACAGTCCCAGGTAGGCACGAATTTTCCTTTTCAACAGTTCTCTTGCCATTTTCATACTAGTATAAAATCGATCAGAAAACAAATGATAAACCTACAGCTTGAGTGACTTAAAGTACATCTGTAACCACCTGTAAAACTATGCTACTGCCAAATGTCAAACCAGGGAAAAGTAAATTTAGCATAGTAAAGGAGCCAAAGTAAGGAGTCGTGGACAAAGCGTACCATTCAATGCGTGAGCAATAACATATGTCCTGATCCCCCACTTTGTTGGTTTTTGTTGATTGTACATTTTGAAAAGGACACGCCCCTTGAAGCTTACAGACGATTCGTCAACTGTCAGATACTGACTTGGCCTATAAAATTCCAAGAATGACTTCCCTACATGTTGTAAGACTGTTGTAACCATTGTTGGTGCACTTGATATTGGAGGGGGTGAAACATGAAAGCCCCAGAATATCTAAAGAAATAGTTTCCAAGAAAAAATGTCCTTACAGAAGGTCGATGCCACAGATCTGAAAAATGTTCTTTTAGCTTTTTGTACATGCCATGTTCAGAACAACACCATGAAATGCCATCATTTCAGCAACGGTAACATCTACCCAGTCCCACCATATGGAATGTTGTTGCAACGGCATACGTTTTGTAATACAGTGTGTTACATATCTGTTAATTTCCTTACATATTTCGGAGAACAGTGAAACCGGGAACAGCAACAAAAAAGAAATACAAAGGAGTTACCAGCTTCTTTCCTGTAGTAGGAGGCATGTATCCCATAGCACTGTTGTGAGAATACTTGGAAAAAACACAGTCGCCTTCTTCATAAACTTTCCGTTCATCATCCCGTACATCATCGCTTTCTCCACTATCTTCCACCTCAATTTCCTCCTCATCGAAATATCATTCTTGGATTCGGGAATACTAATGTCACCATCAGAATCAACAAATCATTGTCAGTATCGCCACTGTCTCATAAAAGTTCATAAATATCATTAGGCTCCATGTCGCGGCAAGTGGACGCCATGTTGGTAACAAAAGTAAACACAGCAGTGACAGTGGGGACCCGCCATATGAGGAACACCATGGGAATACCGGCGTCCGTGATTAGGTGAGGAACATCATAGGTTTGCATTGCCTATGAGTGGCGCCATTATGTGAGAAACACCATAGGTCAAGAAAGATGTTCCACCTATCAATCCTATTTATTATGAAGTAAGACTCACATCAGATCAGCCCTTAGTACCCCAACATGACAAATACCATGGTTCTACTTTACTAGCGATAAGTGCCATTATGAGGGGCCGTTGACCTGGATTTTGGACCCCTTTGGACAACAAATATCCTTGATTCGGGATTGTGCTTTAGAAGGGGTCCCTTGGTCGGTAATACTATTTTATGATAGTTTTTTGGTCGGATCCACTGATTGTTCTAAATTCATATCAATCCATTCATTCTTCATGACATTTTTTAATTTGGTCAGTGGATGATTTTGAATTTTTAATTTGTAATATTTCGTACCATTAGGGGCCGATGACCTAGATTTTAGGCCCCTTTTACCCATTACCTACCAAAATTAATTCAAACTGAATTTTACTCTATTTTTGACTTATTTAAATGTTTGGGGCAAGAATAAGCGAGAAAATGGGATTTTATTATATTTCGATGCAGGATCCTAAAACTAAGGGGACCGAGCTCGATAGCTGCAGTCGCTTAAGTGCGGGCAGTATCCAGTAATCGGGAGATAGTGGGTTCGAGCCCCACTGTCGGCAGCCCTGAAGATGGTTTTCCGTGGTTTCCCATTTTCACACCAGGCAAATGCCGGGGCTGTACCTTAATTAAGGCCACGGCCGCTTCCTTCCACTTCCTAGGCCTTTCCTATCCCATCGTCGCCTAAAGACCTATCTGTGTCGGTGCGACGTAAAACAACCAATTTTGGGACATTGAAATTGGGACATTGGCAACTTACGGTAGCAGAAGGTTACACTATTTTATTTATGAAAAATAACAGATACTGTGCATTCATAGGCACTCATTTATTGCTTCACAACATATTTACTTATTTTATGACTCTACATCTATTCACCGACAAATTTTATAACCATAAGATGTAAAAAAAAAAAAAAAGTTGAGATAGGATTTTCACAGTATCGCAGAAAATTGGTCACAAAGCAGAATTCTGCCACAAGAAATAAACCTTCAGCTCCAATGAAATGTGCAACAGGAGTAAGGCACTCAAATTTATGTCAGCTAACGTTCATCGTGTGTGGAATGGAACAAAGCATTTATCATGCAGTGGCACATCGCAGTGTACACAAACCCTTGTCTTCTTCTTGCAATGCCCGCATCTTCTCTGAGTTGCAATCGGTGTAATGAAATGATTTCCTGAATGGAACCTGACTACAGTGCTTACTCTGCCTTTTAGGAGTTAGCTGCTTTGAGGGCGTCTGTGTTTGGGTGTTGAACCTGATGTTTTAGAAAGATACGCTAGCGCTATCTTCCTTCGTACATCTAGCTGAGATTCATTATCTTCTTCATTGGCCGTTTGGTATGCTCTCCTAGTATTTATGACTGCAACATCCAACATATGGGTAAAACGTGGCCACCGCCACTTTTTGGAGAGAATTCTTGTTTGTAAACACCCAAACGCATCAAAGAAACATTTTTCAAATACATCAGCAACAGACTTTCCACGTAAATTGTCAATGATATTGTTACCGTGGTTTGGTAGATCAGCAGAGGTGAAAGAAGGTGCTGGGGGGAATGGGTCTAACTACTTTGTCAAGAAAGAATTTAAACTGAAATGGAAGGTTATATTTTCAAAAAAGCAACAATTTCTCACTTATGAGAGAATAATAATATAGCAATTTAAAAAACAAGACTTAGAAAAAATCCAAGATTTCAAATCTTTAACACACTTCGGCTACAACCCCTTAGTTTTACAATTTCTGAGCTTCCAGATTAAACTTGACAGAGGAGCATAAATTTACAAAGGGCAGAAATCCCGTAATACCTGGAGCACTTGCTCCCTAATTTACAGTATCAAGCCTCCTGGAGGCACTTTTCAAACATTAACAGTTGTTGATGAAGTGCAAATTTTAATACTGTAAATTGTGTGTTTAAATGATTTATCAGGTTGTTAAGTACTAACATGTATTGATGAAACCAGGCCTTAATGTGTTATTACTTAACATTTATTGTATTGAGGTGGACTAATTACAATATTCTTTTACAGGGTTGTCAGACGAGAATGTCATGTAGGATATGTACCAGTATGACAAGTACCAGAATGGCTATGGCTGCTGAAATGAGCTCCACCAGTCCAGGTGTAGCTGGACCAGTCGACACAACTGAGTTTGACTTCGCAGCAAAAAGTTAACAAAAAAAGGACGATACAAAGGTGAGTTTGGGACAAACCTCACTCCACCTAAACACGGTACCAGTTAGGTTCTCCCCCTTATACCTTGTTTCAGGGCCAAACGTATACTAGCAGACATACTTTTGATTATGGCTGTTACTACTGTTATCATGTGGCAGCCAGACATGCAGAGTTGCACTGTTCAGTTGTTGTAAATTTTTCTGTGAAGATTTTGTAGTTTTTACAATTTGGAGTTGGAAGGCAGCTAGAGTGTAGGCTGAAAGGTATCTAGAATGAGACGGGAGGCACCCTTGTGCATACACTTTTCGGGCTGTAGTAAAACGGACTCAAGTTGAGCTATTTGCGTCCAATGTAAAGCCAGTGAAACAGGCTTGTGTGAAATTGTGATAGACGCGTTATCATCATCATCATCATCCTAAACCATCTCCAGTTTCCCGGGTGTGGTATATGAGCCTCCTCCATCTCATCCTGTCCTTGTACCATTCTTCCTCCACCAACTTGTCCCAATCATGACCTCTCAGCATTACATCGCTCTTAACTAAATCTATCCATTTCCTTCGTGGCCTTCCCACGGGTCGTCTTCCTTCTACCTTTCTGTCAAATTCCTTCCTTGCAGTTCTGTTTACTGGCATCCTCTTCATGTGACCAAACCACTTCAGTCTTGATATCTGAATCTTATTTAGGAGAGAATTGTCTATTCCTACTTCTCTAATTTTCTCATTCCTAATCTTGTCTTTCCTGGTTTTCTGGATCATAGTGCGTAGGAATTTTATTTCAGCTGCCTGAAGTTAGGATTTATCTCTATTGGTCAGTGTTGTGGTTTCGAGACTGTATGTAAGAATTGGTGTATAATAGGACTTGTACAATGTCATTTTTGTTTTCATGGGTATTTGCTCATCACACAGCAGGTGTCTTACCTGGTGGTAAAATTGTGCTGCCTTATTGATTCGATTGTTCACCTCATGTTTTGCTAGGTTGTCATTTGATATAACGCTACCCAAGTATTTGAAAACTGGAACGCTGTCCAGTTGAGCTTCATTTAACATGACTATTGGTTCTGCTCCTTCTCCATACACTTTCATCACCACCGTCTTGGTCTTGCTGATGTTTAAACCATATTTCTTAAACTCCTCATTCCAGCTTTGTATTATCTCTCCCAATTCATCTTCTGAGTCACTCCAGATCGCAACATCATCTGCAAATGTGAAGGTTTTGATATCTCCGTGTTCTTTCCTTTCAATAGATTTCATTACTACATCCATTACAATAATAAATAGAAGTGGTGACAATGAGCTGCCCTGCTGCACTCCTCTGTTTGTTTCAAACCAGTCCGACAAACCACATCCTACTTGAATACAGCTTCTGTTCCCACTATACATTTTCACTTTGTCTATGAGGCTGTCTCGCACTTGAAGTTCTTTCATGCATTGCCAAATTCTTTCCCTTGGTACACTATCGTATGCTTTCTCAATGTCCAAAAATATTAGGAATAAAGGCTTGTTCTTCTCCCAGTATTTTTCCATTAGCATCCTAATTGCAAATATAAGGTCTGTAGTTGACCTTCCTGGTCTGAAACCATACTGCTCTTCTTCCAAAATTGGTTCAACAATATCTCTGATTCTGGTCTCTATTATTTTTTCCAATATTTTCAGGACATGAGACAGTAGTGTGATACCACGGTAATTAGTACATTTTCGTTGGCTTCCTTTCTTGAACAGAGGTACAATGATGCCCATCTTCTAGTCCTCAGGAATAGTATTTTCCTCCCATATCTTGTTGAGCAGTCTATAGAGCCATTGGATTCCTGGAACTCCCGCTGCTTTCAGCATATCTGCACTTAGTTCATCTACGCCCACTGCCTTTCCTTTCTTCATGCTCTTGAGCGCATTTTCAACCTCAAGCCATGTAATTGGTGGTTCAGTTGTGGTTCCTCGACTTGGCTCTCCTCTGTCCGTTATGTTTTCTGTATCTCCATTCAGCAGCTTTTCGAAATAGATCTTGAGTTACAAGATATTAGAATCATTCCGTATTGACGGTTTTCACTTTACAATGTTTGCGAAAAATGAAAGTATCCTCCAAATCAATACATCATATATTCCGTCATTAGACGGAGTAAACAAGATCAGACATGTTTCGGCTCGTTTGAGCCATCTTCAGTGAAAAAAATTAGGGGGGTTGGAATAATTTACATAATATGATTTGAAAAAATGCTAAAAAACATAATGAAAGCGCAAATGAAAAAACAAACAAAAGAGAGCCTATACGGAAACAAAATTAGCACAAATATACAATATTTACATCAATATGCAGAGCAAAAAACAATTTATTGTGACAAAATTCAGTGAAACAGGTGTTAATTTGAAATAATAATAGATACTAAAAACTGCGTTAACCTAAGAAACAAGGGAATGAGAAAACAAATGTAGATGGAAATGAATAATAGTAGCACATGGTGAGGTTGTGGACCTCATAGTTTACAAACTATTGGTTTATAAAAATCACAAAACAGTTTGAAATCGCTGTCAAAATCATCTTAGTGGAAACCCATCACCTCAAATTGGTCAGGAGGAGAGCGGGAGCAAACATTTTGAGAGAAACCAAGCCTGAATTAACCTGCAGGCGAAAAGCCTGTGATAAGGAGAAAAAACACCATGAAATTTAAGGCTTTAGAAATAGCAGCATTCTCAATATTTTCTCAATCTAGCGGTCCCTTTCTTCATTATTGTTTCATAATGTTGGCTGGTGTTTTGCCTTATTATAGAGGGGTCGGAAGAGCCGCATATAAAAATATGAGAAGCTGTGTTAGGTGGAAGACAGATGCACAGTAAATTGTAGTAATCTAGTGGAAACCGTCAATGAAGTTCTAATGGTGTGCAGTAGGTGGTGTCCTCTCTAGTGGCCTGGCTTTCTCAAAGTCTTTGATGATTCTATCACTTTTGCAGATAACTTCAGCTGTAGCATCAGTCCTTTCGTTAATTAAGAATCCAACACCATTTTTCGCTACCTTCTCCTGTCCACTCCAGTATAATTTATAACCTCCACGAAGTGTCTTACATCCAATCCCTTTCCATTTGGTCTCACTTAATCCCAATATTGATATTTTTCTTCTATCCATCATGTCTAGGAGTTCTTCTAACTTTCCAGTTAATGATAGAATGTTCATAGTTCCAATTCGGTATTTGGGTCTCTTTTTTATTTGGGGTTTCCTTTCAGAACATTGTATATCATCAGCCTTACGGTCATCATACTCTACAGTTGTCTGAGAGGACGTGTCAGTCCGGTCTATAATATTTTTTCCGAGGCTCTTTTTCTTATTGAAAGCAACTATACTCAATACTCTCCTGCTGACTTGCTAGGCCTAACGCATAAGAGGATTTTCTTTCAGGGTTTACTCCCTTAGCCTTTGAGGATGCCTTCCTCGTCCTACAAGGCAGTAGGTTCCATCTGTACACCCCAGAAGGATGGGTTGCCTCTTCCGCCATCTCCGCCGTACCAAAGTCCATCTTCTCCGCCGTAGACGCCGTTGAGGTCTTCACCCTTAACCCAGGGCAAGGGCCCTCCATATTTATGACCCCTGGAGAGAGGGTGTCCCGGTATTTTAAAACCCCCAGGAATTGGGCTACCTGTTGGTCCGCGGGTTGTATTGGTTATTTCAACCAGCCCTACATACTGTAGGAGCCCCCTATCCGCCACCTGGGGACGCGCTCTGTAGGGGTCAGGATCCCCTGGTTACTTATTGGAAGTTAACCCTACCCACAAGGAGTAAGGTTATTTGCAGAGAGACGCGTTGTACTGGGCATAATAGACACAGACCCACGCATCAGTACACTGGTAGCTAGAGACCTGGACATGTCACACAGCACAGTGAATCAAATTTTTTTTTTTGCTAGGGGCTTTACGTCGCACCGACACAGATAGGTCTTACGGCGACGATGGGATCGATGGGATCGGAAAGGCCTACGAGTTGGAAGGAAGCGGCCGTGGCCTTAATTAAGGTACAGCCCCAGCATTTGCCTGGTGTGAAAATGGGAAACCACGGAAAACCATCTTCAGGGCTGCCGATAGTGGGATTCGAACCTACTATCTCCCGGATGCAAGCTCACAGCCGCGCGCCTCTACGCGCACGGCCAACTCGCCTGGTGAATCACATTTTAAGCAAGTTGATAGTCCACCTCTACCGCATGCACATGGACCAAACATTTTCAGAAGAGAACGCTAATTGTGTAATGTTAGAGTGGAGATTGAACTTGCCTATCAACTTCTTAAAAAAATTCTTTCTTTATGGACAAGTCTTGATTAATAAATTTCATGATGTTCCGTATTGGTATCTATAGTATGTCATAGAAAGAAAGAGATCCACCTTATCAATACTAAATTTTTTTACAAGTCATCCTCAGCTGTCATTTACATACACATTAGAATACATGTTTTAACAGTTGTATCTTACAAATAAACATGTCATATTTTGATAGACATTAGGTAGTATGTCTAGAAGTGAAATTCTGCTTCTTACGTCTAAGTTTAGAGGATCAAGAATATTAAAAAGATATCTATCTTTAACACATTAAAAGAATTACAATATATGAAAAAGTTGGTTGTTTACACCTGACCTTGAATATAGCATTAACGTTCAAGTTTTACTAGTAATAGTTCTTTAAAAAGACTTTCATATTGCGTTGTTTATAGTCGACTAAATATGCTTAAATGCAGCTGCATGTGCTTATACAGTATACTTTTTATTAGGCTTAAACTTTGTCAAAATGAGTAATGTGAATCCGAATTTGAAATTACAATAACAAAGTGAAATGCGTTTGAAATAACAGTAAGCTAGGTAATTGAAATCTGTGTTGAATGACTCCTTCAATTATATGCTATTTAAAATACATTTCATGCAAAGAAGACAATGGCACATTTAAATATATAAAAGTTAAAAGGTATAAGACAATCATTTAAGTTTTGTGAAATTCATATAAAGTATTGTTCTTTCTTCACGCGTATGTGTCATGTACAAATGGGGTAGTATACTTCATGCAATGTATGGGATGCAGATACACACTTTGTCAAGTATACCACAATTGATATCAAGAAAAAGCAACAACAGGTGCAATACAAACGCTAATTCTTCAGCAACATTCATCTGCCTATCAGATATGGAAATCTGATTCTGTATCTTAAGTATGGTGTTACTCCATCCTAAGCTGCCTCTGTGGATCAGCGGTAGAGTGTCAGCCTCCGGATCCCAAGATAGCGGGTTCAAACCCGGCAGAGGTAGTCGGATTTTTGAAGGGCGGAAAAAAGTCCATTCGACACTCCATGTCGTACGATGTCGGCATGTAAAAGATCTCTGGTGACACATTTGGTGTTTACCCGACAAAATTCATTAAATCTCAGCCATAGACGCCCAAGAGAATTTCAGTGTACTCGGTCTGCGATCTAGTGGAGGCCTAGAGTAAAACGGAACGTCGAAATTGACGAGCAGACAGCCAGATGGCGTCAAATTGAAATGTCTGCACACGGTAGCTGAGGCCATACGATTATTATTATTATTATGATTATTATTATTATTATTATTATTATTATTATTATTATTATTATTATTCCATCCTGAGCTGGGCTTCTGCCCCCAATTTGGCAGGTTCAATCCTGACTCAGGCGGTGGTATTTGAAGGTGCTCGAATACGTCAGCCTCGTGTCAGTAGATTTACTGGCATGTATGAGAACACCTGCAGGGCATAATTCCGGCACCTCGGTGTCTCCGAAAACCGAAAAAGTAGTTACTGGGACGTAAAGCCAATGGCATTATTATTATTATTATTATTATTATTATTATTATTATTATTATTATTATTATTCCACCCCGTGCAGTGAAGCATTATCGGACCTGTTGTGGCATGCTGTCTACAAGGGGTTTGGGCTATCCTGGTCAATCCTCATTTCATTCTTTGATAGCAGCCCTCTGGAGATCGGTCAGGATGAGAGATGGATTTGTTAGTCATCGCACTGCCTTTTTCAGCATATTCCAGGCACATTCAATTGGATTCGGGTCCGGAGACACCGCAGGCCATCTGATGGGTGTGGGCCTCCTTGTGGAAGAGGTTCACAAGATTGCGGCAGTGCAGGCACACGTCATCTTGCAGAACAAATCTGTCGCCAAAATGTTGTCAGGATAGTTGCACAGTGGGCACGGAGATTCTGTTCCGGTATTGTGTACCAGTACAGCCTCTACGACGATTAGTGACATGAGATGTTCATACATAATTCCGCCCGAAAACTTAATGGATCTGTCTCCCTGATAGGCACGTGGGATGGCGTACAGGATAGTCTGGCGATACCTTGCTCTCTCCCAATCCTCCTCCAATGATAATCTGACCTTAGACACATTTGGCACTCATCCGTGAAGGGGAACCGCTGCCATTCTTCCAGAGTCCAGTCCAAGTGCTCTCTTGCCCATTTGTACCTGGCACTTCAGTATACGGGTGTACGTGCAGGTGTTCTCGCCTAGGAACTTGAGTGTAGGCGGTCCCTATGGCGACTATTTCTGACTGTCAGCGAAGAGACAGCCCTTCCAGTTGCTTGCTGTAAGGCATTACGCAGTTCTGTTGCTGTGTCTGCTGGGTTCCTGCATGTCAGCATTCGTACGTAACGGTCGTCAGCTGCTGTTGTTGACCGCGGACGACCACTGCAAGGACGATCTTCAACATTTTCTCTCACACGATAGCAGCTGTATGTCCTGACAACGCCACTGTAGTGTACACCAACCAGGTGGGCAATTGCCCTCACAGGGAACCCTTGCTGATGCAATGTGACTGTGTGCGTATGGTCAAAAGCAATAATGACTCTTCGAGAATATATACTGCACAGGCCACAAATCTGCTTGTCATGTTGCGTCCGCAGGTGACTGTACCAGCACACACTTCTGGACTGTTCTGAGACTGTGTATTATCTCCACATCCACTAACATGTCATTTGGATGTATGCCTGTCGTGCAACAACACTTAAGAGTGAACATCCTTCACGAATACAAAAAATGCATGTGGTACACAACCTTTTTTGAGTTGCGTATTATTAATGTTCTTTTTAAAACACTCAGTATTTTAAAAGCTACAAAGACTTATAACAATAAAAATTTTCCACCTTTTTGATACTTATATTTGCATTTTAGCAAATTAATTACACACAGTACATGTTTCGTTCTTTTTTAGAACATCTTCAGCTGTTTACATAGCTTAGGTAGCTGCCTCTGTGGATCCGTGGTAGTGTTTCGGCCTCCGGATCCCAAGATAGCGGGTTCAAACCCGGCAGAGGTAGTCGGATTTTTGAAGGGCGGAAAAATGACAATTCGACACTCCATGTCGTACGATGTCAGCATGTAAAAGATCTCTGGTGATACATTTGGTATTTACCCGACAAAATTAAATCTCAGCCATAGATGCCCAAGAGAGATCTGGTTTACTCTGTCTGCCATCTGGCGGACCTAGAGTAAAACGGAACGTCGAAATTGACGAGCAGACAGCCAGATGGCGTCAAATCGAAATGTCTGCACACGGTAGCTGAGGCAATACGATTATTATTATTATTATTATTATTATTATTATTATTATTATAGCTTAGGTGATTCAGTAAGTGTTTATTTTTTAAGTACATTATAATCAGGTACCTTGTTCTTCTTAAATACTACATAAATATAAATTGAATTAAAATGAATTAAAAACAATGTGGTGGTTAAATGGGTTAATAATAATAATAATCGTATAGTCAGAATTTTTTCAGTGACCCAGTTACCTCATCACCATCACCACAATAATTACCTCAAGCACACATCCCATTCATTTCTTGGGGCAAAGATGTATACCAATAAGTCGCGGTTACAAGGCACTTGAAATAGCCACAAGATAAGCATAAAATAAGAACGAAAACACAGCTCACACTACCTGCAGTTAAAGTTGATAAATTACAAAAAAGGAATATGAGTACAGGTAGAGTTTAAACCTCATAAATGCCCAGCTGTAAGTAAGGAAAGCTACACCAATCACAGTCGACTCCATCTTTCTTTTTTCCTCTGGTCACAGCCACAACAAACACATCAAGCCAAGGAGATGAAGTCGAAGAATCGCGGAAAGATGGACCATCCGTTTTCAAAGCAGGGGTGCTGCCCTCTGTGTTACAGTTTGGAAAATAGTTAAGTGAAGTCAAACAAGAGTTGATTAAAACTCTTAGCAATCACAGGAAAACTTACATGTTATGAACATGCTAAATGAGCATGTTTCAAGCCTTATGCCTGAAGAATGTATTCGTAACTGCTAAACCCATACTAGCACAGAAGTCCAGCAAACACTTCCCATTCCCATTAGCTTCCATATCTTCCCTACATTTAACAATCACCCATTCCGTATCCTTCGGTTCTATTTCCAACACTCGCATTGAAATCGCCCATTAGAATTGTTCTGTCCTTACTGTTGACCCTTACCACGATGTCGCTCAATGCTTCATAAAACTTGTCAACCTCGTCCTCATCTGCACCCTCACATGGTGAATACACTGAGACAGTTCTCATCCTAATTCCTCCAACTGCCAAATCTACCCACATCATTCGCTCGTGTACATGCCTAACAGAAACTATGTTGCGTGCAGTGGTATTCCTGATAAACAACCCTACCCTATACTCTGCCATTCCCTTTCTAACACCCGTCAAGTACACTTTATAATCTAATATCTCTTCCTCATTATCTCCCCTTACCCGAATATCACTTACTCCTAGCACATCCAGATGCATCCTCTTTTCTGACTCAGCCAGTTCTACTTTCTTTCCTCCACAAGCCCCATTAATATTGATAGCTCCCCATCGAATTCCATTTCGTTCGCCAAGTTGTTTCCAAGGAGTCCCTAGCCTGTCAAATGGGAGTGGGACTCCGTTACTCCCATAGGTCTGAGGCTTGCTTAAAATGTTCTGAGCTTGGTAAATTCATGAAGCAGGATGCACATAGTCCAAGTGAGAATCTCTCCTCTAACGGGTTATAGACCACTGGTGGATTGTATAGTCCTATCCGCCTGAGCACAAGCAGGGCCATGATTCAGAATATGTCCGAGATGCCCACTCCCATTCCATAGCAACTGGTATCCGGACCCTCAGGACCACTTACTAGGCCACTCAGCCGTTGGCCATGGTCCACGAACTAGGACGTGACTACAGTAACCCACAGCATGAAGCATGACATTTGATTAGTCTTGTATAAATCTTTGTGTGACAGAATTTGGTTAACGAATACAGTAGAATTCCACTATAGCGAGTACAGTGTATAACGAGAACCCCGTTATAACGACAATTTTCATCCGCCCCTCTTAAAATTCCTATCCACGAACCTGTTACGAAGGCGTAGCAGGGGGAGAGGTGATACTCCCACGTGGCCCGTCCCAGGTGGCGGATAGGGGGGTCCTAACCGGCTTGCCGGCGGACTTGAGGGAAATAAAATACCTCTCGCGGACCAAACACACCACCCCCTGCGGGTGGGGGACGCACATGTAGAATACACCCGCGGTACCCCCTGCCTGTCGTGTGAGTCGACTAAAGGGGGCGACCTAGGCGCGGACATGGATTGCGGTTTGGTATAATGTGTTGGACCTCCTGTGGATGACAGGGGTTGAGTACATTCACAGGTAATCCCTGCCTGTCGTAGAAGGCGACTTAAAGGGTCATGTGGCCATGGTCCCTTTCTTTTTTATTATTTTTCCGAGGGTCAGATGTAGACCATTTCCAAATTTTGATGTTTTGCTGCCCGGAGATGGGCCTCTTACGTGTGCGATTACGCCCAAAAGCCCGCAAATGTCCACCCAGGACCATTGCGTGGTGGGAGCGCCATGTACCTTGGCAGTAGTATCCGCCTGACAACACAGGTCCCCGCACAGCCGAATGCCAGAAAGACATATTATTAATTATTTTTTATTTTTTTCTCTATATTTAGTGCTCTGTACACGCTATGGGGTACATGCTATTGTGGGTGAATGCAGGAAGGGAGTCCAAGTGCTCATTGCCTCAGTCATCCCGTATTAGGCATCGTCAAACATCGGACCGCGGGCAGTACCTGCTACTACCAGGTGGGTGTTGCCTTGGCTGCTTGGTTCGGCTACTGAGACCCCTGATCGGAGTGGGTGGCATTCGGGGAGGAAGCTATCGGGCATGACTTTAAAACGAAGTCGGCTCTCTCAATGTGGTCCCCCACCTAAGTCTGAGAGGTTCAGCTCCCTGGGAACATGCGCAGTGTGAAGGAATGGGATCCAGCTTCGCTAGGTTTCTGGTCGCTACCAGAACCGATGGGCACGATTTTAAGCTGGTGAAGTCGATCCTTTTTAGTAGGCACATCGAAGGCGTCTACGGCGAACTGGATGAACTTAGAAAAATGCGACGCGTAGTTGGCTTCTAAAGACTCGTACAGCACTGCAAGCTGATCAGTTGCTTAAGTGCGAGCACTTTGGCGAAATCCCCGTCAAAGTGGAGGAGCATAAGTCCTTGAACCTGGTTCGCGGAGTCATCTTTCACCGCGACCGTATTTTGAACACTGACGACGAGTTGATGGACAACATGAAGAACCGTGGCGTGACACACGTCCGGCGCATTACGCGCAAGGTCAACGGTGAAGACGTTGCCACTGGTGCCTTCATTTTTTCAAGTTGTCAGTGTTACGAGAGAAAGTCAAGGTAACAAATTATCGTTGCGATGTGAGGCCGTACATCCCCCCTCCTATGCGATGCCATCAATGCCAGCGATTCGGACATATGGTATCTCGCTGTTCGAATCAGGCTGTATGTGGTACATGTGGACGAGTAGTTCACGGCGCGGAGGAGTGCGCAACTCCATACAAGTGCACTAACTGCTCCGGTTTTCGTTCTCCTCGGAATCGGTGTTGTCCGACATACCTGAGTGAGAAGAAGATCCAGGAGATCAAGACCCTGGATGGTCTTTCCTACCAGGAAGCGGGCCGTCAGTTTAATTCTACGAATACACCTGCCTGTACACTTGACTATAGCTTGATAGCTCAAGAGTCTTCCAGGTTCGTCATTTACAACCTCGACACCTGTCCAGACTGCTGCGCCCAAGGCGACTGTTGCTGCTCCCAGCAATGTCGCAACTAGTCAAAGCTCGAAGGAGGGGACCACACCACCTTCGACCGACCAGAAGTCTGTGCAGGATGGCAGTTGCCAGCTGGCACAGCAAGTGGGGAAGACTAAGTCCCCCCCCTAGGAGGTTGACGAAAGTCGTGCCCCAGAAGGCGGAAGCGGCTTCGTCGACCAGGGCTGGGAAACCATCTACCAACCCGTCTAAACTCGAAAAAAAGAAGGAAAAGGAGAGCGCCCGTGCTGAGCGCTCTCGGCCTTCCCCTGCGAAGGAAAAGTCATGCCCCCCATCAGGGGGGTATGAGTCTGCGCCAGGAGGCACTCCTGCTCCCAAACGTGCGCGCTCTCGTCGTAGGGGAACCACTCGCCCCGACAAGCGTTGAAGTTCTGGGCAGCACCCCTGCCATCTTTTGATGACGGGATGGATGTCGCGCTGTCCTCTACATCTACGGATGTAGAAGTAGATAGTGTGTAGGCTTACTAGCATTTTGTCGCACATAACCTAACACTCTTTTTATAGTCCACAGTATGGCACTGTTACAGTGGAATTGTAACGGTTATGATAGGCATCTTGCTGAGTTACGTCAGCTCATTAGTGAGTACGGAGCGAGTATAGTCTGTATTCAGGAGACCAACTTCAGACCTGAATCATCATACGGTCTTGAGAAATTTCCGACTATACTCGACAGAACGGTACCATGCTCACCGGGCTTCTGGTGGTGTTGGCATTTTTGTATGTTCTGATACCTACAGCGAAGAGGTTCCATTATGAACACCCCTCGAGGCTGTAGCTGCTCGCGTTCTACTGCCTGTCATAACAGTGTGTAATGTTTATTTTTCAGCAGGTCAAGCTCTTAACATAACTGATGTCACTGATCTTATAGATCAGCTTCCAACTCCCTTCCTCTTATTGGGCTATTTTGACGCCCATAACCCCATATGGGGTTGTGAGGCGCCTTGCCCCAGGGGGAGAGAGCTGGAAACATTAGTAACAGAGCTCTATTTATGTATTTTGAACACGGGGGAACCAACTCACTTTAGTGTGCGTTACGACACCTATTCTCGCATAGACGTAAGTCTATGCAGCCGAACGTTGGTTCCACTGTTTCGGTGGCATACACACGATGATCTCTGTGACAGTGACCATTTTCCCATCATCCTTACTTTGTTGAAACATAAATCCGTCGAGGCTCCCCCTCGATGGATACTTAAACATGCTGATTGGCCAAAGTACACATCACTAGCTGTCTTTAATGACGATATCAGGCGGAGCGTCGGCGAGGAAATAACTTACGTCACCCAAGTTATTCTTGCTGCTGCTGAGGAGTCCATTCCGTTCTTCTCGGGGACTCCTCGTCGAAAACTCGTTCCTTGGTGAAACGATGGAATAGCAGCAGCCATCAAGGAACGCCGCCGTGCTCATAAATGGTACCGTCGACAACCTACTGTGGCCAACTTGGTAGCATTTAAGAAACTCCACTCTAAGGCGCGAGTTCTTATTCGACAAAGTAAGGTTTCATGGGAGAGATATGTGTCGTCCATGACGTCACATACTCCATCATCTCAAGTGTGGACGAAACTTCGACGAATTTCGGGTATTCAAGGATCATCTGCTGTACTGGGAATTTGCATTGCAGGCAGTGTCGCCACTCACCCTCTCGCGATTGCTAACCATCTAGCCAGTCATTTCGCGGATGTCTCTGGCTCCGGGAATTACTATCCTGATTTCCTCCCTCTGAAGCGCGAGGCAGAACGTCATCACCTTAGTTTTGCCAGCCAAGCTTCAGAGGACTACAACGTGCCCTTTACGGAGTGGGAACTCCGCAGCGCCTTAGCGCTTTGCAAGGACACGTCTCCTGGGACGGACAACATCCATAACCAGATGTTGAAACACCTTAGTGATGATAGTTTACTATATCTCCTTCGTGTGTTCAACCGAATCTGGATAGAGGATGATTTTCCGTCTCACTTGCGAGAGGGCATAGTCATCCCTGTCCTCAAGCCTGACAAAAGATCCTAAGTATGCAGGAAGTTACAGACCGATTTGTCTTACAAACTGCCTGTGTAAGCTATTTGAGAGGATGGTAAATCGCAGACTCGTGTGGTGTCTGGAGAAACAAGGACTCTTGTCCGAGTACCAATGTGGTTTTCGAGCCGCTCGATCCACAACAGACCACTTGGTCCGCCTGGAGATCTCTATCCAGGATGCGTTTCTCCGCAAACAGCACTTGGTAGCTGTCTTCTTTGACTTGGAGAAGGCCTACGACACCACCTGGCGATATGGCATCCTTTCAGTCCTGCATCAATGGAGATTCCGAGGTAACTTCCCGGTATTTATTGAGGATTTTTTGTCCCTCCGTCTATTCCGTGTCCGAGTGGGGAGGACATATTCGCAGTACCACGTTCAAGAAAATGGTGTCCCACAGGCTATGAACATTAAAACAAGAATAATAGTTAACACCACCTTTCCAATACTTATCTTTCCTATATTTAGGAAATAAACATTACAACAGGCGTTGTAAGGTGGGACATGTTTCGCTTAACTGTAGTAAGCATCATCAGCTGAAAATAAATCTGAGCCTAAAGTTAGGTCAGGGCCCTGAACCTAGTGTCCTTAACATATATGGCACCCTAAGAATCGACATTTATATTTATAAAATGAAAATAGGCTTAAAACAAGTGTGAAAAAACATGGAATGTTACAACAAGGCTAAGAGAAAAAAACACAATCGAGTTGAGACAGAGGATAAGAACAGAAAGTAGGCTATAATACAGAGATGGTAGTGAAATAATTAAAATCATTAGGATATCATTGTTACCAGTCAGTCAATCAGAATGTTGTTCATCATGGCTGAGTTAGAAAAAAAAACACAAAAAAAACCACGTAATCGTGTTGCCAGAGGTAAAAACATAAGGTGCAACATAGAGTTGGCAGTGTAGTATGAAATTCATGGCTGCCAGTCAGTTAATAAGAATGTTCATATATAACAAAACATAATGGTTATATTCTTTTAAGTGAAGAAATAATTAAATCCCACTCTTGTATAGATACGCGAGAACGGGCGAGAGAAATCATATGTTGTAGCAGACATGGAGTAGTAACACTTCAAACACTATTGATCACGCCTGAAGCCGCTTCATTTTTGCTGGGAGTTCAAGACCAAAACGGAAAAAATAAGATGCCAAGTGCGTGAACTGAAATCTGAAAATGGAAAAAGGAAAAGGATGTACTGGGGCCTTGAAAATAGGGTGTTCAGAATGGGCGACTAAGATCGCTTACCTCTTGTGTTGGATGAGCGTTGAGCGGAGACATTAGCCGTTCAAGGGGTTCTGTTAAATTTATGCCCGTTGCTGTGTGTGTTGTATCTGTGTGCTTGCCTAGGCAAAGAGTAAGTTGGGACGGGAGGGGTAGGCGCAACAATGAGAGTGCTGGAAGCTGGCGGCGGAGCTGTATTATGGGTAGGGGGTAAGGTGGAATCTGTTATGATGACTGGAGGGGTATTTAAAGGTTTATAATTGAAGATTTTTGTGAAATTGTTATGATTTATATTAAGATTAGTGAGAAAATTGGGGACTTGTTCAATTAATGGGCTGTTGTTCTCAGGGACATCATTCAAATTATTATTATTAAAATGTTGATCCAAGAAAATGTATGTATTTTCCAATTCAGTCATTAAGCTGCTTTTATTTACATGTTTTATAACGTGGAGGTCCTGTTCAATTGTAGAATAATTGTGGCCGGAATCCCTCATGTGGTTGCTCATGGCAGAGTACTTTTTATGCTTTAAGCCATTATAATGTTCCAAGTATCTAGTTCTAAAACTGCGGCCAGTTTGTCCGATATAAGAAAATTCACACTGGGGGCATTTGAGTCTGTAAATACCAGAGTTTGAAAATTTGTCTTGAGAAGTATTTACCAATTTGGAATTAAAGAATATATTCCGATTAGTGTTGCGAGTTCGGTAGGCAATTCTGATGTTATGCTTCTTAAATGGGTTAGTAATGCTGTGTATGGCGGGGTTAGTGAAGGTGAAAGTGGCAGTGTTTATTATTTTGGGCTTATCTGGAATTAAATTTGTAGTATTTTTTGATTTTATTTTACCAATGATCTTATCTATCAGGTTAGGTTTATAGCCGTTAAGTTTTGCAAGTTCTTTTATATATTCAAACTCTTTTTTTCGGTTAGAAGGGGATAGTGGAATATTTAATGCTCGAATAACTAAACTGTAGAAAGTTGCTTGTTTATGAGATTGAGGGTGTAACGACTCATTCTTTGTTGTCTAAGGAGCAGCGGAGGGCTTTCTGTAAATGACATTTTTTTACCCTCTGCGAAAGGTTTCTCAAATCTGCCGAATGGCATCAAAACATGGCGGCCTTCAAATTCTTAGAGAGGCCACGGCTATTCAGTAGCCGAGTTATAACGCGTCTACTGTACCTCACGCTTAGTAAAATTAAGTTTTATAGACAGCAGGAATATTTTCGTGTTGGACCGTCGCATTGTAAAGATAAATGGAATAGGTATTGCCGGCAAATTTTCAACAGGTTCTCGTCAATATTATGATGCTAATTTTAAGTTAATTGGCATTAAACACTGGGAAATGTATAATTGTGCCGCTGCAAGAAAATATGGCACAGGCCTAACTAAAGCCAATATTTGGCGTTATGAAGACAAAGGTAGCTTAAAAATTTGTATTGTACAAAAAAATGCATTCAGTGGCACGCAACAAGGATGCTTTAAAGAAGTTGAAGATGAAATTGAGGTTTTGCACAGAAAATGTTAGGGTGGAATTGCCATACCGCGGCGCAATAAACTCGTTTGTTGACCTTCAAAGTCTATGATTATGCCTATACATCGCTAGCCACTGGAGTCGGCTGAACCCAGCAGGCGAGACGTGCGTATAGCGGCAGCCAGTTATACCCGACGCTGATTGGAAGTAACTGTTTTATAGTAAGCAAGAATATTTTCCTGATGGATCGTTGTATTGTAGAGACGCGTGGAATGGGTATTTCCGGCAAATTTTCAACGGGTTCTCTTCGATATTATGAAGAACAAAGAACAATTATATAATATATGCACTAGGTAGACAATAACTTTGTTACCCTACAATGCACTGTTGACGTACCGATATGGGGTCGTGCCAAAACAGGAATTGATGAATTGAAGGTGGACTATGCATGTACGTAAATAGACGGCCAACAGATGCTAGGAAGAGACTTTATACAGCTTGGAAACGCACACTTACTGCACACAGTTCTTGATTTTGAACGAACGTACGATCTCATATGGGGACGGGAAGTTCAAAAACTTGACTACTCTCACGTACTCAAATGGGGTCACTTGGCACTCAACGTGTTAAGTGTATTTTAAAAGTAGTGCAAGTGTTTCGCTTTTGTTCATGGCCGATCATCTCAAACCCTTTATTTTATAAACTAAGGCCATTTAAAATGGAAGCTAATTGCCCCTGTTTAACTTCTTATTATTTATAGATGAGTGTATAACGGACTGTCAAGCAGAAATGGCAGTAAACATGTTATTTGAAGTTTGTCAAGTATGGTTGTGTAAGAAACTGGTGCCTCTAAGAGACTGGATTGTATTAAAGTGTGACGCTCAAACTACTATATAATGTGAGTGGAGCTAATATGCTCTTGTAAAATAGTGTACCTTCAGAGCTATTTTGCTTATAGCTTGTAAATTTTTGAATCTGTCATTGTTATTGTGGGAGCTGATGAGCTCATCTTATATTGTTGTTCATCCAAATATTCTGAATACCAAATTTGAAAATAAGAAAGGGAAAGGAATAAAATTTTAAAATTCAGTGTTTTAACTTTGCTCTGATCCTTTCACTCTCCACTCATTCACCTCAGCACCTTCTTACAGCCCTGTAAACCACGGAATCCAGTAGCAGTAATAATTATAATAATAAGAATAATAATATTGGATTTATGTCCCTCTAACTATTTCTATGGTTTTCGGAGACTCTGAGGTGCCAGCATTCCGTCCTGCAGGAGTTCTTTTGTGTGCCAGTATATCTACAGATATGAGGCCGAAGTATCCGAGCACCTTCAGATACCACTGGACTGAACCAGGATCAAACCTGCCAACTTTCTGAGCTGGAGGATAAAAAACAAGGAAAAACCATCAAATGATGAAACATCCTGCTTCTATCATGGCTTAGAGTGCATTAAATTGCATGCAATTGGAAAGTTGTACTTGGTGGAGGATACAGTGAGGCATGACCAGTATTTGTTAATATTTTTATTTGATTTACATCACACCAACACACATAGGTCTAATGGCAACGATGGGACAGGAAAGGCCTTGGAATGGGAAGGAAGCGGCCGTGGCCAAATGAAGGTACTGTCCCAGCATTTGCCTGGTGTCAAAATGGGAAACCACAGGAAACCAACTTCAGGGCTGCCGACAGTGGGATTGGAACCCACTATCTCCCGGATACGAGTTCACAGCTGTGCGCTGTGAAGCGCACGGCCAACTCGCCCGGTATGACCCGTATTTAAGGGTGCTATATGGAAGACTGCTCCCTCAAACGGAGGAGAGGTACGGCTCAAATGAGTGGATTTTCATGCAGAGTGGGGCACAATACCATGAGGCAAAGAGAGTGACATCTGTTCTGTGAGCAAAAAAAATGGGAATAATTACACCTAATCAATACTACTTGTTAACAGTACAATGTATTTACATTTAAAAATACACCATCTGCAGGGCCGGTTTCAGTCTAAAAATAGATCATCCTGAGCTGCTTGAGAACATGAGATAAAATAACATGTACAAATCATTGAACATTGCTTAATCTAAGAATGTAATTAAAAAAGCATATTGTACCGGGAGCTACACCCCAACGCCATGCATTTAAATCTAGTGCCTAAAAGAACCCCTCAAGTTTTGTATTCATAAGTTTTTTCTAATTGATGTTCATTTATTTTTGGGTTGGCAATGTTTATCTTTTCTGCCAGTTTTGAATCCAACCAATCAATAATTTCTGTAATTAATTTTCTACCAATCACAGTCTTCTTCTTCTTCTTCTTCAATTTTGAGTGTCTTTTAAATTAACCAGTAAAAATGAGGGTGTGGCAGGTTTAATTTTGAATGGTCTCGAACTATCCCGAGGGTGTATAGACTACGGATTTTCACCTCTCTTGGCCAATTGATCGTCAGCTTACTAAGTGTGTGTGTGTCAAAGCAGGAGGCGGGCTGCCGCTTTCATCAGGCAGCAGTACATCGACAAGGTAATGGCCACATAACGTCTTTATTTCTTGCTAGCTCCGCAGTTTAACCTGAGGGAAAGGTCCGAAATCGTTAACCATGTAACCTTTTCTAAAAATGTAACTTTCTGCTGGCTAATATAACAACTTCATAAAAACTTTAACTGTAAATCGGCTATAGGTAGTAAAGGACCCCCTCGAGTTCCCATTTATTTTGGTTTGAGGTGACGACGTTTTGTAACTGTTTTTCTTCCTTTCCCTAAGACATCAATCAGTCCCTATATGAGTCACCTCAGTAGTTTGGGAATAGCCCCTGTTTCATCGGCCTAGTGCCCTTTATGTTTTAAGAGCTCATACCTAGGAGTGCAAGTACACGCCTCCTTTCAATTTGTGTTTCGGGCCATTTGCTTAACCTGTTCTTCTCCGCAAAGGACCAATAGGTTGGGTACAAGATACCCCTGTTTCACATTTGTAAGTTGTGCCTTGATGGCGAATGATTGTAATTTTCTGATATTGCCTTGAATAGGCCAGATGAAACAGAGACTGTTAGCTCTTTTTCAAAGTAAGATTTCTGAATGCCTCTTGAAGACTAAATGTTGTAATTTTGGGAGCAAGTGCTCCATGAATTAGTGGGATTTCTGCCGTTGAGTAAATTTGTGATCTTTGTAAATTTGAGCTTGTAGTTCAGGTAATGTAACGTTACGGGCTGAAAGCCCAAGATGTTAAGGTTCTTAATCTTGGATTTTTTTTACCAGTCTTGTTTAACGTTTGTACCTGTAAAAATTAAGATTTGAATTCTAGATAATATAACCTTGAGTTTAGTTTTATATTCATTCTTGACCTTGTAGTTAGACCCATTCACCCTGGCACCGTCTTTCACCTCTGCGATCCATGATAAACCCCGGAACAAGTATATAACATTGAAAACTGGTTAAATCAGTAAAATACGATTGTCATGCCTCTAGATCCCTTAATAAGGTTCATGAACACCTATTGTAGTTCTATATCTCCATGTTATTAAACTGCATTTGAAGTTCCTGGTATGGCATTAATTCCATTTGTGCCAGGCTCGGTATTTTACCATTCCCATCTAAATTTCCTTGGACGGATCTTTTGGTTTTTTAACTCCGGTATTGAATTTGCCAGGCCTAGGGAGTCTTAATTTTCATACCGTTTGTGACCCTTCTGTTTCTTTTGCCAATACCTTTATTCCTCAAAGTGTCAGACTTCATCGATTCCTTCTGATAGGACGATGGTTGCCTTATTGTCTCTCTTATTACAGTAATCGCTACCACCTCTCCAGGTGTGCTAAATCTTCTTTGGTTTGAGTTGTATTAATGGATGGCTCATTAGTCTAGCATAGACATACATATATTACAAATGAAACTTCATTTGTATTTATGTGACATTCCTAACTTGCACCAGATTTACATGAGTATGTTACTACAGGCTCTTGTTAATTTATATTCCAGCCTAACCTAATCAGTCCAACTTTAGTTAATCTAGTCTTTATAACTCCAACCTTTGTGGCACTAATATGGTTTATTTGCAATAATTTGAAATTGTTTGCCTTTTGTTGCAGGATTGTGAGACGTCATCAGTTGAAGATCTGCCCATTTCAAAACCACAATCATCAAGGAAGGTACATAGAAGAAAGCATCCAAGAGAAATTATGGATGTCATGAAGTTCAGGAGAAACAGGAATGAAGATTACTTCAGTGCTAAGGATGTTTTAAAGCTGTCCACAAAAATCGCCCAGCTACTGTGTTGAAGAAATTAGACAAATAATTTGAACTACTCCATGATGCTAATACTTGGTTTACTACGTCTATAGTGAAATAGTATTCTACTAACAAAAGACATATGTTCAAAATGGAGGAAAGTCTCATGTGTATACAATTACTGTTGTTGAGGCTTGCTGTGTTATTTTTATGCAGGCGTTTGGTATTTCTCCAGAAAAGGTGAAATTAGTGCATAAACAATTGGTTTATTTTGAACAGATTGTCAATGACACTGTTTTAATTGTGCGGTTGAGTTGGAGTAAGGTGGCAGTGACTAACGTAAAGGCTGAATGATGTGCAAAACAGGACATTTGTTTCACATTAATCCCACTGAAGAACACTTTCTGTTGTTACATTCATGGTTGTTACTGTATAACTTTAATACTCCCAACTGTGGTTTGGGGGTGGTGGAATACCTCCACAGTATCAGACTGAAAGGGCATGCTGAGGGACTTTAATGATGGAGCATCAGTGACCACAGGCCACTACTTGAGTGACGTTACTGCCAATTGCATGGCTTCTCACTTTTCATTTTTCCTGCCTGGTGCTCTTTGTTTTAAACCCTTATTTTCTTCTGACCATGAAGACATTACGTTTGTGATACATAGTGTGTCATTATCTTGGCATTTGGGGCCCTTTCTTTTGCTGATATCACTCTTCAATGCATCAAACCTTTCTAGTTTGTGATTAATGTTAAGAGAGGATGGTCCGCAAGATGTAATTCCTCCTAAACAGTTACCATTACTAACTGTACTCCAACTCTGACATGTAACCTACAAATGGTGCCCCCGTTAAGCCAAGCAACCCAGTGGAATGTTGGGTAACCAATCCCAGCAGGAAATTGGGTCGGCGAGCCTATCATTGCTGGGTGTTCCAAGGCTTACAACCTTGGCATTACCTTGATCGGTTGAAATATAGCTGGCTCCCATCTACAGTTTTTCATCTGTGAAAAGCATGGAGGAAAAATCAGCAGAAGCAACTACCCCAGATGGTAACCAATCCACCGTCGTCACGCGCGTCTCTTGCAGGTCATCGGATTTTGGGGAACCTGCACAGGCATGCTTGGAGGTTGATTGACACCCTGCAAGATCATCAAATACTGATCACAGAAATTCAAGAAACAAGGTTTGTAGATGAAGAAGCCCTTGAATCCCAAGGGTATAGGATCGTCAATGGTAAAGTCGGGAAACGTTATAAAGTCTATCCCCCACCTAGGTACAGGATTTGTGATTAGTAAGAAGTTTTTAGTCTGTCACCAACTTCACATCCCCCAACAGTCGGATCTCGATCCTTTCTTTTCGAAGCACAAATAAAATCTACACCATGGTGAACGTCCATGCATCAATTAATGAAGTTAACAGGACGGACCCACAAGGAATATAAATTTTCTGGGAAGAGCTTGAAGATACTCCATCCAAGATCCTCAAAGAACACATAAACATCCTTCTCGGAGACTTCAATGCTACGCTCGGGAAAGAAAAGGTGTTCAGGAGTATTGTTGGAGACTACCCAGCCCGCAGGATGACGAATCACAGTGAAGAAAGGCTGGAAGTGCTGTGCAAGGCATTCAACCTAGTTATGAAGTCAACTGCTTTCAAACACCTTCCTAAGAAACAGAAAACATTGACATCCCCATCTCGGTGAATTCCATATTGACCCCGTTGAAATTTCTCGTATATTTCCGAGAGAAATCCAGAGTATAAAAGTCTTAACACTTACCCTGCTGATGCCTTAAACGTTGCTCCTCAGCCATGAGCAGGCTGATTTGCAGAATTTATGGCTACGTTCAGAATGGCACAAAATGAATATGATTTGAGTTACAAATAAATTGAAAAGTCTGTTCGTTTTCCGAATCCTTACAGTACAAGTTTAATATATTTCAGGTATGATAAAACAAGGTATTTTGTAAAAAAAAAAAGAGAAAAAATTACATATTTTTCTCAAGAAGGAAGAAACATTAAAAATTGTAAAATCAGTTAAGCTTGCACTACACTGTTGAAATAAATCTCAATCATTTATTTGATATAATACACCACTTTGAAGTTAAAAACTAAACATGTCACTTCTCGTAATGCACTACAGTATGGTAAATTTTCAAAGAAAATTTTGGGACGAAGTTCAACATTACGGCCACTACACTCGTGTGAAGTGTCTTTCCTCCCGGCCTTGTCGTGCGGGATTTTTCTATGTCTCCACAAACAATACATCTTCTCTGTGCCTTGTTTTAACCGTCAGAAAGTAACTTGGTTCGGAAAATGTTTTCAAGTGATCTAAGCTATGTTTGAACTCAAGTGCTAGCTTCAAATTCATTGCCTGCAGACGGAACTAATCTTGTGCCTACATGCTAGAGAAACTGAGACATGTTGAGTTTCTTTGCTATCTGATTGTCTTGAAAAGTACAACCATTCACTGTTGCCTTCACAGTCAGGTTCAAGCCACGTGCAGAACAAACAATAAAAATCAACTTTATGACGGAAGATCCTTTCACGAGTTCTCATGCCTTTTAACAGATGATATTCTTGCACTAAACAGTGGATATTCATTCTTCCGCTAATCAGTGACTTAGTACTATCTAGCCTTAGTATATGCAACTTCATGTTAAATGGCATCCACACAGTCATGATAGAGCTGTAATATATTATGTTCATCTCCAACACAAAGTGCAAGAAATCGAACAACATAATATTACGCTCGCTACAGTTTTAAAATTAGGTAGCAGGTAGGGACCCTTTTCGGAGGCAGTCCTACCCAGGGAGTGGCGCCCCTGCCTATGTGAGTCCCAGAGCACATTGACCCGGTGTGTAACATCTGGTAAGGGTCCCAGCTCAGGGTTACGAGTGAAGACTTCAACGACTTCTACAGCGGAGAAGGTGGACTTTGTTGCGGTGGAGATGGTGGAAGAGGCAGCCCTGTATTCAGAGATTTATATGAGTACAACCTGCTGCCTTGTAGATTGAGGTGACTGGACACCAAAGGCTAAGGGAGAAAACACTGAAAGAAAATCTCCGTCTGTGTTAGGCTCAGCAGGTCAATAGAGGGATTACTGAAGAAGTCTCTTGCAAGAATGATACGAGCCTCGTATGTAGGATTTACGACAACATCAGTTTGGTGCGAATGATGGTACACAGCTTGATGTTACACCAGCTACCCAAACCAAACGAAGACAAAGTATGAGAGTGGGAACATTAAATATCCTGACATTGACAAACAAAACTTAAGAGCTGGTCGACCTCATGGAAAGGAGGAAACTTCTGATCATGGGCCTGAGTGAAACAAAGTGGAAGAAAACTGGGAAAATGAATATCAGATTGGACTATAGTCTCTACTGGTCTGGAAATGAAGTAGAGTCTAAGAATGGAGGTGGTTTTTTAATGCATAGTTGCATAGATGCTTGTAGTGAAGTTCAGTTTGTTAGTGAAAGGATAATTAAGTTATCTGTGAACTTAGGAGGGAAACGTAAAATGTGATCCAAGTCTTTGCTCCACAGGTAGAGTGCTCAAAAGAGGAAAAGGCCACCTTAAAAATTTGGTGTAACACACTGAGTATGACAATCTAATTGTAACGGGTGATTTTAATTCACGAGATGGCTCACAACGAACAGGATATGAATCCATACTTTTCCCTCATGGAATGGGAAACATATATATATGCTAGATCTATGCTTGTGAAACAACCTGATATTGCTGGGATGATAAAATAGGTACAGTAATAATTATATTTTGATAGATCAAAATGTATTGAAAAATGTCAATGATGTTATGGTCATTCCAAGTGAAGACCTTGGTGGAGACCATAGACTGTTGGTTGCAGTTGTTGCAGATAGAAGACCTCTTATAATCTGTAACAAAAGAGTCCCAAAAATAAAAACTTTTCGACTAACCGAGCCAAGTGTAAAGGAAGAATTCAGGGAAGGTGTCTGCATGTTGCTGCCGAGAGAAGAACTGAAATTGGTAGTTAAAGAATGGGATACTCTAAAGAAGGTTGTGGTTGGTACAGCAGAAAAAGTGTGGACGACAGAGTCAAATAAGAAAACCTAAAGAAACTGCCTGGTGGAATGATAATATTAAAAAGGAGGCTATCAATGATAAACCGTGCAAGAAGATTACTCATATCAAGCAAGAACGTGGGGGAGATCAACATGAAATAGAGAAGCTGTCACTTTACAGAAAGAAAAAATTACTGGTCAAACAGTTGGTTGTAGCAGAAATGCAAGGAAGATCTGGCTACCACAATAATGCAGCGTGGAAATAAGAAACTGTTATACAGTATTATTAAGAATAGAACAACTCAAAATGAATTATCAAATGTGAAGAACTTCCTAATGGTGAGGTGACTAGGAATAAGACCAAAATATTACAGGAGTTCCAAAGGCACTTTGAAACTTTGCTGAACTGTTATGAACATGTCACTCCATTAGATGACGAACCTTATGATTTTGGCAGCACAAATACCACTAGTCTGACATGGTGGGAAGTAGAGACGGCATTATCTAAGCTGAGAAACAACACATCAACTGAATCAGATGAATTGAGTGTTGAGATGATCAAAGCACTAGGAGAGGTAGGGCAATAGTGGATGTACAGATTACTAAATAGAATCTGGAAAGAGAATGTAATACCCAGTAACTAGAAGCAAGGTGTTGTCATCCCATTGTTGAAAAAAGGTGATAGTAAGAAATGTACCAAGTACACAGGTATAACTCCTTGCTGTCACATGGCCTCAAAATCTTGAGAGCAGGATTAGAAAATATGTTGAACCTACACTTCAGGAGGGACAGCATGGATTTAGACTTCATAGATCAACCATAGGCCTCATTTTTGCCACCAGAATGATCTGTGAGAAGTATTGGGAGAAAGGTAAAACACTTAAAACTTTTTTTCTGGACATCGAGAAAACATGACCATGTACCATGCTGGCATATATTGGAAAGTTTCAGACATAAGAAAGTGCTCAATGACATTGCACAAGTACAACGATTATATGATTAAACCAAGTGTTGTTTCCAGGTCCAGGATGGTAGGTCAGGTTGGTTTGAAACGAAGAGTGGAGTCCAGCAAGGAAGTTGTCTTTCACCACTTCTCTTCATAATCATAATGGATGAAGTTTTAAAAGTGGGTAAGAGAAAGGATCCATTAACTAATACCCTGGATTTTGCTGATGAATTAATGGTATGGGATGAGACAGAAGGGGAAGTACAAACTAGACTAGATCTCTGGCATGAAGCTTTTACAACCTTTGGCCTCATAATCAGCAAAATGAAGACATTTGGCTTTGTGATGAGTACAAACTCTCCAACTGTTCATCTAGTAATTGAAGATGAGGCGATGGATATTGTAGACATCTTCCTGTATTATGCAGTGTTCCGCCATCAGACAGTGTCATACATCAAGGGATTAGTAACAGAATACAGAAAGCTTCCAAATTCTATCACGCTGTACGTCCGTTAGTTTCCAAGATCAGCTTGTACAAAATATGTCTACTACCTATATTGACGTATGGTCCGGAAGCAGCAACACTTACTGGACCAACAAAGAGTAGTTTTCAGGCAACGGAAATGAAGTTCCTCCGTTCTTGTCTACAAAAAACCAAAATGGATGAAATAAGGAATGTGGACATCCGACAACAGCTTTGATTGAAAAGAAGCTTCCTGGAGACTAGAACTGAATGGTATGGTCACATGAAAAGGATGAAGCCTCACAGGACCCCTGGAACATACTTTGTCCACAATGTTCCGGGAAAAGATCAAGGGGAAGACCTCGTGATGTTCGGGAAAAACCGATAATGAAGGACCTTGAAATTAGAGATGTGAACTGGGCCCGCATATATGAGCAGCATCTGTGGATGGATAGAACAAACTGGAGAAGGCTCATTCACAACCGCACCCAGCTTGCTGGAGCGAAGAAATGATGTTGGTTTTAAAAAGTTACCTTGCAATGTAATAGTACGGCGCCCACACCCCAGATGTTTAGATGCCCGAATCTTGACTGACCACTTTATCTCAAAAGATAAAAATAAAGCTTATTCCAGAATCCACCAAGAGATTTTGGGGAAGACAGACCAACAGGTTTGATGTGGAAGAATTAAGGACTCGAAGAGAATTCAGTCAGAAACTTGAATCACTTGAGCCACAGAATTGGGAACAACTCAAAGAAGCCGTAGTTGAAGCGTCAAAAGAAACCACCCTGCTGACGAACTCGTGGAAGCATCGTTTGTTGGACTAGTGAATGCAATGATACCATAAACGAAAGGTGACTTGCTTGGCTGCGATGGAGCAAGCGGAGGAACAAAGGAAACAGAAGTGTTCCTGGTCGCAAGAAAGCAGGCTGACTAAACTTGATGCAGGGTAAAACGAGCATTTTCCACAAAAAATTTGGCACAGATAGACCTAGATTTCACAAAGAACAACACTCGCCGACTTCTGCAAAACCTTCAAGCAAAATCTCGGTAAATACACACCACCCAGTCATCACTTTAGGAATTCCCATTGGAAAGTTGCTTATAGTGACAGACAACTATAAGGTCCTGGCAATATACTTTTGAGTCCCTTTGTAACTGTGAGGCTCTCAACATCAAAATTTTCCTTTCACGAAAATATGTCCGTTAATCTAGACTCAAGTCTTCCAACCAGAGAAAATATTAGGCGGATCATTCAATCATTTCAGAATAATAAAGCACCAGGTGAGGTTTCAATAGTTGAGCTTTGGAAGTATGCAGGTGATCAAGCAGTTGAGAAGCTTATGGATATTATCCAGGGGAGTTGGAAAGAGAGAAACTGCCAAGTGACTGAACGTCGGCCCTGATTCAAAGCGAACTTAAACAACTATCGTTGCATATCTCTCCTCTCGAAAACATACAAGATTCTCGAGAAAGCTCTTAAACGAGAGCTGAAGCACAGGTGGAATAGCGACTGAGAGAATACCAAGGAGGGTTTGTATGTATGTGTGTTCAGTCCGTCAGCGATTCCGCTGTTGGGATCCTGAACAGCTCTGCCATCAGCTGTCACAGATGGCCTAGGCATCACTGAAGAGGCATACTAGGGAAATGATCCCCCTGTCGGTGGGGGCGGTAAAATAACACCCACGTATCCCCTGCCTGTCGTAAGAGGCGACTGAAAGGGGCCCAGGGGCTCTGAAGTTTGAAGCGTGGGTTGGCGACCACGGGGCCCTTAGCTGAGTCCTGGCATTCTTCCACTTACTTGTGCCATGCTCCTCACTTTTATCTATTCTATCCGACATCCCTTGGTCAGCTCTTGTTCTTTTCGGACCCCGACGCTATTAGGTTTGCGAGGGCTAGGGAGTCTTTCATTTTCACGCCCTTCGAGGCCCTTGTCTTCCTTTGGCCGATAGCTTCATTTTTCGAAGTATCGGCCCCCTCCCATTTTTCTCTCTGATTAGTGTTATATAGAGGATGGTTGCCTAGTTGTACTTCCTGTTAAAACAATCACCACCACCACCTTGGGAAATGAGGAGTGAGGTAGTTTCTCGTTGCTTTCCTCACCGAGCCAGTGTTGCTATTACATATCAGTCTGCCAAGCCCGCTGAAATGCATACACCAACCGACCCTATGAGCATCATTTTCACACCATTCATAGCAGGGAGTAGCTGCATAAGGATTGGCATTACTAGCATCGCTCATACCTGAGTCATTTTTAAATTGTCATAGCCAAGGATAAGACGGAGACAGATCTATGAAAGTAACAAAATTGCTCTAGCCAAGGCATAGTGCATTGTAAACACTAGGTCCTGCCAGCAAAAGCATAAGGAAGTTTTAGGAAAGCGAAAAATTGTGTTGAGTAAATCATGAATCTAAAATCAATTCGTGCATGAAACTGAGAAGTAAGAATTTCGGAGTGACCTTTGTTGACTCCAAGAAGACACACGACTCTCTGGATTGAAGTACCCTGATCTATGTTCTAAATTGATAAGACAAGAACAATCATTCAGAAAACCCGGTTGGACACATTTTCCAAAGTGAATTTCAGGGTATAGTTTTCCGAGTCCTTTGAAATACGGACAGGGGTATGGCAGGGAGATGGGCTGTCACCTCTGCTATTCAGCTGTGTTCTCTAGAAAATGATTTGCGAGTGGCGTAAAGAAATGTGTAAGGACGGTGTTAAAGAATGGGGTGAGACGAGGTTGTAAGAACAAGGACCTGGCAATCAACTGTTTAGCCTTTCGAGATGACCTTGCAGTTCTCTTTAATTCTCCTTATGCGGCCACACAAATAAGTCAATTACAGATGCAAGCAGCAAAGGGAGGCTTTCCGATTTTGTTTGAGAAAACACAGTTCATAACGAACAGTGAGTCATCACCCAGAGAACTTAAGGTGAACGAAGGAAAAATAAAGAAGGCAAAGAAATTTAAATACTTGGGTGAGTGGTTCGAGTCCAACATTCGTGAAAAGAAAGCTTTAATGTCAAAGATAAACTAAACGGAAGTAATTTGCTATCTAACCAGACATCTACAATAAATGATCAGTGTCCTTCAAGGCTGGACTCGGGCAGTACTGTACCGTTATTCGACCGGAGGCGCTATATGCATCAAACTGCCTGGAAGCTAAAGAGAGGTAGTTTTTATGAAAGATCTTGGGCCTGGTCAAAGAACAAGGAGAGTACAGAAGACAACACAACGAACTGTATCTACACATGGAGAATATAACGGACACCATACGCAAGAGGAGAATCTCTTTTTATGGCCACTAGACACTGTCCACACCTGGGTAGTCGCTATGGCGCGGAAGTTGAATATTTTATTACCAACCCTCCGGCGCAAAATGCATACGCGTATCTGCGTACCGAACTCATTCGGCGTCTTTCTCTATCGGAAGAGCAACGCGTTCGTCAACTGCTCATAGAGGAGGAGCTCGGTAACCGAAAGCCATCCTAATTCTTACGACACCTTAGGTCTCTCGCGGGCAGCACACAAGTACAAGATAACCTCGTAGGACAGTTATGGATATAGCGCCTGCCGTCACAAGTAGAGGCCATTTTACAAACAGAGTGAGATGCCGCTAGATAAGGTTGCCGTCTTGGCCGACAAAATTCTTGAAGTTTCACGCGTGTTACTTCCCGCCACTGTTCACGCCGTGAGTACACCGCCAGTTAGTGAGGTGAGCCAGCTCGCGAAGAGGATAGATGAACTTTCACACCAGATGGCAGCACTGCAAACTTCCTTCTGCGCACGCTCTCGTTCCCGGAATCGCCCAAGCTGTCTTAGCAAGAGCCGCAGGTCTTCTCCGACAGCCGGTGCACAAGATATCTGCTGGTACCATCGCCGCTTCCGCGAAAAGGAGGAATTACCTTGTAGCTTCCCGTCAAACTCCAACGGCACCAGCGACGGCGGTAAATGGTTGCCCGACAGATGGAAACCGCCTCTTTATCACAGACAAGAGCAGTAAACATCAATTTTTGATCGATACTGGGTCGGATTTGTGTTGTTTTCCGCATAAATTCCTGAAGGGGCGTGGCCATCAGATCAGTTATGAACTCCCAGCTGCCAATAATTCCACAATCCACACATACGGGACTATTTGTTTTTGCCGACGTCGCCCTTCCCATCTTAGGATCAGACTTCCTCGCCTATTATCTTCTGCCAGACTGTCGTAACAAACGGTTGGTGGACGGCATCACAGGCTTATCAGTAAACTTCCCATCTGCTAAGTCTCTACAACCCAATGTGAATCTCTCAATGTACCGACTACGTTTCATGAAATTTTAAAGAAATTTCCTGATATCACTCGTCCATCTGGAGCCTCGCGAGAAATACGCCATTCTACGGTACATTTCATCCGCACTACACCAGGACCACCTGTTTCCTACCGAGCTCGTCGTCTCGCCCCGGATTGCTAAGGAGTTTGATGCCATGCTTCTGGAAGGTACAGCAGGACGCTCTGAGGGTCCTTGGTCGTCACCGATCTATTTGGTACCGAAGAAGAACGAAGGCTGGCGGCGGAGATTATCGTGTCTTAAACTCACGGACCGTCCCTGACAAGTATCCACCTCGGCATCTGCATGAGTTCAGCCATCAGCTCCGCGGATGCACAATTTTCTCCGTGATCGACCTAGTGAAAGCCTACACCCAGATTTCCGTGAACCCAAGTGACATTCCAAGGACCGCAATTATAACGCTCTTCGGACTGTTTGAGTTTCCTTTCATAACCTTCGGACTACGCAGTGCTGGCCAAACCTTTCAAAGATTCATAGACGAAGTACTATCACGTTTGGATTTCACGTTTGTGTACGTCGGCGACATCTCGGTCTTCTTTAACAGTCCTGAAGAACATGGGCGCCACTTGCGAACTCTCTTCCACCACCTCTCTGAGTATGGCATCCTCATCAATGCTACCCAGAGTGTCGTAGCATCTCCGAAAGTCACCTGATACGAAACTGCCGGAACGCATCACACCGCTGCAGAATTTTCCTCTCCCGAAAGCTGCACGTGATCTCAGACGTTTCCTGGGAATGATCCAATTTCTATCGTCGATTCCTTCCCTCAGCATCGCAGTACCGGTCTCCACTCCGCGTAGCTGTATCCAGTTTACACGGCTCTCAACTGGTAGCCCCAGAGGCTCTGAACTTCGGAGCGTGGGTTGGCGACCACGGGGCCCTTAGCTGAGTCCTGGCATTGCTTCCAATTACTTGTGCCAGGCTCCTCACTTTCATCTATCCTATCCGACCTCCCTGGGTCAACTCTTGTTCTTTTCCGACCCCGACGCTATTAGGTTTGAGAGGGCTAGTGAGTCCTTCATTTTCACGCCCTTCGTGGCCCTTGTTTTTCTTAGACCGATATCTTCATTTTTCGAAATGTCGGATCCCTTCTATTTTTCCCTCTGACAAGTGTTATATAGAGGATGGTTGCCTAGTTGTACTTCCTCTTAAAACAGTCACCACCACCATCTCAACGGGTACCCTGGACAGCAGAAATGGAACGCATCTATGCCGCCTGTAAGGAAAGCCTCGGTCAAGCTACCCTCGTAGAGCATCGCGATCTGCAAGCACCATTGGGATTGTTCACAGATGCATCCAACAGCGCTATTGGAGCTTGCCTCCAGCAATACGTGGACGATGCCTGGCAGCCTCTAGCCTTCTCTAAGAAACTGTCTCCGAAGCAAACCGAATGGCCAGCCTACTAACGAGAGTTGCTTGCAGTTTATGAAGCAGTGCAGCACTTCAGACACATTTTGGAAGCCCAGCAGTTCACAATCTATACAGACCCCAAGTCCCTGACTTACGCCTTCCAGCAACGTCGCGACAAACTCCCACCCGTGTAGCTGAATCAGTTAATCGTTCATCGCTCAGTTCACAAGGGACATTCAGCACATTGAAGGCTCCTCCAACGCTGTCTCAGATGCACTAACTCCCATCAACGGAATTGCCAGTAACACCTTGGAATTCAGCGCTTTGGCACGATCACAGGAAAGGGATGTAGAACTCCTTTATCTGTTGAATCGCGAATCAGCAAGTCCGGAGACCGGGAACCAGCACCACTTAGTTCTGTGACACTTCAACGCGTCGACGCAGACCATTTATCACTGCACCTTTTCGCAGACAAAGGTTTGGCTCTCTTCACGGTCTAAGTCATCCTGGTGCCAAAGCAACTGCCCGTTTAGCATCAGAACGCTTTGTATGGCCCCACACGCAAAGACAGCCGTACATGGGCACGAGCTTGCCAGCCATGTCAACGCTCGAAGGTCACGCGCCATAACAACGCTCCAGTTGGCAACTTTACCCCAGCGTCTGCTCGCTTCCAGCACGTCCATCTGGATATCATCGGCCCACTCCCTCCTGCTGGAAATTACCGATACTGTCTGACAGCAGTGGATCGATTCACCCGCTGGCCAGAAGTCTGACCACTGGAACGCATCACATCGCTTTGGATCACCACACCGTATCACGGCCGACCAAGGCAGACAGTTTGAATCTGTTGTTCCGAAACCTGGGGATTCTCACCGAAACCTCACGCTACCGAACAACCAGCTGGTATCCTTGGGGCAGTGGAATGGTTGAAAGTTTCCACCGTCAATTCAAGGCACCCATCATGTGCTTTCATGGTATATATCTTGGCTGCAAGCTTTACCAATTTTCTTACTTGGTGTTTGGCGTGGTTTGGTGGAATACCAGAGGTGAAAGAAGGTGCCGGGATGAATGGGTCTAACTACAGAATCAAAGTTAACTTTAAAATTTCAAATAAAGATCATATTTTTGAATTTTAACAATCAAGACAAAATCTTAACAACATTTACTTTGGTAATAACAATTTATAAACAAGACTAGAAAGATCCAAGATCCCAGAACTTACACTCTCTCGGGCTACACGCCCCTAGTTTTACAACAGCACAATTTGATCAAAGGGGCAGAAAACCCCTACCACATGGAGCACTTGCTCCCAACTTTCAACCTCAAGCCTCCCAGAGGACTTCTTACAACACCAAAAAAGAGCAGACGCGCTCTCAGTTTCTCAAACCTATTTAAGGCAATCTCAGACTTTACAATAAATCGCCGTCAAGGCACAACTTACAACAAATGAAACAGGGTTATCTCGTACCCAACCTACTGGGCCATAGCAGAAAATAACAGGTTAAATAATTGGCCCGCAACACCAAGTTGAATGGAGGCGTGTACTTGCACTCCTACATGAAACTTCTAGGCCGATGAAACAGGGGCTGTTCCCAAACTATGGAGGTGTCCCGTATAAGGAAGAAATTTGAACACTAAGGAAGAGAAGAAAATCGGTTACCAAAACGTAGTCACCTCAAATCAAAATGAATGGGAGCTCGAGAGGGTAAGGCACTCTCTATCCCCGATTTATAGTTAAAGATATTTACATAAGCCGGCAAAAATTACGTGACAGAAAAGTAGGTTACGTGGTAAAAGTTTCGGACCTTTCCAGCGGGTTAAACTGCTGAGCTAGCAAGAAAATAGATGTTAAAGGGCCATTACCTTGCGGAAGAGCTGCTGCCTGATGAAAGAGGCGCTTCCCGCCTCCTGCTACACGTCGATACACTAATGCCCGGTTTCTGGAAAGATGAGATATCTTTCCGATAACTATGGCTTTGTTACAGCTGTCGACTCGATACATCTTCGCTGCGTTGCACAGCGGAACAGCAGCTAACTTATCGACTTGTCAACTATTGGCTGGTTGATCAAGTTTCATAAATACACACTAGATGCCACCCCTCGTACTGCTTTGTTTTTGTGCATTAGGTGTGTTCCCTAGATTGTCAGGCGCATGCGCACAAGTAATGCATCGCATTTGAGCTTTCTGTGCAGCTCCTATTATCCCCTCTTTGCCATGCAGGAAGAAATTGATATTCGACTAGTTCTTGCAGAAGTGGGTGTCAGTTTCGTGGTGTTTAAGGGCTGTCAGAAGAATTTTATATTGTTTGAGGATTTCTAATGAAATATGCACACGAATGGCACATATCACGCACAATGCAGTTTGCACTGAGCCTTATAAGTATACCGTATCTCTTCCCTGTTATTACAAAATATGAACATTGTTTGATCAAAGTATAACGACATACATCGCGTAATTATCATAATTATATAACCTGTTAGTTCCTTGTAATGTAATATCGTTAATTAAAAACAATCCCACGATAAAAGTATATGCTCACTGCCAATGCAAGAAAGCCTGCAGTAGGCCTACTACGATAAATGTGTAATTATCTGTTATACTCGGTTACTGGTACCAGTGCTTTTATGGACACGAATGCAGTCACAGATACAAATATGACAAGACGCAGTATTACTGAATCTTAAAGGTTATCGTAATTAATAATTGATCAACAGGGGACAATGGAAAATTATTTGTCACAGGACGCAAATTGTCGCCTGTAACCTCTACCATACCTACGACAGTATATTTGTTTAGCCTCAGTCTTTCTTTGAATTCATTTTCACTACTGTATAGTTCATTAGAACATTAGGCCGACGGAAGAAGATGAGAAAGCCATAGAAAATTTTAACAAACGCAATGTTAACTGCTTATACTGAAGTACTGCGCACGCGCCCAACAAGTTAACAAATAGATATCTCCTGCTCAGGGCCCTCTAAGTTAGCAAGCGATTTGTCGAACCGATAGATGTATCTTACGTTCGTGCAACGCCAAAACACAAGTTAACCATTCGATACCGCTATAGGTTCGATATCTCACGTTCCAGAAACCGGGCATAAGTTAGATGTTGAAGTGGCCAGGAGACGTGTAAATCAGCAGTTTTTATACCCTCGGGGAAAGTTCGAGACCTTTCATGAATAAAACAACCACACCCACTTGATTTTATTGGGTCGCTTAGAGTTACACACCAAAATCGAAGAAGACCCCTGTGATTGGTAGAAAATTAATTACAGAAATTCTTGACTGGTTAAAATCAAAACAGGCTGAAAGACAGGATAAATATTGCCAACCCAAAAATGAATGCATTAAATTTAGAAAAGAACAAACTTGCGAATACAAAATTTCTTCAAATAAAGTTCCTTCACTTCGCACCAGGGTGCATGATCATAGTTTTTTGCAGAGGCATCTATGAGAGAATGTCCAAACTTCTTTAAATAGTAAACAAAAACACGTCGAAATTCGCACAGTGACATCTTCAGAGGAAAGGTTTAATTAGGTCCAGTTTTAAGTTCAGAGTTTCTCCTGTAGAGGAGGATTTATTGGCGCATGATTTAAAGGTGCGGCGTAGGGGTGTACCGCCCGGTACACTTGGTATCCGAAGTGTGCATAAAGAAGATCGTGGCGCTTCCTCGGCAGAGCTAGTCTACGGAGAACCAATTAGACTTCTAAGAGAAATGCTTTGTGCCACGACAGACAACCGCCTTGAGGACACTTCAAGTTTCGTAGTCAGACTCCGCCAACAGATGAGTCGACTACATCCTTTGCCAGCGTCACGGCATGATCAACATTCCACGTTCATCTTCAGGGACTAGAACACTTGTATTCATGTGTACCTAAGCGGTACGCTACAGCCGCCATACACTGGTCCACGTTGAGTGTTCGATCGGAGTGATAGGACCCTGAGTGTGCAGATAAGAGGCAAGCCTGTCCACGTCAGCATTAATCGCATAAAACCTGCCTTCCTCCTGGCTGATAACACACCATTACCTGGACAAAATGTCACCCAGGATCATTCCATCAGCCCTGAGAACACTCTCCACAGTGACACAGCCGCAGCATCAACGGCACCTAAAAGGGCTCCACTATCCGGCGACTTGGCACCTAGAACTCGCTCCGACAGAGTTAGACCCCGGACTATTTTCAGCCAGAGGGGTCTCTTCCCGCATCGCGCTCACTTGTTTCCGTTTCCGCCTTCTGCGTGCGTCATGTGATATGAGACAGCGGTCGCCCGTCCTGCTGACACGTATTACCACTACAGTCTAAAATGGTCATAACTTCTGAACCATTCATTCAAATAATGTCCTTACAAGGTTATTGTAATCCTTATAAAATAATTGAGGAGGCCAAACAATTTATTTTGATGAGGAACTCGAGGATAATATCGAAATATATATTTAATTTTAAGGAGTTACATTTTTTACCGCGGTCTGTAGCATAATGTCGCTTCTAGAGGGCAGCCGGTTGGAAATAGGTATGTGCCATCCCGGGCTTTTTTTTTGTAAAGGATTCTATGCTCTACATTTCGTACGCTTACACCTGGCGTCTATCGTTGGTGGTTCACGCAGCGTAAGCCAAGAAACAAAGTGACCGACTGACATTTTTGTCTCTTTCTACGTATTTACTGTATATTGGATCAGGGATACACAATTTTATAGTGGTTCACTACGTGAACAGTGTCGTGTTGTATCTGAAGTAGAACCACTGTACTGATTAAAATGCAGTCAACATGTTATGGAAACGTGTGTGGTGCTATACAGTCCCCGGTCAAATTAATAGAATCAACACAATTTTTTCACAAAATTTTATTTAATTGCTAATTGCAATAGATTATTATTACATTTATTCTAGTAAATGAGTGAACATTTGTTTATTAACCCTTTAAAACAAATTTGCATGACTAGTTAGGAAATTCCTTAGAAATTATAGCAAATCTCCTTATGCCTGTGCGATTTCAAAATTTTGTGCTACCACCCTCATTGAGCTTTTCTATGAGTCTCCTTTTTGTAGTTATAGTTTCTTTTGCCATCTCTCGCTTTACCAACTCCCACACATTTTCAATTGGGTTCATGTCGGGGGAATTTCCCGGCCATGGCAGTAACGGTATGCTGTGATGGCGCAGAAAGTCTATGACCGACTTAGCTGTGTGGCAGGGTGCTCCATCTTGCGTAAGTCATCTTTTTCCCATTGGGAAACCATTCCTGTATCTGAGGCAGTAGTTCTGTACGCAGAATTTCCTTGTACTGGTCCTGACGCATGGTACCTTCCACTATATGGAAACGTCCTTTTCCTTCACCACTTATTACTGACCAGACCATTACTTTATCAGGATGCTTCACCGTCCGGGAAACACAATCTCGGTGATATTTTTCGCCTGATCTACGACGAACAAACTGGGACTTCTGCGCAAGAATTTCAAAGGTTGACTTATCACTGAAGCAAACCTGAAATTTAATATAGGATAACATCAGTTCCTTACATAACCTCCAAAATCTCTCTAATAACCACCATAAACATTGTAGATGAGCACTTACCGACTTCCAATAGTTAATGTGATATTTGTGTTCCTCGGCCCACTTTAATCGCTTAGCCATCATAACAGGCGTGAGCCTTAGTTTTTTGCAAGGTCTGTGCGCTTTGAGGTCTAAATCTTTCAGCTTTCGGCGTGTTGGACTCCATTTGCTTCCAGTTCAGTTTTTAACATTTTTACTGTTGAATAACGGTTTTGTTTACAAATTTTAGTAAGGCATCGTTCACCACTCTATAAAAAAGAGGTTTTCTGCCACAATGGCCTTTCCTTTTTACACTCAGATCTTCACCAAAAGCTAGTTTTTTATTGATACGGTTCACTGTAGGCTGAGACACACCTACCTTATTGCTAATTTCACGCTGAAAATACATTCCTGTCTCAGTTAGGACCTTTATCTGTGCCCTTTGCCGAGGTGTTATGTCACCAGACATCCTAACCTGCAAAAAATTAAAAGAACTCCTTCATTTCCAAACAATACTTCATTTCTAAGTGAATTAATGAAATACAAATAGTATTATGGCTTACCTTTGAATTATAGTGTCAAACAAACAATGAAAAACCGCTAGTTGCAATAAACCAGTTTGGCGCCAAATGCTACCCAGCAGTGGACAGTTGCACATCCAATGCTGTAGTAACAATTGAGTAACGCTAATGCAATTGTACCAACTGTAAATATCTAACTATTGAATGTAGCTTCTTTTCTTGCATGCACCAAGCCTTCAAACCACTTTTAAATCGCTTCAGATTCCATGACTTAAAGAAAATCTTCCAAGAACCTGCTACGCAGGCGTAGTAGGGGAAGAGGTGATACTCCCACGTGGCGCGTCCCAGGTGGCGGATAGGGGGGTCCTAACCGGCTTGCCGGCGGACTTGAGGGAAATAAAATACCTCTCGCGGACCAAACACACACCCCCTGTGGGTGGGGGAGGCAGACGAATAATACACCCACGGTATCCCCTGCCTGTCGTGAGAGGCGACTAAAAGGGGCGCCCAAGGGATGATTGGATTCGAACCATGAAACTACTTGTGATTAGTACCACCACGCGGGGAACACCACGGGTCGTTATTACTTGCGCGTAGTACCACTATGTTAGGTACCAAATAGGTTTGTGATTGGTAGCAATCAGGAGTACCACGCGGTCAGGCTTTTACGGTACCTGTGATTAGTAGCACTATATGAGCGACACAAGGGTTCTGGCTTGCCTATGATTACTACCCACTACATAAGGAACACCACGGGATAGTACGGGTCCCTGTGGTCAGTACACGTATGTGATGAAAACCATAGGTTTGCGTTGCCCATAAATGGCGCCGCTATGTGTGAAACACCATAGGTCTGTATTACCTGTGAGTAGTACCATAATGTGTAGAATACCGCGAGTCTACGATACTGTTGCTTAGTACCGCACCATGTCAACTACCATGGTTCTTCTTTCCAAGCGATAAGTACCATTATGAGAGGCCGATGACCCCTTTAGCTTGCAAGCATCATCAATTCAGTATTGACCTCTAGAAGTAGTCCCTTCGTCAGTAGTACCATTGTTCTCCGTCAGTTCCTGAGACTGAAACATTGCGGGTCGGCTCCACTGATTGTTTTAACTTCATATCCATCCGTTCATTGTTCGTCCTCACGTTTTGAATTCTGGTCAGTGGAGGATTTTGTATTTTTATTTTGTCATTGCATTTCGTCTCATTTCGTACCATCAGGGGCCGATGACCTCGATGTTAGGCCCCTTAAAACAACAAGCATCATCATCATCAAAGAAAATCTTACTGATTCTGTAAATTAGGCCGGGGACTGTAAATTGTCGGCACGTAAAAGAACTCCCGTGGGACAAAATTACGGCACCTCGAATCTCAGAAAACCGTAAATGTTGTTAGTGAGACGTAACACAAATAATATTACTATTATTTCGAATATTATAAAGACAATAACGACAACAACCATCATAGCCAGTTAGTTTGCTTCTGTGATGGCATAACAATACTTCCTCGTCAGCATTGCTTGGTTATTGAAACACTTTATAATAAACTCTTGAATATCTCCATTAGTACAGCTCGTACGGTAAAAAGGTGGCAGATATAAATGACTGAATGAAAATCATATTTTCTATAATTATTGTTATGTGCTAATAGCCGGGCTGAGTAGCAACTCAAATGGTAGATCGCTGGCCTTCTTAGCCCAACTTGGCAGGTTCGATCCTGTCTCAATCCGGTGGTGAAGGTGCTCAAAAACATAGTTAGTGGGACGTAAAATCCAATAACATTATTATGTGCTAATAACTTATATTTCTGAATATATTTCGAAGCTCGTGAAATAATACAGTATACGTGATCCGATATACAGTAAATAAGAGGAAAGAGACAAAAATGTCGTGCGAGAAGAGACCTGTTGCTGGATCTCGGTTATTTCAAAAGGGGGCCTCTCACATCCCAGTCGTGAGTGGTTAAAAACTATAGCCCATTTCGAAATTTTCCACGAACCTACTACGCAGGCGTAGCAGGGGGAGCGGTGATACTCCCACGTGGCGCGTACCAGGTGGCGGATAGGGGGGTCCTAACCGGCTTGCCGGCGGATTTGAGGGAAATAAAACACTTCTCGCGGACCACACACACTACCCCTTGCGGGTGGGGGACGCACATGTAGAATACACCCGCGGTATCCCCTGCCTGTCGTAAGAGGCGACTAAAAGGGGCGACCAAGGGATGCTGATATTAGAACCATGAAACTACTATTGATTAGTACCATCACGCGGGGAACACCATGGGTCGCCTTTACTTACGAGCAGTACCACTATATTTGGTCCACAATAGGTTTGTGATTAGTAGCAGCAGAGAGTGGTTCCCATGTGGGTTTCCAGTACCCGTGATTAGTACCATTGTGAGAAACACCACGGGTCTGGGCGTTGCCAGTGAGTTGTACCACTATATGAGCGACACCGTGGATCTGCGTTGCCTGTGATTAGTACCCACGTTGCCTGTGATTAGTACCCACAATGCGAGGAACACCATGGGGCCCGTGGGACCGGTACCCGTGACTAGTACACCTAGGTGAGGAAACTCGTCGGTTTGCGTTGGCTATGAGTGGCGCCATTTTGTGAGAAACACCATAGGTCTGCGTTACCTGTACGAAGTACAATACTTGTGATTAGTACCATCTTGTGTGGAACATTGTGAGACTTCGCTACTTTTGATTAGTACCCCAACATGACAAATACTATGATACTTTACTCGCGACATGTATCATTCTGTGGGGCCTTAGACGTGGATTTTGCACCCCTTTAGACATCAAGCATCCTCGATTCAGGATTCTGCTTAATGAGTGGTCCCTTGAACAGTAATAAATTATGTATGATCCTTTATTTGAGTTGAATCCACTATTTTTTTTGCTCGTTTTTTGTTGCTTTTATGCTTCATGTCACGTGCGGGAGCTAAAAGTGCAATGCACCAAGAGGCTTAACCTCTTGAAGTTTCTTAGCAGCACTAATTGGGGAGCTGACCGCGTGGTGCTCCTGCGATTCTATTGGGCACACATTTTATCCCGGTTAGACTACGGCAGTGCAGCATATGGCTCCGCAAGACCAAGCGTTCTTGCGAAGCTGAACAGTATCCACCACAGCGGGGTTAGGTTGGCGACGGGAGCTTTTCGTACTAGCCCCATCGCTAGCCTGCTCGCTGAGTCTGGTGTGCCGCGTTTAGACCTGAGGCGCCAGCAAATGTTTGTTTTGTATGCTGCAAATTTGCGACAGATGCCACTTCATCCGAGCTATCCCTGCGTGTTCAACAATGGCAACCGTTTGTTGTACGCTGCTCATCCTCGTGCGACGCGGCCGGTTGGGATACGCTTGGATAGCAGTTATGAATTGTTTGACGTACCTTCGATTCCTTGCCTTGTCAGACAACCAAGTGGGGTACCTCCGTGGGTTGTACGACGACCTGAAATCATCCTGGATTTACACACTGGTCCGAAAGGAGACACGGACCCTTCGATTTATCGGAGGTTCTACCTGTCCGTTGTTGGCCGCTATCCAGGTTCAGTCGTCGTTTACACGGATGGTTCAAGGACAGATACGAAGGTGGGCTGTGCGTTCGTTGTCGGAAATGATCGGTTTCTTTTTGCTCTCCCGGAAACCTGTAGTGTGTACACAGCGGAGCTTTATGCTATCTGTGGAGCTCTGCGGTACGCACTGTACAATGAACGCCGACACTTTCTCGTGTGTACTGACTCCTTGAGCTCGCTCCAGTCTATTGATACCTGTTTCCCTCGGCACCCTCTGGTGCAGCGGATCCAGGACCTGCTGGCCGGTTGTTCGGATGCCGGCACCAGAATTACGTTTGTGTGGCTCCCCAGCCACATGGGCATAGAGGGAAACGAGTTAGCAGATCAGTCTGCCAAGGAGGCAGTTACACTGCCCCCGCCACGAACCTGCTACGCAGGCGTAGCAGGGGGAGAGGTGATACTCCCACGTGGCGCGTCCCAGGTGGCGGATAGGGGGGTCCTAACCGGCTTGCCGGCGGACTTGAGGGAAATAAAATACCTCTCGCGGACCAAACACACACCCCCTGTGGGTGGGGGAGGCTGACGAATAATACACCCACGGTATCCCCTGCCTGTCGTGCGAGGCGACTAAAAGGGGCGACCAAGGGATGAATGAATTAGAACCATGAAACTACTCTTGATTCGTACCATCATGCGGGGAACACCATGGGTTGCATGTACTTGCGAGTAGTCTCACTAACATGGTACGAAATACGTTTGTGATTCGTTGCAGTAAAAAGCCTGGCCTGGTGGATTCCAGTACCCGTGCGTTGTACCCATGTGGGCAACACCGCGGGTCTGGGCGTAGCCTGTGAGTTGTACCACTATATGAGCGACACCGTGAGTCTGCGTTGCCTGTGATTAGTACTCCCTATGTGCGGAACACCCCGGGGCCCTTGGGACCGGCACCCGTGACTAGTACCCTAGGTGAGGAAACTCATCGGTTTGCGTTGGCTGTAAGTGGCGCCATTGTGTGCGAAACACCATAGGTCTGCGTTACCTGTACGAAGTACAGTACTTGTGAGTAGTACCATCTTTTGTGGAACACCGTGAGTCTTCGCTACTTCTGATTAATACCCCAACATGACACATACCATGGTTCTATTTTACTCGCGACATGTACCATTCTGTGGGGCCTTAGACGTGGATTTTGCACCCCCTTTAGACACCAAGCATCATTGTGCTTTGTAAGTGGTTCCTTGGTCGCTAACAATGTTATTTTCGATCTGCATTGAGTCCGCTCCACTGGTTTTTGTTTGTTTGTTTTGTTTTGTGTTTTGTTGGGTTCCTGTCCATCCATTCATTCATTCTTCATGACATTTTATTTTTATTTTGGTCAGTGGATGCCTTTGAATTTTTGTTCTTTCATTTCGTACCATTAGGGGCCGATGACCTTCGATGTTAGGCCCCTTAAAACAACAAGCATCATCATCATCACACTGCCCCCGTTGCCTTTCAAGGTTCCAGCAAGTGATATTCGCTCTCAGCTGAGGCATCTGGTTATGTCTCATTGGGAGATGGAGTGGCAGGTCATCCCACTTCCCAATAAGCTGAGAGCGATAAAAGGAACAACGAAGGTATGGAGGACTTCCCTTCGGGCTTCGCGGAGGGAAGCCGTGGTATTATGTCGTCTTCGGATCGGCCACGGTATCTTGACGCACTCCCATCTACTGAAAGGAGAACCCCCTCTGGTGTATACCTGCGGCAACCATCTTACCGTGGTACACATCCTTACGGAGTGTGTGGACCTGGTCGATCTGCGCCGTAGTCTTAACCTTCCGAGTACAATCTCCCTTATCTTGCGCGATGACGAGCAGTCAGCAGACCTCGTCATCCGCTTTATGAGGGATAGCGGTCTGTTTTATCGTGTGTGATGATGTCCTTTGTCCTAGTGTTGTTTATGTCAGTTGCGCTTTTATCTCATTGACTTCATTTTAGTTTGTGTTGCGCATTTTAATGTGTTATTTTAACCTCTAACGTAAATTATGTGTTAATATCTGTACTACTGGGCAATGCCTTATTCCTTCGATTTCCTGTACTTCCTCTTCTTTTAAGAGAACATAAGGCATTGCGTATTAGATCCACTGATTGTTTTAATCTCACCCTCATTTTTCTTCATCACCACTTTTTTAACTCTAGTCAGTGGATACGTTTTAAATTTTAACTTCATGTCTCATGTCATTCATTTCGTTCCATTAGGGGCCGATGACCTTCCATGTTAGGTCCCTTAAAACAACAAGCATCATCATCATCAACACACACCCGCTGTGGGTGGGGGAGGCACATGTAGAATACACCCGCGGTATCCCCTGCCTGTCGAAAGGGGCGACCAAGGGATGATTGTCTTGGAACGATGAAACTACTTGTGATTAATACCACCACGCGGAGAGCATCATGGGCCGGTTTTACTTGCGCGACCACGAACCTACTACGCTGTCGTGCAAGACGTGCAAGATACTTAATTAAACAGAAGTGATACTTCTCAATGTCGCCAATCTGATGCAGTAGTAGATCTACTTTCTTGTCACACGTTTTATGTGAAACGTACAATGGTATAAGAGTAAAGTCTTTATTGCCTTCTTTCTATCCTGTGCACACTCAGTTGTTCTCATCGTACTGCGCTCCGAATACATTCACGGAGATTTCGTTTTAATCTTACGAATATTCTCATATCTTATTTCCATCGGGATTGGTATGTATTTTAAATTTAGAATTAAATTATAATCTGGATAAGAAGAAAAACGATCCACATGATGTTTAGCTGGAACTACGCCCGCAACTACACTCCATGCAAAGCAAGCATCCCGTGTGTTCTGCAGATTAATAAATGATTTCTTGTCTCTAATTGCTGACCACGAACCTACTACGCTGGCGTAGCAGGGGGTGAGATGATACTCCCACGTGGCGCGTCCCAGGTGGCGGATAGGGGGGCATAACCGGCTTGCCGGCGGACTTCAGGGAAATAAAATACCTCTCGCGGACCAAACACACTACCCCCTGCACATATGTAGAATACACCTGCAGTATCCCATGCCTGTCCTAAGAGGCGACTAAAAGGGGCGACCAAGGAATGATTGAATTATGAGCGTGAAACTACTCTTGATTCGTACCATCATGCGGGGAACAACATGGGTTGCATGTACTTGCGAGTAGTATCACTAAATTGGTACGAAATAGGTTTGTGATTAGTTGCAGGAAAAAGCCTGGCCTGGTGGTTTCCAGTACCCGTGCGTCGTAACCATGTGAGCAATACCGCGGGTCTGGGCGTAGCCTGTGAGTTGTACCACTATGAGCGACACCGTGGGTTTGCGTTACCTGTGATTAGTACCCACTCTGTGAGGAACACCACGGGATAGTGCGAGTCCCTGTGGTTAGTATACCTAGCTGAGGAAACTCATTGGTTTACGGTGGCTATGAGTGGCGCCGTTGTGTGAGAAACACCCTAGGTTGCGTTACCTATACGAAGTACAATACTTTTGAGTACTACCATCTTGTGTGGAACACCGTGAGTCTTCGCTACTTTTGATTAGTACCTCAACATGGCAAATACCATGGTTCTACTTTACTCGCGACATGTACCATTCTGGGGGGCCGTAGACCTGGTTTTTGTACCCCTTTAGACATCAAGCACCCTCGATTCAGGGCTGTGCTTTATTCGTGGTCCCTTGGTTAGTAATAGTGTTATTTATGACTTTTTTTGAGTCGTATCCACTGTTTTTTGTTTGGTTGTTTCTTATTTTTGTTTTTTTGAGTTTATGTCCATCCATTCTGTTTTCATGAATTCTTTTTATTTTGTACAGTGGATTTTTTAAACTTTTTGTTGTCATTTCATTCCGTATCAGTAGGGGCCGATGAGCTCGATGTTAGGCCCCTTTAAACAACAAGCATCATCATAATCTAATGCTGAAGGCTACGTTAGACTACGCGGGGACTTGCCCACGTGAAAACCAACATTTGTAATAATGTTTATCCGCAATTCACGAATTCGTAGCGGAGACCAGCTCGAATCAGTAGCCTCGAACTCTGTCAATTTTTTCAGAATCGGTTTAGTTACATGCTCTTTGTACCAATCTCTTAAATTAGTAATTTCAGTAATTTCGGCATTCCTTGAATGAAAATAATTGTTAGTGATTTTTTCGTGAAGAACATGTGTGCAGAAAACGGTATTGACTTGTAATGCTTGTGTGTTAAGTGCTTTCTTCACATATTTATTAAATCAGACGTACGATTTATCTAGGATCTCTTCCGAAGGAAGAAATCATTTTTAACATTTACCACCGCTAGTGTGTACACTCCGCGACGAAAAGGTTCCTCAATTTGCTTACACTGGAAAGCAGACAGATCTTCTATCTGGAAAAGTTAGCCCATTAACAGTGCGAGCATGTAAATTCATTTCTAACATCCGATTACGCAATTCCTCTAGCTCATTAAGTTTTTCCATCGGCTCGGTCTGAGCTGCTGCTTCTCGCTCCTCGCTAGGATCGAACTTACATGAAATTACTATTGGTCCGTTTGCCTCCCTCATAAACTCACGAATGCGTTCAAACGCTGTATCAAAATGAGCTTGCATTCTTCCCCCATCTTCATCCGTCCGTAAATTAATGTCTAATTTTCTACGTTTGCTCGAAGGAAACTCTATGACTAAAAAACGTGGCCACAAATTACGTTCTGGTGCTAAATTGTTCTGCGTTCTCAAGACAAGTCCAACAGTTGCTGTAGCAACGACTTATCAAGAATGTACAATCCGTCATTACACAGTATAACCATCGAGCTAGCTCACTCCCTACTACATCTAGTGAAGAGTGAACAGCTCCGCTTGGAAACTCGTCCTGAAGCTTCCCTAACAATGTATTCCGGTAATAGGAAATTTTGTTCGATTCTTGTGAAGAAAACGAAAATTCAATCTTATAAATTTCTTCGAATGTGTTATACCCAACAAATAGTAAAAAATATTAATTGCTTGAAAATTCGGTCGGGAGAAATCGCACTGCAGTAGCTGTCGCCTCCTGCTGGCTTTCATATGCTTTACTCATGTTCGTCACATATACTGTAAAATTAAAGAGTGCACACCCTCTGTTCCATAGTTCAATACAATTACCAGACAGTTCTTGTTGTTCTGCGCTCAGTTGTCCCGCTTCATCTTGATTAGGCTGTGCACTTGCGACGACTTCCTCCTCTCGGTGTAGTTTGAATCGTTGGTTCTGTACGATTGGATATGCTTGATTTTCGGATCGAGCCTTAATCTCCACTGTCTTCCACTTCATCATAGCAACACGGACCTGAAATGAAGCAGCACATACTATTTTCAATTAACAAAGCAATTATTTATTTATTTATTTATTTATTTCATACCACCAACAGAGATGTTTCTCCAATTACAGGTGGCTTAGTCATTATGCATTAATTATTAAAAATAACAATTGTTAGAAAGAACTTAATATCTAAAAATAAAAATATACAACATTATTAACAAGTAGAGTAGCAAACAGAATTTACAGCACATTAATACTTTTTCAAGTTTAAATATACTTACTGTAATATCTAAAAATTAATTTAAAAAGTAGACTTTTTCAGGTTCGAAGTGGACTTATGACCTAAAATACTTAATATCTAAAAATGAATTAAAAATTAGAAAAACAGAAACATAAAATAAATTAGGAATTAGGATCTACAAAAGAAATAACTCCAATCTTAGACTGACTCCAGTTAAAGAAACTGACATACAAAAGAAAATCATAGAAAGTAACGCATGAAATATATGTGTTTGGTGAGAGATGAGTTGTAGCAATAGGTATGAACAGCACATTAAATCTTAAGTGCAAATAGACATTAGTAATGATAATTTGTTTGCAGTTTTCCTTACATTTTCTTCATCTATATAAAATTATATGAATTTAAATAAAATAAAACACAAAAATGAAACACAAATTAACCAAGAAATAAGTATAAATATAGTACATATATACACCTATAGGGTAAACCTTCAGAAATAGTGAACTGAACTCAAAGTGCCCAGCATAGTGTGACCATTACTTCAACTGTGTGCCTTCTTCAATAATTTTACATAATAATTGTATCTAACAGCAAAGTCTAGATCAAGATCAGGAAATTTTTGAACTGTGACGTTATAAGTAGTGCACATTCTGAACAGTGGTGAGCTTCTATAAAATACTGTTTTAGGAATCGGAAGAAACAAGAGATGTCTGTGTCTTAAACTTCCTTTCCGGGTATTGAACGAGAATTGTTGTAGAAAGTAACTGTTATCTACCACATTATTGATAACTCTATGGAGGTATTTTTGATCATTTATTATACGTCTGTTTAATAATGAAGTGATGTTAAATTCTTTCAGGAGATCTTTATAGTGAATTATGCCGCTAGGAACAAACCTGTTATATTTTTTAAAGTAAAGATAACGTAAGAAACGTTTTTGAACTTTCTCCACATGGTTTTGATAAGATTTGTAAATGGGAGACCAAATTACCGACGCGTACTCAAGTTTGGACCTCACAAGTGTGTTGAACAAAAGTGTGAGGGCTTGGATATTATTCAGCTCTCTGGTGTGCCGGATTAAGAAGCCCAGTTTTTTGTAGGCATCATTAATTGTGTCATAAATGTGTGAGTTAAACGACAAATTGTTTGTGATGCGTACTCCTAGATCATTAATTGAATTAACCTGCGTCAGTAATTCGTTGTTGATAGAGTACACGTGTTCTTTAGGGAATTTTCCGTGTGTAATTTTCATGAAGCAACATTTCTTTATATTGAAATGTAAATTATTTTCTATACTCCATTCGTATAATTGATTTAAATCGCTTTGAAGTTTGTCGATGTCTCCATCACATTTTATTTCTTTGTAAAGTTTTACATCATCCGCATATAAAAGGCAGTTTGAAAACTTAACCTTAGATGGGAGATCGTTGACATAAACGTTAAACAGCAACGGACCCAGGTTTGAACCCTGTGGAACACCAGAATAGACAGAAAAAATGTCTGAATTACAATTGCGATATGCTACATACTGTTGCCTGTCTCTAAGGTAAGATGAAATCAGTGATAGCATTGGCGAAGTCATTCCAAATTCAGAGAGCTTTTTCAATAAAATATCGTGATCAATTTTGTCAAAGGCTTTCGAAAAATCCAAGTAAATTACATCAACATTTCCCTGCCTATGTAGAACATTAAAAGAATACTGTGCAAAATTAACAAGATTGCTTATTGTTGATCTACCAGGCATAAAGCCATGCTGATATTCACTTATAGCCCTCTTTACATGAGCGAAAATACGACAATATAAAATTTGTTCTAGGATTTTGCACGGAGCGCTTAAAATACAGACAGGTCGATAATTCTCAATCATCTTATTGTCCCCAGATTTAAAGATTGGACAAACTCTCGATATTTTCCAGGCTTTGGGAAATGTCTGCTTCTTAAGTATCAAATTATACAGTCTCAGAAGAGGAATGAGTAACACTTCAGAACATGCTTTTAGGATGTAGGGAGGTATCCCATCAGGGCCACTTGATTTTTTGGACTTTAATTTCATAATAGCTGCTTTATATTCACTTGTGGTTATAAATTCTACTCCTAGGGAATCGTTTACCAGTAATCGCGGTGTATCAGGAATAGCGTAAGAAGGTGGAGAAGAAGAGTAAACAGATTTAAAGAACGTTGCAAAACCATTGGAGATACATTGACTATTATCTAGCGTTATATTATTAAGTTTCATACTCTGTAAGGGTGGATCTTTTTGAGTTCGCTTATTTTTAATAAAATTCCAGAATGATTTAGTATCTTTCGTGATGTTGTTTTGAATTTCAGAGATATAACGATTGTACGCTTTGTTGATTAAGGTTTTAACATATTTCCTGAGTTGTTTATATATTTGTTTACTATGATCAGAATTTTTTTGTCGTCTTCTATGCAATTCTTTCAACTTAATATTATTATACAAATATTATACAATATATATACATATATATATTTTATATATTATATATTATAATATATATATTATAATATATATATTATAATATATAATATATAATATAATATAATATAATATAATATAATATAATATAATATAATATAATATAATATAATATATAATATATATTATAATATATATATAATATTATATATTATATATATATTATACAAATAAAGTAAAAAGAAGTTGCATATAAGAACGATAAGACGTGCATACTTAGTTAAAATAAGTGCGTAACTATCGGCATTGTACTGTAGGTAGCACACTTGATGACCTGCCCGTCTCCGTGCCTGTATACTTCATTATCAGGTTATTTTTAAATAAATTTATTTCTAATTCTTCAGCAGAAACTTTCGCAAATCGCGCTGGTAGGAAAACACTCCCGGTCTCCTCACCTTCTCCCTCAATATCGGCTATTATTTTCCTTCCGAAACGTGTTTCCACTGCTCTCAGCTCTTCAACCTTAAATGGATGGTTAATTTGCAACTCGCTTAGTTTTCTGTTATGAAACTGTGGTGGCTTCCCTATCGTATTTAATTTCATTACCATATCCATTATGTTGAAATTGGTATTTCTTTTACAGTTAACAAACTAAATAAACTTACTTACTGAAGAGGAAAGAATAGTAGTAGTAGTAGTAGTAATAATAGAAGAGAAGTTCTCCTCGAACTAGATGATAGGTAGCATGTCGTGCTCTGCACCTTAAATACTCCCTGCCACCACCTTCACTCCTCACCAGTTGGCTGGAGTCGTCCCTGGTTCATTTACTGAAAATTACAACCTGCCATAAACATCCTGTTCACCTTTCGTGATGGAAATAACCTTAAACAAGCTGCAAAACATATCTTGCCTAGTAACAGCTGCACTGACCCCTCCTTATTTTTACCCCTCACCAACACTAGCGGAGGAGGAGGGGGGCTTCAGTATTGAACAAGTTGCTTCTGTTACGTAAACTAACATCCTGGAGTGGTGGCGCACTCCTGTAATCCTGCTACTGGGAAGCCGGGTTTAGTGGAAGTTTCTGGGCTCTAAGGTGCACATTAGTGACCCAGGGGGAGCTTAGCTGTGACCGCGTAAACTCCATCACCTCCGATCGATGCACGTTTACTGCGGAGCTAATCGTTCCCTCAAACTGGAGGCCAATTCATTGGTTAACGGGACAGTCAGCAGCCAGGGAGGGAAGAGGCAACTAAAAGACGTATTCACCGACTGATCCGCGAGGACGCCCCGCCGGCGACTCAACAGACCTCCAAGACTGGTATGTCCAGGCAACCTCAGATCACCGATTCTTTTCCTCAGCAACGGACACCAGCACCCAAGACTCGTGCCAGGAGTCGAGACACCTCAGCAGACAGAGAACCCTTGGAGGCGGGCCACACAACCCGAATGGCCACGGCAAGCACGGACTTGACAACATTGCAAGCAATTCAAGAGCTCAAGACACTTGTCAACAACCTCTCTCTCCAACAAGCAAACTTCTAACAGCAACTCGAACGGATCCAGACATACTAAGAGGAATCCGTGCCAGACCAAAACGCAACGGTGATGCAGCACCAGGACGACGGGCAAATTACCTTTTAAAGCAAATCCAGTTGCCACATAGTCACTGCACCTGGCCCACACCAGTAACCTTTCAAGAAATAATTGCCTCTTACATAAAGACCTCCGGGTATGTGTAGTTAACATTCCACACGCGCCTGGCCCCCCCCCCCCCCACTTCCCCCACATCCCTATACCCGGCCAGTTAGTGGCCCTCGCAGGAGGTGCGCGCTGGAGCTGGCACAGAGGCTTAGGTGGTCCAGACTCTCCTTACCTGACCTACGTAAGTCGGACTGCCCATCGGTTTACCAAGGCCATTGCTTTCAGATATTGAACTTTCATGTACCTTTCTCCTCCATCAGTAGTGTGTACACAGCAGAGCTCTATGCTATCTGTAGAGCTCTGCGGTACGCACTGTACAATGAGCGCAGACACTTTCTTCTGTGTACTGACTCCTTGAGTTCACTCCAGTCTATAGATACCCGTTTCACTCGGCACCCTCTGGTACAGCGGATCCAAGACCTGCTGGCCGGGTGTTCGGATGCCGGCACCAGAATTACGTTTGTGTGGCTCCCCAGCCACATGGGCATAGAGGGAAACGAGTTAGCAGATCGGGCTGCCAAGGAGGCAGTTACACTGCCCCCGTTGCCTTTCAAGGTTCCAGCAAGTGATATTCGCTCTCAGCTGAGACATCTGGTTATGTCTCATTGGGAGATGGAGTGGCAAGCCATTCCACTTCCCTATAAGCTGAGAGCGATAAAAGGAACAACGAAGGTATGGAGGACTTCCCTTCGGGCTTCGCGGAGGGAAACCGTGATATTATGTCGTCTTCGGATCGGCCACGGTATCTTGACTCACTGGCATCTTTTGAAAAGAGAACCCCCTCCGGTGTATACCTGCGGCGACCATCTTACCGTGGTGCACATCCTTACGGAGTGTGTGGATCTGGTCGATCTGCGCCGTAGTCTTAACCTTCCGATTACTATCTCCCTTATCTTGCGTGATGCCGAGCATTCAGCAGACTTCGTCGTCCGCTTTATGAGAGATAGTGGACTGTTTTATCGTGTATGATGGTGTCCTTTGTCCTAGTGTTTTGTGTCACTTGCGCTTTTATCCCATTGACTTAATTTAGGTTGTGTTGCGTATTTTAATGTGTTATTTTAACGTCTCACGTAAATTATGTACTACCACGAATTGTCTTATTCTTTAGTTTACCTGGATATTCTCTTATTTTATGAGAAAATAAGGCATTGCGTATTAGATCCACTGATTGTTTTAATCTCACCCTCATTTTTCTCCACCATTTTGTTAACTCTTAGTCAGTGGATATGTTTTCAGAATTTTAACATCATCCCTCATGTCCTTTATCTCGTTCCATTAGGGGCCGATGACCTATGTTAGGCCCCTTTAAACAACTAGCATCATCAAATACTAAATGAGCGTCTTCGGATGATTCGTCGTGCAGCTGTTCGATGAGATGAATGTAAGAATTGTTTGTGCGCAAGAAATCTAATGATATGTTCACTATTATAGGGTTAAGGTTATGTTGTTCAGCCTGGTTGTTTGGAGCTTCTTTGTCGTCAGTGTAAAAGGAGGACGGATTATTGTAAGGGCCACTATGTAAAAGGTCATACACACAATGGTATAGCTTGCCTAATACGTCTACAAATCTTATTCCATGTTTAGGATGTTGCCATCCACCTGGAATAAGGAGAGCACTGAAAGCAAATGCTTCGTTATACACACGAGGCCGAGATCTTAAGTCGTGGTGTTGATATGTTTCAGATCGATAGGAGGAAGGTCAAAAATATTATAGGCATCTTGTCCACTACATACTCTCTTGTTCAAAGAGTGGAGACCGGCAACTTGGGCATTTGAAACAAATAGGCCGTAAAAGTGAACTTGTTTTCAGACGGCAGGGTGGAATTGCACTTAACTCTTCTCCATTGAGGACGGCGATCAAACCATGTTTTCTTAAATTAGCAAGAAGGTGACGGGAACGCTTCTTCTCAGGTTGACTTCGTTCGAAGCGTTTCACTGCATCTTGACTTCAGAATGTAGTTGGGAATATGGGGGGACAGCCTCCGTATGAACTTCAGGGTTTCTCTGACTATAACGCCTGCTGCTCTTGAGAAGTTGAGTGTTACTCCTTTGGTGGACCTCTTTTTCTGGATTTTGGGCAGCCGCACTTTTTTAATACACTTAGATCTCATTGTTATTGGTTGTAGGGAATTCCTTAGTTAGACATTGACAGGCCGAAGCAACATACTGTGAAACCACAGGGAGAGGGGATATGTGCTGAGTGTTCAATATGTACCGGAGATGGTCGGCGAACCTTAAACAGTTGTATCGTTCTTCACACGGATTCCTTTCATGAGCAAGTGACGCAGCGAAAGCTATTGCAAAGAATCCACAATCAGTATTATTGCGCTGTTGCTGAACATCTTACCGATTCAGTATTGTGCTATAGAAGCAGTCCGTCGGTCAGTAATAGAATACTGTTGTTCTACTCCAGCTTCTGTGCATGTGAGGCACTGTGGGTCGGTACCACTGATCGTTTTAAATTAATAGTCATCCATTCATTCATTCTTCGTTCTGACGTTTTGAATTGTGGTCAGAGGATGTTTTGGGGCTTTTAGTTTGTCATATCATTTCGTATCATTTCGTACCAAGAGGGGCCGATGACCTATATGTTAGGACCCTTCAAACAATAAGCATCATTATCAGCTGTACATCTTCAAATACAACTTCTATGCTGGGGAAAAGGTTTCTTATGTACTGAGCCTCTGCCGGAGATAAAGTCCTTGTATTCAGACTGTCGTAGATGCGAATGATATAGCCGTCGTAGTACGCACAAGTGTAGTGAGAAACAGTGTCAGGAATATCGCTGGAAATAGCGGCAGGGATTATGTGCATATGTTTCATGTCAAGAGGAAGAGGTGCTTGGCATCCACCTGAAGGTCCTGCATCGCCCAGGTAGCTGCCATCACCGCTGCGGCCGTCACGGAGACGTGGATGGGTACCGGTGTCTGGAACGCCTGCGCCCAGCCTTGCTGGAAGGCCGGCGCCACCGCCGCAGTGGATTGCGGGGTGGCGTCGGAGTACACAATGATGTCAGGCGGATGTACTGCAGTAGATCGGGGTGTTGCGACGAAGTCTGGTGTCAAAAGAGTCCGTATCCAAAAGGGCTCACCCGACAAAGCGTGTTTACATAGGAAAAAGGGCCAATGCATGACGTGGCAGAGCCACGCCAAGTAGCCGGCAATTTTGTTGGCGGCCATACTCATCTGTAGCTTGTATGCGAGGAATCAAATCCTGGATCCGCTTCTGGGTGGCATGATGCAAACTGACTTCCTGGTCCGGAATAGAGATGGTTACACCCAAGTAGGTAAGAATGGTCACCGGGGTCAACACGGATTTCTCCTCATTGATTGTGATACCTAATATCACACGTAAGTATAGTAGCACTTGCTCCACTAAGTCCGGAGTCCAATGCAGGGACCAGATCAGCCAGTCATCCAAGTAAACGATCATGTTTACAGCAAATTCGGTGTATAACACTTGTGCTACTGCTTCTCCCCACCGCTGCATCACCGATGGGGCCAGGGCATGCCCCATCGGGAGGCGGGTCCACACGTACGACTTGCCGCGGTACCTGACGCCGTAATTATGTCTAGTGGACGGTCGGATAGGTAATTGGTAGAAGCCACTTCGTAAATCAATTTTCAATGCCTCTGCTGTCGGTGGGATGGCGTGCAGGGCTTCAGCCGAAGCTCGTAGACTAAAGCGAGGTTTCGTGATGTACGGTGTCCACTGACTGAGATCGAATATCATACGAGCACTCCCGTTCTCTTTAGGCACTAGAAATAGCGGAAAAGCTGCTGATGGCTGGTCTGGAACTAATAGGCGATGCTGTACCAAGTCATTAACCACCTGATCCATTAGTGGTGATGCTCTAGTGGCTCGAATCACTGCTGGGCTACCCCTGGGACGTGGCAGGTTCACTCCATGCTGCAGGATCTCCGTCGCATACCTCCCCAGTGGCGTATCGTTGTAAGGTACGGGGTGAGCCAAGGGCACCGCTACCGAGTTGTAAAACTCGGGTCGCGGCCAGGGGTAGAGCACCACTGGGTGCAAAGGGTCCGTTGTGTCGACCACTCGTGGGAGTGGTCGAACAAAACTGGCGTCATACGCCAAATCGTCTTCTTCTTCGTTCTGTTCAGAGTCATATCCAGAGATGCTACGGGCATCGTCATCCCGAGGGGATTCTGGATCTCGGATAAGGACCGAGGTAGAGCCTGAGTCACTGGAGGAGGCCGCATCATCGTCGAGTATGTCCTAGGGGGCCGAGCGCTGGCGAAGGTAGTCCGGTGCTGGGTAGAATTGTTCGACCATGAGAGCATCTCATTTATTATTTTGATTGAAGATGAAATAACATCTAACAGTTCCCTGTCAGCTAGTGGTTATTTACAGCAGTGTCCAATGGATTACATATAGCTAACACCACGCATATAGATTTGATGACAAACTACAGGATCAAATTTACCAGTTCCTATTGAAATGATCAGCAGTATTAGAACTAACAGTTCTGTGTATATAAATTAATACTTCATACTTGAAATCATTCTCAATGATGAACATACTCAAGATGTTAGAACCTAGTTCATTTTCAAATTTATTCATATTCCATCCCAGTTTTAATGTCAATTTGTATATATTTGTTTTCATTTGTTTTTGTCAATTGTGTGCATGTACATTTGTTTAGTTATTAGGTGTTTTACATTAAGGCTGAAGATGGCCAGCCCAGGCCGAAACTAGTCCCAAATTAATGTAATTTAGAATATTACATATTATAGTATTGAAAGGTGGGCCATTACTACATTAATATAATAATTACGTTGTACTTGCAATTCAATACGGATCAGAACCATGAAGTTTATAACCTATGAGCAGGAAGGTAGTCCTAGTGCTCATTGCCTCAGTCATCCCGTATTAGGCATTGTCTAACATGGGACCCTGGGCAGTATCTGCTACGACCAGGTGGGTATTGCTTGGTTCGGCTACAGAGTGGTTGGCATTCGAGGAGGATGATTTCGGGCATGGCGTCGAAACAACTTCAGCCTGCCACCTCGGGTAGTTCGCTGCCAAGTCTTAAACTTTTAATTCCATAAGGGGTGCAACCACTTGGGAGCAAGCGCAGCGAATTGGTCTGGGTTCCAGCTTCCCTAGGTTCCTGGTTGGGCACGACTTCATGCTGGTGAAATCGATTCTATTTAGTCGCCACATTGAAGGTGTCTACGTTCAACTTGAGGACTTTAAAAATATGCGCAATGGGGGTTTGCTTTTAAAGACGAGCACTGCGCTCCAAGCAGATCGGTTGCTTAAGTGGACCAGTTTGGCGATATCCCCGTCAAAGTGGAAGAGCACAAAACCTTGAATCCGGTTCGTGGAGTTATTTTTCACCGTGATGTCGTCCTGAACACTGAAGATGAATTGATGGAAGACATGAAGAAGCACCGTGGCGTGACCCACGTCCGGCGTATCACACGCAAAGACAACGGTGAAAACTTTGCCACGGGTGCGTTTATCGTCTCCTTCAAATTGTCTCGTCCACGAACCTGCTACGCAGGCGCAACAGGGGGAGAGGTGATACTCCCACGTGGCGCGTCCCAGGTGGCGGATAGGGGGGTCCTAACCGACTTGCCGGCGGACTTGGGGGAAATAAAATACCTCTCGCGGACCAAACACACTACCGCCTTCAGGTGGGGGACGCACATGTAGAATACACCCGCGGTATCGCCTGCCTGTCGTGAGAGGTGACTAAAAGGGGCGACCAAGGGATGATTGAATTAGAATCATGAAACTACTTTTGATTCGTACCATCACGCGGGGAACACCATAGGTTGCCTGTACTTGCGACTAGTACCACTATATTAGGTGCGATATAGTTTTGTGATTAGTAGCAGTATAGAGCCTGGCCTGGGGGTTTTCCAGTACCCGTGCGTCGTACCCATGTGAGCAACACCGCGGGTCTGGGCGTTGCCTGTGTGTTGTACCACTATATGAGCGACACCGTGGGTCTGCGTTGCCTGTGATTAGTACCCACTATGTGAGGAACGCCACGGGATGTGTGGTTAGTACACCTAGGTGGGGAACCTTCTCGTTTTGCGTTGGCTATGAGTTGCGCCATTGTGTGAGACACACCATACGTCTGCGTTACTTGTACGTATTGCAATACTTGTGAGTGGTACCATCTTTTGTGGAACACCGTGAGTCTTCGCTACTTCTGATTAATACCCGAACATGACACATACCATGGTTCTCTTGTACTCGCGACATGTACCATTCTGTGGGGCCTTAGACATGGATTTTGCACCCCTTTAGGCATCAGACATCATCGTGCTTTATGAGTGGTCCCTTGGTCAGTAATACCTTTATTTCTGATCTTTTTTTGAGTCTGATTCACTGTTTTGTTTGTTTGTTTTTGTGTTTTTGTTGTGCTCATGAATGGATATTCATTCTTCATGACATTTTTATTTTATTTTGATCAGTGGATTAATTTGAACTTTTTGTTATTTCATTTCGTACCATTAGGGGCCGATGACCTCGATGTAAGGCCCCTTTAAACAAGCATCATCATCATCAAATTGTCATTGTCACCAAAGAAAGGCAAGGTAACAAGCTATCGTTGCGATGTGAGGCTGTACATTCCGCCTCCTACGCAATGCTGTCAATGCCGGAGATTCGGACGTATTGTATTTCGTTGTTCGAATTAGTATGTGTGTGTTACATTGGGTTAGTAGCTCACGGCGCGGAGGAGTGCACACCATTGAACTAACTGCTCTGGTCTTCATTCCCCTCGAGATCGGAACTGTCCAACGTATCCGAGTGAGAAAACGATCCAGGACATCAGGCCCCTGCATAGTCGTTCCTACCAGGAAGTGCGTCGTAAGTTTAATTCTCTGAATGCACAGGCCAAGACACTAGTTTTCAGCATGATAGAAGTGTCTCTCCCAGGTCCCTCATTTTTAACTGGAATACTTCTCCAGAAGATCGCTGCGCTCAAGGCTGCGGTTGCTCCTGTGAACCACGAACCTACCACGCTGGCGTAGCAGGGGGAGTGTTGATACTCCCACACGACACGTCTCAGGTGGCGGATAGGGCGGTCCTAACCGCCTTTCCGGCGGACTTGAGGGAAATAAAATACCTCTCGCGGACGAAACACACAACCCCCTGTGGGTGTTGGACGCAGACGATGAATAGACCCACGGTATCACCTGCCTGTCGTAAGAGACGACTAAAACGGGCGACCAAGGGATGATTATATTAGAACCATGAAACTCCTAGTGATTAATACCACCACGCGGGAACACTAAGGGTCGATTTCACTTGCACGTAGTACCACTATTTTAGGTGCCAACCGAGAGCGCGACGACTTTTACAGTACCTGTGATTAGTTGCACTATATGAGCGACACCATGGGATGATGGAACCCATGTTTCTGGCTTGCCTATTATTAGTAAACATTATATGAGCAACACCACGGGATAGTACGGGTCCCTGTGCTTAGTACACTTAGGTGATGAACGCCATAGGTTTGCGTTGCCTGTTAATTGCGCCGCAGTGTGCGAAAAACAGTAGGTCCGTAATACATGTGGGAATTTCATTACCTGTGAGTAGTACCATAATCTATAGTTACAGGAAGTTTTCCAGGGTTGTTCTCATCCAGGTATAAAAACTGTATCTACTGGTAATAGATCGGCAGTGTGGAACTTTTCATTTTAACGGGTTTCCCTTTATATCTATTAAATCAATTTCAAAAGTAGTCATAGTCACAGTTAGGTTTCATCCAATCTTTCAGGAAATTTACAGATTTCCTGTGAGTTTACAATACTCTGGCTCGATAACGACTCCTTGGTAACCTTTATTTTTGGCCTGTCATAATCTCTCTATCTCAAATCCATACCCCTCCCATTTTCGGACTTGCTCTGGTTACTCTGCCAACCCCTATCTCCATCGACATAACTACTAATCCTCTGCTGATCATGATTAGTACCTCTCCTCTGATACTTGTCTGACATTTTTCCCTCTCTGTACTGTTATACTCTCACTACACAATTACTTACAGTACTTACCTGTTTGTGACAACTTATACCTTCGCGCACGTTGGGCGCCAATTAATGGAATTATCCTGACTCACTTATTTTAAAAATATAAAACCATATTAAAATGAAAAATATGAAAAATATTTATTCAATAAAACACTCATTCGTTGGACTATGTACTCACACTTACGTCTTATCTGATTACTTACACATACAATATTTGGTGGGCGCCAGCTACAACTATATGCAGTAATAAGAGAATGAAAATCTTGAATATCTCTAGGGTGTAGGGTGATAAAGCTTACTTTTGACAACATACCATATAGATTCTAGGAAAAGGATGTTGTCGTTTTGCTTCCCCATTAAATTTGAGGTTATAAAATTCTACCATTGAAATAAAACGAATTTGATAAAACAACATATATTCTTAAATTATTTAAAAAACAGTTTGACCTGCTGCGATAAATCACATTAATATATAAAATGATGTTACAACTGAAAGAAACTAGGAATTAATTTGAATTCCTCTTGACCGGAATTTTAAAAGTTATAGAAGAAATTTATCCCTCACTGGTTCACTTGACTACCTAGAACAGTTTGAGTGTAATTACGACGTATTGCTTTGAGTTGGCACCACTTTTTACATTTTTTAAAAACTCTAGTCCGTCGATATGTGTTTAAAATTTTAACATCTCTCATGTCGTTTATCTCGTTCCATTAGGGGCCGATGACCTTCGATGTTAGGCCCCTTTAAACAACAAGCATCATCATCATCAAGCTTTGAGTTGGTGCCTGCTGTAGATGTATCAAGCCTAATTTGGTGATGTATCCTTTTTGTTTCACTGTAACTGCCGGTTCTCCATCCAGATGACTGACCATCATCTCAGTACAACACTCCTTGGCAAGTTCCTCCATCCATATGACCTCATGGCAAGTCTCTCGTATATGACTTCATGGTAAACTTCTCCTTCTACGAGAGCTATTTCTTTTTCAAGATCCGATGGGTCACGAAATGAAACAGCAGTACATATTTGACACTATTCTATTAGTAACACTTACTGATACATCACAGCTATTTTTCAACGTAGTCGCCCTTCAGATTGAGACATTTGTCGTAGCGTGGTACCAACTTGTCAATGCCCTCTAGATAGAACGTCTGCGCCTGTAACCATCTTTGTGCGCCGGTCTGCAGCGCCTCGTCGGTGTCAAAACGCTGTCCTCCTAGCCAGTGTTTCATGTGAGCAAAGAGGTGAAAATCTGATGGAGCCAGGTCCGGGCTGTATGCTGGGTGATCGAAAACGTCCAACTAGAAACGCTGCAGGAGGTTCGTGGTGGCAGCTGCAGTGTGCGGCCGAGCATTGTCATGGAGGAGGGCAATGCCTGATGACAACATCCCTCTCCGCTTATTCTAGACGTTGAATAGTCGCACAGTATGTGGCTGCTGTGATGGTGGAACCACGTTCCATGAATTCCACCAACAGAACTCCTTTCCGGTCCCAGAACACAGTAGCCATACACTTTCTGTTTGAGAATGTTCGCTTGAATTTCTTTGGCTTACTCGGGGAGTGCGAATGCATCCACTGTTTGGATTGCTCTTTTGTTTCTTCCGTTTAAAAATGAACCCATGTATCGTCCCCTGTGACAATTTTGTTCAAAAAATCCGGTCCTTCATCATGGTAGCGGTGGAGAAACGCTCAAGTGGCGCCCACTCGCTGTGTTTTGTGACGGTCAGACAGCATCTTCGGAACCAATCTCACACAAAGTTTGCGGTACTGAAGTGTCTCACTCACAATTGTGTAGAGAGCTGACCTGGAAATTTCAGGAAACGAAGCACTCAACACAGAAATTGTGAACGGACGATTTTTTCGAATTGCCTGATCCACACGCTGAACAAGATCATCGGTTGACACACGCTTCCTTCCCTGGACGCCTGCATCATGGACGTCTGTATGCCCTGCTGTAAAGTTCCTGCAGCATTGTCGCACTTTACTGTCGTTCATGCACGTTTCACCATACACACGACTTATTCGGCGATGAATTTCGGCTGCATTGCACCTCTCAGCCTGAAGAAATCGAATTACACCGCGCACTTCACACTTGGCGGGCGAAGTGATCGTTGTAGCCATGTTTACGAGCGCGCTGCACGTTCACTACAGACGGGACTGAGGTGAGGCGCATAACGGTCATTTCAGAGACGTTGCGCAACACATCTGCGCAGCGGTTCATCATATATTCGCGGGCGTTTGACTGTCGCGACCGATCGGACCTTGAAAAAAAAAATGGCCCTCGTATATGACTTCATGGCAAGTCTCTCCTATATGACGTCTTGACATGCCTTTCCCTCCAAGTGAACTGACCGACTGCGGTCTCGCCTTCCAATTGACTCACTCACTATTCACCATCCATTTGATTGACGCTATAAGACGCTGGTCCCAGTATTTATACCCCTGGCTGACACACCTACCCAAACTCGAGAAATAACTATGTTAATACCCCACCCGGCTCAAACTGTTGCTACCCCCTGCGGGTGGGGGACGCACATGTAGAATACACCCGCGGTATCCCCTGCCTGTCGTAAGAGGCGACTACAAGGGGCGACCAAATTGGGTAAAATGCCTGGATAGTGGCCTGTGCTAGTGTATTTGTGTCAATTGCGCTTTTATCCTATTGACTTGATTTTAGTTTGTGTTGCGCATGGTAATATGTTATTTTAACGTCTAACGCAAATTATGTATAAACATTTGTACTACCAGGCAATGCCTTATTCTTTTGTCTCCTATATTTTCTCCAAAGATGCGAATTTATCCACTGATTGTTTTAATCTCATACTCATTTTTCATCACTTTTTAAAAAACTAGTCAGTGGATATGTTTTAAAATTTTAACTGTCACATATCATGCCGTCCATCTCGTTTCATTAGGGGCCGATGACCTTCGATGTTAGGCCCCTTTAAACAACAAGCATCATCATCGTAGTGCCATTTTTATTTCTCTAAGTGGCGGTGATGAGTATTGTTCTAAGAGGAAGTAGAGTTAAGCAACCATTCTCTGTGTAACACTGAACAGACAGAAAAGTAGCAGGAATCCGACACTTCGAAAAATGAAGTTATCGGGCAAGGAAACAAGGGCCACGAAGGGCGTGACAATGAAAGACACTCTTCGCCTCGAATGTTCTAATACCGTCGGTGTCGGAAAACAGGAAGACCTGTCCAAGGGAGGTCGAATAGGGACTGGAAACAGTGCTATGACTCAGGTAACGATCCCGTAGTCGCAAACCCAGCCTCGCAGTTTCAGAGCTTATGGGATTTTTTTCTGAGATGGTCAATGTGTAATTAGATATTTTGGGTGAGGACTGATGAGATTTTTCCCCAAGACCGTAATATTAAAGGCTTGGTTATGCATACTAAAGTAAATGTTTGTAAACCACGTTCTTGACGTGGACGACACCATCTAAATCTCGTTCACAAGGAACTAGCACTCTGATGTGAGACGGAGATCGAACCATGCTCAGAGCCACATACAGTTATCAATGGCTAAAGACATCAGTGCGGAAGTCCACTCCAACAAACACATCAGTTTGTCCCTGGCTTTTATGGATAGACATGGCATAACAGACCTGAAGGGGAAATTGTCTCCTGCAAATACGTATGAATGGTTCGATGTAAGGAGAACGTGAATATTATTCTTGGTATACCCAGACGTTCATCTAACCCTGGTCTACGAATCACTATAAGCCTTGGTGAGATTGATCAAACAATTACTTTTGTACCATTCACGAGCTGATCAGAAATATCTAAATTCCTTGTTATAATACAGACTACCTCCTTCTTTTAGAGCCAAATCTTGATGAGGGACTCTCTTGCACTGAGCTGGATGATTCGCATCTTGATCCACAAGGCTTTTTGCGCAATTCTTAACTTGATCTTCTGCCCAATCAGAGCTGTACAAATGAAAAAAAAGTCATCGTCCAAAGATTTGGGAATGGCAGAGTTTATTTCAAATTCATTGGCTTTGATTGTACATAGGACGGCACGTTTAGAAGCGTTGTCTGGGTTGGAAAGTATATCCTGTGGGTATACTTTCTCTAACAGTCCTTTCAAAGAATTTTTGAACGGAACTCCATGTAAAGGTATTAATATTTTGTTGTTGTCTCCCCTTACCAATGATGACATGCTCTACTTCGTTGCCAACTGTAAGAAGGAATTTTGAGTAACGTTCTTCCCCTTGAATTCTTTGAGTTTTCGTTAGCATTTTTCCCCAGAGTCTTGAGTATTTGAGAGAGACATGTGTATCTTCAGAAGGTGATTTCGCGTCCGTTACAACAGGAGCGCATTGTAAAAAATCTCCAGAAAAAAATATGACCTTACCACCAAAAGCACTGTCGTTCCTAATTAGGTGTCTGAGATCTGTCGAGTATTTCAAGAAGGACCCTGTTTGCCATTGGCACTTCGTCAGAAATGATTATGGCTGCCTCTCGAATAAGGTCAGCTCTTTGAGATCCATTAGTGAGAGACCAATATCTAGAACCATCGCTCACATCAAGGGGGAGACGAAACATGCTGTATACAGTAGTTCCTCGGTCAAAGTTGAGGGCAGCTATTCCAGAACTTGCTACACATAAGATGATTATTTTGCCCTGTAAGCGGAAAAGTGCTATGCCTAATTTCAAAATCCATGTTTTCCCATAACCACCAGGACCATCGCGATGCAGCATTTTTGAGCCAGTAAAATTGGCAATGTTCAGAGTGTTTCAATATAGCGAAGAAAGTGTATTTTTTGCTCTGAGAGCTGCGGTAGCCATTAGTCTAGAAACCGTTGGAGTGAGCCTGTACTGTATTTAAAACTTTCCCTGCCAAGCTCAGTAGTTGTGTCTTCAACGACTGTCAGTCCTTGTTCATAAAGATTTGAACCGTTACGTCGAAGGAAACGACACCAGGTGTAACATGAAGGAAGTCTTCTGCGAACTTATTCTTAAAGTCTTTCCACAACAAGACTACCGGTGCCCCAATATTACATTGAAGAACAAAAAGTGATCGTAGAACTTTTACCAAGCATGAATTGCGATGGCTCTTAAAGCGTAAGTCTGTACACCTGTTCATCGTTGACAAGGCCGAGGTTACGAGCAGCTTGCTGAAGAGAAGTGCAGTGATAGGCACCCCGTGATATCAAATCTTGACAGCCACGACAGGGGAAAATAATCAAGAGCATACTAAGGAAAAATTGCTCCCCTCGCTGAGGAGCCACCCTAAACATTCGAGCTACGGATTTACCTCTCTGACGCTTTGTAATCAAGTGTCGTCCATCAGGATGTTGAAGTACAGGAACGTTCAATGAGTTGGGGCGTGGTGAGTGCTGAATATAATTTTCATAGAAGTGGGTGTATGTCAAAGTGTTAAGTTCGGGAAACGGAGGTCTGGAAAAGTAAATAATCAAAAGAGATGAGCTGATACGCATTGGTTGCTCTTCTTCGCCAGGTCGAAAGTAAACAGTGTGTTTTCTCTCTAAGTGTACAAGAAGACATGTAACTGGAGGTTCACTCTCCGTGAGATTAAACTCAATAATACGCCATACTGCATCGCTGGGACCAATGTACCGTTTGGTTACGTACTCCTCCATTTCATTAACGGAATCTGAATCACTGACAACGGCGACATTAGCTAAAGGACTACCCTTGGTGATATACTTAAAAACGTGTTTTACTACTCCTGTTTGAGAAACCAGCTCCAAATTAACGTGACATTCGTGTTTGAAATAATAATACTGCGCTATAAGAGACAACCCAAGTATCGTCAATGTCAACAAATCTCCCGCGATATGTAATTTGTGCCTTATTGCCAGCATTGCGTTTATAGATAACAAATCCAAATGCTGTCAATGTACTACGTGGTCTCTGATGAAGGTTTGGGGAAGAACTTTATGCACTTATGATGAAGTGTTCCGTCCTAACAGGAAGATTAGTACGACGATGGGGGCCAAATGGTCCGTGGGTCGTGTTAGCGATGACCAGTTCCCGTAGTTCACCTCCAGCTTCGTCTATATCTGGGATTTTGCAATGCTTGGTAAAGCTAAAGGTTCCACCTATCCAATACATTATTATAATGGTCTATTTAGAACATCACATATTTATTTAACTTATTGTAAAATACATCTTTGGGACCGGTTCCGGCAATCCACTATGCCATCATCAGCCATTGAAAGTTTAATAGCAAGGAACATTCAAAAAAGAAAAAATATCCTATAGAATCAGTATAGAATGTATGCTTGGCATACTTTTAACAGCAAGTCCTATTCTACATGAAAAACATTAAAAATAGCTAGATTGACCCATTGTACTATAGAAATAACATGTCTTATGAAAAAAATACAGTATTATTTGGTGCGTCTAAAATTATTTTGTATATGATTGAAAAAGTCTGTGATTTGGTGTAGCTTATGTACAAGAAATTCATGTGAAATTGATAAGTGATTCTACAAAGCATTTGCCATTTTAAACTTGTTTTAATACTAAATAAATATATCTGGGATATCTGCTCTGATGAACTTGTCGATGTCAGCAGCATGAACTGGTATGAGTTCTTGTTTTTCGATGCTAAAACAAATGGGTGCATGAGGCTGAACTCGCTTTTGAAATTCAATGATATAAATTATTTATGCCGGTCCCTGAACGAAGATCACGTAGCAGTTCCAGTAGTTCACAATGGAACACCCTAGGGCATATATCAGGGTGATTTTTCTATTCAGGTCTCTTGGACAACCTTATTTCAGTCCAATATGCGTTGGTTGTAATGGTTAGAAAGTAAGTCGGACCGCCCAGTCGGTTTACCAAGGCCATTGCGTTCAGACATTCAACTTTCATGCACCTCTCTCCTCCAGTGAAGGTACTTGGCAAATAAACCCCTCCAGGAACAACGCCTCCGTCGCTTTGCATAGTCTCATCATTGCGTATCTCATTGGTGAGCTGACGTTGCTCGTGTGTAATTACTGCTCGGTCAGTTTGAGCACGTTCTCTATGGGTAGTTTTGTTAATATGCCGGACATCAAAAACAACGGACTGCACTTCGTCAAAGGGACCTGTTCTTAAGGAGTTGTTACTACCCTTACGTTGAGAAAAATTTAAGTAACCCAATCGTTCCTCTTCAATGCTTGCATACATGTCAATTAACCACGTTTCGGAAAGTCTGTCAAATTGATGAAACCGTGATTCAGATAAAAGTAAACATCTTACGTAATTCCACTGGGAAAGTTTTTTACCCTTATTGTCAAGCCGTCCAATGTGCCAGCCTGGCGTACCATGTGGATAGAACAGCGGATATGGAAAAGGCTCTCACAAAGGATGGAAAGTATCTACTGTGTGAGGCTTTCCTTCACCGACCTTGCAAATAGCAATTTTTCTAGCGTAACAGGTTTCCTTGTCGGTGTTTAGAACAGCGGGAACCTCATATCCCAATGGACTTGCATTCAGGACCGAACTCCATGTCCTTCCGTCCCTCAGCGGGGACGGTTGTCTACGCGCCCATGATTAATGAGCGGCGTCCTCAAACGGTCTTTTTCTGTAAAGGCTGTAAACTTATCATCCTGGTTTAGGCGTCCAGCTGCGCCATATTCAAATACTGTATTGCGGTTAGCAATCCATGCCGCAGGTACGGCAGTGTAATGCGCAAAATCATAGCATGACCAGTCATGCATGCCTGGGTGGTTGGGTTCACGTCGCATACGATATGACATAATGCGAGTGGCGACCGAGAATCGGTCATCATACTGATATGCCACCTTCAAAGTACTATTCTGTACGTGAAAAGTGATCTCCGAAGGGATCTCGCTCTACAAATGCGTATTGTGCAACTGAGCCGTACATGTGATTCAGGAGAGGCTTGCTAGCTTTATATCTATCTTGAGCCTCTCGAATTCGATTCGCGATATGAATGAACAGGCCCCTGTTTAAACAGTAGCTATCTCCCGCGAAGTCATCGTCGGAGTTGCCAATACCGCATTGTTCCAATATTTGCAACTGCTCGTTCGTTAGCTTGGTTGCATTTCCCCAGCCTTGGGTCTGGGGCGGTCTGGCTGTGGTGGTTCTTCAGGGCGAGCTTCAGCCTGATCACGGAGGGGAGGCCCCCTTTTCCTTGCTCTGCAGTCAAGGGCTCTTCTCGTTCTTCAGGCAGCTGGACAACTTCCTCTGGCCGCAAGGCCTCTGGCAAGTCCCAGTCGCGCGGAGCGGCGGCGGGATTCCGAGTGAAAGCAATGGACGATCTGCAAGATTTGGTGCATGGGTGCACCTTGTAGTATTTCCAAATACTAAATGAGCGTCTTGGGATTATTCGTCGTGCAGCTGTTTGAAGAGATGAATGTAAGAATTGTTTGTGCGCAAGAAATCTAAGGATATGTTCACTATTATAGCGTTAATGTTTTGTTGTTCAGCCCAGTTGTTTGTAGCTTCTTCGTCGTCAATGTTAAAGGTGGACGGATTATTGTAAGGGTCGCTATATGAAAGGTCGTACACACAATGGTATAGCTTGCCTAATACATTTACAAATCTTATTCCATGTTTAGGGTGTTGCCATCCACCTGGAATAACGAGAGCACTGAAAGCAAGTGCTTCGTTATACACACGAGGCCGAGATCTGAAGTCGTGGTGTTGATATGTTTAGAGATCGATAGGAGGAAGTTCTAAAATATTATAGGCACCTTGACCACAACACTCTCTCTTCTTTAAAGAGTGGGGCCTGGCAACTTGGGCATTTGAAACAATCAGGCCGTAAAAGTGAACTTCTTTTCAGACGGTAGGGTGGAATTGCACTTAACTCTTCTCCATTGAAGGCGGCGATCAAACTTTGTTTTCTTATGTTAGCAAGAAGGTGACGGGAACGCTTCTTCTCAGGATGACTTCGTTCAAAACGTTTCCCTGCATCTCTACTGACTTCAGGATGTACTTGGGAATATAGGGGGACAGCCTCCCTATGAACTTCAGGGTTTCTCTGACTATAACGCCTGACGGCTTCTCGATGGTGCTCTTGAGAAGTTGAGGGTTACTCCTTTGGTGGACCTCTTTTCTGGATTTTGGGCAGCTTTTTTTTTTGTTGGACACTTAGTTCTCATCGTTATTGGTTGTAGGGAATTCCTTAGTTAGACATTGACAGGCCGAAGCAACATTCTGCGAAAGCACAGGGAGAGGGGATATGTGTTGAGTGTTCAATATGTACAGGAGATGGTCGGCGAACCTTAAACAGTTGTATCGTTCTTCACACGGATTCCTTTCATGAGCAAGTGACGCAGCGAAAGCTATTGCAAAGAATCCACAATCAGTATTATTGCGCTGTTGCTGAACATCTTACCGATTCAGTATTGTGCTATAGAAGAAGTCCACTGGTCAGTAATACTATTGTTCTACGCCAGCTTCTGTGCATGTGAGGCACTGTGGGTGGGTACCACTGATCGTTTTAAATTCATATCCATCCATTCATTCATTCATTCATTCATTCATTCATTCATTCATTCATTGTTCGTCCTCACGCTTTGAATTGTGGTCAGAGGATGTTTTTGGGCTTTTAATATGGCATTTCATTTCGTCTCATTTCGTACCATTAGGGGCCGATGACCTAGATGTTAGGCCGCTTTAAACAACAAGCATCATTATCAGCTGTACATCTTCAAATACAACTTCTATGCTGGAGAAAAGGTTTCTTATGTACTGAGCCTGTATCGGAGATAAAGTCCGTGTATTCAGACTGTCGTAGATGCGAATGATATTACCGTCGTAGTACGCGCAAATGTAGTTAGGAACAATGTCAGGAATATCGCTAGAAATAGCGGCAGAGATTTGAATATGTTTCCTGTGAACAGGAAGACGTGAAAAATAATCAATAGCTCCTAAAGTAAGTAAGCTGAGCGGGCGGGGAATTCAGAGTCTGCTGCCAATACATCATTGAAGAAGTTGATAGTGTCTGCAGTGAGTTGCACTCCAGGCCGATTATCAACCAGATTCAGTCGCAAAAGTTAACGTGTAGCGGCAGTATCAAGAAATCTCTCTCATACTTGAGACATATCTTGGTTATTGCTAGATAGTGTATTACAGTTATATTACCTCGACCACGAACCTGCTACGCTGGCGTAGCAGGGGGAGAGGTGATACTCCCACGTGGCGCGTTCCAGGTGGGGGGATAGGGTGGGTCCTAACCGGCTTGCCGGCGGGCTTCAAGCAAATAAAATACCTCTCGCGGACCAAACAAAGTACCCCCTGCGGGTGGGGGACGCACATGTAGAATACTCCTGCGTATCCCCTGCCTGTCGTAAGAGGCGACTACAAGGGGCGACCAAGGGATGATTGAATTAGAACCATGAAACTGCTCTTGATTCGTACCATCATGCGGGGAAAAACTTGGGTCGCTTTTACTTGCGAGTAGTTCCACTCTGTTAGGTAGTGAATAGTTTTGTGATTCGTAGCACTCAAGCGGGGTTCAGTGTGGTTTTCCAGTACCCGTGAGTCGTACCCATGTGAGCAACACCTCGGGTCTGGGCGTTGCCTGTGAGTTGTACCACTATATGAGCGACACCGTGGGTCTGCGTTGCCAGTGATTAGTAGCCACTATGTGAGGAACACCACGGGAATGCCTTCGCTCGTGCTTAGTACACCTAGGTGAGGAGACTCATAGGTTTACGTTGTCTATGAGTGGCGCCATTGTGTGAGAAACACCATAGGTCTGCGTTACCTTTACGACGTACAATAGTTGTGAGTAGTACCTTAATGTTTGGAACACCGTGAGATTACGCTACCTTTCATTATTACCGCAGCTTGAGAAATATCATTGTTCTACTTTACTCGCGACATGTACCATACTGAAGGGGCCTAAAATCTGGTTTTCGGACCCCTTTAGACATCAAGCATAATCGATTCAGGACTGCTTTATAAGTGGTCCCGTGGTCAGTATGACCCTTTTTGAGTCGGATCCACTGTTTTTTTGTTTGTTTGATTTTTTGGGTTCATGTCCATCCATTCATTTTTCATGACACTTCTTATTTACACTGACTGGCAGTGACAATGCAACACCAAGGAGGAGTGGTTCAAAAGGGATGAAAGTTGGGGAAAAAACAGAGACGGCACGGAAGAATAATTTAATGTACATTTTTCTGTAGTGTTAAGTTTGGGAAATATTAAAACGTAGTTCTCTCCATGGACTCGAGCTAAATAACTAATGAAGACAAGTGTTTGTCGTAATCTAGTGTATTTGCAATAATTTAAACAACCACGGTTCATATCTTGAAAGCAATTATTAGTATGGGCAGTGGGAAGAAGAAAATTAAAAAAAAATATTTGTATTTGCCAGATTGTCAGAGTTATGTCTTCGCATTCATGTCCACGAACCTACTACGCTGGCGTAGCAGGGGGAGAGGTGATACTCCCACGTGGCGCGTCCCAGGTGGCGGATAGGGGGGTCCTAACCGGCTTGCCAATAAAGCAATTATTAGTATGGGCAGTGGGAAGAAGAAAATTAAAAAAAAATATTTGTATTTGCCAGATTGTCAGAGTTATGTCTTCGCATTCATGTCCACGAACCTACTACGCTGGCGTAGCAGGGGGAGAGGTGATACTCCCACGTGGCGCGTCCCAGGTGGCGGATAGGGGGGTCCTAACCGGCTTGCCGGCGGACTTGAGGGAAATAAAATACCTCTCGCGGACCAAACACACACCCCCTGTGGGTGGGGGAGGCTGACGAATAATACACCCACGGTATCCCCTGCCTGTCGTGCGAGGCGACTAAAAGGGGCGACCAAGGGATGAATGAATTAGAACCATGCAACTACTTTTGATTCGTACCATCATGCGGGAACACCATGGGTTGCATGTACTTGCGAGTAGTATCACTAATATGGTACGAAATATGTTTGTGATTCGTTGCAGTAAAAAGCCTGGCCTGGTGGATTCCAGTACCCGTGCGTTGTACCCATGTGGGCAACACCGCGGGTCTGGGCGTAGCCTGTGAGTTGTACCACTATATGAGCGACACCGTGGGTCTGCGTTGCCTGTGATTAGTACTCACTATGTGCGGAACACCACGGGGCCCTTGGGACCGGCACCCGTGACTAGTACCCTAGGTGAGGAAACTCATCGGTTTGCGTTGGCTGTAAGTGACGCCATTGTGTGCGAAACACCATAGGTCTGCGTTACCTGTACGAAGTACAATACTTGTGGGTAGTACCATCTTTTGTGGAACACCGTGAGTCTTCGCTACTTCTGATTAATACCCCAACATGACACATACCATGGTTCTATTTTACTCGCGACATGTACCATTCTGTGGGGCCCTAGACGTGGATTTTGCACCCCCTTTAGACACCAAGCATCATTGTGCTTTATAAGTGGTACCTTGGTCGGTAATACTGTTATTTTCGTTCTCTATTGAATCCGATCCACTGGTTTTTGTTTTTGTTTGTTTTGTGTTTTTGTTGGGTTCCTGTCCATCCATTCATTCTTCATGACATTTTTTATTTTTATTTTAGTCAGTGGATGCCTTTGTAATTTTTGTTCTTTCATTTCGTACCATTAGGGGCCGATGACCTTCGCTGTTAGGCCCCTTAAAACAACAAGCATCATCATCATCATCATCGCATTCATGTTGAATATCTGCATCTTTTTTGGGAGACGATTTATGTAACATGCTTTATTCTGTATACAAGTGCATTGTTGTTTCATGTATTTTTCTGGTTATTTTTTTTTAAATCCATAGTATTCTGCTTCTGGCAGCAAGTATGAAGGTTTTCTACATGATTTTTTTGTGATCCTCGCTATTGTCTCATACAAAAATTTGTGTGGACAGATCCGATTACCTCACAAAAGTTAGTCATGACAGATATTGTATTGTGAATCTACTGTTTTCTCTTAAGTAGACCTGTAGCTATTGTTGTGTACTTCAGTTTTCCAATCCTGTAGTCAGTTGAAGTTGCAATATTGAGTTTCTGAAAATTCCATATCATAAGAAGATTACATATTATTGGCTTGTCCTTTGAGTGGAAATACAGGGGTTAGTATGCCAGAGTAATGAATGAGAAATTCTTTTTTCTTTCCAAATTACAATTATGCACCCTAGTGCGAAGTGAAAGAACTATGTTTTTGGAGAAATTTTGTGTTCATAAGTTTGTTCTTTGTTAAATTTCCTTCAGTCATTGTGTTGGCAATGTTAATCCTTTCGTTCCGCCAGGTTTGAAATTAGCCAATCCTGAATTTCTTTAATTAATTTATGACCAATCAGGTGTATCTTCTTCAACTTGGATATGTTGCTTAACCCTAGCCAATAAAATTCTTCTGGGAGGGTGTTCTCATTCCTGAAACGCCTCGAACTTTCCGCGAGGGTTTATAAACTGCTGATTTTCGGGTCTCCGGGCCACTTCAGTAACATCTATCAGTGTGTAAAGTACGTAGCAGGGGGTGGGAAGCGCCTCTTTCTTCGGGCAGCAGTTCAACCACAAGGTAATGGCCGTTTAATAACTTCTTTTCTTGCTAGCTCAGCAGTTTAACTCTCGGGGCAGGTCCGAAGCCTTTCTACCATGTAACTTTTTCCCTAAAATGTAAAGACACTTCGTATCAATTCTATCTTTTGAACTACATATTGGGATAGAGAGTGCTTAACCCTCTCGAGCTCCCACTCATATTGCATTGAGGTGAACTTATTTTCACAACCGCTTCTTCCTTAACGTAATGTAAATTGTTTCCTTCTAAAAGTCACCTCTGTAGTATGGGATTAGCCCTTGCAGTAACGGCCTAGTGCCAAGTAGGTTTTATATAAAGTGTATTAGGAGTGCAAGAACGCCTCCTCTCAAGTTGGTATTTTAGAGGCCATGTAATTTTCCTGTTTCTTTACTTAATAGGCCTCAGTAGGTTGGGTATTTTTACCCCTGTTTTCATGTTCTTGGAGCACAACTTGAATGTGGAGTTTGGTGTGGCCTTTGATAGGCTTAAATTTTGAGAGCGAGTTGCTCTTTCTTGAAAATTGAGTTGTTGTATGCCTCGAGGAGGCTTTACCGTGTAATGGGGAGCAAGTGCTCCGGAACATGATTGGGGTCTTCTGCCCCTTTGTCGAATCTTGTTTCTGAGTAAAGTTGGGCTAATTGCTCAAGAATTGTGAGCCCAGGGCTCGAAGCCCAAATCCTGTAAATACTGTAACTGTACATTTGTTGCCCCGCTACTCTGTACCTGCCACGAACCTGCTACGCAGGCGTAGCAGGGGGAGAGGTGATACTCCCACGTGGCGCGTCCCAGGTGGCGGATAGGGGGGTCCTAACCGGCTTGCCGGCGGACTTGAGGGAAATAAAATACCTCTCGCGGACCAAACACACACCCCCTGTGGGTGGGGGAGGCAGACGAATAATACACCCACGGTATCCCCTGCCTGTCGTGAGAGCCGACTAAAAGGGGCGACCAAGGGATGATTGTATTCGAACCATGCAACTACATGTGATTAGTACCACCACGCGGAGAACACCAAGGGTCGCTTTTACTTGTGCGTAGTACCACTATATTACGTACGAAATAGGTTTGTGATTACTAGCACACAGGAGCACCGCGCGGTCGGCTTTTGCAGTACCTATGATTAGTACCACCATATGAGCGGGACCATGGGATGATAGCTACCATGGACCTGCCTTACCTGTGATTAGTACCCACTATATGAGGAACACCACGGGATAGGGAGAGGTCCCTGTGGTTAGTAGTCTTATGTGATGAACATCATAGGTTTGCGTTGCCTGTGAATGGCGCCGCAGAGTGAGAAAAACATAGGTCTGTATTAATGTCGAATTTCGTAAGCTTTGAGTAGTACAATAATGTGTGGAATACCGCAAGTCTCTGCTACCATTGATTAGTACCGCAACAGGACAGATACCATGGTTCTACATTACTAGCGATAAGTATCATTTTGAGGGGCCTTTGACTTGTATTTTGGACCCATTTAGACACCAAGCATCATCGATTTGCTTTTGGAAGTGGTCCCTTGGTCAGTAATACTATTAACTATATTTTTTTGAGTCGGATCCACTGATTGTTTTAAATTCATGTTCATTCATTCATTCATTCGTTCATTCATTCTTCATGACATTTTTTATTTTGGTCAGTGGGTAATTTTGAACTTTTACTTTGTCGTTTCATTTCGTACCATTGGGGGCCGATGACCTCGATGTTAGGCCCCTTTAAACAACAAGCATCATCATCATCACTCTGTACCTGCCATTCTTGTTATTTCTTGATTTTGAAAATAAAATTTAATCTTGTTAAATTTTATCTTTACTTTAATTTCGTATTTTGAGACCTGTTCACCCCTGCACCTACTTTCACCTCTGCTAATCCACCAAACCACGGTAACAAGTGGTAGCAGAGCGTGGTTTCGATCTACGGACTTCTGGGTTATGGGCCCAGCACGCTTCCACTTCTGTCCACTCCAAATGCATGCAGGCTGGTAGGGATAGGCAAGTGTCCAAGTCATGATCATATGTCTTCCTCAAACACATAGCCGGCCACTGAAATTTACAAGCCAATCCTCGTTTGACCCATGTGGTCCTGTGATCGGATGTGAAGTTGTCAGGATTTGGACTCAGTGGGCCAGCCCATTGCTCTAGTAGCCCTGGCATTGTGCATATTTGTGCATGGTCACTGATGACCATGGGATGCCCGAGTATGGGTTTAATATAACAGGAGAATTGGCCTATGAGCCTGACTTCACCTGGGTGATGAAGGGTCAGTGTATTGACAGGATAAAATCCATTGATAGGTTGTAGAAGCTTTGAGTGCTTAGAGGAGTGACTCCTCATGCACCATAGCATTAATCCTGACATTGATATCATAAGGCCTGTACACACGAGAAAGTGAAGTCTGCCCCATTCAATCTTGGGTGGCTCCTTAAAGGTCCGAACTGATGGAGCATGTGTCACTTGTACGGGTATCAGAGCTCTAATGGCTGCCGGGGTGGCAGGCAAACTACTCACTGCCACTGTGCTGGGTGGTAGGGTGACATTTGCAGTGGCGGCAATGTTTAGGCCGACAAAAGGATGCGACATTACTGTTGCGGCAATTAATACAATGGCAAGTGCGTGGTAACCACCTCTGCACGCGAGCCAGATGAGCCAAACAAGCATCACCGCATGGAGAATCCACGATGCACCGATGGCAGGCACTCTGAAAAGATCCCAGGATCCACTTTTGTTTTTTTCGACTTCTTCCAACTTCTTCTTGATTTCTTCATCATACTTGGCCATCTTAGCTGAGAAATCTATATCTGACATCTCAGAGTCATGTAACATTCCTCCGAGTTTGATCCTAGCATTTGATATTTGGTTTGTCATGAGTTTGGCAAACGCATTAGGCCCCATCCATTGATGCACTCGAATCAGAATGTAAGTGAGATTCATTGAGGTGAGTATTGGGACGTCGTCCCCCGGCACGATCCTCTTTGCTGCTGTCACATAAGCATCAATCTGAGAAGTCGGTGACCTCCTGACTGTGCGTCTGGGAACCAACCATGTAGACCCCACTTCGGCACTGCATGCGTCCGAGACTGTTATAATCTGTATTCCATCACTTAATGGTTTGAGCTCAGTATGAGGGGTACTCTGGCCGTCCTCCATACAGACCATCTTCAGGACCAGAGTAGATGGTGGCACTGATACCATCCATTGGTTAAAGGACAGGTTAATTACAGCAACAGGGGCTTCAGGAGTCCAAGACTTATTCCACATGTCCATGACCACGAAGCATGAATACAAGAGGTTGCAATCACCTTTCCACATGCAGGCCAAACAAGAGGCAGTCCAATCTTTTGTCCATGTTCCGCCTGACCGGCAGTCATGCAAGGGATCATCAATGCACCTAAAGAACTCTACTTCTGATAACGTCATGTATAAGCCTCTATCGTGATTGATCACTAGTGCATATGCATCTAACTCAATTTTCATCTTCAGGTTGGAATCATAGAATGGGAGAGCTGCCCCCACCCAAGTCTCTAGAGACCCTACTTTGTCTCTCAGCGGGATTAGCATGGACACAATAATTTGATTATCTTTAGCAAAAGCCATTCCGATGGAGGATTGGTAGTAAGCACCTACATCGGTGACCGGTAGCACCTCAACAGTTGGGTCAACTTTTTGCTTAATCTCATGGTTTAGGGAAATCAATCGGCTCGGTGGAACCAGATCTCGACTTAGCTACTTGGTGTCAGCAGTCAGGTAGGCCGCTCGCACCAGTGTCGCCCAATGGTTTGCTCTCGTCTGTAACAGGCTGACTTGGATATGTATCTTTTGCAAGAAGGCCAAAGCATCCACAAACAGGTTGGTTTGCATGGCCAACATTGATAATTTGTTCACTCGGCCCGCAACCTCCCTGATTTGGAGATGTACATCCTCAATTTGCGCCTGCATGTCAGTGATTTGTTGACCCACTGCTTGTACGAGCTCTGTCAGACTGTCGTGTGATTGGGCAATCATGGACCTGTACTTTCCTGACATTACCTGCATCCGGGCAGTGACAGTTTCTAATGCTGACGCACTAGCAGCAACAGCTTCCCTCAACATGCTTATATCGTCCTCAGTGGCCACTCCTATGATCTCCTTGTGGAGCTGTCCTATGAAGGGAAGTATTGCTCTGGGGATGTCTTGGTCGACCTTCTCCTCCTGAACATTTGGAAGCTTCCAGCGATCCGTGTTGAAGATGATCTGGACGAGAGACTTGGTACATTGATGAGTGGGTCCATCGGATGTCCTGCAACTGCTGATTTTCCCGCATCCTTCTCAAGGATCCTATTAAGGTCCATGGCATCAGCGTACATGAGTGCTTCATAGATGCTCCCTTCATTTAAACACCCCACAAGCTTGTTGATTCGGGATAGAATAGTATCTGCGTTCTCAGTCGTCAGGTTGAGGGCTTCAGGCACTCCTATTGATACTCTCGATGCGAAGACTGAGCCGTCGAGTCTTGCGAGGGGTTGTGCGATAGGACGGGGAGGTGACGATGACTGTGGATTATTTAGCATGGTCTCTGTCACAGTACCATTCCTTGAAGATGTCAAGATGACCTGAGGGGGTTCTGTGGCATTTGTCTCGGCATGTTGACCATGAGATGGGGTGAGGTTATGATCGGATGCATACTGAGTCAGGTTGGTCACATCTTGCAGTAGTTCATTGATATCAATCAGCGTCTTGTTCCCGTCAAGTCTTGAGGTCAACAATTGCGAGTAGTACCACTAAATTCGGTACGAAATAGGTTTGTGATTAGTAGCAGTTAAAGCCTGGCTTGGTGGATTCCAGTACCCGTGCGTCGTACCCATGTGTGCAACACCTCGGGTCTGGGCGTAGCCTGTGAGTTGTACCACTATATGAGCAGCACCGTGGGTCTGCGTTGCCTGTGATTAGTACCCACTATGTGAGGAACACCACGGGAATACCGGCGCCCGTGTTTAGTACACCTAGGTGGGGAACCTTCTCGGTTTGCGTTGACTCTGCGTTGGGCCATTGTGTGAGACACACCATAGGTCTGCGTTACTTGTACGTATTGCAATACTTGTGAGTAGTACCATCTTTTGTGGAACACCGTGAGTCTTCGCTACTTCTGATTAATACCCCAACATGACACATACCATGGTTCTATTTTACTCGCGACATGAACCATTCTGTGGGGCCTTAGACGTGGATTTTGCACCCCCTTTAGACACCAAGCATCATTGTGCTTTATAAGTGGTTCCTTGGTCGGTACCCCCCTGTGGGTGGGGGCGGTAGAATAACACCCACAGTATCCCCTGCCTGTCGTATGAGGCGACTACAAGGGGCCCCAGGGGCTCTGAACTTGGGAGCGTGGATTGGCGACCACGGGGCCTTAGCTGAGTCCTGGCATTGCTTCCACTTACTTGTGCCAGGCTCCTCACTTTCATCTGTCCTATCCGACCGCGCTTGGTCAACTCTTGTTCTTTTCTGACCCCGACGCTATTAGGTTTGCGAGGGCTAGGGAGTCTATCATTTTCACGCCCTTCGTGGCCCTTGTCTTTCTTTGACCGATACCTTCATTTTTCGAAGTGTCGGATCCCTTCCCATTTTCCCTCTGATTAGTGTTATATAGAGGATGGTTGCCTAGTTGTACTTCCACTTAAAACAATAATCACCACCACCACCACCTTGGTCGGTAATAATGTTATTTTCGATCTGTATTGAGTCCGATCCACTGGTTTTTGTTTGTTTGTTTGTTTGTTTTGTGTTTTGTTGAGTTCCTGTCCATCCATTCATTCTTCATGACGACATTATTTGTTTTTTTGGGTCAGTGGATGAATTTGACATTTTTGTTGTTTCATTTCGTACCATTAGGGGCTGATGACCTCGATGTTACGCCCCTTAAAACAACAAGCAGCATCATCATCACTATTAGAGGTTATTGGGTCATAGTAAATTACGCATAGTAGCATCAATCCTGCAGAATAATAAGGTATCCGTTAGACATCCTTTAGCGAGACGTTTATATTGGCACATATGGAAAAATTTTGTACTGTGCTTCTATACACCATCGTATATCATGGTTAATCGTGTTGTGTAGTGTCGTTGCCAACGAGATATACAAGGCCGGGAAGGGGGCCGATGGAATTGCAGGTCGCAAGTAGCTTCACGAACGTCCGCTAGAGGTCTCGCCATCGTGCTATGCTGCTCGCGCGAAATACATTATATTAGTAGTACATGTTGGTTTTTAAACACACAAAAACTACAAATAATGAAGTTAGAAATGTGATTTAGAGTGATTTGATGTAATGTAAAGCAAATTTAAGTGATATTTGGAATTTAAGTGCAATAAATAATAAAAGTAATACATTAAAATGACTTACCAATATCACTGCTCGTATATCTCATATTTTTAAGAACTTCCGACTTAAAAGCTTTGTCCTCGAGTTCTTTTCCAAGGCATGATCATCTGTAATATTACGAGCTTCATTGTCGAGAATTGGTTTTAAAAGCTTTTTAATGAGAGTTACAGCCAGTGCTCTCTGATAACACTCATCACATTTGAATGTCTCAATGAACTTTGGCACAAGAAAAACGTTAAGTTTTCAACTAAATTCGTATTGCCCAGATAGCGTAAGGAGTGACGCGTAAAATTCAAAGTATTTTGCAGAAAGTAAACAAATTTTCTTGAGGGGTAGCGTATTACCCCACGATCTTGCATTCTAATGAGGCATATCAGTGGACTGTCATTAGGGGCCGAAGATATCTGTCCCAAGCATGATTCACAATTGGAATTTTCTTTAGCAACTCGAACAAGATAATTATGGCCAAGGAAAACAGCTCTAGAGTGACAGGTTTCTCGGAAAAGACATGGTATCGTTCTTAATATCAATAGCGTCCAAGAATACAAAACTTGCAGACCTTTGAGGCATATTAAAAATAATATATCAGAAAAAAATACAATAATCGCGAATTGATTAGTTAGCTTACCTTCAAGCGTCCCATCAAGAAATTCCAAAACTGTTGTTGGAAGAGCAGTAGGTTCCAGACCACGAACCGGCTACGCAGGCGTAGCAGGGGGAGAGGTGATACTCCCACGTGGCGCGTCCCAGGTGGCGGATAGGGGGGTCCTAACCGGCTTGCCGGCGGACTTGAGGGAAATAAAATACCTCTCGCGGACCAAACACACACCCCCTGTGGGTGGGGGAGGCTGACGAATAATACACCCACGGTATCCCCTGCCTGTCGTGCGAGGCGACTAAAAGGGGCGACCAAGGGATGAATGAATTAGAACCATGAAACTACTCTTGATTCGTACCATCATGCGGGGAACACCATGGGTTGCATGTACTTGCGAGTAGTATCACTAACATGGTACGAAATATGTTTGTGATTCGTTGCAGTAAAAAGCCTGGCCTGGTGGATTCCAGTACTCGTGCGTTGTACCCATGTGGGCAACACCGCGGTTCTGGGCGTAGCCTGTGAGTTGTGCCACTATATGAGCGACACCGTGGGTCTGCGTTGCCTGTGATTAGTACTCACTATGTGTGGAACACCACGGGGCCTTTGGGACCGGCACCCGTGACTAGTACCCTAGGTGAGGAAACTCATCGGTTTGCGTTGGCTGTAAGTGGCGCCATTGTGTGCGAAACACCATAGGTCTGCGTTACCTGTACGAAGTACAGTACTTGTGAGTAGTACCATCTTTTGTGGAACACCGTGAGTCTTCGCTACTTCTGATTAATACCCCAACATGACACACACCATGGTTCTATTTTACTCGCGACATGTACCATTCTGTGGGGCCTTAGACGTGGATTTTGCACCCCCTTTAGACACCAAGCATCTTTGTGCTTTATAAGTGGTTCCTTGGTCGGTAATAATGTTATTTTCGTTCTCTATTGAATCCGATCCACTGGTTTTTGTTTTTGTTTGTTTGTTTTGTGTTTTGTTGGGTTCATGTCCATCCATTCATTCTTCATGACATTTTTTATTTTTATTTTGGTCGGTGGATGCCTTTGTAATTTTTGTTCTCTCATTTCGTACCATTAGGGGCCGATGACCTTCGATGTTAGGCCCCTTAAAACAACAAGCATCATCATCATCATCGTAGGTTCCAGACTTAATTTGCTCTGATCTTTTGATTCTTTCTGACGAATTGCAGCTGATGTCCTGAAAGCCTCTCTTTCCACATTCGAAGAGTCAGATGCATTTATCATGCCCGTAATTAAAGTCGTTTCCACAGCATAAATGCAGGACCTCACATCCATCATATACACTGACAGTGACAATGCAACACCAAGGAGGAGTGGTTCGAAATGGATGAAAGTTGGGGAAAAAACAGAGACGGCACGGATGAATAATTGATGTTTATTTCAAACCAATATGCAGGTTACACAATGCGCACGGCATCGTGTCAGTAAGATGTAGGACCACCGCGAGCGGCGATGCACGCAGAAAGACGTCGAGGTACAGAGTCAATAAGAGTGCGGATGGTGTCCTGAGGGATGGTTCTCCATTCTCTGTCAACCATTTGCCACAGTTGGTCGTCCGTACGAGGCTGGGGCAGAGTTTGCAAACGGCGTCCAATGAGATCCCACACGTGCTCGATTGGTGAGAGATCCGGAGAGTACGCTGGCCACGGAAGCATCTGTACACCTCGTAGAGCCTGTTGGGAGATGCGAGCAGTGTGTGGGCGGGCATTATCCTGCTGAAACAGAGCATTTGGCAGCCCCTGAAGGTACGGGAGTGCCACCGGCCGCAACACATGCTGCACGTAGCGGTGGGCATTTAACGTGCCTTGAATACGCACTAGAGATGACGTGGAATCATACGCAATAGCGCCCCAAACCATGATGCCGCGTTGTCTAGCGGTAGGGCGCTCCACAGTTACTGCCGGATTTGACCTTTCTCCACGCCGACGCCACACTCGTCTGCGGTGACTATCACTGACAGAACAGAAGCGTGACTCATCGGAGAACACGACGTTCCGCCATTCCCTCATCCAAGTCGCTCTAGCCCGGCACCATGCCAGGCGTGCACGTCTATGCTGTGGAGTCAATGGTAGTCTTCTGAGCGGACGCCGGGAGTGCAGGCCTCCTTCAACCAATCGATGGGAAATTGTTCTGGACGATATTGGAACAGCCAGGGTGTCTTGCACATGCTGAAGAATGGCGGTTGACGTGGCGTGCGGGGCTGCCACCGCTTGGCGGCGGATGCGCCGATCCTCGCGTGCTGACGTCACTCGGGCTGCGCCTGGACCCCTCGCACGTGCCACATGTCCCTGCGCCAACCATCTTCGCCACAGGCGCTGCACCGTGGACACATCCCTATGGGTATCGGCTACGATTTGACGAAGCGACCAACCTGCCCTTCTTAGCCCGATCACCATACCCCTCGTAAAGTCGTCTGTCTGCTGGAAATGCCTCCGTTGACGGCGGCCTGGCATTCTTAGCTATACACGTGTCCTGTGGCACACGACAACACGTTCTACAATGACTGTCGGCTGAAAAATCACGGTACGAAGTGGGCCGATCGCCAACGCCGTGTCCCATTTATCGTTCGTTACGTGCGCAGCACAGCGGCGCATTTCACATCATGAGCATACCTCAGTGACGTCAGTCTACCCTGCAATTGGCATAAAGTTCTGACCACTCCTTCTTGGTGTTGCATTTGCTCTGTCAGTCAGTGGATTTTGGTCAGTGGATTTTTTGTTGTCATTTCATTTCGTACCGTTAGGGCAGATGACCTCGATGTTAGGCCCCTTTAAACAACAAGCATCATCATCATCGTGCATTGGAGTTGAATGCGACGTGTTATCATTTGGAAAACAAGTAGACACAGATTTCAGTATGCATTCCGTGTCAGCATACACAATAAAAGGCACTGTCTCTTTCACCTAATACTCTGCAAGTAAACTACTCGTTCCCTATAAAAAGCATTATAATTTTGCCACCGGAAATTGTTTACAGTCATTACTATGCAAAGCTAATTTTTACTCATTACGGAAGTAAGACAAACATCGCCTGCAAATATAAAATCTATTCCGACTCTTCTTAAGACATTAGCGCACAAGACTTGCAAGATTCTTAATTAAACAGAAGTGATACTTCTCATTGTCGCCAATCTGATGCAGTAGCAGATCTACTTTCTTGTCACACGTTTGATGTGATACGTACAATGGTACAAGAGTAAACTCAGAGTGCACACTCAGTTGTTCTCGTCGTACTGCGCTCCGAATACATTCACGGATATTTCGTTTTGATCTTACGAATATTCTCATATATCTCATTTCCATCGGCATTGGTATGTCTTTTAAATTTAGAATTAAATTATAATGTGGATAAGAAGAAATGCGATCTACATGATGTTTAGCTGGAACTAAGCCCGCAACTACACTCCATGCAAAGCGAGCATCCCGTGTGTTCTGCAGATTAATAAATGATTTCTTGTCTCTAATTGCTGACCACGAACCTACTACGATGGCCTAGCAGGGGGTGAGATGATACTCCCACGTGGCGCGTCCCAGGTGGCGGATAGGGGTGTCCTGATAGGCTTGCCGGCGGACTTGAGGGAAATAAAATACCTCTCGCGGACCAAACACACTACCCCCTGCGGGTGGGGGACGCATATGTAGAATACACATGCAGTATCCCCTGCCTGTCCTAAGAGGCGACTAAAAGGGGCGACCAAGGGATGATTGAATTAGGAGCATGAAACTACTCTTGATTCGTACCATCATGGGGGGAACACCATGGGTTGCATGTACTTGCGAGTAGTATCACTAAATTGGTACGAAATAGGTTTGTGATTAGTTGCAGGAAAAGGCCTGGCCTGGTGGTTTCCAGTACCCGTGCGTCGTAACCATGTGAGCAACACCGCGGGTCTGGGCGTACCTGTGAGGTGTACCACTATATGAGCGAAACCGTGGGTTTGCGTTGCCTGTGTTTAGTACCCAATCTGTGAGGAACACCACGGGATATTGCGAGTCCCTGTGGTTAGTACACCTAGGTGAGGTACCTCATCGGTTTGCGTTGGCTATGAGTTCCTATACGAAGTACAATACTTGTCTGTAGTACCATCTTGTGTGGAACACCGTGAGTCTTCGCTACTTTTGATTAGTACCTCAACATGCAAATACCATTGTTCTACTTAACTCGCGCCGTGTACCATTCTGAGGGGCCTTAGACCTGTTTTTTTGTACCCCTTTAGACATCAAGCACCTCGATTCAGGACTGTGCTTTATAAGTGGTCAGTAATAGTGTTATTTATGACCTTTTTTGAGTTGGATCCACCTTTTTTTGTTTGGTTGTTTCTTGGTATTTTTTTGAGATCATGTCCATCCATTCATTTTTCATGAATTCTTTTTATTTTGTACAGTGGATTTTTTGAAGTTTTTGTTGTCATTTCATTTCGTATCATTAGGGGCCGATGAGCTCGATGTTAGGCCCCTTTAAACAACAAGTATTATCATCATAATCTAATGCTGAAGGCTACGTTAGACTACGCGGGGACTTGCCCGCGTGAAAACCAACATTTTTATTAATGTTTATCCGCAATTCACGAATTCGTAGCGGAGACCAGCTCGTATCAGTAGCCTCGAACTCTGTCAATTTTTTCAGAATCGGTTTAGTTACATGCTCATTTTGCCAATCTCTTACATTAGTAACTTCAGTAATTTCTGCATTCCTTGAATGAAAATAATTGTTAGTGATTTCATTGTGAGGAACATGTGTGCAGAGAACGGTATTTACCTGTAATGCTTGTGTGTTACGTGCTCTCTTCACGTATTTATTAAATCAGACGTAAGATTTATCTAGGAACTCTCCCGAAGTAAGAAATCATTTCTAACATTTACCACCGCTAGTGTGTACACTCCGCTACGAAAAGGTTCCTCAATTTGCTTACACTGGGAAAGCAGACAGATCTTCTATCTGGAAAAGTTAGCCCATTAACAGTGCGAACGTGTAAATACATTTCTAACCTCCGATTACACAATTCCTCTAGCTCATTAAGATTTTCAATCAGCTCGAACTGAGCTGTTTCTTCTCGCTCCTCGCTAGGTTCGAACTTACATGAAATTACTATTGGTCCGTTTGCCTCCCTCATAAACTCACGAATGCGTTCAAACTCTCTATCAAAGTGAGCTTGCATTCTTCCCTCATCTTCATCCGTCCGTAAATTAATGTCTAATTTTCTACGTTTGCTCGAAGGAAACTCCATGACTAAAAAATGTGGCCACAAATTACGTTCTGGTGATATATTGTTCTGCGTTCTCAAGACAAGTCCAACAGTTGCTGTAGCAACGACTTACCATGAATGTACAATCCGTCATTACACAGTATAACCACCGAGCTAGCTCACTCCCTACTACATCTAGTGATGAGTGAACAGCTTCGCTTGGAAACTCGTCCTGAAGCATCCCTAACAATGTATTCCGGTAATAGGAAATTTTGTTCGATTCTTGTCAAGAAAACGAAAATCCAATCTTATAAATTTCTTCGAATGTGTTATACCGAACAAGTAGTAAAGAATATTCATTGCTTGAAAATTCGGCCCGCAGAAATCGCACTGCAGTAGCTGTCGCCCCCTGCTGGCTTTCATATGCTTTACTCATGTTCGTCTCATATACTGTAAAATTAAATAGTGCACACCCTCTGTTCCATAGTTCAATACAATTACCAGACAGTTCTTGTTGTTCTGCGCTCAGTTGTCCCGCTTCATCTTGATTAGGCTGTGCACTTGCGACGACTTCCTCCTCTCGATGTACTTTCAGTCGTTGGCTCTGTACGATTGGATATGCTTCATTTCCGGATCGAGCCTTAATCTCCACTTTCTTCCACTTCATCATAGCAACACATACGATTTTCAATTAACAAAGCAATTATACAAATACAGTAAAAAGAAGTTACATATAAGAACGAAAATACCTTCTGCATACTTAGTTAAAATGAGCGCCGTAACCGTCAGGATTCTACTGTAGGAAGCACACTTGATGGTAGGCCCTCTCCATGCATTTGTACATCATTTTCAGATTATTTGCAATAAATGTATTTCTTCTAATTCTTCTACAGAAAGTTTCGCGAATTGTGCCGGCAGGAAAACGCCCACGGTCTCGTCATCTTCCCCGTCAAATTCGGCTGTTATTTTCCTTCCGAAACGTGTTTCCACTGCTCTCAGCTCTTCAACCTTTAATGGATGGTTAATTTGCAACTCGCTTAGTTTTCTGTTATGAAACGGTGGTGCCTTCCCTATCGTATTTAATTTCATTAGCATATCCATTATGTTGAAATTGGTATTTCTTTTACAATTAACAAAGTAAATAAACTTACTAACTTACTGAAGAGGAAAGAATAGTAGTAGTAGTAGTAATAGAAGAGAAGTTCTCCTCGAACTAGATGATAGTTAGCATGTCGTGCTCTGCACCTTAATTACTCCCTGCCACCACCTTCACTCCTCACCAGTTGGCTGGAGTCGTCGCTGGTTCATCTTCACTCAAAATTACAACCTGCCATAAACATCCTGTTCACCTTTCGTGATGGAGATAACCTTAAACCAGCTGCAAAGCATATCTTGCCTAGTAACAGCTGCACTGAGCGCTCCTTATTTTTTCCCCTCTCCAACAGTAGGGGTGGAGGAGGAGGGGGGCTTCAGTATTGAACAAGTTGCTTGTTACATAAACTAACATCCTGTTCACCTTTCACCAGCAAATTACCTTTTACAGAAAATCCAGTTGCCACATAGTCACTGCACCTGGCCCACACCAGTAACCTTTCAAGAAATAATTGCCTCTTAAATAAAGACCTCCAGGTATGTGTAGTTAACATTCCACACGCGCCTCGCCCCCCCCCCCCTCCCTCGACCCCGACCAGTTACTGGCCCTCGCAGGAGGTGCGCGCTGGAGCTGGCGCAGAGGCTTAGGTGGTCCAGACTCCCCTTATCTAACCTACTTAAGTCGGCCTGCCCATCGGTTTACGAAGGCCATTGCGTTCAGATATTAAACTTTCATGTACGTTTCTTCTCCAGCAGTAGTGTGTACACAGCAGAGGTCTATGCTATATCTGCAACTCTGCGGTATGCACTGTACAATGAGCTTGTGTTCGGTTCAGTCTATTGATGCATGTTTCCCTCGGCACCATCTGGTGCAGCGGATCCAGGACCTGCTGGCCGGGTGTTGGGATGCCGGCACCAGAATCACATTTCAGTGGCTCCCAAGGCACATGGGCATAGAGGGAAATGAGTTAGCAGATCAGGCTGCCAAGGAGGCAGCTGCACTGCCCCCGTTGCCTTTCAAGGTTCCAGCAAGTGATATTCGTTCTCAGCTGCGACATCTGGTTATGTCCCATTGGAAGATGGAGTGGCAGGCCATTCCCCTTTCCAATAAGCTGAGAGCCATAAAAGGAACAACGAAGGTAGGGAAGACTTCCCTTCGTGCTTCGCGGAGGGAAGCCGTGGTATTATGTCGCCTTCGGATCGGCCATGGTATCGTGACTCACTCGCATCGTTCGAAAGGAGAACCTCCTCCGGTGTGTACCTGCGGTGAGCATGTTACCGTGGTACACATCCTTACGGAGTGCGTGGACCTGCCCTGTACACGCTATAGGGTACATGCTATTGCGGGTGACTGGAGGAGGGGAGTCTTAGTGCTCATTGCCTCAGTCATCCCGTATTAGGCATCGTCCAACATCGGACCCCGGGGAGTACCTGCTATGACCAGGTGGGTATTGCCTAGGCTGCTTGGTTCGGCTACAGAGACACCTGATCGGAGTGGGTGGCATTCGCGGAGGAAGCTTCCGGGCATGGCTTCCAAACGAAGTCTGCTCTCTCACGGTGGTCCCCCACCTAAGTCTTTAACTTTTGCTTCCCTGAGAGGTTCAACTCCCTGGGAACATGCGCAGCGTGATGGAATGGGATCCAGCTTCCCTAGGTTTCTGGTCGCTACCAGAACCGATGGGCACGATTTTAAGTTGGTGAAGTCGATCCTTTTTAGTAGGCACATCGAAGGTGTCTATGGCGAACTGGAGGGACTTAAGAAAATGCGCAACGGTAGTTTGCTTCTAAAGACTCGTACAGCACTGCAAGCTGATCAGTTGCTTAAGTGCGAGCACTTTGGCGAAATCCCCGTCAAAGTGGAGGAGCATAAGTCCTTGAACCTGGTTCGCGGAGTCATCTTTCACCGCGACCTTATTTTGAACACTGTCGACGAGTTGATGGAAGACGATTGATGAAACCGTGATTCAGATAAAAGTAAACATCTTAGGTAATTCAACTGGTAAGTTTTTTACCCTTATTGTCAAGCCGTCCAATGTGCCAGCCTGGCGTACCATGTGGACAGAGCAGCGGATATTGAAAAGGCTCTCAAAGAGGATGGAAAGTATCTACTGTGTGAGGCTTTCCTTCACCGACCATGCAAATAGCAATTTTTCTAGATTAATCGGTTTCCTTGTCGGTGTTTAGAACAGCGGCAACATAATATCCCAATGGACTATCTCCGAAATTTGGTTAATGGATAGACCTTGTAGAAGTTTCAAATACTAAATGAGCGTCTTCGGATGATTCCTCATGCAGCTGTTTGAAGAGATGAATGTAAGAATTGTTTTTGCGAAAGAAATCTAAGGATATGTTCACTACTATAGGGTTAAGGTTTTGTTGTTCAGCCCAGTTGTTTGTAGCTTCGTCGTCGTCAATGTAAAAGGAGGCGGATTATTGTAAGGGCCACTATATGAAAGGTCCTACACACAATGGTATAGCGTGCCTAATACTTTTACAAATCTTATTCCATGTTACGATGTTGCCATCCACCTGGAATAACGAGAGCACTGAAAACAAGTGCTTCGTTATACACACGAGGCCGAGATCTGAAGTCGTGGTGTTGATATGTTTCGAGATCGATAGGCGGAAGGTCTAAAATATTATAGGCACCTTGACCACAACACACTCTCTTCTCCAAGAGTGGAGCTTGGCAACTTCGGCATTTGAAACAATCAGGTCGTAAAGGTGGACTTGTTTTCAGACGGTAGGGTGGAATTGCATTTAACTCTTCTCCATTGAAGGCGGCGATCAAACCTTGTTTTCTTAAATTAGCAAGAAGGTGACGGGAACGCTTCTTCTCAGGATGACTTCGTTCAAAACGTTTCACAGCATCTCTACTCACTTCAGGATGTACTTGGGAATATAGGGGGGAAGCCTCTCAGACTATAACGCCTGACGGCTTCTCGATGCTGCTCTTGAGAAGTTGAGTTACTCCTTTGAACGACCTGGTTTTCTGGATTTTTCGCAGCCGCACTTTTTTTTGTTAGACACTTAGTTCTCTTCGTTATTGGTTGTAGGGAATTCCTTAGACACTGACTGGCCGAAGCAACATTCTGTGAAAGCACAGGGAGAGGGGATATGTGTTGAGTGTTCAATATGTACCGGAGATGGTCGGCGAACCTTAAACAGTTATATCGTTCTTCACACGGATTCCTTTCATGATCAAGTGACGCAGCGAAAGCTATTTCAAAGAACCCACAATCAGTATTATAGCGCTGTTGCTGAACATCTTATCGATTCAGTATTGTGCTATAGAAGCAGTCCCTTGGTTAGTAATACCATTGTCTACGCCAGCTTCTGTGCATGTGAGGCACTGTTGGTCGGTACCACTGATCGTTTTAAATTCATATTCATCCATTCATTCATTCATTGTTCGTCCTCACGCTTTGAATTGTGGTCAGTGGATGTTTTTGGGCTTTTAATATGGCATTTCATTTCGTCTCATTTAGTAACAATCAGGGGCCGATGTCCTAGATGTTAGGCCCTTTAAAACAACAAGCATCATCATCAAGACGCCCCTTTTTAGTAGACACATTGAAGGCGTCTACGGCGAACTTGAGGATCTGTAAAAATTGCGCAAGTGTGGTTTGCTATTGAAGACTGGTACAGCATTGCAAGTTGATCAGTTGCTTAAGTGCGTCCACTTTGGCGAAATCTCCGTCAAAGTGGAGGAGCAAGTCCTTGAACCTGGTTCGCGGAGTCATCTTTCACCGCGACCTTATTTTGAACACTGACGACGAGTTGATGGAAGACATAAAGAACCGTGGCGTGACACACGTCCGGCGCATTACGCGCAAGGTCAACGGTGAAGACGTTGCCACTGGTGCCTTCGTTGTCTCTTTCAAGTTGTCAGTGTTACCATAGAAAGTCAAGGTAACAAGTTATCGTTGCGATGTGAGGCCGTACATCCCGCCTCCTATGTGATGCTATCCCACGAACCTGCTACGCATGCGTAGCAGGGGGAGAGGTGATTACTCCCACGTGGCGCGTCCCAGGTGGCGGATAGGGGTTCCTAACCGGCTTGCCGGCGGACTTGAGGGAAATAAAATACCTCTCGCGGACCAAACACACACCCCCTGTGGGGGGGGGGTCATACGAATAATACACCCACGGTATCCCCTGCCTGTCGTGAGAGGCGACTAAAAGGGGCGACCAAGGGATTCTTGGATTAAAACTATGAAACTACTTTTGGTTAGTACCATCACGCGTGGAACACCATCGGTCGCTTTTACTTGCGAGTAGTACCACTCTGTTAGGTACTCCATATTTTTGTGATTCGTAGCACTCGAGGGGGGTTCAGTGTGGGTATCCAGTACCCGTGAGTCGTGCCCGTGTGTGCAACACCACAGGTCTGGGCGTAGCCTGTGAGTTGTACCACTATAGGAGCGACACAGTGGGTCTGCGTTGCCAGTGATTAGTACCCACTATGTGAGGAACACCACGGGAATGCCGGCGCCCGTGCTTAGTACACCTAGGTGAGGAACTTCATCGGTTTGCGTTGGCTATGAGTGGCGCCATTGTGTGAGGAACGCCATAGGTCTGCGTTACCTTTACGACGTACAATACTTGTGAGTAGTACCTTAATGCTTGGCACACCGTGAGTTTACGCTACCTTCGATTAGTACCGCATCTCGAGACATATCATGGTTCTACTGTCCTCGCGACTTGTACCATACTGCGGGGCCGTAGACATGGTTTCTGGACCCCTTTAGACATCAAGCATAATCGATTCCGGACTGTGCTTTCTAAGTGGACCCTTGGTCAGTGATACTATTATTTATGCCCGTTTTTTGAGTCGGATCCACTGTTTTTGTTTGTTTGTTTGTTTATTTGTTTTTTGTGTTTTTATAGGTTTCATATCCATCCATTCATTCTTCATGACATTTTTATTTTATTTTGTTCAGTGGATTTATTTGAACTTTTGGTTATTTCATTTCGTACCATTAGGGGCCGATGACCTCGATGTTAGGCCCCTTTGAACAACAAGCATCATCATCATCATCATCATCATGTGATGCTATCAATGCCAGCGATTCGAACATATGGTATGCCGTTCGAATCCGCCTGTGTGTGCTACATGTGGACGAGTAGGTCACGGCGCGGAGCACTGCTCAACTCCTTACAAGTGCACTAATTGCCCTGGTTTTCATTCTCCTCGGGATCGGAACTGTCTGACGCATCCGAGCGAGAAGAAGATCCAGGAGATCAAGACCCTGGATGGTCTTTCCTACCAGGAAGCGCGCCGTAAGTTTAATTCTACGAATACAACTGGCAGTACACTCGACTATAGCATGATAGCTCAGAGTCTTCCAGGCTCGTCATTTACGACGTCGTCACCATGTGTGGACAATCTTATATAGCTCCTTCTTGTGTTCAACCGAATCTGGATGGAGTGATTTTCCGTCTCGGTGGCGAGAGCCATAGTTATTCCTATCCTCAAGGCTGAAAAGGAGCCTAAGTTTGCACTGACGATAAATTGATGGAAGACATGAAGCACATGTGCGTGACACACGTCGGGCGCATTACGCGCAAGGTCAATGGTGAAGACGTTGCCACTGGTGCCTTCATTGTCTCACTGCGCGGAGGAGTGCACAACTCCGTACAAGTGCACTAACTGCTCTGGTCTTCATTCTCCTCCAGATCGGATCTGTCCGACTTAATTCATGGATTCCGAAGGAATAAGTATTCTAAAAAAAATCAAGAGTAAGTACGCTAGTATAATATATTTTTAATTTTTTTTCCTCTAATGAGTGATAGATTTACCATCTTATAGTGTCCTCTCTCTGTTGTTGCAGACTTCCCTTGCTCAAGAAACTGTGCTGTTTGTTTTGTTGATGGCAACGTTGGACATTACCTCAAGCAAGAAGATATTATCACCTCAACTCTGCATAATTAATTCGAAACATTTGTGTAACATGTATCTTAATAAATTATAATAAACAAAATTTAACTAAAGATAACCTTAGATAATTTTTTAAATAAAAAATTAAACTCCCTCCTTTTTCCTACTCCTTTACGTATCTGTTAGTGTGACGTAAAATAAATCTCTTTAATTAGTTTATCTTCCTAAGAGCAGAAAAAAAATAAAGTAAGAAAATTTTTTATATTAAAGAAAAAGATAATGTAAAATTAAAATCTTTCGCGATCATACAGTAAACGAATTTCTTAAAATTTTTAAAAGTTGAAACTCACCAATATCAACTTCGTTACTTTCTTCTATCATCGCTCGTAGCTCTGCTAATAACGCGCAGCAGAGAAAGTAATTACATTTGTGGATTAAAAATTGGTGGAAATAAGGGCTATTGCGCCGTGATATAATGTCGGAGTACACACTAATAAAGAGCAGAAACTCTTCGTTAGTGAACTCCCTCATTCTATTCACAATAGCGCGTTCAAACGCACCCTCTACTTCTGCAATATTATTTGATTCACATTCTTCTTTTAGTCTAATTACATCCCGCAGCGCTACTATTTTTTCTAAAAGGCTACGTTGTACTGCTGACATTTCGAAACTTTATCGTAGCCTCACCAATATCAACTTCGTTACTTTCTTCTATCATCGCTCGTAGCTCTGCTAATAACGCGCAGCAGAGAAAGTAATTACATTTGTGGATTAAAAATTGGTGGAAATAAGGGCTATTGCGCCGTGATATAATGTCGGAGTACACACTAATAAAGAGCAGAAACTCTTCGTTAGTGAACTCCCTCATTCTATTCACAATAGCGCGTTCAAACGCACCCTCTACTTCTGCAATATTATTTGATTCACATTCTTCTTTTAGTCTAATTACATCCCGCAGCGCTACTATTTTTTCTAAAAGGCTACGTTGTACTGCTGACATTTCGAAACTTTAACGTAGCCTCACCAATATCAGCTTCGTTACTTTCTTCTATCATCGCTCGTAGCTCTGCTAATAACGCGCAGCAGAGAAAGTAATTACATTTGTGGATTAAAAATTGGTGGAAATAAGGGCTATTGCGCCGTGATATAATGTCGGAGTACACACTAATAAAGAGCAGAAACTCTTCGTTAGTGAACTCCCTCATTCTATTCACAATAGCGCGTTCAAACGCACCCTCTACTTCTGCAATATTATTTGATTCACATTCTTCTTTTAGTCTAATTACATCCCGCAGCGCTACTATTTTTTCTAAAAGGCTACGTTGTACTGCTGACATTTCGAAACTTTAACGTAGCCTCACTAATATCAACTTCGTTACTTTCTTCTATCATCGCTCGTAGCTCTGCTAATAACGCGCAGCAGAGAAAGTAATTACATTTGTGGATTAAAAGTTGGTGGAAGTAAGGGCTATTGCGCCGTGATATAATGTCGGAGTACACACTAATAAAGAGCAGAAACTCTTCGTTAGTGAACTCCCTCATTCTATTCACAATAGCGCGTTCAAACGCATCCTCTACTTATGCAATATTATTTGATTCACATTCTTCTTTTAGTCTAATTACATCCCGCAGCGCTACTATTTTTTCTAAAAGGCTACGTTGTACTGCTGACATTTCGAAACTTTAACGTAGCCTCACCAATATCAACTTCGTTACTTCCTTCTATCATCGCTCGTAGCTCTGCTAATAACGCGCAGCAGAGAAAGTAATTACATTTGTGGATTAAAAATTGGTGGAAATAAGGGCTATTGCGCCGTGATATAATGTCGGAGTACACACTAATAAAGAGCAGAAACTCTTCGTTAGTGAACTCCCTCATTCTATTCACAATAGCGCGTTCAAACGCACCCTCTACTTCTGCAATATTATTTGATTCACATTCTTCTTTTAGTCTAATTACATCCCGCAGCGCTACTATTTTTTCTAAAAGGCTACGTTGTACTGATGACATTTCGAAACTTTAACGTAGCCTCACCAATATCAGCTTCGTTACTTTCTTCTATCATCGCTCGTAGCTCTGCTAATAACGCGCAGCAGAGAAAGTAATTACATTTGTGGATTAAAAATTGGTGGAAATAAGGGCTATTGCGCCGTGATATAATGTCGGAGTACACACTAATAAAGAGCAGAAACTCTTCGTTAGTGAACTCCCTCATTCTATTCACAATAGCGCGTTCAAACGCACCCTCTACTTCTGCAATATTACTTGATTCACATTCTTCTTTTAGTCTAATTACATCCCGCAGCGCTACTATTTTTTCTAAAAGGCTACGTTGTACTGCTGACATTTCGAAACTTTAACGTAGCCTCACCAATATCAACTTCGTTACTTTCTTCTATCATCGCTCGTAGCTCTGCTAATAACGCGCAGCAGAGAAAGTAATTACATTTGTGGATTAAAAATTGGTGGAAATAAGGGCTATTGCGCCGTGATATAATGTCGGAGTACACACTAATAAAGAGCAGAAACTCTTCGTTAGTGAACTCCCTCATTCTATTCACAATAGCGCGTTCAAACGCACCCTCTACTTCTGCAATATTATTTGATTCACATTCTTCTTTTAGTCTAATTACATCCCGCAGCGCTACTATTTTTTCTAAAAGGCTACGTTGTACTGCTGACATTTCGAAACTTTATCGTAGCCTCACCAATATCAACTTCGTTACTTTCTTCTATCATCGCTCGTAGCTCTGCTAATAACGCGCAGCAGAGAAAGTAATTACATTTGTGGATTAAAAATTGGTGGAAATAAGGGCTATTGCGCCGTGATATAATGTCGGAGTACACACTAATAAAGAGCAGAAACTCTTCGTTAGTGAACTCCCTCATTCTATTCACAATAGCGCGTTCAAACGCACCCTCTACTTCTGCAATATTATTTGATTCACATTCTTCTTTTAGTCTAATTACATCCCGCAGCGCTACTATTTTTTCTAAAAGGCTACGTTGTACTGCTGACATTTCGAAACTTTAACGTAGCCTCACCAATATCAACTTCGTTACTTTCTTCTATCATCGCTCGTAGCTCTGCTAATAACGCGCAGCAGAGAAAGTAATTACATTTGTGGATTAAAAGTTGGTGGAAGTAAGGGCTATTGCGCCGTGATATAATGTCGGAGTACACACTAATAAAGAGCAGAAACTCTTCGTTAGTGAACTCCCTCATTCTATTCACAATAGCGCGTTCAAACGCACCCTCTACTTCTGCAATATTATTTGATTCACATTCTTCTTTTAGTCTAATTACATCCCGCAGCACTACTATTTTTTTCTAAAAGGCTACGTTGTACTGCTGACATTTCGATACTTTAACGTAGCCTCACCAATATCAACTTCGTTACTTTCTTCTATCATCGCTCGTAGCTCTGCTAATAACGCGCAGCAGAGAAAGTAATTACATTTGTGGATTAAAAATTGGTGGAAATAAGGGCTATTGCGCCGTGATATAATGTCGGAGTACACACTAATAAAGAGCAGAAACTCTTCGTTAGTGAACTCCCTCATTCTATTCACAATAGCGCGTTCAAACGCACCCTCTACTTCTGCAATATTATTTGATTCACATTCTTCTTTTAGTCTAATTACATCCCGCAGCGCTACTATTTTTTCTAAAAGGCTACGTTGTACTGCTGACATTTCGAAACTTTAACGTAGCCTCACCAATATCAACTTCGTTACTTTCTTCTATCATCGCTCGTAGCTCTGCTAATAACGCGCAGCAGAGAAAGTAATTACATTTGTGGATTAAAAGTTGGTGGAAGTAAGGGCTATTGCGCCGTGATATAATGTCGGAGTACACACTAATAAAGAGCAGAAACTCTTCGTTAGTGAACTCCCTCATTCTATTCACAATAGCGCGTTCAAACGCACCCTCTACTTCTGCAATATTATTTGATTCACATTCTTCTTTTAGTCTAATTACATCCCGCAGCGCTACTATTTTTTTCTAAAAGGCTACGTTGTACTGCTGACATTTCGATACTTTAACGTAGCCTCACCAATATCAACTTCGTTACTTTCTTCTATCATCGCTCGTAGCTCTGCTTATAACGCGCAGCAGAGAAAGTAATTACATTTGTGGATTAAAAATTGGTGGAAATAAGGGCTATTGCGCCGTGATATAATGGAGTACACACTAATAAAGAGCAGAAACTCTTCGTTAGTGAACTCCCTCATTCTATTCACAATAGCGCGTTCAAACGCACCCTCTACTTCTGCAATATTATTTGATTCACATTCTTCTTTTAGTCTAATTACATCCCGCAGCGCTACTATTTTTTCTAAAAGGCTACGTTGTACTGCTGACATTTCGAAACTTTAACGTAGCTACAGCAAGCGATTCGCAGTATATATACCCGTTCTAACGGCGTCATGTAATTTGAAAAAAAAAACTAGTTTCAAAAAACCTGGCTGGATACAACATCTGCTAGTAAGCTGCGTGGCGACCCGGACTTAAGTTTACGCATCCTTTTTTGTAGCCTTGACGAAACCGTGGTCAAAGCACGGCCATGACCAGCAATGACCGCGAAAGAAGTAAGGCGTTAACCGGTTTATGCGAAAGCTGCTTGCAGGAAACATCCGGGATAGATATACACTACAAAGGAATGTTCTGCTTCAAACATATGTCTACAAAATAATAATTTTACACACAATAAAGTCGCGTCTGGTAATATAATGTGAGATAATCTTACACCTAGCATTACAATTTTTATATAAAACAAGGGAATTCGCTCACATCTAGAAGAGTGCAAGTTCGATCCTCTTCGTTTGCAATCATAAAATTATTCTCTCTAGTTCGCTATTTTCACACCAGGCAACTGCTAAGGGAAGTGTACCTTAAGGCTAACTGGACTATACGCCATGTCAGTGTGACGTAATGTTAACTGTAGCACACTATTTAAAAAACGTGTGTGAATAAATATTAAGGTATTGTCTTTGTTGGCAACCCACGAACCTACTACGATGGCGTAGTTGGGGGAGAGGTGATACTCCCACGTGGCGCGTCCCAGGTGGCGGATAGGGGGGTCCTAACCGACTTGCCGGCGGACTTGAGGGAAATAAAATACCTCTCGCGGACCAAACACACTACCCCCTGTGGGTGGGGGACACACATGCAGAATACACCCGCGGTATCCCCTGCCTGTCGTAAGAGGCGACAAAAAGGGGCGACCTTGGCGCGGACATGGATTGCGGTTGGTATAATGTGATGGACCTCCTGTGGATGGGAGAGGCTGAATACATCCATAGGTAATCCCTGCCTGTCGTAGAAGGCGACTTAAAGGGTCATATGGCCATGGTCCCCTCTTTATTTTTTATTTTTTATTATTTTTCTGAGGGTCAGATGTAGACCATTCAAAATTTGATGTGCGTGCTGCCCGGCGATTGAGCTCCTATGTGTGCGACTACGCTCGAAAGCCCGTGCCAGCAACCACCCAGGACGCGGCGGGTGGGAGTGTCATGTACCCGGGCAGTGGTTTCCGCCTGACAACGCAGGTCCCCGCACAGCCGAATGCCAGAAGGACATATTATTATTATTTATTTATTACTTATTTTTTCTATTGTTAGTGCTCTGTACACGCTACGGGGTACATGCTATTGCGGGTGACTGGAGGAAGGGAGTCCTAGTGCTCATTGCCTCAGTCATCCCGTGTTAGGCATCGTTCAACATCGGACCCCGGGCAATACCTGCTACGCCACGAACCTACTACGATGGCGTAGCAGGGGGAGAGGTGATACTCCCACGTGGCGCGTCCCAGGTGGCGGATAGGGGGGTCCTAACCGGCTTGCCGGCGGACTTGAGGGAAATAAAATACCTCTCGCGGACCAAACACACTACCCCCTGCGGGTGGGGGACACACATGCAGAATACACCCGCGGTATCCCCTGCCTGTCGTAAGAGGCGACAAAAAGGGGCGACCTTGGCGCGGACATGGATTGCGGTTTGGTATAATGTGATGGACCTCCTGTGGATGGGAGAGGCTGAATACATCCATAGGTAATCCCTGCCTGTCGTAGAAGGCGACTTAAAGGGTCATGTGGCCATGGTCCCCTCTTTATTTTTTATTATTTTTCCGAGGGTCAGATGTAGACCATTCAAAATTTGATGTGCGTGCTGCCCGGCGATGGAGCTCCTATGTGTGCGACTACGCTCGAAAGCCCGTGCCAGCAACCACCCAGGACGCGGCGGGTGGGAGTATCATGTACCCGGGCAGTGGTATCCGCCTGACAACGCAGGTCCCCGCACAGCCGAATGCCAGAAGGACATATTATTATTAATTATTTTTATTTATTTTTCCTATTGTTAGTGCTCTGTACACGCTATGGGGTACATGCTATTGCGGGTGACTGGAGGAAGGGAGTCCTAGTGCTCATTGCCTCAGTCACCCCGTATTAGGCATCGTTCAACATCGGACCCCGGCAATACCTGATACGACCAGGTGGGTATTGCCTTGGCTGCTTGGTTCGGCTACAGGGACCCCTGATCGGAGTGGGTGGCATTCGGGGAGGATGCTATCGGGCATGGCTTCCAAACGAAGTCGGCTCTCTCAAGGTGGTCGCCCACCTAAGTCTTTAACTTTTGCTTCCCTGAGAGGTTCAACTCCCTGGGAACATGCGCAGCGTGAAGGAATGGGATCCAGCTTCCCTAGGTTTCTGGTCGCTACCAGAACCGATGGGCACGATTTTAAGCTGGTGAAGTCGATCCTGTTTAGTAGACACATCGAAGGCGTCTATGGCGAACTGGAGGAACTGAAGAAAATGCGCAACGGTAGTTTGCTTCTAAAGACTCGTACAGCACTGCAAGCTGATCAGTAGCTTAAGTCCGAGCACTTTGGCGAAATCCCCGTCAAAGTGGAGGAGCATAAGTCCTTGAACCTGGTTCGCGGAGTCATCTTTCACCGCGACCTTATTTTGAACACTGACGACGAGTTGATGGAAGACATGAAGAACCGTGGCGTGACACACGTCCGGCGCATTACGCGCAAGGTCAACGGTGAAGACGTTGCCACTGGTGCCTTCATTGTCTCTTTCAAGTTGTCAGTGTTACCAGAGAAAGTCAAGGTAACAACTTATCGTTGCGATGTGAGGCCGTACATCCCGCCTCCTATGCGATGCTATCAATGCCAGCGATTCGGCCATATGGTATCTCGCTGTTCGAATCAGGCTGTATGTGGTACATGTGGACGAGTAGCTCACGGCGCGGAGGAGTGCACAGCTCCATACAAGTGCACTAACTGCTCCGGTATTCATTCTCCTCGGGATCGGAATTGTCCGACATACCTGAGTGAGAAGAAGATCCAGGAGATCAAGACCCTGGATGGTCTTTCCTACCAGGAAGCGCGCCGTAAGTTTCATTCTACGAATACACCTGCCCGTACACTCGCCTATAGCTTGATAGCTCAGAGTCTTCCAGGTTCGTCATTTACGACCAAGACACCTGTCCAGACCGCTGCGCCCAAGGCGACTGTTGCCGCTCCCAGCAACGTCGCAAATAGTCAAAGCTCGAAGGGGGGGACCACCCCCCCTTCGACCAACCAGAAGTCTGTGCAGGCTGGCAGTTGCCAGCCGGCACAGCAACGGGGGAAGACCAAGTCTCCCCCCCCTAGGAGGTCGATGAAAGTCGTGCCCCAGCTGGCGGAGGCGGCATCGTCGACCAGGGCTGGGAAACCACATCCCAGCCCGTCTAAACCTGAAAAAAGGAAGGGGAAGAAGAGCGCCCGTCCTGAGCGCTCTCGGACTTCCCCTGCGAAGGAGAAGTCATGACCCCCATCTGGGGGGTATGAGTCTGCGCCAGGAGGCACTCCTGCTCTTAAACCTGCGCGCTCTCCTCGTAGGGGACCCCCTCGCGCCCGGAAAGTGTCGAAGTTCTGGGCGGCACCCCTGCCATCTTTTGATGACGGGATGGATGTCGCGCTGTCCTCTACATCTACGGATGTAGAATTGGATAGTGTTTAGGCTAACGAGCATTTTGTTGCTCATAACCTAACACTCCTTTTATAGTCCACACTATGGCACTGTTACAGTGGAATTGTAATGGTTATGACAGGCATCTTTCTGAGTTACGTCAGCTCATTAGTGAGTACGCAGCGAGTATAGTCTGTATTCAGGAGACCAACTTCAGACCTGGTCATCATACGGTCTTGAGAAATTTCAGACTATACTCGACAGAACGGTACTATGCTCACCGGGCGTCCGGTGGTGTTGGCATTCTTGTACGTTCTGATACCTACAGCGAAGAGGTTCCATTAAGAACTCCCCTCGAGGCTGTAGCTGTTCGCGTTCCGCTGCCTGTCATAACAACAGTGTGTAATGTTTATTTTCCACCAGGTCACGCTCTTAACATAACTGATGTCACTGATCTTATAGATCAGCTTCCACCTCCCTTCCTCTTATTGGGCGATTTTAACGCCCATCACCCCATCTGGGGCTCTGCGACGCCTTGCCCCAGGGGGAGAGAGCTGGAAACATTAGTAACAGAGCTGGATTTATGTATTTTGAACACGGGGGAACCAACTCACTTTAGTGTGCGTTACGGCACATATTCTCGCATAGACGTAAGTCTATGCAGCCGAACGTTGGTTCCACTGTTTCGGTGGCATACACACGATGATCTCTGTGACAGTGACCATTTTCCCATCATTCTTACTTTGATGAACCAAAAATCCGTCGAGGCTCCCCCTCGATGGATTTTGAAACATGCTGATTGGCCAAAGTACACATCGTTAGCTGTCTTTAACGATGATATCAGGCAGACCGTCGGCGAGGAAATAACTTATATAACCCGAGTTATTCTTGCTGCTGCTGCGGAGTCCATTCCGTTCTACTCGGGGACTCCTCGCCGAAAGCTCGTTCCTTGGTGGAACGAAGAAATAGCAGCAGCTATCAAAGAACGCCGTCGCGCTCACAAACGTTACCGTCGACAGCCTACTGCGGCCAACTTGATAACATTCAAGAAACTCCGCGCTAAGGCGCGAGTTCTTATTCGCCAAAGTAAGAAGGCTTCATGGGAGAGATGTGTGTCGTCTATGACGTCACATACTCCATCTCAAGTGTGGACTAAGCTTCGACGTATTTCGGGTATCCATGGATCATCTTCTGTACCGGGAATTTCCATTGCAGGTAATATCGTCGCTGAATCCCTCCTGATTGCTGACCATCTAGCCAGTCATTTCGCGGATGTATCTGGCTCCGGGAATTACCATCCTGATTTCCTCACTGTGAAGCGAGAGGCAGAACGTCATCACCTTAGTTTTGCCTCTCACGCTTCAGAGGACTACAACGTGCCCTTTACGGAGTGGGAACTCCGCAGCGCCCTAGCGCTTTGCAAGGACACGTCTCCTGGACCGGACAACATCCACAACCAGATGTTGAAGCACCTTAGTGATGATAGTCTACTCTATCTCCTTCGTGTGTTCAACCGTATTGCGAATTAGATCCACTGATTGTTTTAATTTCATACTCATTTTTCATCGCATTTTTTTAAACTCTAATCAGTGGCTACGTTTTAAATTTTAACTATCATATGTTATTTCGTCCATCTCGTTCCATTAGGGGCCGATGACCTTCGATGTTAGGCCCCTTTAAACAACAAATATCATCATCATCATACCTGCTACGACCAGGTGGGTATTGCCTTGGCTGCTTGGTTCGGCTACAGAGACCCCTGATCGGAGTGGGTGGCATTCGGGGAGGATGCTATCGGGCATGGGTTCTGTTACGGAGTTTTCTGTGGTAGTTATACGTGAAAGAAGGTGCGGGCGTGAACGGGTCTCAAACTACGGAATCAAAGAAATGTAAAATTTAACAAGGTTATATTTTCTTTTCAAAAAACCAGGAAATAACAAGCATGGCAGGTACAAAGTAGCAAGTCAAAAGGGTAGTTACAATATTTACAGGATTTGGGCTTCGTGCCCTGTCTTCACAATTCTTGAGTAATTAACTCAGCTTTACCCCAAACACAAGTTTTAACAGAGGGGCAGAAAACCCCATTCATACCTAGGAGCACTTGCTCCAAATTACACTGAAAAGCCTCCACGAGGCATAAAACACTCAATTATCAAAAAGAGCGATCTGCTCTCAAAGATTAAGCCTATCAAAGGCCACACCAAACTCCACCTTCAAGTTGTCCTCACTGGACATAGACACAGGGGTACAATACCCAACCTACTGAGGTCTATTAAATGAAAAGGGGCAATTACATGACCTCTAAAATAACAATTTGAGAGGAGGCAATCTGCACTCCTAATACACTTGTTTTTAAAAACCTAATCTGGCTCTAGGCCACTAATGCAAGGGCTAATCCCATACTACCGAGGTGACTTTAGAAAAGAGCAATTTGTTTTACATTAACGAAGAATAGGTTGAGAAAATAAGTTCACCTCAAGACAATGTGAGTGGGAGCTCGAGAGGGTTAGCACTCTCTATCCCAATATGCAGCTTAAAAGAGGATAGATGAAAAGATCGTTACATTTGAGGAAAGGTTACATGGTGGAACGCTTCGCACCCGCCCCGAGAGTTAAACTGCTGAGCTAGCAAAGAAAGATTTTATTAATCGGCCATTACCTTGTTGTTGACCGCTGCCGAAGAAAGAGGCGCTTCCCGCCTCCTGCTATGTACTTAATACACTGAAAGATGGAACAGAAGTGGCTCGGAGACCCTAAAATCAGCAGTTTAAATACTGTCGCAGAAGGTTCTAGGCGTTAGGGGAATGAAAACACCCTCCCGCAAATTATTTATTGGCTAGGGTACAGAAACATATCCAAGTTGGGGGAAGATACATCGGATTGGTCGGAAATAACTCAAAGAAATTCGGGATAGGCTAGATTTAAAACAAGGGGAAAGAAGGGGAAAATATTGCAAACTTAACCAAAGAATGAAAGAAATTTAGCAAAGAACAAACATTTGAAATAAAAATTTCTCCAACAAAATAGTTCTTTGACTCCGCACTAGGTTGCACTATTGTTGATCTTCAGTAGTGTCCTCTAGAAGAGAAAGTTCACACTTCTTACTTCAAGCGAAACAAAACCACATCAAAAATGACACAGTTCAAAAACTCAAAATTTTCCACGTGGTGACATCTTCTGAGAAAGTAGAGAATTAATAGCGTAGATAAAGTTCAGACTTCCTCCAGCAGAGGAGTTTCAACTGGCGCAAATTTTAAATTAGCGGAGTGGAGGTGTACCGCCCGGTACAGGTTCCAAAGGAAGTCGGCTCTCTCAAGGTGGTCCCCCACCTAAGTCTTTAACTTTTGCTTCCCTGAGAGGTTCAACTCCCTGGGAACATGCGCAGCGTGAAGGAATGGGATCCAGCTTCCCTAGGTTTCTGGTCGCTACCAGAACCGATGGGCAGGATTTTAAGCTGGTGAAGTCGATCCTGTTTAGTAGACACATCGATGGCGTCTATGGCGAACTGGAGGAACTTAAGAAAATGCGCAACGGTAGTTTGCTTCTAAAGACTCGTACACCACGAACCTGCTACGCAGGCGTAGCAGGGGGAGAGGTGATACTCCCACGTGGCGCGTCCCAGGTGGCGGATAGGGGGGTCCTAACCGGCTTGCCGGCGGACTTGAGGGAAATAAAATACCTCTCGCGGGCCAAACACACTACCCCCTGCGGGTGGGGGACACACATGCAGAATACACCCGCGGTATCCCCTACCTGTCGTAAGAGGCGACAAAAAGGGGCGACCTTGGCGCGGACATGGATTGCGGTTGGTATAATGTGATGGACCTCCTGTGGATGGGAGAGGCTGAATACATCCATAGGTAATCCCTGCCTGTCGTAGAAGGCGACTTAAAGGGTCATGTGGCCATGGTCCCCTCTTTATTTTTTATTATTTTTCTGAGGGTCAGATGTAGACCATTCAAAATTTGATGTGCGTGCTGCCCGGCGATGGAGCTCCTATGTGTGCGACTACGCTCGAAAGCCCGTGCCAGCAACCACCCAGGACGCGGCGGGTGGGAGTATCATGTACCCCGGGCAGTGGTATCCGCCTGACAACGCAGGTCCCCGCACAGCCGAATGCCAGAAGGACATATTATTATTAATTATTTTTATTTATTTTTTCTATTGTTAGTGCTCTGTACACGCTATGGGGTACATGCTATTGCGGGTGACCGGAGGAAGGGAGTCCTAGTGCTCATTGCCTCAGTCATCCCGTATTAGGCATCGTTCAACATCGGACCCCGGGCAATACCTGCTACGACCAGGTGGGTATTGCCTTGGCTGCTTGGTTCGGCTACAGAGACCCCTGATCGGAGTGGGTGGCATTCGGGGAGGATGCTATCGGGCATGGCTTCCAAACGAAGGCGGCTCTCACAAGGTGGTCGCCCACCTAAGTCTTTAACTTTTGCTTCCCTGAGAGGTTCAACTCCCTGGGAACATGCGCAGCGTGAAGGAATGGGATCCAGCTTCCCTAGGTTTCTGGTCGCTACCAGAACCGATGGGCAGGATTTTAAGCTGGTGAAGTCGATCCTGTTTAGTAGACACATCGAAGGCGTCTATGGCGAACTGGAGGAACTTAAGAAAATGCGCAACGGTAGTTTGCTTCTAAACACTCGTACAGCATTGCAAGCTGATCAGTTGCTTAAGTGCGAGCACTTTGGCGAAATCCCCGTCAAAGTGGAGGAGCATAAGTCCTTGAACCTGGTTCGCGGAGTCATCTTTCACCGCGACCTTATTTTGAACACTGACGACGAGTTGATGGAAGACATGAAGAACCGTGGCGTGACACACGTCCGGCGCATTACGCGCAAGGTCAACGGTGAAGACGTTGCCACTGGTGCCTTCATTGTCTCTTTCAATTTGTCAGTGTTACCAGAGAAAGTCAAGGTAACAACTTATCGTTGCGATGTGAGGCCGTACATCCCGCCTCCTATGCGATGCTATCAATGCCAGCGATTCGGACATATGGTATCTCGCTGTTCGAATCAGGCTGTATGTGGTACATGTGGATGAGTAGCTCACGGCGCGGAGGAGTGCACAACTCTATACAAGTGCACTAACTGCTCCGGTTTTCATTCTCCTCGGGATCGGAACTGTCCGACATACCTGAGTGAGAAGAAGATCCAGGAGATCAAGACCCTGGATGGACTTTCCTACCAGGAAGCGCGCCGTAAGTTTAATTCTACCAATACACCTGCCCGTACACTCGACTATAGCTTGATAGCTCAGAGTCTTCCAGGTTCGTCATTTACAACCTCGACACCTGTCCAGACCGCTGCGCCCAAGGCGACTGTTGCTGCTCCCGGCAACGTCGCAAATAGTCAAAGCTCGAAGGGGGGGACCACCCCACCTTCGACCAACCAGAAGTCTGTGCAGGCTGGCAGACTAAGTCTCCCCCCCCCCTAGGAGGTCGACGAAAGTCGTGCCCCAGCCGGCGGAGGCGGCATCGTCGACCAGGGCTGGGAAAACATCTCCCAACCCGTCTAAACCTGAAAAAAGAAGGGGAAGAAGAGCGCCCGTTCTGAGCGCTCTCGGAATTCCCCTGCGGAGGAGAAGTCATGCCCCCCATCTGGGGGGTATGAGTCTGCGCCGGGAGGCACTCCTGCTCCCAAACCTGCGCGCTCTCCTCAAAGGGGACCCCCTCGCACCCGAAAAGTGTCGAAGTTCTGGGCGGCACCCCTGCCATCTTTTGATGACGGGTTGGATGTCGCACTGTCCTCTACATCTACGGATGTAGAATTAGATAGTGTTTAGGCTAACGAGCATATTTTCGCTCATAACCTAACACTCCTTTTTTTGTCCACACTATGGCACTGTTACAGTGGAATTGTAATGGTTATGACAGGCATCTTTCTGAGATACGTCAGCTCATTAGTGAGTACGCAGCGAGTATAGTCTGTATTCAGGAGACCAACTTCCGACCTGGTCATCATACGGTCTTGAGAAATTTCAGACTATACTCGACAGAACGGTACTATGCTCACCGGGCGTCCGGTGGTGTTGGCATTTTTGTACGTTCGGATACCTACAGCGAAGAGGTTCCATTAAGAACTCCCCTCGAGGCTGTAGCTGTTCGCGTTCCGCTGCCTGTCATAACAACAGTGTGTAATGTTTATTTTCCACCAGGTCACGCTCTTAACATAACTGATGTCACTGATCTTATAGATCAGCTTCCACCTCCCTTCCTCTTGTTGGCGATTTTAACGCCCATCACCCTATTTGGGGCTCTGAGACGCCTTGCCCCAGGGGGAGAGAGCTGGAAGCATTAGTAACCGAGCTGGATTTATGTATTTTGAACACGGGGGAACCAACTCACTTTAGTGTGCGTTACGGCACATATTCTCGCATAGACGTAAGTCTATGCAGCCGAACGTTGGTTCCACTGTTTCGGTGGCATACACACGATGATCTCTGTGACAGTGACCATTTTCCCATCATTCTTACTTTGATGAACCAAAAATCCGTCGAGGCTCCCCCTCGATGGATTTTGAAACATGCTGATTGGCCAAAGTACACATCGTTAGCTGCCTTTCACGATGATATCAGGCAGACCGTCGGCGAGGAAATAACTTATATCACCCGAGTTATTCTTGCTGCTGCTGCGGAGTCCATTCCGTTCTACTCGGGTTCTCCTCGCCGAAAGCTCGTTCCTTGGTGGAACGAAGAAATAGCAGCAGCTATCAAAGAACGCCGTCGCGCTCACAAACGTTACCGCCGACAGCCTACTGCGGCCAACTTGATAACATTCAAGAAACACCGCGCTAAGGCGCGATTTCTTACTCGTCAAAGTAAGAAGGCTTCATGGGAGAGATATGTGTCGTCTATGACGTCACATACTCCATCATCTCAAGTGTGGACTAAGCTTCGACGTATTTCGGGTATCCATGGATCATCTTCTGTACCGGGAATTTCCATTCCAGGCAATATTGTCACTGAATCCCTCGTGATTTCTGACCATCTAGCCAGTCATTTCGCGGATGTATCTGGCTCCGGGAATTACCATCCTGATTTCCTCGCTCTGAAGCGACTGGCAGAACGGCATCACCTTAGTTTTGCCTCTCAAGCTTCAGAGGACTACAACGTGCCCTTTACGGAGTGGGATCTCCGCAGCGCCCTAGCGCTTTGCAAGGACACGTCTCCTGGACCGGACAACATCCACAACCAGATGTTGAAACACCTTAGTGATGATAGTCTCCTATATCTCCTTCGTGTGTTCAACCGAATCTGGACAGAGGGTGATGTTCCATCTCAGTGGCGAGAGGGCATAGTTATCCCTGTCCTCAAGCCTGACAAAGATCCTAAGTGTGCAGGAAGTTACAGACCGATTTGTCTTACAAATTGCCTGTGTAAGCTATTTGAGAGGATGGTAAATCGCCGACTCGTGTGGTGTCTGGAGGAACAAGGACTCTTGTCCGAATACCAATGTGGATTTCGAGCCGCTCGATCCACCACAGGCCATTTGGTACGCCTGGAGAGCTCTATCCAGGATGCGTTTCTCCGCAAACAGCACTTGGTAGCTGTCTTCTTTGACTTGGAGAAGGCCTACGACACCACCTGGCGATATGGCATCCTTTCTGTCCTGCATCAATGGAGATTCCGAGGTAACTTGCCGGTATTTATTGCGAATTTTTTGTCCCTCCGTCTATTCCGTGTCCGAGTAGGGAGGACATATTCGCAATACCACGTTCAAGAAAATGGAGTCCCACAGGGATCGGTTCTTAGTGTCACTCTGTTCGCGATTGCCATAAACGGTATTGTCGCTGCTGCTGGTCCAGCCGTAATACCGTCCCTATATGTGGATGACTTTGCTCTGCACTATAGCTCGTGCAGTATGGTAGTCGCAGAGCGACAGTTACAGCAACCTATTAGGAGGGTGGAGAAGTGGACCTTAGAACATGGCTTTCGGTTTTCTGCCGCAAAGACCTCCGTTGTCCACTTTTGTCGTCAACGTACTCTTCACCCTCATCCTGAGCTTTATCTAGGAAATGTCGTTCTTCCAGTTGTTGACACCTACCGATTTCTTGGGCTCCTTTTTGACAGTAAATTATCGTGGGAGCCACACGTGCGGGAGCTAAAAGTGCAATGCACCAAGAGGTTTAATCTCTTGAAGTTTCTTAGCAGCACTAATTGGGAAGCTGACCGCGTGGTGCTCCTGCGATTCTATCGGGCACACATTTTATCCCGGTTCGACTACGGCAGTGCAGCATATGGCTCCGCAAGACCAAGTGTTCTTGCGAAGCTGAACAGTATCCACCACAGCGGGGTTAGGTTGGCGACGGGAGCTTTTCGTACTAGCCCCATCGCTAGCCTGCTCGCTGAGTCTGGTGTGCCGCCTTTACACCTGAGGCGCCAGCAAATGCTTTTTTCGTATGCTGCAAATTTGCGACAGATGCCACTTCACCCGAGCTATCCCTGCGTATTCAGCAATAGCAACCGTTTGTTGTACGTTGCTCATCCTCGTGCGACGCGGCCGGTTGGGATACGCTTGGATAGCAGTTATGAATTGTTTGACGTACCTTCGATTCCTTGCCTTGTCAGGCAACCAAGTGGGGTACCTCCGTGGGTTGTACGACGACCTGAAATCATCCTGGATTTGCACACTGGCCCGAAAGGAGACACGGACCCTTCGATTTATCGGAGGCTCTATCTGTCCGTTGTTGGCCGCTATCCAGGTTCAGTCGTCGTTTACACGGATGGTTCAAGGACAGATACGAAAGTGGGCTGTGCGTTCGTTGTCGGAAATGATCACGGAAACCTGTAGTGTGTACACAGCGGAGCTTTATGCTATCTGTGGAGCTGTGCGGTACGCACTGTACAATGAACGCCGACACTTTCTCGTGTGTACTGACTCCTTGAGCTCGCTCCAGTCTATTGATACCTGTTTCCCTCGGCACCCTCTGGTGCAGCGGATCCAGGACCTGCTGGCCGGGTGTTCGGATGCCGGCACCAGAATTACGTTTGTGTGGCTCCCCAGCCACATGGGCATAGAGGGAAACGAGTTAGCAGATCGGGCTGCCAAGGAGGCAGTTACACCGCCCCCGTTGCCTTTCAAGGTTCCAGCAAGTGATATTCGCTCTCAGCTGAGACATCTGGTTATGTCTCATTGGGAGATGGAGTGGCAGGCCATCCCACTTCCCAATAAGCTGAGAGCGATAAAAGGAACAACGAAGGTATGGAGGACTTCCCTTCGGGCTTCGCGGAGGGAAGCCGTGGTATTATGTCGCCTTCGGATCGGCCACGGTATCTTGACGCACTCCCATCTACTGAAAGGAGAACCCCCTCCGGTGTGTACCTGCGGCGACCATCTTACCGTGGTACACATCCTTACGGAGTGCGTGGACCTGGTCGATCTGCGCCGTAGTATTAACCTTCCGAGTACTATCTCCCTTATCTTGCGCGATGTCGAGCAGTCAGCAGACCTCGTCATTCGCTTTATGAGGGATAGCGGTCTGTTTTATCGTGTGTGATGCTGTCCTTTGTCCTAGTGTTGTTTATGTCAGTTGCGCTTTTATCTCATTGACTTCATTTTAGTTTGTGTTGCGCATTTTAATGTGTTATTTGAACGTCTAACGTACATTATGTGTTAATATCTGTATTACTGGGCAATGCCTTATTCCTTCGCTTTCCTGTACTTTCTCTTATTTTAATAGAACATAAGGCATTGCGTATTAGATCCACAGACTGTTTTAATCTCACCCTCATTTTTCTTCATCACCATTCTTTTTTAACTCTAGTCAGTGGATACTTTTTAAAATTTTAACTTCATGTCTCATGTCATTCATTTCGCTCCATTAGGGGCCGATGACCTTCGATGTTAGGTCCCTTAAAACAACAAGCATCATCATCATCATCATGTACATCCCGCCTCCTATGCGGTGCTATCAATGCCAGAGATTCCGACACATGGTATCTCGTTGTTCGAATCAGTCATTGTGTGGTACATGTGGGAATGTAGCTCACGGCGCGGAGGAGTGCACACTTCCGTACAAGTGCACTAACTGCTCTGGTCTTCAATCTCCTTGGGATCGGAACTGTCCGACCTATCTGAGTGACAAGAAGATCCAGGAGATCAAGACCCTGGATGGTCTTTCCTACCAGGAAGCGCGCCGTAAGTTTAATTCTCTGAATGTACCGGCCAAGACACTAGACTTTCGCTTGATAGCTCAGTCCCTGCCATGTTCCTCATTTTCATCTGCAACACCTTCCCAGAAGATCGCTGCGCCCGAGGCGTCGGTTGCTCGGCAAAGAGAACAAGCGCGAAGGGCGGTCTATCCCGGCCTTCGACCACCAATCCGCCTGTGCCGGCTAAGAAATTTACGACGGCACATTAGGGGAAGAAGACAACGTCTCCTTTCCCTACAAGGTCGGCGAAAGCCGCGCCTAAGCCGGCGGAGGCGGCATCGTCGACCAGGACTGGGAAATCCCCTCCCAGCGCGTCTAAACAAGAATCGACGGCGGGGAAGGAGGGCGCCCTTACCAGGCGCTCTTCCAAATCTCCTACCAATGGGGCCTCACGCACTCCACCTGGAGGGCCTGATTCTGCCTCAGCAGGTCTTCGTTCGGGGAAATCTGCGCGCTCGCCTCGTGGGCAGAAACCCGGACCACGTCGAAGAAATTGAAGGCCTGCATCACCTTGTCTAGTGACGAGGCGCTGCACATGGAGCACGAATCTCCATCTTCGGATAGGGATGTGAGTGTAGGGTAGGTTAGGTTAGGTTAGGTTAGGTAGCATTACGCTACTCCTATCCTAAACCTCCGAAGTCCACACTAACACAATGACACTGTTACAATGGAATTGTAACGGTTATGATAGGCATCTTGCTGAGCTGCGCCAGCTCATTAGCGAGTATTCGGCGAGTATAATCTGTCTTCAGGAAACAAATTTCCGACCAGATCATCATACGGTCTTGCGAAATTTCCGACTATACTCTAAAGAACGACATTATGCTCACCGGGCTTCCGGTGGCGTTGGCATATTTGTCCGTTCTGATACCTACAGCGACGACGTTCCAATAAGAACCCCGCTGGATGCTGTAGCTGTTCGCGTTCCACTGCCTGTCATAACAACAGTGTGTAATGTTTATTATCTGCCAGGGCTACCTCTTAACATTAATGATGTCACTCCACGAACCTACTACGCTGCCGTAGTAGGGGGAGAGGTGATACTCCCAAGTGGCGTGTCCCAGGTGGCGGATAGGAGGGTTCTAACCGGCTTGCCGGCGGATTTGAGGGAAATAAAATACCTCTCGCGGACCAAACACACTACTCCCTGCGGGTGGGGGACGCACATGTAGAATACACCCGCGGTACCCCCTGCCTGTCGTATGAGTCGACGAAAAGGTGCGACCTAGACGCGGACATGGATTGCGGTTTGGTATGATGTGTTGGACCTCCTGTGGATGGGACGGGTCGAGTACATTCACAGGTAATCCCTCCCTGTCGTAGAAGGCTACTTAAGGGGTCATGTGGCCATGGTCCCCTCTTTATTTTTTGTTACGGAGTTTTCCGTGGTAGTTAGAGGTGAAAGAAGGTGCGGGGGGTGAACAGGTCTCAGGCTACGAAATTAAAGTGAATTTAAAATTTAACAAGGTTATATTTTCTTAGCAAAAAACAAGAAATAACAATAATGGCAGGTACAGAGTAGCAAAACCACTAATCGAGAATGTACAATTAGAGGCTTTGGGCTCCGAGAGCCAGACACACAATTCTTGAGCAATTAGCCCAACTTTACGATATACAGAATTCAACAAAGGGGCAGAAGACCCCAATCAAGCCCAGGAGCACTTGCTCCCAATTACATCATAAAGCCTCCTCGAGGCGCACAGAAACAAATTTCAAAAGAGCGATCTGCTCTTAAAGATTAAGCCTATCAAAGGCCACACCAAACTCCACCATCAAGTTGTCCTCTAAGGACATAGACACAGGGGTAAAATACCGAACCTACTGAGGCCTATTAAGTGAGAAAAAGGTTAATTACATGACCTCTAAAATAACAATTCGAGAGGAGGCGACCTGCACTCCGAATACCTTTTGTTTAAAACCTAATCTGGCTCTAGGCCGCTAATGCAAGGGCTAATCCCATACTACAGAGGTGACTTTAGAAAAGAACGATTTACATTACATTAAGGAAGAATCGGTTGTGAGAAATAAGTTCACCTCAAAACAATATGAGTGGGAGCTCGAGAGGGTTAAGCACTCTCTATCCCAATATGTAATTTATCAAGAGAATAGATGCTAAGAGTCGTTACATTTTAGGGAAAAGTTACATGGTGGAAACGCTTCGGACCTGCCCCGAGAGTTAAACTGCTGTGCTAGCAAGAAAAGAAGTTATTAAACGGCCATTACCTGGTTGTTGAACTGCTGCCCGAAGAAAGAGGCGCTACCCGCCCCCTGCTATGTACTTTACACACCAAAAGATGTTACTGAAGTGGCCCGGAGACCCGAAAATCAGCAGTTTATATACTCTCGCGGAAAGTTCGAGGCGTTTGAGGAATGAGAACCCCCTCCCACAAAAACTTCATTGTCTAGGGTTAAGCAACATATCCCCTTTGGAGAAGATACACCTGATTGGTTATAAATTAATTACGGAAATTCGGGATTGGCTAAATTCAAAACAAGGGGAAAGAAAGGGTTATACAGCCAACTTAAACAATAACAGAAAGAAATTTAACAAGAAACAAACTTTTGAAATAAAAAATTCTCCAAAAAACAGTTCCTTCACTTCGCACTAGGGTGCACCATTGTAGTTCTTCAGTAGTGTCCTCCAGAAGAGAAAGTTCACACTTCTTACTACCGGAAAAACAAAAATACGTCGAAAACGTCCCAGTTCAGAAACTACAAAATTTCCAAGTAGTGACATCTTCTGAGAAACTTGAAAATTAACACCTTAAATAAAGTTCAGACTTCCTCCAGTAGGGGAGTTTCAACTGGCGCAAAATTTGAATTAGCGGCGTGGAGGTGTACCGCCCGGTACAGACCTCCCCCCCCCCCCCCAAAAAAAAAGTTCCTCCAAGGGGTAACACAGAAGAACATAAACTTTGTTTCAAAATAAGTTCCAAGTTATGATCTTGATATAGACATTAATTGCAGAAGCATTTATAAAAATTTACGAAATTTGGTTTGATCCAGTTTCAAAATTCTTATCTCGCTGCCTTTCATAGCAACAGTGTGTAATGTGTATTTTCCACCAGGACGGCATCTTAACATAACTGATGTCACTGATCTTATAGATCAGCTTCCAGCTCCCTTCCTCTTATTGGGCGATTTTAACGCTCATCATCCCATATGGGCTCTGAGACGCCTTGCCCCCGGGGACGAGAGCTGGGAACATTAGTGACAGAGCTCGATTTATGTCTTTTGAACACAGGGGAACCAACTCACTTCAGTGTACGTTACGGCACATATTCTCGCATAGACGTAAGTCTATGCAGCCGAACGTTGGTTGCGCTGTTTCGGTGGAATACACACGATTATCACGGTGACAGTGATCATTTTCCCATCATCCTTACTTTGTTGAAACATGAATACGTCGGGACTCCCCATCGATTGATTCTTAAACATGCGGATTGGCCAAACTACACATCACTAGCTGTCTTTCTGACGATATCAGGCGGACCGTCTGCGAGAAGGTAACTTACGTAACCCAAGTTATTCTTGCGGCTGCTGAGGAGTCCATTCCGCTCTTCTCCGGGAATCCTCGCCGAAAACTCGTTCCTTGGTGGAACGAAGAAATAGCAGTAGCCATCAAAGAACGCCGTCGTGCTCATAAACGTTACCGTAGACAGCCTACTGCGACCAACTGGTAACATTTAAGAAATTCCGCGCTAAGGCGCGGGTTCTTGTGAGAGATATGTGTCGTCTATGACGTCGCACACTCCATCATCTCAAGTGTGGACTAAGCTTCGGCGTATTTCGGGTATCCATGGATCATGTTCTCTACCGGGAATTTCCATTGCTGGCAATATCGTCACTGAACCCCTCTCGATTGCTAACCATCTAGCTCGCTATTTCGCGGATGTGTCTGGCTCCGGGAATTACCATCCTGATTTCCTCGCTGTGAAGCCGGAGGCAAAATGTCATCACCTTAGTTTTGCCTCTCAAGCTTCAGAGGACTACAACGTGCCCTTTACGGAGTGGGAACTCCGCAGCGCCCTAGCGCTTTGCAAGGACACGTCTCCTGGACAGGACAACATCCATAACCAGATGTTGAAACACCTTAGTGGTGATAGTGTACTCTATCTCCTTCGTGTGTTCAACCGTATCTGGATGGAGGGAGATTTTCCGTCTCAGTGGCGAGAGGGCATAGTCATTCCTGTCCTCAAGCCTGACAAAGATCCTAAGTATTCAGGAAGTTACAGGCCGATTTGTCTTACCAACTGCCTGTGTAAGCTTTTTGAGAGGATGGTCAATCGCCGACTCGTGCGGTGTCTGGAGAAAAAAGGACTCTTGTCGGAATACCAGTATGGTTTTCGAGCCGCTCGATCCACCACTGACCACTTGGTCCGCCTGGAGAGCTCTATCCAGAATGCGTTTCTCCGTAAACAGCACTTGGTAGCTGCTATCTTTGACTTAGAGAAGGCCTACGACACCACATGGCGATATGGCATCGTTTCAGTCCTGCATCAATGGAGATTCCGAGGTAACTTGCCGGTATTTATTGCGAATTTTTTGTCCCTTCGTGTATTCCGTGTCCGAGTAGGGAGGACATATTCGCAATATCACGTTCAAGAGAATGGAGTCCCACAGGGATCGGTCCTTAGTGTCACTCTGTTCGCGATTGCCATAAACGGTATTGCCGCTGCTGCTGGTCCAGCAGTTATACCGTCGCTGTATGTGGATGATTTTGCTCTGCATTATAGGTCGTGCAGTATGGCAGTCGCAGAGCGACAATTGCAGCAAGCTATCAGGAGGGTGGAGAAGTGGACCTTAGAACATGGCTTTCGGTTTTCTGCCGCAAAGACCTCCGTTGTCCACTTTTGTCGTCACCGTACTCTTCACCCACATCCTGAGTTTTATTTAGGAAATATCGTTCTTCCAGTTGTTGACACTTACCGATTTCTTGGGCTCCTTTTCGACAGTAAATTATCGTGGGAACCACACGTCCGGGAGCTCAAAGTGCAGTGCACCAAGAGGCTTAAACTCTTGAAGTTCGTTAGCAGCACTAATTGGGGAGCTGACCGCGTGGTGCTCCTCCGATTTTACAGGGCACACATTTTATCCAGGTTAGACTAGCGCCGTGCAGCATATGGCTCAGCAAGGCCAAGCGTGCTTGGGAAGCTGAACAGCATCCACCACAGCGCGGTTAGGTTGGCGACGGGAGCTTGCCGTACAAGCCCCATTGCCAGCCTGCTCGCTGAGTCGGCTGTGCCGCCTTTACATCTGAGGCGCCAGCAAATGCTTCTTTCGCATGCTGCAAATTTGCGACAGATGCCACTTCATCTCCCTTATCTTGCGAGATGACGAGCAGTCAGCAGACCTTTATGAGGGATAGTGGTTTGTTTTCTCGTGTGTGATGATGTCCTTTGTCCTAGTGATTTTTGTTTCAATAGCGCTTTTATTCCGTTGACTTCATTTGTGTTGCGCATTTTAATGTGTTGTTTTAAAGTCTAATGTAAAGTACGTAAGCAAGCAATACCTTATTCCTTTGTCTCCTGTATTTTTGCTTATTTTATTCCAAAATAAGCCATTGCGAATCAGATCCACTGATTGTTTTAATCTCATACTCATTTTCCATCACCATTTTTAAAACTCTAGTCAGTGGATACGTTTTTAAAATTTTAACTCTCATGTATCCTGTCGTCCATCTCGTTCCATTAGGGGCCGATGACCTTCGATGTTAGGCCCCTTAAAACAAAAAGCATCATCATCAAAAGTAAACATCTTAGGAAATTCAACTGGGTAAGTTTTCTACCCTTATTGTCAAGCCGTCCAATGTGCCAGCCTGGCGTACCATGTGGACAGAGGAGCGGATATTGAAAAGGCTCTCACAGAGGATGGAAAGTATCTACTGTGTGAGGCTTTCCTTCACCGACCATGCAGATAGCAATTTTTCTAGATTAATCGGTTTCCTTGTCGGTGTTTAGAACAGCGGCAACCTCATATCCCAATGGACCATCTCCAAAATTTGGTTAATGGATACACCGTGTAGAAGTTTCAAATACTAAATGAGCGTCTTCGGATGATTCCTTATGCAGCTGTTTGAACAGATGAATGTAAGAATTGTTTGTGCGCAAGAGATCTAAGGATATGTTCACCACTATAGGGTTAAGGTTTTGTTGTTCAGCCCAGTTGTTTGTAGCTTCTTCGTCGTCAATGTAAAAGGAGGACGGATTATTGTAAGGGCCACTATATGAAAGGTCCTACACACAATGGTATAGCGTGCCTAATACTTTTACAAATCTTATTCCATGTTACGATGTTGCCATCCACCTGGAATAACGAGAGCACTGAAGGCAAATGCTTCGTTATACACACGAGGCCGAGATCTGAAGTCGGGGTGTTGATATGTTTCGAGATCGATAGGAGGAAGGTTTAAAATATTATAGGCACCTTGACCACAACACTCTCTCTTCTTCAAAGAGTGGAGCTTAGCAACTTGGGCATTTGAAACAATCAGGTCGTAAAAGTGAACTTGTTTTCAGACGGTAGGGTGGAATTGTTTTTAACTCTACTGCATTGAAGGCGACGATCAAACCTTGTTTTCTTAAATTAGCAAGAAGGTGACGGGAACGCTTCTTCTCAGGATGACTTCGTTCAAAACGTTTCACAGCATCTCTACTCACTTCAGGATGTACTTGGAAATATAGGGGGAAAGCCTCTCTGACTATAACGCCTGACGGCTTCTCGATGCTGCTCTTGAGAAGTTGAGTTACTCCTTTGAACGACCTGGTTTTCTGGATTTTTGGCAGCCGCACTTTTTTTGTTAGACACTTAGTTCTCTTCGTTATTGGTTGTAGGGAATTCCTTAGACACTGACTGGCCGAAGCAACATTCTGTGAAAGCGCAGGGAGAGGGGATATGTGTTGAGTGTTCAATATGTACAGGAGATGGTCGGCGAACCTAAAACAGTTATATCGTTCTTCACACGGACTCCTTCGTGATCAAATGACGCAGCGAAATCTATTTCAAAGAATCCACAATCAGTATTACAGCGCTGTTGCTGAACATCTTATCGATTCAGTATTGTGCTATAGAAGCAGTCCCTTGGTCAGTAATACTATTGTTCTACGCCAGCTTCTGTGCATGTGAGGCACTGTGGGTGGGTACCACTGATCGTTTTAAATTCATATTCATCCATTCATTCATTCATGCATTCATTGTTCGTCCTCACGCTTTGAATTGTGGTCAGAGGATGTTTTTTGGGCTTTTAATATGGCATTTCATTTCGTCTCATTTCGTAACAATAGGCGCCGATGACCTAGATGTTAGGTCCCTTTAAACAATAAGCATCATTATCAGCTGTACATCTTCAAATACAACTTCTATGCTGGGGAAAAGGTTTGTTACGTACTGAGCCTTTATCGGAGATAAAGTCCTTGTATTCAGACTGTCGTAGATGCGAATGATATTGCCGTCGTAGTACGCGCAAATGTAGTTAGGAACTATGTCACGAATATCGCTAGAAATAGCGGCAGAGATTATTTCAATATGTTTCCTGTCAAGGGGAAGAGTTGACAACCTCCTGTGGGTGGGTGACGCAGACGAATAATACACCCACGTTATCCGCCGCCTATCGTAAGAGGCGACTAAAAGGGGCGACCAAGGGATGAATGAATTAGAACCATGAAACGACTCTTGATTCGTACCATCATGCGGGGAACACCATGGGTTGCATGTACTTGCGAGTAGTATCACCAACATGGTACAAAGTATGTTTGTGATTCGTTGCTGTAAAAAGCCTGGCCTGGTGGATTCCAGTACCCGTGCGTTGTACCCATGTGGGCAACACCGCGGGTCTGGGCGTAGCCTGTGAGTTGTACCACTATATGAGCGACATCGTGGGTCTGCGTTGCCTGTGATTAGTACTCACTATGTGCGGAACACCACGGGGCCCTTGGGACCGGCACCCGTGACTAGTACCCTAGGTGAGGAAACTCATCGGTTTGCGTTGGCTGTGGGTGGCGCCATTGTGTGCGAAACACCATAGGTCTGCGTTACCTGTACGAAGTACAATACTTGTGAGTAGTACCATCTTTTGTGGAACACCGTGAGTCCTCGCTACTTCTGATTAATACCCCAACGTGACACATACCATGGTTCTATTTTACTCGCGACATGTACCATTCTGTGGGGCCTTAGACGTGGATTTTGCACCCCCTTTAGACACCAAGCATCATTGTGCTTTATGAGTGGATCCTTGGTCGGTAATAATGTTATTTTCGTTCTCGGTTGAATCCGATCCACTGGTTTTTGTTTTTGTTTGTTTGTTTTGTGTTTTGTTGGGTTCCTGTCCATCCATTCATTCTTCATGACATTTTTTATTTTGATCAGTGGATGCCTTTGTAATTTTTGTTCTTTCATTTCGTACCTTTAGGGGCCGATGACCTTCGATGTTAGGCCCCTTAAAACAACAAGCATCATCATCATCATCAGTATCATTAACTTGGTACGAAATAGGTTTGTGAATCGTTGCAGTAAAAAGCCTGGCCGGGTATATACCAGTACCCATGCATTGTACCCATGTGGGCAACACCGCGGGTCTGGGCGTAGCCTGTGAGTTGCACCACTATATGAGCGACACCGTGGGTCTGCGTTGCCTGTGATTAGTACTCGCTATGTGAGGAACACCGCGGGGTCCTTGGGACCGGCACCCGTGACTAGTACACCTAGGTGAGGAAACTCATCGGTTTGCGTTGGCTGTAAGTGGCGCCATTGTGTGCGAAACACCATCGGTCTGCGTTACCTGTACGAAGTACAATACTCGTGAGTAGTACCATCTTTTGTGGAACACCGTGAGTCTCCGCTACTTCTGATTAATACCCCAACATGACACATACCATAGTTCTATTTTACTCGCGACATGTACCATTCTGTGGGGCCTTAGACGACTTGGATTTTGCACCTCCTTTAGACACCAAGTATTATTGTTCTTTATAAGTGGTTCCTTTGTCGGTAATAATGGTATTTTCGATCTCTACTGATTCCGATCCACTGGTTTTTGTTTGTTTGTTTTGTGTTTTGTTGGGTTCCTGTTCATCCATTCATTCTTCATGACATAGGCCCCTTTAAGCATCATCATCATCATCGATGCCTAACAGTGGATAGGGTTGGCTGGCCCACCGTCTACTTACGATCGCTCCGGCACCCCCACAGTTAGGTCTCCCTTGGAGAGATCAGGGAAACCCCCGCGAAACCATGAAATCGTTGTGGTAGGCTGGCCTTTGGATTCCAGCGACGGAGAAGGCCAGATGTTGGGTGCTACATACTTCGTCTTTGATACTAGTTCAGTTACTCGAACCGACATCTGAAGCCACTAGCGGTGTTAGACCACTTTAAACAACCATCATCATAAAGCGACTAGCTGTAGATGTCCGTGCGTCATCTCGGATACTATTCTGGAAACCAGAACGATACCTCAAACGATGAGTATAGGACGGCGTTACGAATAACGGATCCCAACCTGACACCACAGTACTTGACAAAGTAAGGGCTAGGCCCACCCTTGACCTTGTGAGGCCACACACATTAGATAGGATAGCCACATGTAGGCGTGTGGTTACTCCCGCGTATTAGACGATGCCCTCTATTCGTTTAAGCAGCGGTGGCACTAGTAGCCTTAGAGGTCCGTTTTGATAAGTATAGGCGATAGGTTGCGCATAACTAATCCATTTTGTAACTACGTCCCTATATTCAGCCGCTAGATAGTTTATCCGGTTACCAGATAACGTCTCTAGTTGTTCACAAGGTGTTCGGGCACTTCGTCTCGCATACTATTTCGGAAACCGAAACGACACCTCAAGCGACGAGCGCCCTGTAAGAGAGTCGTAGCTAAAACATCAATGTATTCATCCAATTATTGTTTTTACAGGAAACACATGGTGTGAATAGAATCTCTTGTTTGGTTTTATTGGGTCAGTCCCTTATAATCTTTATAGTTTTGGTGGTCTATAATACAGATAGGATTTCAAAGGTACAGATTTTCCGCAGCGTGGTCCATTGGAGTCCGGCCTCCTCTCAATCACTGCAATGGCTCGTTGAGTCAAATAGTCCAGGCAGTATCCATCGTTGCCAGGTGGTCAGTTTTGGTGGGGTATCCGGTGGAAGGTGGACAACCTCTGCAGAGTTCCGATGTTCTAGTTTTTCCTCCAGGAGTTGCTGATCTGGATCTGCTACCATTTTGTGTATTGGTAGCAGTCTGGATACGGCTTCGTCGGTATAAACACCTTCCGTCCATGTGCTCTAATGCATTAGCGGTATTCGTACTCGATGTCATATGTTGTGTGTCGTCTGGCATATACTTCTTTCACCAGACGCTCCAGCTCCTTGATGTCATCTGTTGGCACGCCGTTGGACGCAAGGCACACCTTGTCTACCGGATCGCTCATGGGGAAGCAGATTTCCTTTCCGTTGGGATGCAGGTGTTGTACCCGTATTCCAACGGCCAGTTGTAGGTTGTGGGATTCCTCCAACCTCGCCAATTGATGGGCTTCGACGAAGTCTTGATACATTTGCTCCATTTGGTTGGTATCATCAGCTGGAGGCGTTACGTCCTCTTCCGTCGTAGGCTGTGGTTGCTGAGTAGATATGGGTGACGCAGGGGCGTTTGAAAAGTCCGTGCAAAAATAAAAACTACTTACGTGTTTGGGGTAAACCTTTTTTATTTTTCGACATAGCCTCCTTTTAGGGTTATACACTTCGTCCAACGATGTTCTAGTTCGTTGATCCCTTCCGAGTAATAGGATTTGTCCACGTCTGAAGAATATCCATTAATGTTTGCAATCACCTCCTCGTTTGAATTAAATCTTTGTCTCGCCGGCCATTCCACGAACCAGGGGGAGAGGTGATACTCCCACGTGGCGCGTCCCAGGTGGCGGATAGGGGGGTCCTAACCGGCTTGCCGGCGGACTTGAGGGAAATAAAATACCTCTCGCGGACCAAACACACACCCCCTGTGGGTGGGGGAGGCTGACGAATAATACACCATGCAACTACTTTTGATTCGTACCATCACGCGTGGAACACCATGGGTTGCCTGTACTTGCGAGTTGTAACACTATGTTCGGTACGAAGTGGGTTTGTGTTTAGTAGTAGTCATGAGCGTGGCCTGGGGGTTTCCAGTACCCGTGCGTCGTACCCATGTGAGCACCACCGCGGGTCTGGGCGTAGCCTGTGAGTTGTACCACTATGTGAGCGACACCGTGGGTCTGCGTTGCCTTTGATTAGTATCCACTCTGTGAGGAGCACCACGGGGCCCGGGGGACCGGCATCCGTGCCTAGTACACCTAGGTGAGGAAACTCATCGGTTTGCGTTGGCTATGAGTGGCGCCAAGGCATTGCGTATTAGATCCACTGATTGTTTTAATATCACCCTCATTTTTCTCCATCATTTTTTTTAAACTCTAGTCAGTGGGTATGTTTTTAAAATTTTAACATCATCTCTCATGTCGTTCTTCTCGTTCCATTAGGGCCCGATGACCTTCGATGTTAGGCCCCTTTAAACAACAAGCATCATCATCATCATCATGAGTGGCGCCATTGTGTGAGAAACACCATAGGTCTGCGTTACCTGTACGATGTACAATACTGGTGAGTAGTACCATCTTGTGTGGAACACCGTGAGTTTCGCTACTTTTGATTAGTACCCCAACATGCCAATACCATGGTTCTACTTTACTCGCGACATGTACCATTGTATGGGGCCTTAGACATGGATTTTGCACCCCTTTCGACATCAAGCATCATCGTGCTTTATGAGTGGTCCCTTGGTCAGTAATCAATTATGTATGATCTTTGTTTGAGTCTGATCCACTGTATTTTGGTCGTTTGTTTCCTTTTTTGTTTTTTTTTTGTAGGGTTCTTGTCCATCCATTCATTCTTCATGACGACATTGTTTTTTTTGTCAGTGGATGAATTTGACATTTTTGTTCTTTCATTTCGTACCATTAGGGGCCGATGACCTCGATGTTAGGCCCTTTAAACAACAAGCATCATCATCATCACCGCCGGCCATTTCTTCTAATTTGGGTACAAATAGTAGTCTGAGGGAACCAAATCTGGTAAATAGGGGGGCTGTGAAACGAGTTGTATTCCATTTCCATTAATTTTGCGACCACAACTGCTGAGGTGTGTGTTAGTGCGTTGTGATGGAAAAGGACTTTGTTATGGGCCAATCGCGGGCATTTTCCTTGCAGCTCGGTTTTCGAACGGTCCAATAACAATTAATAATATGCACCTGTAATAGTTCTACCCTTTTCCAGATAGTCGATGAGGATTATCCCTTGCGAATCCCAAAAGTCAGTCGCCATAACCTTTCCGGCCGAAGGAACGGTTCGCCTTTTTTGGTGCAGATTTCCCTTTGGTAACGCATTGTTGAAATTCTTGTTTGGTCTCAGGAGTGTAGTAATATATATCCATGTTTTCATCCACAGTGACGAAACGAAGCTTAAAGTCCTCCGGATTCTTCTGGAACAGCTGCAAACCATCCTTGCAACATTTTGCACGATTCCGTTTTTGGTCAAGCGTGAGCAATCGTGGCGCCCATCTTGCCGACAGCTTTCTCATGTCCAAATGTTTATTGCAAAATATTATGTACCCGTTCAGTCGAGATGCCCACAGCACCATCAATCTCATGCACCTTAACTCTTGTCATCCATCACTATATCATGGATTTGGTCAATGATTTCTGGATTCGTAACCTCCACAGGCCGTCCGGAACGTTCAGCGTCACTTGTGCCCATATGGCCAGTCCGAAAATTTTGAAACCACTTACAAACTGTTCTAATCGAAGGTGCAGAGTCACCATAATGTTTACCAAGCTTCTCTTTAGTCTCCTGAGGCGTTTTGCCTTTCGGAAAGTAATGTTTAATCACCACACGAGATCTTTTTTCTTCCATTTCTTGAAAATCACTCGACTTCCTTGATTCACACGAATGCCAAACACAAAGAAGTAGACCAATATTGCTGAAACCTGGTGTGCGTTCATTCAAGAGGTGCTACTAACTAAACGTGTCCTCGATACGCATCGGTGGTGCCATCTCTCGTACTTTGCACGGACTTTTCCAACCACCTTCGTACTCTGTCACTACAACCGGCATAACAATTTCCCTCCCCTTCGGAAATCTACGTTTCACCTTGTGGTTGATGGCTGGGCATGCAGTAGAGAGAACTATACATATTTTTCTGAGATTTTTTCTCTCTCCATGCAGTGAACTGCAAAGGTCCACTTCTTTTGTATACAGTTTGTTCAGGTTCTAATTTTAAAAAGTTTATTCCTGGCGGAAGATTTTTCTATTATTGTGAGCAGTGCCGGTAAAAGGAGTGTTCTTTTCCCAAAGAGCTAATCCCAGGTCAACAGAAGTATACCAGTTGTCTACAACAATATGGTACCCCTTCCCAAATATATTTCCAATACTGTTCAGTAAACTGAAAACTACATCATACCCCAATCCTTTACCAGTTGGTGCGGAACCTCCAGACTTCACAAGTGATTAAACACTGAACTGCATTGTATATGAGGAAACTGGTGGTGACGCTTGTTTGGCAGATACTGAATCAGATGAGTTCTCTTTTTAGAATCAACAAATGTCTCATCAATAATAATTGTTACGGACTTTTCCGTGGTAGGTAGAGGTGAAAGAAGGTGCGGGTGTGAATAGGTCTCCAGCTACGAAAGCAAAATTAATTTAAAATTTAACAAGGTTATATTTTCTTTTCAAAACAAAGAAATAACAAGCATGGCAGGTACAAAGTAGCAAAAAGGGTAGTTACAATATTTACAGGAATTGGGCTTCGCGCCCTGATTTTACACTGCTAGGGCAATTAGCTCAGTTTTACCCCAAACACGAGTTTTAACAGAGGGGCAGAAAACCCCATTCATACCTAGGAGCCCTTGCTCCAAATTACACAGAAAAGCCTCCACGAGGCATACAACACTCAAAAAGAGCCACTCGCTCTCAAAATTTAAACCAAACTCCACCTTCAAGTTGTCCTCACTGGACATAGACACAGGGGTAAAATACCCAACCTACTGAGGTCTATTAAATGAAAAGCAGGTTAATTAAATGACCTCTAAAATAACAATTTGAGAGGAGGCGAACTTGCACTCCTAATACACTTTGATTAAGACCTACTTGGCACTAGGCCGTTAATACAAGGGCTAATCCCACGCTAAAGAGGTGACTTAAGAAAAGAACAATTTGTTTTACATTAACGAAGAATAGGTTGAGAAAATAAGTTCACCTCAAGACAATGTGAGTGGGAGCTCGAGAGGGTTAGCACTCTCTATCCCAATATGCAGCTTAAAGGAGAATAGAAGAAAAGATCGTTACATTTTAGGAAAAGGTTACATGGAGGAAAGCTTCGCACCCGCCCCGAGAGTTAAACTGCTGAGCTAGCAATAAAGAATTTATTAATCGGCCATTACTTTATTGATGACCGCTGCCGAGGAAAGAGGCGCTTCCCGCCTCCTGCTACGTACTTTATACACTGAAAGATGGAACAGAAGTGGCCCGGAGACCCTAAAATCAGCAGTTTATATCCTCTCGCGGAAGGTTCTAGGCGTTAGGGGAATGAAAACACCCTCCCACAAACTTTTATTGGCTCGGGTACAGAAACATATCCAAGTTGGGGGAAGATACATCGGATTGGTCGGAAATAACTCAAAGAAATTCAGGATTGGATAAATCTAAAACAAGGGGGAAAAGAGGGGTATACAGCCAACTTAAGCAATAACAGAAAGAAATTTAGCAAAGACAAACATTTGAAATAAAAATTTCTCCAACAAAATAGTTCTTTGATTCCGCACTAGGTTGCGCTATTGTTGATCTTCAGTAGTGTCCTCTAGAAGAGAAAGTTCACACTTCTTACTTAAAGCGAAACAAAAACACATCAAAAATGACACAGTTCAAAAACTCAAAATTTTCCACGTGGTGACATCTTCTGAGAAAGTAGAGAATTAATAGCGTAGATAAAGTTCAGACTTCCTCCAGCAGAGGAGTTTCAACTGGCGCACATTTTAAATTAGCGGAGTGGAGGTGTACCGCCCGGTACAATAATAATAATAATAATAATAATAATAATAATAATGTAAATAAAATATTAAAGATAATTATAGAGAGAAATGTAGGTGCAGTGTTAGGTCAAAATACGGGCACAGGATAGCCAAAACATGCGACAAGCAACACAATTCGCACAAGGAGAAAAGCCGAAACACGAATATACGCCAACAATACAACACGTAAGAAAACAAATAAAATGCCAAGGGATAAAGAAAAGCGGCACACGCATACGGGCATCACAAGGAAAATCACAAGCAAAAAACACCGAAAGGTTAAGCCCGAGCGGAGAGAATGACAAACTAAAACAAGGACACGATAAAAATTTTCAAAATGTTATCTTAGCACAAGGATGGCCTACCGTTATATACCGCACGTACACTTGGAGCAGAACACGGCATCACTAAAACTTAGATGTCCACAATATTCATATTTCACACCAATTCGAATAGAACACACACACAGTAAAATAATATTAATAGCAATGATACATTAAAATACTTACAAGCAGGTCTTATGCCAAGATAAACTCACCTCGTAGTTTGACCTAACATTTATCACTCCACAAGTACAAATAAAACTGCCTACTTAGTTACATATTTACAAAACTAAAAGGATAAAGAAACTCAAATTCCTAGATGTGGTGCTTTTTCAGCGTTATCACCCTATCCCAGTCTGTGGACACATAGTTTGAGCAACAGTCCGCCACGCCATAGTTCCAACGTCTTGTCGCCAAGGCTTCCTGCGCAGAATGCAGCGCTTCCAAGTTCCCCGCTAGGAGCAACACATGGAAGACTAGATACGCGCCCTGGCGAGCAACTGTCACATCACACTCATTAGTACTACATGCAGTCTGATAGATAGCGTAGCCGTCCCTGTAGCTGGCCTACAGTGCAATTACACGTTTAGAAACTACAACACACAGTAGCAGCACTAGTAGTCGAGCGTCCAAGTTGCTAGGGCAGATATAATCCAAGTTCACGAAATACGAAGGCTTTCTTAATTTAATACTTAAATACAGTAGAAATCCAGCCTCACATGAACGTGGTAATATAATAGTTCAACACAGTTACTAGGCTGGGAACCCAAGGTCCATAGCAGAGTTGAATAATTACAAGTGTCAAAAATAGACACAAATTTTAATAACTGTCCAATAACAGTAGATGGTCCAAAGTATATGACACAATAAGAGTTTCTACTTTAATAACGCTACATTTGTTAACACTGGGCTTACATGACTATACTGCTGTAATGTCTATCGTTATAGAGGTAAGACGTTATACTGCTGCAATGTTACCGAGGAAAGAAGTCATACTGTCGCAATGTCACAGACGAAAGAAGTCATACTGTTGCAATGTGTATCGTTATAGAAGTAAAGGGTTATACTGTTGCAATGTCACAGAGGAAAGAAGTCATACTGTTGCAATGTTTATCATCATAGAAGTAAAGGGTTATACTGTTGCAATGTCACAGAGGAGAGAAGCCATACTGTTGCAATGTCTAGCGTCATAGAAGTAAAGGGTTATGCTGTTGCAATGTCACAGAGAAAAGAAGTCATACTGTTGCAATGTCACAGAGGAAAGAAGCCATACTGTTGCAATGTCTATCGTCATAGAAGTACAGGGTTATACTGTTGCAGTGTCACAGAGAAAAGAAGTCATACTGTTGCAATGTCATAGAGGAGAGAAGTCATACTGTTGCTATGTCATAGAGGAGAGAAGTCATACTGTTGCAATGTCTATGGTCATAGAAAGAAGAAGTCATACTGTTGCAATGTCACATAGGAGAGAAGCCATACCGTTGCATTGTCACAGAGGAAAGAAGTCATACTGTTGCAATGTCACAGAAGTAAGACGTTATACTGTTGAAATGTCACAGAGGAAAGAGGTCATACTGTTGCAATGTTTGTCTGTTCTACTTGTACTACACTCTACAGTTTTCTATCCTAGCTGTCTCCCCTTTTACAGCGAACAAAGCTATACCTAAACTCTTAACTTCGAAGCTGTAGTATTATTATTACTTTACTACAAAAAAAGGCTTAGCAACTAGAGAAGCTCTTTAACAAGTTAGCACACTAAATCTGTCGGGTAAAAAACTTGAAGGTCTTTGCAGGCGCATACAATCCTTTCTCCAAATTTCGTTTTTATTCTTCGTAGAGAAAGCACTTTAAATTGCTCATTTAGCGCTAACCTTGTCAGCAGCTTGGCAGTTAGAGTTGAATGATGACCTATCTGGTTAATCTTCTCCATAGTTTTTCTACAGAAAAAGCGGAATACTATTTTTTAGATTTTTTTAAAAAACGATGTAAACATATAAGATCAATTAAAAAAAGATCGAAACATACCTTAAAAATGTTCACGCTGCAGACTGCAAACTGTTACTCGAATAAATGAAATGTGCACGTTCAAGCCTGTAACTCGAATAAATGTCGACGATAACTCTCGATGTACCTAGAAAAGAAAAAAATATGAATGTAGCGTAAGCATTTGCATTGCACATAGCGATGATCGGATATGAAAGGGTTACAAAAGTTACTTAGTTTGTTAACAGCTAGCCTAGCTATCTTTACATACATGCTTATGTTTATTGCCTCGTGTAGAAGCACTTGTCATGTTGGATAGGAAAGGGTTACAAAAGTTACTTGGTTCGTCAACAACTAGCCAGTTATAAATGTCGTCTAAGTAAAAGTAGCGTTACTACATTCTCGTGTTTGCACACACACACACACACACACACACACACACACACACACACACACACACACACACACACACACACACAGCACTTGTATCACACATAGTGATAATAGGATATGAAAGCAAGTTAGCTAACCTAGCTATCTTAAAGTTGTTTATTGCTTAATGTAAAAGCACTTGCGATGATAGGATATGAAAGGGTAAGTGAGCTAGCCTAGAGTTGCGATGTTCGGAAGAAACCAAGTTTCATCTTATAGAAGTCAGACATTGTTCTGATTTTGAAGTTACGAGATTAACCTCCTCCTTGTCTACACCTTCTAATCCTCCTATCGTAAAATGCTAAAACAATGAAGGTTGCAAAAGATACTTAGTTTGTTAACAGCTAACCTAGCTATCTTTAACTCAAAGACCTTTATTGTCTAACGTAAAAGCATATGTAATAATAGGATATCAAAAGGATAAGTCGGCTATCCTAGAGTTGCGATGTTAAGAAGAAACCGAGTTTCAACCTATTGAGGCCAGACCTTGTTGTGAGCTTGAAGTTACACACTAACTAACAGTTTAGGCTTACCTTAAGTTGAAGGCTCTAAACTGGAGAATAATATTTTCAGCACACAGTGATTTTCTAAAAACAAAGAAAAAAGAAATCGTAAATAATAATAATAATAATAATAATAATAATAATCAAGAAATTAATCTTACTTTCTGTTTCTTACTACTAGACGGTAGGTGAGCAAGTAAAGGATACGTACACAATAAACGCACACTGAGAACTACGAGGAGCACTTCACAGAGCTGCACTGAGTAAATATGCAGCTTATCACTACGCGGATATCGGGAGTTGCAGACATCAACAGTACACTTAGAACGAATTGTTTATGCAACAAGAGTTCTCCTGACTGCCTTACACCGAGTTCTGCAGGCTGACGTGTTTAAGCACTAAGCCGGGATCGAACCTGCTGTCGATGCCGAGGTGCTAGAATTTAGGAGTTCTGCAGCGGAACGAACCTAGGAAAGCCAGCGCGCGATCCTCGACCTCTGAACTTAAACAGAGGCACTAAGCTATTAAAAAAGCCGACATCTACGGTATTCCTTGCCCGTAGGTACCGAGCTAAGATCACATCTACGGTATCCCCTACCTGTACTTAGCAGGGTGCTGAGCTAAGCCTACATCTACGCTATTCGTTACCTGTAGGTTCTGAGCTAAGATCACATCTACGGTATCCCCTACCTGTACTTAGCAGGGTGCTGAGCTAAGCCTACATCTACGGTATTCCTTGCCTGTAGGTACCGAGTAAGATCACATCTACGGTATCCCCTACCTGTACTTAGCAGGGGTGCTGAGCTAAGCCTACATCTACGGTATTCCTTACCTGTAGGTGCTGAGCTGAGATTACATCTACGGTATCCCCTGCCTGTATGGTGCTGAGCTAAGCTCACATCTACGGTATCCCTTACCTGTAAGGGTGCTGAGCTAAGCTCACATCTACGGTATTCCTTACCTGTAGGTACTGAGCTAAGATCACATCTACGGTATCCCCTGCCTGTAAGGGTGCTCAGCTAAGCTGACATCTACGGTATTCCTTGCCTGTAGGTACCGAGCTAAGACTGCATCTACGGTATTCCCTACCTGTAAGTAGACAAAGAGAGGACTAGGCTAAGAAGCAATTTTCAAAGGCGCTAGGCTAAGAAGTAATCTTCAGGAGCACTAAGCTAAGCCTACATCCACAGTACCCCCTACCTGTTGGCAACAACACGAAAAGCTGAGGTACGGAAATGTACAAGTTCTACAAACAGACGTATTTGTACTACGATTAAACGGGAAGGTTTGAGCTCAGCTCGACAAGCTGCTAATAACTTTAATGCGAACTGTACGCGTGCAGTGGACTTCGTACTCCGCTGAGGCAAACACATTCCAGGGAGGAGCTCGCTAGCCGGATGCAGCTTGCGCGCGCGCGCGCGTGTGTGTGTAGGCATGCTTCAAAAACACATCCCAGATATTTTTTCTCGTTCTAGAATCTGCTTATTATCTATCCGGTGCTAGTACATAGCTACTCGTAAGCCATAACATCTGAAATGCGCTAGGAAGCAGCTAGCTGCTGTTCTCCTCCTGTTTTACAACCCGTTGCTCCCTCCTAACATGAGATTTCAAGTTGTAAGAACCTATTTTACGGCTAGATGCCCTTCCTGACGCAAGAATCTGTTTTTTTTTACCGCTAGAAATTTAAATCACAGTTTCTTGAACTATTGTTTTACCGCTAGATGCCCTTCCTAGCGCTGACAGACCAGGATTTAGCCAGTTAACATTCCTGATGCGACAAGCATGTTAGGTGCATGTTATGCTAAGGAAACAATCGCTATCATACGCAAGCCGTTCAAAACTGTACTCTTGTTTTCTCTTAGAACAAATTGATGTTCTGATCATTGATGTATCGAGTACAATGTTCGATTATATATTCTTAATAGCTTCTTTTTAAATTGTCCTCTACTACGATCAAGAGCGCAGCACCGTGCTCTCAGATGGCGGATGTGGAATTTGCCGCCACCACATGTCAAAGAATAAAGATGTCAACACGATGCTCTCTTGGCAGCTTTTCAAATTGCCCGCATGATAGCAGCACGATGCTCTCTTGATTAAAGATGGCGGATGACGGCTGTCAAAAAAGCACGTGGGTTTGTAAAGCACGTGGAATTCGCCACCGCCGCAGAGAGGGGAGCACGGTGCTCTCTAGATTAAAGATGGCGGATGACAAAAAGCACGTGGCTTTGTTTCCAAACAAGAGCACGTGGAATTTGCCGCCACCACATTTCAACTACAGAGTGCAGCACGGTGCTCTGTTGATTAAAGATGGCGGATGGTAGCTGTCAGAAAAGCGCATGGGTTTGTTTCCAAACAAGAGCGCGTGGAATTTACCGCCACCACATTTCAAAGGTATCTAGCTAAAGAGGGCAACACGGTGCTCAAAGATAGCTGCTGTCAAAAAGCACTTTTCAAATTATCCGCCACCACATTTCAAAGGTAAGTAGCTAAAGAGGGCAGCACTGTGTTCTATAGATTGAAGATGGCGGATGGCAGCTGTCAGAAAAGCACGTGGCTTTGTTAACCGATTCAAATCTCGCGCTAGTGAGGTTGGTAGCACTGAGGTTTAGGCCCGTCAAGATGGCAGCACTGGGGTTTGCGATACGTTGTTGTCTGTCAAAAAGAACGTGGCGGTCAAAAAAACACATGGATTTGTTTACAAATTCAAATCTCGCGCTAGTGATGTTAAGTTGGTACCACTGAGGTTTAGGCCCGTTAAGATGGCAGCAGTTAGGTTAGCGATGCGTTGTTGTCGATGACAGCTGTCAAAAAGCACGTGGCTTTGTTTTCAAATTCAAATATCGCGCCAAAATTAATATTTCCCGCCAAAATTCAAATTTCCCGCGGGAGGCGGTGGCCCTTCCCGAGTGCCGGAGGAGGTGGCGGCGGCCGAACCATCCAATTATACTACTTCTGTGAATGTTGTTATTAAATGTGAAAGTTGAATAGGAATTATGACTTTGTTTATCTTTGGTAAGCGTGGTTTGCGGACGATGTTTAATCTTATTGATTATACTTGCGATGAAAGAGGCCTTGTAGCCATTGGCATAGGATATATTGCGGATAGTATTCAGCTCCTTGTTTTAATTAGCTTTAGTCATAGGGATTCTAAAAGCCCGGTCTACGAGGCTGAAATACGTAGCTCTTTTGTGAGCATGTGGGTGTGTTGAATCTTGTCTTATAGTGACGCTAGTTTGTGTTGGCTTCCTGTAGATGTTGAAGGAAAAAGTAGGAAGCTGTCTCTTAATAGTTAAATCGATGATCTGGTAGATACTGCCAGAGCGCACCTAACTGATATTGTTCGTAAATCTATATATATATATATATATATAATAAATTGTCCTGACTGACTGATTCATCATTGCTGAGCCAAAACTACTGGACATAAAGAAGTGAAATTTTGGGGATACATTTATATTAACACGTAGGTGCTCTCTAAGAGAGGATTTTTTTATATTCCCTAGCTAAGGGGGTGAATTTTTAAAATGAGGATATCCATATCTCAAAAACTTATGTTTACGGACGTAAAAATTAGTATTTGGAATCTTCTTTAGAAATAAAGAACCACATATTTTTGTTTTCGGAAAATTCCATTAAGGGGGTGAAAAAAGGGAGAAAACTGGTTGAACACCTTTTATGAGGAGACATATCTTAAAAACTGAAGATGTTACAGATATTCAAATTGAAATTTGGAATCCCCTTTAAAAATAAAGAAACACGCATTCTTTGGTTTTCGGGGAAAACGCTTAACGGGGGGTGAAGTGAAAGTATTGAAATATTAGTTGAATTATTTGTATGGAAATGTATATTTACACCAAAAAATCTAAAAGTGTTTGAGACGTGAAAACTGGTATTTCGAATTCCGCAGACGAATAATACACGTACGGTATTCCCTGCTTGTCATGAGAGGCGACTAAAAGGGGCGACCAAGGGATGATTGAATTAGAACCATGAAACTACTTGTGATTCGTACCATCACGCGGGGAACACCATGGGTTGCCTTACTTGCGACTTGTACCACTATGTTAGTTGGCTCTGCTTTTCACCACCTCGAGAATTTCCCGCAGGAGCGCGGGCTTGGAGTGCAGGATGCTGGAGAGGGTTTCGGCATACGGAAACATAACGTGGGTCGTAGTTAAGGCCGTGTCTACAACCCCCACTTGCGCCAAGATCGACTTGAGGCGTCTTTCAACGAAATCCGAGATGTACTGTTCGGAGACACTCTTGAATCCTAAAGACATGACAAGGTATAGCTCTCTGAACCTTGTCCGCTCTGGGATGGGGGCAGCCTGTGCCGTCAGGTCGACATGATATGCTGCTGAGTACCCTGCCACAGTTGAGAATGTGACATTGGCACTGATTGCCCAGCGCTGCAAGGCCTGGCAGAGTGGCTCCGCTCCGCTTGCCAGGACGCAGAAGCAATACGCCATCATCTTGCTGCTCTCACTGGTGCTCTGGGAGAAACCTGCTATGTGTGGGAGGAGGGTTGTTGCCAGCTCCATACTCGCCGGAACCATGTATGCCTCCTCACCTATCCCGAATTGGGCTGTGGTCTCGGGAGTCGCCACGAGTCCGGCCTCTCCAGCGGCTACAATGTGCTCATCAGTGGTGTGCCGATATGCCGTGAATGTTCTTAACTTCTTTAAAGTTGCCTTGGCTAGGGAACGGGGTACATAGTGCTTTCGGGGGGGACCAGGGTCTGCCCTGGCGAGGATCACTGCGTCCTTGACTGCTGGTGCATCCTGGGGACCTCGCGGGATTAAGAGTGGAGTGCAGTCATCTTGGAGAGTTGCCTCATAGATCTCTACTGCCACGAACCTGCTACGCAGGCGTAGCAGGGGGAGAGGTGATACTCCCACGTGGCGCGTCCCAGGTGGCGGATAGGGGGGTCCTAACCGGCTTGCCGGCGGACTTGAGGGAAATAAAATACCTCTCGCGGACCAAACACACACCCCCTGTGGGTGGGGGAGGCTGACGAATAATACACCCACGGTATCCCCTGCCTGTCGTGAGAGGCGACTAAAAGGGGCGACCAAGGGTTGATTGTATTAGAACCATGAAATTACTTGTGATTAGTACCACCACGCGGAGAACACCAAGGGTTGCTTTTACTTGTGCGTAGTACCACTACATTAGGTACGAAATTGGTTTGTGATCAGTAGCACACAGGAGCACCGCGCGGTCGGCTTTTGCAGTACCTGTGATTAGTACCACCATATGAGCAGGACCATGGGATGATAGCTACCATGGTTCTGCCTTGCCTATGATTAGTACCCACTATATGAGGAACACCACGGGATAGGGAGAGGTCCCTGTGGTTAGTACTCCTCTGTGATGAACACCATAGGTTTGCGTTGCCTGTAAATGGCGCCGCAAAGTGAGAAAAGCATAGGTCTGTATTATGTCGAATTTCATAAGCTCTGAGTAGTACAATAATGTGTGGAATGCTGCAAGTCTCTGCTACTTTTGATTAGTACCGCCACAGAACAAATACCATGGTTCTATTTTGATAGCGATCAGTACCGTTATGAGGGGCAGATAACTGCGATTTAGGACCCCCTTTTGACTGCACGCATAATTGATTCCGTATTATGCTATAGCAGTAGTCCCTTGGTCAGTAATACGATATTGTCACGACTGTTTATGTGAATGTGAGACATTGCGGGTCGCAACCACTGATTGTTTTAAATTCATGTCCATCCATTCATTCTTCGTTCTCCACGAACCTGCTACGCAGGCGTAGCAGGGGGAGAGGTGATACTCCCACGTGGCGCGTCCCAGGTGGCGGATAGGGAGGTCCTCACCGGCTTGCCGGCGGACTTGAGGGAAATAAAATACCTCTCGCGGACCAAACACACACCCCCTGTGGGTGGGGGAGGCAGACGAATAATACACCCACGGTATCCCCTGCCTGTCGTGAGAGGCGACTAAAAGGGGCGACCAAGGGATGATTGTATTCGAACCATGCAACTACATGTGATTAGTACCACCACGCGGAGAACACCAAGGGTCGCTTTTACTTGTGCGTAGTACCACTATATTAAGTACGAAATAGGTTTGTGATTAGTAGCACACAGGAGCACCGCGCGGTCGGCTATTGCAGTACCTGTGATTAGTACCACCATATGAGCGGGACCATGGGATGATAGCTACCATGGACCTGCCTTACCTGTGATTAGTACCCACTATATGAGGAACACCACGGGATAGGGAGAGGTCCCTGTGGTTAGTACTCTTATGTGATGAACATCATAGGTTTGCGTTGCCTGTGAATGGCGCCGCAGAGTGAGAAAAACATAGGTCTGTATTAATGTCGAATTTCATAAGCTTTGAGTAGTACAATAATGTGTGGAATACCGCAAGTCTCTGCTCCCATTGCTTAGTACCGCAACAGGACAGATACCATGGTTCTACATTATTAGCGATAAGTATCATTCTGAGGGGCCTTTGACTTGTATTTTGGACCCATTTAGACACCAAGCATCCTCGTTTTGCTTTTGGAAGTGGTCCCTTGGTCAGTAATATTATTAACTATGATAGTTTTTTGAGTCGGATCCTCTGATTGTTTTAAATTCATGTTCATTCATTCATTCATTCATTCATGCGTTCATTCATTCTTCATGACATTTCTTATTTTGGTCAGTGGATAATTTTGAACTTTTACTTTGTCGTTTCATTTCGTACCATTAGGGGCCGATGACCTCGATGTTAGGCCCCTTTAAACAACAAGCATCATCATCATCATCATCATTCTTCGTTCTCACGTTTTTGAATTCTGGTCAGTGGAGAATTTTAGATTTTTAATATGTCATTCCATTTCGTCTCATTTCGTACCATTAGGGGCCGATGACCTAGATGTTAGGCCCCTTTAAACAACAATCATCAATCAATCATCAGATCTCTACTGCGCCATTTACGGAGGACACCAATAACCTATTGTCGCCTGCCATTATGACCTTGCACCCCCTTTAGACACCAAGCATCATTGTGCTTAATAAATGGTCCATTGGTCAGTAATACTATTATTCACGATTTTTTTTTGTATCTGATCCACTGTTTTTGTTTGTTTTTGTTTTTTGTAGGGTTCATGTCCATCCATTCATTCTTCATGACATTTTTGTTTTGGTCAGTGGATGAATTTGAATTTTTTGTTATTTCATTTCGTACCATTAGGGGCCGATGACCTCGATTTTAGGCCCCTTTAAACAAGCATCATCATCATCATCATCTCTCTCTCTCTCTCTCTCTCTCTCCCGCTCCTCCTCACATTGCGCCACAGCAGTTCTAGATAATTTCACTCCGATTCGATACTGATCCCCACCTGCACATCTATACCGCCCTGTAACTCGTAGATACACAATTCCCAAAATTTTCAAATGTAACTTCGTTATATCTGATAGGACAGGGCAATCAGAAATGTATTATTTCCCAGCAAAGTTATAACATTCTTAAACCCATGGAATGGCTCTTACAATGGTAGAGTTAACTCCTCGGCTTCTCTTCTTTTTCTTCATCTTCCTCCTCCGATTCACTGCTTCCATGATGAATGACTAGTTCCTCCACTTCAGGAAGACCTCTCACCTCATTATTGTAGAGCTCGACAATCTTCTTCTCAGTGTGTTTCACTTCATTTCTCCACATCTCTGCTGTCACCTATAAGATATATTGAAGTATCACAACCTGACAAGTATATTATAAACTCCACTTGCCTATATCCAATAAATAACATTTCCACTTGGCCTACCTGTTCAAGAGATTCTTTTCACACAGCTGTACCTCTGTCCAATCCGTGACCAGGTCTTGAAGCCACTGTTTTGTTATAATACTGTTTTGCCACAGACCATACAAATTCGATGGCATTGAAAAATGAGTGGTATGGAGGAAGTCGTAGGACAGTATGGCCTCCAGTGTGCAGTGCAGTGTATGTGGTTTTAAAGAAACAGAGAAATATTGTTATGCATACATGAAAGCCAACTACATGAGTGTAAACAACATTATCGAAACTTATGTTTAGGTGCTTCTGTACCTCTTTAAGTGACTTCGATTCATATTGCACAACCTTTGCAGCTCATCTTTTGTAGCATTTTCTGGTGGAGAAACTCCATTCTGCCTTAACCATGACTGTAAATTAAAGGAAAAATAAAAATTAATTTCTGTAGCATTATTAAATATCAGTCAGTAGAAGGAAATATTCAATGAAGTATAATTACCACCAATTGATCCTTCCTCCATTTCGTTGTTGGTTGATGCTCAACAAGCTTACATTGATATGGTGCATTATCCATTACAATAACACAGGGTCCTATATTTCTTAATCCTACGATTAATTGCGTTTCCACCCACATTTGAAATTTCTCACTGTTCATAGCACGATGATAATCCTGATTTCCCTTCAAGTTTGTAGCAAATATCAAATCAGCGCCTGTAAGAATTTTAAGTTTTAGTATGAAGTTATTTCTTCTAAAGAAAGTGTTCCTTAAAAATGAGATCACCCCTCTTCAAGGATAGGCCTATTAATTGATAACAATATGTGATTTCTGTTGAATGATACAAGAAGATGTCTGATTTTAAGTGAAACGAACTACTATGTAGCAAAGTCACCTGATGATGAAGTCAAGGAATTACTACTTACACTACTTTATCCTATTATCTCTCATGAATGTATTTCCATTAGTAGGCCTATGACTGGATTAGAAGTGCCACGATCACTTGCATTAAAGATATAAGTATAAATACCCATTTCAATACCTTAGAACAAATGTAATTGCTGCGATCACTGAACCTATATCAGACAGTAAGAAATAAGAAGCTTGGAAGGTGTTTAACAGTCACGTATCAAGCACTGATTGAGGTGGAGATTGTCGAATGCATAATAAATAGGCCTACAATACAAGTAATTTACTGATACAAATATCCAGTAATATTATATGAAAATACACTGGGGAAGTTTTGATTGAAGTGCCTCTCTAAGGTTAATTATTGGCCTAAAGTGAATACCTGCAAGTCTTTTTAATAACCAAGAGATCCCGTAACAGTGGAGAAGTCAAAATCAAAAACCACGTACAGAGCCCAATGAGCGGTAAGTTATAATGCCACTTCCGATCTAGTGCCAGTCAGTTTTAACATTCAGTGACCACTGATCTGCACTTAGGGCAGTCGCCCAGGTGGAAGATGTAGTTGCAGGGATAGGCCTAGTATTTTCTTCAATAATTGCAAACATTTTGGAAATTGATTGAACATCTCCCTTGGTAAATTACTTCAATCCCTAACTCCCTTCTTAAAAAAACAAATATTTGCCCCACTTTTCATCCTCAACTTTATTAGTGTACTGTGATCTTACCTACTTTTAAAATACCACTGAAACGTATTCGTCTACCAATGTCATTCCACACCACCTATCCGCTGACAGCTCGGAACATACCACTTAGTCCAGCAACTCGTCTCCTTTCACCCAAGTCTTCCCAGCCCAAACCCGACAAAATTTTTGTAACGCTACTCTTTTGTCAGAAATCACCCACAACAAATCGTGCTTCTTTCCTTTTGAACTTTTCCACTTCTCAAATCAAGTAATCCTAGTGAGGGTCTCATACACGGGAACTGTACTCAAGTTGGGGTCTTCTCAGAGACTTAAGTGCCCTGCCCTTCACATCCGTACTACAAAGCCTAAATACCCTCATAACTATGTAAAGAGAGATCACCTCACTATAATAAAATGAAGTAAAATAAAGTAAGAACATACGAGGTACAAATCCATCTTTCGTTCCAGCATGAACAATAACCAGTCTTCCTCCCTCAGGCAAAGGTCGACGAATTACTCCTTGAACATCATGTCCAGATTTCTGTGGTTTATTCCAGGAGTATGTGGGTGACCCTGAAAGAGAAATGCACATTTGAAACCAAAGACACCTGTTGAAGATAAATTATTCTAAGATTTGTATATAAAATATTATATATAACATATATATTCACCATTCATAAAAATCCCAGTCTCATCCAAGAAAACAACAGGTTTTGGTTTCTCACTGTCCTCATTACGCATGTATTCACTCAGAAATCAGGATCTCTTAAAACAAACGTCTTCATTTTCTTTAACATACGCATAGGGATCACCTTTACTCCACACAAACCCCATGGCCTTCAAAATTGTTCTTAATGATGTTTCTGAGCCCTTGTACAAGTAAGTGTCATAATTTGCTTTCATGTGGTCGAAAGCCTTTCTTACAGTTACCTCTCCTGTGGGGAAAAAAAAAAAAAAAAAGAGTTACAAGGGGCTCAAAAGAGCTGTATGTCAATACATGCACAAAACATTTCTGGCAGGTTATCTCACCTGCGTGCCAATTTCTATAAATAATGTTGCAATAGATTCCTTATGAAGTTACCTTACCTTTGTGTAAGTTATCATAAATAAACCTTGCTATCGCTTCCTTAGAAAAACTGGCTATGCCGGTCACTGGATGTTCACGCTTGCGTTTACCTGGTGTAGAAAATTCAACTCCCTTCTTGAAATTTCCTATTACTTTTCGGACTAAACCGAAACTACACTGTAAGAATACACACACAGAAATATATTACATACACATATACCGTAAATCAACACGAAGACACAAAGGTTAAGTCTACAAACCGTATCGAAGTCGAAACAAGACATGGTATAGGCCTAGGCGTACATGATCAGATTAGGTTAGGTTCAGAATGAAATACTGCTCCATTTCAACCGATTGTCATTATGTCAGAAACTTATCATAGAAACAAGATAAAAACGAACACTTACCCCAGTTAATAATGAAACTCTTGCCATTAGCTTCGTATCATTACGACTGATACCTTCTTCGTCGTCTTCCTGTTTCAATTGCTGGTAGCAATGTACACGCATTTCGTGACCTGGTGTTTGTAAAGGACGTAACCTTGCTTTCCTTTTCAGAGGAGTTCTTGATGCAAATTTTTCTTGCTTTTTAGACATCCCAATCGAATTCTGTTCGTATAAGTATGGGACGAAATAGGAACGTAATAAAATGATGTGCTCATCATTTCACACAAACTATGTTATTAAATGCATTATCCGAACATGCCACAATTCTGCTTACCTGGTATTAGCCAAATAGATTTACAATCCCACAGAAATAGAAAATATGCATTAAAAATTCTCGCAAATGTATCGCTAGTGACTTTAAGGCATTGCGGTAGCAACACGTAATTCACGCTAGAACAGTGACTGAACGTTGCCAACGTGCCAGATTAACGGTAAATGTAAGACGACGTATCGGCAAGTAGGGCCCCTAAACTGTATGGTTACCGACACTGAAAAAGACCTGCAAAATACCCAACAGCAAGAAAAGTAACTATAAATCAATACCTTAATATTACAGGGGAGATAGTGTAAGGTTGCACCCTTAGGGTACGTCCTTACACGGAGACTACTATATAAGCTTCCCTACTCGGGCACACTAACACCCACCGTTAACAGTTTCACGTAGTTCTCTGGTATATGCGATGATTAGGTAGGTGCACGAATTGCTGTAAAGGAGGGTGATGAAATTCAATTCCACCTAAAAAAAAATCCAGAACAATGGAATACTACCGATCTTCCGCTCCATATACTCTTTGAATATACTATATATGAGTAAAACAATAGACGTTACACTTCAGTTAAAAAATGCAGGCGTACACAATCGTAAAAAGTGGTGTGAAGAATAAACTAGCAAAATTAAGAAAAGATGAAAAAAAAAATATAACTCTCTTAAAGCAGATATTGCATTAAACCAACTAAAGTTAGAACATTTAAGCCAATAACTGAATCATTAAATAAACTACAGCTGCTTACAGTTAACTCGAATGGATTAAATGCAAAGAAAAATCGAAAATTAAATAGTTATATAAGTGATGAAGAAGAATGAGAAGAAGCAGCTCTCGACAGAAAGGATACGACTCTCCTGCAAAATTATCTTAACCCACAATTAAGACACGAAGTTGATAGAACCTTTGGGATACGACTAGTTCATGGAGAACGCTATTTAGGGAGTAAAAAAGTACTGTTTCGCGATAACAATCTCCTAATTGACAATTTCAACTATCCTTTAACCGAAGGTTTCCTTGAATTACTATTTCAGAAAGATCCAGACGCAAACATGTATCCACGAACCTGCTACGCAAGCGTAGCAGGGGGAGAGGTGATACTCCCACGTGGCGCGTCCCAGGTGGCGGATAAGGGGGTCCTAACCGCCTTCCCGCGGACTTGATGGAAATAAAATACCTCTCGCGGACCAAACACACACACCCCCTGTGGGTCGGGGAGGCTGACGAATAATACACCCACGGTATCCCCTGCCTGTCGTGAGAGGCGACTAAAAGGGGCGACCAAGGGATGCTTCGATTAGAACCATGAAACTACTTTTGATTAGTACCATCACGCGTGGAACACCATCGGTCGCTTTTACTTGCGAGTAGTACCACTCTGTTAGGTACTCCATATTTTTGTGATTCGTAGCACTCGAGTGGGGTTCAGTGTGGGTTTCCAGTACCCGTGAGTCGTGCCCGGGTGTGCAACACTACAGGTCTGGGCGTTGCCTGTGAGTTGTACCCGTGTGAGCGACACCACGCGTCTGGGCGTAGCCTGAAAGTTGTACCACTATATGAGCGACACCGTGGGTCTGCGTTGCCTGTGATTAGTACTCGCTATGTGAGGAACACCACGGGGACCTGGGGACCGGCACCCGTGACTAGTACACCTAGCTGCGGAAACTCATCGGTTTGCGTTGGCTGTAATTGTCGCCATTGTGTGCGAAGCACCATAGGTCTGCGTTACCTTTACGACGTTCAATACTTGTGAGTAGTACCTTAATGCTTGGAACACCGTGAGTTTACGCTACCTTTGATTAATACCGCAGCTGGAGAACTATCATGGTTCTACTTCTCGCGACTTGTACCATACTGAGGGACCGTATACCTGGTTTTTGGACCCCTTCAGACATCAAGCATAATCGATTCAGGACTGTGCTTTATAAGTGGTCCCCTGGTCAGTAATACTATTATTTATGACCGTCTTTGAGTCGGATCCTTTGTTTTTTTGTTTGTTTGTTTTTGTTATTATTTGGGTTCATGTGCATCCATTCATTTTTATGACATTTTTTATTTATTTTGGTCAGTGGATTTTTTGAACTTTGTGTTATTTCATTTCGTACCATTAGGTGCCGATGACCTCGATGTTAGGCCCCTTTGAACAACAAGCATCATCATCATCAGCAAACATGTATGATAAAGATCTGGCAGCTGACAGTCATATATTAAATTGCACTAACGTGCGCAGAAAACGGTATGACGCAGACAAGCAAATAAGAGGCACGAAATCGCTAAAATTTCAAAAAGTTATCAAGCTATTAGTAGAAGATGCAAAAGTGAAAAAAGAAAGGAGCACGCCAAAATTTGTAAGTGTACACAAATACAAACGTACAGGAAGAGGAACAAAAGTAGCTAAGTGGAAAAATGAACAATGAAACAAGATAGAATTAGTTCATTGGAATTATCGAAACAATCTAGTGGAGAGAATGAAAAAGTGAATAGCATCTAGAAGTGCGGTCATTCGTCATACGAAAACGGAATCTTATCAATCGAAGAACTTCGAAGATCGGGGTTTATCGAATAAATGAACACTGCGCGGTGGGACGAACTTCCGTCCGCAAATATATTTAAAGCGGTTAGATTATCTAAGGCTATTTCAGTAATCTATGAAATTGAATGTGAAGACAAAAGAAGCAACTGGCAACAACTAGCTATAGACCGACTCCGATTCAGGAAACGAATAGACGACACACAACGAATTCTTTTACCCGCACTTTATGAACAAAATCAGAGAAGAAATAGCGAAAGAACTCCACGCTCCAGTGCGAAAGAATTTTGAAAGACGGTGGTTATTAGCTGGGCAAAGGATGATTTGCACCAGGCTGATCTTGTTGATATGTCTCTGCCTTCGAAAGTTAATAGTGGATATAATTACAAGAGCAAGGGAACACAACACTCAAATTTCACTTGAAAAGATTTTCCAGTCACAGGGTAAAGCAAACTTCTTCCTGCGATTACGAACACCTGTTCACAACAAGCTAGAAAATGCCTATTCAGAATTACTAGTGAAATCTGCCGGTAATGTAATGCAGTAGTAGCTCCTGCGAACCCGTGGCTAACTGTAATAGGGGAGGTGGCGGCACCTTGTGGTCAACTGTAATACTGCCACAGGTTTGAGGGTGGTTCTGGACAGCAAGGCACGTACCTTACCATGCTCTTCGCCAATGGGAATATCAGTGCATGAACCATGACGCCATCTGCTTTGCTCCTCGCTAATGGGAATATCAGTGCATGAGCTTCAGCAAGTAGCGCATTATCCAGTGTGCTCGCCACGAACCTACTACGCTGTCGTAGCATGGCGAGAGGTGATACTCCCACGTGGCGCGTCCCAGTTGGCGGATAGGGGGTCCTAACCGGCTTGCCGGAGGACTTGAGGGAAATAAAATACCTCTCGCGGACCAAACACACTACCCCCTGCAGGTGGGAGACGCACATGTAGAATACACCCGCGGTATCCCCTGCCTGTCGTATGAGGCGACAAAAAGGGGCGACCTAGCGATCATGGATTGTGGTTTGGTAAACTGTGTTGGACCTCCTGTGGATGGGAGGAGTTGAATACATTCATAGGTAATCCCTGCCTGTCGTAGAAGGCAACTTAAAGTTTAATGTGGCCATAGTCCCCTCTTTATTTTTTATTGTTTTTTGAGGGTTAGATATAGACCATTCTAAATTTTTGATGTGCGGGCTGCTCGGCGATGGAGGTCCTACGTGTGCGACTACGCTCGAAGCCCGTGCCAGCATTCACCCAGGAAGCGGCGGGTGGGAGTGTCATACCCGGGCAGTAGTATCCGCCTGACAGCACAGGTCCCCGCACAGCCGAATGCCAGAAGGACATATTATTAATAATTTTAATTTATTTTTTCGCTATATTTAGTGCTCTGTACACGGTATGGGGTACATGCTATTGCGGGTGACTGGAGGAAGGGAGTCCTAGTGCTCATTGCCTCAGTCATCCCGTATTAGGCATCGTCTAATATCGGCCCCCTGGCAGTACCTGCTACGACCAGGTGGGTATTGCCTTGGCTGCTTGGTTCGGTTACAGAGACACCTGATCGGAGTGGGTGGCATTCGGGGGGGGGGGGATGATTTCGGGCATGGCGTCGAAACAACCTCCGCCTGCCACCTACGGTAGTTCGCTACCCAAGTCTTTAACTTTTGATTCCCTAAGGGGGGCAACCCCTTGGGAACATGCGCTGCGTGAAGGTATGGGATCCAGCTTGCCTGGTTCCTGGTTGCTATCAGAACTGATGGGCAGGATTTCAAGCTGGTTAAATCGATCCTCTTCAGCCGCTACATCGAATATGGTGAACTTGAGGACCTGAAGAAAATGCGCAATGGTGGTTTGCTTCTTAAGACGAGTACTGCGCTCCAAGCCGATCGATTGCTTATGGGCGACTACTTTGGCGATATCCCCGTTGAAGTGGAAGAGCACAAAACATTGAATCTGGTTCGTGGAGTTATTTCCCACCGTGATCTCGTCCTGAACACTGACGACGAATTGATGGAAGACATGAACCACCGTGGCGTGACCCACGTCCAGCGTATCACACGCAAAGTCAACGGTGAAGACGTTGCCACGGGTGCGTTTATCGTCTCCATCAAATTGTCAGTGTTGCCCGAGAAAGTTAAGGTAACAACCTATCGTTGCGATGTGAGGCCGTACATCCCGTCTCCTACGCGATGCTATCAATGCCAGAGATTCGGACACATGGTATCTCGTTGTTCGAATCAGTCAGTGTGTGGTACATGTGGGAAAGTATCTCACGGCGCGGAGAATTGCACACCTCCGTACAAGTGCACTACCTGATCTGGTCTTCATTCTCCTCGGGATCGGAACTGTCCGACCTATCTGAGCGAGAAGAAGATCCAGGAGATCAAGACCCTGGATGGTCTTTCCTACCGGGATGCGCGCCTTAATTTTAATTATCTGAATTCACCGGCCAAGACACTTGTCTTCAGCTTGATAGCACAGTCCCTGCCAGGTTCCTCATTTTCAACTGGACCACCTTTCCAGACTATTGCTGCGCCCAAGGCAGCAGTTGTTCCTGCGACACAACGCCGCAATGAGAAAGAGCTCGAAGTCGGGTGCGCCCCGGCCTTCGACCACCACTAAGCCTGTGCCGGCTAACAAACCTAAGCCGGAACAGAAGGGAAGAAAGCAACAACTCCTTCCCCCACGAAGTCGGCGAAAGCCGGCGGAGGTGGCATCATCGACCAGGGCTGGGAAACCACCTCCCAGCCCGTCTAAACAAGAATCGACGGTGGGGAAGAAGAGCACCCTTACCAGGCGTTCTTCCACTTCTACGAATAGGGCCTCACGCCCTCCACCTGGAGGACATGATTCTGCGCCAGCGGCTTTTTCTTCTGGGAAACCTGCGCGCTCCCCTCGTAGGCAGAAACTCCGCCCCCGGACTACGTCGAAAAAATTGAAGGCCTGCATCACCTCGTCTACTGACGAAGTGCTGTATATGGAGCATGATTCTCCATCTTCAGATAGGGATGTGAGTGTAGGTTAGGTAGCATTACGCTGCTCCTATCCTAAACCTCCGAAGTCCACTTTTACAATATGGAATTGTAACGGTTATGATAGGCATCTTGGTAAGCTGCGCCAGGTCATTAGCGAGTATTCGGCGATTATAGTCTGAATTCAGGAAACAAATTTCCGACCAGGTCATCATACGGTATTGAGAAATTTTCGACTATACTCGACAGAACGACAATATGCTCACCGGGCTTCCAGTGGCGTTCGCATTCTTGTTCGTTCTGATACCTACAGCGAGGAAGTTCCAATAAGAACCTCGCTGGAGGCCGTAGCTGTTCACGTTCCCCTGCCTATCATAACAACAGTGTGTAATGTTTATATTCCACCCGGTCAGTTTCTTAACATCAATGACGTCACTGATCTTATCGATCAGCTTCCAGCTCCCTTCCTCTTGTTGGGACACATTAACGCCCATCACCCCGTTTGGGGCTCTGAGGCGCCTTGCCCCCGGGAAGAGGGTTGGAAACATTAGTAACGGAACTAGACTTATGTATTTTGAACACGGGGGAACAGACACACTTCAGTGTACGTTACGGCACATATTCTCGCATAGACGCATAGACACAAAACGTTCAGTAAGAAAGAAAAATAAACATAGTAAACTGTTGCCCCTCGAACCTGCTACGAAGGCGTAGCAGGGGGAGAGGTGATACTCCCACGTGGCGCGTCCCAGGTGGCGGATAGGGGGGTCCTAACCGGCTTGCCGGCGGACTTGAGGGAAATAAAATACCTCTCGCGGACCAAACACACTACCCCCTGCGGGTGGGGGACGCACGTGTAGAATACACCCGCGGTACCCCCTGCCTGTCGTATAAGTCGACTAAAAGGGGCGACCTAGGCGCGGACATGGATTGCGGTTTGGTATAATGTGTTGGACCTCCTGTGGATGGGAGGGGTCGAGTACATTCACAGGTAATCCCTGCCTGTCGTAGAAGGCGACTTAAGGGGTCATGTGGCCATGGTCCCCTCTTTATTTTATTATTATTTTTCCGAGGGTCAGATGTAGACCATTCCAAATTTTGATGTGCGTGCTGCCCGGAGATGGGCCTCTTACGTGTGCGATTACGCCCAAAAGCCCGCAACTGTCCACCCAGGACCATTGCGTGGTGGGAGCGCCATGTACATTGGCAGTGGTATCCGCCTGCCAACACAGGTCCCCGCACAGCCGAATGCCAGAAGGACATATTATTATTAATTTTTTTAAATTTTTTCTCTATATTTAGTGCTCTTTACACACTATGGGGTACATGCTATTGCGGGTGACTGGAGGAAGGGAGCCCTAGTGCTCATTGCCTCAGTCATCCCGTATTAGGCATCGTCTAACATCGGACCCCGGGCAGTACCAGCTACGACCAGGTGGGCATTGCCTTGGCTGCTTGGTTCGGCTACAGAGACCCCTGATCGGAGTGGGTGGCATTTGGGGAGGATGCTATCGGGCATGGCTTCCAAACGAAGTCGTCCTTCTCAAGGTGGTCCCCCACCTAAGTCTTTAACTTTTGCTTCCCGGAGAGGTTCAACTCCCTGGGAACATGCGCAGCGTGAAGGAATTGGATCCAGCTTCCCTAGGTTTCTGGTCGCTACTAGAACCGATGGGCATGATTTTAAGCTGGTGAAGTCGATCCTTTTTAGTCGACACATCGAAGGCGTTTACGGCGAACTTGAGGACCTTAAGAAAATGCGCAACGGTAGTTTGCTTATGAAGACTCGCACAGCACTGCAAGCTGATCAGCTGCTAAAGTGCGAGCACTTTGGCGAAATCCCCGTCAAAGTGGAGGAGCATAAGTCCTTGAACCTGGTTCGCGGAGTCATCTTTCACCACGACCTTATTTTGAACACTGACGACGAGTTGATGGAAGACATGAAAAACCGTGTCGTGACACACGTCCGGCGCATTACGCTCAAGGTCAACGGTGAAGACGTTGCCACTGGTGCCTTCATTGTCTCTTTCAAGTTGTCAGTGTTACCAGAGAAAGTCAAGGTAACAACTTATCGTTGCGATGTGAGGCCGTACATCCCGCCTCCTATGCGATGGTATCAATGCCAGCGATTCGGACATATGGTCTCTCGCTGTTCGAATCGGGCTGTATGTGGTACATGTGGACGAGTAGCTCACGGCGCGGAGGAGTGCACAATTCCGTACAAGTGCACTAACTGCTCCGGTTTTCATTCTCCTCGGGATCGGAACTGTCCGACATACCTGAGTGAGAAGAAGATCCAGGAGATCAAGACCCTGGATGGTCTTTCCTACCAGGAAGCGCGCCGTAAGTTTAATTCTACGAATACACCTGCCCGTACACTCGACTAGAGCATGATAGCTCAGAGTCTTCATCATTTTCAACATCGTCATCTGTGCTGATCGCTGCGCCCAAGGCGACTGTTGCTGCTCCCAGCGACGTCGCAAAGAGTAAAAGCTCGAAGGTGGTGACCACCCCACCTTCGACCAACCAGAAGTCTGTGCAGGCTGGCAGTTCCCAGCCGGCACAGCATGGGGGGTAGACTAAGTCTCCCCCCCCCTAGGAGGTCGACGAAAGTCGATCGCCAGCCGGCGGAGGCGGCATCGTCGACCAGGGCTGGGAAACCATCTCCCAGCCCGTCTAAAATCGAAAAAAAGAAGGGGAAGAAGAGCGCCCGTCCTGAGCGCTCTCGGACTTCCCCTGCGAAGGAGAAGTCATGCCCCCCACCTGAGGGGTATGAGTCTGCGCCGGGCGGTACTCCTGCTCCGAAACCTGCGCGCTCTCCTCGTAGGGGACCCCTTCGCCCCCAAAAACCGTCGAAGTTCAGGGCGGCATCCCCGCCGTCTGTTGACGACGAGATGGATGTCGCGCTGTCCACTACATCTACGGATGTAGATGTTGATAGTCTTTAGGTTTGTGAGCATTTTATTGCTCATAACCTAACACTACTTATATCGTCCACACAATGGCACTGTTACAGTGGAATTGTAATGGTTATGACAGGCATCTCGTTGAGTTACGTCAGCTCATTAGTGAGTACGCAGCGAGTATAGTCTGTATTCAGGAGACCAACTTCAGACCTGGTCATCGTACGGTCTTCCGAAATTTTAAGCTATACTCTACAGAACGATACTATGCTCACCGGGATTCCGGTGGCGTTGGCATTTTTGTACGTTCTGATACCTACAGCGAAGAGGTTCCATTAAGAACCCCGCTCGAGGCTGTAGCTGTTCGCGTTTCACTGCCTGTCGTAGCAACAGTGTGTAGTGTTTATTTTCCACCAGGCCAGAATCTTAGTATAACTGATGTCGTTGATCTCATAGATCAGCTTCCACCTCCCTTCCTTTTATTCGGCGATTTTAACGCCCATCACCCCATGTGGGGCTCTGAGACGCCTTGCCCCCGAGGAAGAGAGCTGGAAGCATTTCTATCAGATCTGGATTTATGTATTTTGAACACAGGGGAACCAACTCACTTTAGTGTACGTTACGGCACATACTCTCGCATAGACGTTAGTCTATGCAGCCGAACGTTGGTTCCACTGTTTCGGTGGAATGCACACGATGATCTCTGTGACAGTGACCATTTTCCCATCGTTCTTACTTTGTTGAATCATAAACCCGTCGAGGCTCCCCCTCCATGGATTCTTAAACATGCTGATTGGCCAAAGGTCACATCACTAGCTGTCTTTAACGATGATGTCAGGCGGACCGTCGGCGAGGAAATAACTTACATCACCCAAGTTATTCTTGCTGCTGCTGAGGAGTCCATTCCGTTTTTCTCGGTGACTCCTCGCCGAAAACTCGTTCCCTGGTGGAACGATGAAATAGCAACAGCCATCAAAGAACGCCGTCGCGCTCATAAGCGTTACCGTAGACAGCCTACTGTGGCCAACTTGGTAACATTTAAGAAACTTCGCGCTAAGGCGCGAGTTCTTATTCGACAAAGTAAGAAGGCTTCATGGGAGAGATGTGTGTCGTCCATGACGTCACATACTCCATCATCTCAAGTGTGGACAAAACTTCGACGCATTTCGGGTATTCAAGGATCATCTGCTGTGCCGGGAATTTCCATTGCAGGCAGTGTCGCCACTGATCCCCTCGCGATTGCTAATCATCTCGCTAGTCATTTCGCGGATGTCTCTGGCTCCGGGAATTACAATCCTAATTTCCTCCCTCTGAAGCGGGAGGCAGAACGTCATCACCTTAGTTTTGCCACCCAAGCTTCAGAGGACTACAACGTGCCCTTTACGGAGTGGGAACTCCGCAGCGCCTTAGCGCTTTGCAAGGACACGTCTCCTGGACCGGACAACATCCATAACCAGATGTTGAAACACCTTAGTGATGATAGTTTACTATATCTCCTTCGTGTGTTCAACCGAATCTGGACAGAGGGTGATTTTCCGTCTCAATGGCGAGCGGGCATAGTCATTCCTGTCCTCAAGCCTGACAAAGATCCTAAGTATGCAGGAAGTTACAGACCGATTTGTCTTACAAATTGCCTGTGTAAGCTATTTGAGAGGATGGTAAATCGCAGACTCGTGTGGTGTCTGGAGAAACAAGGACTTTTGTCCGAGTACCAATGTGGATTTCGAGCCGCTCGATCCACCACAGACCACTTGGTACGCCTGGAGAGCTCTATCCAGGATGCGTTTCTCCGCAAACAGCACTTGGTAGCTGTCTTCTTTGACTTGGAGAAGGCCTACGACACCACCTGGCGATATGGCATCTTTTCAGTCCTGCATCAATGGAGATTCCGAGGTAACTTGCCGGTAATTATTGCGAATTTTTTGTCCCTCCGTCTATTCCGTGTCCGAGTAGGGAGGACATATTCGCAATACCACGTTCAAGAAAATGGAGTCCCACAGGGATCCGTCCTTAGTGTCACTCTGTTCGCGATTGCCACAAACGGTATTGTCGCTGCTGTTGGTCTAGCCGTAATACCGTCCCTATATGTGGATGATTTTGCTCTGCACTATAGCTCGCGCAGTATGGCAGTCGCAGAGCGACAGTTACAGAGAGCTTTTAGGAGGGTGGAGAAGTGGACGTTAGAACATGGCTTTCGGTTTTCTGCCGCGAAGACCTCCGTTGTCCACTTTTGTCGTCAACGTACTCTTCACCCTCATCCTGAGCTTTATCTAGGAAATGTCGTTCTTCCAGTTGTTGACACCTACCGATTTCTTGGGCTCCTTTTTGACAGTAAATTATCGTGGGAGCCACACGTGCGGGAGCTAAAAGTGCAATGCACCAAGAGGCTTAACCTCTTGAAGTTTCTTAGCAGTACTAATTTGGGAGCTGACCGCGTGGTGCTCCTGCGATTCTATCGGGGACACATTTTATCCCGGTTAGACTACGGCAGTGCAGCATATGGCTCCGCAAGACCAAGCGTTCTTGCGAAGCTGAACAGTATCCACCACAGCGGGGTTAGGTTGGCGACGGGAGCTTTTCGTACTAGCCCCATCGCTAGCCTGCTCGCTGAGTCTGGTGTGCCGCCTTTACACCTGAGGCGCCAGCAACTACTACTTACGTATGCTGCAAATTTGCGACAGATGCCACTTCATCCGAGCTATCCCTGCGTGTTCAACAATGGCAACCGTTTGTTGTACGCTTCTCATCCTCGTACGACGCGGCCGGTTGGGATACGCTTGGATAGCAGTTATGAATTGTTTGACGTACCTTCGATTCCTTGCCTTGTCAGACAACCAAGTGGGGTAACTCCGTGGGTTGTACGACGACCTGAAATCATCCTGGATTTGCACACTGGTCCGAAAGGAGACACGGACCCTTCGATTTATCGGAGGATCTACCTGTCCGTTCTTGGCCGCTATCCAGGTTCAGTCGTCGTTTACACGGATGGTTCAAGGACAGATACGAAGGTGGGCTGTGTGTTCGTTGTCGACAATGATCGGTTTCTTTTTGCTCTCCCGGACACCTGTAGTGTGTACACGGCAGAGCTCTATGCTATCTGTGAGGCTCTGCGGTACGCACTAGACAATGACCGCCGACACTTTCTTGTGTGTTCTGACTCCTTGAGTTCGCTTCAGTCTATTGATACCTGTTTCCCTCGACACCCTCTGGAGCAGCGGATCCAGGACCTGCTGGCCGGGTGTTCGCATGCCGGCACCAGAATTACGTTTGTGTGGCTCCCCAGCCACATGGGCATAGAGGGAAACGAGTTAGCAGATCAGGCTGCCAAGGAGGCAGTTACACTGCCCCCGTTGCCTTTCAAGGTTCCAGCAAGTGATATTCGCTCTCAGCTGATACATCTGGTTATGTCTCATTGGGAGATTGAGTGGTAGGCCATCCCACATCCCAATAAGCTCAGAGCGATAAAAGGAACAACGAAGGTATGGAGGACTTCCCTTCGGGCTTCGCGGAGGGAAGCCGTGGTATTATGTCGTCTTCGGATCGGCCACGGTATGTTGACGCACTCCCATCTACTGAAAGGAGAACCCCCTCCGTTGTGTACCTGCGGCGACCATCTTACCGCGGTACACATCCTTACGGAGTGCGTGGACCTGATCGATCCTTGCCGTAGTCTTAACCTTCCGAGTATTATCTCCCTTCTCTTGCGCGATGACGAGCGGTCAGCAGACCTCGTCATCCGCTTTATGGGGGATAGCGGTCTGTTTTATCGTGTGTGATGATGTCCTTTGTCCTAGTGTTGTTTATGTCAGTTGCGCTTTTATCTCATTGACTTTATTTTAGTTTGTGTTGCGCATTTTAATGTGTTATTTGAACGTCTAACGTAAATTATGTGTTAATATCTGTATTACTGGGCAATGCCTTATTCTTTCGATTTCCTGTACTTTCTCTTATTTTAATAGAACATAAGGCATTGCTTATTAGATCCACTGACTGTTTTAATCTCACCCTCATTTTTCTACATCACCATTCTTTTTTAACTCTAGTCAGTGGATACTTTTTTAAAATTTTAACTTCATGTCTCAGGTCATTCATTTCGTTCCATTAGGGGCCGATGACCTTCGACGTTAGGCCCCTTAAAACAACAAGCATCATCATCATCATCAAACTGTTGCCGGACACAATACGCGGTATCATATGCGGTCCATCGAATGCAAGGAAGACCGGGCGAGTTGGCCGTGCGCGTAGAGGCGCGCGGCTGTGAGCTTGCATCCGGGAGATAGTAGGTTCGAATCCCACTATCGGCAGCCCTGAAAATGGTATTCCGTGGTTTCCCATTTTCGCACCAGGCAAATGTTGGGGCTGTACCTTAATTAAGGCCACGGCCGCTTCCTTCCAACTCCTAGGCCTTTCCTATCCCATCGTCGCCATAAGACCTATCTGTGTCGGTGCGACGTAAAGCCCATAGCAAAAAAAAAAAAAGAATGCAGGGAAGACTAATGTAATTATTAATTTGTTAATGCAACCGAATCATTGCAATCATTGTCGCAGAAGAAATATATTGTGCTAGAGAAGCTTTTAAAATCTATTAAAGAAATAAAATGTGACTTTTACTCTGATCGTGAGCAAGTAATACCGCTAGAAAAAGCTCAAAGGCATTCCGTTTTTATTTTTGACGATGTAGCAAGCGACAAACAGCAGCACATGAAAGACTACTTTAGTAGAGGTCGGCACCATATCGTGGATGTTTTTACTTATGTCAGACCTATTCCTGCATTCCCAAACAACTTATTAGAGACAACGCTAATTTCATTATTCTGTTTAAACAAGATGCAAGAAATCTTCGTCATGTCTACTACGATCACGTGAACACCGATATGAGTTACAACCAGTTCACTGATTTATGTTATCGTTGTTGGTCGCAGTCGAAATTCAGCTTTCTCGTTATCGATAAGGATAGCGAAATAAGGAAAGGTCGATATCGAAATGGATTCGATATGTTTTACGTGATATAAATACCACAGTGTATACATTAACGAACTCATTTTCGAATTGTTGAGTAGAGAAAGAACATCACGATGGCATCAAACAACAGAACCAGTAACGTGTATGTAACGCGACCATCATCACGATATGATATTGCTACTAAATCATATGTAGATGAAAAAATGGTGGTTAATACAAATTACGTAACATCAACATCTGACGGAAACTTAAGTATTCATGGTAAACGTTTAAAGAACGTCGGCAATCCTATAAACATGGAGGATGCTTGTAATAAAAATTGTGTGTTAAAAACCGTTAAGGACAGTATTAATAAAGTAGAAATACAACGTGTCATTTTAGATCTTAAAAATGAAATACATGACATATGTGAACTAGAAGAGGATGCAGTTGATTTTAAGAACAAAAGGCTGAAAGGAATAGCTCCAGCGATGAATGGAAACGAAGCAGTTTCGCTTGACACAATGCGTACGCACACTAACCATGTGGAGAGAAATTTAGAGAAACGAGTTAACGACGTTTCTGCACGCATAGAATATGTTGATTTTCTTTTACGTAATATTGTGGATGATCACCTTCCTTTAACCTCAACATGAACAACAAGAGAATATCGGGTGTGGCAGATCCTGAAGAGGAACAAGATGCAATTTCGCTTTAATTTTTAGAAAAGCATACAAAAGGTAGACTCCTACAACTGAATGACGATGGATCGATAGATATGCAAAATAAACGAGTAACAAACATCGGCAAACCTATTCATTCGACGGATGCGATTAATAAAGCATACCTAGAAAAATATTCAGCAGCGCGTGAAGAACTCGAAAAACTGAAGAATGATATAAGCAATCAACAGAAACTAAACGTTGATGTGGGTGGTACGTTGAGTATGGAAAATAAGCGAATTACTAACGTACATAATCCGTTAAATGAGAAAGATGTTGCAAATAAAATCTTTGTAGAACAGTATGCAGCTGCGCGGAGAGAAGTTGACTAGTTAAAACTTGTCATATCTAAACTTCTACCAGTAGAATCTAACGGAGAATTAAATATGAAGAACAAACGAATTACAAATGTTGATTCACCTATCCACGATCAAGATGTTGTTAACAAACAGTATTTAGAAACGTTTGCTACTGCAAAAGAAGAGTTTGAAGTGATGAAGAAGGAACTGCACAATAAACCAAGAAAAGCTCTTTTTCAAATTAACAATCTACCGTCAAATCAGTCACCAATATATATGCTACAAGATTGTCGACTTATGTATAAGCTTCCCTACACGGGTACACTTACACCGTTAACAGTTTCACGTGGTTCTCTGGTATATGCGATGATTAAGCACGTGAAGAATCCCATCGAATTAGAAGTAGGTACACCAATTGCTGTAAAGGAAGGTGATGAAATTCAATTCCGCCAAAAAAAATCCAGAACAATGGAATACTAACGATCTTCCTCTCCATATACTCTTTGAATATACTTACTATATATATGAGTAAAACAATAGACGTTACACTTCAGTTTAAAAAATGCAGGCGAACATAGTGGAAAAAAGTCGTGTAAAGGATAAACTAGCAAAATTAGGAAAAGATGTAAAAAAAAATATAACTCTCATAAAGCAGATATGGCTTTAAACCAACTAAAGTTAGAAGAAACTTTTTTTTTTTGCTAGGGGCTTTACGTCGCACCGACACAGATAGGTCTTATGGCGACGATGGGATAGGAAAGGCCTAGGAGTTGGAAGGAAGCGGCCGTGGCCTTAATTAAGGTACAGCCCCAGCATTTGCCTGGTGTGAAAATGGGAAACCACGGAAAACCATCTTCAGGGCTGCCGATAGTGGGATTCGAACCTACTATCTCCCGGATGCAAGCTCACGGCCGCGCGCCTCTACGCGCACGGCCAACTCGCCGGGTAAAGAAACATTTATACCAATAACTGCACCATTAAATAAACTACAGCAGCTTACAGTTAACTCGAATGGATTAAATGCAAAGAAAAATCGAAAATTAAATAGTTATATAAGTGATGAAGAAAAATCAGAAGAAGAAGAAGAAGCTCTGGACAGAAAGGTTACAACTCTCCTGCAAAGTTATCTTAACCCACAATTGAGACACAAAGTTGATAGAATATTCGGGGTTTGAGTAGTTCATGGAGAACACTATTTAGGGAGTAAAAAAGTACTGTTTCGCGATAACAATCTTATAATTGACAATTTTAACTATCCTTTAACTGAAGGTCTCCTTGAATTAATATTTCAGAAAGATCCGGACGCACAGTTGTATGATGATAAGGATCTGTCAGCTTACAGTCATATATTAAATTACACTAACGTGCACAGGAAACAGTATGACGCAGGCAAGCCAATGAGAAGCACGAAATCGCTCAAATTTAAAAAAATTATCAAGCCATTAGTAGAAGATGCAAAAGTGAAAAAAGGAAGGAGCACACCAAAATTTGTAAGTGTACACAAATACAAACGTACAGGAAGAGGATCAAAAGTAGCCAAGTGGAAAAATGAACAAAGAAAGAAGATCGAATTAGTTCATTGGAATGATCCAAACAATCTAGTGGAGAGACTGAAAAAGTTAATAGCATCTAGAAGTGCTGGTCATTCGTCACACGAAAACGAAATCTTGTCAATCGAAGAAGAACTTCGCAAGTCGAGGTAAATCGAATAAATGAACACTGCGCGGTGGGATGAAATTCCGTTCGCAAATATATTTAAAGCGGTTAGATTCTCAAAGGATATTTCAGTAATCTATGAAATTGGATGTGAAGACAGAAGAAGCAACTGGCTATAGATCGACTGCGATTCAAGAAACGAATAGACGACACAGAACGAATTCTTTTACCTATACTTTATGAACAAAATCAGAGGAGAAATAGCGAAAGAACTCCACGCTCCAGTGCGAAAGAATTTTGAAGGACGGAGCGTTATTAGCCTCGGAAGAGATGATTTACATCAAGCGGATCTTGTTGATATGTCTGTTTTCGAAAGTTAATAGTAGATATAAATACATGTCAACTGTTATTGATGTTTATTCAAAGTATGCCTGGGCAGTTCCACTTAAAACAAAAACAGGAAACGAAGTAGTGGAGAATATGGAACGCATTTATTCAAAATGTAAACGCTATCCAAAACATCTGCAAACTGACGGGGGAAAAGAATTTTATAATAAGATTTTTCAACAGTGGATTACAATAAGAAAAATTAAACACTATTCGACAGGGAGCAGCTTGAAGGCAAGCGTAGTTGAACGCTTCAATCGAACACTGAAGCAGTGGATGTGGAGGAAATTCTCGGCGTGTGGATCACACCACTGGCTTCGCATGCTACCAAAACTATTAGATGAATATAATAATCGAAAACATCGTACGATTGGTATGAAACCTATAGACGTCACAAATAATCTACAACAACTTGCTACTGTGTACATATTACGGGAAATGAAGAAAAAGAAGTCACCTAATCCACCAAAATTTAAAGTAGGTGACACAGTACGAATAAGTAAAATTAAGCGATATTTTCCAAAGGGGTATACTCCTAATTGGAGTAATGAATTATTTACTGTAAGAAAAGTAAAAGAAACATCACCGAGAACTTACATGCTTCACGACTATCAAAATAAACCAATATTTGGTGCGTTCTATGAACAAGAACTGCAGAAGACAAAACATCCTAAAATATACATCATTGATATAATTTTAAGAAGAAAGAACGACAAGGTTTTCGTATCGTGGCTAGGATTCGACGCCACGCATAATTCATGGATTCCGAAAGAAAATGTATTCTAAAAAAATCAATAGTAAGTACGCTAGTATAATATATTTTAAATTTTTTACTCTAATGTCTGATAGATTTACCATCTTATAGTGTCCCCTCTCTATTGTTGCAGACTTCCCTTGCTCAAGAAACTGTGCTGTTTGTTTTGTTGATGGCAACGTTGGACATTACCTCAAGCAAGAAGATATTATCACCTCAACTCTGTATAATTAATTCGAAACATTTGTGTAACATGTATCTTAATAAATTATATTAAACAAAATTTAACTAAAGATAACCTCTTATAATTTTTTAAATAAAAAATTAAACTCCCTCCTTTTTCCTACTCCTTTACGTATGTGTTAGTGCAACGTAAAAAAATTCTCTTTAATTAGATTATCTGTCTAAGAGCAGAAAAGAAAGCAAGACAAATAAAATATAGTTTTGCACTCACCTATAACGGTTCAAATAAATTAAATTCTCCTCCTCCTCCAGGCTCACTTCTTATTCTTCTACTATATGGCAAGAAAAAGTTAATGTAAAATTAAAATCTTTCGCAATCCGACAATAGACGAAGTTTTGAAATTTAAAAAAAGTTAAAACTCACCAAAAATATCACCATCACTTCCGTGATCGTCCATTAACTCTCTTAGTTCAGGTAACATAACGTTGCAGGAAAAGAAACTAAATTTGTGAATAAACAATAGATGAAAGTTCGGACTTTCGCGTCGTAAAAGAATACGAGTATGCACCCTAACGAGAAGCCGAAACTCTTCGCTAGTCAAATGACGTATTCTGTTTACAATCGCTCTTTCAAATGCGCCCTGTACTTCCACTATATTATTTTTCTCACACATTTCTTGCAATCTAACTACTTCCCGCAGCGCTAGAAGCTTTTCGGAGAAGAAAGGAAGATAAATAAAATATATTTTTGCACTCACCTATAACGGTTCAAATAAATTAAATTCTCCTCCTCCTCCAGGCTCACTTCATATTCATCTACTATATGGCAAGAAAAAGTTAATGTAAAATTAAAATCTTTCGCAATCCGACAATAGACGAAGTTTTGAAATTTAAAAAAAGTTAAAACTCACCAAAAATATCACCATCACTTCCGTGATCATCCATTAACTCTCTTAGTTCAGGTAACATAACGTTGCAGGAAAAGAAACTAAATTTGTGAATAAACAATAGATGAAAGTTCGGACTTTCGCGTCGTAAAAGAATACGAGTATGCACCCTAACGAGAAGCCGAAACTCTTCGTTAGTCAAATGACGTATTCTGTTTACAATCGCTCTTTCAAATGCGCCCTGTACTTCCACTATATTATTTTTCTCACATATTTCTTGCAATCTAACTACTTCCCGCAGCGCTAGAAGCTTTTCGGAGAAGAAAGCAAGATAAATAAAATATATTTTTGCACTCACCTATAACGGTTCAAATAAATTAAATTCTCCTCCTCCTCCAGGCTCACTTCTTATTCTTCTACTATATGGCAAGAAAAAGTTAATGTAAAATTAAAATCTTTCGCAATCCGACAATAGACGAAGTCTTGAAATTAAAAAAATGTTAAAACTCACCAAAAATATCACCATCAATTCCGTGATCGTCCATTAACTCTCTTAGTACAGGTAACATAACGTTGCAGGAGAAGAAACTAAATTTGTGAATAAACAATAGAAGAAAGTTCGGACTTTCGCGTCGTAAAAGAATACGAGTATGCACCCTAACGAGAAGCCGAAACTCTTCGTTAGTCAAATGACGTATTCTGTTTACAATCGCTCTTTCAAATGCGCCCTGTACTTCCACTATATTATTTATCTCACACATTTCTTGCAATCTAACTACTTCCCGCAGCGCTAGAAGCTTTCGGAGAAGAAAGCAAGATAAATAAAATATATTTTTGCACTCACCTATAACGGTTCAAATAAATTAAATTCTCCTCCTCCTCCAGGCTCACTTCTTATTCTTCTACTATATGGCAAGAAAAAGTTAATGTAAAATTAAAATCTTTCGCAATCGGACAATAGACGAAGTCTTGAAATTTAAAAAAAGTTAAAACTCACCAAAAATATCACCATCACTTCCGTGATCGTCCATTAACTCTCTTAGTTCAGGTAACATAACGTTGCAGGAAAAGAAACTAAATTTGTGAATAAACAATATATGAAAGTTCGGACTTTCGCGTCGTAAAAGAATACGAGTATGCACCCTAACGAGAAGCCGAAACTCTTCGTTAGTCAAATGACGTATTCTGTTTACAATCGCTCTTTCAAATGCGCCCTGTACTTCCACTATATTATTTTTCTCACACATTTCTTGCAATCTAACTACTTCCCGCAGCGCTAGAAGCTTTTCGGAGAAGAAAGCAAGATAAATAAAATATATTTTTGCACTCACCTATAACGGTTCAAATAAATTAAATTCTCCTCCTCCTCCAGGCTCACTTCTTATTCTTCTACTATATGGCAAGAAAAAGTTAATGTAAAATTAAAATCTTTCGCAATCCGACAATAGACGAAGTCTTGAAATTTAAAAAAAGTTAAAACTCACCAAAAATATCACCATCACTTCCGTGATCATCCATTAACTCTCTTAGTTCAGGTAACATAACGTTGCAGGAAAAGAAACTAAATTTGTGAATAAACAATAGATGAAAGTTCGGACTTTCGCGTCGTAAAAGAATACGAGTATGCACCCTAACGAGAAGCCGAAACTCTTCGTTAGTCAAATGACGTATTCTGTTTACAATCGCTCTTTCAAATGCGCCCTGTACTTCCACTATATTATTTATCTCACACATTTCTTGCAATCTAACTACTTCCTGCAGCGCTAGAAGCTTTTCGGAGAAGAAAGCAACATAAATAAAATATATTTTTTGCACTCACCTATAACGGTTCAAATAAATTAAATTCTCCTCCTCCTCCAGGCTCACTTCTTATTCTTCTACTATATGGCAAGAAAAAGTTAATGTAAAATTAAAATCTTTCGCAATCCGACAATAGACGAAGTCTTGAAATTTAAAAAAAGTTAAAACTCACCAAAAATATCACCATCACTTCCGTGATAATCCATTAACTCTCTTAGTTCAGGTAACATAACGTTGCAGGAAAAGAAACTAAATTTGTGAATAAACAATAGATGAAAGTTCGGACTTTCGCGTCGTAAAAGAATACGAGTATGCACCCTAACGAGAAGCCGAAACTCTTCGTTAGTCAAATGACGTATTCTGTTTACAATCGCTCTTTCAAATGCGCCCTGTACTTCCACTATATTATTTTTCTCACACATTTCTTGCAATCTAACTACTTCCCGCAGCGCTAGAAGCTTTTCGGAGAAGAAAGCAAGATAAATAAAATATATTTTTGCACTCACCTATAACGGTTCAAATAAATTAAATTCTCCTCCTCCTCCAGGCTCACTTATTCTTCTACTATATGGCAAGAAAAAGTTAATGTAAAATTAAAATCTTTCGCAATCCGACAATAGACGAAGTCTTGAAATTTAAAAAAAGTTAAAACTCACCAAAAATATCACCATCACTTCCGTGATCGTCCATTAACTCTCTTAGTTCAGGTAACATAACGTTGCAGGAAAAGAAACTAAATTTGTGAATAAACAATAGATGAAAGTTCGGACTTTCGCGTCGTAAAAGAATACGAGTATGCACCCTAACGAGAAGCCGAAACTCTTCGTTAGTCAAATGACGTATTCTGTTTACAATCGCTCTTTCAAATGCGCCCTGTACTTCCACTATATTATTTTTCTCACACATTTCTTGCAATCTAACTACTTCCCGCAGCGCTAGAAGCTTTTCGGAGAAGAAAGCAAGATAAATAAAATATATTTTTGCACTCACCTATAACGGTTCAAATAAATTAAATTCTCCTCCTCCTCCAGGCTCACTTCTTATTCTTCTACTATATGGCAAGAAAAAGTTAATGTAAAATTAAAATCTTTCGCAATCCGACAATAGACGAAGTCTTGAAATTTAAAAAAAGTTAAAACTCACCAAAAATATCACCATCACTTCCGTGATCATCCATTAACTCTCTTAGTTCAGGTAACATAACGTTGCAGGAAAAGAAACTAAATTTGTGAATAAACAATAGATGAAAGTTCGGACTTTCGCGTCGTAAAAGAATACGAGTATGCACCCTAACGAGAAGCCGAAACTCTTCGTTAGTCAAATGACGTATTCTGTTTACAATCGCTCGTTCAAATGCGCCCTGTACTTCCACTATATTATTTATCTCACACATTTCTTGCAATCTAACTACTTCCTGCAGCGCTAGAAGCTTTTCGGAGAAGAAAGCAAGATAAATAAAATATATTTTTGCACTCACCTATAACGGTTCAAATAAATTAAATTCTCCTCCTCCTCCAGGCTCACTTCTTATTCTTCTACTATATGGCAAGAAAAGTTAATGTAAAATTAAAATCTTTCGCAATCCGACAATAGACGAAGTCTTGAAATTTAAAAAAAGTTAAAACTCACCAAAAATATCACCATCACTTCCGTGATCATCCATTAACTCTCTTAGTTCAGGTAACATAACGTTGCAGGAAAAGAAACTAAATTTGTGAATAAACAATAGATGAAAGTTCGGACTTTCGCGTCGTAAAAGAATACGAGTATGCACCCTAACGAGAAGCCGAAACTCTTCGTTAGTCAAATGACGTATTCTGTTTACAATCGCTCTTTCAAATGCGCCCTGTACTTCCACTATATTATTTATCTCACACATTTCTTGCAATCTAACTACTTCCTGCAGCGCTAGAAGCTTTTCGGAGAAGAAAGCAAGATAAATAAAATATATTTTTGCACTCACCTATAACGGTTCAAATAAATTAAATTCTCCTCCTCCAGGCTCACTTCTTATTCTTCTACTATATGGCAAGAAAAAGTTAATGTAAAATTAAAATCTTTCGCAATCCGACAATAGACGAAGTCTTGAAATTAAAAAAATGTTAAAACTCACCAAAAATATCACCATCACTTCCGTGATCGTCCATTAACTCTCTTAGTTCAGGTAACATAACGTTGCAGGAAAAGAATCTAAATTTGTGAATAAACAATAGATGAAAGTTCGGACTTTCGCGTCGTAAAAGAATACGAGTATGCACCCTAACGAGAAGCCGAAACTCTTCGCTAGTCAAATGACGTATTCTGTTTACAATCGCTCTTTCAAATGCGCCCTGTACTTCCACTATATTATTTTTCTCACACATTTCTTGCAATCTAACTACTTCCCGCAGCGCTAGAAGCTTTTCGGAGAAGAAAGGAAGATAAATAAAATATATTTTTGCACTCACCTATAACGGTTCAAATAAATTAAATTCTCCTCCTCCTCCAGGCTCACTTCTTATTCTTCTACTATATGGCAAGAAAAAGTTAATGTAAAATTAAAATCTTTCGCAATCCGACAATAGACGAAGTCTTGAAATTTAAAAAAAGTTAAAACTCACCAAAAATATCACCATCACTTCCGTGATAATCCATTAACTCTCTTAGTTCAGGTAACATAACGTTGCAGGAAAAGAAACTAAATTTGTGAATAAACAATAGATGAAAGTTCGGACTTTCGCGTCGTAAAAGAATACGAGTATGCACCCTAACGAGAAGCCGAAACTCTTCGTTAGTCAAATGACGTATTCTGTTTACAATCGCTCTTTCAAATGCGCCCTGTACTTCCACTATATTATTTTTCTCACACATTTCTTGCAATCTAACTACTTCCCGCAGCGCTAGAAGCTTTTCGGAAAAGAAAGCAAGATAAATGAAATATATTTTTGCACTCACCTATAACGGTTCAAATAAATTAAATTCTCCTCCTCCTCCAGGCTCACTTCTTATTCTTCTACTATATGGCAAGAAAAAGTTAATGTAAAATTAAAATCTTTCGCAATCCGACAATAGACGAAGTCTTGAAATTAAAAAAATGTTTAAACTCACCAAAAATATCACAATCACTTCCGTGATCGTCCATTAACTCTCTTAGTTCAGGTAACATAACGTTGCAGGAAAAGAAACTAAATTTGTGAATAAACAATAGATGAAAGTTCGGACTTTCGCGTCGTAAAAGAATACGAGTATGCACCCTAACGAGAAGCCGAAACTCTTCGTTAGTCAAATGACGTATTCTGTTTACAATCGCTCTTTCAAATGCGCCCTGTACTTCCACTATATTATTTATCTCACACATTTCTTGCAATCTAACTACTTCCTGCAGCGCTAGAAGCTTTTCGGAGAAGAAAGCAAGATAAATAAAATATATTTTTGCACTCACCTATAACGGTTCAAATAAATTAAATTCTCCTCCTCCAGGCTCACTTCTTATTCTTCTACTATATGGCAAGAAAAAGTTAATGTAAAATTAAAATCTTTCGCAATCCGACAATAGACGAAGTCTTGAAATTAAAAAAATGTTAAAACTCACCAAAAATATCACCATCACTTCCGTGATCGTCCATTAACTCTCTTAGTTCAGGTAACATAACGTTGCAGGAAAAGAATCTAAATTTGTGAATAAACAATAGATGAAAGTTCGGACTTTCGCGTCGTAAAAGAATACGAGTATGCACCCTAACGAGAAGCCGAAACTCTTCGCTAGTCAAATGACGTATTCTGTTTACAATCGCTCTTTCAAATGCGCCCTGTACTTCCACTATATTATTTTTCTCACACATTTCTTGCAATCTAACTACTTCCCGCAGCGCTAGAAGCTTTTCGGAGAAGAAAGGAAGATAAATAAAATATATTTTTGCACTCACCTATAACGGTTCAAATAAATTAAATTCTCCTCCTCCTCCAGGCTCACTTCTTATTCTTCTACTATATGGCAAGAAAAAGTTAATGTAAAATTAAAATCTTTCGCAATCCGACAATAGACGAAGTCTTGAAATTTAAAAAAAGTTAAAACTCACCAAAAATATCACCATCACTTCCGTGATAATCCATTAACTCTCTTAGTTCAGGTAACATAACGTTGCAGGAAAAGAAACTAAATTTGTGAATAAACAATAGATGAAAGTTCGGACTTTCGCGTCGTAAAAGAATACGAGTATGCACCCTAACGAGAAGCCGAAACTCTTCGTTAGTCAAATGACGTATTCTGTTTACAATCGCTCTTTCAAATGCGCCCTGTACTTCCACTATATTATTTTTCTCACACATTTCTTGCAATCTAACTACTTCCCGCAGCGCTAGAAGCTTTTCGGAGAAGAAAGCAAGATAAATAAAATATATTTTTGCACTCACCTATAACGGTTCAAATAAATTAAATTCTCCTCCTCCTCCAGGCTCACTTCTTATTCTTCTACTACATGGCAAGAAAAGTTAATGTAAAATTAAAATCTTTCGCAATCCGACAATAGACGAAGTCTTGAAATTTAAAAAAAGTTAAAACTCACCAAAAATATCACCATCACTTCCGTGATCGTCCATTAACTCTCTTAGTTCAGGTAACATAACGTTGCAGGAAAAGAAACTAAATTTGTGAATAAACAATAGATGAAAGTTCGGACTTTCGCGTCGTAAAAGAATACGAGTATGCACCCTAACGAGAAGCCGAAACTCTTCGTTAGTCAAATGACGTATTCTGTTTACAATCGCTCTTTCAAATGCGCCCTGTACTTCCACTATATTATTTTTCTCACACATTTCTTGCAATCTAACTACTTCCCGCAGCGCTAGAAGCTTTTCGGAGAAGAAAGCAAGATAAATAAAATATATTTTTGCACTCACCTATAACGGTTCAAATAAATTAAATTCTCCTCCTCCTCCAGGCTCACTTCTTATTCTTCTACTATATGGCAAGAAAAGTTAATGTAAAATTAAAATCTTTCGCAATCCGACAATAGACGAAGTCTTGAAATTTAAAAAAAGTTAAAACTCACCAAAAATATCACCATCACTTCCGTGATCGTCCATTAACTCTCTTAGTTCAGGTAACATAACGTTGCAGGAAAAGAAACTAAATTTGTGAATAAACAATAGATGAAAGTTCGGACTTTCGCGTCGTAAAAGAATACGAGTATGCACCCTAACGAGAAGCCGAAACTCTTCGTTAGTCAAATGACGTATTCTGTTTACAATCGCTCTTTCAAATGCGCCCTGTACTTCCACTATATTATTTTTGTCACACATTTCTTGCAATCTAACTACTTCCCGCAGCGCTAGAAGCTTTCGGAGAAGAAAGCAAGATAAATAAAATATATTATAACCTTCCAATGTATGTCAGGATGAGATTGGTGAACACATTGGAAGTTTATATCGAGAAATGATGTCAATGAAATCTTATGTCCGGTTATCACACCTCCAGATGAATTAGAAAGCAGTTGATTTGTCTAATTACGTGAACGGCATCGCTGAATTGAAGAGATCAACGGATTGATAACCAGCTCTAAACCCCGTGGTATCTCGGAAATATTAGCAGAAAGTTAAACATCGTGAAACATAGGGCAGGATTATATGAATAATACGCATTCTTCAAGTAAGTTTCCGGAATGCATGAACGGCAGTATATCTGCGACAGAATGTTACTGAGGGCCATGAAATATGTAAATAATAAATTTATATGAGAGGGCCATACCTTGTACATCTAGTCTCGCACGATCCGGCGATCGAGATGAAGAAAGGAAACTGTCGATTACTAACCTAAATACGAGGCGGCAATTATTAAATAAGTTCCTTTACTAATACAGCTGATTTGTATGAGATCGTCTTACATTATGTGTCAAATGTTTCCAATTGTCAGAAACATATGGGAGCTAGAAGCTGAGAAGAATTTTGAAAAGCAAACCGTCTGCAATTATTATGTTGTGGTAGAATCTGTTTTGTCTCTGAATAAGTTGATGTACTCTCAATCGGCATCTCAGAAAGATCGGAAGCAAGAATTCATAGGGAAAAGATTGTATTGAAAGGAGTTTTTAAAGAGATATTGGCATATTATAAACATACAATATTGTAAAACAAGATATCTTGTTATTGAATGAAAAGGCAAGTGTATCGCTTGAACTGTTAAAATTGTATTAAGGTGTATGACCTTGTTCTAATTGATATCTCTAAGTTTCAGGTAATATGGAAACGTCATCAGATGATTATTCAGAGGCAATGTGTGCACGTATCAACATGAACAACTAAAATAGAGGGACCTCAAAGGATCTGATCTGAAATGTGATGGACAATACTTGATAATGTTATTGAGTGAGAGCTGAACTCGGAAGGTGACACCGTCGTGGAGCAACAACCCAGGATGAGTACTTGAATATCTTATACATATTCCGCCACGTAATTGCTTATTGTAGTTGTAGAGTAGTATTTATTTTGTTGTCAATTTTGACATGAACAATTTTAACTTGAAAGCGACCGTTATTTGTTGGACATTGCGTTGTAATATTTATGATCGTTACGTCTAGTGTGGTGAGCCAGACTACGTTGAGATAATATGCGATAGTTGTGTAAGATTTCTTTAATGTTTGCTAGCAAGGTTTTACGAAAGTTTCTTCGACATGGATGTTATTGGTACCGTAATGGTGTTGTGGTAATGAACGTTAATTTTAACTTGGAGCTCAGAATACCTCGGAGGAGCTCGGTATTTTGCGGCGTGCGATTCTGTGGTCTTCAAAATGTTATGTGCTTGTGTGGAAATACAGTGTTTGATAATAGAAGTGTGATACTATTGTGGTGATATGGAATTAATGCGGCAACGTATTTAGTAATTTTACGTGATTGCCTGAATAGATTGTTCTTTAATATTGTGAATTCGCTGTGCATGACGAGTTGTGCGATGTAATAAGGTATTAGTTACGGTAGGATCTTTGAAAATATTTACGTGGATAGAGAGATGTGATGATTATAGACGTGTCATTAGGATTGCGAATTTTATGATGATGTTATGTGAAGGTCCTGATGATGGTATTGACGGTAGGAACTATGTTGGTCATGCGTGAATTTTGTTGTTGTCGTGATGAATAATTTATTTAGGTACGAGGCCGTATTTTAGAATAATGTTATAGGATGTTGCACTCACGAACACTAGTAGTTGGTCGTCACATTTATCCTATTTAAATACAAGATTGACCAGAGCGCACGATTTTAAAGGGATGTTTAGGATCTTCGCAAGATAATCGGTAACGTAATAATATTAAGGCTGTGTCGTAGAAGAAATATGATCTTCTATGGTAAGTAAAACATTTCTTTGCTAGTTGGATTTTGTAGATCATTTGAGTTGACGCCTAGTGCTAATGTAGTATTCCAGGTCAAACGTCGCGGCGGTATCCAGAGGCGCAGAATCAACGTAGTTAGTCAAGGTTATTGTAGATGTGGCAATGTCTCTTGATGTCTTTTTATCTAGGTGCAGTCACCGATGAATGTACAGGAGGATCGAGTCTGTCTTGTAAAGCATGATTTTGATGGATGTCATATTATGTTACGATCCTGTGTTTTCAAACATTTCTATTGCATTTATGGTGATTTTATATGGTTAGAATAACGGTAATTTTCAAGTTGCTAGATAGACAGATACTGACATATAGTGCGATGATTTTTAAAGGAGAAATGACGGAATATTATAAGATGTTTGGGTAGGAAATAACATTCTGAAGTGGAAGATTCTATAATTCCCAGTGATTTATTTTGAAAAATGCGAGGTTGATAACTGATCTTTCCATGTAAGCCTTCAGCAGAGGGACACTTTGTCTTTTTTTTGTTTTTCGATTTACGATGTTATAATTTATTTGTAACAAGAGCCTGAAGTTAGGTGTTTATTTTCAAGTTAACAGAATATTTTCCTTCCTATATTCGTTTTGTGTTGCCGATAATTTGTTCTTAATGTAATTGATACATCTGAAGTTATTTTAAAATCATTAAACGGGAGATCCTTCCATAATTAAAACATTTTACGGAGTTCTCATTTAAAAGTAGCGTAGGAATACTAGGTTAGTTATTTAATTTAAGATATAATGAAATGTTGGTCAATGTGTCTCGTCGAATATGCCAATATCTTCGATCTCTTAATACTCTATGGTGGAATATTCACGTAATTTAGGCAGAAATGATGATTACATTCCACGTTAAAAGCCACGATGATAACAGTCCACTTATTTTAACCTGTGTCCCAACTCGTCGGACTTGCACGTCCCTTGAGTGGAGCCTTCATGGATCTCCGACTGCATTGCTTCGCCGCGGCTGAACCCAACACTGAGATATAGAATTAAAATTTACAGCATGGTCACAGGGACTGCTGTCAGGGCACATATAGGTTATATAATTTTACTTGACACCCAACTGTGGGGCTAGAGTTGAATTATTTCATTACCGAACGACTAGAGTCGAATTACTTATCGCGTGGCAGTGGACTTAAAGAAAGGAAAACTCGAAAAGACATTGGTAATCAGAGAACATTGAATCTACAACATTGTTGGTGAAGAATGTTTGAAATATTTATTTAATCATATATGTTATGAATAATACTGGAAGGATTTGACCGTTAATCAGTACTACGATTTTACTTAGTTTTATTTTATGACATTATGGAAGGATTTTCCGTAAAGTTTCAGCTCTTGTTAATCGGGATAATGAGTCATTTAACTCGGATAGAGCGATAGGTTGTTCCGTGTCACTTATTATTGGATGTCCGTCATATTTCGGGTCAGATCCGGAGAGACCCATACGTTCATTTATTGAATCTAATTTGTGAGGTGCTAGGCAGGTATAGGTGTTGTGGAAACACTAGATAAAGTCTGTAGAGTGAGATTGAGAGTGATATATTCTTGTTAAGGAACGATATAGGAAATTACGATGGCGTCTCTTGCTCAAGTAAAACTGTTATTGGAGGAGCTCGCTGGAAAAATGAATAAAATGCAGGAATCGCAAGAGAGTACAGAAAAAAGAATTCAAGAAGTACGAGAAGCACAAGAAAATACAGAAAAGAAAATTCAGGAAGCACAAGAAAGTACTGAGAAAAGGATTCAAGAAGTACGAGAGTCACAAGAAAGTACTGAGAAAAGGATTCAAGAAGTACGAGAATCGCAAGAGAACACTGAGAAAAAGATTCAGGAGGCACAAGAAAATACCGAGAAGAAAATCCAGGAATCACAGAGGACTACTAGAACAGAAATTCACGAATCACACGAAAAAATGCAAGGAACTTTCGACAGAATCACCGATATGGTGCAAGAAAATATGAAGGTGATGCAAGAAGAGATTGTATCGTTAGGATCGAAAGTCGCTGAAGTACAAGGAGAAGTATTAAATTTAAAAGAAGAAGTGAATGCAGCGATGAATGAGAATAAGAGGAATTTTCAAGAAAAATTCGAAGAATTGAAGGATGATTTTAAGTCAAGCATCCAAGAGTTGCGAGTTCAAGTCGACCATGACCTTAAAGAGCTCAAAGAAGAGGTAGACGGGATGCAGGAGAAGATGAAAGAGTCTGATAATAATTGGGATGGAAAACTCAAGAAGGTATCGGATGAAGTCAACATCACCAATGAGAATATACGGAAAGAGATAACCCAAGCAAGAGAACAGATCAATGACAGATTCAATTTGATAACGGAAGAATCTGAAGAGAATAAAGCTTTGATGAATCAGCAAATAAAAGGATTAAAAGACGACTTAAATGCTATTCAAAAGGACGTACAGAACCTGAGGATTGAAAACGAAACAAATAGGAATTTGGTATCATCGTTGAACGACCGACAGACGATAATTGAGGATGGAAGGAAGACTGAAGTAAACAGTCAATTTGAGATACCTCAGTTTTGCGTTGATATTAATGACAACGGGACAATTCATACAGGAAGTGGAACCCAGATTGTTAACATTATACGCACTTATGAAGATAGGCCTAAGAAATTTAACGGAAATATAGGATCCAGTATGACTCCTCGTGGTTTTCTCAGAGAGATGGAAGAATACTTTAGGGAAACAAAGGTATCTGCAGAGCGTCAGTTAAAGACAGTGGAGAAACACTTAGAAGGTGCACCACTCATTTGGTTTAAAGCTTTTCGCTACGTTTTTGAGGATTATGCAGGTTTTAAACAAGCTTTCTTGGATAAATTCTGGGGGATCGACGTACAGCAAGGAATCAGACTCGATCTATACTCGAAGAAATATTCTTTAACGGGACCGAGTAGGTTTGCCGAATACTTCACGATGCAATTTCATCGACTGAAGGAGCTTGATTCTCCACCTACAGAGACGGAAATGGTACGAGCAATAATCAAACAGTTCCCTGCGGATATACAGAGATTATTGACGGCGGCAAACATTCAATCAGCCGTGCAAGCAGAGTCGATACTTCGGCAAATTGACAGCACGACAACACATACTAATAGCCGCATAGTAAGACACGTCGATCCGACGGTAAATGTGGTAACACCAGCAGGAGATGAAGGTGTAGAAAGAAACCAGGGATACAATAGTCACGGTCAAGGAGATAGACCTAGGACGAATGAAGGCTACAGAAGAGTGGAACATAGGGACGAGAAGAATGACAAGACCCGCCAGAAGTGGACACCGTTTCGAAACGAAGAGCGGAGGTATCCTAGGTATTACAGAAATACAAGGTGGAGTCGAAACAGAGATAAATGGCCGTACCGCAGAGATAGGTATCGAGAAAATTCAAGACAATCAGATATTCGACAGGACGAGGAGATAAACAAGGAAAGAGAAAGGTACCTTGGCGAATTAAGAAAGCAGCAGGAGTGCAAGCAATGGGAACGAGCGATATTGAATCAAGATATGAACGCTGATTGCGTGGGCGCGACTAGTCTGTTGTATCAGCAAGAACAAAGAAAAGAAGGTACTGATAAAACGTTAAATCCCGCGGCCACACCATTTGACAAGAATAATCAAGGCAATGACGGGGTGAAAAAAAAAACTTCGTTTTGGAATCAGTAACAAATAATGGAATTAGTAAGATAAATCCAAATTATAGGCAGCACGAATGGGTCATAGCAGGAATCGAATCGTGGGAATTTGAACCCGAGGAATTGTTGCACGAAGACGGTTTACCTAAAGGAATAAAATTAAAGAGAGGACTGCCCGTTATTTACGTCACAATATTGGGTATTCGAGTATTGTCATTATTGGATACTGGAGCGAGTATAAGTATCATCTCCAAACTACTATTCTCAGAGCTACAAGACAAAGCACACTTGCCTGTAATTCCGATAGCCAACATGAAAATCAAGGGCATAATTCCAGACAAGGTCACGAAATGCAAGATGCAAACTTATTTGCCAATAGAGATTGGGGAAAATTTAATGGAACATCCATTTGTAGTCATGGACAAAATCCAATATAACTTGATTATTGGATCAGATTTCATCAGGGAAAACAACATAGTAATTGATTTAAAGAAAGAAGAAATAAGGATCAGATGTGACGGTGAAAGAGGACAGGACATTACAGCTAGAATAGAAAACAAGGAAACGAGCGAGCTGCAGAAAACCATGAACATTTCAATAAATGAAGCTGCCCATGTTGCCGAGAAGATAATGGAAAGATACGACACAGAAGATGCTGTATGTGGACAGACAATCGACAGTGGAATAGGAGGAAATTCTGAACAGCAAGGGATAATTGAGAATTTGCTGAAAAGGTATAGCAATGCTTTTAAAAGCCAGCCTGGAGCAATAAAGAACTTTGAGTACAAGTTATTAGTGAAAGATTGGAGGCCATTTAAGATTAAACCGTACCCTATACCAGATAAATTCATGCCCGAGGCTAGGAAGGTAATACAGGAGATGATGGATAATGGTATAATATCTAAAGCACATACACCATTCGTTAGCCCTCTGGTAGTGGTAAGAAAAAGCAATGGATCGATTCGCGTGTGCATTGATGCGAGACAGGTCAACTCCAAATTAATTCCTGAGTATGATAAAGCCCCAGTAATAAAGGAGATAATAAGAGGATTTCGGAACAAGAGATTTTTCACGATTTTAGATTTGACTTCCTCATACTTCCACATAGTTTTGGAGAGTAAATCCAAGCTATTTACTGGTTTCATGTTTGATAATCAAACGTATATCTTTGAAAGACTCCCATTCGGCATTTCTAACTCTGCGGCTGCATTGGTACGAGCTTTAGACAGGAACTTGAAACCAGAAGTAAAAGAATTTATAACCATTTATGTTGATGACATCGTACTGGCGACAGCAACTTTCGAGGAGCATGTAGTCAAGTTGGAACAGCTGCTAAGAAATTTAGATGAGGCTGGATTCAAAATCAATCGGTCCAAGTCAAAGTTCTGCCAATCTGAAATCTTGTTTGTTGGACATGTAATTGATGGAACTGGAATAAGACCAAACCCAGTTAAGATACAGGCCATATGTAACTTTCCGAAGCCCAGAAGGTTTAAGCATATCCGACAATTCTTGGGAATGACGAGATTTTTCGCTAGCCACTGTCCAAGGTATACAGAGATATTAGCTCCCCTGCAAGATTTATTGAAGACCAATAATCGTTGGCGGTGGAATGAGAGTCATGATCGAGCTTTTGTTAACGCGAAGGAATTACTAGCTAACAGTATAAAACTTGGATATCCGGACTTCGATCGTGAATTTATCATACAATCTGATGCCTCAGCGGTTGGAGTTGGAGCTGTATTGTATCAGGAGAGTAATGGGGAGAATAATATAAACTATTTGGCCTTCGTTAGTAGGAAATTAAGAAACCATGAGCTTAAGTATACGACCACTGAGCTTGAGATGTTGGCCATTGTTTACGCATTACAACAGTGGAGGAAAATAGTGTATGGGTATCCGGTAGTTGTTAGGACGGACCATAAAGCACTAACGTTTGTGTTAAAAACCACATTATCCAGCGAGAGAGTATCACGATGGGCACTTTATGCGCAGCAATTTAATTTAAGAATTGAGTTCTGCCCAGGTAAAAGTAATGTGTTGGCAGACAGTCTAAGCCGAAATCCAACAGAAGAGCCTCTGGAGGTCAATGTTATCGAAATAACTCAAGAGGATGAAGAATGTTTGGAAAGCCTAAAACGATTGCCGGAGTTGCAACTTGAGGATTCATCTCTGAAAGAGATTATTGAATATTGTCTAAGAAGGTCAGCTAATGATGGACCCGAAGATCAAATGGATGATTATGTGCTGACGAATAACATCTTGTATAAGTACATAGACAAAGATCGGAAGAAATTAAGAGTGGTGGTGCCACGCAAATTAAGATGTAAACTCATATGGTACATCCATAGAATGATTGGTCATGGTGGCCTAGATAAATTAGCAGCTACAATAGGAGAGACTTTCACATGGACTGGGTTCCGGAGAACCATAGGGAGAATAGTAAAAACCTGTGATATATGCCAGAGGGTGAAATATAACTCCGTATTATTGTATCAACCACCGATAGCTGTAATACCAGACCGACCTAGGGAAGTATATGCCATGGATTTGTATGGGAGTTTACCCGTAGGTAAACGTGGAAACCGTTTTGTATTGGTAGTCCTCGATGTGATGTCAAAATTTGTATCACTTCAGCCCATTAGGAAGGCCAACTCTAAATCCATAATTAGGAGTTTAGAAAGAGTAACGATACCAAAGATGGGTAAACCAAAATGCATAATAACGGACCATGGAACACAGTTTACGTCAAACGAATTTGCGGAAGCTTTAAGGAAAATGAACATTCAACACCGGTTTAGTTCAATAAGGCACCCTGAATCCAATGCAGCTGAAAGGGTCATGAAGGAAATTGCGAAATATTGTAGGATTTTCTGCCATGAACGTCATTGGACATGGACTTCTTGTTTACCGACAATAGCCGATTGTATAAATTTTACATGGCACGAGTCTATCGGCAATATTCCAAGCGTTCTTCACATGAACGAGCAGCCAAGACGTCCCTGGAACGAGATCATTGCTAGACCAGTCGAAGAAAGTCCTAGCGTCGAAGAGAACATAAAGCAAGCTCAGGCATGTATGAAAAGGCAGGCCGAAAAACGTCTAAAGAAGTTAAGGCATAAGAGATTTCGAGAACCTTTGGAGGTTGGAACATATGTTCTTGTAAGAAAACCAGCCGTATCTTGTCCTACGGAAAAATTCTATTCCAAGTTTGCACATTTGTATATCGGGCCGTTCAAGGTTATTGAAGTACTGGGAAATAACGCATATAAAATACAGAGTTTGGAGTCCAACAACATTGCTATTTTCAATGCTTCAAGTCTTAAACAGTATAATTTCCCGATCGTTGAAGAGGAGGAAGTCAATATCATCGTGGAATACGAAAGGAACGGAGATGCTTGGGATATTTATTCGCTGACCGACGGATCAGATGACGAATGATAAAGTCCAGACAGGATTGGAAGACAGGATATGGAATAACAGTATCTCAAGACCAGAGTTATTTTCGTTCATTTCAGACGTGATAAAAGAAGATTTCATTGAAGGAGAGAATTATGATTAGATCTGGCATGAATATGAAATTTCTCCTTTCATACGAAATTTCATTTTTGAGTAGAGGAGGAATATAACCTTCCAATGTATGTCAGGATGAGATTGGTGAACACATTGGAAGTTTATATCGAGAAATGATGTCAATGAAATCTTATGTCCGGTTATCACACCTCCAGATGAATTAGAAAGCAGTTGATTTGTCTAATTACGTGAACGGCATCGCTGAATTGAAGAGATCAACGGATTGATAACCAGCTCTAAACCCCGTGGTATCTCGGAAATATTAGCAGAAAGTTAAACATCGTGAAACATAGGGCAGGATTATATGAATAATACGCATTCTTCAAGTAAGTTTCCGGAATGCATGAACGGCAGTATATCTGCGACAGAATGTTACTGAGGGCCATGAAATATGTAAATAATAAATTTATATGAGAGGGCCATACCTTGTACATCTAGTCTCGCACGATCCGGCGATCGAGATGAAGAAAGGAAACTGTCGATTACTAACCTAAATACGAGGCGGCAATTATTAAATAAGTTCCTTTACTAATACAGCTGATTTGTATGAGATCGTCTTACATTATGTGTCAAATGTTTCCAATTGTCAGAAACATATGGGAGCTAGAAGCTGAGAAGAATTTTGAAAAGCAAACCGTCTGCAATTATTATGTTGTGGTAGAATCTGTTTTGTCTCTGAATAAGTTGATGTACTCTCAATCGGCATCTCAGAAAGATCGGAAGCAAGAATTCATAGGGAAAAGATTGTATTGAAAGGAGTTTTTAAAGAGATATTGGCATATTATAAACATACAATATTGTAAAACAAGATATCTTGTTATTGAATGAAAAGGCAAGTGTATCGCTTGAACTGTTAAAATTGTATTAAGGTGTATGACCTTGTTCTAATTGATATCTCTAAGTTTCAGGTAATATGGAAACGTCATCAGATGATTATTCAGAGGCAATGTGTGCACGTATCAACATGAACAACTAAAATAGAGGGACCTCAAAGGATCTGATCTGAAATGTGATGGACAATACTTGATAATGTTATTGAGTGAGAGCTGAACTCGGAAGGTGACACCGTCGTGGAGCAACAACCCAGGATGAGTACTTGAATATCTTATACATATTCCGCCACGTAATTGCTTATTGTAGTTGTAGAGTAGTATTTATTTTGTTGTCAATTTTGACATGAACAATTTTAACTTGAAAGCGACCGTTATTTGTTGGACATTGCGTTGTAATATTTATGATCGTTACGTCTAGTGTGGTGAGCCAGACTACGTTGAGATAATATGCGATAGTTGTGTAAGATTTCTTTAATGTTTGCTAGCAAGGTTTTACGAAAGTTTCTTCGACATGGATGTTATTGGTACCGTAATGGTGTTGTGGTAATGAACGTTAATTTTAACTTGGAGCTCAGAATACCTCGGAGGAGCTCGGTATTTTGCGGCGTGCGATTCTGTGGTCTTCAAAATGTTATGTGCTTGTGTGGAAATACAGTGTTTGATAATAGAAGTGTGATACTATTGTGGTGATATGGAATTAATGCGGCAACGTATTTAGTAATTTTACGTGATTGCCTGAATAGATTGTTCTTTAATATTGTGAATTCGCTGTGCATGACGAGTTGTGCGATGTAATAAGGTATTAGTTACGGTAGGATCTTTGAAAATATTTACGTGGATAGAGAGATGTGATGATTATAGACGTGTCATTAGGATTGCGAATTTTATGATGATGTTATGTGAAGGTCCTGATGATGGTATTGACGGTAGGAACTATGTTGGTCATGCGTGAATTTTGTTGTTGTCGTGATGAATAATTTATTTAGGTACGAGGCCGTATTTTAGAATAATGTTATAGGATGTTGCACTCACGAACACTAGTAGTTGGTCGTCACATTTATCCTATTTAAATACAAGATTGACCAGAGCGCACGATTTTAAAGGGATGTTTAGGATCTTCGCAAGATAATCGGTAACGTAATAATATTAAGGCTGTGTCGTAGAAGAAATATGATCTTCTATGGTAAGTAAAACATTTCTTTGCTAGTTGGATTTTGTAGATCATTTGAGTTGACGCCTAGTGCTAATGTAGTATTCCAGGTCAAACGTCGCGGCGGTATCCAGAGGCGCAGAATCAACGTAGTTAGTCAAGGTTATTGTAGATGTGGCAATGTCTCTTGATGTCTTTTTATCTAGGTGCAGTCACCGATGAATGTACAGGAGGATCGAGTCTGTCTTGTAAAGCATGATTTTGATGGATGTCATATTATGTTACGATCCTGTGTTTTCAAACATTTCTATTGCATTTATGGTGATTTTATATGGTTAGAATAACGGTAATTTTCAAGTTGCTAGATAGACAGATACTGACATATAGTGCGATGATTTTTAAAGGAGAAATGACGGAATATTATAAGATGTTTGGGTAGGAAATAACATTCTGAAGTGGAAGATTCTATAATTCCCAGTGATTTATTTTGAAAAATGCGAGGTTGATAACTGATCTTTCCATGTAAGCCTTCAGCAGAGGGACACTTTGTCTTTTTTTTGTTTTTCGATTTACGATGTTATAATTTATTTGTAACAAGAGCCTGAAGTTAGGTGTTTATTTTCAAGTTAACAGAATATTTTCCTTCCTATATTCGTTTTGTGTTGCCGATAATTTGTTCTTAATGTAATTGATACATCTGAAGTTATTTTAAAATCATTAAACGGGAGATCCTTCCATAATTAAAACATTTTACGGAGTTCTCATTTAAAAGTAGCGTAGGAATACTAGGTTAGTTATTTAATTTAAGATATAATGAAATGTTGGTCAATGTGTCTCGTCGAATATGCCAATATCTTCGATCTCTTAATACTCTATGGTGGAATATTCACGTAATTTAGGCAGAAATGATGATTACATTCCACGTTAAAAGCCACGATGATAACAGTCCACTTATTTTAACCTGTGTCCCAACTCGTCGGACTTGCACGTCCCTTGAGTGGAGCCTTCATGGATCTCCGACTGCATTGCTTCGCCGCGGCTGAACCCAACACTGAGATATAGAATTAAAATTTACAGCATGGTCACAGGGACTGCTGTCAGGGCACAATATTTTTGCACTCACCTATAACGGTTCAAATAAATTAAATTCTCCTCCTCCAGGCTCACTTCTTATTCTTCTACTATATGGCAAGAAAAAGTTAATGTAAAATTAAAATCTTTCGCAATCCGACAATAGACGAAGTCTTGAAATTAAAAAAATGTTAAAACTCACCAAAAATATCACCATCACTTCCGTGATCGTCCATTAACTCTCTTAGTTCAGGTAACATAACGTTGCAGGAAAAGAAACTAAATTTGTGAATAAACAATAGATGAAAGTTCGGACTTTCGCGTCGTAAAAGAATACGAGTATGCACCCTAACGAGAAGCCGAAACTCTTCGCTAGTCAAATGACGTATTCTGTTTACAATCGCTCTTTCAAATGCGCCCTGTACTTCCACTATATTATTTTTCTCACACATTTCTTGCAATCTAACTACTTCCCGCAGCGCTAGAAGCTTTTCGGAGAAGAAAGCAAGATAAATAAAATATATTTTTGCACTCACCTATAACGGTTCAAATAAATTAAATTCTCCTCCTCCTCCAGGCTCACTTCTTATTCTTCTACTATATGGCAAGAAAAAGTTAATGTAAAATTAAAATCTTTCGCAATCCGACAATAGACGAAGTCTTGAAATTTAAAAAAAGTTAAAACTCACCAAAAATATCACCATCACTTCCGTGATCATCCATTAACTCTCTTAGTTCAGGTAACATAACGTTGCAGGAAAAGAAACTAAATTTGTGAATAAACAATAGATGAAAGTTCGGACTTTCGCGTCGTAAAAGAATACGAGTATGCACCCTAACGAGAAGCCGAAACTCTTCGCTAGTCAAATGACGTATTCTGTTTACAATCGCTCTTTCAAATGCGCCCTGTACTTCCACTATATTATTTTTCTCACACATTTCTTGCAATCTAACTACTTCCCGCAGCGCTAGAAGCTTTTCGGAGAAGAAAGCAAGATAAATAAAATATATTTTTGCACTCACCTATAACGGTTCAAATAAATTAAATTCTCCTCCTCCTCCAGGCTCACTTCTTATTCTTCTACTATATGGCAAGAAAAAGTTAATGTAAAATTAAAATCTTTCGCAATCCGACAATAGACGAAGTCTTGAAATTTAAAAAAAGTTAAAACTCACCAAAAATATCACCATCACTTCCGTGATAATCCATTAACTCTCTTAGTTCAGGTAACATAACGTTGCAGGAAAAGAAACTAAATTTGTGAATAAACAATAGATGAAAGTTCGGACTTTCGCGTCGTAAAAGAATACGAGTATGCACCCTAACGAGAAGCCGAAACTCTTCGTTAGTCAAATGACGTATTCTGTTTACAATCGCTCTTTCAAATGCGCCCTGTACTTCCACTATATTATTTTTCTCACACATTTCTTGCAATCTAACTACTTCCCGCAGCGCTAGAAGCTTTTCGGAGAAGAAAGCAAGATAAATAAAATATATTTTTGCACTCACCTATAACGGTTCAAATAAATTAAATTCTCCTCCTCCTCCAGGCTCACTTCTTATTCTTCTACTATATGGCAAGAAAAGTTAATGTAAAAATAAAATCTTTCGCAATCCGACAATAGACGAAGTCTTGAAATTTAAAAAAAGTTAAAACTCACCAAAAATATCACCATCACTTCCGTGATCGTCCATTAACTCTCTTAGTTCAGGTAACATAACGTTGCAGGAAAAGAAACTAAATTTGTGAATAAACAATAGATGAAAGTTCGGACTTTCGCGTCGTAAAAGAATACGAGTATGCACCCTAACGAGAAGCCGAAACTCTTCGTTAGTCAAATGACGTATTCTGTTTACAATCGCTCTTTCAAATGCGCCCTGTACTTCCACTATATTATTTTTCTCACACATTTCTTGCAATCTAACTACTTCCCGCAGCGCTAGAAGCTTTTCGGAGAAGAAAGCAAGATAAATAAAATATATTTTTGCACTCACCTATAACGGTTCAAATAAATTAAATTCTCCTCCTCCTCCAGGCTCACTTCTTATTCTTCTACTATATGGCAAGAAAAGTTAATGTAAAATTAAAATCTTTCGCAATCCGACAATAGACGAAGTCTTGAAATTTAAAAAAAGTTAAAACTCACCAAAAATATCACCATCACTTCCGTGATCGTCCATTAACTCTCTTAGTTCAGGTAACATAACGTTGCAGGAAAAGAAACTAAATTTGTGAATAAACAATAGATGAAAGTTCGGACTTTCGCGTCGTAAAAGAATACGAGTATGCACCCTAACGAGAAGCCGAAACTCTTCGTTAGTCAAATGACGTATTCTGTTTACAATCGCTCTTTCAAATGCGCCCTGTACTTCCACTATATTATTTTTGTCACACATTTCTTGCAATCTAACTACTTCCCGCAGCGCTAGAAGCTTTCGGAGAAGAAAGCAAGATAAATAAAATATATTTTTGCACTCACCTATAACGGTTCAAATAAATTAAATTCTCCTCCTCCAGGCTCACTTCTTATTCTTCTACTATATGGCAAGAAAAAGTTAATGTAAAATTAAAATCTTTCGCAATCCGACAATAGACGAAGTCTTGAAATTAAAAAAATGTTAAAACTCACCAAAAATATCACCATCACTTCCGTGATCGTCCATTAACTCTCTTAGTTCAGGTAACATAACGTTGCAGGAAAAGAAACTAAATTTGTGAATAAACAATAGATGAAAGTTCGGACTTTCGCGTCGTAAAAGAATACGAGTATGCACCCTAACGAGAAGCCGAAACTCTTCGCTAGTCAAATGACGTATTCTGTTTACAATCGCTCTTTCAAATGCGCCCTGTACTTCCACTATATTATTTTTCTCACACATTTCTTGCAATCTAACTACTTCCCGCAGCGCTAGAAGCTTTTCGGAGAAGAAAGCAAGATAAATAAAATATATTTTTGCACTCACCTATAACGGTTCAAATAAATTAAATTCTCCTCCTCCTCCAGGCTCACTTCTTATTCTTCTACTATATGGCAAGAAAAAGTTAATGTAAAATTAAAATCTTTCGCAATCCGACAATAGACGAAGTCTTGAAATTTAAAAAAAGTTAAAACTCACCAAAAATATCACCATCACTTCCGTGATCATCCATTAACTCTCTTAGTTCAGGTAACATAACGTTGCAGGAAAAGAAACTAAATTTGTGAATAAACAATAGATGAAAGTTCGGACTTTCGCGTCGTAAAAGAATACGAGTATGCACCCTAACGAGAAGCCGAAACTCTTCGTTAGTCAAATGACGTATTCTGTTTACAATCGCTCTTTCAAATGCGCCCTGTACTTCCACTATATTATTTTTCTCACACATTTCTTGCAATCTAACTACTTCCCGCAGCGCTAGAAGCTTTTCGGAGAAGAAAGCAAGATAAATAAAATATATTTTTGCACTCACCTATAACGGTTCAAATAAATTAAATTCTCCTCCTCCAGGCTCACTTCTTATTCTTCTACTATATGGCAAGAAAAAGTTAATGTAAAATTAAAATCTTTCGCAATCCGACAATAGACGAAGTCTTGAAATTTAAAAAAAGTTAAAACTCACCAAAAATATCACCATCACTTCCGTGATCGTCCATTAACTCTCTTAGTTCAGGTAACATAACGTTGCAGGAAAAGAAACTAAATTTGTGAATAAACAATAGATGAAAGTACGGACTTTCGCGTCGTAAAAGAATACGAGTATGCACCCTAACGAAAAGCCGAAACTCTTCGTTAGTCAAATGACGTATTCTGTTTACAATCGCTCTTTCAAATGCGCCCTGTACTTCCACTATATTATTTATCTCACACATTTCTTGCAATCTAACTGCTTCCCGCAGCGCTAGAAGCTTTCGGAGAAGAAAGCAAGATAAATAAAATATATTTTTCCACTCACCTATAACGGTTCAAATAAATTAAATTCTCCTCCTCCTCCAGGCTCACTTCTTATTCTTCTACTATATGGCAAGAAAAAGTTAATGTAAAATTAAAATCTTTCGCAATCCGACAATAGACGAAGTCTTGAAATTTAAAAAAAGTTAAAACTCACCAAAAATATCACCATCACTTCCGTGATCGTCCATTAACTCTCTTAGTTCAGGTAACATAACGTTGCAGGAAAAGAAACTAAATTTGTGAATAAACAATAGATGAAAGTTCGGACTTTCGCGTCGTAAAAGAATACGAGTATGCACCCTAACGAGAAGCCGAAACTCTTCGTTAGTCAAATGACGTATTCTGTTTACAATCGCTCTTTCAAATGCGCCCTGTACTTCCACTATATTATTTTTCTCACACATTTCTTGCAATCTAACTACTTCCTGCAGCGCTAGAAGCTTTTCGGAGAAGAAAGCAAGATAAATAAAATATATTTTTGCACTCACCTATAACGGTTCAAATAAATTAAATTCTCCTCCTCCAGGCTCACTTCTTATTCTTCTACTATATGGCAAGAAAAAGTTAATGTAAAATTAAAATCTTTCGCAATCGGACAATAGACGAAGTCTTGAAATTTAAAAAAAGTTAAAACTCACCAAAAATATCACCATCACTTCCGTGATCGTCCATTAACTCTCTTAGTTCAGGTAACATAACGTTGCAGGAAAAGAAACTAAATTTGTGAATAAACAATAGATGAAAGTTCGGACTTTCGCGTCGTAAAAGAATACGAGTATGCACCCTAACGAGAAGCCGAAACTCTTCGTTAGTCAAATGACGTATTCTGTTTACAATCGCTCTTTCAAATGCGCCCTGTACTTCCACTATATTATTTTTCTCACACATTTCTTGCAATCTAACTACTTCCCGCAGCGCTAGAAGCTTTTCGGAGAAGAAAGCAAGATAAATAAAATATATTTTTGCACTCACCTATAACGGTTCAAATAAATTAAATTCTCCTCCTCCTCCAGGCTCACTTCTTATTCTTCTACTATATGGCAAGAAAAAGTTAATGTGAAATTAAAATCTTTCGCAATCCGACAATAGACGAAGTCTTGAAATTTAAAAAAAGTTAAAACTCACCAAAAATATCACCATCACTTCCGTGATCATCCATTAACTCTCTTAGTTCAGGTAACATAACGTTGCAGGAAAAGAAACTAAATTTGTGAATAAACAATAGATGAAAGTTCGGACTTTCGCGTCGTAAAAGAATACGAGTATGCACCCTAACGAGAAGCCGAAACTCTTCGTTAGTCAAATGACGTATTCTGTTTACAATCGCTCTTTCAAATGCGCCCTGTACTTCCACTATATTATTTATCTCACACATTTCTTGCAATCTAACTACTTCCTGCAGCGCTAGAAGCTTTTCGGAGAAGAAAGCAACATAAATAAAATATATTTTTTGCACTCACCTATAACGGTTCAAATAAATTAAATTCTCCTCCTCCTCCAGGCTCACTTCTTATTCTTCTACTATATGGCAAGAAAAGTTAATGTAAAATTAAAATCTTTCGCAATCCGACAATAGACGAAGTCTTGAAATTTAAAAAAAAGTTAAAACTCACCAAAAATATCACCATCACTTCCGTGATCGTCCATTAACTCTCTTAGTTCAGGTAACATAACGTTGCAGGAAAAGAAACTAAATTTGTGAATAAACAATAGATGAAAGTTCGGACTTTCGCGTCGTAAAAGAATACGAGTATGCACCCTAACGAGAAGCCGAAACTCTTCGTTAGTCAAATGACGTATTCTGTTTACAATCGCTCTTTCAAATGCGCCCTGTACTTCCACTATATTATTTTTCTCACACATTTCTTGCAATCTAACTACTTCCCGCAGCGCTAGAAGCTTTTCGGAGAAGAAAGCAAGATAAATAAAATATATTTTTGCACTCACCTATAACGGTTCAAATAAATTAAATTCTCCTCCTCCTCCAGGCTCACTTATTCTTCTACTATATGGCAAGAAAAAGTTAATGTAAAATTAAAATCTTTCGCAATCCGACAATAGACGAAGTCTTGAAATTTAAAAAAAGTTAAAACTCACCAAAAATATCACCATCACTTCCGTGATCGTCCATTAACTCTCTTAGTTCAGGTAACATAACGTTGCAGGAAAAGAAACTAAATTTGTGAATAAACAATAGATGAAAGTTCGGACTTTCGCGTCGTAAAAGAATACGAGTATGCACCCTAACGAGAAGCCGAAACTCTTCGTTAGTCAAATGACGTATTCTGTTTACAATCGCTCTTTCAAATGCGCCCTGTACTTCCACTATATTATTTTTCTCACACATTTCTTGCAATCTAACTACTTCCCGCAGCGCTAGAAGCTTTTCGGAGAAGAAAGCAAGATAAATAAAATATATTTTTGCACTCACCTATAACGGTTCAAATAAATTAAATTCTCCTCCTCCTCCAGGCTCACTTCTTATTCTTCTACTATATGGCAAGAAAAAGTTAATGTAAAATTAAAATCTTTCGCAATCCGACAATAGACGAAGTCTTGAAATTTAAAAAAAGTTAAAACTCACCAAAAATATCACCATCACTTCCGTGATCATCCATTAACTCTCTTAGTTCAGGTAACATAACGTTGCAGGAAAAGAAACTAAATTTGTGAATAAACAATAGATGAAAGTTCGGATTTTCGCGTCGTAAAAGAATACGAGTATGCACCCTAACGAGAAGCCGAAACTCTTCGTTAGTCAAATGACGTATTCTGTTTACAATCGCTCGTTCAAATGCGCCCTGTACTTCCACTATATTATTTATCTCACACATTTCTTGCAATCTAACTACTTCCTGCAGCGCTAGAAGCTTTTCGGAGAAGAAAGCAAGATAAATAAAATATATTTTTGCACTCACCTATAACGGTTCAAATAAATTAAATTCTCCTCCTCCTCCAGGCTCACTTCTTATTCTTCTACTATATGGCAAGAAAAGTTAATGTAAAATTAAAATCTTTCGCAATCCGACAATAGACGAAGTCTTGAAATTTAAAAAAAGTTAAAACTCACCAAAAATATCACCATCACTTCCGTGATCATCCATTAACTCTCTTAGTTCAGGTAACATAACGTTGCAGGAAAAGAAACTAAATTTGTGAATAAACAATAGATGAAAGTTCGGACTTTCGCGTCGTAAAAGAATACGAGTACGCACCCTAACGAGAAGCCGAAACTCTTCGTTAGTCAAATGACGTATTCTGTTTACAATCGCTCTTTCAAATGCGCCCTGTACTTCCACTATATTATTTATCTCACACATTTCTTGCAATCTAACTACTTCCCGCAGCGCTAGAAGCTTTTCGGAAAAGAAAGCAAGATAAATGAAATATATTTTTGCACTCACCTATAACGGTTCAAATAAATTAAATTCTCCTCCTCCTCCAGGCTCACTTCTTATTCTTCTACTATATGGCAAGAAAAAGTTAATGTAAAATTAAAATCTTTCGCAATCCGACAATAGACGAAGTCTTGAAATTAAAAAAATGTTTAAACTCACCAAAAATATCACCATCACTTCCGTGATCGTCCATTAACTCTCTTAGTTCAGGTAACATAACGTTGCAGGAAAAGAAACTAAATTTGTGAATAAACAATAGATGAAAGTTCGGACTTTCGCGTCGTAAAAGAATACGAGTATGCACCCTAACGAGAAGCCGAAACTCTTCGTTAGTCAAATGACGTATTCTGTTTACAATCGCTCTTTCAAATGCGCCCTGTACTTCCACTATATTATTTTTCTCACACATTTCTTGCAATCTAACTACTTCCCGCAGCGCTAGAAGCTTTTCGGAGAAGAAAGCAAGATAAATAAAATATATTTTTGCACTCACCTATAACGGTTCAAATAAATTAAATTCTCCTCCTCCTCCAGGCTCACTTCTTATTCTTCTACTATATGGCAAGAAAAAGTTAATGTAAAATTAAAATCTTTCGCAATCCGACAATAGACGAAGTCTTGAAATTTAAAAAAAGTTAAAACTCACCAAAAATATCACCATCACTTCCGTGATAATCCATTAACTCTCTTAGTTCAGGTAACATAACGTTGCAGGAAAAGAAACTAAATTTGTGAATAAACAATAGATGAAAGTTCGGACTTTCGCGTCGTAAAAGAATACGAGTATGCACCCTAACGAGAAGCCGAAACTCTTCGTTAGTCAAATGACGTATTCTGTTTACAATCGCTCTTTCAAATGCGCCCTGTACTTCCACTATATTATTTTTCTCACACATTTCTTGCAATCTAACTACTTCCCGCAGCGCTAGAAGCTTTTCGGAGAAGAAAGCAAGATAAATAAAATATATTTTTGCACTCACCTATAACGGTTCAAATAAATTAAATTCTCCTCCTCCTCCAGGCTCACTTCTTATTCTTCTACTATATGGCAAGAAAAGTTAATGTAAAATTAAAATCTTTCGCAATCCGACAATAGACGAAGTCTTGAAATTTAAAAAAAGTTAAAACTCACCAAAAATATCACCATCACTTCCGTGATCGTCCATTAACTCTCTTAGTTCAGGTAACATAACGTTGCAGGAAAAGAAACTAAATTTGTGAATAAACAATAGATGAAAGTTCGGACTTTCGCGTCGTAAAAGAATACGAGTATGCACCCTAACGAGAAGCCGAAACTCTTCGTTAGTCAAATGACGTATTCTGTTTACAATCGCTCTTTCAAATGCGCCCTGTACTTCCACTATATTATTTTTCTCACACATTTCTTGCAATCTAACTACTTCCCGCAGCGCTAGAAGCTTTTCGGAGAAGAAAGCAAGATAAATAAAATATATTTTTGCACTCACCTATAACGGTTCAAATAAATTAAATTCTCCTCCTCCTCCAGGCTCACTTCTTATTCTTCTACTATATGGCAAGAAAAAGTTAATGTAAAATTAAAATCTTTCGCAATCCGACAATAGACGAAGTCTTGAAATTAAAAAAATGTTAAAACTCACCAAAAATATCACCATCACTTCCGTGATCGTCCATTAACTCTCTTAGTTCAGGTAACATAACGTTGCAGGAAAAGAAACTAAATTTGTGAATAAACAATAGATGAAAGTTCGGACTTTCGCGTCGTAAAAGAATACGAGTATGCACCCTAACGAGAAGCCGAAACTCTTCGCTAGTCAAATGACGTATTCTGTTTACAATCGCTCTTTCAAATGCGCCCTGTACTTCCACTATATTATTTTTCTCACACATTTCTTGCAATCTAACTACTTCCCGCAGCGCTAGAAGCTTTTCGGAGAAGAAAGCAAGATAAATAAAATATATTTTTGCACTCACCTATAACGGTTCAAATAAATTAAATTCTCCTCCTCCTCCAGGCTCACTTCTTATTCTTCTACTATATGGCAAGAAAAAGTTAATGTAAAATTAAAATCTTTCGCAATCCGACAATAGACGAAGTCTTGAAATTTAAAAAAAGTTAAAACTCACCAAAAATATCACCATCACTTCCGTGATCATCCATTAACTCTCTTAGTTCAGGTAACATAACGTTGCAGAAAAAGAAACTAAATTTGTGAATAAACAATAGATGAAAGTTCGGACTTTCGCGTCGTAAAAGAATACGAGTATGCACCCTAACGAGAAGCCGAAACTCTTCGTTAGTCAAATGACGTATTCTGTTTACAATCGCTCTTTCAAATGCGCCCTGTACTTCCACTATATTATTTTTCTCACACATTTCTTGCAATCTAACTACTTCCCGCAGCGCTAGAAGCTTTTCGGAGAAGAAAGCAAGATAAATAAAATATATTTTTGCACTCACCTATAACGGTTCAAATAAATTAAATTCTCCTCCTCCAGGCTCACTTCTTATTCTTCTACTATATGGCAAGAAAAAGTTAATGTAAAATTAAAATCTTTCGCAATCCGACAATAGACGAAGTCTTGAAATTTAAAAAAAGTTAAAACTCACCAAAAATATCACCATCACTTCCGTGATCGTCCATTAACTCTCTTAGTTCAGGTAACATAACGTTGCAGGAAAAGAAACTAAATTTGTGAATAAACAATAGATGAAAGTACGGACTTTCGCGTCGTAAAAGAATACGAGTATGCACCCTAACGAAAAGCCGAAACTCTTCGTTAGTCAAATGACGTATTCTGTTTACAATCGCTCTTTCAAATGCGCCCTGTACTTCCACTATATTATTTATCTCACACATTTCTTGCAATCTAACTGCTTCCCGCAGCGCTAGAAGCTTTCGGAGAAGAAAGCAAGATAAATAAAATATATTTTTCCACTCACCTATAACGGTTCAAATAAATTAAATTCTCCTCCTCCTCCAGGCTCACTTCTTATTCTTCTACTATATGGCAAGAAAAAGTTAATGTAAAATTAAAATCTTTCGCAATCCGACAATAGACGAAGTCTTGAAATTTAAAAAAAGTTAAAACTCACCAAAAATATCACCATCACTTCCGTGATCGTCCATTAACTCTCTTAGTTCAGGTAACATAACGTTGCAGGAAAAGAAACTAAATTTGTGAATAAACAATAGATGAAAGTTCGGACTTTCGCGTCGTAAAAGAATACGAGTATGCACCCTAACGAGAAGCCGAAACTCTTCGTTAGTCAAATGACGTATTCTGTTTACAATCGCTCTTTCAAATGCGCCCTGTACTTCCACTATATTATTTATCTCACACATTTCTTGCAATCTAACTACTTCCTGCAGCGCTAGAAGCTTTTCGGAGAAGAAAGCAAGATAAATAAAATATATTTTTGCACTCACCTATAACGGTTCAAATAAATTAAATTCTCCTCCTCCAGGCTCACTTCTTATTCTTCTACTATATGGCAAGAAAAAGTTAATGTAAAATTAAAATCTTTCGCAATCGGACAATAGACGAAGTCTTGAAATTTAAAAAAAGTTAAAACTCACCAAAAATATCACCATCACTTCCGTGATCGTCCATTAACTCTCTTAGTTCAGGTAACATAACGTTGCAGGAAAAGAAACTAAATTTGTGAATAAACAATAGATGAAAGTTCGGACTTTCGCGTCGTAAAAGAATACGAGTATGCACCCTAACGAGAAGCCGAAACTCTTCGTTAGTCAAATGACGTATTCTGTTTACAATCGCTCTTTCAAATGCGCCCTGTACTTCCACTATATTATTTTTCTCACACATTTCTTGCAATCTAACTACTTCCCGCAGCGCTAGAAGCTTTTCGGAGAAGAAAGCAAGATAAATAAAATATATTTTTGCACTCACCTATAACGGTTCAAATAAATTAAATTCTCCTCCTCCTCCAGGCTCACTTCTTATTCTTCTAGTATATGGCAAGAAAAAGTTAATGTGAAATTAAAATCTTTCGCAATCCGACAATAGACGAAGTCTTGAAATTTAAAAAAAGTTAAAACTCACCAAAAATATCACCATCACTTCCGTGATCATCCATTAACTCTCTTAGTTCAGGTAACATAACGTTGCAGGAAAAGAAACTAAATTTGTGAATAAACAATAGATGAAAGTTCGGACTTTCGCGTCGTAAAAGAATACGAGTATGCACCCTAACGAGAAGCCGAAACTCTTCGTTAGTCAAATGACGTATTCTGTTTACAATCGCTCTTTCAAATGCGCCCTGTACTTCCACTATATTATTTATCTCACACATTTCTTGCAATCTAACTACTTCCTGCAGCGCTAGAAGCTTTTCGGAGAAGAAAGCAACATAAATAAAATATATTTTTTGCACTCACCTATAACGGTTCAAATAAATTAAATTCTCCTCCTCCTCCAGGCTCACTTCTTATTCTTCTACTATATGGCAAGAAAAGTTAATGTAAAATTAAAATCTTTCGCAATCCGACAATAGACGAAGTCTTGAAATTTAAAAAAAGTTAAAACTCACCAAAAATATCACCATCACTTCCGTGATCGTCCATTAACTCTCTTAGTTCAGGTAACATAACGTTGCAGGAAAAGAAACTAAATTTGTGAATAAACAATAGATGAAAGTTCGGACTTTCGCGTCGTAAAAGAATACGAGTATGCACCCTAACGAGAAGCCGAAACTCTTCGTTAGTCAAATGACGTATTCTGTTTACAATCGCTCTTTCAAATGCGCCCTGTACTTCCACTATATTATTTTTCTCACACATTTCTTGCAATCTAACTACTTCCCGCAGCGCTAGAAGCTTTTCGGAGAAGAAAGCAAGATAAATAAAATATATTTTTGCACTCACCTATAACGGTTCAAATAAATTAAATTCTCCTCCTCCTCCAGGCTCACTTATTCTTCTACTATATGGCAAGAAAAAGTTAATGTAAAATTAAAATCTTTCGCAATCCGACAATAGACGAAGTCTTGAAATTTAAAAAAAGTTAAAACTCACCAAAAATATCACCATCACTTCCGTGATCGTCCATTAACTCTCTTAGTTCAGGTAACATAACGTTGCAGGAAAAGAAACTAAATTTGTGAATAAACAATAGATGAAAGTTCGGACTTTCGCGTCGTAAAAGAATACGAGTATGCACCCTAACGAGAAGCCGAAACTCTTCGTTAGTCAAATGACGTATTCTGTTTACAATCGCTCTTTCAAATGCGCCCTGTACTTCCACTATATTATTTTTCTCACACATTTCTTGCAATCTAACTACTTCCCGCAGCGCTAGAAGCTTTTCGGAGAAGAAAGCAAGATAAATAAAATATATTTTTGCACTCACCTATAACGGTTCAAATAAATTAAATTCTCCTCCTCCTCCAGGCTCACTTCTTATTCTTCTACTATATGGCAAGAAAAAGTTAATGTAAAATTAAAATCTTTCGCAATCCGACAATAGACGAAGTCTTGAAATTTTAAAAAAGTTAAAACTCACCAAAAATATCACCATCACTTCCGTGATCATCCATTAACTCTCTTAGTTCAGGTAACATAACGTTGCAGGAAAAGAAACTAAATTTGTGAATAAACAATAGATGAAAGTTCGGACTTTCGCGTCGTAAAAGAATACGAGTATGCACCCTAACGAGAAGCCGAAACTCTTCGTTAGTCAAATGACGTATTCTGTTTACAATCGCTCGTTCAAATGCGCCCTGTACTTCCACTATATTATTTATCTCACACATTTCTTGCAATCTAACTACTTCCTGCAGCGCTAGAAGCTTTTCGGAGAAGAAAGCAAGATAAATAAAATATATTTTTGCACTCACCTATAACGGTTCAAATAAATTAAATTCTCCTCCTCCTCCAGGCTCACTTCTTATTCTTCTACTATATGGCAAGAAAAGTTAATGTAAAATTAAAATCTTTCGCAATCCGACAATAGACGAAGTCTTGAAATTTAAAAAAAGTTAAAAGTCACCAAAAATATCACCATCACTTCCGTGATCATCCATTAACTCTCTTAGTTCAGGTAACATAACGTTGCAGGAAAAGAAACTAAATTTGTGAATAAACAATAGATGAAAGTTCGGACTTTCGCGTCGTAAAAGAATACGAGTACGCACCCTAACGAGAAGCCGAAACTCTTCGTTAGTCAAATGACGTATTCTGTTTACAATCGCTCTTTCAAATGCGCCCTGTACTTCCACTATATTATTTATCTCACACATTTCTTGCAATCTAACTACTTCCCGCAGCGCTAGAAGCTTTTCGGAAAAGAAAGCAAGATAAATGAAATATATTTTTGCACTCACCTATAACGGTTCAAATAAATTAAATTCTCCTCCTCCTCCAGGCTCACTTCTTATTCTTCTACTATATGGCAAGAAAAAGTTAATGTAAAATAAAAAATCTTTCGCAATCCGACAATAGACGAAGTCTTGAAATTAAAAAAATGTTTAAACTCACCAAAAATATCACCATCACTTCCGTGATCGTCCATTAACTCTCTTAGTTCAGGTAACATAACGTTGCAGGAAAAGAAACTAAATTTGTGAATAAACAATAGATGAAAGTTCGGACTTTCGCGTCGTAAAAGAATACGAGTATGCACCCTAACGAGAAGCCGAAACTCTTCGTTAGTCAAATGACGTATTCTGTTTACAATCGCTCTTTCAAATGCGCCCTGTACTTCCACTATATTATTTATCTCACACATTTCTTGCAATCTAACTACTTCCTGCAGCGCTAGAAGCTTTTCGGAGAAGAAAGCAAGATAAATAAAATATATTTTTGCACTCACCTATAACGGTTCAAATAAATTAAATTCTCCTCCTCCAGGCTCACTTCTTATTCTTCTACTATATGGCAAGAAAAAGTTAATGTAAAATTAAAATCTTTCGCAATCCGACAATAGACGAAGTCTTGAAATTAAAAAAATGTTAAAACTCACCAAAAATATCACCATCACTTCCGTGATCGTCCATTAACTCTCTTAGTTCAGGTAACATAACGTTGCAGGAAAAGAATCTAAATTTGTGAATAAACAATAGATGAAAGTTCGGACTTTCGCGTCGTAAAAGAATACGAGTATGCACCCTAACGAGAAGCCGAAACTCTTCGCTAGTCAAATGACGTATTCTGTTTACAATCGCTCTTTCAAATGCGCCCTGTACTTCCACTATATTATTTTTCTCACACATTTCTTGCAATCTAACTACTTCCCGCAGCGCTAGAAGCTTTTCGGAGAAGAAAGGAAGATAAATAAAATATATTTTTGCACTCACCTATAACGGTTCAAATAAATTAAATTCTCCTCCTCCTCCAGGCTCACTTCTTATTCTTCTACTATATGGCAAGAAAAAGTTAATGTAAAATTAAAATCTTTCGTAATCCGACAATAGACGAAGTCTTGAAATTTAAAAAAAGTTAAAACTCACCAAAAATATCACCATCACTTCCGTGATAATCCATTAACTCTCTTAGTTCAGGTAACATAACGTTGCAGGAAAAGAAACTAAATTTGTGAATAAACAATAGATGAAAGTTCGGACTTTCGCGTCGTAAAAGAATACGAGTATGCACCCTAACGAGAAGCCGAAACTCTTCGTTAGTCAAATGACGTATTCTGTTTACAATCGCTCTTTCAAATGCGCCCTGTACTTCCACTATATTATTTTTCTCACACATTTCTTGCAATCTAACTACTTCCCGCAGCGCTAGAAGCTTTTCGGAGAAGAAAGCAAGATAAATAAAATATATTTTTGCACTCACCTATAACGGTTCAAATAAATTAAATTCTCCTCCTCCTCCAGGCTCACTTCTTATTCTTCTACTATATGGCAAGAAAAGTTAATGTAAAATTAAAATCTTTCGCAATCCGACAATAGACGAAGTCTTGAAATTTAAAAAAAGTTAAAACTCACCAAAAATATCACCATCACTTCCGTGATCGTCCATTAACTCTCTTAGTTCAGGTAACATAACGTTGCAGGAAAAGAAACTAAATTTGTGAATAAACAATAGATGAAAGTTCGGACTTTCGCGTCGTAAAAGAATACGAGTATGCACCCTAACGAGAAGCCGAAACTCTTCGTTAGTCAAATGACGTATTCTGTTTACAATCGCTCTTTCAAATGCGCCCTGTACTTCCACTATATTATTTTTCTCACACATTTCTTGCAATCTAACTACTTCCCGCAGCGCTAGAAGCTTTTCGGAGAAGAAAGCAAGATAAATAAAATATATTTTTGCACTCACCTATAACGGTTCAAATAAATTAAATTCTCCTCCTCCTCCAGGCTCACTTCTTATTCTTCTACTATATGGCAAGAAAAAGTTAATGTAAAATTAAAATCTTTCGCAATCCGACAATAGACGAAGTCTTGAAATTAAAAAAATGTTAAAACTCACCAAAAATATCACCATCACTTCCGTGATCGTCCATTAACTCTCTTAGTTCAGGTAACATAACGTTGCAGGAAAAGAAACTAAATTTGTGAATAAACAATAGATGAAAGTTCGGACTTTCGCGTCGTAAAAGAATACGAGTATGCACCCTAACGAGAAGCCGAAACTCTTCGCTAGTCAAATGACGTATTCTGTTTACAATCGCTCTTTCAAATGCGCCCTGTACTTCCACTATATTATTTTTCTCACACATTTCTTGCAATCTAACTACTTCCCGCAGCGCTAGAAGCTTTTCGGAGAAGAAAGCAAGATAAATAAAATATATTTTTGCACTCACCTATAACGGTTCAAATAAATTAAATTCTCCTCCTCCTCCAGGCTCACTTCTTATTCTTCTACTATATGGCAAGAAAAAGTTAATGTAAAATTAAAATCTTTCGCAATCCGACAATAGACGAAGTCTTGAAATTTAAAAAAAGTTAAAACTCACCAAAAATATCACCATCACGTCCGTGATCATCCATTAACTCTCTTAGTTCAGGTAACATAACGTTGCAGGAAAAGAAACTAAATTTGTGAATAAACAATAGATGAAAGTTCGGACTTTCGCGTCGTAAAAGAATACGAGTATGCACCCTAACGAGAAGCCGAAACTCTTCGTTAGTCAAATGACGTATTCTGTTTACAATCGCTCTTTCAAATGCGCCCTGTACTTCCACTATATTATTTTTCTCACACATTTCTTGCAATCTAACTACTTCCCGCAGCGCTAGAATCTTTTCGGAGAAGAAAGCAAGATAAATAAAATATATTTTTGCACTCACCTATAACGGTTCAAATAAATTGAATTCTCCTCCTCCAGGCTCACTTCTTATTCTTCTACTATATGGCAAGAAAAAGATAATGTAAAATTAAAATCTTTCGCAATCCGACAATAGACGAAGTCTTGAAATTTAAAAAAAGTTAAAACTCACCAAAAATATCACCATCACTTCCGTGATCGTCCATTAACTCTCTTAGTTCAGGTAACATAACGTTGCAGGAAAAGAAACTAAATTTGTGAATAAACAATAGATGAAAGTACGGACTTTCGCGTCGTAAAAGAATACGAGTATGCACCCTAACGAAAAGCCGAAACTCTTCGTTAGTCAAATGACGTATTCTGTTTACAATCGCTCTTTCAAATGCGCCCTGTACTTCCACTATATTATTTATCTCACACATTTCTTGCAATCTAACTGCTTCCCGCAGCGCTAGAAGCTTTCGGAGAAGAAAGCAAGATAAATAAAATATATTTTTCCACTCACCTATAACGGTTCAAATAAATTAAATTCTCCTCCTCCTCCAGGCTCACTTCTTATTCTTCTACTATATGGCAAGAAAAAGTTAATGTAAAATTAAAATCTTTCGCAATCCGACAATAGACGAAGTCTTGAAATTTAAAAAAAGTTAAAACTCACCAAAAATATCACCATCACTTCCGTGATCGTCCATTAACTCTCTTAGTTCAGGTAACATAACGTTGCAGGAAAAGAAACTAAATTTGTGAATAAACAATAGATGAAAGTTCGGACTTTCGCGTCGTAAAAGAATACGAGTATGCACCCTAACGAGAAGCCGAAACTCTTCGTTAGTCAAATGACGTATTCTGTTTACAATCGCTCTTTCAAATGCGCCCTGTACTTCCACTATATTATTTATCTCACACATTTCTTGCAATCTAACTACTTCCTGCAGCGCTAGAAGCTTTTCGGAGAAGAAAGCAAGATAAATAAAATATATTTTTGCACTCACCTATAACGGTTCAAATAAATTAAATTCTCCTCCTCCAGGCTCACTTCTTATTCTTCTACTATATGGCAAGAAAAAGTTAATGTAAAATTAAAATCTTTCGCAATCCGACAATAGACGAAGTCTTGAAATTAAAAAAATGTTAAAACTCACCAAAAATATCACCATCACTTCCGTGATCGTCCATTAACTCTCTTAGTTCAGGTAACATAACGTTGCAGGAAAAGAAACTAAATTTGTGAATAAACAATAGATGAAAGTTCGGACTTTCGCGTCGTAAAAGAATACGAGTATGCACCCTAACGAGAAGCCGAAACTCTTCGCTAGTCAAATGACGTATTCTGTTTACAATCGCTCTTTCAAATGCGCCCTGTACTTCCACTATATTATTTTTCTCACACATTTCTTGCAATCTAACTACTTCCCGCAGCGCTAGAAGCTTTTCGGAGAAGAAAGCAAGATAAATGAAATATATTTTTGCACTCACCTATAACGGTTCAAATAAATTAAATTCTCCTCCTCCTCCAGGCTCACTTCTTATTCTTCTACTATATGGCAAGAAAAAGTTAATGTAAAATTAAAATCTTTCGCAATCCGACAATAGACGAAGTCTTGAAATTAAAAAAATGTTTAAACTCACCAAAAATATCACCATCACTTCCGTGATCGTCCATTAACTCTCTTAGTTCAGGTAACATAACGTTGCAGGAAAAGAAACTAAATTTGTGAATAAACAATAGATGAAAGTTCGGACTTTCGCGTCGTAAAAGAATACGAGTATGCACCCTAACGAGAAGCCGAAACTCTTCGTTAGTCAAATGACGTATTCTGTTTACAATCGCTCTTTCAAATGCGCCCTGTACTTCCACTATATTATTTATCTCACACATTTCTTGCAATCTAACTACTTCCTGCAGCGCTAGAAGCTTTTCGGAGAAGAAAGCAAGATAAATAAAATATATTTTTGCACTCACCTATAACGGTTCAAATAAATTAAATTCTCCTCCTCCAGGCTCACTTCTTATTCTTCTACTATATGGCAAGAAAAAGTTAATGTAAAATTAAAATCTTTCGCAATCCGACAATAGACGAAGTCTTGAAATTAAAAAAATGTTAAAACTCACCAAAAATATCACCATCACTTCCGTGATCGTCCATTAACTCTCTTAGTTCAGGTAACATAACGTTGCAGGAAAAGAATCTAAATTTGTGAATAAACAATAGATGAAAGTTCGGACTTTCGCGTCGTAAAAGAATACGAGTATGCACCCTAACGAGAAGCCGAAACTCTTCGCTAGTCAAATGACGTATTCTGTTTACAATCGCTCTTTCAAATGCGCCCTGTACTTCCACTATATTATTTTTCTCACACATTTCTTGCAATCTAACTACTTCCCGCAGCGCTAGAAGCTTTTCGGAGAAGAAAGGAAGATAAATAAAATATATTTTTGCACTCACCTATAACGGTTCAAATAAATTAAATTCTCCTCCTCCTCCAGGCTCACTTCTTATTCTTCTACTATATGGCAAGAAAAAGTTAATGTAAAATTAAAATCTTTCGCAATCCGACAATAGACGAAGTCTTGAAATTTAAAAAAAGTTAAAACTCACCAAAAATATCACCATCACTTCCGTGATAATCCATTAACTCTCTTAGTTCAGGTAACATAACGTTGCAGGAAAAGAAACTAAATTTGTGAATAAACAATAGATGAAAGTTCGGACTTTCGCGTCGTAAAAGAATACGAGTATGCACCCTAACGAGAAGCCGAAACTCTTCGTTAGTCAAATGACGTATTCTGTTTACAATCGCTCTTTCAAATGCGCCCTGTACTTCCACTATATTATTTTTCTCACACATTTCTTGCAATCTAACTACTTCCCGCAGCGCTAGAAGCTTTTCGGAGAAGAAAGCAAGATAAATAAAATATATTTTTGCACTCACCTATAACGGTTCAAATAAATTAAATTCTCCTCCTCCTCCAGGCTCACTTCTTATTCTTCTACTATATGGCAAGAAAAAGTTAATGTAAAATTAAAATCTTTCGCAATCCGACAATAGACGAAGTCTTGAAATTTAAAAAAAGTTAAAACTCACCAAAAATATCACCATCACTTCCGTGATAATCCATTAACTCTCTTAGTTCAGGTAACATAACGTTGCAGGAAAAGAAACTAAATTTGTGAATAAACAATAGATGAAAGTTCGGACTTTCGCGTCGTAAAAGAATACGAGTATGCACCCTAACGAGAAGCCGAAACTCTTCGTTAGTCAAATGACGTATTCTGTTTACAATCGCTCTTTCAAATGCGCCCTGTACTTCCACTATATTATTTTTCTCACACATTTCTTGCAATCTAACTACTTCCCGCAGCGCTAGAAGCTTTTCGGAGAAGAAAGCAAGATAAATAAAATATATTTTTGCACTCACCTATAACGGTTCAAATAAATTAAATTCTCCTCCTCCTCCAGGCTCACTTCTTATTCTTCTACTATATGGCAAGAAAAGTTAATGTAAAATTAAAATCTTTCGCAATCCGACAATAGACGAAGTCTTGAAATTTAAAAAAAGTTAAAACTCACCAAAAATATCACCATCACTTCCGTGATCGTCCATTAACTCTCTTAGTTCAGGTAACATAACGTTGCAGGAAAAGAAACTAAATTTGTGAATAAACAATAGATGAAAGTTCGGACTTTCGCGTCGTAAAAGAATACGAGTATGCACCCTAACGAGAAGCCGAAACTCTTCGTTAGTCAAATGACGTATTCTGTTTACAATCGCTCAATCAAATGCGCCCTGTACTTCCACTATATTATTTTTCTCACACATTTCTTGCAATCTAACTACTTCCCGCAGCGCTAGAAGCTTTTCGGAGAAGAAAGCAAGATAAATAAAATATATTTTTGCACTCACCTATAACGGTTCAAATAAATTAAATTCTCCTCCTCCTCCAGGCTCACTTCTTATTCTTCTACTATATGGCAAGAAAAGTTAATGTAAAATTAAAATCTTTCGCAATCCGACAATAGACGAAGTCTTGAAATTTAAAAAAAGTTAAAACTCACCAAAAATATCACCATCACTTCCGTGATCGTCCATTAACTCTCTTAGTTCAGGTAACATAACGTTGCAGGAAAAGAAACTCAATTTGTGAATAAACAATAGATGAAAGTTCGGACTTTCGCGTCGTAAAAGAATACGAGTATGCATCCTAACGAGAAGCCGAAACTCTTCGTTAGTCAAATGACGTATTCTGTTTACAATCGCTCTTTCAAATGCGCCCTGTACTTCCACTATATTATTTTTGTCACACATTTCTTGCAATCTAACTACTTCCCGCAGCGCTAGAAGCTTTCGGAGAAGAAAGCAAGATAAATAAAATATATTTTTGCACTCACCTATAACGGTTCAAATAAATTAAATTCTCCTCCTCCAGGCTCACTTCTTATTCTTCTACTATATGGCAAGAAAAAGTTAATGTAAAATTAAAATCTTTCGCAATCCGACAATAGACGAAGTCTTGAAATTAAAAAAATGTTAAAACTCACCAAAAATATCACCATCACTTCCGTGATCGTCCATTAACTCTCTTAGTTCAGGTAACATAACGTTGCAGGAAAAGAAACTAAATTTGTGAATAAACAATAGATGAAAGTTCGGACTTTCGCGTCGTAAAAGAATACGAGTATGCACCCTAACGAGAAGCCGAAACTCTTCGCTAGTCAAATGACGTATTCTGTTTACAATCGCTCTTTCAAATGCGCCCTGTACTTCCACTATATTATTTTTCTCACACATTTCTTGCAATCTAACTACTTCCCGCAGCGCTAGAAGCTTTTCGGAGAAGAAAGCAAGATAAATAAAATATATTTTTGCACTCACCTATAACGGTTCAAATAAATTAAATTCTCCTCCTCCTCCAGGCTCACTTCTTATTCTTCTACTATATGGCAAGAAAAAGTTAATGTAAAATTAAAATCTTTCGCAATCCGACAATAGACGAAGTCTTGAAATTTAAAAAAAGTTAAAACTCACCAAAAATATCACCATCACTTCCGTGATCATCCATTAACTCTCTTAGTTCAGGTAACATAACGTTGCAGGAAAAGAAACTAAATTTGTGAATAAACAATAGATGAAAGTTCGGACTTTCGCGTCGTAAAAGAATACGAGTATGCACCCTAACGAGAAGCCGAAACTCTTCGTTAGTCAAATGACGTATTCTGTTTACAATCGCTCTTTCAAATGCGCCCTGTACTTCCACTATATTATTTTTCTCACACATTTCTTGCAATCTAACTACTTCCCGCAGCGCTAGAAGCTTTTCGGAGAAGAAAGCAAGATAAATAAAATATATTTTTGCACTCACCTATAACGGTTCAAATAAATTAAATTCTCCTCCTCCAGGCTCACTTCTTATTCTTCTACTATATGGCAAGAAAAAGTTAATGTAAAATTAAAATCTTTCGCAATCCGACAATAGACGAAGTCTTGAAATTTAAAAAAAGTTAAAACTCACCAAAAATATCACCATCACTTCCGTGATCGTCCATTAACTCTCTTAGTTCAGGTAACATAACGTTGCAGGAAAAGAAACTAAATTTGTGAATAAACAATAGATGAAAGTACGGACTTTCGCGTCGTAAAAGAATACGAGTATGCACCCTAACGAAAAGCCGAAACTCTTCGTTAGTCAAATGACGTATTCTGTTTACAATCGCTCTTTCAAATGCGCCCTGTACTTCCACTATATTATTTATCTCACACATTTCTTGCAATCTAACTGCTTCCCGCAGCGCTAGAAGCTTTCGGAGAAGAAAGCAAGATAAATAAAATATATTTTTCCACTCACCTATAACGGTTCAAATAAATTAAATTCTCCTCCTCCTCCAGGCTCACTTCTTATTCTTCTACTATATGGCAAGAAAAAGTTAATGTAAAATTAAAATCTTTCGCAATCCGACAATAGACGAAGTCTTGAAATTTAAAAAAAGTTAAAACTCACCAAAAATATCACCATCACTTCCGTGATCGTCCATTAACTCTCTTAGTTCAGGTAACATAACGTTGCAGGAAAAGAAACTAAATTTGTGAATAAACAATAGATGAAAGTTCGGACTTTCGCGTCGTAAAAGAATACGAGTATGCACCCTAACGAGAAGCCGAAACTCTTCGTTAGTCAAATGACGTATTCTGTTTACAATCGCTCTTTCAAATGCGCCCTGTACTTCCACTATATTATTTTTCTCACACATTTCTTGCAATCTAACTACTTCCCGCAGCGCTAGAAGCTTTTCGGAGAAGAAAGCAAGATAAATAAAATATATTTTTGCACTCACCTATAACGGTTCAAATAAATTAAATTCTCCTCCTCCTCCAGGCTCACTTCTTATTCTTCTACTATATGGCAAGAAAAAGTTAATGTGAAATTAAAATCTTTCGCAATCCGACAATAGACGAAGTCTAGAAATTTAAAAAAAGTTAAAACTCACCAAAAATATCACCATCACTTCCGTGATCATCCATTAACTCTCTTAGTTCAGGTAACATAACGTTGCAGGAAAAGAAACTAAATTTGTGAATAAACAATAGATGAAAGTTCGGACTTTCGCGTCGTAAAAGAATACGAGTATGCACCCTAACGAGAAGCCGAAACTCTTCGTTAGTCAAATGACGTATTCTGTTTACAATCGCTCTTTCAAATGCGCCCTGTACTTCCACTATATTATTTATCTCACACATTTCTTGCAATCTAACTACTTCCTGCAGCGCTAGAAGCTTTTCGGAGAAGAAAGCAACATAAATAAAATATATTTTTTGCACTCACCTATAACGGTTCAAATAAATTAAATTCTCCTCCTCCTCCAGGCTCACTTCTTATTCTTCTACTATATGGCAAGAAAAGTTAATGTAAAATTAAAATCTTTCGCAATCCGACAATAGACGAAGTCTTGAAATTTAAAAAAAGTTAAAACTCACCAAAAATATCACCATCACTTCCGTGATCGTCCATTAACTCTCTTAGTTCAGGTAACATAACGTTGCAGGAAAAGAAACTAAATTTGTGAATAAACAATAGATGAAAGTTCGGACTTTCGCGTCGTAAAAGAATACGAGTATGCACCCTAACGAGAAGCCGAAACTCTTCGTTAGTCAAATGACGTATTCTGTTTACAATCGCTCTTTCAAATGCGCCCTGTACTTCCACTATATTATTTTTCTCACACATTTCTTGCAATCTAACTACTTCCCGCAGCGCTAGAAGCTTTTCGGAGAAGAAAGCAAGATAAATAAAATATATTTTTGCACTCACCTATAACGGTTCAAATAAATTAAATTCTCCTCCTCCTCCAGGCTCACTTATTCTTCTACTATATGGCAAGAAAAAGTTAATGTAAAATTAAAATCTTTCGCAATCCGACAATAGACGAAGTCTTGAAATTTAAAAAAAGTTAAAACTCACCAAAAATATCACCATCACTTCCGTGATCGTCCATTAACTCTCTTAGTTCAGGTAACATAACGTTGCAGGAAAAGAAACTAAATTTGTGAATAAACAATAGATGAAAGTTCGGACTTTCGCGTCGTAAAAGAATACGAGTATGCACCCTAACGAGAAGCCGAAACTCTTCGTTAGTCAAATGACGTATTCTGTTTACAATCGCTCTTTCAAATGCGCCCTGTACTTCCACTATATTATTTTTCTCACACATTTCTTGCAATCTAACTACTTCCCGCAGCGCTAGAAGCTTTTCGGAGAAGAAAGCAAGATAAATAAAATATATTTTTGCACTCACCTATAACGGTTCAAATAAATTAAATTCTCCTCCTCCTCCAGGCTCACTTCTTATTCTTCTACTATATGGCAAGAAAAAGTTAATGTAAAATTAAAATCTTTCGCAATCCGACAATAGACGAAGTCTTGAAATTTAAAAAAAGTTAAAACTCACCAAAAATATCACCATCACTTCCGTGATCGTCCATTAACTCTCTTAGTTCAGGTAACATAACGTTGCAGGAAAAGAAACTAAATTTGTGAATAAACAATAGATGAAAGTTCGGACTTTCGCGTCGTAAAAGAATACGAGTATGCACCCTAACGAGAAGCCGAAACTCTTCGTTAGTCAAATGACGTATTCTGTTTACAATCGCTCTTTCAAATGCGCCCTGTACTTCCACTATATTATTTATCTCACACATTTCTTGCAATCTAACTACTTCCTGCAGCGCTAGAAGCTTTTCGGAGAAGAAAGCAAGATAAATAAAATATATTTTTGCACTCACCTATAACGGTTCAAATAAATTAAATTCTCCTCCTCCTCCAGGCTCACTTCTTATTCTTCTACTATATGGCAAGAAAAAGTTAATGTAAAATTAAAATCTTTCGCAATCGGACAATAGACGAAGTCTTGAAATTTAAAAAAAGTTAAAACTCACCAAAAATATCACCATCACTTCCGTGATCGTCCATTAACTCTCTTAGTTCAGGTAACATAACGTTGCAGGAAAAGAAACTAAATTTGTGAATAACCAATAGATGAAAGTTCGGACTTTCGCGTCGTAAAAGAATACGAGTATGCACCCTAACGAGAAGCCGAAACTCTTCGTTAGTCAAATGACGTATTCTGTTTACAATCGCTCTTTCAAATGCGCCCTGTACTTCCACTATATTATTTTTCTCACACATTTCTTGCAATCTAACTACTTCCCGCAGCGCTAGAAGCTTTTCGGAGAAGAAAGCAAGATAAATAAAATATATTTTTGCACTCACCTATAACGGTTCAAATAAATTAAATTCTCCTCCTCCTCCAGGCTCACTTCTTATTCTTCTACTATATGGCAAGAAAAAGTTAATGTGAAATTAAAATCTTTCGCAATCCGACAATAGACGAAGTCTAGAAATTTAAAAAAAGTTAAAACTCACCAAAAATATCACCATCACTTCCGTGATCATCCATTAACTCTCTTAGTTCAGGTAACATAACGTTGCAGGAAAAGAAACTAAATTTGTGAATAAACAATAGATGAAAGTTCGGACTTTCGCGTCGTAAAAGAATACGAGTATGCACCCTAACGAGAAGCCGAAACTCTTCGTTAGTCAAATGACGTATTCTGTTTACAATCGCTCTTTCAAATGCGCCCTGTACTTCCACTATATTATTTATCTCACACATTTCTTGCAATCTAACTACTTCCTGCAGCGCTAGAAGCTTTTCGGAGAAGAAAGCAACATAAATAAAATATATTTTTTGCACTCACCTATAACGGTTCAAATAAATTAAATTCTCCTCCTCCTCCAGGCTCACTTCTTATTCTTCTACTATATGGCAAGAAAAGTTAATGTAAAATTAAAATCTTTCGCAATCCGACAATAGACGAAGTCTTGAAATTTAAAAAAAGTTAAAACTCACCAAAAATATCACCATCACTTCCGTGATCGTCCATTAACTCTCTTAGTTCAGGTAACATAACGTTGCAGGAAAAGAAACTAAATTTGTGAATAAACAATAGATGAAAGTTCGGACTTTCGCGTCGTAAAAGAATACGAGTATGCACCCTAACGAGAAGCCGAAACTCTTCGTTAGTCAAATGACGTATTCTGTTTACAATCGCTCTTTCAAATGCGCCCTGTACTTCCACTATATTATTTTTCTCACACATTTCTTGCAATCTAACTACTTCCCGCAGCGCTAGAAGCTTTTCGGAGAAGAAAGCAAGATAAATAAAATATATTTTTGCACTCACCTATAACGGTTCAAATAAATTAAATTCTCCTCCTCCTCCAGGCTCACTTATTCTTCTACTATATGGCAAGAAAAAGTTAATGTAAAATTAAAATCTTTCGCAATCCGACAATAGACGAAGTCTAGAAATTTAAAAAAAGTTAAAACTCACCAAAAATATCACCATCACTTCCGTGATCATCCATTAACTCTCTTAGTTCAGGTAACATAACGTTGCAGGAAAAGAAACTAAATTTGTGAATAAACAATAGATGAAAGTTCGGACTTTCGCGTCGTAAAAGAATACGAGTATGCACCCTAACGAGAAGCCGAAACTCTTCGTTAGTCAAATGACGTATTCTGTTTACAATCGCTCTTTCAAATGCGCCCTGTACTTCCACTATATTATTTTTCTCACACATTTCTTGCAATCTAACTACTTCCCGCAGCGCTAGAAGCTTTTCGGAGAAGAAAGCAAGATAAATAAAATATATTTTTGCACTCACCTATAACGGTTCAAATAAATTAAATTCTCCTCCTCCTCCAGGCTCACTTCTTATTCTTCTACTATATGGCAAGAAAAAGTTAATGTAAAATTAAAATCTTTCGCAATCCGACAATAGACGAAGTCTTGAAATTTAAAAAAAGTTAAAACTCACCAAAAATATCACCATCACTTCCGTGATCATCCATTAACTCTCTTAGTTCAGGTAACATAACGTTGCAGGAAAAGAAACTAAATTTGTGAATAAACAAGAGATGAAAGTTCGGACTTTCGCGTCGTAAAAGAATACGAGTATGCACCCTAACGAGAAGCCGAAACTCTTCGTTAGTCAAATGACGTATTCTGTTTACAATCGCTCGTTCAAATGCGCCCTGTACTTCCACTATATTATTTATCTCACACATTTCTTGCAATCTAACTACTTCCTGCAGCGCTAGAAGCTTTTCGGAGAAGAAAGCAAGATAAATAAAATATATTTTTGCACTCACCTATAACGGTTCAAATAAATTAAATTCTCCTCCTCCTCCAGGCTCACTTCTTATTCTTCTACTATATGGCAAGAAAAGTTAATGTAAAATTAAAATCTTTCGCAATCCGACAATAGACGAAGTCTTGAAATTTAAAAAAAGTTAAAAGTCACCAAAAATATCACCATCACTTCCGTGATCATCCATTAACTCTCTTAGTTCAGGTAACATAACGTTGCAGGAAAAGAAACTAAATTTGTGAATAAACAATAGATGAAAGTTCGGACTTTCGCGTCGTAAAAGAATACGAGTACGCACCCTAACGAGAAGCCGAAACTCTTCGTTAGTCAAATGACGTATTCTGTTTACAATCGCTCTTTCAAATGCGCCCTGTACTTCCACTATATTATTTATCTCACACATTTCTTGCAATCTAACTACTTCCCGCAGCGCTAGAAGCTTTTCGGAAAAGAAAGCAAGATAAATGAAATATATTTTTGCACTCACCTATAACGGTTCAAATAAATTAAATTCTCCTCCTCCTCCAGGCTCACTTCTTATTCTTCTACTATATGGCAAGAAAAAGTTAATGTAAAATAAAAAATCTTTCGCAATCCGACAATAGACGAAGTCTTGAAATTAAAAAAATGTTTAAACTCACCAAAAATATCACCATCACTTCCGTGATCGTCCATTAACTCTCTTAGTTCAGGTAACATAACGTTGCAGGAAAAGAAACTAAATTTGTGAATAAACAATAGATGAAAGTTCGGACTTTCGCGTCGTAAAAGAATACGAGTATGCACCCTAACGAGAAGCCGAAACTCTTCGTTAGTCAAATGACGTATTCTGTTTACAATCGCTCTTTCAAATGCGCCCTGTACTTCCACTATATTATTTATCTCACACATTTCTTGCAATCTAACTACTTCCTGCAGCGCTAGAAGCTTTTCGGAGAAGAAAGCAAGATAAATAAAATATATTTTTGCACTCACCTATAACGGTTCAAATAAATTAAATTCTCCTCCTCCAGGCTCACTTCTTATTCTTCTACTATATGGCAAGAAAAAGTTAATGTAAAATTAAAATCTTTCGCAATCCGACAATAGACGAAGTCTTGAAATTAAAAAAATGTTAAAACTCACCAAAAATATCACCATCACTTCCGTGATCGTCCATTAACTCTCTTAGTTCAGGTAACATAACGTTGCAGGAAAAGAATCTAAATTTGTGAATAAACAATAGATGAAAGTTCGGACTTTCGCGTCGTAAAAGAATACGAGTATGCACCCTAACGAGAAGCCGAAACTCTTCGCTAGTCAAATGACGTATTCTGTTTACAATCGCTCTTTCAAATGCGCCCTGTACTTCCACTATATTATTTTTCTCACACATTTCTTGCAATCTAACTACTTCCCGCAGCGCTAGAAGCTTTTCGGAGAAGAAAGGAAGATAAATAAAATATATTTTTGCACTCACCTATAACGGTTCAAATAAATTAAATTCTCCTCCTCCTCCAGGCTCACTTCTTATTCTTCTACTATATGGCAAGAAAAAGTTAATGTAAAATTAAAATCTTTCGTAATCCGACAATAGACGAAGTCTTGAAATTTAAAAAAAGTTAAAACTCACCAAAAATATCACCATCACTTCCGTGATAATCCATTAACTCTCTTAGTTCAGGTAACATAACGTTGCAGGAAAAGAAACTAAATTTGTGAATAAACAATAGATGAAAGTTCGGACTTTCGCGTCGTAAAAGAATACGAGTATGCACCCTAACGAGAAGCCGAAACTCTTCGCTAGTCAAATGACGTATTCTGTTTACAATCGCTCTTTCAAATGCGCCCTGTACTTCCACTATATTATTTATCTCACACATTTCTTGCAATCTAACTACTTCCCGCAGCGCTAGAAGCTTTTCGGAGAAGAAAGCAAGATAAATAAAATATATTTTTGCACTCACCTATAACGGTTCAAATAAATTAAATTCTCCTCCTCCTCCAGGCTCACTTCTTATTCTTCTACTATATGGCAAGAAAAAGTTAATGTAAAATTAAAATCTTTCGCAATCCGACAATAGACGAAGTCTTGAAATTTAAAAAAAGTTAAAACTCACCAAAAATATCACCATCACTTCCGTGATCATCCATTAACTCTCTTAGTTCAGGTAACATAACGTTGCAGGAAAAGAAACTAAATTTGTGAATAAACAATAGATGAAAGTTCGGACTTTCGCGTCGTAAAAGAATACGAGTATGCACCCTAACGAGAAGCCGAAACTCTTCGTTAGTCAAATGACGTATTCTGTTTACAATCGCTCTTTCAAATGCGCCCTGTACTTCCACTATATTATTTTTCTCACACATTTCTTGCAATCTAACTACTTCCCGCAGCGCTAGAAGCTTTTCGGAGAAGAAAGCAAGATAAATAAAATATATTTTTGCACTCACCTATAACGGTTCAAATAAATTAAATTCTCCTCCTCCAGGCTCACTTCTTATTCTTCTACTATATGGCAAGAAAAAGTTAATGTAAAATTAAAATCTTTCGCAATCCGACAATAGACGAAGTCTTGAAATTTAAAAAAAGTTAAAACTCACCAAAAATATCACCATCACTTCCGTGATCGTCCATTAACTCTCTTAGTTCAGGTAACATAACGTTGCAGGAAAAGAAACTAAATTTGTGAATAAACAATAGATGAAAGTACGGACTTTCGCGTCGTAAAAGAATACGAGTATGCACCCTAACGAAAAGCCGAAACTCTTCGTTAGTCAAATGACGTATTCTGTTTACAATCGCTCTTTCAAATGCGCCCTGTACTTCCACTATATTATTTATCTCACACATTTCTTGCAATCTAACTGCTTCCCGCAGCGCTAGAAGCTTTCGGAGAAGAAAGCAAGATAAATAAAATATATTTTTCCACTCACCTATAACGGTTCAAATAAATTAAATTCTCCTCCTCCTCCAGGCTCACTTCTTATTCTTCTACTATATGGCAAGAAAAAGTTAATGTAAAATTAAAATCTTTCGCAATCCGACAATAGACGAAGTCTTGAAATTTAAAAAAAGTTAAAACTCACCAAAAATATCACCATCACTTCCGTGATCGTCCATTAACTCTCTTAGTTCAGGTAACATAACGTTGCAGGAAAAGAAACTAAATTTGTGAATAAACAATAGATGAAAGTTCGGACTTTCGCGTCGTAAAAGAATACGAGTATGCACCCTAACGAGAAGCCGAAACTCTTCGCTAGTCAAATGACGTATTCTGTTTACAATCGCTCTTTCAAATGCGCCCTGTACTTCCACTATATTATTTTTCTCACACATTTCTTGCAATCTAACTACTTCCCGCAGCGCTAGAAGCTTTTCGGAGAAGAAAGCAAGATAAATGAAATATATTTTTGCACTCACCTATAACGGTTCAAATAAATTAAATTCTCCTCCTCCTCCAGGCTCACTTCTTATTCTTCTACTATATGGCAAGAAAAAGTTAATGTAAAATTAAAATCTTTCGCAATCCGACAATAGACGAAGTCTTGAAATTAAAAAAATGTTTAAACTCACCAAAAATATCACCATCACTTCCGTGATCGTCCATTAACTCTCTTAGTTCAGGTAACATAACGTTGCAGGAAAAGAAACTAAATTTGTGAATAAACAATAGATGAAAGTTCGGACTTTCGCGTCGTAAAAGAATACGAGTATGCACCCTAACGAGAAGCCGAAACTCTTCGTTAGTCAAATGACGTATTCTGTTTACAATCGCTCTTTCAAATGCGCCCTGTACTTCCACTATATTATTTATCTCACACATTTCTTGCAATCTAACTACTTCCTGCAGCGCTAGAAGCTTTTCGGAGAAGAAAGCAAGATAAATAAAATATATTTTTGCACTCACCTATAACGGTTCAAATAAATTAAATTCTCCTCCTCCAGGCTCACTTCTTATTCTTCTACTATATGGCAAGAAAAAGTTAATGTAAAATTAAAATCTTTCGCAATCCGACAATAGACGAAGTCTTGAAATTAAAAAAATGTTAAAACTCACCAAAAATATCACCATCACTTCCGTGATCGTCCATTAACTCTCTTAGTTCAGGTAACATAACGTTGCAGGAAAAGAATCTAAATTTGTGAATAAACAATAGATGAAAGTTCGGACTTTCGCGTCGTAAAAGAATACGAGTATGCACCCTAACGAGAAGCCGAAACTCTTCGCTAGTCAAATGACGTATTCTGTTTACAATCGCTCTTTCAAATGCGCCCTGTACTTCCACTATATTATTTTTCTCACACATTTCTTGCAATCTAACTACTTCCCGCAGCGCTAGAAGCTTTTCGGAGAAGAAAGGAAGATAAATAAAATATATTTTTGCACTCACCTATAACGGTTCAAATAAATTAAATTCTCCTCCTCCTCCAGGCTCACTTCTTATTCTTCTACTATATGGCAAGAAAAAGTTAATGTAAAATTAAAATCTTTCGCAATCCGACAATAGACGAAGTCTTGAAATTTAAAAAAAGTTAAAACTCACCAAAAATATCACCATCACTTCCGTGATAATCCATTAACTCTCTTAGTTCAGGTAACATAACGTTGCAGGAAAAGAAACTAAATTTGTGAATAAACAATAGATGAAAGTTCGGACTTTCGCGTCGTAAAAGAATACGAGTATGCACCCTAACGAGAAGCCGAAACTCTTCGTTAGTCAAATGACGTATTCTGTTTACAATCGCTCTTTCAAATGCGCCCTGTACTTCCACTATATTATTTTTCTCACACATTTCTTGCAATCTAACTACTTCCCGCAGCGCTAGAAGCTTTTCGGAGAAGAAAGCAAGATAAATAAAATATATTTTTGCACTCACCTATAACGGTTCAAATAAATTAAATTCTCCTCCTCCTCCAGGCTCACTTCTTATTCTTCTACTATATGGCAAGAAAAAGTTAATGTAAAATTAAAATCTTTCGCAATCCGACAATAGACGAAGTCTTGAAATTTAAAAAAAGTTAAAACTCACCAAAAATATCACCATCACTTCCGTGATAATCCATTAACTCTCTTAGTTCAGGTAACATAACGTTGCAGGAAAAGAAACTAAATTTGTGAATAAACAATAGATGAAAGTTCGGACTTTCGCGTCGTAAAAGAATACGAGTATGCACCCTAACGAGAAGCCGAAACTCTTCGTTAGTCAAATGACGTATTCTGTTTACAATCGCTCTTTCAAATGCGCCCTGTACTTCCACTATATTATTTTTCTCACACATTTCTTGCAATCTAACTACTTCCCGCAGCGCTAGAAGCTTTTCGGAGAAGAAAGCAAGATAAATAAAATATATTTTTGCACTCACCTATAACGGTTCAAATAAATTAAATTCTCCTCCTCCTCCAGGCTCACTTCTTATTCTTCTACTATATGGCAAGAAAAGTTAATGTAAAATTAAAATCTTTCGCAATCCGACAATAGACGAAGTCTTGAAATTTAAAAAAAGTTAAAACTCACCAAAAATATCACCATCACTTCCGTGATCGTCCATTAACTCTCTTAGTTCAGGTAACATAACGTTGCAGGAAAAGAAACTAAATTTGTGAATAAACAATAGATGAAAGTTCGGACTTTCGCGTCGTAAAAGAATACGAGTATGCACCCTAACGAGAAGCCGAAACTCTTCGTTAGTCAAATGACGTATTCTGTTTACAATCGCTCAATCAAATGCGCCCTGTACTTCCACTATATTATTTTTCTCACACATTTCTTGCAATCTAACTACTTCCCGCAGCGCTAGAAGCTTTTCGGAGAAGAAAGCAAGATAAATAAAATATATTTTTGCACTCACCTATAACGGTTCAAATAAATTAAATTCTCCTCCTCCTCCAGGCTCACTTCTTATTCTTCTACTATATGGCAAGAAAAGTTAATGTAAAATTAAAATCTTTCGCAATCCGACAATAGACGAAGTCTTGAAATTTAAAAAAAGTTAAAACTCACCAAAAATATCACCATCACTTCCGTGATCGTCCATTAACTCTCTTAGTTCAGGTAACATAACGTTGCAGGAAAAGAAACTCAATTTGTGAATAAACAATAGATGAAAGTTCGGACTTTCGCGTCGTAAAAGAATACGAGTATGCATCCTAACGAGAAGCCGAAACTCTTCGTTAGTCAAATGACGTATTCTGTTTACAATCGCTCTTTCAAATGCGCCCTGTACTTCCACTATATTATTTTTGTCACACATTTCTTGCAATCTAACTACTTCCCGCAGCGCTAGAAGCTTTCGGAGAAGAAAGCAAGATAAATAAAATATATTTTTGCACTCACCTATAACGGTTCAAATAAATTAAATTCTCCTCCTCCAGGCTCACTTCTTATTCTTCTACTATATGGCAAGAAAAAGTTAATGTAAAATTAAAATCTTTCGCAATCCGACAATAGACGAAGTCTTGAAATTAAAAAAATGTTAAAACTCACCAAAAATATCACCATCACTTCCGTGATCGTCCATTAACTCTCTTAGTTCAGGTAACATAACGTTGCAGGAAAAGAAACTAAATTTGTGAATAAACAATAGATGAAAGTTCGGACTTTCGCGTCGTAAAAGAATACGAGTATGCACCCTAACGAGAAGCCGAAACTCTTCGCTAGTCAAATGACGTATTCTGTTTACAATCGCTCTTTCAAATGCGCCCTGTACTTCCACTATATTATTTTTCTCACACATTTCTTGCAATCTAACTACTTCCCGCAGCGCTAGAAGCTTTTCGGAGAAGAAAGCAAGATAAATAAAATATATTTTTGCACTCACCTATAACGGTTCAAATAAATTAAATTCTCCTCCTCCTCCAGGCTCACTTCTTATTCTTCTACTATATGGCAAGAAAAGTTAATGTAAAATTAAAATCTTTCGCAATCCGACAATAGACGAAGTCTTGAAATTTAAAAAAAGTTAAAACTCACCAAAAATATCACCATCACTTCCGTGATCGTCCATTAACTCTCTTAGTTCAGGTAACATAACGTTGCAGGAAAAGAAACTCAATTTGTGAATAAACAATAGATGAAAGTTCGGACTTTCGCGTCGTAAAAGAATACGAGTATGCATCCTAACGAGAAGCCGAAACTCTTCGTTAGTCAAATGACGTATTCTGTTTACAATCGCTCTTTCAAATGCGCCCTGTACTTCCACTATATTATTTTTGTCACACATTTCTTGCAATCTAACTACTTCCCGCAGCGCTAGAAGCTTTCGGAGAAGAAAGCAAGATAAATAAAATATATTTTTGCACTCACCTATAACGGTTCAAATAAATTAAATTCTCCTCCTCCAGGCTCACTTCTTATTCTTCTACTATATGGCAAGAAAAAGTTAATGTAAAATTAAAATCTTTCGCAATCCGACAATAGACGAAGTCTTGAAATTAAAAAAATGTTAAAACTCACCAAAAATATCACCATCACTTCCGTGATCGTCCATTAACTCTCTTAGTTCAGGTAACATAACGTTGCAGGAAAAGAAACTAAATTTGTGAATAAACAATAGATGAAAGTTCGGACTTTCGCGTCGTAAAAGAATACGAGTATGCACCCTAACGAGAAGCCGAAACTCTTCGCTAGTCAAATGACGTATTCTGTTTACAATCGCTCTTTCAAATGCGCCCTGTACTTCCACTATATTATTTTTCTCACACATTTCTTGCAATCTAACTACTTCCCGCAGCGCTAGAAGCTTTTCGGAGAAGAAAGCAAGATAAATAAAATATATTTTTGCACTCACCTATAACGGTTCAAATAAATTAAATTCTCCTCCTCCTCCAGGCTCACTTCTTATTCTTCTACTATATGGCAAGAAAAAGTTAATGTAAAATTAAAATCTTTCGCAATCCGACAATAGACGAAGTCTTGAAATTTAAAAAAAGTTAAAACTCACCAAAAATATCACCATCACTTCCGTGATCATCCATTAACTCTCTTAGTTCAGGTAACATAACGTTGCAGGAAAAGAAACTAAATTTGTGAATAAACAATAGATGAAAGTTCGGACTTTCGCGTCGTAAAAGAATACGAGTATGCACCCTAACGAGAAGCCGAAACTCTTCGTTAGTCAAATGACGTATTCTGTTTACAATCGCTCTTTAAAATGCGCCCTGTACTTCCACTATATTATTTTTCTCACACATTTCTTGCAATCTAACTACTTCCCGCAGCGCTAGAAGCTTTTCGGAGAAGAAAGCAAGATAAATAAAATATATTTTTGCACTCACCTATAACGGTTCAAATAAATTAAATTCTCCTCCTCCAGGCTCACTTCTTATTCTTCTACTATATGGCAAGAAAAAGTTAATGTAAAATTAAAATCTTTCGCAATCCGACAATAGACGAAGTCTTGAAATTTAAAAAAAGTTAAAACTCACCAAAAATATCACCATCACTTCCGTGATCGTCCATTAACTCTCTTAGTTCAGGTAACATAACGTTGCAGGAAAAGAAACTAAATTTGTGAATAAACAATAGATGAAAGTACGGACTTTCGCGTCGTAAAAGAATACGAGTATGCACCCTAACGAAAAGCCGAAACTCTTCGTTAGTCAAATGACGTATTCTGTTTACAATCGCTCTTTCAAATGCGCCCTGTACTTCCACTATATTATTTATCTCACACATTTCTTGCAATCTAACTGCTTCCCGCAGCGCTAGAAGCTTTCGGAGAAGAAAGCAAGATAAATAAAATATATTTTTCCACTCACCTATAACGGTTCAAATAAATTAAATTCTCCTCCTCCTCCAGGCTCACTTCTTATTCTTCTACTATATGGCAAGAAAAAGTTAATGTAAAATTAAAATCTTTCGCAATCCGACAATAGACGAAGTCTTGAAATTTAAAAAAAGTTAAAACTCACCAAAAATATCACCATCACTTCCGTGATCGTCCATTAACTCTCTTAGTTCAGGTAACATAACGTTGCAGGAAAAGAAACTAAATTTGTGAATAAACAATAGATGAAAGTTCGGACTTTCGCGTCGTAAAAGAATACGAGTATGCACCCTAACGAGAAGCCGAAACTCTTCGTTAGTCAAATGACGTATTCTGTTTACAATCGCTCTTTCAAATGCGCCCTGTACTTCCACTATATTATTTATCTCACACATTTCTTGCAATCTAACTACTTCCTGCAGCGCTAGAAGCTTTTCGGAGAAGAAAGCAAGATAAATAAAATATATTTTTGCACTCACCTATAACGGTTCAAATAAATTAAATTCTCCTCCTCCTCCAGGCTCACTTCTTATTCTTCTACTATATGGCAAGAAAAAGTTAATGTAAAATTAAAATCTTTCGCAATCGGACAATAGACGAAGTCTTGAAATTTAAAAAAAGTTAAAACTCACCAAAAATATCACCATCACTTCCGTGATCGTCCATTAACTCTCTTAGTTCAGGTAACATAACGTTGCAGGAAAAGAAACTAAATTTGTGAATAAACAATAGATGAAAGTTCGGACTTTCGCGTCGTAAAAGAATACGAGTATGCACCCTAACGAGAAGCCGAAACTCTTCGTTAGTCAAATGACGTATTCTGTTTACAATCGCTCTTTCAAATGCGCCCTGTACTTCCACTATATTATTTTTCTCACACATTTCTTGCAATCTAACTACTTCCCGCAGCGCTAGAAGCTTTTCGGAGAAGAAAGCAAGATAAATAAAATATATTTTTGCACTCACCTATAACGGTTCAAATAAATTAAATTCTCCTCCTCCTCCAGGCTCACTTCTTATTCTTCTACTATATGGCAAGAAAAAGTTAATGTGAAATTAAAATCTTTCGCAATCCGACAATAGACGAAGTCTAGAAATTTAAAAAAAGTTAAAACTCACCAAAAATATCACCATCACTTCCGTGATCATCCATTAACTCTCTTAGTTCAGGTAACATAACGTTGCAGGAAAAGAAACTAAATTTGTGAATAAACAATAGATGAAAGTTCGGACTTTCGCGTCGTAAAAGAATACGAGTATGCACCCTAACGAGAAGCCGAAACTCTTCGTTAGTCAAATGACGTATTCTGTTTACAATCGCTCTTTCAAATGCGCCCTGTACTTCCACTATATTATTTATCTCACACATTTCTTGCAATCTAACTACTTCCTGCAGCGCTAGAAGCTTTTCGGAGAAGAAAGCAACATAAATAAAATATATTTTTTGCACTCACCTATAACGGTTCAAATAAATTAAATTCTCCTCCTCCTCCAGGCTCACTTCTTATTCTTCTACTATATGGCAAGAAAAGTTAATGTAAAATTAAAATCTTTCGCAATCCGACAATAGACGAAGTCTTGAAATTTAAAAAAAGTTAAAACTCACCAAAAATATCACCATCACTTCCGTGATCGTCCATTAACTCTCTTAGTTCAGGTAACATAACGTTGCAGGAAAAGAAACTAAATTTGTGAATAAACAATAGATGAAAGTTCGGACTTTCGCGTCGTAAAAGAATACGAGTATGCACCCTAACGAGAAGCCGAAACTCTTCGTTAGTCAAATGACGTATTCTGTTTACAATCGCTCTTTCAAATGCGCCCTGTACTTCCACTATATTATTTTTCTCACACATTTCTTGCAATCTAACTACTTCCCGCAGCGCTAGAAGCTTTTCGGAGAAGAAAGCAAGATAAATAAAATATATTTTTGCACTCACCTATAACGGTTCAAATAAATTAAATTCTCCTCCTCCTCCAGGCTCACTTATTCTTCTACTATATGGCAAGAAAAAGTTAATGTAAAATTAAAATCTTTCGCAATCCGACAATAGACGAAGTCTTGAAATTTAAAAAAAGTTAAAACTCACCAAAAATATCACCATCACTTCCGTGATCGTCCATTAACTCTCTTAGTTCAGGTAACATAACGTTGCAGGAAAAGAAACTAAATTTGTGAATAAACAATAGATGAAAGTTCGGACTTTCGCGTCGTAAAAGAATACGAGTATGCACCCTAACGAGAAGCCGAAACTCTTCGTTAGTCAAATGACGTATTCTGTTTACAATCGCTCTTTCAAATGCGCCCTGTACTTCCACTATATTATTTTTCTCACACATTTCTTGCAATCTAACTACTTCCCGCAGCGCTAGAAGCTTTTCGGAGAAGAAAGCAAGATAAATAAAATATATTTTTGCACTCACCTATAACGGTTCAAATAAATTAAATTCTCCTCCTCCTCCAGGCTCACTTCTTATTCTTCTACTATATGGCAAGAAAAAGTTAATGTAAAATTAAAATCTTTCGCAATCCGACAATAGACGAAGTCTTGAAATTTAAAAAAAGTTAAAACTCACCAAAAATATCACCATCACTTCCGTGATCATCCATTAACTCTCTTAGTTCAGGTAACATAACGTTGCAGGAAAAGAAACTAAATTTGTGAATAAACAAGAGATGAAAGTTCGGACTTTCGCGTCGTAAAAGAATACGAGTATGCACCCTAACGAGAAGCCGAAACTCTTCGTTAGTCAAATGACGTATTCTGTTTACAATCGCTCGTTCAAATGCGCCCTGTACTTCCACTATATTATTTATCTCACACATTTCTTGCAATCTAACTACTTCCTGCAGCGCTAGAAGCTTTTCGGAGAAGAAAGCAAGATAAATAAAATATATTTTTGCACTCACCTATAACGGTTCAAATAAATTAAATTCTCCTCCTCCTCCAGGCTCACTTCTTATTCTTCTACTATATGGCAAGAAAAGTTAATGTAAAATTAAAATCTTTCGCAATCCGACAATAGACGAAGTCTTGAAATTTAAAAAAAGTTAAAAGTCACCAAAAATATCACCATCACTTCCGTGATCATCCATTAACTCTCTTAGTTCAGGTAACATAACGTTGCAGGAAAAGAAACTAAATTTGTGAATAAACAATAGATGAAAGTTCGGACTTTCGCGTCGTAAAAGAATACGAGTACGCACCCTAACAGGAAGCCGAAACTCTTCGTTAGTCAAATGACGTATTCTGTTTACAATCGCTCTTTCAAATGCGCCCTGTACTTCCACTATATTATTTATCTCACACATTTCTTGCAATCTAACTACTTCCCGCAGCGCTAGAAGCTTTTCGGAAAAGAAAGCAAGATAAATGAAATATATTTTTGCACTCACCTATAACGGTTCAAATAAATTAAATTCTCCTCCTCCTCCAGGCTCACTTCTTATTCTTCTACTATATGGCAAGAAAAAGTTAATGTAAAATAAAAAATCTTTCGCAATCCGACAATAGACGAAGTCTTGAAATTAAAAAAATGTTTAAACTCACCAAAAATATCACCATCACTTCCGTGATCGTCCATTAACTCTCTTAGTTCAGGTAACATAACGTTGCAGGAAAAGAAACTAAATTTGTGAATAAACAATAGATGAAAGTTCGGACTTTCGCGTCGTAAAAGAATACGAGTATGCACCCTAACGAGAAGCCGAAACTCTTCGTTAGTCAAATGACGTATTCTGTTTACAATCGCTCTTTCAAATGCGCCCTGTACTTCCACTATATTATTTATCTCACACATTTCTTGCAATCTAACTACTTCCTGCAGCGCTAGAAGCTTTTCGGAGAAGAAAGCAAGATAAATAAAATATATTTTTGCACTCACCTATAACGGTTCAAATAAATTAAATTCTCCTCCTCCAGGCTCACTTCTTATTCTTCTACTATATGGCAAGAAAAAGTTAATGTAAAATTAAAATCTTTCGCAATCCGACAATAGACGAAGTCTTGAAATTAAAAAAATGTTAAAACTCACCAAAAATATCACCATCACTTCCGTGATCGTCCATTAACTCTCTTAGTTCAGGTAACATAACGTTGCAGGAAAAGAATCTAAATTTGTGAATAAACAATAGATGAAAGTTCGGACTTTCGCGTCGTAAAAGAATACGAGTATGCACCCTAACGAGAAGCCGAAACTCTTCGCTAGTCAAATGACGTATTCTGTTTACAATCGCTCTTTCAAATGCGCCCTGTACTTCCACTATATTATTTTTCTCACACATTTCTTGCAATCTAACTACTTCCCGCAGCGCTAGAAGCTTTTCGGAGAAGAAAGGAAGATAAATAAAATATATTTTTGCACTCACCTATAACGGTTCAAATAAATTAAATTCTCCTCCTCCTCCAGGCTCACTTCTTATTCTTCTACTATATGGCAAGAAAAAGTTAATGTAAAATTAAAATCTTTCGTAATCCGACAATAGACGAAGTCTTGAAATTTAAAAAAAGTTAAAACTCACCAAAAATATCACCATCACTTCCGTGATAATCCATTAACTCTCTTAGTTCAGGTAACATAACGTTGCAGGAAAAGAAACTAAATTTGTGAATAAACAATAGATGAAAGTTCGGACTTTCGCGTCGTAAAAGAATACGAGTATGCACCCTAACGAGAAGCCGAAACTCTTCGCTAGTCAAATGACGTATTCTGTTTACAATCGCTCTTTCAAATGCGCCCTGTACTTCCACTATATTATTTTTCTCACACATTTCTTGCAATCTAACTACTTCCCGCAGCGCTAGAAGCTTTTCGGAGAAGAAAGCAAGATAAATAAAATATATTTTTGCACTCACCTATAACGGTTCAAATAAATTAAATTCTCCTCCTCCTCCAGGCTCACTTCTTATTCTTCTACTATATGGCAAGAAAAAGTTAATGTAAAATTAAAATCTTTCGCAATCCGACAATAGACGAAGTCTTGAAATTTAAAAAAAGTTAAAACTCACCAAAAATATCACCATCACTTCCGTGATCATCCATTAACTCTCTTAGTTCAGGTAACATAACGTTGCAGGAAAAGAAACTAAATTTGTGAATAAACAATAGATGAAAGTTCGGACTTTCGCGTCGTAAAAGAATACGAGTATGCACCCTAACGAGAAGCCGAAACTCTTCGTTAGTCAAATGACGTATTCTGTTTACAATCGCTCTTTCAAATGCGCCCTGTACTTCCACTATATTATTTTTCTCACACATTTCTTGCAATCTAACTACTTCCCGCAGCGCTAGAAGCTTTTCGGAGAAGAAAGCAAGATAAATAAAATATATTTTTGCACTCACCTATAACGGTTCAAATAAATTAAATTCTCCTCCTCCAGGCTCACTTCTTATTCTTCTACTATATGGCAAGAAAAAGTTAATGTAAAATTAAAATCTTTCGCAATCCGACAATAGACGAAGTCTTGAAATTTAAAAAAAGTTAAAACTCACCAAAAATATCACCATCACTTCCGTGATCGTCCATTAACTCTCTTAGTTCAGGTAACATAACGTTGCAGGAAAAGAAACTAAATTTGTGAATAAACAATAGATGAAAGTACGGACTTTCGCGTCGTAAAAGAATACGAGTATGCACCCTAACGAAAAGCCGAAACTCTTCGTTAGTCAAATGACGTATTCTGTTTACAATCGCTCTTTCAAATGCGCCCTGTACTTCCACTATATTATTTATCTCACACATTTCTTGCAATCTAACTGCTTCCCGCAGCGCTAGAAGCTTTCGGAGAAGAAAGCAAGATAAATAAAATATATTTTTCCACTCACCTATAACGGTTCAAATAAATTAAATTCTCCTCCTCCTCCAGGCTCACTTCTTATTCTTCTACTATATGGCAAGAAAAAGTTAATGTAAAATTAAAATCTTTCGCAATCCGACAATAGACGAAGTCTTGAAATTTAAAAAAAGTTAAAACTCACCAAAAATATCACCATCACTTCCGTGATCGTCCATTAACTCTCTTAGTTCAGGTAACATAACGTTGCAGGAAAAGAAACTAAATTTGTGAATAAACAATAGATGAAAGTTCGGACTTTCGCGTCGTAAAAGAATACGAGTATGCACCCTAACGAGAAGCCGAAACTCTTCGTTAGTCAAATGACGTATTCTGTTTACAATCGCTCTTTCAAATGCGCCCTGTACTTCCACTATATTATTTATCTCACACATTTCTTGCAATCTAACTACTTCCTGCAGCGCTAGAAGCTTTTCGGAGAAGAAAGCAAGATAAATAAAATATATTTTTGCACTCACCTATAACGGTTCAAATAAATTAAATTCTCCTCCTCCAGGCTCACTTCTTATTCTTCTACTATATGGCAAGAAAAAGTTAATGTAAAATTAAAATCTTTCGCAATCGGACAATAGACGAAGTCTTGAAATTTAAAAAAAGTTAAAACTCACCAAAAATATCACCATCACTTCCGTGATCGTCCATTAACTCTCTTAGTTCAGGTAACATAACGTTGCAGGAAAAGAAACTAAATTTGTGAATAAACAATAGATGAAAGTTCGGACTTTCGCGTCGTAAAAGAATACGAGTATGCACCCTAACGAGAAGCCGAAACTCTTCGTTAGTCAAATGACGTATTCTGTTTACAATCGCTCTTTCAAATGCGCCCTGTACTTCCACTATATTATTTTTCTCACACATTTCTTGCAATCTAACTACTTCCCGCAGCGCTAGAAGCTTTTCGGAGAAGAAAGCAAGATAAATAAAATATATTTTTGCACTCACCTATAACGGTTCAAATAAATTAAATTCTCCTCCTCCTCCAGGCTCACTTCTTATTCTTCTACTATATGGCAAGAAAAAGTTAATGTGAAATTAAAATCTTTCGCAATCCGACAATAGACGAAGTCTTGAAATTTAAAAAAAGTTAAAACTCACCAAAAATATCACCATCACTTCCGTGATCATCCATTAACTCTCTTAGTTCAGGTAACATAACGTTGCAGGAAAAGAAACTAAATTTGTGAATAAACAATAGATGAAAGTTCGGACTTTCGCGTCGTAAAAGAATACGAGTATGCACCCTAACGAGAAGCCGAAACTCTTCGTTAGTCAAATGACGTATTCTGTTTACAATCGCTCTTTCAAATGCGCCCTGTACTTCCACTATATTATTTATCTCACACATTTCTTGCAATCTAACTACTTCCTGCAGCGCTAGAAGCTTTTCGGAGAAGAAAGCAACATAAATAAAATATATTTTTTGCACTCACCTATAACGGTTCAAATAAATTAAATTCTCCTCCTCCTCCAGGCTCACTTCTTATTCTTCTACTATATGGCAAGAAAAGTTAATGTAAAATTAAAATCTTTCGCAATCCGACAATAGACGAAGTCTTGAAATTTAAAAAAAGTTAAAACTCACCAAAAATATCACCATCACTTCCGTGATCGTCCATTAACTCTCTTAGTTCAGGTAACATAACGTTGCAGGAAAAGAAACTAAATTTGTGAATAAACAATAGATGAAAGTTCGGACTTTCGCGTCGTAAAAGAATACGAGTATGCACCCTAACGAGAAGCCGAAACTCTTCGTTAGTCAAATGACGTATTCTGTTTACAATCGCTCTTTCAAATGCGCCCTGTACTTCCACTATATTATTTTTCTCACACATTTCTTGCAATCTAACTACTTCCCGCAGCGCTAGAAGCTTTTCGGAGAAGAAAGCAAGATAAATAAAATATATTTTTGCACTCACCTATAACGGTTCAAATAAATTAAATTCTCCTCCTCCTCCAGGCTCACTTATTCTTCTACTATATGGCAAGAAAAAGTTAATGTAAAATTAAAATCTTTCGCAATCCGACAATAGACGAAGTCTTGAAATTTAAAAAAAGTTAAAACTCACCAAAAATATCACCATCACTTCCGTGATCGTCCATTAACTCTCTTAGTTCAGGTAACATAACGTTGCAGGAAAAGAAACTAAATTTGTGAATAAACAATAGATGAAAGTTCGGACTTTCGCGTCGTAAAAGAATACGAGTATGCACCCTAACGAGAAGCCGAAACTCTTCGTTAGTCAAATGACGTATTCTGTTTACAATCGCTCTTTCAAATGCGCCCTGTACTTCCACTATATTATTTTTCTCACACATTTCTTGCAATCTAACTACTTCCCGCAGCGCTAGAAGCTTTTCGGAGAAGAAAGCAAGATAAATAAAATATATTTTTGCACTCACCTATAACGGTTCAAATAAATTAAATTCTCCTCCTCCTCCAGGCTCACTTCTTATTCTTCTACTATATGGCAAGAAAAAGTTAATGTAAAATTAAAATCTTTCGCAATCCGACAATAGACGAAGTCTTGAAATTTAAAAAAAGTTAAAACTCACCAAAAATATCACCATCACTTCCGTGATCATCCATTAACTCTCTTAGTTCAGGTAACATAACGTTGCAGGAAAAGAAACTAAATTTGTGAATAAACAAGAGATGAAAGTTCGGACTTTCGCGTCGTAAAAGAATTTATCTCACACATTTCTTGCAATCTAACTACTTCCTGCAGCGCTAGAAGCTTTTCGGAGAAGAAAGCAAGATAAATAAAATATATTTTTGCACTCACCTATAACGGTTCAAATAAATTAAATTCTCCTCCTCCTCCAGGCTCACTTCTTATTCTTCTACTATATGGCAAGAAAAGTTAATGTAAAATTAAAATCTTTCGCAATCCGACAATAGACGAAGTCTTGAAATTTAAAAAAAGTTAAAACTCACCAAAAATATCACCATCACTTCCGTGATCGTCCATTAACTCTCTTAGTTCAGGTAACATAACGTTGCAGGAAAAGAAACTAAATTTGTGAATAAACAATAGATGAAAGTTCGGACTTTCGCGTCGTAAAAGAATACGAGTATGCACCCTAACGAGAAGCCGAAACTCTTCGTTAGTCAAATGACGTATTCTGTTTACAATCGCTCAATCAAATGCGCCCTGTACTTCCACTATATTATTTTTCTCACACATTTCTTGCAATCTAACTACTTCCCGCAGCGCTAGAAGCTTTTCGGAGAAGAAAGCAAGATAAATAAAATATATTTTTGCACTCACCTATAACGGTTCAAATAAATTAAATTCTCCTCCTCCTCCAGGCTCACTTCTTATTCTTCTACTATATGGCAAGAAAAGTTAATGTAAAATTAAAATCTTTCGCAATCCGACAATAGACGAAGTCTTGAAATTTAAAAAAAGTTAAAACTCACCAAAAATATCACCATCACTTCCGTGATCGTCCATTAACTCTCTTAGTTCAGGTAACATAACGTTGCAGGAAAAGAAACTCAATTTGTGAATAAACAATAGATGAAAGTTCGGACTTTCGCGTCGTAAAAGAATACGAGTATGCATCCTAACGAGAAGCCGAAACTCTTCGTTAGTCAAATGACGTATTCTGTTTACAATCGCTCTTTCAAATGCGCCCTGTACTTCCACTATATTATTTTTGTCACACATTTCTTGCAATCTAACTACTTCCCGCAGCGCTAGAAGCTTTCGGAGAAGAAAGCAAGATAAATAAAATATATTTTTGCACTCACCTATAACGGTTCAAATAAATTAAATTCTCCTCCTCCAGGCTCACTTCTTATTCTTCTACTATATGGCAAGAAAAAGTTAATGTAAAATTAAAATCTTTCGCAATCCGACAATAGACGAAGTCTTGAAATTAAAAAAATGTTAAAACTCACCAAAAATATCACCATCACTTCCGTGATCGTCCATTAACTCTCTTAGTTCAGGTAACATAACGTTGCAGGAAAAGAAACTAAATTTGTGAATAAACAATAGATGAAAGTTCGGACTTTCGCGTCGTAAAAGAATACGAGTATGCACCCTAACGAGAAGCCGAAACTCTTCGCTAGTCAAATGACGTATTCTGTTTACAATCGCTCTTTCAAATGCGCCCTGTACTTCCACTATATTATTTTTCTCACACATTTCTTGCAATCTAACTACTTCCCGCAGCGCTAGAAGCTTTTCGGAGAAGAAAGCAAGATAAATAAAATATATTTTTGCACTCACCTATAACGGTTCAAATAAATTAAATTCTCCTCCTCCTCCAGGCTCACTTCTTATTCTTCTACTATATGGCAAGAAAAAGTTAATGTAAAATTAAAATCTTTCGCAATCCGACAATAGACGAAGTCTTGAAATTTAAAAAAAGTTAAAACTCACCAAAAATATCACCATCACTTCCGTGATCATCCATTAACTCTCTTAGTTCAGGTAACATAACGTTGCAGGAAAAGAAACTAAATTTGTGAATAAACAATAGATGAAAGTTCGGACTTTCGCGTCGTAAAAGAATACGAGTATGCACCCTAACGAGAAGCCGAAACTCTTCGTTAGTCAAATGACGTATTCTGTTTACAATCGCTCTTTAAAATGCGCCCTGTACTTCCACTATATTATTTTTCTCACACATTTCTTGCAATCTAACTACTTCCCGCAGCGCTAGAAGCTTTTCGGAGAAGAAAGCAAGATAAATAAAATATATTTTTGCACTCACCTATAACGGTTCAAATAAATTAAATTCTCCTCCTCCAGGCTCACTTCTTATTCTTCTACTATATGGCAAGAAAAAGTTAATGTAAAATTAAAATCTTTCGCAATCCGACAATAGACGAAGTCTTGAAATTTAAAAAAAGTTAAAACTCACCAAAAATATCACCATCACTTCCGTGATCGTCCATTAACTCTCTTAGTTCAGGTAACATAACGTTGCAGGAAAAGAAACTAAATTTGTGAATAAACAATAGATGAAAGTACGGACTTTCGCGTCGTAAAAGAATACGAGTATGCACCCTAACGAAAAGCCGAAACTCTTCGTTAGTCAAATGACGTATTCTGTTTACAATCGCTCTTTCAAATGCGCCCTGTACTTCCACTATATTATTTATCTCACACATTTCTTGCAATCTAACTGCTTCCCGCAGCGCTAGAAGCTTTCGGAGAAGAAAGCAAGATAAATAAAATATATTTTTCCACTCACCTATAACGGTTCAAATAAATTAAATTCTCCTCCTCCTCCAGGCTCACTTCTTATTCTTCTACTATATGGCAAGAAAAAGTTAATGTAAAATTAAAATCTTTCGCAATCCGACAATAGACGAAGTCTTGAAATTTAAAAAAAGTTAAAACTCACCAAAAATATCACCATCACTTCCGTGATCGTCCATTAACTCTCTTAGTTCAGGTAACATAACGTTGCAGGAAAAGAAACTAAATTTGTGAATAAACAATAGATGAAAGTTCGGACTTTCGCGTCGTAAAAGAATACGAGTATGCACCCTAACGAGAAGCCGAAACTCTTCGTTAGTCAAATGACGTATTCTGTTTACAATCGCTCTTTCAAATGCGCCCTGTACTTCCACTATATTATTTATCTCACACATTTCTTGCAATCTAACTACTTCCTGCAGCGCTAGAAGCTTTTCGGAGAAGAAAGCAAGATAAATAAAATATATTTTTGCACTCACCTATAACGGTTCAAATAAATTAAATTCTCCTCCTCCTCCAGGCTCACTTCTTATTCTTCTACTATATGGCAAGAAAAAGTTAATGTAAAATTAAAATCTTTCGCAATCGGACAATAGACGAAGTCTTGAAATTTAAAAAAAGTTAAAACTCACCAAAAATATCACCATCACTTCCGTGATCGTCCATTAACTCTCTTAGTTCAGGTAACATAACGTTGCAGGAAAAGAAACTAAATTTGTGAATAAACAATAGATGAAAGTTCGGACTTTCGCGTCGTAAAAGAATACGAGTATGCACCCTAACGAGAAGCCGAAACTCTTCGTTAGTCAAATGACGTATTCTGTTTACAATCGCTCTTTCAAATGCGCCCTGTACTTCCACTATATTATTTTTCTCACACATTTCTTGCAATCTAACTACTTCCCGCAGCGCTAGAAGCTTTTCGGAGAAGAAAGCAAGATAAATAAAATATATTTTTGCACTCACCTATAACGGTTCAAATAAATTAAATTCTCCTCCTCCTCCAGGCTCACTTCTTATTCTTCTACTATATGGCAAGAAAAAGTTAATGTGAAATTAAAATCTTTCGCAATCCGACAATAGACGAAGTCTAGAAATTTAAAAAAAGTTAAAACTCACCAAAAATATCACCATCACTTCCGTGATCATCCATTAACTCTCTTAGTTCAGGTAACATAACGTTGCAGGAAAAGAAACTAAATTTGTGAATAAACAATAGATGAAAGTTCGGACTTTCGCGTCGTAAAAGAATACGAGTATGCACCCTAACGAGAAGCCGAAACTCTTCGTTAGTCAAATGACGTATTCTGTTTACAATCGCTCTTTCAAATGCGCCCTGTACTTCCACTATATTATTTATCTCACACATTTCTTGCAATCTAACTACTTCCTGCAGCGCTAGAAGCTTTTCGGAGAAGAAAGCAACATAAATAAAATATATTTTTTGCACTCACCTATAACGGTTCAAATAAATTAAATTCTCCTCCTCCTCCAGGCTCACTTCTTATTCTTCTACTATATGGCAAGAAAAGTTAATGTAAAATTAAAATCTTTCGCAATCCGACAATAGACGAAGTCTTGAAATTTAAAAAAAGTTAAAACTCACCAAAAATATCACCATCACTTCCGTGATCGTCCATTAACTCTCTTAGTTCAGGTAACATAACGTTGCAGGAAAAGAAACTAAATTTGTGAATAAACAATAGATGAAAGTTCGGACTTTCGCGTCGTAAAAGAATACGAGTATGCACCCTAACGAGAAGCCGAAACTCTTCGTTAGTCAAATGACGTATTCTGTTTACAATCGCTCTTTCAAATGCGCCCTGTACTTCCACTATATTATTTTTCTCACACATTTCTTGCAATCTAACTACTTCCCGCAGCGCTAGAAGCTTTTCGGAGAAGAAAGCAAGATAAATAAAATATATTTTTGCACTCACCTATAACGGTTCAAATAAATTAAATTCTCCTCCTCCTCCAGGCTCACTTATTCTTCTACTATATGGCAAGAAAAAGTTAATGTAAAATTAAAATCTTTCGCAATCCGACAATAGACGAAGTCTTGAAATTTAAAAAAAGTTAAAACTCACCAAAAATATCACCATCACTTCCGTGATCGTCCATTAACTCTCTTAGTTCAGGTAACATAACGTTGCAGGAAAAGAAACTAAATTTGTGAATAAACAATAGATGAAAGTTCGGACTTTCGCGTCGTAAAAGAATACGAGTATGCACCCTAACGAGAAGCCGAAACTCTTCGTTAGTCAAATGACGTATTCTGTTTACAATCGCTCTTTCAAATGCGCCCTGTACTTCCACTATATTATTTTTCTCACACATTTCTTGCAATCTAACTACTTCCCGCAGCGCTAGAAGCTTTTCGGAGAAGAAAGCAAGATAAATAAAATATATTTTTGCACTCACCTATAACGGTTCAAATAAATTAAATTCTCCTCCTCCTCCAGGCTCACTTCTTATTCTTCTACTATATGGCAAGAAAAAGTTAATGTAAAATTAAAATCTTTCGCAATCCGACAATAGACGAAGTCTTGAAATTTAAAAAAAGTTAAAACTCACCAAAAATATCACCATCACTTCCGTGATCATCCATTAACTCTCTTAGTTCAGGTAACATAACGTTGCAGGAAAAGAAACTAAATTTGTGAATAAACAAGAGATGAAAGTTCGGACTTTCGCGTCGTAAAAGAATACGAGTATGCACCCTAACGAGAAGCCGAAACTCTTCGTTAGTCAAATGACGTATTCTGTTTACAATCGCTCGTTCAAATGCGCCCTGTACTTCCACTATATTATTTATCTCACACATTTCTTGCAATCTAACTACTTCCTGCAGCGCTAGAAGCTTTTCGGAGAAGAAAGCAAGATAAATAAAATATATTTTTGCACTCACCTATAACGGTTCAAATAAATTAAATTCTCCTCCTCCTCCAGGCTCACTTCTTATTCTTCTACTATATGGCAAGAAAAGTTAATGTAAAATTAAAATCTTTCGCAATCCGACAATAGACGAAGTCTTGAAATTTAAAAAAAGTTAAAAGTCACCAAAAATATCACCATCACTTCCGTGATCATCCATTAACTCTCTTAGTTCAGGTAACATAACGTTGCAGGAAAAGAAACTAAATTTGTGAATAAACAATAGATGAAAGTTCGGACTTTCGCGTCGTAAAAGAATACGAGTACGCACCCTAACAGGAAGCCGAAACTCTTCGTTAGTCAAATGACGTATTCTGTTTACAATCGCTCTTTCAAATGCGCCCTGTACTTCCACTATATTATTTATCTCACACATTTCTTGCAATCTAACTACTTCCCGCAGCGCTAGAAGCTTTTCGGAAAAGAAAGCAAGATAAATGAAATATATTTTTGCACTCACCTATAACGGTTCAAATAAATTAAATTCTCCTCCTCCTCCAGGCTCACTTCTTATTCTTCTACTATATGGCAAGAAAAAGTTAATGTAAAATAAAAAATCTTTCGCAATCCGACAATAGACGAAGTCTTGAAATTAAAAAAATGTTTAAACTCACCAAAAATATCACCATCACTTCCGTGATCGTCCATTAACTCTCTTAGTTCAGGTAACATAACGTTGCAGGAAAAGAAACTAAATTTGTGAATAAACAATAGATGAAAGTTCGGACTTTCGCGTCGTAAAAGAATACGAGTATGCACCCTAACGAGAAGCCGAAACTCTTCGTTAGTCAAATGACGTATTCTGTTTACAATCGCTCTTTCAAATGCGCCCTGTACTTCCACTATATTATTTATCTCACACATTTCTTGCAATCTAACTACTTCCTGCAGCGCTAGAAGCTTTTCGGAGAAGAAAGCAAGATAAATAAAATATATTTTTGCACTCACCTATAACGGTTCAAATAAATTAAATTCTCCTCCTCCAGGCTCACTTCTTATTCTTCTACTATATGGCAAGAAAAAGTTAATGTAAAATTAAAATCTTTCGCAATCCGACAATAGACGAAGTCTTGAAATTTAAAAAAAGTTAAAACTCACCAAAAATATCACCATCACTTCCGTGATCGTCCATTAACTCTCTTAGTTCAGGTAACATAACGTTGCAGGAAAAGAAACTAAATTTGTGAATAAACAATAGATGAAAGTTCGGACTTTCGCGTCGTAAAAGAATACGAGTATGCACCCTAACGAGAAGCCGAAACTCTTCGCTAGTCAAATGACGTATTCTGTTTACAATCGCTCTTTCAAATGCGCCCTGTACTTCCACTATATTATTTTTCTCACACATTTCTTGCAATCTAACTACTTCCCGCAGCGCTAGAAGCTTTTCGGAGAAGAAAGGAAGATAAATAAAATATATTTTTGCACTCACCTATAACGGTTCAAATAAATTAAATTCTCCTCCTCCTCCAGGCTCACTTCTTATTCTTCTACTATATGGCAAGAAAAAGTTAATGTAAAATTAAAATCTTTCGTAATCCGACAATAGACGAAGTCTTGAAATTTAAAAAAAGTTAAAACTCACCAAAAATATCACCATCACTTCCGTGATAATCCATTAACTCTCTTAGTTCAGGTAACATAACGTTGCAGGAAAAGAAACTAAATTTGTGAATAAACAATAGATGAAAGTTCGGACTTTCGCGTCGTAAAAGAATACGAGTATGCACCCTAACGAGAAGCCGAAACTCTTCGCTAGTCAAATGACGTATTCTGTTTACAATCGCTCTTTCAAATGCGCCCTGTACTTCCACTATATTATTTTTCTCACACATTTCTTGCAATCTAACTACTTCCCGCAGCGCTAGAAGCTTTTCGGAGAAGAAAGCAAGATAAATAAAATATATTTTTGCACTCACCTATAACGGTTCAAATAAATTAAATTCTCCTCCTCCTCCAGGCTCACTTCTTATTCTTCTACTATATGGCAAGAAAAAGTTAATGTAAAATTAAAATCTTTCGCAATCCGACAATAGACGAAGTCTTGAAATTTAAAAAAAGTTAAAACTCACCAAAAATATCACCATCACTTCCGTGATCATCCATTAACTCTCTTAGTTCAGGTAACATAACGTTGCAGGAAAAGAAACTAAATTTGTGAATAAACAATAGATGAAAGTTCGGACTTTCGCGTCGTAAAAGAATACGAGTATGCACCCTAACGAGAAGCCGAAACTCTTCGTTAGTCAAATGACGTATTCTGTTTACAATCGCTCTTTCAAATGCGCCCTGTACTTCCACTATATTATTTTTCTCACACATTTCTTGCAATCTAACTACTTCCCGCAGCGCTAGAAGCTTTTCGGAGAAGAAAGCAAGATAAATAAAATATATTTTTGCACTCACCTATAACGGTTCAAATAAATTAAATTCTCCTCCTCCAGGCTCACTTCTTATTCTTCTACTATATGGCAAGAAAAAGTTAATGTAAAATTAAAATCTTTCGCAATCCGACAATAGACGAAGTCTTGAAATTTAAAAAAAGTTAAAACTCACCAAAAATATCACCATCACTTCCGTGATCGTCCATTAACTCTCTTAGTTCAGGTAACATAACGTTGCAGGAAAAGAAACTAAATTTGTGAATAAACAATAGATGAAAGTACGGACTTTCGCGTCGTAAAAGAATACGAGTATGCACCCTAACGAAAAGCCGAAACTCTTCGTTAGTCAAATGACGTATTCTGTTTACAATCGCTCTTTCAAATGCGCCCTGTACTTCCACTATATTATTTATCTCACACATTTCTTGCAATCTAACTGCTTCCCGCAGCGCTAGAAGCTTTCGGAGAAGAAAGCAAGATAAATAAAATATATTTTTCCACTCACCTATAACGGTTCAAATAAATTAAATTCTCCTCCTCCTCCAGGCTCACTTCTTATTCTTCTACTATATGGCAAGAAAAAGTTAATGTAAAATTAAAATCTTTCGCAATCCGACAATAGACGAAGTCTTGAAATTTAAAAAAAGTTAAAACTCACCAAAAATATCACCATCACTTCCGTGATCGTCCATTAACTCTCTTAGTTCAGGTAACATAACGTTGCAGGAAAAGAAACTAAATTTGTGAATAAACAATAGATGAAAGTTCGGACTTTCGCGTCGTAAAAGAATACGAGTATGCACCCTAACGAGAAGCCGAAACTCTTCGTTAGTCAAATGACGTATTCTGTTTACAATCGCTCTTTCAAATGCGCCCTGTACTTCCACTATATTATTTATCTCACACATTTCTTGCAATCTAACTACTTCCTGCAGCGCTAGAAGCTTTTCGGAGAAGAAAGCAAGATAAATAAAATATATTTTTGCACTCACCTATAACGGTTCAAATAAATTAAATTCTCCTCCTCCAGGCTCACTTCTTATTCTTCTACTATATGGCAAGAAAAAGTTAATGTAAAATTAAAATCTTTCGCAATCGGACAATAGACGAAGTCTTGAAATTTAAAAAAAGTTAAAACTCACCAAAAATATCACCATCACTTCCGTGATCGTCCATTAACTCTCTTAGTTCAGGTAACATAACGTTGCAGGAAAAGAAACTAAATTTGTGAATAAACAATAGATGAAAGTTCGGACTTTCGCGTCGTAAAAGAATACGAGTATGCACCCTAACGAGAAGCCGAAACTCTTCGTTAGTCAAATGACGTATTCTGTTTACAATCGCTCTTTCAAATGCGCCCTGTACTTCCACTATATTATTTTTCTCACACATTTCTTGCAATCTAACTACTTCCCGCAGCGCTAGAAGCTTTTCGGAGAAGAAAGCAAGATAAATAAAATATATTTTTGCACTCACCTATAACGGTTCAAATAAATTAAATTCTCCTCCTCCTCCAGGCTCACTTCTTATTCTTCTACTATATGGCAAGAAAAAGTTAATGTGAAATTAAAATCTTTCGCAATCCGACAATAGACGAAGTCTTGAAATTTAAAAAAAGTTAAAACTCACCAAAAATATCACCATCACTTCCGTGATCATCCATTAACTCTCTTAGTTCAGGTAACATAACGTTGCAGGAAAAGAAACTAAATTTGTGAATAAACAATAGATGAAAGTTCGGACTTTCGCGTCGTAAAAGAATACGAGTATGCACCCTAACGAGAAGCCGAAACTCTTCGTTAGTCAAATGACGTATTCTGTTTACAATCGCTCTTTCAAATGCGCCCTGTACTTCCACTATATTATTTATCTCACACATTTCTTGCAATCTAACTACTTCCTGCAGCGCTAGAAGCTTTTCGGAGAAGAAAGCAACATAAATAAAATATATTTTTTGCACTCACCTATAACGGTTCAAATAAATTAAATTCTCCTCCTCCTCCAGGCTCACTTCTTATTCTTCTACTATATGGCAAGAAAAGTTAATGTAAAATTAAAATCTTTCGCAATCCGACAATAGACGAAGTCTTGAAATTTAAAAAAAGTTAAAACTCACCAAAAATATCACCATCACTTCCGTGATCGTCCATTAACTCTCTTAGTTCAGGTAACATAACGTTGCAGGAAAAGAAACTAAATTTGTGAATAAACAATAGATGAAAGTTCGGACTTTCGCGTCGTAAAAGAATACGAGTATGCACCCTAACGAGAAGCCGAAACTCTTCGTTAGTCAAATGACGTATTCTGTTTACAATCGCTCTTTCAAATGCGCCCTGTACTTCCACTATATTATTTTTCTCACACATTTCTTGCAATCTAACTACTTCCCGCAGCGCTAGAAGCTTTTCGGAGAAGAAAGCAAGATAAATAAAATATATTTTTGCACTCACCTATAACGGTTCAAATAAATTAAATTCTCCTCCTCCTCCAGGCTCACTTATTCTTCTACTATATGGCAAGAAAAAGTTAATGTAAAATTAAAATCTTTCGCAATCCGACAATAGACGAAGTCTTGAAATTTAAAAAAAGTTAAAACTCACCAAAAATATCACCATCACTTCCGTGATCGTCCATTAACTCTCTTAGTTCAGGTAACATAACGTTGCAGGAAAAGAAACTAAATTTGTGAATAAACAATAGATGAAAGTTCGGACTTTCGCGTCGTAAAAGAATACGAGTATGCACCCTAACGAGAAGCCGAAACTCTTCGTTAGTCAAATGACGTATTCTGTTTACAATCGCTCTTTCAAATGCGCCCTGTACTTCCACTATATTATTTTTCTCACACATTTCTTGCAATCTAACTACTTCCCGCAGCGCTAGAAGCTTTTCGGAGAAGAAAGCAAGATAAATAAAATATATTTTTGCACTCACCTATAACGGTTCAAATAAATTAAATTCTCCTCCTCCTCCAGGCTCACTTCTTATTCTTCTACTATATGGCAAGAAAAAGTTAATGTAAAATTAAAATCTTTCGCAATCCGACAATAGACGAAGTCTTGAAATTTAAAAAAAGTTAAAACTCACCAAAAATATCACCATCACTTCCGTGATCATCCATTAACTCTCTTAGTTCAGGTAACATAACGTTGCAGGAAAAGAAACTAAATTTGTGAATAAACAAGAGATGAAAGTTCGGACTTTCGCGTCGTAAAAGAATACGAGTATGCACCCTAACGAGAAGCCGAAACTCTTCGTTAGTCAAATGACGTATTCTGTTTACAATCGCTCGTT